>NC_090269.1:213435461-214682961 GCF_040414725.1 Anabrus simplex | reverse complement strand
GAAAACAATTATGGGATCAACGATGTCATTAAAACGTTGGGGGGTTGAACGACATTGAAAATTAAGAGATAAATATCTGAGGGTTTGCTCCAATGGACCTTATTTACCGAGAAAACAGTCCGTTCAGTTAACAACCTGCATACCTTTTGACAATCTACGTTTAAGTAGTCTACTATCTGCGTCTCACGAGAAGTCGTGGCAGCTTGTAGGTACGGCACGAGTAAGAAATACTACTACACTAAGCTACAAACATTAGTCATGATAAACAGTGCGAGCTCTCGGAAGGAGATGCGTGCTCATTACTAAACTGTTCATTATGCAATACTTACAGTAATACGTAGCTAAAGCAAAATTGTTTTACCAATTTCAAACTTCACAGCAGCGCCTTAGTTCACAACAATCACCGATGTTTCTAGTCAGGCCTTGAGACTTGAGATCTGAGCATGCGCGGCAGCTACGCTTACCCTCCGCACCTCTTACCCTGCATGCACGAGACTTGCCGTCCGACGACCTTAGTACATGTAGCATCTCTGGTCTAGCGGCCAGACTCCCTCAATTGTAGTGTTTCCATTCGCCCCAGTGCCTTAATTTTACATTTCAATTCTTATAGTTTCCTTTTTTTCTATTTTTTACCTTTTTGTCCATATCGACTAGAGAATGCGCAGGTTAATTAGAAGCTATATCTTGAAATTTTTTATCGTATCGTCTTGCCACTCGTTGCATGACAAATCTTCGTTTTTATGTTTTATAACCACTATTTCGTATTGCAGCTTCGAGAGCGAGTGCCTGGAAAGACGTGGATTGGATTCCCCAGAAGTTGAAAAAATGTTTACAAATTAAATTTCCAATTCCGGAGGTGCACATGATACTGAGATTCACTCATCCTACACCAGAAATGAGTACAAGGTTAATTTCTGGAGGCAAAGATGGCCTGGCGTAGAGCTAACCACTCCGCCCCACCAAGTTCGGAGGTTACGGACAGTTGTAGCCTTTACGTTTCACCCCTCCAAGACCCATCATGTCACGTTCGGAATATGACTTTTTTTCCTTTGATGGAGAGAGAGAATGGAACTGTTTATGTTTAAACAACAAAGAGCCAGTAAGGATACAAACAAGCCTTTACTGAGTGAGTTGGCCGTGAGGTTAAGGGCGCGCAGCTGTGAGCTTACATTTGAGCTTTCATTCGGGAGATATCGGGTTTGAACCCCACTGTCGGCAACCCTGAAGATGGTCTTCCATGGTTTCCCATTTTCACACGAGGCAAATGCCGGGGCTGTACCTTAATTAAGGCCACGGCCGCTTCCTTCCAACTCCTAGGCCTTTCCTATCCCACGGTCGCCATAAGACATATCGGTGTCGGTGCGACGTAAAGCAAATAGCAAAAAATAAAAAAATAAAGATAAATCCCTGATCTGATTGGGAGCTCCCACACAGGGCCAACATGTAAACGGTTGGATCGCTAACTCTCAGACTGCGGAGCCTGCCGTAGTAACTAAGTGGTTAACATTCTGCGACTGGGTCGAAAATCGAACCCGGAACGCCAAGGTCCGAAGTCCAAAATACTGACCATCCAGTCAGTGAGTCAGAAAATTTCCCGTTTAAAGTATGATTGTTGTCAGGTAAGTCAACACTGTTATCCTTCACCCGCTGCTGGATGTTGGAGAGGGTTGTAGGAGTCCTGTTGAATAGGGAACAAACATTAGGGAGCCTATGCTTCAAATTAGAAAATGGGGACAGGGAGGAAGTTCTTAAATTTTACCTGGTTGGTTTAGAGCATTTCCTTTCGCTCCAGCGCTACCAAGTGAGTGTGCGGTCACATTGTACGATAGTCTTGAGACACAGTAAATTTGAAAGGTGAAACTATACGTTTGGCTCGTCCCTTCCACACGCTTTTGTTCCGAAACTTGTAAGCTGCGTGACCTCCGTCGACCAGGAGAGTAAAGTTCAACGTTATGCTACACGGCCTAGGGACTCGACGCGGGCTAAGCTCCGCAAAGAAGATTTGAAGGGTGAGGTTCGCTTCATTCCACAATGAAACTTCCTGAAATTAGCGAACGGGACCGAAAAAATACCAAGTTCATATGAGGGATCAAATTTAGGTTAGGAAGCATTATTATTATTATTATTATTATTATTATTATTATTATTATTATTATTATTATCATCCACAAATTGTAGGTACAATTCTGGGATGGTGAATGGAGAAAGGGCATAGCCCCAAATACACGAAGGTGCCTCCATCTCTACTCGAAGTGGGAAGTTCTAGCTTATGGACAATTTTCCTTATGGCACAAGAGAAAGGTCGGTTCTTTCTTTTTCTACTAGACGCCGAATAGCGACAAAGCTTATAGCTTATAAAGCAGGATTTCTCAACCCGCAGTACGCGTTGGAGCGACTGAGAAAAGATAAAATAACTCATATGATTGCGGAACAAGGTACACTAATACAAACGTGAAACATTGTTGCAAAATATTCTTAATTAACAGTTAAGTAGACATTAGGACAGAGCACGAACAGCTATCTGAGAAAGTCCTTTAGGTCCTTTTGTAATTTACATTTACAAGGCAAAGACATTTCTTTCACCATATTCCATGATGTTTCGGGTCGATGCAGAAATTCAGGCTCATTGTGGCAGCTGGTGGGAAATTTCAAACACGAGATTGACAAGGATTCGACCCTCTTTAATCCGAGTGGAAGATAAGCAGCTAAGATACTGCGCTTATCACGTCCTGGAAAAGAAATAGCATAGCAAGATAAATTTAATTGTAAATTTCATTTTATATTTTACTTCATTTGAACCTTGGTATCTGTCCCAGGGGAGCACTGCGAAGAAATAATCGGCATCATAGGGTTAGCTCAGCTCTAGCTTCTGCGTTAAGGAAAATTAAGTGGCAAGTTTACGAAGAAGTTCACTGTGTGTCTTCTACGGGCTCGAATGAAGAGCCGACATCATTGCCTTTCATCTAAAAAAGCACACTGCTTTAGGGCTGGATCCAACTATTCGTCTTGAGAGAGATATTGAGCAGACGACTGAGGTTAGACAATTGATCAATGGTATGAAAGACGATTAAAGAAGTCTTATGATGACTCTGATAATGAGAACATCAGTTTAGGCTTTGACGCGAACGACGAATTGCGATTATTTTGAGCCCATCGATACTAATACTGATACTGAGACCAAAATTGATGATAACAGAGCGATACAGAAATACAAGATGACTCTGAGGGGGAAAGTGCTGCTGATCATAACATTTCTAAGTCAGGGAAGCAATGTCCTAGCCGACTGAGTCAGGATTCAATCAATTAGGTGTTTACAATATCATACGTTGTAGATACTACTGTAATAAGAATGTAGATTGTCTGTAGTTTCGGGTTTTGTTGCAATTTCGAAACGCGGAGATGATAACCATCATTTTTTTATGTTTTGCCTGTCTGGCGGTCATTGTGTTAAAATTTAATAAACAAAGGTAGGTAAGGTAAGGGTTATTCTGCCCGAAGGCAGGTCCGAACCTCCGCAGAGGTGTTCCTGAGCCGGAGTTTACGTGCGGTGGGGTGGCCAGTTCCTTTCCGCTCCTCCATTCCCTTACCCCGCCCCCCACCAACAGCGCGTGGCAACCCATCCAACTCCTCACCACGCCCAATCTTCCTTAACTTCGGAGATCTCACGGGATCCGGTGTTTCAACACGGCTACGGCCGTTGGCTAATAAACAAAAGGATTGCTAATATATTAAGTGAAGGATGAATTCAGCGACTTCCCTCGCAGGCCACTTAAGCCGCACCAGGTCCACTGCTGGTTTGTGGTAGAACTCCGTTTGCAATCCATGCTTCGGCTTTCCAGGAACACGCAATTCTTGTGTCTGAAGAGTACACTTTGCTCAAAAATGTGTACACCGATAAAAACGGATATTCACTGAACATGATGGAGTATTCGTTTTGAACTCACGCGTATGTGGTTTCTAATATTTATACATGGAAAACGCTAGCAAACGGTGTATCCGAGACAGACCACGTAGTTTTCTCAGCCAAATAATTGGTGTTCTCCTCGAACATACAGAATTTTATCGACTTTGCTACAAGAAATGTAACTCCAGTCAGAATAGTATGTAAACGATTCGACTACGAGACGATTTGACACTGAAGCTGAACATAGAGGATCGGATTCGTGAAGAGCAATGAAATGGCCAATGAGACGGCAGGGGACAACAGAGTAAGTTGTGTGAGGGCATAACTGGAACATGGAGGTTAAAAAGCCTACTGTCCCGTGTGCAGTGATGCAATGTGTCACCGGTGGTTTTATCGGAGTTGTTAGTACTCTGAAGGAGATACACTAGCGCCACAACCATGTATGATAATACATTACCATAATATATTGCGATTATAAATTCTCGATTTCATTTCCCATGTTTTGCCAATATCACCATCATCGTCGTAATCGTCATCATCATCATCATTATCATTATTATCAGCATCAACATTACTTCTTATTCTCATTCCACTACTTTTCCCACATCATCTCAGAGTCGTCGATACGAACTGCGTTGCACATGTGAATTTGCCTCTGTTATGATGGCAGGATGGCCTTCCTTCCATCAACGCTATGTGGAGGAATTTGTTCACTATTACGTGTTTCTGTGGTGGAGTGCGTGCTTATGAGAATGAATGTATTGGAACAAAGACAAACAACTTGAATCCGTGTCAGGGGAACGAATCAGATACAGTCAGATACAGAAAATTCCCTGATGTGACCGGAACCCAATGAACCGAAAGCTTCGATGCTGACCATTCAGCCAAAGAGCTGAACATTCTTTTTCCACAATCTTCTGGAAAAAATATCAAGGGGAAACCTTATTCAGCTACAACTGTAGTAACTGGAACAAATATCTGGATCAGATTTAACGTGTATGAAACATCATTGCAAGATGTACTACCTGCCAGTCCAGGGATTTTAACGCTAAAAAGCTTCAAATCTATTCGAAAGCCTAGGAGAAAGGAAATTAAAAATTTGCGATTTCAGTTATATTTTTAGTTTATCATTTTAAACCCAATTTGAATTTGAATTTTAAATCCTAGTAAATTAACACTAGATATATTTATACAATAATGCTAACAAGACCTTATCAGTAGCATTTAATATAACCCCGGTTTAAAGCGTTACAAGAAATATTTTACATAAATAATCGTTTCAGATTTTGAATTATCCTTTTAATATAAGTTACTCATATAGAAAACAAGCGGCTGGCGGACTATCCGACGGAGCGATCTTTTCATCGGTTTGTCTTAAGACAGACTTTGCAGTGCAGTAGTGAAAGCTGGGTGTACTCAAGTGCTTATTAATAAGTTAAGAAGTAACAGCCATGAAAGTAACGAGAATGATTGCTGGTGGAAAAATGTGGGAAGAATTTTAGGAGAGTGATCGAAATAAGGAGATAAAGCATAAGTTAGGAATAAACGTGATAGATTAAACTGTACATATCAACGGGATACGGCGGTGAGGACATCTAACACGAATGGAGGAGGATAGGTTACCTAGGAGAATAGTGGACTAGACTTCGGAAGGTAAGCGAAGTAGTGGAAGAGAGGCGACTATTGTTAGACTGAGTTGTAGAATTGTAGAACTCAACGACGGGCACATTCTGTTTTCTTTCAAGTTGTGGAGCTGAAAATATAAAAATATAAATATATTAAATTCACGTAATAATTTAAAATAATATGGTGTCTCTTCACCGTTCACTCAATCACGCCTAATATACTGGACCAATCGAGCTGAAATTTGGTATGGTTATGCCTAAAATATTCAGTTTTTAAATTTTAAATATTCAAAATTTTCTAAATGTATGTATGTACTGAACTCGCGCACGGTTTATCCGCTGATCCAAAATGATGAGCAAATGTTTGCTCCTAACACCAAATTCACCAATTAAAGTCCAATATGTGTACTTGCAGTTCAGTTTTCTACATAAAAATGGCCATAAAGTATGTCTTCCATGCGACGCGATATTACCCAGCAACCATGCAGGCTCTAATGTGAAGTCCTGATGGATGACCATGCCATCCAGATCCACGGCTTGTGCAGCTCTCTTTATACACATCCATGTCCTGTGCAGCACTTAAGGTAACATTGCGACACACGTTTTCTTACATGACACTATTTCGTTACACAAATTTTCGGATGACTCCCGGCTCTAATATATAAAAATCGACAGCCTGTTTCCCGTTTCAACCAGGAGAAGGAATGGAATGAATGAAGCTCCCATCTAGCGACGAGTATAGGAACTGTGCCGGCTGCCAAAGTCTGTCGCACTCCTCTGGAGTAATAATTAATGACTGACAGATGAAGTGAAATTATATTCGAGGATCTTTCTGGAATGAAAGGTGACAGAGAAAACAGGAGGTCCGGGAGAAAAACCTGTCCAGCACAAATCTCATATTGAGTGTCCCGGACTTGAAGCACGGAACCCAGCGGTGAGAGGCTGGCGTGCTGCCAACTGAGCCATCGAGGCTCCGCGGCTCTTAAGGTATATTTATGTCGAAAAATGTATCGACTCTTTTTGGGTTAACATTAAGTAACGATAACGATATAGCTCCGAACATAAAGCAAGCTTCTCCAGCATTAAACTAGATACAACAACGGTGATAGTGGGGAACTTATCACGAAATATCTGATGCTTTATTTCAGTCTATACTTATCTAGTACTGGTAGATACAACAAATCCCTTAACAAATTTAGGAGATAATACCCATAGAGATTACAGACGGGGATCTGTAGAAGAGAAACGATCACTCCTATTGGCTCTCCTCCAGTTCTTTGTGCCAAGCAAGCTATGAAGAAAACGAGGAGTCCTTGATCCTTATTGTTTCTTGCAAACACTAGTGCATTATTTGAGGTAACAATTAATCTTTATTGTATTTTTATGAACGCATATTTTAATTGAGCTCCCATACTGATCAACGTTGAAATGAAATGTCGTATGGCTTTTAGTGCCGGGATATCCCAGGTGCAGGTCTTTCTATTTGACTCCTGTAGGCGACCTGCGCATCGAGGTGAGGATGAAATGATGAAGACAACACATACAACCAGCCCCCGTGCCATTGGAATTAACCAGTTAAGGTTCAAATCCCCGACCCGGCCGGGAATCGAACCCGGGACCCTCTGAACCGAAGGCCAGTACGCTGACCGTTCAACCAACGAGTCGGACACTGATCAACGTTCAAAGAGCGGAATCGAAGTGAAACACTGACCTTATTAAATCCAGTTCTATGAGTACCAGTATATAAACTGTAAACAATCACGCGGTCACTTGGCCGTCCAGTTCATATTAATACTATCCTCTGAAACCTTACAAATAGATAATACAGTCATGGTGGGCGCAAGAAATGTAAAATAAAGAAAAACCATCTCCGAACAGGCTATGAAGGCCCTTGAAGGAGTGAAGATAAAGTCTTCGAATATTTATAAAAACTTTGTCCAAAGTGCTATCGAATGGTTAGCTCTATGCCCGCCCATCTTTGCCACAAGGATTTAATCTATAGTGACGTAAGCTGTGTGAAACCAGGGGCCATGTGCCCTTCCGGAATTGAACGATTAGTTTCTATATTTTCGGAATTATTAACGTGGAGTCCAGCCCATATCCTTCGAGAGATGAACTGAGCACACCTCAGTGAATATAAAAATCCTCGTCAAGCTGAAAATTACTTTGATATGACGTATGATACTGAAAACAGGTGCCTTCTTCCGAAACTTTGTTCCAATTAACTGCAAAGGCATAAATCGGAATCAGTTTCTGCAGTAGTAAATGAGGGTTGAAAGTCTCGAAGGCACTACTGAGATATAATATTGTCAGTATAGTCACGTCCCGTTGGTCCATTGCACGTTTAATATAATCTGTCACTCGTAGTAAATCTGTCGCAGTACTATGTCCTTTCCTGAAGGCGGATTGGAAGGGGTTGTGGAGGGAATGCTTGGTAAGGTATTCAGTAACTTGTGTGTGAACTAGGCGTTCAAGTACTTTGAATAGGGGTGGTAGGATGGATACTGTACGATAATCTGAAGCAGAGTCTAACTTGGACCCCATCGAGATGGGTCTAATTAATGCATCTTCCCAAACATTTGGGAACACTCCGTTCGTCAGGCAGTAGTTAAATATATGAGTTAGTATTGGCAGAACAGCTCCCAAAACATCCGTAATAAGCGATATAGGAATGTCATCATTACCTGTGGCATTAGATGTAATAGAGTATATCACACCTTACACTTCATTCGAAGTGATATTTCTAAAAGAGGATTGCTCATGCACAGAATGTTGTTGAAATAAGGGTAGGGACGGATGTAGAGGCTATTCTTGGCCGTGCGAAATGATCATTTAGAGCCTCTAGGGGTATGCTTGGTACATGTTGTTCTATGGTTTTACCTATACCTAATGGACGTAATTTACTTAATTTTTGTCTCGGGCTGTTAAGTGTTTATCAGTTCCTGAATGTATTTATATTTAGAATCTGCATTTCCTGGATTCGCGGACATACTGGACCCATCGGAAATGAGAGAGATGATCAACTAGCAAAAGCTGCTGCTCAATCAAATCTGGAAATAATGTATGACAGTCATCCCTTATGCTATGCAAGAAGACAAATCAAAGAACACATCTTAAATCAATGGAACCTCCTTTGGACCTCTGCTTCAAATGGATTCGTTACTAGATGAATATATTTTCCCACTGTTTACAACCGACTTCAGTGCAAAATTAGGTGCTAAATTTTAAGATAACACAATTTACGTTAGGCCATGGAAATTTCAAATCATATTTTAAACGTTTTAAAATAATTTGGCAGGTGAATATTCATGCTTTTGTGGGTCTACTCAAACAGTCCTAATCATTTAATATTTGATTGCCCTTTGTTTGCAAGAGCAATATTTGATTTTGACTCTCATTTGAACTGCTGTAATATTCAGCTTTCACAACCAATATACCATATTTTCATACAGAAATGTTGTTACAAACATTTCCTAATTTACAATCATCGCATCTTTCGCAAACTAGTTCTGTAAATCGCTATCATTATGTTTGACTTATAATTGTAAGTTTGAACTATAATCCTAAAATACTTTGTAAATTAGGGCTCATTTGTATTGGATATTCATAATAATAATCATATAATAAATATGCTCAGAAAATTTATTTAATGGGATCAGTGGACCAGTTTATCGGTCTAGGGCGGGCGTGGCACAGATGCATGTAGAATTCAATGGTTCATTTCTATGTTTTAAATTCAAGTTCGGCGCTCTTTGTTGTAGAATAGCGCTTCACAGATGGCTCCACGTGAATATTTTTTTGTATGCAGCAGTAATATTCTTTGGTAATGTCAGCTTCCATGGTTTCCATGACCGCGTGTTTTGAATGAGAATATTGTCACATTGTTTGTATACCTGTGTTTAATCTGGGTGTAAATTCGTTGTCATGGGCTGTTAATATCTAAACGGAAAAAAGGAACAACGTAGTTTTCTTGGTAACCCAGTGAAAAAGCATACAATGAAAAAGTGGTATTAAACAAAGTTGTGCATCACAATCGAAGATCAGACCTGAAGGTGATAGTAGTGTTTCAGATGATTGTGACTTACCCGGTGATAATTTCAACGTAATTATTGACAGAGATTGTCTTCAGAATTTAATAAATATTGCAGCATGCCCTAGTTTATTTCAAAGCTCTTCCTTGAAGGATGAAAACTTCGAAAATCAAAGATTTTGCTAGGCTGTAGTTCTTGGTTTGCTATGTGAAATGTGTGGTTATTAAATCAAGACATTTTTCTCTTCACAAATGCAGGAACATGTTCTAGAGGTAAATTAACGCCTCATTTATAGAATGAGGTTAGTAAGTTGTAGATCCGGTGATGCCAGAAAGTTTGCTTGTGTTATGAACCTCCCGCCAACACCCTTGCTAAAGGCTTATAATGAGCATGTGAAAGTTGCATCTTCTGTTGCGTCTTCCTACTCTGAAATGTGCATGAAGTCTGCTGCCCAAGAAGTTATGAAGAAGAAAGTTAGAGAATGTTGTGTTTCTGTGGATGGTACATGGCAGAAACGTGGCTATTCCTCATTATCTAGTGTTGTACGTGCAATATCTGTGGACACGGGCAAAGTTCTACTTTCTTTGCTACTTGCTTTACATCGCACCGACATAGATATGTCTTATGACGACAATGGGATAGGAATGGGTAGGAAGCGGCCGTGGCCTTAAGGTACAGTCCCAAAATTTGCCTGGTGTGAAAATGGGAAACCACGAAAAAACATCTTCAGGGCTGCCGACAGTGGGGATCGAACCCGCTATCTCCCGATTACTGGATACTGGCCGCACTTAAGCAACTGAAGCTATCGAGCTCGGTCGGGCAAATTTCAAGATGTTGAGTTAATGTCCAGAAACTGAATTGGATGTAAAAATACATTCAGATGGTGATAAGTTTCCCCATCCTATTTAGGCTGGAAGGCTAACCATGCTGCACTCTGCGCCAAAAATTACATTGTTTCTTCGCCTAATGTGGAACCACATGGCGCAGTAAAAATATTTTCTCGCTCAAGTGATAGTAGAGTTCTGGACTATGTAGATTTATATGGGGATGGGGATTCCAAAAGTTACAAGGCTGAACCCTTGAACTTACCATTCCATCGTTGGTCGGCCACGGCTGCTATAGTAGAACAATTTAGAACTCTTAAATCTTGGGTCGTTGCGGGAATAAATTCGGTCACGATCTTAACCAAACGATGGGGTTCAGAAGAAAGCCTAACTACTTGAAATGAGGAGCAAAAATGTGCTTACTAACTTTTATTAAACTGAAAGAGCACGATAACATCGTTAATTTAATATGCATTCTTGCCATAAAAATATAAAAAAATTGAATTATTGATTTTTGAAAAGTTCCAAACACAGTCACATTACATCACGTCACTTCGTTTCTTCCAATGTCGAAGAGTTGCTTCGGAGAAGCTAATATGTTAGTGGACAGCGAAACTGAAAAACTGAAAAAGGGGAAGACCTGAAAACCGGGCACCTATTATTCCAAACGAGAAACTGAGAGTTAATCCACACGATCCGTGGAAAATCTGACTTTCAACAAGTAGAACGCCTGATTTTCTCTTAATTAAGGTTATCCACCAGTCAAATACCCTTCACGGGTACGGAACATCCGCCGAATGGACCCTTAATCGAACCAAACTGACTATCAGTTGCTTTGGATAGGTTGCGGAATATTATGGGAAAGCATGGTGTTCACTACAAGTTAATGGCATCATTCACAATTGAAATAAAATTCCACCATGTATTTGTCATTCATGACACCCTTAAGTGATAAGGTAATCCCGATGCTAAACGTGCATCGCCCCAAACAGCTGTTCGGAAGGAACCAACAACAACATGATCCAGGAGGATCTTACGTTAAGTCGTTCTAAAGGAACAAAACTGCGAAATGCAGGAAACACTTACTAATCATGCATTTAGAAGAAATGCCAAACACTGAAGTTAATCAAAAAGTGAAAAGTCACTTGAAAATATTATTATTGAACCGATTTTCAGGTTAGAAATGGGTTTATTATGCTTAATAAATTTACCAGTCCACGCTAAAATTTACTACAATTTTAAGGAATTCTTTCCCTTGACAACAATGCTACCAGTACAGATCTCTCTATTTACTGTCTGTCCCAACACACTACTGGTAAAGTGATTACTTACTTACTCTAACCATGAATAAGAATAAAAAATACGACAAGATTAAAATAAAATAAAATACTGGCTGACGAATCGAAACCGCATTCGCAACTCAAGTCTCATTCTAAAACACTGAGTGTCAATATGCACACTATCAAACGAAAACGGACGTCAAGACGAGGAAACAATAAAGTCCGTAAAAATAAATTAACATCTCGAAGTCATACAGCTTAACACGCACGAAGAAACATAGTAAAAATATTCAATCTAGATCGGGTCGATGTCCCACACTTGGACAGCCCTCAACTCGTCTGATAGCAGTCCCGTTATCTCAATGGGGAGCTTCGCATAGACCCTCTACAATAAATCATATCGTACTGTAACTGCTACCTTCCTCCAGGCCACTTCCACAAAAAGAACAAACGAAAGAAAAACATCCAAACCGAGACTTGAGTGTGTACAGCTACCATCCCAGACCTATCGTCGGGCTCGCTTGAAATCTGCACACCCTAAACCTAATCATTATGTACATGATGCCTTCCAAATTCTATCGTCGGGCGTGACCTAGGACGTCTCATCATCAGTGACTCCAAGAATAAACACGTGACGTCCTAAATCTATCGTCGGGCGTCAAAGTGGGTCGTACTACGTCTCCCTTAACATATCAGGCGAAATGCAATTCTCAAACAACTCTGATATTTAACACTAGATTTCGTCAAACAAATACGCACGACGGAACCCACGTCTCTATTATCAAATGAATGCAAGTCGAAATACAGCAAGTGTCTACCTCTCGAAAAATACAGTAAGTGTCTACCTCATTATAATATGTGAACTCAAAAATAAATAGACGTGACGAACGGTTCTCCACCTCGAACACAATCTCAGCCTGTGCACTGACGTGTTAGGGAAGCAAATGAAAATTCCCAACACCCGTTTACCCTTTTAGTGGATGCCTTCAAAATAATAATCATCACCATCGCATTCGAAATTCTCAGATCGCCTATCATCAATTCCAACCATCTTATCCATGACCTCTCCAATGAACAAATTAAATATAACCCAACCGTGTGTCCAAAGTACTCTTTGATCCTGGAGATCGTTCATTCTCTTATCATCCATGCGGGCTTTACGTAACATAGATCACTGGATGTGTACTACCCAGCCTTTAACATTTTACAAGAGTCGTTTTCACTTGGAATCTTTCTATAAATTTCACAATGCTTCACATCATAGTCATCTCAAATTCGGATTGATTGCGGAAAACAACACAGCCTGCCTCACACAGCCCGTTCCTAAATACTTCCTCTACAAAAATACAACTTATCTCAACACTCTTTCCCCTCGCTTTCCAGCGGTATTACTTCCATCTATCTCGTCTCCACATACATATCAATTCATCGCTCTCAATTCCTTTTCCTTCAAGACCCTTTTTCATACATCGATCCCCTGGTGAAAACGACAACCATTATTAAACACATCTCTTACTTTACTATTATTACGACTTTCGAACCTCAAAAATCCAAGAGCACACATCGACCTTTCGCAACACTGGTATACACGATGTCTCAAAAATTTCCTTCCCATTAACGACTGTGACTCTAACAAATTTTATTGACATTATCTAAATATGCCTACGATCCTTGTAAAAATAACTGGTTAAATGTAATTTAACAGAGAAGAATTTCCTTATCCCGCGGTAAACATTATTATTATTATTATTATTATTATTATTATTATTATCATCATTATTATTATTATTATTGACCAACATTTCTGAATGCAACTGACACCTGAAATTACAATATTCGCCACGACAAATTTACACTTATAACGTTCATAAATCGCACTTTGAATGATATCTCATCTCAACACAAAATTTTAAGCGTCGCATTTTACCGTTCTTGACATGAACTTTACACACTGAAATTTTCACACGCTGACCAAAATTTACAACGCCTTTCGCCTGATAATTACGCATATCACCCGACAATCATCCGGAAAATTTGGTTAGGACAGACAGTAACTAACTAACTAACTAACTACATAATATAAAATAGACAGACCTGCACATTGGTGACATTCTCAGCATTCTGATTACATCATCTCCAGCAACCTCGTACTTAGCCACTCATTTTCACAGATAACATTTTCATTTTCAAAAACTCACTCATCCAAACACTACCCTTCACACACACGAGATTAAAATTACCATATAAATAATGCACTTTCTCTGTAACTTGCACCACGAACTTCCCTCGTTCTGCAGTCGACTATAACTGTCTGATGCGTTTCCCAGAGTGGTTTCTCTCCCCGTTGTTTCAATAAGAACAGGTGTTCGGCCGATAAGGGAGTCGAACTATTTTGAATCGCTTCCCCCAGACCTTCTTCACTTACAAGAGTACACGAAATGATAAAAATAAAATCTGCTGTGTATTTTTTCGACCAGCCTACACCTTCCCAGTTCGTCTGCAAACGTTCTGAACTTCTCCAATCACTTTTCTTCTTAACTAAGTATATGGACCTTAGCCACGAACATGTATTGAATTATTGTCGGTCAATCTGGCGCGAATTTCTAATGACGACGGGCACAAGCTCCCGCGGCTTCAAGTTCCAGATCGACACTGCAAAATCTACGGTGGGGGGTTTCTTTTATAATTTCCGGAAGGACGCTATCCCCTCTATGAGGCTTGGTTGTGAAATCTGCCAAATTTGCTTCTAATAGACCAATTTTGATAAAACTTGTCCCAGAACTCCGGACAGACTTGCACTTATGTTCGATGTTAATTTTATAATTTTTCTACACTCACAACAGGAGAAATAAATTGTTTCTGCCCGTGCGTTTCGCGCGTTTTCTTCCTTCCATGACCTTGGCACGTGTAGCTAGTTCGCTGGTCTCACGCTACCATGCACTTGGGCTTAACTGCACTTAAAGTTTTCCCTGGGGGCTCTGTCTTCACAGAGGGTGTATGAATAATTTTGCTCATTTATTTCATCATTTACTATATTATCAAAATCCCTCGTGGTGCAGAATTCCATTAATTTAGAGAATTGTCGGGCACTCGAGCCCCGCCGAGGTGTCCCGGCAATCCACGAGCTCGCCGGGAAGGAAGAACCTCCCCACGCAACATCGGGCTCTTGGGAGCGCAAAATGGCTGCCCTCAAACATACAGTAGTTTCTGAATACCAAATAAATATTTGTGAAAAATAAAAATTTTTCTCACCGTAGAATTATGGGTTCATAATCCACCTACAACGACGAAATGTTTACCCAGAAAGGGGAAATATTTGAACAGACATATTCCTTCAAAATTCTGAATTGTACATGGAAATTTTGATACAAATGAAACATGATTCTACGTAAAATTTCCCAGCTGATCTCACTCTTGACGTAGGGCTCTGTTACTTTCACGTACTTCCCTGTTTTCTTCTTCCAACAATAGGATTGCGTTACAGATATCATCAACAAAGTCTTCTCTTAAGAATGAACATTGTAAACATTCAGCGTCTTTCTCTTCTTTACTCCCACTGCCTGCCTGTCCGTGGAGTGGTGCCTCGACCTGTCTTCCTCTCGGCGTGACGATCATATTTACGGGTTGTACTTCTTCTTCTTCTTCTTCGGTGACCATTTCCCCAGCTGGTAAGGCTGCGTCATCCTGTAATGGGATTCTTTCTTCTGCTCTATGATCAATCTGTAAATTTCTTGTTGGGTTGCGGTCATCATTTAATTGGGAGTTGCTCGAAGTCTGTTTCCTGTTGTTGTTGATGTTATGTGCGTCATTCGGTTGTCTCTCCTTCAGAATCTGGGATGAAAGACTCTGAACCTTTTCCTACTGGGAATTTGAAGTTGTTTTTCTTCTATCAAGAGTAGACATTGACTCCTGCTCAAAATCTGGCGCAAACGGGTTCAGACCGGAGTTTCGTTGGTCTTGCCTATGTGCCTTCTGGAATTCCAAACTTTCAGCCCCGAAACAATCGGTGTTGACGTCCTGGCGCTGTATAGCCCCCTGCCATTTTTTCCTTTCGTGGTCCTTCCTTAACCCGTCGGTGTACTGAACACGTTCACGGTACCGTTCATCCTCATCACGGCGGAAGTTCTGGGTTCGATTATTTCCCCAGTCCCTGCGGTTATTAAGTCCATTCCTGAAATTTCTCTGGTTTTCTCTGTCCCCATCGTATCGCCTCCAGTAAGGGTTCCTCCTTTGTGGATAATTCCAATTACCCCTACGCCTTTTCCAATCCTCATTTCGTGGATGCGAGGGTTCCCAGTTATTGCGAAACTCACGCCTCCGCTCAGTCGACTGTGGTTTCCCCTGCTCAGGTGCCTCTGGACTTCCCTCTGGAACCTGGCTAACAGTGTTTACATGTTGCTCGTGCGATCGTCCCCCTCTGGGTGCTATTTGATTATGGGTATGATCCAATTGCCTAAGGATCATTTCTGCCTGCATGGGGGTCTCTACCTTTGATGCAATGAGCATCCTTTGTACTTCGGGAGGTAACTGCTTCTGGATGGCCTGTACCAACTCTTGCTCCGAGGGCGGCGCCTCAAGTTCTCTGAACTTTACCATTTGTGCAATAAAGTATTCACTGAACTTTGTAGGGCCTATTGCAGTATACCGACGTGAGTATAGCACTAATCTAAGACTCTGCTGAATTTCCGTACTCCAAAATGTATTGAGAAACGCCCTCTGGAATTCATCAAAGGTATCAAAGTGGTATCGGAAGCCTTTAAACCATAAAAGTGGTGCCCCCTCTAAATATCTTTCAGCTACCCTCAACTGACGTTCCTCAGGAATCTTGGCGTCCCGGATGTACTCCCTGAGATCCTTAAGAAATCCCTTCGGCGTGGTATGTGGACCTCCATTAAATTTCTTAGGCTGGTCCTCATGTAACTTGATCATGTTAATAACGTTTGTGACCCCTGAGCCTTGAGATCGACTGGTATCTACATTTGAGCTCTGACCGTTATTATTATGATTAATATTTGGCAATTGACCACTGAGGTCAGAGTTAACAGCTGTCGAGGTTTGACTTAATACTTTGTCACCTTGGACTGCATATCTACCACGCTGCTAATCCAACTGCTCACTTCGCTCTTAATGAACCCAACTTTCTTGTCTGTCTCTTCCTGGGCTGACGTGATTTCCCTTAAGTCCTGTTCTATACTAATTTGCCTGTCATTGAATTCCCGGGTGTGTTCATTTTTCATTTCAACTAACTCCTCTTGAATTTCTTTAATTAAAATTTCGGAGTCCTCATTAGCCGCTTGGAGTTTACTAATTGCTTCCTCATTAACTTGCAACAGTTTCTTCTCCATGGTTTCGGTTTTTGACAATACCTGACTCTCCAATTCCACACTAATTTTATCTACCTTGTTGTTCAGTGACTGAATGTCCGCAGGTAATATTTGACGTTGTTCCTCTATTATGGTTAGCGTTTTTCCCTTTTCCTTATCACGGGAGATCCGCATCTCTACGACCTGTTGTGTAATGTCGTCCTTAAATTCAACCTGACTGTCGATCAGCTGCTTATGCGCCGCCTGGCTTTCCAGTAAATGCTTGTCAAGTTCCTTTCTCATCTCATCCTGACTATCGCATAACCTACTGTACATGTCGTGGCTTTCGTCAAAACGCTTGTCCATATCGGTTTTTAAACTGTCATGGATTTTAGAAAATTGTTTATCAAAATCGTTCTTTAAATTGACCTGCACTTCCGCAAATTGTTTGTCAATTTCATCCCTAATTTCCACTCGGCTATCATCAAAACGCTGGTTGAGTTTACCTATCTCACCCCTGACTTCCTCTTTAAGTTCGGTGCACATAGTGTATGTCTCACGAACTACGTTCTTCAATCCAGCCTTCAACTCATCACTAGACTCTTTACACCTAGCCTGGGTATCCTCAATACTACTCTTTAACTCGTCACTAGTGTCTTTCAAACTAGACTGTAACTCCTCCCGAGTGTCTTTCAAACTCGACTGCAACTCCTCAATCTTACCATCCAAACTTTCATTATGAGCCTTCATGTCCTCTCTCAAATTCTCGCTCTGGACTTTCGCGTCCTCCATCTTACTATCAAAACTTTCTAACATTTGCCCTTTCGTATCCTCCATCTTACTACTCAAATTCCCATTCTGGACTTTCATGTCCTCTATCATCTGCATTAACTTCTCCAAGGTCGCCTGACCTTCCATCTCACAATACCACAAAGAATACAATAATGAGTACGCTGGCTGTTGATGCAACCAGAATACTCCAAACTACTAAGGAAAGAATTCACTATCTGCTGCGTTTTCACATACAAACGCTATTACAATTTAATACCGAAACTGACAACATTCCAACAGTTGTCTTATAAAATTTTGTTTAGGTGGCTGGTATCACAAATTATTTAATAAAAAGAAAATTCTGAAGTTAATAAGTTATTCCGGATAAATATCCCAAATAGTTTCGCTTTCGTAAATTAATTAAACAAAGAACATGTTAACGCATAAACTTTGAATGTAATTCAGCATTACCACTTCCAAAATTTATATTGGCAACATGACATAAGCTTCAATACAGCTTTAAATACTGATTTCCTAAAATGCATTGTGACTGTTATTATTATTATTATTATTTACCAAGTAGTTACGCTCCTCATTAAACGTGTTAATATCTAGCACTCTCATTGGGCATAATTCGTTTAACTGTGGCTCAGCCATAATTTTCACCCGCTTGTATTATTTATAATGTGGCTTAGGCCTCAACATTATTTTATATTTTTCTAACATTTATTTTCAATGGATAATTTCATTATCGTTATCGTGGCATCGTATCGTTATCGTGACTTTGGGCTCCTCATCGTTATCGTGACATTAAGCCCCACGTTGGGCGCCACTTCTACTGAACCCTTGAACTTACCATTCCATCGTTGGTCGGCCACGGCTGCTATAGTAGAACAATTTAGAACTCTTAAATCTTGGGTCGTTGCGGGAATAAATTCGGTCACGATCTTAACCAAACGATGGGGTTCAGAAGAAAGCCTAACTACTTGAAATGAGGAGCAAAAATGTGCTTACTAACTTTTATTAAACTGAAAGAGCACGATAACATCGTTAATTTAATATGCATTCTTGCCATAAAAATATAAAAAAATTGAATTATTGATTTTTGAAAAGTTCCAAACACAGTCACATTACATCACGTCACTTCGTTTCTTCCAATGTCGAAGAGTTGCTTCGGAGAAGCTAATATGTTAGTGGACAGCGAAACTGAAAAACTGAAAAAGGGGAAGACCTGAAAACCGGGCACCTATTATTCCAAACGAGAAACTGAGAGTTAATCCACACGATCCGTGGAAAATCTGACTTTCAACAAGTAGAACGCCTGATTTTCTCTTAATTAAGGTTATCCACCAGTCAAATACCCTTCACGGGTACGGAACATCCGCCGAATGGACCCTTAATCGAACCAAACTGACTATCAGTTGCTTTGGATAGGTTGCGGAATATTATGGGAAAGCATGGTGTTCATTACAAGTTAATGGCATCATTCACAATTGAAATAAAATTCCACCATGTATTTGTCATTCATGACACCCTTAAGTGATAAGGTAATCCCGATGCTAAACGTGCATCGCCCCAAACAGCTGTTCGGAAGGAACCAACAACAACATGATCCAGGAGGATCTTACGTTAAGTCGTTCTAAAGGAACAAAACTGCGAAATGCAGGAAACACTTACTAATCATGCATTTAGAAGAAATGCCAAACACTGAAGTTAATCAAAAAGTGAAAAGTCACTTGAAAATATTATTATTGAACCGATTTTCAGGTTAGAAATGGGTTTATTATGCTTAATAAATTTACCAGTCCACGCTAAAATTTACTACAATTTTAAGGAATTCTTTCCCTTGACAACAATGCTACCAGTACAGATCTCTCTATTTACTGTCTGTCCCAACACACTACTGGTAAAGTGATTACTTACTTACTCTAACCATGAATAAGAATAAAAAATACGACAAGATTAAAATAAAATAAAATACTGGCTGACGAATCGAAACCGCATTCGCAACTCAAGTCTCATTCTAAAACACTGAGTGTCAATATGCACACTATCAAACGAAAACGGACGTCAAGACGAGGAAACAATAAAGTCCGTAAAAATAAATTAACATCTCGAAGTCATACAGCTTAACACGCACGAAGAAACATAGTAAAAATATTCAATCTAGATCGGGTCGATGTCCCACACTTGGACAGCCCTCAACTCGTCTGATAGCAGTCCCGTTATCTCAATGGGGAGCTTCGCATAGACCCTCTACAATAAATCATATCGTACTGTAACTGCTACCTTCCTCCAGGCCACTTCCACAAAAAGAACAAACGAAAGAAAAACATCCAAACCGAGACTTGAGTGTGTACAGCTACCATCCCAGACCTATCGTCGGGCTCGCTTGAAATCTGCACACCCTAAACCTAATCATTATGTACATGATGCCTTCCAAATTCTATCGTCGGGCGTGACCTAGGACGTCTCATCATCAGTGACTCCAAGAATAAACACGTGACGTCCTAAATCTATCGTCGGGCGTCAAAGTGGGTCGTACTACGTCTCCCTTAACATATCAGGCGAAATGCAATTCTCAAACAACTCTGATATTTAACACTAGATTTCGTCAAACAAATACGCACGACGGAACCCACGTCTCTATTATCAAATGAATGCAAGTCGAAATACAGCAAGTGTCTACCTCTCGAAAAATACAGTAAGTGTCTACCTCATTATAATATGTGAACTCAAAAATAAATAGACGTGACGAACGGTTCTCCACCTCGAACACAATCTCAGCCTGTGCACTGACGTGTTAGGGAAGCAAATGAAAATTCCCAACACCCGTTTACCCTTTTAGTGGATGCCTTCAAAATAATAATCATCACCATCGCATTCGAAATTCTCAGATCGCCTATCATCAATTCCAACCATCTTATCCATGACCTCTCCAATGAACAAATTAAATATAACCCAACCGTGTGTCCAAAGTACTCTTTGATCCTGGAGATCGTTCATTCTCTTATCATCCATGCGGGCTTTACGTAACATAGATCACTGGATGTGTACTACCCAGCCTTTAACATTTTACAAGAGTCGTTTTCACTTGGAATCTTTCTATAAATTTCACAATGCTTCACATCATAGTCATCTCAAATTCGGATTGATTGCGGAAAACAACACAGCCTGCCTCACACAGCCCGTTCCTAAATACTTCCTCTACAAAAATACAACTTATCTCAACACTCTTTCCCCTCGCTTTCCAGCGGTATTACTTCCATCTATCTCGTCTCCACATACATATCAATTCATCGCTCTCAATTCCTTTTCCTTCAAGACCCTTTTTCATACATCGATCCCCTGGTGAAAACGACAACCATTATTAAACACATCTCTTACTTTACTATTATTACGACTTTCGAACCTCAAAAATCCAAGAGCACACATCGACCTTTCGCAACACTGGTATACACGATGTCTCAAAAATTTCCTTCCCATTAACGACTGTGACTCTAACAAATTTTATTGACATTATCTAAATATGCCTACGATCCTTGTAAAAATAACTGGTTAAATGTAATTTAACAGAGAAGAATTTCCTTATCCCGCGGTAAACATTATTATTATTATTATTATTATTATTATTATTATTATCATCATTATTATTATTATTGTTACCGTGTTTTAGCGGTAGGTAGAGGCGTAAGAAGGTGCGGGCGTGAATGGGTTTCAAACTACGGAATCAAAGTTAATGTAAAAGTAATTTAAAATTTAACTAGGTTATATTTTCTTTTCAAAAACAAAGCAATAACAGACATGGCAGGTACAATGTAGCAAAACAAGGGGAGATACAATATTTACAGGTTTTGGGCTTCACGCCCTGACTTCTGCGATCAGCTCAGTTTTACCACAAACACAAGTTTTAACAGAGGGGCAGAAAACCCCATTCATCCCTAGGAGCCCCTGGCTCCGAATTACACAGAAAAGCCTCCACGAGGCATATGACACTCCATTTTCAAAAGAGCGATCCGCTCTTAAAATTTAAGCCTCTCAAAGGCCACACCAAACTCTACCTTCAAGCTGTCCTCTAAGGACGTATTCACAGGGGTAAAATACCCAACCTACAGAGGTCTATTACATGAAAAGAAGGTTGATTATATGACCTCTAAAATAACAATTTGAGAGGAGGCGATCTTGCACTCCTAATACACTTTGTTTTTTTTAAAACCTAATCTGGCTCTGGGCCGCTAACGCAAGGGCTAATCCCATACTACAGAGGTGACTTAGAGAAGAACACTTTACATTACATAAACGAAGAATAGTTTGAGAAAATAAGTTCACCTCAAAACAACTGTGAGTGGGAGCTCGAGAGGGTTAGCACTCTCTATCCCAATATAAGAAAAAGATGAAAGGAGTAATTACATTTTAGGAAAAGGTTACATGATGGAAATGCTTCGAACCCGCCGCGAGTGTTAAACTGCCGACCTAGCAAGAAAAGAAGTTATTAATAGGCCATTACCTGGTGTTGAACGGCTGAAGAAGAAAGAGGCGCTTCCCGCCTCCTGCTATGTACTTAATACACTGAAAGATGGAACAGAAGTGGCCCGGAGACCCCAAAATCAGCAGTTTATATCCTCTCGCGGAAGATTCTAGGCGTTAGGGGAAATAAAACACCCTCCCTCAAAGTTTTTATTGGCTAGGGAAAAGAAACCCCTACATAGAGGAAGAAGAAACACATTATTGGTGGAAAATTAATTAAAGAAATTCGGGATTGGCTAGATCCAAACTAAGGGGAAAAAGAGGGGTATACAGCCAACTTAAACAATGACAGAAGGAAATTTAACAAAGAACAAACTCTTGAAATAAAAATTTCTCCAACAAAATAGTTCTTTGACTCCGCACTAGGTCGCACTATTGTTGATCTCTAGAAGAGAAAGTTCACACTTCTTACTTCAAGCGAAACAAAAACACATCAAAAGTGACACAGTTCAAAAACTCAAAATTTTCCACGTGGTGACATCTTCTGAGAAAGTAGAGAATTAATAGAATAGATAAAGTTCAACCTTCCTCCAGAAGAGGAGTTTCAACTGGCGCAACTTTTAAATAAACGGTGTAGAGGTGTACCGCCCGGTACAATTATTATTGACCAACATTTCTGAATGCAACTGACACCTGAAATTACAATATTCGCCACGACAAATTTACACTTATAACGTTCATAAATCGCACTTTGAATGATATCTCATCTCAACACAAAATTTTAAGCGTCGCATTTTACCGTTCTTGACATGAACTTTACACACTGAAATTTTCACACGCTGACCAAAATTTACAACGCCTTTCGCCTGATAATTACGCATATCACCCGACAATCATCTGGAAAATTTGGTTAGGACAGACAGTAACTAACTAACTAACTACATAATATAAAATAGACAGACCTGCACATTGGTGACATTCTCAGCATTCTGATTACATCATCTCCAGCAACCTCGTACTTAGCCACTCATTTTCACAGATAACATTTTCATTTTCAAAAACTCACTCATCCAAACACTACCCTTCACACACACGAGATTAAAATTACCATATAAATAATGCACTTTCTCTGTAACTTGCACCACGAACTTCCCTCGTTCTGCAGTCGACTATAACTGTCTGATGCGTTTCCCAGAGTGGTTTCTCTCCCCGTTGTTTCAATAAGAACAGGTGTTCGGCCGATAAGGGAGTCGAACTATTTTGAATCGCTTCCCCCAGACCTTCTTCACTTACAAGAGTACACGAAATGATAAAAATAAAATCTGCTGTGTATTTTTTCGACCAGCCTACACCTTCCCAGTTCGTCTGCAAACGTTCTGAACTTCTCCAATCACTTTTCTTCTTAACTAAGTATATGGACCTTAGCCACGAACATGTATTGAATTATTGTCGGTCAATCTGGCGCGAATTTCTAATGACGACGGGCACAAGCTCCCGCGGCTTCAAGTTCCAGATCGACACTGCAAAATCTACGGTGGGGGGTTTCTTTTATAATTTCCGGAAGGACGCTATCCCCTCTATGAGGCTTGGTTGTGAAATCTGCCAAATTTGCTTCTAATAGACCAATTTTGATAAAACTTGTCCCAGAACTCCGGACAGACTTGCACTTATGTTCGATGTTAATTTTATAATTTTTCTACACTCACAACAGGAGAAATAAATTGTTTCTGCCCGTGCGTTTCGCGCGTTTTCTTCCTTCCATGACCTTGGCACGTGTAGCTAGTTCGCTGGTCTCACGCTACCATGCACTTGGGCTTAACTGCACTTAAAGTTTTCCCTGGGGGCTCTGTCTTCACAGAGGGTGTATGAATAATTTTGCTCATTTATTTCATCATTTACTATATTATCAAAATCCCTCGTGGTGCAGAATTCCATTAATTTAGAGAATTGTCGGGCACTCGAGCCCCGCCGAGGTGTCCCGGCAATCCACGAGCTCGCCGGGAAGGAAGAACCTCCCCACGCAACATCGGGCTCTTGGGAGCGCAAAATGGCTGCCCTCAAACATACAGTAGTTTCTGAATACCAAATAAATATTTGTGAAAAATAAAAATTTTTCTCACCGTAGAATTATGGGTTCAAGGCAGTGTGTGATTCCAGTCCATCAATGTTAAAGAAGCGAATAAACTGGAATGTGTGGACCACTACAAAAAGTGTTTAGTACCAGCTCTTAGAAAAAATGTACAACATATATTTTTTTGGGTATTTGCTTTACGTCGCACCGTCACAGATATGTTTTATGGCGACGATGGGATAGGAAAGGCCTAGGAATTGGAAGAAAGCGGCCGTGGCCTTAATTAAGGTACAGCCCCGATATTTGCCTGGTGTGAAAATGGGAAACCACGGAAAACCATCTTCAGGGCTGCTGACAGTGGGACTCCAACCCACTATCTCCCGATTACCGGATACTGGCCGCACTTCAGCGACTGCAGCTATCGAGCTCGGTTGTACGACATAACGAAAAGATGGTTAGTAGGGGCGAATGAACTGGTACACTGATAGGTAAGTCTCAGAATTATTTTGGAAGTGCTTTGCGTTCCAATTACAGTTCCATAAAATATATAACAAGTGCTCTATGGGCAACACTGTAGCATTTGACTGCTATTGATGAAAGGCCTTCCCAACACAGGTGCCCTATAGGAACAGATAGTTGGTGTTAATATCAATTAGCCAAAACTAGCAATCAACTTGCCAATTATAAGCATAAAGCAGGAATACCACTAGAATTTCTACACGAAATGAATCCTGTGTATGAAAGGCTCTGTGATCCAAAAATTTTATCAAAATATCAAATGAGTCATTCAACGCTACGGTATGGAAGAGGTGTAAGGAAGATACATATGCGGGACTGTCCAGTCTCTAACTGAGTACCATGGATATTTTTTACACTACAATTGTGCAAACAAGGTTGAAATAAAGGTTTTCAGAAGAATGAAGTTTGTGCTAGGAAGTTACTTAGCATCAGGAGTGTTACAAGCTGATGAGGCACGTGTACACAGAAGTCAGCTTCAGAGCACTCCTGATCAAAGGACAACGAAGGAGGCACCTCAGGAGAAGAATAAAAAATAAGATATGATGAGAAAATTGAACAGCAAGGTTTCTCCTACGCAACGGTATAATTCTAATACTTTCAGGCAAAAAAACAGAGTTTTAACCGTAAAGTAAAACTTTGAATTTAATTTACTCAAAACTAAGAACTGTGTTTTATTTTCAGGTTCAAACAACAATAAGTCAAGTTATTCAGCTATCTACCTCGAAAAGGTGTCAAATTAAAGGTAATTAATTTGGAAATATCCAGGCAATAAAACTGAGAAAAATATATCCCCGTTCAAAAACTGAGTTTAAAGATATGAATTTTTGTTGTTGAAAAGTATCTGTTTTTGAAAGAACGTGTTATAATTCTTAGTGTAATGGTGATAGACTAGTGTATTCATTAAGGGACATCAAGAACACTAACGATAATAGTTTGGTGAAGGAAAAATTAAAATAAATCCACTTTAGCAACTGATAGGTGGCCTCAAAAAGGTGCCATTTTTTAGTAAGAAAATTTTTAGTCAGTCAAACTGTAAACTGAGCATTCTAAAGCCATAACTGTCTCCATTTAGCTTCCAGTTAAGTGCTAACAAAGTTTCAAAATTTTTGGTGTAAAATTATGGAATTTTTTACAAAACGTATACGAATACTTTAGTTGACTTGACCTTCAATATATAGTCTTACTTCCATTGACAGAAAGATCGACCCTCTCTCCTATAAAAGTACCAGAAGATATATTAAACAATCCTTAGGAATAAGGAAGCAAGCTTGGAGTCTTACGAAACTCCAAATTTTAAACAACACGAAGGCCGATGACCTAGCTGTTAGGCCCCTTTAAAAACAAACATCATCGTCATCATAACACGATTTTCATTGTCATTGTAATCTGAACACACAGAGAAATGGCTTCGCTTTCGCACATGTATCGCCCGGAATTAATCAATCAATCAATCAATCACTACTGACCTGCATTTAGGGCAGTCCCCCAGGTGGCAGATTCCCTATCTCTTGTTTTCCTAGCCCTTTCTTAAATGATTGCAAAGAAATTGGAAATTTATTGAACATCTCCCTTGGTAAGTTATTCCAATCCCTAACTCCTCTTCCTATAAACGAATATTTGCCCCAATTTGTCCTCTTGAATTCCAACTTTATCTTCATACTGTGATCTTTCCTACTTTTAAAGACACCATCCAAACTTATTCGTCTACTGATGTCCTCCCACGCCATCTCTCCACTGACAGCTCGGAACATACCACTTAGTCTAGCAGCTCGTCTCCTTTCTACCAAGTCTTCCCAGCCCAAACTTTGCAACATTTTTGTAACGCTACTCTTTTGTCGTAAATCGCCCAGAACAAATCGAGCCGCTTTTCTTTGGATTTTTTCCAGTTCCTGAATCAAGTAATCCTGGTAAGGGCCCCATACACTGGAACCATACTCAAGTTGAGGTCTCACCAGAGACAAATATGCTCTCTCCTTTACATCCTTAGTACAACCCCTAAATATTCTCATAACCATGTGCAGAGATCTGTACCCATTATTTACAATCATATTTGTGTGATTACCCCCATGAAGATCGTTCCTTATATTTATACCTAAATATTTACAATGATCCCCAAAGGGAACTTTCACCCCATCAACGCAGTAATTAAAACTGACAGGACTTTTCCTATTTGTGAAACTCACAACCTGACTTTTATCCCCATTTTTCATCATACCATTGCCTACTGTCCATCTCACAACATTATCGACGTCATTTTGCAGTTGCTCACAATCTTGTAACTTATTTATTACTCTGTACAGAATAATATCATCTGCGAAAAGCCTTATCTCTGATTCAACTTCTTTACACATATCATTGATGTATATAAGAAAACATAAAGGTCCAATAACACTGCCTTGAGGAATTCCCCTCTTAATTTTTACAGGGACAGATAAAGCTTCACCTAATCTAATTCTCTGAGTTCTATTTTCTAGAAACAGAGCCACCCATTCAGTCACTCATTTGTCAAGTCCAATTGCACTCACTTTTGCCAGTAGTTTCCCATGATCTACCCTATCAAATGCCTTAGCTAAGTCAATCGCAATACAGTCCAAATGACCTCCTGAATCCAGGTTATCTGCTATATCTTGCTGGAATCCTACAAGTTGGGCTTCAGTGGAATAACCTTTACTAAGCGCAAACTGCCTTCTGTCAAACCAATTATTAATTTTGCAAACATGTCTTATATAATCAGAAAGAATGTTTTCCCAAAGCTTACATACAATGCATGTCAAACTGACTGGCCTGTAATTTTCAGCTTTATGCCTATCACCCTTTCCTTTATATACAGAGGCTACTATATCAACTCTCCATTCATTTGGTAAAGTTCCTCCATGCAAACAAAAATCAAACAAGTACTTCAGATATGGTACTATATCCCAACCCCTTGTCTTTAGTACATCCCCCGAAACCTTATCAATTCCAGCAGCTTTTCTAGTTTTCAACTTTTATATCTTACTCTAAATGTCATTGCTGTCATAGGTAAATTTTAAAAGCATCGAGGGAGGCCGTAGCAAGAAGCTAGCCACGAAGTCGCTCAGCTCAGAAGTGGCTGGTTTGGAACAATTTTGTGATCAATTCGCTTGGTCGCTTCAAAAAGAAGACAGATGATATAACCACGTAGTACTGCAATGGCAATATATTATATTCTTACATGCTGTATTAATGGGCTCAAACATCACCGTTAGCAGTCCTAAATAATAATTTAATTGACTTTCTTAAAATATATGGAATGTAGTTGATGTCAATACTGGCCTAATTTCTGCACCAATTAAGGTCATGGAATCAGTCAATCAATAAACAATACTGTTTCATCAATCAAAGGTGACTGCTAAAGGACTATTATTAATTTAGTCTTTCTTGGATTTTGTTATTCTCATGTATGGACGACTTTCTCGTCACAAGAAGATAATAACGAGATTTTGCTTGTGTCAGCCACTCAGTTTAAGTAGGGAAAAACGTCTAAGCTACTGCGAACTGGCAGAACGCACTGTGTTGGGGCGTACACAAGATCGACAAGCAGAACGGAAGAGCAAGAACGGGAGTGAACAAAAGGAGGAGAGATAGGATAAAGAAAGCAACTTAACGGAGCTCCCGTCCTGTTGCACAAAAAAAGAGCACGCTAGAATAACGAACGGTTATTTGTTGAAAGCATAAACCTTACCTGGAAGTAAAATGTACATAAAGATCCCAAGCATGTAGTAAAAGTTTAGCTTTAGCCTTTGTTTCTTCTGAGGTTAAAGCCATAGCCCATAAAAAAAGGGTGCTGCGGCAATTTGAAAGACGAATACCACACACAACTTAGTACTACAGCTCAATACCAATGATGTTTATAGTAACATCCAGTAATTGGGTACACAAAATAAACTTTCATCCTCATCTCGTAAACAGATCTACTTTACTGCAGCTCTGCACCGTACAGGACTTTCACATCCAAGGGATATTACTTATACATGAAGAACTAGATCCGGTAAACCGTCTTTCATATTTTCTTTACTCCTGGAAACTGGATTAAAGTCATTCCGCACTTGTTAGTGGAGGATGGATGAATTCCAGGTTTCTTCTTATTATTCTGCTTCTTCTTCTTCTTTTTTTTTGCTCCAAAGGAGTCCGGTTAAATATTTTATCGGTAGAGACTGGATAAACATGATTCATTCTTTATCGGTTAAGGTTGAAAGAACATGACTAAGGTCTGTGGCGATGGAAGATCAACAAACAATTTTTTCTTGGTCAATAGTGGAGGGGTGAACACTATCCCATTTCTTCTTTACTCCTTAAGTTTGGATGAATTTAATTCTTTCCTTGCCGTAGACTGGATGAAAACATTCACGCCTACGACGTGGAAATGGCGTCTTTTAAAGCTGACCAATGACGATTGTTCGTCCATTTCTAGGATCGTAGTATGTAAGTACGAATGGTTTCTAGAGGACCCGCTGCAATCACTGCTGACGATTAAGATGCCACATACCGTACCACCTGCACTACATTTACGAAATGAAAAAACATACGCCTCAACCCAGGATCGACCCCTCGACCTCCTGCATGCTAACCCAAAACTCTATAAACTGCACGAACTGTATAGCACGAATAATATGTGCTGACAGAGGTAGTTACCCTACATGTGGTTACAGTGTTGACAGACTGCCACTCTTCAAAGTCCTTTTTCTGCCGGATATACTCGCAGGACGAACTTTGGTGAGAGACATTCTTTTATTGCTGGCATGTAAGAAGTCGCGCTGCGACGCCCGAGTGCGCTACTTTCGGTACATCCTGTATATCTCAGAAACTGAAGATGTTACAGACGTTAAAACTGGTACTTGGAATCTCTTTTAAAAATAAATTAACACACTTTTTGGGAAAATCCACTTAAAGGGGTGAAATAACTTTTAAAATGAGTATCTTCATCTTCTACCGCTTTTCACACACCGGCGGGCGTTGGGGTCGCGGGTGCGAACTGTGTTGCACATGTGGATTTGACCCTGTTTTACAGCTGGATGCCCTTCCTGACGCAACCCCGTGTGTAGGGATGTAATTACTATTGCATGTTCCTGTTGTGGTTGGTAATGTGGTGTGTTGAGTGAATATGAAGAGGAGAGTGTTGGGATAAACGCAAACAACCTGTCCGCGAGCCAGATGAATTAATCATCCGCGATCAAAATCCCCGACCCAGCCCAGAATCGAACCCGGAACCCTGTGAACCGAAGGCCTCAACGCTGACCACTCAGCCAAGGAGTGGGGAAGTTTTTAAAATGAGTATATCTACAGTATATCTCATAAACGTAACATGCTACAGACGTGAAAATTAGTATTTGTAATCCCCTTTAAAAATAAAGAAAAAAGTACTTTTTATTTTCGGAAAATCAACTTAAGCTGTAGATCGAAAATAAGTGAAGAATTATCTTTATGAGGATACTTATACCTGAGAAACTAAGATGCTACGGACGTGAAAATCAGTATTTGGAATCCCCTTTAAAATAAAGAAACCCTTTTTTCTTTTTCTTTTTTTTTTTCGTCTTAAAAGAGGACTGTTTCTCACATGTAGAGATCTATGTCGCATGTTCCAGATTTAGCTCTGCCAGTAACCTGGTCATCTTAGTCCCAAAAGGCAATGCCACAAACGCGGATTGCAAAGAGGTTCTGGGGTAAATGAAACGCACTTTTCGGTGAGTTTTCATACTTTACGGATTTTCAGATAATATTTTGGTGCAGTACCGAGGAACAATTAATTTTATCATCTTAGCAAATCCTCGCGAGCGAAGCCGTGGATAACAGTTAGTATTAGTACAGATTGTGATAAGTCTGTAATGAAAATTGTAGGTTCACTTTACAGTGTAAATTAGATAGGGTAACACTGACTAGATTGCAACAGTATTGTACAATGTAATGCTGAGTAATTAGTGTTGTTGTACTGACCCGAGTGCATAGCCTCCGATATATAGGATGGCCTGTGTAAGTAAAACTGTCACTTGCATGGACATTCTGATTGTTGGAACATATTTCTACAATATTTTTAAGAGTAGAAATGTGTAGGTAAATAGAAATAAAACAAAAAAGCTAACTTTATGCACTAATGGATTTAAACGATGTGCTTCAAATTAGTATTTACCAATAATATATTAAATCCTCCTTTGGACCCTCTGGGCAGAATTAATTTCATTGTTCGAGTTGATCCTTACGAGGTTGTTTCATCTTAATTAGCTATCAGCTCTTTCACTCTTCACCATCGCAATCACCTACCATATTCAATCTCTCAGTGAATCATGTAATGGATGAATTGAGTAAAAATTCAATGACGCCTCACTGTGGCTTCCAGTTGAGTCTAGAATATGAGCCGTGCTTGCTAATTTAAGAATAAATAAAAACAAATATTGTGCGAAAGATCAACAAAGTAGAATATTTAAAAAAATCAAAATTCCTTTGCACGATTGCCGAAGCTAAAAGTCTATTTCACCGAGCTCGATAGCTTCAGTCGCTAAAGTGCGGCCAGTATCCAGTATTCGGGAGATAGTGGGTTCGAACCCCACTGTCGGCAGCCCTGAATATGGTTTTTCGTGGTTTCCCATTTTCACACCAGGAAAATGCTGGGACTGAACCTTAATTAAGGCCACTGCCACATCCTTCCCAGTCCTAGCCCTTTACTGTCCCATCGTCGCCATAACACCTATCTGTGACGGCGCGACGTAAAGCCAATAGCAAAAAAATAATCTTTATTTCTTAAATATGAATATCATTATGATACATGCATACTGACTTTATAAATATATCAAACGGGTTCAGGACTTTTAAAACCTTGTCGAACATTTCACTGCCTTCGCAAGATTGGGGCTATTTCCAAAGTTAATATTGTCGAAGTTTAAGGAGGTGATAATCCGATTAAAAGGGCAGAAGACCTCATAATAAAAGAAAATCAAGCTTGTATTTTAATGTAACTGTTTATATCATTATCAAAGTCACGGGCCTCTCAGTTTTACATGGAATCCGAGCCACAGGGAAGTGACTTTCATTTCCAAAATCCCACATGCATTTACCGGGATTGTAATACGAGAGTGAATCGTCACGATGACAGGAAGATGGGATATAAGAAATGTTTGAATTGAAGAACAGTACTCACGCAAGAGTTGCCACAATCACCTACTCTACTCAATCTCTCAGTAAATCATGTAAGGGATGAATTGAGTAAAAATTCAATGAGGCCTCATTGTGGCTTCCAGTTGAGTCTAGAACATGAGCCGTTAACAGTCGTGGGATTTGCAGATGACACAATTATCGTCGCTAACAGCAAGAGTTCGGAATTGACACTTGCAGACTGTGCTATCCAATTGTTCAGCGAGATATGTCTTTAAATTAACATAGCCAAATTCAAGGGTCAACTGCACGAAGAGAACCTGGCCATCACACCTATGAAGGAAATCGAATGCCTAAAGAAAAACGATTTAATTTGCTACCTTGGTGTTAAAAATATCCACAAGAGATAGTGTTCAACTCTGGGGAAGTACTGGAACATTTACAGTCAACTGTTCAGCTCCTCGTATTCGGCAATTTTATAAGCGAATCAGATGTTCACCATCCTAAACATCTCACTTAATGTACCCGCGTTTAATATATTCTTTCCAAACAGTTTCTCCTAACAAACAACCAGCAATATTCATTAAAGATTCAGACATCAAGTTGAGAGGGACACTAAGAGAACTGATACAACTACCTGCCGACATCCCCAGTGATATGTGGAGATAAAATTTAAAGGATTTATTGTCATTATGTACAGCCTGGGAAGTCCTTTTGCAACATATCAATAGGCCTATATCTTCGCGTGTAGAAGAAACGCTATATGATAATATTTCAGATTATCACTCTAACCAGAAAGGTTCTACCATATTTGTACTGCATGAAGTAGAATCCTGTATCAACAAATTTCCGTTCTAAGTGATGCCTGTGCTGCGGGTCAGTATTTATCCCCTCAACACTGTCACTAAACGGTATTTCGAAGCGCAACGACGACATGCAAGATTCTTCAGCTCACATATAATCACATCCTCAATATTGTACAACTAGAGTCCGGCTCCATGACTAAATGGTGATGGTGCTGGCCTTTGGTCCAGATAGTCCCGGGTTCGATCCCGGCCGGATCGGGATTTTAAAATTTATTGATTAATTCCAATGTCTCGGGGCCTGGGATTGTGTGGCGTATTCAGCATTAGAAATCATCCTCTGTAGGGCCCTCATCTTCACAGACATGCAGGTCGCCTAGAAAGCCGTCTACGAGAAAAAGACCCACACCAGGTCTCTCCGGAAGCCATAGGCCATTATTATTATTAATACAACTAGAAATTTCAACATGAAACTGTTGACAGTTTTATATCATTATGTATTAAAGATTATAAAAGGGGAAGTAAAACAAGAGCTACGACGCAAGTCGTTCGAGAACTGGAGTAACAAGCATCATAAAGGCAATATACACCAGCTAACAAACGGATTAGGGTCCACGAGAGCTTAGCATGCAATGAATGGAGAGACTCAATCAAGATAACTGGAAATGTATCAGCTGTGCACTCTGTATCAGGCAGATCTCAGGACGCAGTCAGTCAGTCAGTCAGAGAGATTGAAACACCTGCACATGTTCTGGCATCCTGCCCGCGTGGCGAACTGCTGCACAATACCCTCGCAATCAGAAGGCTACATAATCGACATGGCTATCCGGTTCGAGACAAATGAAGCCCAAGCTTAAGAAGTTGAAATTTAAAGAAGATGAATCTATGAAACTACAGTACCTTACTATAAAGAAAAATACAAGCCTGAGTCTGTAAGCATTAATGGTCCATGATCGGTGCTCGAGGGGCCATTCCCAGGCTAGTCCTGGACTTCTTGAAAATATTTGGTCTAAATACTGACCTCCACTCAATTGTGGCAGCGGCATTAACCTCGTGAGGATCAACACGTGAAATGCAATTAATTCTGTCGATAAGGTCCAAAGGAGGATTTAATATTATTGTTAAATACTAATTAGAAACACATCGTTTAAAATCAATTAGAGCATTAAGTTATTTCTTGTGTTTTATTTCTATTTATAACCACTCCTACAGACCTTAAAATCACTTTAAAGCTACCATGTTTTTATTTAACTGCAAAAAAAGAAAAACATTGTAAAATATCTATAGGTCCTTTTGGTAGTCTACAAATGTTGACATTTGCAGCAGTAGCTCCATAACTACGATGCCATCGGTGAAAATCTTCATCGACAAATAAGCGCGAAAATAGAAGAATTCGGATTTAAAAAAAAGTATTTGTACAATTCCTCTGCTGAAATGTCTTTTAGGAGAAATTGTTATGTTACCAATATCTGAAACGGATTTATTGTTTTTTTTAATTCTAAAAGGTAAATTATTTGAAACCTGCGAGTATTTTTAATAGATTAAATAGTAAGCTTTACCAAGTTTTTATCATTTACCCCCTAACGCCATTGTAATTTAAAGAGTAGTACAGTTAATCTACGAGAGATATATGTAAGGACGTTCTCTCGGAAGGTCTCACACACGGTGTCTTCAATCTGGTTTCACAATATGAGATGTTTTAAATATCTGCTTGGAGTTAGAAACTTAATGAATCATCAGATAGGTAAACACTGATTTATTTAAGAGTTAAATAAGTTGAGATTTGAGTATCATCGTTTTATGTGGGGTCTATACCTTCTTCCTCTTCATCTGAGTTTAGTCAGGAAGTACACTACATCACTGTAATTGACATCTTGTCTTCCTCATATCCTGCTGAACTTCACACGTTCTAGTAACTTGAGGATTCGTTTCTTTTCTTTACCCTCTACTTTCAAACTGAGCATATGATGCAGAAAACTTCAATTCTTTGACAGCTCGTGCACATTGGAAGTCAGGATCACTGAACAACAATGCAAGGAATTTGCTCATGGCGATACGATCCAGTAAGAAAAGAACCGAGTCTGCAATCCAAACTATCCAGGATCAGTTTACAACAATGGCAGCTATTAACAGCGGACGACTAAAAATGAACGATAGAAGAGGAATTTTATTTATAAAATCGTCCGTAAGCTGAAGGATTCCACAATGGACAAAGCATAATAAGACAATAAAATTTATAATTTCGTCTTAGAATGATAACTGTGTTGATTACATTATTCTTATAATGTCGTTTGAGTACAATAATTCGTGCCACTCAAATACTGCAGGCGTTCATCAGCACATCCAGGATTTATTGCGATGGCGGGTTGTTGCAGGTATCAATCCTGAAGGAGAACATTGAGAAAGTCTCATGTAAGAAAGACGTTGATATGGTATGCTGGTACGTTCTGTTCCTGCGTGTTTCCCATGATTGGTGTGTTATGTAGAGTTGTGGGAAAAATGGGAATGAAGGGAATTATATTTTAAATGATAAAGCACACAGACAGAGTAAGGAAAATACATTTTTATTATGTTCTAAACAAATGGCATGGGCGCATCTTATAAAAAGTTTAGAGACAGGGGAAGTAAGAAAGAAATTTATGGATGAGAAGGATAGGAGGAAAATTGATAATGAAAAGCAGTTTTATGCCATTCTAAAGTTATTGAGCAGAGAGTGGATGCACCCGGGAAATGCTGCTAAATTATTCAACATTATTAGGGGAATGTGGAAAAATAAACTGGTAGAGATAAGAATTGATACATGCTAGTTAGTGACGAAATTGGGGCTAAGATAATCTATAAAATATAACTTTGTTGAAGTCTGGAGATATTAGGAACGTAGATTATACTTACAGCATATAAATAATGAATCGTCATATTATATTTAAATTGCATGTTTTGATAATATAATATTAATGTTCATTTGAGATAACGGACGAGGTATGCAGGGACTGAGGGTGACTACTGTGGTGATGCTAACTTTTGGAGATCACGTTTCTGGAATATCCGATAAATTTCTATAGCATGTCTGAGAATTCTCGTGTTTTCATTTTTTCTCCTTCCTGTTAAAGTTTCATTTATTGACATAATGTTTCTAACATTAATTTCAGGCCATTCTTTCTCTGTCCAATTCCTAAATCATTTAAGTATTAAATGTATTTATGTTTTCTGGACACTTCTTTATTTGCGCTTTATGTTTAATAATTATGCTATAGGATATCAACTTTCGTATACTTTATGTATAAAAGAAGAAAACATTACAATACAGAACTCCCTCTCCATGATCTGTTGTTTCCGAGGTTATGAGAGACAGGTATTATTATACCTTAATAAAATGTAGGTATCGTAGAGTTGTAGAAAATGAGTTCTAGCATGGAAGTAAGGCATTTTGAGACCCACATCTATGTAATATAACATTTTCTTCTTCTACGTATGAGCAAGAGTTTCTCTCTTCGCCAGTGTTGACAGAGGTGTTCCGTTCTGGTACCTGCTAGGAATAGATCGAACAGTACACACTTTAACAGTCATTTTTATTCCCTCACGCCATTCACTGACTGATAATTGTAAGTATGACCCAGTAATTTGAGTGTTTATATTGTTCAAAACAGAGCCACGCCTTTTCTTTTGCAATATAATTTACACCATCACATATATTAACGATTTCTAAACTCTACTCTGATTTTGGAAGCGTAAAGTAAGTGAATACGTTTATCAATAAGGTTATTTGTTCCTTTAATTCAAGGTATCATTCATGACTGACAGCTTATTCAATGAACGTATTAAAAATATAAGGAGAGTCTTATTTTGGCATTTCAATGGAATCCATTTATTTCAAAATCAGTGTTCTGCATTTTCTATCAAGATGTTTCGGTTCACGCAGTCGAAAACGTTCTCTAAACCGATGAACGTTACGCACACTTTCCTGTTCTTCGCAGTTTTCTTAATTCTAGTGCCACAATTGATTGCCTGATTAAATTCCAAAGTGGTCATTATTTTTACAGTGCTTCAGAATATTCTATTTTCTAATTCTTTGGCCTAAAAAACAACTCATACGGTCAAGAAAGTGTAGTATCAACATCCTATTTGGTAATGACACAGAATATTCTTTGACTTGTGACAGAAGAGAAATGTTAAGAAAACCAATGATACGATTAGACCACTTTTTGCATTATAAGTGTTGATTCATGGCCATCTGACGATGATACAGGTAGATGTTAACCACTCTTCTTCGTACAGCAAAAGCACCTCTGGTATAAGCCAGTCAAGCTAATAGACACAGCCCATTCTTACTTTCAACAGCATCCTTCTGGAAGAATTTAAAATGGAACTTCCCATTTCTATAATATAACCGGAAGGAGAAATTAGGCAGGAACTTGAGAGAAAGACATGAAATACGAATACACGAGCGTATAGGGATTGAGAACAATAGTATGGAGAACGAAGAAATCTTTTTTGCTCCTCTTCTTGTAGTGAGTTATTACTGGTTAGGATATGGGCCATAAACTGACACAAGTGGGTGTTTTACTGCCGCAGTTTAACGCCACAAATGTAGCCTTAGGAAGAGAAACGAATCGAGACCAAACATTTCGGAGAGGTGTAAAGTATGCTAGTGATAATATCGGTGATAATATAGCAAGAAAGACGTTCACGCTGTTTCTACCATATACACGACCTTACATGTCACACTCACGAGATCAGGAAACCCAGAACTTTACTATGATCACGCCCTTTATACAGAATTGAATAAAGAACGAATGTAGTTTCTTTAAGAGAAACTACTTCCTGAAGCAGAGGTCTACAAAAAGGTAACATAAAATGGCCGTTGTTTAGGCAAAATCAATTATGGCATAGCTGCCGTTAAGGTTCAAACTCCAATACCTCATTCAATGGATGAATATACTCCGTTAGTCAAATAAGCAACTCACAGCTGACTGTGCACAGCACCCTTGTATCTTTGATTCTTGCAGTATATGAAGCTATTTCAACATAAATGAGCTCATAAGGACAGTTTAACAAGTACGTCGAACACAGAATGCTATAATCCGAACATCCTTCACCCTCCCCCCCCCCCCACCCCCACCCAAGATCCTCCGTCGAGGAGTCATTAACTTCATTATGCACAACACACTGGCCCTGTGGCTGTTACAGGTGCAATGTGCACATTTTGAGCAGCCCTGCTCTAGCAATACAAATTTTCAAGTGTTCGGTAATTATTTTACCCGGACCAATCTGTAGCCGATTATTAGTTCCACAACCGGGCCTACGTTCTCGAGCAGTACCCAGTCGAATCACGGTCCGACCCGATATTATTATATGGTCGAAGTGTACATTGGCCGCGCCCACCCCATGCAGGGCATTGTATGAATTGCGTGTAGAAGGCGATACGACTGCCAATATGGGCTACACATTGGATGCGGTCAAAACCAAGAGACTCAACGAACCACCCAAGTAAAGATAGGCCGATACGCTCTACCTCGACATGGTCACCGACCGAATCAACGGAGCCACACCGTGAAGCACGCTGGCCAAACGGTGGTGATAATTTAGGAAAAAAAATAAGTAAAACTGAAGGAATGTGACTCTCACAGTCGTAGTTTACAATCTAAGTGTATTCAGTAAAGCTGACATTTAGTTTTGAATATTTTTTTTAATAGTTGTACCTTTATATCAGTGTGTCAGAGAAGCTACTCTCATCTGCCCGCCAGACTCACCTGAAACAAACAGAAAACCTCGCATGAATTTTGAACTAATAACAACCAAAGTACAGATTATTTCATAAATGTGGAACATAAAACTAAAGTAATATCCAAAAGGCATAAAATGGAAAGAGTAAAAAGGACATAAACGCTACAATATTCGATGTGCATATTTAATACCATTAAATCTTTAAAATATCGGTTCTTATGTTGCATTATTCAATTCTTTATTTAAGATCCTTCCTGTGACAGTTCTACGAGATGAAATGAAATGAAATGGCGTATGGCTTTTAGTGCCGGGAGTGTCCGGAGACAAGTTCAGCTCGCCAAGTGCAGGTCTTTTGATTTTCCTCCCATATGCGACCTGCGCGTCGTGATGAGAATAAAATGATGATGAAGACGGCACATACACCCAGTCCCCGTGCCAGCGAAATTAACCAGTGATGGTTAAAATTCCCGACCCTGCCGGGAATTGAACTCGGGACCCCTATGACCAAAGGCCAGCTCGCTAACCATTTAGCCATGAAGCCGGACAGTTTTACGAGATGAAAGTGATTCTAAACCAGTTATTGTGTGTGCAGCAATTTTCTTCCTTCGATCTTGTATGATAAAGATAACCTTTTGTTACTCTAGTTCCAAATGTTCTGCTTCTGGGACAACAGGCAACGTATTGTCGACAGTTTGTAACGGAAAAGGATTATTAATATGAAGGGCATCAGAAGAGATAATCTTCCATGTTGTCTTCTTTAATACCGTACGCGAGATTCTTAACCTAATAAGCCGCTAAGAAACGGAAGTTCATTTCTTTACTCCTATGTACGGTTTAGCTAGCCCCTTGGTGTAGGGGCAGCATATAGGCCTATGACTTTTACAGAGAGGCCCCGGAATTGATCCCCGGCCAGTCCAAGCATTGTATTTCTGGTCTGAGCACTGGAACGGAGGTCATTCAACCTGGAGTGGCCAACTGAGATGGTGCCCCTTAAGGGAAGAAACGGAGCCAGTCACTGAACAGAATCAACCCGGCTGAGGTTATTAACACGCTGACCAGGTGATTTTCCATTATCTGCAAGCCATCAGGCTGGGAGGCAGCCGCCTTAGCTGGCCAAGGCTATCGATAGGCTGTGCGCTGCCGGTTTGTTTGCTTCTCTGTTTCTTTGCTGTATGAAATTTAATCATGCATAATAATGTTATTGGCTTTACGTCCCACTAACTAGTTTTACGATTTTCGATGGTGTACACGCTATTTAGATATTTATTCAGAATATCAGTCCGATGCCTTGTAGTAACTTCTTCGTTAGTAGAAATTTCAAGTATCAAGCGTCTGAGATCTTGGATCAATATTTTACATGTACGCTCTTAGCACGTAGAGCTCCAGCAAGCGCTGTAACGACAAAAAGCCCCCACGCAGACCGGTGGACTGAAGCACAATGTAGTCGGTTTTCAAATTAATGACCTCCGCGCCAAGAACATCCCGGCGGACTTCTCCATCCAACTCGTGAAAGCAATTTTCGAGTTTAAATTAAAGTTGGGCCTTAGCAGCAGACAAACAACAACATATTTCCTCTTCCCTCATTATATATTTCTAAGAAATAAGTAGTCAGTTACAAGGGATTTCACTACACTGTTCATGACTCTCAATCTCCACAGAGATTTATTTCATAAAAAGTACTGTAATAATAATAATAATAATAATAATAATAATAATAATAATAATAATAATAATAATAATAATAATAATATCAGGCGAGTTGGCCGTGCGGTTAGGGGAGCGCGGCTGTGAGCTTGCATCCGGGAGAGAGTGGGTTCCAATCCCACTGTCGGTAGCCCTGAAGATGGTTTTCCGCGGTTTCCCATTTTCACACCAGGCAAATGTATCTTAATTAAGGCCACGGCCTCTTCCTTCCAATTCCCAGGCTTTTCCTATCCCATCGTCGCCATAAGACTTATCTGTATCGGTGCGACGTAAAGCCACTAGCAAAAATTAATAATAGTGCTGAGCGCCTCAGACGTTTAAGGCGCTTGCTTTCTAAGCCCAATTTGGCGGTTCGATCCTGGCTCAGTCCAGATATATTTGAAGGTGTTCAAATACAGCAGCACGTGTCGGTACATTTACTAGCACGTAAGAGAAATCCTGCGGGACAAATCTCGTCGTTTCCGAAAACTGTAGAAGTAGTTAAAGGGACGTAAAACCAATAACAGTAAGAATAATAATATTAATAATAATAATAATAATAGATTGACCTGAGATATCGTATGTAGATATTTTGATCTGACGCCATATTGGCTGTCTGTGTGTCAATTTCGACGTTGCGTTTCATTCTAACAGATGGCATAGGAAGGATCTCAGCTGGACGAGTTATGGTGGAGTTTAAACAATTTTGTCTGGTGAACACTATATGTATCACCGGAGATTTTGCATGCCGAATTCCGGGTATCAAATTAACCTATTGCAGCCCCCATTAAAATGTCTGCAATTTGGCGGTTTTGAACTCGTGATCTTGGGATCTGAGGACCGATATTCTACCACAGAGGTATTCTTTTGATGAACACTGTTGTGTGTGTAATTCATTAGTTTCATTCCTACCTTTCAGTAATCTAATCTAATTAAATATTGGAAGTTCATAATTAGACAGTTCGACGATTTTTTTTTTGCTATTGGCTTTACGTCGCACCGACACAGATAGGTCTTATGGCGACGATGTGACAGGAAAGGGCTAGGACTGCGAAGGAAGCGGCCGTGGCCTTGTTTAAGGTACAGACCCGGCATTTGCCTGGTGTGAAAATGGGAAACCACGGAAAACCATCTTCAGGGCTGCCGACAGTGGGGTTGAACCCACTATCTCCCGAATGATGGATACTGGCCGCACTTAAGCGACTGCAGCTATCGAGCTCGGTAGTTCGACAATTTTTTTTTTTTTTTTTTTTTTTGCTAGGGGCTTTACGTCGCACCGAGTTCGACATTTTACTAGGGTCAATATTCTCATTAACAAAATAATTTTGCAGGAAGAAAATATACTTTAACCCTTTATAAGGCATTGGGTATTATTTTCCCACCTCGGTTTTTTTTCATTTCTGGGCGCTGGGAGTTTATTTCACATGTACTGATGTGTGCTGCACTCTTGGAAATATCTGTGGAACTATTCTAATATCCTCGGAATCTTTAGCTTCTTTGGAAAACATCTGAATAGCGATATTGTGCCAGCGCAACGCCTGTTGTGAACAAGATTTATGAAATGCAAATAGGATAAGAAATCAAAGTTTTATAAGACTACATACTATTTACATGAATTTTATTTGTTTATTGTACACTTTTCTCTCATTTGTTCTGAGATTATTTACTACCTTTCACCAATTGAAGAGTTCTGAGATATGAATTTCTTTCACATTGTATGTGGGAATATGCTTCCCATAGCCCACATAGGTGTCCGAAATATTTCTGCTAAATAAAAAGTGAACTAACTGAACTGAAATTGTGTCCGTAGGTGGGCCATGGGAAATATGTTCCCACTTTTGAATGGCAGACAGAAGGCGGTGGGAAGTAAATTCCCATCTTATTACTGACCTCCTGAGCACTGGATTGTCTTTTTTTGTGTTAAATTGTATTATTTAGCACTTATAGAACCTGTAAATAGAGTTAGAAAATAAAGTGTTTAAATGAGTACTGCCTTATAAAGGGTTAAACTATGAGTGCTCCACCTTAGAAAATGTTCCCGTGTGTTACAGAACAGTTTCTGAGGTGAAAACCTGCAACACACAAGCCTTCCTAAGGATCGAAAGTAAACAATATACGCCATTAGCATCCGTTCTGACCTCTGACAGTCTTAACAGATGTTGAGATGTCGGACGTATGCCCTGCACATATTCTTTGTCGTGGTTTCTTAAATTAACTGAAAATGAAAGATTGTTTACTGCCTTATATTCTGTTCTCTTTCGGTTTTCGAATAGGGAAGCGCGTGGAATATGAATGTTTACAAATCACCATGTGCCGATCACGTGTATTAGGTCAATATTTGTCATACAATGATTTTGCTAGATTATGAAGATTAGCCCGTGCCTACTCTTAAATTTAGATGGTAAACTTAAGTGATTATTTCATAGTGGTACAGCATCGAGTATATAAAAGTATTTGTTGTTTGGTACAGTATTTTTTAAGTCATATTCAGCTGTTTAACAGATTACATATAGCGGAAAATATTTCTGTGGGTGTTTATGGGCTTCCGCCTGTATGGTGTCAACGTGTTTTACGTCGGTAGGTTTAACAATAACATTACCCTACACGCGCCCCGTGTGTCATGCTACGTAAGCAGACACATTGCCTGTTGGGCCTTAAGCTCTGGATTTGCATATCCCAGGAATTGCGGAATACAGAAAAATATGTTTTGCGAAGATAAGCTCAAATGGACATTTTCAGAGCCCGGCAATGACAAAAAAAGTTTGTTAGGTGTTAAATATCCTCCAACTCAGAAGGATTAAGTAGGACCAAAACAGTGCGACGATCAAGATCAAGCTTTACTCCAGATGTAATATACCAATATTTACCCTCGTTGCTGCTACTTTCCATAAGTGCTATGGCACTGGGACATATACAGTGGTGGAGAATGAAAACCCAACACCAGGTAGACATTAATTTAGAGGAATGAAATTTAGGCTAAGCAACTATCCAGGTAACATTGATTTAATTAAAGTTTCCATGCTACTGGTTCAAGTATGCGCGAGACGGCATGTGACATGGTGGTACATTAATAACCACTGTAGTCGCCACGATTTAGAATGCAAGCAGATGCAGTATGTCATTTTTTGGAATTGAGCTCCACGCCTGTTACAGTTGGTCGGTCAAATCAGAAACGGTATTGGATGGCACTGGATTTTTCGTCCCATTATGTCTCATATGTGCTCACTGGGCGAAAGATGTGATGATCTCGCAGGCCAAAGGAACTGATCGACACTATCTAGAGCACGTCGGGTGACGATAGCGGTACGAGGACAAGCGTTATACCGTTGGAAAACACTCCCTGCTGAATACTGCAGAGGAATGGCAGCACAATCAGTTCTGTCACCAGTCCGACGTAAAAATCCGCTTTCAAGGTTCTTGGGATAACGAAGAGAGTGCTTCTGCTCTCAAAGGAAATTTCTCCCCTGACCAAAGTTCTGGGGTAGGACCAGTGTGTAGACGCCGCAGACAGCTTGGTTCCAAGCGCTCACCTGGCCTCCTCCTTATAAACCTTCGGCCATCACTGGCACCAAGACAGAAACGGTCTCTACCTTGACATCATTGAAGTCGCAGATGGCAGTTATTCCTAGTTAGTGGCATGAACGCTACATGACTTCTGACTCGGAGCTGTCCCTTAAGTAATCGATTTGTTTAAGTTTGCTGTAAAATTCTGGTGCCAACTAGGTGCTACTGGCTGCTGCTGATGCAATACGATCCACCAAAGCCATGCGGCGAATACGGTGATCTTCCCTCTCCTCAGTGGCTCGTGTGCGGATGCACCCCAGTTTTCCTGAGACAGTGTCTTCCTATTATTATTGTTGGTAACACCAATGAACTGTGGATACACCCTTGCCAAGTATTTCTGCCATATCGTGGAAAGAACTTCCACCTTCTTGTAGCTCCATTACATGGCCACGTTCAAACTCAGTAAGCTAATGATGCTGCCTTCTTTGCCTCCTTAAGAGCATACTTTACTCATACCTACATCACAACATCATCATTGGTTGACGAATGATCCTCACGAAGTGCACAGCGCATATTTAAAACAAACTTTCTTTGCCAGGTCATAGTACCGCTCTTCGTCGGCTAGTACGCAAATTTCAATAGGAGTCATCTTTCATATGTCCAAACACTCTTTACGAAATTCCTTGTTGTTGTTTTTGTTGTTGTTGTTGTTGTTGTTGGGATTTCATTTTCCGCCAGTGTATAAAAAGTGACATAGATAATGTAGAAATTCTAAATACAAACACTGACAATAACTTGTTCATCAGCAGGGTAAAAGACTCGGGCACACATATATTACCTACAAACGCCATCATAACCCTGGGTGAAGAAATGCACTGAGAAAGTTCACCATCCATCAGTCATTCTGGGTTAATTTAACAGCCGAAATATTGTTACTATAGAAACACCACTGCAGATGGACTCCACGTGGCAGGATGTTTGATGTCGTAGAATTTTTTTCTGGTGTATGATGCCAGGAAGAACTTTCCACTCTTCCCGATGGAAACAAGAATAAAATCCTAACCTCTGATTTGGATCTATAGATTTGCAGGGAAGACATTCGGACTGCACTAGAAATGAGTTTTCCTCAAAGCCAGCATAGGTTTGTGCTTGTAAGGGTTGGCATTAAAATTCCTATCGTAAGATCAATCCCCGAGCCACGTAGAAATTTCATAAAAGTTAACTTGCTAGTCTTAGCCAGTGAAAAAGGACACTATATTCCGTGGATTCAAGCAAAAAATCAAATGTTAGGGTCACTTTTTAGAAAGATTAATGTATTCCATAGCAAGAAAATATATATATCGGAGATTCTCTAATAATTATGTTCCTGGATGGGGAGCATGATGCAAGCAGTAATTTGAATAATTTTAAATCCACAATGACTCCAAAGTTGCTGAAGAATGACTACAGAATCCAGACTTGGAACAAACTTGTGACAAACATGAACTTCCAATACTCCAGCAGGAAAGCATGGTTAATTTTAAGGAAACTTGGCAATAGCTCCCCAATCTCCGGTAATCAGAATTCAAGGATTAAAAAAAGCATGGCGCAAAAGCGTCGAAGGGCCATGGCCTACCAAGCGACCGCTGCTCATCCCGAAGGCCTGCAGATTACGAGGTGTCGTGTGGTCAGGACAACGGATCCTTTCGGCCGTTATTCTTGGCTTTCTAGGCCGGGGCCGCTATCCCACCGTCATATAGCTCCTCAATGTTAACCACGTAGGCTGAGTGGACCTCGAACTAGTGTTGGCTACTGAATGCATGATTCGAAGCAGTGTATCGATTCATACAAGTGTTCGAGTGAATCGATTCACAGGAACGGCGAGCTCACGGCACACGATTCAGCTTACTCCCAGCGGACAGTGCCAAGTGGTGCACTCACTGGACGTTGACGGGGAGCCGAGCTTCCGCTGCAACGAGACAATGAATCATGGCACATCGAAAGAATCGTGAACGAATGCGGCTCAGTGAGACCAAGATACACACGGCTCCTTATCGGCTCACTGGACACTGGCGGAGAGCCGAGCTTCCGCTGCAGCGAGGCATGCAGTGAGCCATGGCACACCGAAAGAACCGTGAACGAGCACGGCTCAGTGAGACACAAGATACACACGGCTCCTTATCGGCACACTGGACACTGGCGAAGAGCCGAGTTTCCGCTGCAGCGTGACATACAGTGAGCCATAGTACACTGAAAGAATCGTATGCTATAATGGACTCTCGAGCTAAGCTCATTTGAAAATAATACCCACTTACATTCACTGTCCTCATCTTACAGGGAGATTTAAATATTAGATGGATTTCTTTGCAGTGTTAAAAAGATAGTCAAAACAAAATTCTGAAGTATCTAGTAAGTAGATAGGCTATCAGAATATACTATTTATTAGTTTAATGAATCTTTGTATTATAACTTAGTTGACATTTGACAATTAAACTCGACTCTAGCCTGCCCTATGATTATGAGTCATCCTCATGACCACTCAAAAGTACCTGTTTTATATTGGAAAGAACGGCTCAGTATTTTCTCAGTTCGTATGTCACATCGTTGAATTAACATGTGGACAGTAAGTGAGCCGACTGACCCAATAACTCAACCAACAGTATGTTCAATCAGAAAACCAGAGGGCTACTGTACCTCGGGTAGCCTATACAAAATATGAGATTTTAAAAAAATCCTCAGCTGATAGAAATACACATATTTTCAAAAATGACTGAGCGAGTTGGACGCGCGGTTAGTATCGCGTAGCTATGAGCTTGCATTCGGGTGATGGTGGGTTCGAATCCCACCGTCGGCAGCCGTTAAGATGGTTTTCCGTAGTTTCCCCATTTACACACCAGGAAATGCTGGGACTGTACCTTAATTAAGGCCATCGCTGCTACCTTCCTAATCCTAGACCTTTCCCATCCTGCGTCGTCGGAAACCTTTTCTAAGAGAGGAGTTCATAGTATAAAGACCAGATGGCAGCTGCGAGCACTGAATGCTGTTGCTGCTGTCTTACCAGTACATACTACACAGATGCAGTAAGAGCGGTGACTAATGTGCCGTGAATCGGATCACTGTATCGATTAAGTGACGTGAAGGGAATCAAATGAATCGATTCAGTAAAATGAATCGAATGTCCCATCACTACCTCGAACCAGGCCACAGATGCAGGTAAAATTCCCTGACCTGGCCGGGAATCTCCGGGTAAGAGACGGGCACGCTACTCCTACACAGCGGGGCCGGCTATTGAAGGTTTAATCATGATCAAATAACAAAACGAACTCTTTACCTAACTAGAAGGCAGAGGGCACTGACAAAACGCTTAATCTAGAGGAACCCAGAAGGAGCTTTTATTCAACATCTGCCCAGAAGATCTTCCAATTACAACATCCAAAAAGTTAATACTCGCTGGTGATATAGCTTTGGCGTCACAAGACACTGACTTCAAAACTGCCGAACGTACAATTACTACAGATCTCAGGAGTATTTCAACAATAGGCGACTAAGACTAAAAAAAAAATACAACTGAAGTTAGCAGCATTCTACCTGGACAGTAACAAAAAGCGAACTACGTGCCCCGTGTTGAAGTCAATGCTCACGTCAAATACCTAAGCGTTGCTCTAAGCCGCGTGCTCCCACACAAGGAACATGTATATAAAACCACACCGAAACTTAAAACTGCGACAACATTCTGCACAAATTAACTGAAACTGGTTGGAGAGTAAATGAAGCTGGTAGCTGAGTTCTACAGTCCTGTGTGGCTCAACAGTACGCTCATGAAGAAGGTAGATGTTCAGATGTATGATTCAATGTGGCCTGTGTCTGGAACTATTAGATCAACACCTATGAAATGAGTACCAGCATTGCCCAAAATCCAACCTCCGCAAATCCGTACACAGCACACAAGAAAACATGGCTGAATTGTGTGGGGAAAATCCAAAATCTGTACAGATATTCAAAAAGAGAATAAACAGCAACAGAGAAAATAAATGAAATGTTAGAGGGCATTCGACCAGTGCAGGTTAATGTAAATAAAAAAATGTGTGTGAATAAATTAATTCCATCCCCTGGTCTAAGGAGTTTGGACAGCCAAAGTAGGGGACTGCATGTAGGGGTGAAGTACAGTGGGGACTTCGAGGGCCCTGTGACCGCTACGGTAGCTGTGAATGCCCTTCAGGAACTCTGAAAAGTGGTGGCAAAAGGGGCTCTGGTTAAGTCGCAGCAGGTCCAGAATGGGTAAAGAAAAGAAAAAGTAAATAAATGCAATGTAAATTTTAATCTTATACCAGTTGTACAGTATCATTTGAAGTAATTCCACATACTGTATATCAGTTGACTATATTTGTAAGTAGTACAGGAGATATCATAAGTAGAATTTTGTAAACAATGTAAATTTATTAAGGATGAGCTGTGTGTTTAATAGAAAAAATTGTTAGCGTAAATTATATAATATTGTATTATAGGAAAATTTTATTCTCTTGTTAATTTAATATTTAGTGCTTGACAATAATGTATTTTAGTGTACCATTTGCCACCGAGGTAGACACCTCATTTGCAAATAAAAAGATTTTGATTTGATTTTTGAAATCCACAGCAACCCATTCAGCAGGACTGTGTCGGCAAAAAGTGTGAAAGTCTGAAATCAGGAAATCGTAAAGGAAAACTGAACTTTATTATGATTGTAAAATATTTCACAGTTCTAGCTCTTCAGGTAAGCAACTCAATGTTAAAACATCCTAGGGATATAAGCTACGAATTTTCGGTAAATAAAATACAATACAGTATCAGAATATATTCTTTATTCATTCCTAAAAATTACAATCGTTTTCAATCATCGTTATCCGGTCGATTAGATTAGCAGTTTGCTTTTCTACCACCACGAGCGCTAATGTGAGTTAATGCAGACATTCATTTAAATCCTTAGAACTACATTCGGTGTGGACATTTTTCAATAAGTCAAAAAAGCCTGAGGGTATTGAACCAATGAACACATTACGGAATGAATCATGTAAATCAGTTAATTTAGATATGATTTGAATTAAAAAGAAAAACCAGTAAAGAAACAAGCGATTTTAGGTTGTTTTTCGGAATAGCACTTAGACCGACGGTGATCCTCGAATTTTTTAAAGTTTGATATAGCTATCCAAGACTCGCAATTTGAAACCTTTCTTGGCTCTTTAGCCCTTCAACTTTCGGTACCATTGAGGAAATTGCTTAATTTTTTTCGTTGTATTGGGACCCCTACTTTGTCTGCTAAGATGTTTAAAAATTAAAATATCTATCCTCTGTGGGGCTGCATTAGAGGGTACATGTCGCATAGGCAGTAATTTGGTCTGTATTTGGGAGAAGAAATGGTCGGAGTCGATGTTCCATCCTTTACGAACTCACATATTCGTGATGTCTTTCCTGCTTATTGCACTGATTGAGACATAGTCTATTTGAAATGAATCGGGTGCCTGCAAGGTGGTTTGGTAAGTTACTTTGGTTTTCTATGAAACACTGTGAGGATGATTCTCACTTGATAAAACATACACAATTATATTACGTACTTGCCGTTGCTGTTCATGCGTTATATAATGTCCCATTATGTATCGGTGCCTTCATTCATTCCGTATCTCCTATCCAGAGAGAGGGCGTCACCTTCTAGTTGGCCCACCCCTCCCCTTCAGGGAGGGGAAAGGAAACCTTCCTAGTTCCATTCACTCCCCAGTTGGGCAATGAAGTCGCCCACCAGGAGTTTGACGTGATGACCGGGGATCTTACCGATCTCATCTTCTAGCATCTGTCAGAAGATTGGGGGTATTCTCAGGGTTCTTTTCATCCTCATTAGCAGGAGCATGTGCATTTGAGAGGGAATATCTTTTGTTTCCACAGCCCGCCTGCAGGCCATGATTGTTAAGGCGTTGAAGTCTAAACGGTGTGACACAGTAGTTAGCCGGTTCGGGTCACGTTGGTCGGAAAAAAATGTCACCATCGGAATGTTGGCCGGCAGAGTAGCGGAGGTGGTAGTATACGATTTCTAATTACTAGATTTCGTGCCAAAAATCTGGATTAAATTCCAAACCTCTCCCCAGTGCTCATATGGAGTGAGGGCATATGGCGCTGTTGATGGTGAATCGTCCGTCGAATTGGGACCAGTGTTCTCCCCAGAAATGTTCGTTAGCTGGTTGGCAGGAATGCTTTCTTGCTATTGGCTTTACGTCGCGCCGATACAGATAGGTCTTACGGCGACGATGGGACAGGAAAGGGCTAGGGCTGGGAAGGAAACGCCCGTGGCCTTAATTGAGGTACAGCCCCAGCATTTGCCTGGGGTAAAAATGGGAAACCACGGAAAACCATCTTCAGGGCTGCCGACAGTGGGGTTCGAACCCTCTATCTCCCGAATACTGGATACTGGCTGCACTTAAGCGACTGCAGCTATCGAGGTCGGTTGGCAGGAATGAGTAGCCGGGCAGGGAATACTACGTAAAAAATAATCATGATAAAATTTCAACTTATTATCCTCAGCCCATTAACAATAACATTAGACAGGTAAACATTAACTGCAAAAATTAACTATTTTAGTGTTATCACGAAAAAGACGTAACAGAGTAGCTTGAACGTCTAGTGTTCTACTGCTCGTTCATAATCACTCGGTTGCTGTGGAGAGCTAGACGGGTTTGTTACGTCCCGCGGAAACGAGTGCTCGCATGCGATTCCACGCTAATCCAGACACTACTCGAGCACGACACTACGTGATAAGCTGAACTCCGATGTAACTCGTGCAATTATGCTGACAATAATGAAGATTGTTTATTTAAATGAACAGTTTTACAGAGTTTACATTTTAATTTGGAATACATAATGACTGAAATATGTGTAGCCTGCGTAGCTCAGGCGGTCCCTCACCTCTGGGTTCCGTGGTTCAAATCCCGGTCATTCCATGTGAAATTTGTGCTGTACAAAGTGGAGGCGGGAGAGGTTTTCCTCCGGGTACTCCGGTTTTCCCTATCATATTTCATTCCAGGACCACTCTCCACTATCGTTTAATTTGATCTGTCAGTCAGTGCGACAGGCTTCGGCAGTCGTCACATTTCCTATCCTCCCCGCAAGATGGGGCTTCATTCATTCCATCCCTGACCCGTTTACTGACTGGAAAACAGGTTGTAGGTTTTCAATGACTGAAATATGTATTAACATAACGTAAACTGAACGAGTTAGGAGCGCGCAGCTGTGAGTTCGCATTCGGGAAATAGTGAGCTCGAACCCCACTGTCGGCAGCACTGAAGATGGTTTCCGTGGCACCGGGTTCCCCCCCTCCCTCTCCCTTCCTACTATAATATATATTACGCCATTCATTTCGTCTGAGTAACTCCTCTGATGAGGTTGACGTCAGGAAGGACATCCGGTAATAAAAAGCTCGCCACGACAGATTTCATCTCACCTCATACCCGACCCCGTAGATGAACGGGACAAGGGTTCGACAAACAATCCTTTGTTTCCACACCTCAAGGACAGCATGGAGAGGCGTTCGCTAGTTGACGTGAAATCGATGATGGAGTCCACTAAATCTCGCCTTACTAAGAAAGCCTTTCCGAAGACGCTGGAGCCATGTGTGTTCCTAGACGCTGGCTTCCCCTTCATTATTCTGTAATTCTGATTAGAAAGCCTCGTCATCAGTAAATCTGGTTTCTTGCACTGCTGCTTTCAAAATTTTCACTTATGCAGGACATATGTCAGTTGCTCAAGTCTGTCGGTCTTGCAGATAGTTTGACGTTAATAGTCCCAAAGTTGATAAAGGATTTAGGTTTCAATTTTGAGTTCGTAGTACTAGGGAACTCCGACATTCCCCGCACGATGACTTCAGGCTGCCCAGAATCTGAAGGACAGAACGCGCCACCGCTAGTGGCGGGAGACTGGATACTCCCCCTGGGGTAGTGACATCTGTGTTATTGTCTGTTATCGTATACGAACGAGAAAAGTTATTTACTAAGGATAAAGACCGAGGGTCTACAAGATTGGCCACTCCGAATCTTAGTGAGGAATAATAATAATAATAATAATAATAATAATAATAATAATAATAATAATAATAGATCACGATCGCTACTTAACTTTATTGTATAACTTGCGATTTTGCAATATTAAATCTTTTAAAAATTCAAGTCGATGGTTTTCTTGTCAGGAAAAAGAGCATTTGCCTTGTATTGTAGCTAGAATTATCTCTGGGTACTAGAATTTTCAGTTTGTCGCCTATGATGAATAAGACGCAATCTGTAGTAACGAAGTCGGCAACCTGACAACATTGGACGAAGATACTCCTTAGCAGGACACAGCCGAAGGGTATTCCTAGCTGGAAAGCTCAGAGCACAATATATTGGTATGGGTTCCTTAGCTCTAAACGTAAGTGATAATCAGATATATTGCCCACCGCTGTACTATAAACGCCTGCATCTGCCCAAGTAAGTTCCGGCATTCCGTAATGTCACATTTCCGATGGTCTTTTTTACTTCTCTGAACCAGCTTTTATATATGCCCCAAGTTCTAGTCTCATACTCTAAAGAGCTCCAATACGGACGAGGACTTTTTAAGTGTTTTTTTACACCTAAATCTCAGATGTTTGAAAACTTTTTCTCTATGAAAAATTCCTCTCCGCCTCTTTATAACCTCTTCCCTACGACCATCACTGGTTATTTTACTACCCAAGTTGCAAACTTGCAATGCTAGCCTGGATTTAACATTTATCAATGTTATGTCTATTGCTTCCACTAGATTCAACTGATCTTATGTGCATCTTTATGACCTCCTTACTCTAACTTCGTAACGCGGTTCCTCTAGAATTGCTTTGCGAGTGATAATGAATAGATCTCATGTTTAGGGGTGAATTAGGTAGACGATTCCTTGTACAGTCCCATGACAATACATCTTGTTTCAAATAGTGTTGTCTCTTATCTAGTGCCAACAAAACCTCTGCAACGTTTGCTGGCTCATGGAGCGAGTTGGGCATGAGCTGTAGATCTTGCTGCTATGAGCTTGCACTGGGGAAGTAGAGGGTTTGGACCCGGAATTCAGCAGTCCTGAAGATGGTTTCCCGTAGCTTTACACCGGGCAAATGCTGTGAAGCTGTACCTTAATTAAGGACACGTTCGCTTCCTTTCCAAACCCAGCCCTTTCCTATGCCATCGTCGCCGTAAGACCTGTCTGTGTCTTTAAAACATGTCTGGTATTCCACAGGTTTGTTGTAGACACACATTACAGAGGAGAACTGGAAAAGGTCCAAAGAAAAGAAGCGCAATTAGTTCAGGATGATTTCCGACCCACGAGTAGTGTTCCGAGAATGTTACAAACCTGGGAAGATATTACAGTAAAGAGACGAGCTGCTCGGTGAGCGGTATATTCCGAGCTGTCAGTAGACGGATGGCTTGGTATGGCATTTACAGACTAATAAGCTTGAGGAGCGTTTATAAAAGTAGTAAAATTGTATGGGGTCCGGTGTCTAATTTCGTTTATTTTTCCATTTACGTGATATTTTTTCCTTTTAGGGTTACTCAAGACCGGATCAGAGGTTTTTTAGCTTTCGTGTCTGTACGTTTGTTTGTTTGTTTGTTTGTTTGTTTGTTTGTTTGTTTGTTCCACCATGACGGGGAAACTGCTGTATATATATCGACAAAACTTCACATTTAGAATCTACTCATGCGGGAGAAGGTTGCATATGGTTTAAGAATGACTGAATAGACTGTGGATATTTTTACAATTTGCTTTACATCGCACCGTCGCACATAGGTGTTATGGCAATGATGGTATAGGAAATGGCTAGGAACGGGAAAGAAGCGACCGTGGCCTTAACTAAGGTACTGCTCCTGCATTTACCTGGTGAGAAAATTGGAAACCACGGAAAACCATCTTAAGGGCTACCGACAGTGGGGTCTGAACCCCCTATTTCCTAGATTCAAACTCACAGCTTTAAGCTCCTAACCGCATGACCAACTCGCTCGGTGGGGATTTGTAGGAAATCTGAAATAGTTTTTTCATATTTTCTCATACATTATTGATTTTCTGTAAAATCTGGAGGCTATATGTGGAACGCCCCTTCACTTTAAGTAATGTTCGTTTTCTACATGACTTCGTTTAATCTTCAAATGACTGAGAAAATGGCTGTTTTCCATGGGTTTTATCTTCTGCTGGGAATGACGAAAACCCTCTCAGACAGACAGTTAATCTACCGATTGCCATGGCAACGCTCGGTTTGCTTGCCTGCATGGAAATAACGTAATGACATTTTCGTTATCATCCCTGTAAGCTTGTGGTGTTCGTTGGGTAGAAAGTGACAGAGGAGTCAAGCTGTCATTCTTCGTGATACTTGTAGAATACCGCTGTAAGTTACAGTCGTCCTCGAATAGTGCTAAGCATTTTTGTTAATACTTGAACAGTAGCATGCAATGCAGCCTATTACTTCACACAATAAGGTGTTTTCAGGAATTTGCTATAATTATTGCTGTATTTCTCCCCTTATGTTTTCTGTTTAATTTCTTGCCCATGTCTTGCCTTTTTACGCTTAAATAGTAATAACATCAGTCACCTCCTTATCTGAATACTGAAAAAGGCCTGCGCCTAAATTCCTCCTCTGTTGATGCTCCCGAACTTCCGCAACTCATATGATCAGAATTTAGTGAGGAAAATTTCATTTTTTTTTTCAGTACACCCTCATGATAATTACATATTTTTTCCTGTCCGACTGTCGCAATATATCCTATCCGCAATTATTCTTAACTTACCAGTTACCTATCTTAAATTCTCCATATGTATGGCAGTGCTAATCCCGATACCTGGACTCTCCTGTCTGTGAGCGATATTGCGCACTATTTGTTTCGGGCATTTTTCCCTACGCAGTTTATTATTTCGCTGATTAAGTCACAGAAAGTACTGTTAATTGGAACGTATTTAGAGTCAGTGGGTAGGTTGGGATACTTTTGAGTGTTTGTGTCTCTTACTATGCCCACTAAACAAAACCTACACTAGGAAAAGTCATCGTTCAAAGTCCTCATCTAGGGCGTCTGATAATGCACCTGAACGTGAGGTCGATTTAAATGCGGACAGATTTAGGGAGACAGTTGGAGAGCGATGCTTATAGGAGGCCAGGTTCAGCTCGTAGAGAGAACGTTATTGTAAACCTAGAGCGTCTGGGACTGCTTTTATTAATGTTATTTTACATCCCACTAAATACTATAAGATTTCCGAAGGCACAGATTCTGATCTCTCGAATTTATGCACTCTGAAATATCAATCGACTGTGCAGCGACTTGATCTCGCAACTGTCACTACAGAAGGCAAACACCTAGTATATTCCGCTACAAGTTCTGCGTTTGAAGGATTATGTCGGAGGCTATCGCCCATTCATATTACCAAAAGAATAGTTACTTCACAATTTCAAGAACTCCTTTTTGATTGTTTGATAAATATTACTATAAAATAACTTCTGAATATTCCATGTTGTAAGAAACTCCTAAATATGTACTTTCCGCCAAAGAAACATTCTGTAGCAAACTAAATTTAATAACGCTTGTGTGTGTTAGATTCTATGGCACAAAGGATATTCTCTAATGGAGAAAACGGAAGGAGGCTGGGCTATGCGAAGTTACATGCCTCATAAAAATTACATCTCACGATATTGTTCTAAAGCTCTACGAGCACAAAAGCACACAACTTTCGGAGATGCTGGCAAGATATTAAAATCATATCTTACTAACTCCTTTTGTTTGTACTCCCGCCGTTTTCCTCCTAGATGTTTTGTAAATTTGCAGTACATTTCTTGGGTAAATTTGAAGAAGGAGAATTTGTCTCGGCGCAAGACCAGCAGAAATATCATCGGATTGTACAGACCACACAAAACAGCATACTGTAGTTTGTTGGTATGACTGAGTACATCGTCATTTGTTCAAGGAGTATTCTATGAATGTAAAAATTATTTCTTCAATTGTTCAGGAACCTGTAATTTAGTTTTAGCACTGAAATGTCCTCATTAATTATAAGTAGCCTCAGTCATTCTATAAGCAATGTAGTATTGAATATTCAGTGTTTCGGTCACGTGTTTAAATCGGCCCGTCAGAACTCCATTGAGTTGATTCCACGGAATGGTTACAACACACCCTCCCCACCTCCCCCATGGCACTACAGCCCTTGAAGGGCCTTGGCCTACCAAGCGACCGCTGCTCAGCCCGAAGGCCTGCAGATTACGAGGTGTCGTGTGATCAGAACGACGAATCCTCTCGGCCATTATTCTTGGCTTTCTAGACCGGGACCGCTATCTCACAGTCAGATAGCTCCTAAATTCTAATGACGTAGGCTGAGTGGACCTCGAAACAGCACACAGGTCCAGGTAAAAATCCCTGACCTGGCCGGTAATCGAACCCGGGACCTCCGGGTAAGAGGCAGGCACGCTACCCCTACACCACGGGACCGGCAATGGTTACAAAAGCTTTGAGAAAATTTTGCACGAGGGGCTTTTGATATCTGCAAAAATAGTTGTATATATCGACTTGTACAACAAAATGAGGTGTAGATTTTCCCATTATGTAATGTCTGCTTAGCTGGATCAGGATCGATTTCACTCACTGTTATAAACCAAGCAGACAGCATCAGAAGGAAAATAGACAATTTTCTATTATCAATTATGGCACTCTATACTATATATACCTGTTTCATTGCAAGTCCAAGCATTTCAGCTCTTTAATTCCGAATTACGAGTGAGGTGGCAACTTGATTAACCCCCAGAGACTATAGAACCAAGTTCTGCATTCGGGTGACGAGTGGTTTCGAATCCCACCGTCGGCTACCATTATTATTATTATTATTATTATTATTATTATTATTATTATTATTATTATTATTATTATTATTATTATTATTATTAACGTCTTCATTAACGGCGAATTTAGGTCTCGCTGTCCTCTCTTACACTTAACCATAATGTAACAATAAGATTCTTTTTTACAATTTGTTTTACGTCTCACCGACACAGATAGGACTTATAGCGACGATGGGATAGGAAAGGTCTAGGAGTGGGAAGGAAGCGGCAGTGGCCTTAATTAAGGTATAGCCCTAGTATTTGCCTGGTGTGAAAATCGGAAACCGCGGAAAACAAGCTTCAGGGCTGCTGACAGTGTGGTTCGAACCCACTACCTCCCGAATGGAACATCACAGCTGCGCGCCCCTAACCGAATGTCCAACCGGTCATAAATAAGATTATGACATATTACAAACAAACAAACAAACAAACAAACAAACAAACAAACAAACAAACAAACATTAAACTTAACTACAATAATAATCATATATTACAAATGCTGCTTAGTTTAACTACTGTAAGTAGGCCTATATCTATATCTTAAGAACAACTACAGCCATTTACTCACCTGATCATATCTCATTCACTCAGGTAGTTCAAGAGTTTAGGAAATAATTTCAGGAAGTAGATCTAAAGGTTTTCAATTTTGTAGATTTTCTAATGTTCACTGGAATAGAGTTCCAGAGTCTGGCACCCGACAAGTTGAACTGGGGACTTGGAACAGTAGTTATCCATTTTTACCCTCAGACAAATGCCGGGATAGTTCCTAATCATAGGCCATAGCTGATCCCTTCCACATCCTTACCCAATTTCACTCAGCATCAATAACTTAACTTCATTAGCTCCTCAACTGAAATTGACGTCAGGAAGGGCATTCGGCCGTAAATCACGCCATATAATTTCATCTCACTTCATCCCCGAAGCCGTATAAGGTAACCGAACTAAGGGATATATATACAGTTATCATATGAATCACGCAAGTTAATCCCTTCCAACACTGAAAAATACATGAATAACCTTTGTTTCGAGGACAAGTATTCTTTCTTTGCCTTATCTGTTAATGAATTTGTCTGTTACCATGGCTCTCATCCTCATTCATTTGTGCGGAATTCTGAATATATGAGGAGAGTTAAAATTATACCATTCTCTAAGTTTACTATACAAGAACTTTTTCTATTGATTTTACAGTTCAGCACACTGATACCGATAGGTCATTTGACGATGATCAGTTCCTGAAACTTTCGTTTACCTTATATTTTTCCTTTACTTTCACTCGTTCCTCATCATGTAACCAAGATATTTAAAATTCCTTTTAAATAACATCATCATCTAAGGTTGACGGTTCATTCTACGAAGGAACTCCTCACATTTCTTGATGTGGTCAGTCCACGAGACACAAGAATCCGTCTATACATCCATGTTTAAATGCCACATAAAGTAGGTGCCAAGAAAACTATAGCATCTTACGATGCTGTGCTTTATGTCTAGGCTCAGGTCGCGGCAGCATAGGAGTGTTTCATCCTAATCAAAGAGGTTCTTGCTGTCTGAATTCTACACCTTGTTTCGAACGCGAGATTTCAATGTTAATTTTTGGTGAAACCTAAGTAGGAACTATCCCCATTGGTCGTTTGTCTTTATATACATTTAATACAGTTCGACAGACACTCATCTCTTGTGCTCAAGGTTGCGAATAAAAATCTCGGCGCCATCGATTGACATTTCAGAGTACATAAATGCGAGACATCAGAATCAGTAAGGAATTACTATTCGAAGAAAAATTCCAGCTCTCCAATACTTTAAAATTTCTTTTAAACTTAATTTAGGGCCATAAGATAATGCATTAAGTAACTTTTTAACGCCTATTTTGCAGCCCAGAATAGCTGGTAGCCTATTTTGTTTCCTCCGCCCAACCTCTGTTCTCCACTGTTTTATGGTAGCCGTCGAAGTTGTTTATCAGTGGTCTGTATCGAGCTCGATTTAATATATCCTCCCGCCTGAGACCAATCCTGCAGAAGTCCTGTCTGATCTCCTGAAAATTATTCAAAATTTTAGGTCTTTTGTCCACTAATTCGCAGATCTGCTTTGTCAGCCGCATTCATCCCTTATGTACAGACATATCAAGTCTTAGTTCTCTTTTGACTCCATCTTAATTTTTCCTGATACAGTTCTTCGCTTCCTCTTAACGTATACTTTCGAACTACCGTCTTTGGACACAATATCTTGCGAAGGATCATTTTCTCATTTTTTCGAATTGTCTAAGCCCAGACTTTCTAGTTATTTGGAGATACTCGCTTGCATAAACGTATGTATGTTGGGTATTCAGCTCAAAGGCTCCACCATCAGCTGTCACTGAAGAGGCATACACACACTCGGTTTTCATTTGGAATTACTTTCTGGTGGTTTAACGTTGCACTCGCACTAACACATCGAAGGTTTTCAGCCATAGGAGGATACGGAAAGGGCTAGAATTTGGAAGTAACGGCCGTGTACTTAAGGTACAGCTCCAGCATTTTGTTTGTGTGGAAATAACCATAAAAAACCATGTTCAGGGCTGCCGGTGGTGGGATTTTAACCCATCAACTCCCGAATGCAAGCTCACAGCTACGCGACTCTAACCGCACGGCCAAGGCGCTCATTCCTGTTTTAATTTACTGTGTTCTAATGTTTGAGCGAAGCTTGTCTTGCGATGGCCGATGTTTAGTACAGGGTGTGTGTTCTACGGAAAGCAGTAACCATCTTCTCTCATCTGGACAATCTGGACATTCTCAGGGAGGTACCTGATGCTGTCTCCTCTTTCAATCCTTACATATTCAGTTCTTAACTGAGGGAGTCCAGTTTTGATTTCTCATGCACTTAGTTTTCACAAAAGACATCTGGAGACCAGCCCTTTCAGCTTTGACTTTAGTACAATTATCTGTTAAACAGCTGTGCATGTGCTTCGAGGTAAGGTTGCCAGGTCATCAGCGAAACCAAGACATTAAAATTGACTTGTAATAATAAATCGACGATAGTGTGATGATTGATTGCCGCAAATAGCTGAGCGTCTCTGAGCAGTCAGCTGATGACGGCGTAGAACGAGCTTGACGCCCTTCGTTCAGTAAAACGTTCCTGGTACCCTTCCCAATTCGTGGATAACCTTCTCCAATACACAGTTGAAGAGAACCATGTATTATTATTGTTCCGGGAATTCCGTGGTGGACAGAGGTTAAAGAAGGTGCGGGCATGAATGGGTCAACATAGGACAATCAGAAGATTGATTTTGAACTTTAAAATTATGGATATATTTCATTCTCAGCTATATTTTTTTCTTTTTTTGGAAATAAGACTTTACAAAATTCAAGTGCAAAAGATCGTAAGATAGGGTAACAATTTTATAATATCGAATAACAACAACCTTGAGCTTGAGGCTCACTAATTATACATTCCACAATGAGCGCTGCAGCTTCTTTCGAAGAAACAGTCAAGGAGACGACCTTCCAAATTTCCTTTACAGAATATTCAGAATATATAATGTTACAAGAGCACCTTTTGCTCCACAAAATTATCTAGGAGTCTAGGAGTCTATTCTCCAAACAATACACCATTACAGCCTTCCAAATGCATCCTTCAACATTTACATTAACACCCAGAGGGTCTTCGCTCTATAAAATTTACATTTTCAACAAAAAGTCCAGGCACAACCTACTTTTTACAATTCCAACAGTATTTACTGTCTCAGATGTTCAACAGTCTAACATATTTACACAGAATGAAGTAGAATTTCACAGGGATATGGAATACCCAACCTACCTGGCCCTTGTGAAAAATACAACAGGTAAAAGTTACTGGCCCAAAAATCAAAATGATATCGAGGCGGACACTTGCACTCCTTGAAATTTGCAATTAAAAGATCGAAACCCTATTTGGGCTTCTGGCCCGCAGTTACAGAGGCTAAGCCTATACTACTGAAGTGACTAGATGGAGAGAATTTACGTTACAAAAGTTACAGACAGAAAAAGGTTACAAGGTCACAGTCACCTCAAAGTCAAGTTAATAGGGATCTTGAAAGGTTGTCACAGTCTCTATTTCCGAATTTTGGCTAAGTTCTTTTGACTAGTTTGAAGGTTACACTGTAGAAAATTACAGTTACATTAGTAAAGTTTGGAAACCTTCCCCTCGAGCTAACTTTCAAAGAGTATCATGTCTATAGAACTGCCATTACTTTGAGCTGCTGGTCTGGTCGATGATGGACGAGGCCCCCATCCTACTTAATAACCACACACACTAAACTGGAGCGATGAATAAGACAGCCTGGTCGAAATTGTACCAGCTTTTATACCCGAGAGGAAGGTTCTAGAGAGCTCTGGGCTATGGCCCGACACACCAACAATTTCCATTGGATAATTAAATAGTTACAAGAAAAATGTAATTTGCTGAAACATAAATACACAAAATTTTCTATTGGCCAACATCTTAAGTTGGCGAGAAGAGATCGAAGTATTGACAACTTTAACATACCCGAAACAAAGAATATTCAACACAGTGTAGTAAACCTTAAAATAAAATAAAAATACTTTAGGATTTTAACAGTTCCTCTTCAAACTAGAGGGCATAACATAAGTATTTCTTAGTAGAGACATATGTAGAGAAAAGTCCAAACTTCTTGCGTTAGTTGTTGCGAGTTTTAAATTTAAGATGGCATTTTGCAAGGCGCTTCATTTAAATGAATGGAGGAATTGGACATTTAGAACCTTGAGAAGTTTTCCGTAGCAATGCATCAGATTATGTTGCTGATTCGGAACTTAATGGCATATTGAAAAATTGAGTGACTTCTAATATTAGCAATTACGTTATTATTATTATTATTATTATTATTATTATTATTATTATTATTATTATTATTATTATTATTATTATTGCCTTGTAGTTGCCACCCCGTAATGCGAAGGCAGTACACAGGAAGACTGATCCAAGAAAACAGTACGAAGTGGTGAGTAGGGTTACCAGGCGTAACACGTACGAGTGCTCTCTCTCTCTCTCTCTCTCTCTCTCTCTCTCTCTCTCTCTCTCTACTTTTGCTAGTGGTTTTACGTCGCACCGACACAGGTAGGTTTTATGGCGACGATGGGATTAGAAAGGCCTAGGAGTTGGAAGGAAGCAGCCATGGCCTTAATTAAGGTACAGCCCCAGCATTTGCCTGGTGTAAAAATGGGAAACCATGGAAAAACGTCCTTGGGGCTGCTGACAGTGAGATTCGAACCTGCTATCTCCCGGATGCAAGCTCACAGCCGCGCGCCCCTAACCGCACGGCCAACTCTCTTTCTCGCACGATGGGCACTTTTCGTCCAGTCCCACGCGCGATTTAATTTCCAATTCACACACGGCGAGGCTGCCTTACTGAAGTGGTAAAGGACCTCAGGAAGTCGACATATTTCCAACCGAGACCTCGACTTCTCGAGAGGCACATGACCCTGAGATTTACTCGCCCTACTACGAAAATGAGAGTCAAATTACTTCATAGAGTCAAAAGCGACCAAGACAGAATTCACCATTCTAACTTACTTTCATGAGAACTCTTTGTACAAAGATTCAAACAGAACATAATTTAATTAATTGCTCCACATGTTAAATACTTATCGTGATGATTATAATAAATGTTCTTTATAAGCATCAGGATATGATTCGGCCAATCTTATTTGGCCACCTTCAGGTGTAATCAAAACTACTGTTTAAAAAGTGAATTGTCATTACAAAGATACATGTTAAAACTTCACACTGATTTCGCAATAAAATAAGTGTCGTCTTTTTACGGACGTTGTTTTGCTGATTTGTGAAATCGAGAATGCTCTAGTAATGTCTTCCTTACAAATCGAATGCCAAACTGTAAAGACGTCACTCTAATCAAATTATGGCATGTTGTTGTGATGACGCCGGTCGTGATATGACTGGAAGAATTGGACATTTAGAACCTTGACAAGTTTTCCGTGGCAATGTATCAGATTATGTTGGTAATTCGGAACTTACTGGCATATTGAAAAACTGGGTGACTTCTAATGATTATCTTGATATTTTTCGAATCTAAAATGAAAAGAGAAACGGATGGTGAATATTTAAAATCTTTATGCGGCTAATGTGGATCAAAGATGTGTGGGAAAATAAATGTAAAAACTTACGTCCTTGTGTAGAACAGTATATATTTCATTTTAACTTGGGTGATTTATCAATTATCATATTCTACATTTAGCTGCTGTAATCTGTCAGAAATCAACGGCAGTGTGGTACGTAATTAGTTGCTGAAATATAACCAGGCGATTCGGAGCAGTTAATTGATGACGACGTAGAATGGTCTTGGGTACACACTCTACAAATGTAAGTTACCGAGAAATATCTTAAAGTTACAAAAATCCCTTTTTAATGAATATAAGATTTTGACAACAAGAACAGGCTGTAGGTTTCCATTTCTTTCATTTTCACAACAAGAACATAATTTCAGGTACTACACTTCTATTTTTCTAACATGTATGTTATATGAATATTAGGTTTAAAATACATCTGTATCTTTTATAATGAAGGCTAAACGATTATGCTGTATACAAATTTTTATTATCTACTATATATTATTAATATAACCCCTTGTCAATACAAAATAAAACTTCCGGATTTCTGTTCAGAATCGCTTTTTTTCATGCTATGTGTAAGCTATATAACTCGGCAGGCATACAGCGAAATTCCAATTTTTTTAATTGATAACCCAATCTGGTTTCGTTGCAACCGATGCCTTTGATACACGACGTTTCATTTAAAATGCATCAGTAAATTACTATTTTTAATTACGTAAATATTAATTTGTGACATGTGGCTATTACAATTAAGTTGTTTTGTCTTAATTATCGTAACAACGTTTCGTTGCAATCGGTCTGGTCTAACTCAGTCAGTTCATTTGTATGTGACGAGGGCTTAAGGGTCTGTTCGGAGATAGTTCTACTTTGTACTAACATTATTAGATGTCTTGATCACCTAAGAATTCATATGAAGTAAGCACACGGGAATGTAGGCCACGATATCCTAAAATTCTTATACGAAACAGCAGTACTATTATTTTTCAAAATACGCTCGAACCAACTAAACCCAAATATGATCCATTTAATAACCCGTGATAGAGTACGCAATCGAGATGTGAATATCATAAATTTGCCAGTGGTGTTAACCCTAGGACTCCATGTACTAAATCCACAACAACAGTATATTACAGACATAACAGTATAAGCCGTTCATCTCGAGGGTAGTAACCAGGGTATTAACATGCGAATGTGCAGGACTGAAATACAACGGTCAGAGATCCCGCCATATAGGTTTTATTCGTGATATTCCGACTGCAGAGGAGATTACAGAATGGAAACCAGGTGCTTTAGGTTACAACGGATCGACATTACTTCCGCGAAGGCTGCTCGTTCATGGAGTGAAAATTGGAATCGTTACTTTATTATAAGCACTCCAGTAATATACAGACTGTATTTAGATTTAGGAAGCCTTAACAACTCGGAGGTAGAGTTCGTCTCAACCACGTCATCCCGAATTAAGAGCGTAAATGAGCGACAAACCGTCAGCAGATACCCTCAACAAGGGAGAGTAAATATTGATAACAGCAATACTGATTCACTCTAGCTGCCTGTCCGGTTAGCTAAGGTCGAATTCCATTGTTTGTCGTGATGAATTTCAAATGTCATGGGAGAATTTAATAGGGGTCATTCAGTCTCGGCCATCCTAGAAGACCTTTTCCGAACCTCCCTTTCTGAATTCTTGCTGATTTTAAGGACGTTTTTCTCCAATATGAGCCATGTGTCCTAACGGCAGTGAAGCAGATGGCCGAACAGTACCGTAGGCGAAACCATATCGGATGGGTGTCTGTCAAAAGACCATACAAATTAATGGTTCATCTCAAGTTCGCTGAAGTCATTTCAAAAGTATCAAACGACACTTGTCAAATAACTGGCCGAAAGAGTCCTGTAATATTACCCAACATGGCCAAGCTATGGTGATATTGCATTTCGCCTGAAAGCAGTGGAAAAATACAGCCACACATCTTGAGAATATACCATTCTTATTTTATGACTGGTATGAAAGTCTGTATCTCACTGACAGTCCACGTTACTATCTAAGAAGTAATTGGAAATTTTAAATGTACTTTTAATATATCTCAGGAATAAAAGTTACACATTCCAATTTTTATACGGCATTTGAATAGAATCAGAAAAGGTATTGCAGTATTCCCTCACAAACCATCTTGAGTGCAGTTGTAGACTGGAGTTGTACCTTGAAGTATATGGATCTGTCTACTCTTGAGAAACCTGCATATTGCTGTCGAAAACACCGGAGTGGAGATAGTTATCCCAAAGTAAAAGTTTGACCTGGTGACTTATTCATTGCGACCGTGAAAGCTAAATTTCGAGGAAATTGTCTCCATTTAAGAACGGATGGTGTATCAGGATTAACAGGTGCTAAGTCTATTCTTGGAATAAAACAATTTCTTCCTGAAGCTGTACCTGTCAGAATTTCTGCCTGAACGATACTTTAGTCTAGCTTCAGTATAGTCAATCTCCTTCCGTTGCACAAACCAGCTTCATTAATATCATCACCCTCTACGAATTCGACGCTAAGGTATGTTGTTTTTCTTTCTTCTTTAGTAGTTTAATGTCGTACTAACGCATCGAAGGTTTTCGGCGACGCAACGCGGGCAAGGATGGGAAGGTAGCGTCTGTGGCCTTAAATACTTATGTACGTTATTTGATCACTTTTCAAACTATTCAAAACCTGTTGGATGATGTTGGATGATGACTAACTTGTTCACTTTTTGGGCATAAAATTTCTACTTTTGAAAACATGTACTCTTTCTACGATGAAAAGAAGAACGAAGTGTATCTCGTACAATCTATTTTGAAATCTGCTTTTCCTGAATTCCGATAATGCCATTTGGCCTAGTACTTCGTTGCCGTGTTTTAGAAGACATTCACTTAAATGACAATTTTGGCCCATGGAGTAGAATTTTTTAAACTGGAGTTAACAACACCTGCTCTGTGACAGAGCAGACACCAGACACTGTCAGAAATAAGCATCAAGTAAGATAACATTTTAGCGAAAGTTGATTTGTTGTTCATTATAAGTAACAAATCTACTGCTGAAAGAGCGTAATGGAAGCCATGGTTGCCCCATCCGATATGATTAATTTAGACTGTTTAATTTCCTCTGCAACCTATGGTAACATTTATTTTGTCTGCACTGCATCCTGTATCTTCAATGTCTTTAATCTTCACCGTTTTGCAAATTACAGGAACTGTACCCAACTAAAGCAGTCCTTAACATCTATCTTCCTGGAGGCGTATGCAAGGGGCTGAGATCAGGCATTATTGTGTTTCGCTATCAGAAATATGTATATTTCTAAGAAAATTGTTTCTGTTTTTATATTCTTTACATTCATGTAGTCTAAAGTATTAAATAAGTTGAATTATATACTTTATTACTTCTTATATAATTTATGTTTTAATGTTATTGGAATTGAAAATCTAAGTTCCCATGGAGGGAATTAGATATTTTTCCACCAATAGAGCATATAAAAAATCAGATCAAAAAATAGATGTATGGCTTTTCTGGCGTTTGCTCCATTAACCAACGTTTCGTCTTAGGTCTGACACTAGACTCTTCAGAGTGGGATGTGTCAGACCCTACCCACTGACGCTGGGGTGTATGCAGGTGAACTTATCAGAAGCCTATTTAAGAGGCACAGTCTGATAACTGCATACGGGAGATAAAACTCCACAATGGAATTAATGCCCGCCTAGCAATTCCGAATGGAAATTCTAAGTTCCCATGTAGGGAATTAGATATTTTCCCACCAATAGAGCGTATCAAAAATCAGGTAAAAAATAGATGTTTGGCTTTTCAGGCGTTTTCTATTAATAGAGCACCTGCATACACCCCAGCGTCAGAGTAGGGTCTGACACATCCGACTCTGAAGAGTCTAGTGTCAGACCTCAGACGAAACGCTGGTTAATAGAGCAAACGCCTGAAAAGCCATACATCTATTTCTTGATCTGGTTATTGGAATTGGTATCTGTATTTTAATTTTTAAGTTTAATGTTTAATTTAATATTTTAATATTATTAAATGTAGTTAGTATATTCATAAACCTGTATTGTGTTATAAGGAGACGCTACATAAAGGGGCCCTTCATCCTCGGTGGCATGTAAATCATCATTATCAATAAATTCAATTCAATTCTTATGTTAGACATAAGGGTCTGCCAATTTAGTCATCACTCGGTCTCTTTCTGTGAACATTTTAGCTTCAGTTGTTTTCCTGTGTAACTGCATATTTTATCTTTGCCACTTTTGTCTTTGTCCTCCTCATAGAGTTTTAGTACAGTGAATGGTTGTCAAATTTACAATTTTAATGATTTAATACAGAAAATCATTACAATCCTTGACGATTGAAAATTCTTTCCTAGTGAGACCTCATGCCATCATGGATGTAATGTTTTCCCGAAGGATCATAGATGTAATGTTTTCCCGACGGATTTCTCTTAAAGGTGAGAGATGTGGCAAAATTGACAGCATAAACTCCACATTCGGTCATGTTAGGCCAGCAACAGCCTAAATATAAAATCCTTTTGTCCTGGCAACGGAGTAACAATGTTTAAAGTATCGTAAATATTAATGTTGATGGTTTGTTTGTTTTTGCCAGAGGTTTAACGTCGCCCTAACACTCCGAAAGTTGTCTGCAATGGAAGGATGGGAGAGGGCTAGGATCGGGAAGGTAGGGGACGCAGACTTAATTAAGATATAGCTCCAACATTTGCGTGGTGTGAAAATGGGACACCATGGAAAAACATCTTAAGGCTCGGGAGCTTAATGGTTGAAGGCATCATGATATATTTACAGTGCGTGACATAATCAAGGTTTTTGATATTTCCTGTAATTATCTGTATGTATTGAAGAATAGTTGTTTAAATCAAGTCCAGAGCTCCAAGCTCCAATGAAACAAAAAGCTTTCTGTAACCTAAAATTTCTTTCTCTGGACATAATACTGTGAAATCAATAATTAACCATCTCCCGATAAATAAGCACCAGATTTTAATTCCCTTATTTAATATGTCATTACAGTGTGAGAAAATAGAGATGATGTCTACTACCCAGACAATTAAATGCACAGAACACAAATACTGTATCGTGAATACTGAATTATTGCCATCTGCTAATATCGCTCTCTGTAATGTGAACACATCAAAGCAGACGATAGGAAGTGATTCAGTCTGATGCTAGAAGATGATGCTGATATTGCTACTAGCTCTAAAATGATAATCTAACTGCACTGAATGAGAAGCATTAACTATTGTCTTGTCAGTTAACGCTCTCAATGCGCAAATACGTCAAAGCATACAATAGGACTTAGTTCGGTCTTCTGCTAATAGATGATGTTCATTTTATTACTGCAGCAAAGTAACAGTCTTATCTCGTTGAAAGAGAGTCATTTTATCGAGAAAGAACGAAGCAAACGAAATTCCATCTCAACCGAATCATATCTGTACCATTGTAAATAACTACATCAAGCGAAGTGGCCGTTCGGTTAGGGTGGCGTAGCTGTGAGCTTACATTTGGTAGATTGTGGGTTTGAATACCACCGTCGGCAGCCCTGAAGATTATGTTCCGTGGTTTCCCGTTTTCACGCCGCGCAAATGCTGGGGTTGTACCTTAATTAAGGCCACCGACGCTTCCTTTCACATCTTACCCCTTTCCAATCCTTGCGTCGCCGAATACCTTTAGAAAACTGCAACAAAGCTGCTACGATCAACAGTACATTTGGTAAGATGTCATTCCTCTAACCATCGGGGACATTCTATCTCGGGCTTATCGATGGAGATAATGTGTTTCAGATGTCAGAATGGTTTTAGTCTACAGAATATAAATTTCATGTTTCCGCATTGACAGCTAAACGTATATTCTTTAAATCACTACAACAATGATTTATTGTTGAACAATATCCTCCTTATCAATACCTTACGGTTAATGTGAATTCGCCACGACTTTACATGTTTCGATCTTAATTGGATCATCTTCAGTAGATTGCTAATATTGACATTACATATTGTAGTTAAAACACATTTAAAACTGAAGTGAAGATGAAATTATGAATGTTAAAATGTTAAAATGTTCTCATTAACAAAAGTTTATGTTGTGGTCGTGAGCGTTTCGTTCTATTTTTCTTGTAAAGAAGAGGTAACTTATAACTGGTACCAATCTCATCTGTTTGAACATTCTCGCTTTCTCAATATCGCTGTGAATGACAAGACAGATCAGGTGATAATTGTGATTATTGTTTTAAGGAAAAGTAAAACACCCAACATAGGAATATATATAGCTTGTATAATGATACATGTAATGTATACTTCTCTTGCAATCCTACCGGCCATGCATTGCTAATACACACATCAGTGAGGTCGTCTGGCTGATGTGATTCGGAATGGGAAAAGAAAATGTATTCCTCCATTCCTCGTCAGGGAGTTGAGAAATTATGAAACTAAGTTTCACTTCGAGAAAGACACACTCTCCTATGGTTCATTCAACCAACAGCAGAAATAAGTACCACAATAATTCCAGAGGGTAAAGCCGACTAGTATGGAGTCAACCACTCTATCGCACCTAGCGCTAATTTACAGTAGCTTGGTCTAACGATTACAAAGGCTCTATATTTTCTTAAGTCCCTTTGCCTTACAAAATAGCACATATCTTGTCAAATTATATTGTACAGACTTCAGAATTATATATCTCAGAGTCATATGAAAATAGTTGAAATAGGCCTATGATCTAAAAGGGAGAAGGGAAGGCCAAAACAAGCTGAGAAAATCCACTGTGACAATACAGAATCAAGCTCCTGTTCATACATTTATGAATATTGAGGTTGTGTGTTTGGATCCCCTAGTGTCCGGTTGGCCATTTTTTTTCTTGTACTTAACATCTCCTCAATACGTACTACATGTACGTGACACGACCTAATACGTTGAAAGTCGATTTCAATAACATTATTATTATAAATTTCACTGAAGTTTCTTTGACTGTGGTAATGTTTGATGTTTGATATTACATGAAGAAGGACATGAAATGAAATAAAATGGCGTATGGCTTTTAGTGCCGGGAGTGTCCGAAGACAAGTTCGGCTCGCCAGATGCAGATCTTTTGATGTGATATCCGTAGGCGACCTGCGCGTCTTGATGAGGATGAAATGATGATGAAGACGACACATACACCCAGCCCCAGTGTCAGCGGAATTAACCAGTTATGGTTAAAATTCCCGACCCTGCCTGGAATCGAACCCGGGACCCCTGTGACCAAAGGCCAGCACGCTAACCATTTAACCATGGAGCCGGACACAAGAGGGCCATGACCTGGGCTAAGACCAGTTTTTCCATCTAGTCCTTGGCGTTGCAAATAGCGGAAGCAACACTCTGGTGTTATTCACAATTATTATCGTGATAAGGATGCCCGGCTACATGGCTAAATTGTTAGCATGTTGTTCTTCTTCGAGCATAGGGGTCCCGAGACATGTCCTGAGACACTGCTGGCACTAAAAGCCATATGCCATTTCATTTCGTTTCTTAGTGATAAGGTTATGGTAATGTAGATCCAGTAAACCATAACAGTATCTCGGCAGATGAACACTAGTCAGAAATCGGGTCTGTAAATGGTGGTATTCGAAATCATTATGCTGATAAGAGTATGGAAATGTGAATCCAGAAACAGTAAGTATCTCGACAGATTAAAGCTAGCTATGAGTTTAAAATATTTAAACCGAATCTCCCCTTCCTTTTCCTACACTAACGCACGTAGCTTCTTTGAACAATAGGCCTGTATTCTAAAACCATTGAGCTGACGTTGCCACGGTTAGGGACGTTGATTTCTTCCTCCGGTACCTTCATTGCGGTAGAGTGGTGCCAATAACTCAAAAACGGTTGGTGGTAAGGCATTAAAATATGGTTCGGGGTTTGTTCATCACGTCGTGAGACTTAGAATGAACTTTGTCTCGTACTTGTACGACAAATACGATATTTCGCTTCTATTAGTCAATGGTAATGTACCAAAGAGCTTAAATCTAGGCCACGGAGAGGGCTGTCTAAAGGTCTTGCAGACAGCATTACCCGTAGTGTCCTAAGAGGGAAGTATACACAATTTGATTAAGATCGGTGAAACGGTATAGATTTGAATGAGGAACAGACAGACAGACAGTCATTCTACTTATATAGGTAAAAATATATGTAATGGATAGATGAATCTAATGAGAGTGAGTTTATTTAGCGCATGTAGATAAACCGCAGTCGTGTGTGAGGTTTACGGTTGACGTACAATATTCAGTATATCAGTGTGGCACCTGAGTTACATAATGTTAATACAGTTCAGACCACATTGAACGCTCAGCAGGAGGAAAAGCATGCGGTTAGCTTCTGACGGCGCTTCACAACACGACACCCACCTCATCTCGTGTCAGCAGTTCACAGAGTTTGGTTTCACTAAATAGTATTACCACTGTGGGCTTGGTAGCCCTGCAACTACAATAAACAGAACTTACTGGCGCAGCCTGTTGGTCGTTGAAATTTTATCCGGTTCCGACTGATACCTGTGTCACGTAAGGGTGTCGTTGACTTCCAGCACGTCAAAAAATTCCTGTGTGACAATCTTCCAATACTCCTGTGTTTCATGGAACTACAGCAATTGAAGGAATTGATAATATTAGCCAAATGACTGGTATTTTCTACTGAAAATGGGATTCTTTAACACGTGAATATATTTTTCGACAAGGGTCTGTAACTTAAAAAAAAACAGTCAATTGAGATGGAATTTGAGCACAGGAGACATTGTACTCACCAACTGTGCCACTTAATCAGTATACATTCCGTTTTCCAGCGCTGTGACACCGATTTTCGAGACATCTTCAAAGCATTCGTCACTTGTATTTCGTATTTCCTCGTAGTAAATAATCATCATGATCACTCCATCCAATGACAACACACATCGTCAGCGAGAACCTTGTAAGGATCCAATAATCCATTTTTTTCAGTAACATGTAGAAATCTCAAAGTTTTTCTGTTAGATCATCAGCCCGAAGGTTGTTTAGTACCACCAAATTTATGCCATTATAGCAAACTGTAAAAACTGATGGTGGAGCCAAAATGAGGCGTAATAGGTACGATGAGGAGAGAGGTATTTGGTCAATACTTTCGTCACTGGGCCAGAATATGTTATTAGAGCACAGCTAGCACTTTGCGGGTAGCACCTTTCATAATTCTGAACGCACTAGCCGTAGTCGGAAAGATATTTCGCAGCGGCATCCATACCTTAGCAGCTTCATTAATATCACAACCATAAATTAGACTTAGACCTTGTGGAAGGTACACTCTGCTCTAGCCTGCGCCAAGAGACAGACACACAGATACTTCACTCATCAAGAAACAGACAAAGTATATAGTTTCTAAGCTTGTATTAATTTATCAAAATAATTCACATATAACAATATTATTATATACAGTTACATATCGTGATAGTTAGTAACCCGATATGCTACAAAGGACAAGGATGGGAGGTTTGAATAAGGGCAACGCCTTCGATGTTAGGCCCTTTAAAACAACAAGCATCATCATCAATAGATTGTAACCGGGAGAGTTGGCCGTGCGGTTAGAGGCGCGCGGCTGTGAGTTTGCATCCGGTAGGTAGTGGGTTCAAATCCCACTGTCGGCAGCTGGTGTTGGTGTTGGAAATAATGATTAAGTAGTTGGAATGTGTAAATACATATTCTGAGTTCTGAGGAAGTGGACTATAGCGGGATTTCGTGAAACTGTTTATGTTTGCTTTGAATGTGTGTGTTGTTTCTGACTTTTCATTGGCCAGTTTGAAGAAAATGTATAGCCAAGGTGCCCTAAGTACGTTCGTCTCTGATCACGCCGATACTATGTACGTTAAAGATCAGTTTTCTAGCTCCGAAGATGGAACATTTAGAATTTCATCATCGTCACTAGGCTGGAGTGCAGTCCTGTGACACTATAGGTTTGTATCTGGGAAAGCCTAAATATGTAAGTCACTCAGATTTTCTGTAACAAGAATTAGATCTATGTTCATTTGAAGTACGTGGAAGTACTTAGAGGTTCAGTTTTAATTTATTACAGCTTCTCATGCACTGTTAATAAAAGGGCGGAAGGTCATCAATGTACAAGTTGTACTAGGTTAATAATTACGTGTGTTCGACGCATCATCTTCAGACAAACGAGATCTTCCAGTAAAGAAAGAATGACAGATTTTCAGTCTGCTATTCTATGGAATCTTGTTGAATATTCTTGATCGAGCTCGATAGCTGCAGTCGTTTAAGTGCAGCTAGTATCCAGTAATCGGGAGATAGTGGGTTCGAAACCCACTGTCGTCAGCCCTGAAGATGGTTTCCCGTGGTTTCCCATTTTCACACCATCCAAATGCTGGGGCTGTACCTTAATTAAGGCCACGGCCGCTTCCTTCCCATTCCTAAGCCTTTTCTATCCCATCGTCGCCATAAGACCTATCTGTGTCGGTGCGACGTAAAGCAAATAGCAAAAAAATAGTATCCAGTAATAGGGAGATAGTGGGTTTGAGCCCCACTGTCGGCAGCCCTGAAGATGGTATTCCGTGGTTTCCCATTTTCACACCAGGCAAATGCCGGGGCTGTACCTTCTTTAGGCCACGGTCGCTTTCTTCCAATTCCTAGGCCTTTCCTCTCCCATCGTCACCGTAAGACATATCTGTGTCGGTGTGACGTAAAGTAAATACCAATATATATATTCTTGAAGGGTGATTGCCTGTTAGTGACAGATTAGCAGTTTAATGTTATAAAACTCAATTCGACCACTTTCAATATTTTGTAAACTTTTTTTTTACCAAGCCACAAGTATCCTAGAGGCATATTATTTAATTTTATCCAATGTATACTGTATTTTATAAATAATATATCAGCAATATATTTGACATTCCTGTTTTTGTACTCACTTTTTAACCAGTATATCTATTATCAAAAGCATGCTTTCAGGTGTAAGTGAGGTAAGTCCTACATACGGAATTGAATCCCCAAATCATCTGGCACGATTTGAGATTTGTTATCTCCAATTGTGACTTATGTTTGATTTTATATTTCACTATTAGTTTGTCTCCTTGACACCGCCGAATATTTAACATTTTGTACGCTCAGAAGTTCTGAGCGTCACTCTAGTCCAGACTCGAACCAGCTGGCTTGCTACATGTTCAATCACAACCCTTAGCACCCGACCTAGGTTCATCGCTGCCCACAGCCTTAGATAGAGTGTCTCGCGAAGTTATGTTCTTAACATTGTAGTATCCAAAGCTATTTTCTTGAAATTCAAGGGCTACAGGTTTACTAGAGGTTTCTTCACTAGGTTCCAGCAATGCAACAAAGATATCTGCAGCACCTGATTGTAACTCTCTTTCAGCAATGATTGAACCTTGCTGGGTCATCGTAGTCACGGTTGTTGCCACCAAACTGGTTGGAACGCCTCTAGCGCCAGTCTGACTACACGGCTAATTATACTTGGAGTCTTGGTTCGTTGTCCGAGCAAACTGCGGGGGTCACATCTAAAGTAACTTACGAGACTGTTCTTTGTGTTCATTTCGAAAGGTCTATAGCCCGTTATAGCGACTTCAGCGTATAACAAATATACGCTCGGAACAAAAGATCGATCGGTTCAAAGATTCTTTTCAGTCTCTTTGTAATGGTCTCTGTTTTACTTGTTTTGTAGAACTATTATGATTTTTAATACTCGCCTCCATTCCTAGAGGACTTCCATCGTTGCATTTGCTTGTTCGTTTTAGAGGGTAAGGACATCTTCATTGAGAAGTTCTGAGTGCACATAGAACTCTGCCTGATGGCACTGTTATAGAATAGACGGGCTAAAGCGAGATAAATCAATCGTGTGCTCGGATTGAATCCTAGCACAGTCGGTTTGGGATGTAAGAGATACTACGAAGAAAGAGAAGAATGGGAAAGCCTTTTTCTGGATATCACCGCAAGTAATTTTTAACATTAATTAATTTGTCGTGTGTACGGAAAGAGTTCAAATAAAGGTACTAGTATAAATCCAATATCACAATATTATTATCGTTCCAGTTTAATACATATTTTTACAATTAATAAATGTTAAGTCCATTCGTGAAAGAAAGTCACCGAGTGAACATCGCACCTACACTCGCACGAGTAGTTTTCTTACCATTTTGTTCAACACCCGACGATGGTGAAAATGAAAATTTGCAGCCTGTTTCCAGTCATACGACCGGGTCAGGAATGGAATGAATGAAGCCCCCATCTAGCGGCGAGGATAGGAATTGTGCCGGCTGCTGAAGCCTGTCGTACTCCTCTGGGGCAATGATTAATGACTGACAGATGAAATGAAATTATATTGGAGAGTGTTGCTGGAATGAATGATGACCGGGAGAAAATCCTGTCCCACCTCCGCTTGGTCGAGCACAAATCTCACATGCAGTGACCGGGATTTGAACCAGGGAACCCAGCGGTGAGAGGCCGGCGTGCTGCCGCCTGAGCCACGGAGGCTCCATCCGAAGATGGTACGAGACGTAATTCCACGCTAATCCGCAACTCTAATATTTTCCGAGAAAATAACTCCAAGGAGACTCTTCCACCGATTGTTGTACAACTGGGTGGATTACGGTTAACTGCGTCAAAGTTACAGGACTAATTGGGCTGAAATTCGGTATGCGTATATCCGAGGTGCTCAGGTCACATAGGGGCATACCTTGTTTTTGTATTATTTAATCGTTGCAAAATAGCATCCGTTTTTTATGCACTGAACAGTGGCATCATAAAAAGTCAAGTCCGTTATTTAAGATAGAGTTTCTTCTATGAACAATTTACCCCAAGAAGAACAAAGAGTTCCTGATCTACTAACAGTATTAGACACTGGTGGATATCATTGCGCTCTTTAACCTATTAAAATCCAGTGTCTAAATACGTAGGTCGAGTCATAAGTCATGGCAACTATTTTTTTCTCGCGAACAGGAGACAACACGGAAAATCTAAGATATGCATTTGGAAACGTACGGTATGTACTTGCGTATGATAACACTAGATGGTGTATGTAAACAACAGTATGGGTCTAAGCATGCTCCCAAATTCAGTGTGTGAGTGAGAGCGTCACAAAATGGAAGTCAACAAGCAGGAGCAACGATCGTAAATTAAAATAGCAGTTCTCCGCGGCAGAAATGCACGCCAATGCAATGCAGAGCTGCGGAATACATTAGGTGCGCATGTCATGCCCTTTAGAACAGTGGCGAGGTGGGTGGAGACGTTCAAACGGGGTAGAGTATCAACAGCCGATTTGCCTCGCCCAGGCCGTCCAGTGTCCAAGGACAAAGATGTACCGCTGGCAACGCACAGTGGAAACCTTGGGTGATTATTTCGAAGGTCTGTAACCAGTGGAGACCTGTCCTTTGTACGAACACTTGTGTATTTGCTGTCTATACCATAACACTTGTCACTTTCCTACGAGAATCTCCTGAAGTCAGAATTTGTCATCAGGCACTATGCATAAGTACATGTCATATATTTCCAAATGCATATATTAGATTTTCCGTTTTGTCTGCTGTTTGCGAGAAAAAAAAAATGTTGCCATGACTTATGACTCGACCCTCGTACGAAGAAAGTGCTGCAAGCACTTACATGATTTTTCAGTCAGTCAACTTACTACTGAATCATATAAACTGAGATACATTTGAGCCATTTTGGTAATTTTAAAAAATGTGTTACTTTCTTTTCTCATAAACATTCACTGTAGGCCTGTCCGGCTCCATGGCTAAATGGTTAGCGTGCTGGCCTTTGGCCACAGGGGTCCCAGGTTCGATTCCCGGCAGGGTCGGGAATTTTAACCTTAATTGGTATGTGTCGTCTTCATCATCATTTCATCTTCATCACGACGCGCAGGTCACCTACGGGAGTCAAATCAAAAAGACCTGCATCTGGCGAGCCGAACATGTCCTCGGACACTCCCGGCACTAAAAGCCATACGCCATTTCATTTACTGTACGCCTATTCGTAATTTTCCATCAAACTATTCGTAAACTATGAGAATTTCTGGTTTGTTAAATCGATGTGTAACTCAAGAACGAATATGTTCTTAAAATGATGCACAGTATTAAGGCTACCCTGCAAATATTCTGTCGACAGTCTGTAACTTCGTTCAGTAACAGTTGGTTGTGGGATAACGTTCTAACCACGGAATATTCTGCTGTGTCAGATAAGGCGAGTAAATGCTCAGTTTCCGCAGGCTGGTAATGTAATTGGTATCATCGATTTATTCCTTCACTTTAATTTTATTGTCTGGCTCGTTGGCTGAATGGTCAGCGTAGTGTTCATACGGTTCAGAGTACCCGGCTTCTATTCCCTACCGGATCAGGGATTTTGGAAACATTTGGATAATTCCTCAAGCTCGAAGGCTGGGTATTTATGATCGTGTTATTACACATTTTAACTAACATACAACACATCACATTATCACCAAGCGTAGCAACCGGCAATAGTGAATACTTTCAACATAGGTTTAGCGTCAGGAAGGGCATCCGGCTGTAAATTGGGCTTAACCCACCACTTTAACGATCTCTTATAGTTGAGAAAAGCCAGAAAATAAGAATTATCTTTTACCTTGCAGTATATTTTCCCTAGTTAAAATGCTTATTTTAATTTAGTCCAGCTATAGTGATTCGGTTTAATGTACATTTACAACTTCTTAAGCCACTGAGTTATATGCAGTATGATTGTGAATTTGTTCCTAGTCCGCACCTGGTATCTTCGTGGGGCCAACGACCTCTATGTTTGGCAACTTCAAACGTTAATCAACATCGGTATAGGCTTCCGATTACTCCAACAAGTCTGAGCAACCCTTTACTACATCAAGACATCGAAATTTCCTGCTAATGTCGAGAATTTGAACTAATGTCCCTCCCGCATCTGAATTAATATGTAACACTTACAAACGCTAGGTTTCGCATAGAATCCGTTCTATCCGACGTCCTTTGGTCAACTCTGACTGGAATATCCTTACATGAGACGGGTTTTCTGTACTTCCTAGTTTTGACTTTCATGGTGTAGAATTCTTTTGCGACGCTCTTCTTTGAAGACTTAAGCGCCCTTACCTTCCTATCTTGAGGTTATTGAGATAGAAATATATGTCTGGAAGTATACGTTTCACCATCACCTATCATAGCCAGTCACCAAATACTTAGCCTCGAAGTACCTAATGCTTTATTTTTAACTTCAGACCAAATTTTCCATTACAGTAGGTAATTAATATTAAAGAATGGGTACACTGACGTTATAATAACGACATACATTCTTTTTTTTTTTTTTTTTTTTTTTTTGCTAGTTGCTTTACGTCGCACCGACACAGATAGGTCTTATGGCGACGATGGGACAGGAAAGGGCTAGGTGTGGGAAGGAAGCGGCCGTGGCCTTAATTAGGGTACAGCCCCAGCATTTGCCTGGTGTGAAAATGGGAAACCATGGAAAACCATTTTCAGGGCTGCCGACAGTGGGGTTCGAACCTACTATCTCCCGAATACTGAATACTGGCCCCACTTAAGCGATTGCAGCTATCGAGCTCAGTAATGCATTATTTTAATGTTCAGATCAAACTTTCCATTACCGTAGGTAATTAAAATTAAATAATAAGTACCGGAATGCTCACCAGTGTGTACACTGACGTTATAAGAGCGACATATCCCCAACCACAGAATTTACTGAATTTCAACGCGATTTAGTTTGCGTATAATGTTCCAAAAACAGACGGGTGTTAAACGAGGTGGAAACGCTACAAAGTACTAGGTATTAGTTCTGTTATGTTGCTCACAACAATAAGCCTTTTTGCAGTAATTATATTGGGTAACGAGTTCAGATAGTTAACAAAGCCTCTCTCTGCGGATTACACCGACCATACAGGGTGACTCTGGGGATTCACCCATTACTGGAAGGTAATTATGATACCTTTCCGTAATATTCATGCTTAACATTACCTTATATTAAAGCATAAGAGGTGACAATATGCAAATGAATATTAGATTAACTTGTAATGCTAATGACAATTTGTGAAATCTGCCGATTACTTTTATACAGTATGACTTATAATTTACCAGTGACAGTTCGGTGTTTGTGAGCTAGGAGAATGCTGTCATTAGCTGCAGGGCTACAATGACAACATAAAACCAAAATCACAATTGGTTTCTTTCCATGAAGTCTTATTTTAAGTTAGGTATCAAGAAATAAACTTAGCCGTAACAACACTGATCCGGTACATAAAGGCGCTAAATGCCGTAACGTGGATTTGGGGTAGAAGTGGGTTGGACTACCCCACTTTAAATTTCCTCCACAAATACTCTACCGGTAGTTCATTTTCGAGCAAATGTCTATGCAATCATGAGGCTGCCATAATTTTGGAAGCTAAAGTACAGATATTATCCCCCGGAATCCGAGACTAAGGAAATTAAATTACTTAAATTTTAATAAGAAACTAAGGTAGAAAATACAACAGAACATTAATACTTGAGACAGACAAAATAATGAAACTCCGTGACACATACAGCTCATAGAAGGCTTGGCCGGCCAAGATGACCACTGGCCAGTCAAATGTTCTGGCGACATTCAAATGTGAAGGCGGTACACACCCAGTCCTCGAAACATCAGAATTAACCAATGAAGGTTAAAGTCTTCCACCCACCCGGTTATCAAACCCAGGAACCCTTGTACCAAAGAGCAGCACGCTAACCATTTAGCTATGGGTCCGGACAATCTAGTTAAAATGTCTGTACCACACAGCAATTGAACCTTCGGCCTCCAAGTAAAAGGCAGACATGCCACTTCCACACCACGGGGAAGTTACAAGAAAATTGAGCTTACATAGTTTCATATCTAGTTTAACACGTTGGTTATTGTGAGATATGTGAGTTTCATGCCAATTATATTTGTATATCAAAAAGTAATTCCTTCCTTTGATTCAGACAAATTATTCATTGCATATAAGCAGTTTTTTCCTTAGATTTGCAGCAAACTTGTCATTTTACTTATTTCTATTCTATTTTTGGAATACATTTAACCATCAATCAATATGATAATGACGACGATGATAATGATGCTTGTAAAAGGCAGACATGCCACTTCCACACCACGGGGAAGTTACAAGAAAATTGAGCTTACATAGTTTCATATCTAGTTTAACACGTTGGTTATTGTGAGATATGTGAGTTTCATGCCAATTATATTTGTATATAAAGTCTTCCACCCACCCGGTTATCAAACCCAGGAACCCTTGTACCAAAGGCCTAACATCTAGGTACGAAATGTAATGACAGTTTAAAAGTTCAAAATCATCCTCTGACCAGAATAAAAATTGTGATGAAGAATGAATGGATGGATATGAATTTAAAACAATCAGTGGGTGCGACCCAGAAACTATCATAAACAATATTATTACTGACCAAGGGACTGCTTCTAAAGCACAATCCTCAATCGAGGAGGCTTCTTATCTAAAGGGGTCCAAAATCCAGGTCAACGGCCCCTCATAATGGTACTCATAGCTAGTAAACTAGAACCATGACATTTGACATGTTGCGGTACTAATCAAAAGTAGTGCAGACTCACGGTGTTCCACACATTATGGTACTACTCACAAGTATTGTACGTTGCACAGGTAACGTGGCCCCATGGTGTTTCCTCACATAATGGCGCCACCCATAGGCAATGCAAACCCATGATGTTCCTCACCTAGGTGTTCCCCTAGCTCCAATCATGAGACCTACTATGTCTATTTCCTGTAGCTGGTATTTCTCCTTGTAGTAAGGAATTGTTGGTAAGTAAATATACCTCCTTGGCCTGTACGGAGATGACTTTACTTTTCTGCTTTTGCTAATACGAGGATGCACTTGTAAGCATTTGGAACGAGTTTAAATTATTATATTCACTACAGGGCCGCCTCTGTGGTGTAGTGGTTAGCGTGATTAGCTGCCACCCCTGGAGGTCCGGGTTCGATTCCCGGCTCTGCCACGAAATTTGAAAAGTGGTACGAGGGCTGGAACGGGGTCCACTCAGCCTCTGGAGGTCAACTGAGTAGAGGTGGGTTCGATTCCCACCTCAGCCGTCCTGGAAGTGGTTTTCCGTGGTTTCCCACTTCTCCTCCAGGCGAATGCCGGGATGGTACCTAACTTAAGGCCACGGCCGCTTCCTTCCCTCTTCCTTGCCTATCCCTTCCAATCTTCCCATCCCTCCACAAGGCCCTTGTTCAGCATAGCAGGTGAGGCCGCCTGGGCGAGGTACTGGTCATTCTCCCCAGTTGTATCCCCCGACCAAGAGTCTGAAGCTCCAGGACACTGCCCTTGAGGCGGTAGAGGTGGGATCCCTCGCTAAGTCCGAGGGAAAAACCGAACCTGGAGGGTAAACAGATGATGATGATGATATTCACTACAAATTTTCCTAAACGCTGTTCGTCACTTTCCCAATAGGCTATAACAGGAGAGCGCGATTTAGTGGAGAAATATGTATGGGACAAATATATTAAAGAGTAAACAAGGAATATCTTACTACGAAAATCCATTGCATGGATTCTTTTATTAACTGACTGAAATTGCAGGTGACCACAAGGATCCAGGATACTACAACAAGTGTATAAATGAATAGCCTGTGGCGGTTGTGGACCAAGAAAGTGAAATATAAATATCGGAGAGAAAGATTTGAGATCTACAGCACACTAAGTACGTTAGCATGTAGAGGCTGTACCATGTACCTTGTTATATCCCCTCAATATACGTAACTAGTCATAATTCATGTCAGTGTTTATATACTATATGTTCTATTATATACTGTAGAGGCGAATTATAAATAGGCTAAGTTAATAATATAAAATCCGATGTACTGTACATATCGTGAACAATATCTGAAAATCAGACAGCCAGTATACAGAATGTAGTCCGGCCCCGCGGTGTAGGGGGCAACGCGTCCGCTTGTCACCCGGCGGCCCCGGGTTCGATTCCAGACTGGGCCAGGGGTTTATAATTGTAAATGAATAATATCCCTGGACTGGGGACTGAGTGTTTGTGTCGTTTAAACGCTCCTTTCCGCACATTAAACACTCTACACTTCCTCCATTCCAATTACACGCAGGTTCGTATCACATGGTGCATGTAGTGGCAAAAGATCTCTGTAGGTCGACGTCCCGAACAAATAGCATTTAAAAGAAAATACGGAATGTAGGAATAAGGTACGGCCAAATTCTCAGGATACATTACTCACAAGTAAAAAACCAAAGCAAACCCCATGACGCAATAGGCCCACAAGCGACCGCTGCTCAGCCCAAAGGCCTGCAGATTTCGAGAGGTCTTGTCGTCAGCATGACTGCTCCCCTCGGCCGTTATTCTTGGCTTTATTGACCGGAGCCGCCATCTCACCGTCAGATAGCTCCTCAATTGTAATCACGTAGGCTGAGTGGACCTCGAACCAGCCTCTAGATGCAGGTACAAAACTCTGACCTGGCCGGGAATAGATCCAGGATCCTCCGGGTAAGAGGCAGGCACGCTACCACTACACCGCGGAGCCGGCTTCCTCACAAGTAGAAGAAGAAAATCTGTTTTATGGACATAGGTCCGGAAACGTTTTATTTCCATGCTAGAACTCATTTTATACAACTTTACACAGTGCATGAATCGGCAAACACAGAGGTACAACATACCAACGTAGCAACATACCCGCTGACATTCCTTCCTACACTGAATGTTCAAAACGCCCTTGGTTAGCATTGACACATTCTACTACAAAACTACAGAATGTTCCCCTATCACATCAACACTGTCAGTATTTCAATCCTAACGGAGGGCATTTTGAACATTTCAGGTCGCCTACGGGCGTGAAATGAAAAGACCTATATTTGGCGAAACGAACTAGTCCTCGGACACTCCCAACACTAAAATCCATACGCCATTTCATTTCATGTTATTTGTTTTTTTTTACGTCCCACTAACTACATTTGCGGTTTTCGGTGACGCCGAGGTGCCGGAATTTTGTCCCGCAAGAGTTCTTTTACGGGCCGGTAAATCTACCACCACGAGGCTGACGTACTTGAACACCTTCAAATACCACCGGACTAAGCCAGGATTGAACCTGCGAAGTTGGGGTCAGAAGGCCAGCGCCTCAACCGTCTGAGCCACTCGGCTCGACTGTCCTGAACGTTTGCCCGTATCTTATTGTTACACCCTGTATATGTGACGGGTTATGTCATTGTGACATACTTGTGCAACAGATATATTTTGGTACGGGGAAGTTGCCAAGCGCTGGATTAATTCACGTTAGACAGCTTTAGCCGGTGTTGCGTGCTATGCGAAGCTAGAAAGAATTCAAAAAAAAATTTAGAAGCAAGAGCAAATGTACAAAGCCTGGTATCCAGACAATGCACGGCCAGTGAACTCGGGGTAGTGGTTCCATCCACTGCATATTAATTCATCGAATGTACTTGTGAGACGATAAAGAGGTGATGGCTCGCTCCACAGTGTGTAATCTGTAATTGTTCTGCGAGAAGCTTGACCCTCAGAATGTGACTGGGATCTGATTCAAAGCGTTTATCGAAAGTGGTAGTTATGTCCACAGTATTCAGTAATACATTCAATACCCATAATTTTGTACGAGTTTACGAAGTCAGGTCAAGGGCGCAAATGTGCAGCTGTGTGTAGTTATTCACATATTACAAAACGTGGATTAAAGGTACGACTCACTCGATACCAGCTAATATTACATCAGGAGGGGGAAACTTCACTCTTATGTGTGGATGCACCAGAAGTGAAATTTATAGCTATTATTATTATTATTATTATTATTGTTATTATTATTATTATTATTATTATTATTTCGCGGCTAGCCTACCCGTGTAGGAGATGAGAAGAAGTGGCATGGCTAGGACACGGGACAAAGCATACGGTACGCAAAACTTAAAATTTTGAAAGATATATTTGCTGAAAATGTCCGAATCATTGGCCGAATGGTCAGCGTTGAGGCCTTCGGTTCAGAGGATCCCGGGTTCGACTCCCATACGAGTCGGGGATTTTAATCGCCTCTGATTAATTCTTTTAGCCCGGGGACTGGGTGTTTGTGTTCGTCCCAACACTTTTCTCATCATATTCACACAACACAACACACTACACTACCAACCCCCACAGAAACACGCAACAGTGATAACATCCCTCCATATAGGGTTGGCGCCAGGAAGGGCATCCGGCCGTAAAACAGCGCCAAATTAACATGTATGACACAGTCCAAACCCGCGATCCCACAGGTGTGGGAAAAGTGGTAGAAAAAGAAAAGGAAGAAAATCTTCTTTCTTTTCTTTACTGGATAATCGTTAATTGATAGCAACAACCATAAATTTAAGAACAATGTCTTATGAAAACGTAAACTTTAGGAACAATGAAGACCACCTCTGGACCTTAAGATTTTCACCTGGGGAGAGAAGCTCCCAATTACATTAGATAAGATTTCAAGTCTTAATCAGACTAACAGGACAACCTACACATACGTTGTTCGGATATGAAGTTACAATTTCGAAAGAGACACGATCCATGAACCATGTTACCAAGAAGCTAGAGCCTCCCAAATTAAGTTTAGAAGAAGGGACTTAAACCCTCAGTGTGAGAAACACATCTAGACGGAGTACAAATCCTCAGTTTTAAGTTCAAACATAATGAAAGTGTATCGAACCCTGGACTACATTAACACACTTCAGGTCCCTTACTAGGGCATTCATTAAGAACACGTGTCAATACTTATATGCTCATCAGGCTTTTGAACCCACTAATCCTTTTCAAAATAGGGAAGCCGCACCAAGTAACGGATGATTGATCCAGAACATTACAGGAGCCGAAGCTCATACAATACGGCCAAGTAAAGGAAACAAAATAAACGGTTAATGGAAAGGCAAAGAACACAAAATGAAAGGGAAAATGAACCGAACCCACTCAAACACTTCCAGGACATCACTTGACTTAAAACCTAGAGGGGCATAAGATCCAAGAAAATGAGGGTTCACACTCGTGCGGCCTTACATTTTGATACTCCCGATAAGGGTATTACCATGTCCGTAGACTGCCTAAAATACCTGCATTCTGAGTCTTATCAAAAATAAGAAAACCCGACATTACAATTTTAATGGAAACGCAGTTTTTGTTTGTGCTCCACAGTGTATAATAAGAACGTTGTATTACGATAATTTGAATAAAATATGTCTGAGTGCGTTCAGTAATACAACGGTAAATGGTTATATGCTGACCCTTTCAAAATCGTAAATGACGGGTATTTGGAACCAGTTTTACTATAAATGCTTTTGAAAACAAGTGTGCCGTTTCCTGATAGCCCCAATCAACATTTGTTTTAGATACTTTGTGATGTGCTTTAGTGATTCTCATTCACTCAGTTTGCAAATATCAGTTTAAGCACACACATGATGAGCCTGTATAACAAAAGTGCAAAGCGTAACCCAAAGCCAGAAAAGATAAAGCCAAAATGGCTACATTTCCATAGGAACGGTGAGTTTCAAGTAGCCATGTCCTGTTCCAGAGATGCTAAAACTAAGGGGGGTAAGTATGCGATATTGCAGAACAATGTTATTTTCATCACAACTCAGGCCGTTTTAGAGTTAGCTTTACCAAAGTTTGTACACACATAAATAGGTGTCAGTGGAATGTTATCTAATATGAAAAGATAATATTTAATTTGCTTCAAATAATTAACAGTAAAATTTCGAAAATTCTGTCATGTAAGGAACGCCCTGTTGAACAGAATTTTTTAAAATTATTTTGTTCCTAAGAAATTAAATTTTTAATTTCATAAACTCTTTTGACCTTTTTGTAGGTATATATAATTGCAAAATTGAATTTAAATTTATTTATGAGGAACTGTCGCAGGCTATTGTATACTTAGTTAAAACAACTGTACCAAATTTCAATAGAATAGCCCTAGTAGTTTAAGAGAAAATGTTCCGTATATATTGAAATATGTAATTTATAGGAAATGAAGAAAGAACATTTGAAATGTGATTTACCAATAACAAACAACTAATGCTGGCAGTAACCATATTCCTATTCTTCTTTTGAATCTTCTAAACCTCTCCTTTTCAACGGTTTCTTTTGCCTGGACTCTTATCGCAGAATTGCCAGTAAAAGATAATGACAAGGAGCTTTCCAGCTTTGTTAAAAGTCACATAGTACATGAGCCACAGGGGCCTCTGCAGCGAATGATATTCAAAACGGTACAAATGACTTTTGATCAGCAAAGAGGGGAGAGTTGAGTCCTTTTAATATTCTGTTGTTTACATTACAACGATCATCTATGAGATCTTAAGATAATATTATGGACTATTTGATATCACCTTGGTGCACACTTGAAGAACACGGGCATTCGTGCAGTTTAGATCACGCTTACTGTCCCACCATGGATTTGATGAGAAGTCAAACGTGGAAGGGTTTCATCGTGGAAGGCAGTTACATAACTGACCATAAAGACACTACACAAAATAACGAGATTTACTGATAAGTATCATAATGTTAGTCCATCTCTCGATCATGCCCTAATTTAGAGGAAGTTTAGGAACATCTATAATGTGAAAAGTAAATGAGCTCTATGCTTGGTATTCCCTAGGAATGAACCCCTCCATCGGGTTACAGAGGTTAATGACCTTGGAATATCAATTGACAAGGGGCTGTCAATCACTCTATATCTCATTTATTAATGATGATCACGATCAGGGTTTCTAATAACACTCATTCCAGGAAGGGAAATAATTACGCTGTTTTATACAAGTTATGTAGGTTTTAGATCAGAATAAACAAGTTGTAGCTAGAACCCAAGAAATGATTATGCATATTGCAAGCTAATCAAGAAGCTACTTTTAATATTTTGTAATTCAAAATGTTAATAATTATCAGAATGATCCCTGGCCCGTTACTGGAATATGGGGAATACGGAGACCTCAGTCCCCATGCATGGTTAGGTTTGGTCGTGCATGTGCAACTCTGGTGTTTATAATAGCCCCCAGAGTGCGTCCACCCGCAGCAAATATGCAGCCGTTTCAAGCATGGTAGTCTTGTCGTTAATAAATTATATTATTACAATATTCCATACATTTGTTAGATTTTTATATTCATATCTGCCCATTTTATTCATATTTAGATTGCGTTTGCGTAGCAAAGTCATACATTTCTGCGACCCACTTTCTGGTAACCACTGTGGTACAGGATCAAGTGAGTCCAAGAACTTTCATCAGTGAATTTGCACACTCAAAGACGAAGTGAGCTTGTGGATGAGTTTATTGCTAGGATGTCAATGTCAAGTATGGTACAAGCATATAACACAACGAAGCAGGATGAAGAGTAGCAGTCGTAGATAAAATCAAGTGCCACATCCCTAACAAATTATATGGATTCCACAACGAATAGTTTATCACTGCATTAGCTTTGAGGCTCAGAGCTGCGGAAAGCGGGATAAAAATTGGCTCTCTCTGAACTGTAATTACACTGCTAATAAACGGGCTTTATGTACTTACTTCACATTGTATCGTACAGCAGGGAGCAAGCTTAATGTGTTTTCATACAATGTAAGATACTTTTTGGAATTATAGACCGGTTCAATATCGTAACACGTGCTCATATACCTAATGTTTTCTACAGAGGAGGAGGAGATAAAGATTTCGTCTTTTAACTACAATTTCGTTACACCGTAGTACGCAGTGTTTACTCATAACCACAAGGCCATGAACTTAAGAGGAAATCTCCTTCCTAAATTTCTAGCCTTTCCGACCTTGAAGCAAATACATGTCCTTCGTGATGAAGCGAGCATTCCTTATAATATGCATGTGCGCTTACTAATTCGAGAACTACAAGTGAACAACTATCAAATCCCGGTCACTCTATGTGAGATTTGTGCTGGACAAAGCGGAGGCGCGACAGGTTTTTCTCCGGATACTCCGGTTTTCCCTGCCATCTTTCATTCCAGAAACACTCTCCACTATCACTTCATTTCATCTGTCAGTCATTAATCATTGCCACAGAGGAGTTCGACAGGCCTCGGCAGTCGGCACAATTTCTATCCTCGCCGCAAGTTGGGGGCTTCATTCATCCCATCCCTGACCTGGTCATTGACTGGAAAACAGTTTGTAGGTTTTCATTTTCAAGTGAACAATTAGGTGTTATTTAAAGCATTACTTATAATAAAAATAATCGTAATTTGCAATGTTCCGCGATATGGGCGCCGAAGTTCACCAAAGTCTATCTCTCGAATTTAGATAGATTATGAGAAATTTTCTCTTCTCTGATGTTGATTGTTGTTTAAAGGGGCCTAGCATTTAGATTGACGACCCTTTCTACTCTCTCCCAGGACGTATACTGTATATGAGGCTGTGTACGGGTACATTCGTGACGGTCCTTACCTAACCCTCTGAAAACGATTAAACGGGTGGAAACTGCACCTATGTTCTGCAATAACTATATTCTGACATTAACATAATTAGGAAAGAAGCACTTAGTCGATACACAAACAACAAACAAGGCACAATCACAAGCAAAAGGCTGATAGATTCTCCCTAAATGAAACATTGCTATTTTACTTTACGTCGCACCGACGCAGATAGGTCTTATGGCGATGATGGGAGAGGAAAGGCCTAGGAATGGGAAGGAAGCGGCCGTGGCCTTAATTAAGGTACATCCCCAGCATTTTCCTGGTGTGAAAATGGGAAACCATTTTCAGAGCTGCAGACAGTTGGATTTGAACCCAATATCTCCCGGATGCAAGCTCACAGTTGCGCGCTCCTATATAAAACAAAAACTAGATCTGTGACAACAGAATGCAACAAAGAATGAGCTACCATATATAGCTGGAACTTGGACAATGGAAAATCAACATACATATATTTTGTGCATATATTTTGTCCAGTATTTAGTCACTAGTCCGCCTCTGTGGTGTAGTGGTTAGCGTGATTAGCTGCCACCCCCGGAGGCCCGGGTTCCATTCCCGGCTCTGCCACGAAATTTGAAAAGTGGCACGAGGGCTGGAACGGGGTCCACTCAGCCTCGGGAGGTCAACTGAGTAGAGGTGGGTTCGATTCCCACCTCAGCCATCCTGGAAGTGGTTTTCCGTGGTTTCCCACTTCTCCTCGAGGCGAATGCCGGGATGGTACCTAACTTAAGGCCACGACCGCTTCCTTCCCTCTTCCTTGCCTATCCCTTACAATCTTCCCATCCCTCCACAAGGCCCCTGTTCAGCATAGCAGGTGAGGCCGCCTGGGCGAGGTACTGGTCATTCTCCCAGTTGTATACCTAGACCAAGAGTCTGAAGCTCCAGGACACTGCCCTTGAGGCGGTATAGATGGGATCCCTCGCTGAGTCCGAGGGAAAAACCGAACCTGGAGGGTAAACAGATGATGATAATGATGATTTAGTCACTAACACATGGTATCCTGATTTCAACTATCTCATTCACTATTGTAACGTATACTACTCAGTGATTTTTCACTTGGTTTTAAACAGAATTATCACTTCAGCAAATACACGGTCTTTCTTCTAAAATGTACAGCGTGTATCCATGATAATGTTACAAACTTTCAGGGATGATAGAGAAGGGAAAATGGATCAATTTGAGATAAGGAACCGTAGTCCGGGAACGTTCGAGTCAAAAGTCAAGCAAAATTCTACTCATTTAAGTCCGTTTACCTGCATAAGTTTCACAAGCTGTTCCATTTACAACAAATGTTCGAAATGGCGTCCCCCTGCGTCAATGCAGGCATGGCATCGTCGCTCAAGGTTCTGTCATACCCGTTCGAATATCTCGGTGTCGTTTGAACAGCGTCGCAGGCAGCGGGAATTCTCTTCGGTCTCGGCAGGTGTCTCATACTCAAGGCATTTCACATGGCCCCACAAGAAGAAATCAAGTGGGGTTACATCACGTGAACGAGCGGACTACTTTTCAGGGAATGTCTGATCAAGGTGTTCACGAACCCTCAGTCCAAAGTAAGGATGTTGGAACCACATCCGTTGACGAAGGGCAAGTGGGATGTGTTCCAGGAAAGTGGGTAGTACATATCTGAACACCACAGTGTACACTGCTGCATTTAGGCGGGGGGGAAAGAAGAAATGGGCCTACTACGTATTCATTGACTGCCTGCCCACACACACTGACTGAAAGTTTATGCTGATGGCTCTTCACAACTCTAGCCTGGGGATTCTCATCGGCACAAACATGACCATTGTGTCAACAATTTACCATTCCGGCTCTGGTGAAACAGGCTTCATCTGTGAAAATCACATACGCAGGAAAGTGAGGATCGACTGCAAGGCGCTGCAAGACCCATTGGCTGATCACGACTTGAGGTGCGAAGTCAGCAGGACAAAGTCTTTCTGTGGATGGTAGGGGTATAGCTGCATTTCACGTAATACTCATCACATTTGCGAAACATTCATTTCACATGCATCCGCTCGAGTGCTGATTGCATGAGTCTCATCTACACGAGCAAGCACTGCATCTTCCAAGTCGAGAGACCGTGTAAATTCGTTGTCCTCCTCGGTCACTGTCTCATGGTACCAATTGCCCTGTTTCATTTAATCGCTGGAACAGTCGGGGAAACATAGTGTGAGCGGGATGTCTCCTACGTGGATATTTGCTCCTGTACAATCGTTCGGCTCCTCTGCAGCTTATATTTGCTTCAACCTACACGAACACCATATCTGCAAGTTCCTTAACCGGTTACAAGTCCATTTGGATATGGCTGTGTACCTACCACCTACCCGTACACACAGACTGAAGCCTACAGTATAGACATCACGCACCGATCACGTCAGTACACAGTACGCCATCTGCATTGGAGTCGTTGAGTTATTATCCTAGACTCTTTTGCTCGTTGGTATTGTTTCACATATTGTACTGTTAGCTCATGTAGTGTACAGTACAGTCGGAGTTATCAGACCGAATTTTGCTAACTTTTGACTGCTGGCCGCAGTGGTGTAGTGGATACGGCGCTGGTCTGCTAATCCCAAATTAACGGGTTCAAACCGACTGAAGTCGGAGGCTTTTAAGGGTGTTTAAAGGTGAGAACCCCATCTTGTTGGCTTTCGACGCGTTAAAGAACTACTGCTGGACAAAATTCCGACAACCTGGCATCAGTTAAGAACGAACGGACGTTAAACAACTTGGATTATTAATAACTTTTGACTCGAACAACTCCGGACTACGGTTCCTTATCTCAAATTGATTCATTTTCCGTCCTCCATCATCCCTGAAAGTTTGTAACATCATCACGGATACACTCTGTATATACCTCGCCAACGTGCCCTAGATTATCAAGAACACTTATCCTTGAACACTTATACATACCGTCCATTGGTAATATTTTGTCTGCGCACGTAAGCTCGCTGAAGAAAGTTCTGCAATAATACAATTTATCTCACAAAAATGATTTATTGGACACGATCAGACTATCAAGTTTCTTAATGCGCTTCCTGTATAGCTTGATACGGAGACACTTTCACGGACTGCCAACCCCATGAATTGGCAACTCGCGCAAAAATCCCACTCTTCCTTAAATTACTTTGCTTTCACACGTACTGAGTGATATAAAACATACAGATCCAGTATGAAGACCTTCCAGCGTATTTCTCTCATCTATTCTAATTACAGAATCTTAGACCAAAAATAATCTCCACCTCTCAGCTGACCCTCTCTGAGTGTCAGTGGTAGAGAGTCGGCTTTTAGGTCCCGTTCGCTGGTTCAGTCCTGACAGAGGTATTCCGATTTTGAAGACGCAGAAATGGGTTCAATAATGTTATTGGTCTAAAGTCCAACTAACTCAATTTTATGGTTTTCGGATACACCAAATTGCCGCAATTTCGTCCCTGGGAGTTCTTTTATGTACCAGTAAATTTAGCGACACGAGGCTGGCGTACTTCAGCACCTTCAAATACCACCGGATAAAGCCGGAATCGAGGCCACCAACGACGTCGGTCGCATTTACATGGCAAAAATTAATTAAAACTAAACCGAAATCGCCCAATAGAATGCCAGTTTCTTTGCATTATGGTGAAGTGCAGTGTCAAAATTGACATGCAGGCAATCTAAATGATGTCAAATACAAGTACTTACACACAATAGCTGAGATAAAACGATTATTATTATTATTATTATTACTATTATTATTATTATTATTATTATTATTATTATTATTATTATTATTATTATTATTGTTCCGAGGTTTGGTGGATCAGCAGAGGTGAAAAGAAGGTGCGGGCCTGAATGGGTCTAACTACAAATCCTAAATTGATTTTAAAACTTTAACAAGGTTATATTTTCTTTCCAAAATCAACAAGTAACAGAGTAACAGGTACCAAGTAGCAGAGAAACAAGTGAAAGACGCACAATATTAGTACATTTTACAGTTCTTGGGCTTTGAACCCCTCTCTTTACATATGGTGAGCTCTTGGCTCAAATTTAGAAGCCATAACTTTACATAAGGGCAGAAATCCGCTAGGAGATGGAGCGCTTGCTCCCACTTAGCACTCTCAGGCCTCCTAGAGGCACACATCAAAATATAAGAAAGAGCAGACCCTTTCTCAATTTTACAAGCCTATCAAAGGCCACAATAAACTTTACTTCTAACTGCCCTCAAGGCACACTTAGAAAGAAACAGGGGTACCTTGTACCCAACCTACAGGGCCTTCGCATGAAGGAAAAACAACAGGCTAAGTTACTGGCCCAAAGTACAGTGAGGACTGGAGGCGTGAACTTGCACTCCTAAACACATCATTTAAAAACCTAAGTGGCGCTAGGCCGATTACACGGGGGCTAATCCCAAGCTAGGGAGGTCACTCGTATGAGATAACTTTAACACATTAAGGAAGAGAAGAAACGGTTATGAAAACGTAGTCACCTCAACTTCAAAATGAAGGGGAGCTCGAGAGGGTAAAGCACTCTCTATCCCCGCTTTACAGTTAAAGAGATTTGTAGTTTTTACATAGACTGAAATGGGATTTACATTTTAAAAAGGTTGGTTACCTATTAAAGGTTTCGAACCTTCCCCGCGAGTTAAACTGCTGAGCTAGCAAGAAAAGATGTTAAACGGCCATTACCTTTTTAAGAGCTGCTTCCAGAAGAAAGAGGCGCTTCCCGCCTCCTGCTACATATCCACACACTAAGCTATATGTTGTACGAGTGGCGAGGACACCAGAAAATCAGCAGTTTTTAAACCCTCGCGGAAGATTCGAGACCTTTCCTGAATGAAACAGCCACACCCACAACCTTTTATTGGTCCGTTAAAATTTACACGTCAAAAATGAATAAGAAACCTGTGATAGGTGGGAAATTAAATACAGAAATTATTGATTGGCTAGCTTGAAAATAGGCGGAAAGAAAGGGATAATATTGCCAACCCACAAATGAAAGAACGAAATTTAGTAAAGAACAAACTTACGAAAACAAAAATTCTTCCAAAAGTTCCTTCACTTCGCACCAGGGTGCATGATCATAGTTTTTTAAGCAGTGACATCTATAAGAGAATGTCCACACTTGCTGATCAATGAGAAACACACAGTGACATCTTTTGATAAACAGTTGAGTTGATTCCGTTTTTAAGGTTCAGAGCTTCTCCTGTAGAGGAGTTTCAATTGGCGCACGATTTGAACTTGCGTCGTAGAGGTGTACCGCCCGGTACAATTATTATTATTATTATTATTATTATTATTATTATTATTATTATTATTATTAAATCTAGAGCACAAAGTATAACAAATGAAACTTCATCGAAGAAATAGATTCCTGTGATATCCATAGCCGGTAGTCTCGTGTGGTGCAAGGAGGGAGGCTGATCACCAGAAACAAAGTTCCGTTAGCAGCTCATGTATATTTCATGTCCCACCTTAGGTCTGGACGTCGGATGAATATGTTGGATTCGCTACGGGTAAACGGAACCGTGGAAATGTTTTATGTAGGATCGTATGGCCACAACCCACCCTAACCTTTCCAGATACATCACTCACAAGACTCCGTTTGTCGTAAAATAGACCTCGTGATACTAAAACTCTGTTCCATGAAATCAAAAGCCAGTAAACAGTTTCTTTCTCTCACATAACATCAGTTTAGTCTGCAAAGTCACGTAAGAATGTGTTAGGGGTTCAAGTCTTACAAAGGAAGGGAGACCTGACGGTTGCACCTCGAGCAATACTGCATGAAATAGGTTTGTACCAAATTTTAGAAAAAGATTGAAAGAATTCCCTTCAAAACAAAACTGAGGCTCAAGAGGTCCCCACAATCACGTTCAGAGAAAATTAATCAGAATACAGGTATATCAGTCTACTCAAATTAAAGCTAGAATTAGAGATAAATTTAAGATACATACATTATAATGAACGAGACTAGATGAAATTAGATTTATTTTGTCAGGCAAGACTAAGATCACTAAGCCCTCTCTCCCAACAAATAAAAAAATACACTACTGTATACACGTAGCATTTACGAGTACAACATTTAAATAAATAAAAATAAAACATTTTTCAAAGACCAACTGCACATCATTAATAATAATAATAATAATAATAATAATAATAATAATAATAATAATTGTTACGGAGTTTCCGTGAACAGAGAGAGGTAAAAGAATGTGTGGGCTTGAATGGGTCTACCTACGATATCAAAAATTAAATTAAAACTTTAAAACAAAGGTTATATTTCTTTTCAAATCTCAAACTTAACAAAATGTTTAACTTAGTGAAATAACAAGGCTCCAGGTACAAAGCAATGTTGATACAAAAATGTACAATTTCTGAACTTCAAGCTCCAAATTACAAGTTTACAACGCCGCAAATGTAGCGTTTAGATCGACAAGGAGAGAAATCTCCCAAGACAGCACTTTGCTCCAATCGTTACAATTTACAGCCTTCCATAGGCATCGCTCAATGTTACAGCAATCTCAGAAAAGAGCTTACATGCTCTCCAACTTCAACCTACGAGGCTGTGCTCCCAATTTCCTACAGCCTACTCAAGGCAACATTACACAAAAACCTTACACTTGTGGCCTCTCTAGGTCCAATCTACAACTTAGAATTTTTGTACACAGGGGTATATATTACCCAAACTGGACCTTCAAGGAAAAGAAGTACAGGTTAAATTACTGGCCCAAACTCAAAGTGTATGGAGGCTGGTACTTGCGCACCAAGAAAACCAAGTATAAAACCCCACTTGGGCCCGCGGCCCGATAATGCAGAGGCTAGTCCCAAGCTACCGAGGTGACTAGAAGGAAGGTTATTAATGTCTTACAGAAAGAGAAAAAGTTACAAAATCTTATTCACATCAAGATAAATTGAAGGGGGACTCGAGAGGGTAACCCACTCTCTATCCCCGATTTATAGTTTAAATCTTTATGAAATTTTGCAGCAGTAGGAAGAAAGTTTACATTTTAGAAAACAGATAGTTACATAGTTGAAGATGGGACCTTCCCCTCCGGAAAGTTTGCGGAGATAGCTGCAGATATAAAAAATTGGTGGCCATTACCTGGGCTGAAGTTCTGCCTGCCGAAGAATGAGGCACACCGCCTTCTGTCTTAGCACACACACTCAGAACTTCGACGATCAATAAGGCAAGGTAGCTTAAAAAAGCCGCAGCCTATATACCCGAGGGGAGGGTTCGAGAAGGCTCCGGACTAAATCCGGACACACCCTCTCATTTTTATTGGCAGAATAAAAAGTTAGAAGAAGCCTATTATTGGTTGAATAATAAATACAGAAAATTTCCGATTGGTCAGACTCGAAAACTGGCGGGATGGGAAGTAAGTGTTGCAAACCTTGAAATATTAAAATAAATGAATGTTAATTTAGTTGAGAAAACATATAAAAATAAAACTTCTTTATATCACTCATTCTGTACTTCCCGGTACATTAATAATAATAATAATAATAATAATAATAATAATAATAATAATAATAATTGTACCGGGAGGTACACCCCAACGCCGCGCAATCATATTCAGCGCCTAAAGAACTCCTCTACTGGCGAAACAGTGGAACTGAAACTATACCTGCTTAGAACTTTACTCTGAAGATGTCACCACTAAAATCTGATATAATATTGTCATTGTGAAGTTCCCTGAACTGTGTGAATTTCTACTTGTTTTGTTTTCCACTCTTCAAGAAGTTTGGACATTTTCTCATAGATGGCACTACCAAAAAACTATGATCATGCACCCTGGTGGGTGGTATAAGAACTTATAATTCAAATAAGTTTTGTATTCGTGAGTTTTTTCTTAATGTAGTTCATTTGTTTTTGGGTTGGAAATATTTCCTTTTTATTTCCGCCAGTTTTGAATCTAGCCAATCCCAAATTTCTGTAATTAATTTTCTACCAATCACAGTCTTCTTCTTCTTCTTCTTCTTCTTCTTCTTCTTCGATTTTGAGTGTAACTTTTAAAGTGACCAATAAAAGTGAGAGGGTGTGGCTAGTTTAATCTTGAATGGTCTCGAACTTTTCCCGAGGGTTTATAAACTGCGGATTTTCACGTCCCTGAGCCAATTGATCGTCATCTTACCTAGTGTGTGTGGCAAGCAGGAGACGGACGGCCTCTTTCGCCGGCAGCTAGAACTTCTACAAGGTAATGGCCACATTACATCTTTATTTCTTGCTAGCTCCGCAGATTATTCCGAGCGACAGGTCCGAACAATTAACTGTGTAACCTACTTTTCTAAAAATGTAACTCTCTGCCGGCTAATGTAAATACTTCATAAAACCTTCTACTGTAAATCGGGGATAGAGAGTGATGTATCCTCTCGAGCTCCCCTTCATCTTGTTTTGAGGTGACTACGTTTTGTAACTGGTTTTCTTCCTTTCCGTAATGTTTTAATTTATTATTATACGAGTCACCTCCATAGTTTGGGAATAGCCCCTGTTTCATCGGCCTAGTGCCCATGAGGTTTTAAGTGTTCATATCTAGGAGTGCAAGTATACGCCTCCATTCATTTTGTTGTTCGGGCCATTTATTTAACCGTTATTCCTTTTACATGAAGGCCCAGTAGCGTGGGTATTAAATACCCCTGTATAATCATTTTCCTATTGTAAGTTGTGCCTTCAGAGGCCAGAAATTGTAAGTTGAAGTCGCCTTGAATAGGCTTGGAAAACTGAGAGCCTGTTAGCTCTTTTTCAAAGTAAGATTACTGTATGCCTCTTGAAGGCTAGATGTTGTAATTTTGGGAGCAAGTGCTCTTTGAATTAGGGGATTTCTGCCCTTGTAAAATTTGTGCTCTTTTGTAAATTTGAGCTAGGATCTCAGGAAAAGTAAAGTGAGGGCTTGAAGCCCACGATCTGTCTATACCACCAATCTTGTCTTTCCTAGACTTGTTTAATGATTGCTACTTGTACCTGTAAAATTGTTAAATTTTGTGTTTTGAAAGTATAACCTTCAGTTTACGTTTTAAATTCAATTACTTACACTGTAGTTAGACCCATTCACCCCGGCACCTTCTTTCACCTCTGTGTTCCATAAAATTCCCCGGAATGATAATAATAATAATAATAATAATAATAATAATAATAATAATAATAATAATAATAATAATAATAATAATAATAATAATAATTGTACCGGGTGGTACACCTTCACGCCGCGAATTCAAATACTGCGCCAGTTGAAACCTCTCTACAGGAGAAACTCTGAACTTTGAAATCTGTATTAAATCAAAGGTTTCTCGGAAGATGTCTCTACTGTAAATTTTGAAGTGTTCTGAACTATGTCTATTTCGATTTGTATTTGTTTGGTCTGTAGCAAGAAGTGTGGACATTCTCTTCTAGATGGCACTACTTAAGAACTATAATTGTGCACCCTAGTGACCTCCCTAGTATGGGATTAGCCCCTGTATAACTGGCCGAGTGCCACCTAGGTTTTAAGAAGTTTCATGTAGGAGTGCAAGCTACGCCTCTAGTCAATTTGGTTTTTTTGGGCCATTTAATTAACCCAGAGTTTGTTTTATTCATGTGAAGGCCCTGTAGGTTGGGTACAAGATACCCCTGTTTCACTGTATGTGCGCCTTAAGGGCAGTTAGGGATGAAGTTTGTTGTAGCCTTTGATAGGCTTGTAAAATTGAGAGCGGGTCTGCTCTTTTCCTCTCAACACTGTAATTAGGATCAAGTGCTCCTCATACTTAGGGGTTTTCTGCCCTTCAGCTATTGTGGTGGTGAGCTGAGAACTCAGAACTTAATCTTGGGGCTCCAAGCCCAAATCTTGTAATAATTGTAATTTATTAACTTGTTTTCCTGCTACTTGGTACCTGTTACTCTGTTGTTGTTATCTGTTGATACTCTCCCGTAGAGTTTCTAGTGCAAGCTTGTCCAGAATTTGCGGGCCAGCTGCCCAACTCCGGTAGTTTAGACTGAGGTCCCAACCAACAAGTAGAGTCATAATGAGAAAAAAGTCACAGTACAACATTCGAACGCATTTTGTGGAAGTCCCATTAATAAAATTACATTTATTCATTGAGTTTTGTGCAAATATTAGAGCTTTGAATTGGGCATAAAGTGTAAACCTATTGCGTACGGGAATCAAGGTATGTAGGACGTCTTCAAGTAACATGGACCAAAGCCAATAAATCGGGTGGAAAATGACCCTTGTTTTAAACGTTGAATGCCTCCCCAAGGAATGTTTCTTCAAACTTTTAACAAGGCCACATTTAAGACATTTATAAACTCCGCTATGTGAAATTCTTAAATTCTTAAATCAGTCACTTCCTATTTGAGAACGTCCGAGGACATCCCGCTCCTTCACTTCTTTTCAAGCCTCGCCATAGGTGAAATGCTATCGCAATAACTCTGAGGAAAAACGAGGTAAGCAAAGGAGGGGGGAGATAGAGAGAGACAGAGAGATTGACTTCAGATTGACCTGTACTCTGTCCGATTCCTTAGCTGAATGATCAGCGTTGAGGCCTTCGATACAGAGGTTCCTGGGTTCGATTCCCGGCCGGATTAGGGATTTTAATCGCGTGTGATTAAGTCTTCTGGCTAGAGGACTGGTTGCTTGTGTTTTTCCCAACTCTCTCCTCTCCAAATTCCGACAATACAACAAACCACAGAAACACGCAATGGTGATTACATCCCTCCCCGTAAGGTTGGCGTCAGGAAGGGTATCCAGTTGTAAAAACAGGGCCAGATTCACATTTGCGACCCGTTTCACACCCGCAACCCCACAAGGTGTGGGAAAAGCGATAAAAGAAGAAGACCGACCTGTTCTCTTGAGCGCCGGATCACCATATGGACAGCTCTATCCTAGTGTATGTAAGTCTTGGGCTACGTTTACACTAGTTAGTTCTTGGAGCAATTTACTTGCACAGAGCAACTTGCTGCACCACTTGCAAGTCTACTGTAAATACCCCAGCAAGTTGACTTGCAGCGGTTAGCAGTTTCTTGGACAAGAATCTTGCAGCTAGTCTCGTGCAAGCAGTATGAATGACATGTCGTGAGCTTCCGCAAGTTACTTGCACCGATAGAATCTAATCCCAGTTTGTGCAAGTGGAAGGCGCAAGTTTGTAAGTAAATGATCACTTTTCACACATTTGTTTCTGTGCATATTGCAGTTTAATTAGGAAAACGTAATTACATTCATGCAATCACCACACATTTGCTCAAATTTATTTTTCAGAAATGGAGGAAAAACGCGAATGGTTCAGGAATGACACTAGTGAATTGATACAAAAAAATCGAGAGCTTCCCACAAATTTTGGACGTTCACAGCAGTGAATTCAGAGACAGAAGTAAGAAATCCAATGCTTTCAGCAGAATTGTGGGGGACTTTAACATGTCGCCGAAGGGAATACTGTATTTATTTATTTATTTATTTATTTATTTATTCATTCATTCATTCATTCATTCATTCATTCATTCATTCTTGAAGCACAAGTTAGAGCTACACTGAGAAAATTTCACTTGCACTGTCAACAAACTAATTAACAAATGTAAACTTTCATGATAAAATATAGCATAACAAAAGATAACAAGATCACGTACACGGTCTACTAATAACAACTGCCCGAATCGAAAACCATGAGAATGTCAGGGTTCATAGCCAAGCCGTCGTGGGTCAAAATGGTGGTATAACCTCTTTACAATTAACTTATCCTTGGGTGACTGTTTACACCTCTCCCGAATATACTTTTACTTGATGCTATATCAAGCTCTTGTCTCCTAGTAATATTGTTAAAGAGAGTTGGGAAGTTGATTAGGAAATATCGCTGAAGTATTGAGTGCTGAGTGTGGCGAATGTGGACAACATCTTTGGTTCTGGTGGAGCGGGAAGGAACACGGAGGGAGAAGAGTGAGACAAGGTGTTCCGAGCAGTAATGCCCATTTAAGATCCCATGGAGGAAACTCAGATCAGCTACCTGTCGCCTGATGTGCAGTGGTGACACATTTATTGCCCTTAATACCCGCTGCGTGGACAGATTTCTGTGCTTGGGGGTTCTGTTCCCAGAAATTGCAGCAAAGAAGGATGCTGCTCTGTCTAACTGGTTATTATTGCAGGAGGTGGCTGTTGTCCAAATCGGAGAGCAGTAGTTCAAGAGAGGTTGAATGATCGTGAGGAAGAAGTGACGAAGATCAGTGGTATTAGAAATTTCTGTGAAACGGTAGAGTAATTTCATAGCCTTGGTTGTTTATGTTTCTATGTGGTTCTTAAATTGTCATTTTGTATCAAATATTACACCTAAGTCACGCTGTTGCGTAAGTACAGTGATGGGCTTGTGGAGAAGGTAATATGATGTCGCTAGAGTGTTATGGTCATGTGGCTGCATTTTTGTGGATTGGGGATAAGTTTCCAAGTTCGGCACCAGTTCGAGAGGGCGTTGGATGAGGACTGTAGCAGAGCTGCATCTGCTGGTTTCCTGATCTCCATAAATATATTGCAGTCGTCAGCAAAATGCAAGGTATTTGCTGTTACGTTGAGTTCAGAAGGCAGATCGTCTATAAACAAGGAAACCAGCAAGTACAAGAGTACTGCCTTGTGGGACACCGGACCTGGCTGGTAACCATGAGGATGAAGTACCTGATATTACCACTCTCTGCCAACGGTTATACAGGAAGCCAGCAAGAAGGGTCAGAAGACTGCCATGTAAATTTTGCTGGCGTAATTGGCTCAATCGGGCAGTGGTTTCACCGTAAATACCCCAATGATTTATTTATTCATATGATTTTTGTTCTTTGTTCATAAGAATTAAGAGGCACATCTCATCTGCCTGTACGTCGCCATTTTAGTTGACTAGTACTGCAAGCACATGTAAACAGTATCTGCGAGTTATTGCTGCAAGTTACTTGTGGAAAACTTGTACAAGTAACTTCCTTAGTTTTATTGCATGAAGTATAAACCCAGCAGCAAGTGCCTTGCAAAATTTGCAGCAATAACTTGCACAAGTCACTTGCTAGTGTAAACCTAGTCTTAGACCGATCCGAGAAATGTAGATGAATATTCTGTCAGCTGTTCTCGGGTCACTAATTCCCTCCACATTTTGCGTAACTAATCGGTGATATCTGATCAACCGTTCAATTTAAGTTTCATCCGTTTATTGGTCCACTTCCAAACATTCCATTTAAACCACTTTTGACGATTCTTATTCTTAACTAGTGTATAGAGTAATGTAAGGAACTGCTCGACTTCAGTGTTGTTTGTTTACGATTACTGCCGTTTCTGTCGCACATGTTCAAGAATTGTTTATAACGTTATTTTAAAGAAGCTAAGCCTCTCCATGCGCTGTATCTGTGCGTCTTGCCTTCAAGTATAGCAAACTGTTCTGTCGAAACACAAATAACTGCTTACGGTTATATTTTTGTAGATCTAGATAATATCGAAAATTCATTTACCTACCGCCATTGCTCTATTTAAAGTCGTTTGGGAATGTCAGAACTTACAAATTCAACGTCAGGCGTATATTGTCGACGTGCACGATGTTTTATCTTTCTGCATGCGCCACCTATGCAGTCCGGTAAGTAAGTTAAAAATGCATATAAACGTATATACCGAGCAAGATGACCGAGCGGTTAGGGGCGCAAACTGTGAGCTTCCATTCGGGAGATAGTGGGTTCGAAACCCACTGTCGGCAGCCCTGAAGATTGCTTTCCGTGGTTTCCCATTCCCGAACCAGACAAACACTGGGGCTGTGCCTTAATTAAGGCCACTTCTAGCCCTTTCCTATGCCATCCTTGCCATGAAAGCTATCTGCGTCGGTGCGATGTAAAGCTGCTTGTAAAAATTAAAAAAATAAACTTATATCGAATTTCAGTGAAATATCTCCAACCACTTCCGAGTTACTAGGGAACAAATCCACAGACAAACATCTCCCCTCTTAATTTTATTATATGTTTAGACTGGGCTATCAACTATCAAAAATACTGTTCAGTGATATAGGTGTAATCTATGATTTCTAGAATATTGTAAACTGGTTTATTAGTTACCACACAGTGGAATTACAAGTTGGTCGATCAACAATATCGTGGAAGTAACATCGAAAAGCCTGAATGAAGCTTATTTGAAATATTTCCTAGTGAGTATAAACATCTGAGCAACATAAAAGCGGATAAGATACTAATCTAATAGAGTCATACATTTGCGAGGTGATATCGGGTACAGCCTAGAAGCAATATAAAAATATGCCTAACAACGGGATTATCGCATCGCAATTGAAAGTAACAGGCATCTAATCAAAAATTTCGAAAATGAGCTGACAACGTTCTCTTCTGTTCTCTGTCAGCACAACGTCACAATGACGAATGACCGCTATCGACATTCCTGTCACCTCGAAAATTCACGTGAGGCGCACAAAAATAATATTTTTAACATGCAGAGTGAGAGGGGTGAGGCAGGGAAATAAATGATGATCTCTTCATTTGCATTACAAAGGAATATAAATTAGAGCCACTCAACATTTGATAATTACACATTTTTTTCCGGACCGAGAGCTTTCATTGTTGGTGCTGACAATTCTTCTGCTGACATCACCATCTGGTGCTGGCACAATCTCTGTTTATTAAACACTTCATTATGGAATTAATTATTATTATTGGACAGGTGACTAACGTAAATGTTTGTGTCGAGCAATGAAACAACGAACGAGTGACACAGATGTGACAAATCAAAGCCATACTGATGAAGATCACAGACGTTATTAATAATAGTATATACACTACTATACTCATTGTATATGTGAGGGAGAATCAAAAAGTACCTGAAGTATACAGGATTGGCTCGAAGTCACAATACCTCCAATGATTGCCTCTATATTGTTGCCAGTGTAACATTTAAATTAATAGCGACATTTTGCGCATTTTAACAGGAATGAAACATTGAAAAGATAACGATCGGTGGCAGTGACTAGTGAGATAAAACCATTGTACAGTAGAACCCCGGTAATCCGAACCCCTCTCTGTTAGAAATATCCAATAATCCGAACAGAATCTGCCATTGGGGCGAAGAAAGGAGCAAAACACTTTTGCAACCAAAATTAAGGATTTAATCATAGTTCCACACTTCAGATTATAATTTCAGCTACTGTAGCATATAGCAGGATAGAATCCATAAACAGTGCAGTAGAATGATAATAAAATTATGGTATGCTGTACATCCAACAGAAGTCAAGTTATAAAATAGAAATGCTGTAAGCATTTTTGGATCGTATTCTCTACTGTACTTTACTTACATAACATATTTTTATTGCATAAAAATACTGTTATTGCATTTTGTAACCTTAGTGTATAACAATACTGTTTCATTCTATCAATTTAGGTACCTTTCACATTTGTATTAGAATAGGATGAATTTCACCCATCTAGAAAGATCGCTCATTTTCTTTGACATAAAGAAATATAAACCTGCTGTGTTGAATTGTTGCTGCTAATACTGTAGCTGTAAACAGCATTATATGTAAATACTGTAGGCTATTATATGCTTTGGTCTTTCGGATACTCCGAACGTTTCTGGGATCAGAACAGACAACAATATTGGATACCTTGGATCGAATTTTTCCTCCTTTCGGTAAAATTTCAGTTATTTCTTTGCTAGGGGCTTTACGTCGCACCGACACAGATAGGTCTTATGGCGACGATGGGATAGGAAAGGCCTAGGAGTTGGAAGGAAGCGGCCGTGGCCTTAATTAAGGTACAGCCCCAGCATTTGCGTGGTGTGAAAATGGGAAACCACCGAAAACCATCTTCAGGGCTGCCGATAGTGGGATTCGAACCTACTATCTCCCGGATGCAAGCTCACAGCCGCGCGCCTCTACGCGCAGGGGCCAACTCGCCCGGTAAAGTTTCAGTTAAAACGTACGCACCAGTCAGTAAGAAACTTTCAAATTATGAAAAAATATAATAATTCTTGGAAAATGCTGATGTACTTGTATAAGAAAGGCAACATCAGTTTTCAAGATGGTGATAATTAATTCATGTTGACGTCCTCATTTTCGGTTAATTGGAAATGGCCACCCAACATACCTATAGAGCAAATATTTCCTCACTTGCAAGGGCATTTTTTTTTTGCTTTACGTCGCACCGACACAGATAGGTCTTATGGCGACGATGGGATAGGAAAGGCCTAGGAGTTGGAAGGAAGCGGCCGTGGCCTTAATTAAGGTACAGTCCCAGCATTTGCGTGGTGTGAAAATGGGAAACCACCGAAGACCATCTTCAGGGCTGCCGACGGTGGGGTTCGAACACACTATCTACCGATTACTGGATACTGGCCGCACTTACGCTACTGCAGCTATCGAGCTCAGTCAAGGGCATAATAACCGAGTGACATCATCTCTACCTTCATCGAGGTAAATGAAAAATCAAACCTTTGGTAGTTCCTTGGTAATTTGGTAGGTGCATGACGATTGATGCCGGTTAGGGTCGCGCAGCTGTGAGCTTGCTTTCCGAAGATAGCGGGTTCAAACCCCACTGTTGGCAGCCCTGAATATGGTTTAACTTGGTTTCCTACTTACACACCGGGTAAATGTTGGTTTCGTATCTTAATTATGGCCACGGCCACTTCCTTATCACCCCTAGCCGTTTCCTCTCCCTTCGTAGCCATAAGACCTATCTGTGTCGGTGCGACGTCAAGGAAATTGTAAGAAACAAATTGTAGATGCCATTATCATAACAACAGGACCTTCAGTTTCAGTTTCAACAACAGGGCATTCTCATTTAAAAAAATACTACATCTATTGACCTAGATTCGAACCGCTGCAACGTAGTCAAATAGACGGAGATTGTACTACTCTGTTATCACGTACTCCGGAAGCGAGATTCGTCACCCATATACGAGATTTCAATTTCTGTGGTTAGGAGGTTCGAGAAAATACAGTGAAGTACGTCAATGATCTTACTTTACACTGTTCACTGCAAGGAATTAGTTGTCAGTCGTAATTTTCACAGCTTCTAGAACATAAAGGGGAACACGATTTGCAGATCCATTTCACATTTTATTAACATTATTTCTATTGGGACCAATTACCAAACCTCTAAGAGGTTTCCTCAGGTTTCATGGAAGGAAGGAAGGAAGGAAGGAAGGAAGGAAGGAAGGAAGGAAGGAATGAAAATGACTGAGCTCGATAGCTGCAGTCGCTTAAGTGCGGCCAGTATCCAGTAATCGGGAGATAGTGGGTTCGAGCCCCACTGTCGGCAGCCCTGAAGATGGTTTTCCGTGGTTTCCCGTTTTCACACCAGGCAAATGCCGGGGCTGTACCTTAATTAAAGCCACGGTAGCTTCCTTCCAATTACTAGGCCTTTCCTATCCTATCGACGCCGTAAGACATATCTGTGTCGGTGCGACGTAAAGCAAATAGCAAAAAAAAAAAAAAAAAAAAAAGTAATGAAAATAAGAACATCTTATGAAGTGAGCAGCAAGGTAGAAGAACTAGTCACCTAGATTAGTGACTGGTAGTATGCGATGAGGACTACATCAACGAAAAATTTCTTCTCCGGGACTGATGGTCAAGATGGCCAAGAAAATTATTCCAGAAATTCATGAACCTTGTTACAATTTGAACAAATAACGAGAATAAAATGTCTTAACACAGTAGCAAAAGAAACAAATTATTATTATTATTATTATTATTATTATTATTATTATTATTATTATTATTATTATTATTATTATTTTAAGCATAATTAACAAAAATAAATCAGCATCAGCTAAATAAGTTCTATCGCGCTCCACAGATGGGCATAAGGCTGTAATAATAATACGTTTACGTCCAGCTAACTGCAGTTATATGGTTTTAGAAGACGCCGAAGTGCCGGAATTTTGTCCACAAGTGTTATTTTGCGTGCCAATACATCTATCGGAACGAAGCTGACGTATTTTAGCATATTCAAACACCAACGGACGGAGCCAGAATCGCACATGCCAGAAGGCCAGCACTCTACCACCTGACCTGCTCAGCCCAGCAATGGAACAAAAAAAAAAAAAAACAACACCACTTTAAGTCTAGTTACTGAGAGGTAGTATACTACAGAACGATTGTCAATCATGTTTCGAGTGGTCTGGTTCGCAACATTGTTCTCATGTACCCGCTCTCTAATAGCCACGAATTTGGCTGGACTCCACAAGGAGAGATTCGTGCTATAGAGTCATTAGGCTAATGGGTAGAGGCTGCCAGTAGCTCTCTTGGGATTATCCTCGAGTGGTTTCTCTTCCTCGTTTGAGTGCAGAACACCATTAATGCGGGAGGAGGAGGGAGGTGTTCTTCCATCATCATAACGGAGGTGTGAAATAAGTTAGTCCTGGGAGACCATGGTTTACTGTATGTTCAAAACAAACCGTCACTAATTCCTCGTAAGTGACAGAGATTGTAAGTACATCTGGAGAGCAGAAGGCTTGAAACTAAAATTGAGAATAAGTAACTGGGTTATGTATGCCTAATAATAAACGCACCATCTGTTATCTGACCTGCTAATGTTTCGATCCACAGGAAGTGAAATTTAATTAATAATAATAATAATAATAATAATAATAATAATAATAATAATAATAATCGAATAATAATAATTGTACCGGAGGTACATCTCCGCACGCTTGAACTGAGCGCCTTTTAGAAGACCATCTGTGATGTAAACCCTGAACTGTGTATTTGAAGGTTTTGAATTTTAATCTTCAGATGACTCTACTGTCGATTTGTGTACCCCCTCTGGTGGGAGGACGGACAGTTAATTTTGAAAGGAATGTTACACTTTCGATGTTTGTTAACCTGAAGTATTTATTTATGTGCTGAACTTGTCAGCACTACATAGACTCCTTCCTGAAATTATTAGCCAATCAGAAATTGTGTACATTTATTTGATAACCAATCAAAATTGGGCGTGTGTACAGGCCATCGGCCTAGATAGTTCTGGAACTTTCCCCTATGCTATAAAAGCTGGGAGCTTTTGGGCCATGTTGTTTTCTTCATCGCTCCAGTCTAGAGTGCATATGTAGTAGAGGCAGAGTAAAGTCTTGCCCACCGTCGGAAGGCTACCAGCCCAAGGTAATGACAGACATTCTATAATATGTGATAGCTCCAGACAGCTGACTTGAGGGGAAGGTTTTCAATTACTTTCTGAATGTAAATTCCTAAAGTTTAATATTATCTTTTAAATGCACATTTCAAGCAAGTCTAAAGACTGTATTCAAATCCCCGCTGGGAAAGATGTGACTTAAGGAATAAGTTTGGTATGGGGATGACCATGATTTTCTAAAACTTTAAATCTTAACTCTATTTTTCTAAACTTAATATTTGTCACCCTTTGCAGAGTAGGCTTAGCCTATGTGTCTTCGGACCGTAAGCCCATAGAGGATCTTAAGTGTTTCAAAGTGTATTTCAAAAGGCGTTCACTGGTCTTCTTTATGACATGCTCTAAAAGTTTATTCCATGCAATCTTGCTGTCCAAGTATAGCCTTAAATATTTAGAATGTAATTTTAACGGGAATGAATACGAACCGAGGAGAATAGTTGGTGTAGTAACAGTCCTGCGTTACCGTGTGAAAATCACTACTGATGACTTAGCTGAAGATAGTGAGAGTCCTATTTCTAAAGACCAAGTTGCCAGTGTATTTGCTACATCAGTCCGTCGTAGTCGGGTTACCCAAGAACACGGGGAATAAGTGTATATACAGACATCGTCAGCATATTGTAGACCTTTTATAGTAGAATTAAACATGGTGTATAAAACCATTATGTAAATTCTAGACAAAATTTGACTCAGTATGGCACCCGAGGAAGTCTCATCGATACTGTACGAGGGCCGTATAAACTATTGCCATGGCAGCGAATATATATATGGTACGGCAGTTCAGTAATCCGTAAATTCCGTGCAGATAGATTTCTGGTAGACCGAGTACATGCAGTTTACGGATGAGTATAGGTATAATCACGTTCTCGTAAGCTCCAGAAATATCTAGAAATATGGCGGTGAGATAACTTTGTGTTCTGTATGTTCATTCAATATCCATCGTCAATATACTAAGATTATCTAAGGTGCATGGCCTCCTGCTTTGAGTGCTCGATAGCGCGCACTCAGTACACTTTGGTGCGCCGCACCGAGAGAACGCTTGGATCGTTTAACGTGGTTCTGGTGTAGTTTGTTCGCAAATATGATGATGATGAAGATAATAATGATGATTTTTGATGTTGAAAGGGGCCTAATATCTAGGTCAAACAGCCCCTAATGATACGAAATGAAGCAAATGTAGCCTAATAATAATAATAATAATAATAATAATAATAAAAATAAAATTTTAAATCTTACTGTACCGGGCCATACACCTCCATGCCGCTCATTCAAATATTGCGCCAATTTAAACTCCTCTACAGGAGAAGTTTGGAACCTTGAAAACGGAACTAATTCTACTATTTCTTAAAAGATGTCACTACGGTAAATGGTGTAATTTTGAAGTGTTCTGAACTGTGTCTATTTTGATTTGTGTTTGTTTATCCCGTATTAAGAAGTGTGGACATTCTCTTCTAGATGTCTCTACAGGGAAAAAACTAGGATTACGCACTCTGTTGCAAAGGAATGAACCTTCTTGAAGAAGTTTTGTGTTCATAAGTTTTTGACCTTACTAAATTTTGTTCTGTGGTTTGTGGGTTGGCAACATTAATCATTTCTACCCGCTTGTTTTGAATTTAGCCAATCCCGAATTTCTCTAATTAATTTTTGACCAATAACGTATGTCTTCTCCGATATGGATATGTTGCTTTAAGCTATCCAATAAAGTTGAGGGGGGGTAGTCATTCTTGAAAGGTCTCGAATGTTCCACGAGGGTATTTAAACTGGTGATTTTCTTGTCTCGGTGCCACTTCATCGACATCTTGCTTAGCGTGTGATTATGTATCAGGGGGCGGGAAGCGCCTCTTTCTTCGGGCAGCGGTTCATCCACAAGGTAATGGCCGTTTAATAACTTTATTTCTTGCTAGCTCAGCAGTTTAACCCTCGGGGCAGGTTCGAAACTTTTCTCATGTAACCTATCTTTAAAATGTAATAGACATTTGGTAACAATTCCGCCTCTTTAACTACAAATTGGGATAGAGAGTGCCTACCCTCTCGAGCTCCCACTCATATTGTTTAAGGTGACTACGTTTTCATAGCCGTTTTTCTTCTCTTCATAATGTAATGTTTTCTTATCGTGTCACCTCCTTAGTATGGGATTAGCCCTTGCGTAAGCGGCCTAGTGCCAAGTAGGTTTCAAAAGTGTATTAGGAGTGCAAGCTTCGCCTCCATTCTATTTTGTATTATGGGCCAGTAACTTAACCTGATGTTTTATTTTCCTCATGTAAAGGCCCTGTAGGTTGGGTATCAAATACCCCTGTTTCTTGGTGTGCCTTAAGGGCAGATAGAAATGGAGTTTGTTGTAGCCTTTGATAGGCTTGTCAAATTGAGAGCGGGTCTGCTCTTTTTCTTAACGTTGTAATTAGGACAGTGGCGGCGCGTGGATAAAGCGTCTGGGGGTTCACTGCTGTCGGAAATAACGTGTTGAGATTTATTGTTACTTGATGTTTGCGTAGATGTAAAGTAGTGACATTGCTTGATTAGAAACGCGACTTTTCTTTGAAGGGACACAGCTACAACTCGAAGAAGTTACCAAAATAATGAGGATGAAGGACAGAGAATATGATGTGCAATTACTTAAAGCTGATCCAATTTCCTCTGATTTTGGAAACGTTGCTTGTGTACAAATAACTTCTTCAAGAACGTGTTAGGCAGACTACTGTTGGTTATGTATTGACGTATTTTGCTGCTTACTTTTATAAAACACGTATGGCTAATGAAAAGCTCCACGGGCTCTCAACTTGGGAGCGTGGGTTGGCGACCACGGGGCCCTTAGCAAGGTCCTGGCATTGCTTCCACTTACTTGCACCAGGATCCTTACTTTCATCTACCCTATCCGACCTCTCTTGATCAAGTCTTGTTCTTTTCCGATCCCGACAGTATTAGAGCACTCGAGGTCCAGGGAGTGTTTCATTTTCACGCCCTTCACGGCCTTTGTCTCTCTTTGGCCGACACCTTCATTTTCGAAGTGTAGGATCCCTTCCATTTTTTCTTTGTGATTAGTGTTATATAGAGGACTAACTGATTAACCCGTACTTCGCTGCGGAATTCTAGGTTAGGTAGTGTACACGTTGTGAGTAAGATTCTATTAAATTGCATAGTTCTTAACGTTACTCCAGAAACGCGACGGGGAAGTCACCATACGTCTTTTCTCATGGGAAGACTGGTTTAGGGAATTTTCATGTTAATGGTAGGCCCTGTTGCCTACTATCAGTCACAATCAAGTTGTAGAATTTTCATTATAATGGCAGACACTCACTCTCCACATGCCTTTTTACAACATCAGAAAGAGTGGTTTTCCCAACTGAAATCAATACAGGTCATTATAATGACGTCAGTAGGAATGTTGCGATTAAATGAAAAACCACACATTTTCTCACTTTTAACGAACTGTACTACACTTCCACTCTGTTATTATTCTGTTAAGTTTGCACACGGAGCATTCCAATCAGCGCCTCAGAGGAGGGGTCGAATAGCTGGAATACTGTGATGAATCAGTGTGTTACGTACCAGCAGTATAAGAAAATGTATGAACCAGAGGAATGGCATGCTAATGAACAAAGTTATCCAACTCCCTAGCTACTTCCCGCCAATATTCAGACAGGCTGTCATACTCGGTACGCAGCAATAGCCCCATCTATCGAAGATGAGTGGCAGCATAAACGACAAAGAACATCACAACAAACAATGGTCCCTGTAATGTTATTGTTGATCGATTTTATGAGCTTTCGATATTGTAGGCCTTCAGATTTAGTTTCCTTCCAACGCTGAAATACTACTATTATCATAGTCGGTACGGTAAAACTGAATAAAACATAAATGATCGGAAATGGTATTCTCTATAACTTCTTTACGACCAAGAACATATAAAAAATTACATTTTAGGCGCCTTCCCCTGAACTACCAATTCGTCCAGGGTGAATAAAATTATTTATAGCCTAGACTGTAGTTTCTTATTCCCCGACTCTACAGACCGATTTTCATTAAATTCTGTTTACCCATTATCTCGTGGCTCGGCGGTGATATGGACTTAGCAACAAAATTACAAATTAACGAATATCTCTGTTATCATATTCGATACGGCAAGAATGTATGAGACATTAATGATCGGAAATTTAATTCTATGTAACTTTAGGTATGTAGTAATTATTGATAGGACCGCTAATAGCATACATATTTGAGAATTAAATTTTAGGCCTTCCCCTAAACAACCATTTCACTCAGCGTTAATAAAATTATTTAGGCCTAGATTGTAGTGACTTATTCCCAGCCTTTACATACCGATTTTCATTAAATTCTCTTCAGTCGTTTTCTCATGATGCGTGTACATACATACATACATACATACATACATACATACATACATACATACATACATACATACATACATACATACAGACAGACAGACAGACAGACGGAAATTACGGAAAACGAAAACGTGCATTTCCTCGTTACTATGGACACGACCGATACAGAAATACAATTCTTATTAAATTCTCAGCTATGTACAGACAAAACTCTTATTTTATACACAGATGGTTGCCTAGTTGCCTTAAAACAATAATCGCCATCAACACTTACTAATGAAACGACTCATTAATTACATAAACACAGGGTACGAACGCCTATTGATTATATACAAAACGTAGTTACCAAAATATTCTGGCTCATTGTGGTTAATTACATCAGAATTGCAAAATCGTCAAATTAAAACCCCTCAAAAACCTACAACACACGGCAAACTTTAACCGCGCGGTCTAACAGTGCTTCGCCTAATTTCGGAACTGCTCGATGTAACTCGTGTCTATCGCTGGTCCAGTTGCCAGCGATTCCTGGGCTATGTTTTCCCTGCTCCTCACAGCCCCTCGCCTTGTGCAGCCTCCTTACGTCTCACAGCCCCGCTACCGCTGTCCTGAAATTGAACCTCTTTGCTGGTTCCGAAGAGCAACAGAGTGTTGATGTCAAAAATACCGATACGCGCGTGGATATACAGAGCTTATTAAAGGAATAGGCTGTAATAAACCATTTTACATAGACTTATTAATTTCTAGGGGGTTCACTGAACCACTGAACATATAGCACGCACCGCCACTGAATTAGGAGCAAGTGCTCCTTGTACTTCGGGGTTTTCTGCCCTTTAGCTATTGTGGTGGTGACCTGAGAGCTCAGAAATTAATCTTGGGGCTCGAAGCCCGACTCTTGTAACTATTGTAATTTCTTAAATTATTTTCCTGCTACTTGGTACCTGTTAATCTGTTGTTGTTATCTGTTGATTTTGAAAAGAAAATATAACCTTTCCTAAAGTTTTAATTAACTTTAATTTCGTAAGTTGAGACCTATTCCACCCAGCACCTTCTTTCACCTCTGCAAATCCACAAAACATCGTAACACTTACCACTGACTGAAAATGATGATGATGAAAATGATAATGAATTTAAAATAATCAGCGTATCTAATTCGCGTTGCCTTATTTGCTAAATAAAATTATTTTAAAAATAGGTTAAAATGTAATAAAGCGTTGACTTTGAAATAAAATAATATTTGTTCGCAAATAGACAGGGTGTAATAAGTGACATTATAGAGAATACAAGTATATTTTGTCAATAAGTAAATGTGAACATTGGACATTTAAATCAAAGTTTTGAAAAGTCGGCGATTTGACCGTCTAAATATCAGTTCAGACCGCTGATATAAGGCATAATCTTTCGCGCAAAAATCGGCCGTCGTAGAAGATAACTTTTGTCCAAAATCACAATAAAGAGCGGCCGAACATTAACAAATGGGGAAACCTATCCCACTAAACAGGGGCAAAACTACTGTAGACCTCGACCCTTTGAGGATCGACAGCAATCCGCAGGGGAATATTTCGGCCGTGAGCCCAACTCGTACGTGTCCCTTGCTTCTTACAGACTTCTAATACCTCCGACCCATTATATGTATATCACTGAATAGAGAATCCTACGCCCTGCGGTATCGTTGCGATAGACTTGCGACATTTACGCCAGAAGATACACGGTCTATGAAATTTTAGAAATTACCCATGTTAATCATATGCTCTGACTATTATATAATTAGTCACCTACGCCACTATACATATTATTTTACTGACGTGACAACTGGCCCCTACGATTCGTCTCTTGCCGTATTTATCATCGGCAACTTGTAAACAAGGTGTTACTGAATTGTGTCTAATCTGCGCCTTATTTCACCCCAAGTTGGACTCAGGTTGGGAGAAAAACCATCCTCTGTTTCTACAGGTATTCTTTAATTTTTTCTTAAAAAACATGCACAACAGAATCATGCCTCTGATATAAACTGTTCAGTTGGGAAATTCACTATTGCAACTCAAGTTCGCCAAACAATACGGTCTCACAGCGTTGTCTGCTGTGATCGCCAAGCCCAATTGTTGTTTGCAGTATTGTTGAAAAATGATTACTTCTCCGAGCTGCGGGAGTGTTTTGTGCCGCATGGCCTGTTTCAAGTGATAGCGTCTCGCCTCATGTGTTTTATTTGCCGGCCGAAGATTGTACTGCAATTCAATAACACCTGCTCTCCGCCCCAAATCCACATAGAGCGGGAGTATTCTTTCAATCTAAATCAACAAAGTTTCTTTCCTCGCATTAATCACTGGATCACTTTCGTCATTCAACTGGGATGAATAGTTCTATGGAAGAGAAGGGTTTGATGGGACGGGTGGGGATACAGGGAAAGGGAGAGGTAAGGGTAATTAACTGAGTAATTGAACGAGAAACTAGCATTACTCCAGGTTGCGTAAATCACATTATATTTCTGAATATACACTGACTGACAGAGCAAATGCAACACCAAGAAGGAGTGGTTCGAAAGGGATAAAAGTTGGGGAAAAAACAGAGACGGCACGGACGAATAATTGGTGTTTATTTCAAACCGATATGCAGGTTACACAATGCGCACGGCATCGACTCAGTAGGATGTAGGACCACCGCGAGCGGCGATGCACGCAGAAACACGTCGAGGTACAGAGTCAATAAGAGTGCGGATGGTGTCCTGAGGGATGGTTCTCCATTCTCTGTCAACCATTTGCCACAGTTGGTCGTCCGTACGAGGCTGGGGCAGAGTTTGCAAACGGCGTCCAATGAGATCCCACACGTGTTCGATTGCTGAGAGATCCGGAGAGTACGCTGGCCACGGAATCACCTGTACACCTCGTAGAGCCTGTTGGGAGATGCGAGCAGTGTGTGTTCGGGCATTATCCTGCTGAAACAGAGCATTGGGCAGCCCCTGAAGGTACGGGAGTGCCACCGGCCGCAGCACATGCTGCACGTAGCGGTGGGCATTTAACGTGCCTTGAATACGCACTAGAGGTGACGTGGAATCATACGCAATAGCGCCCCAATCCATGATGCCGCGTTGTCTAGCGGTAGGGCGCTCCACAGTTACTGCCGGATTTGACCTTTCTCCACGCCGACGCCACACTCGTCTGCGGTGACTATCACTGACAGAACAGAAGCGTGACTCATCGGAGAACACGACGTTCCGCCATTCCCTCATCCAAGTCGCTCTAGCCCGGCACCATGCCAGGCGTGCACGTCTATGCTGTGGAGTCAATGGTAGTCTTCTGAGCGGACGCCGGGAGTGCAGGCCTCCTTCAACCAATCGACGGGAAATTGTTCTGGTCGATATTGGAACAGCCAGGGTGTCTTGCACATGCTGAAGAATGGCGGTTGACGTGGCGTGCGGGGCTGCCACCGCTTGGCGGCGGATGCGCCGATCATCGCGTGCTGACGTCACTCGGGCTGCGCCTGGACCCCTCGCACGTGCCACATGTCCCTGCGCCAACCATCTTCGCCACAGGCGCTGCACCGTGGACACATCCCTATGGGTATCGGCTGCGATTTGACGAAGCGACCAATCTGCCCTTCTCAGCCCGATCACCATACCCCTCGTAAAGTCGTCTGTCTGCTGGAAATGCCTCCGTTGACGGCGGCCTGGCATTCTTAGCTATACACGTGTCCTGTGGCACACGACAACACGTTCTACAATGATTGTCGGCTGAGAAATCACGGTACGAACGCCGTGTCCCATTTATCGTTCGCTACGTGCGCAGCACAGCGGCGCATTTCACATCATGAGCATACCTCAGTGACGTCAGTCTACCCTGCAATTGGCATAAAGTTCTGACCACTCCTTCTTGGTGTTGCATTTGCTCTGTCAGTCAGTGTATATGCAAGCGCCGGAAGGATATGGAATGTCGGAAATTGCTCTTCACTTTGGTAGATGTTGCACTACAAATTCAACCTTTTTTTTTTTTTTTTGCTAGGGGCTTTACGTCGCACCGACACAGATAGGTCTTACGGCGACGATGGGATAGGAAAGGCCTAGTAGTTGGAAGGAAGCGGCCGTGGCCTTAATTAAGGTACAGCCCCAGCATTTACCTGGTGTGAAAATGGGAAACCACGGAAAACCATTTTCAGGGCTGCCGATAGTGGGATTCGAACCTACTATCTCCCGGATGCAAGCTCACAGCCGCACAAACTATTTAGTTGGCGAAAATTCTTAACATATTAATTATTAATTCAGGCACTTATAAATTATATAACAGCAGTTTATGTTAAATTGATCGTTTCAAGACAATTTCGGGTTGGTAGGATCTTAACGACTAGAACTCAGAAGCTCCCGGTTCTCTAGTTGAGTGCGTTGTGTGGCTTAACTAACGGCATGAACGTACTTACTGGAAATTAAATTTTCTACTGATAAACTGCTGTATTCAGTTTGTGTGTCTGGACGGCATATGCACATTTATTGTTTTTCAAAATGTATTTGGTCTCTGACTCCATTTTTTCCGGCTCGCATAAAGATTACCTCTACGCCTGGAGTAATTTGCTCAGGTGTTAATTGTGAACGGACTCGGTCATAACTATCTACGTCGTGCCGTATGTAACTTATTGTGGACTCCCACGTCACCTGGTAATGAAAAAGCTTACACGTCCTGAGTGCAAACTCTTCCACCGGAGTGAGCGTATTTCGCCCGCATCAAAGGTTTCTTCACCGGGCGAGTTGGTCGTGCGGTTACGGGCGCGCAGCTGTGAGCTTGCAACCGGGAGATAGTGGGTTCGAATCCCACTGTCGGCAGCTCTGAAGATAGTTTTGTGGTTTCTCATTTTCACACCAGGCAAATGCAAATGCTGGGGCTGTACCCTAATTAAGGCCACAGTTGCTTCCTTCCAACTCATATCCCTTTCCTATTCCATCATCGCCAAAAGGCGTATCTGTGGCGATGCGACGTAAAGCCACTGGTAAAGTAAAGGTGTCTGTGGTGAGCTTGCTATGACGCACGAACTGTCCGTTACTGACCTGCGAGGAGAATAGACGTGGTTGGCAATACCTCTTCGCCCGGGAGTGAAAATGAAGCCAAGTTTGGTTGGTGTGGGATGAGACCGACATAATAATCACAATAAGGGATTATTTTCAGTATTCTTAACTTGTTAATAACGTAGATTTCTTTATATTAATTTTGTTAATTAGATTCGGTGATTTTTCAGTGCATGGGTTACTATGGAATACCTCACCAATCTTGTAAGTACTCGTGTATTTTATATTTTTGGCTCATGTAATTTTACCGTTTCAATTCCGACTCGTTGGCTGAATGGTCAGCGTACTGGCCTTCGGTTCAGAGGGTCCCGGGTTAGATTCCCGGCCGGGTCGGGGATTTTAACCTTCATTGGTTAATTCCAATGGCCCGGGGGCTGGGTGTTTGTGCTGTCCCCAACATCCCTACAACTCACACACCACACATAACACTATCCTCCACCACAATAACACGCAGTTACCTACACATGGCAGATGCCGCCCACCCTCATCGGAGGGTCTGCCTTACAATGGCTGCACTCGGCTAGAAATAGCCACACGAAATTAATTATATACCGTTTTAATTACCATTTTAATTATTTCTCCGGCATATCTGGTGAGATATTTTGATTTCGGTTCCTGTCTCTGTAACGCCATTGGAGCGCCATTTTGTTGATTTTCAATCCCTATGTGCATTGTTGTGGCCTGTAATTTGAAATTTATTCCACTTATCTAAATTTTACCTATGTATTATAATTTCGGTTATTTATTAGTGATTTCTTGAATTATTTCGTTTTATGCTTGGGTTACAACTGTTTTACTTGTGTATTTTTTTGGATTTGGTATCCCTCACCCACGTAATTTTGGATTTTCATCTGTTCCTTCTCCCGGCTCTGGTTTTGTTGATTAATGTTGTTATATGTCGTTACCGGAAATTACCTGGTGTTGACTACATGCTCTGTGTAAATCACAATTTGTTTTTTTCCTTCTGAAGTTTAGTATCATTATTATTGTTTCATTTGATAAATTTTGATATCTTTAGGATGTTTAATACCTTACATTTTTTAAATTATGGTTACATAACCAATTATTTGCATTATTATTTAATATTCATTAATTAACTTACCGGTATTTCCTGATCTTTGGGACATTTTAACTATTGAAACATTGTCATTCTACATGAATATTTTAAACATATATTACAACTATAGCATTTAAAAGGGTGACATTTTCTTTAAAATTTGTAATTACGTTGGGATTTGCCGGGTTTCTAGTGGAGTGATTCACGTGTTTAATTTCTTTTCTTGACCTTGGATTGTTGTGTTCCTCCCCTCTATTTTGCTTGATTGCGTAATTATTTAACTGTTACCTGATCTTGTGCTTTTTTTGTCGCGTGAAGACGCTGATTTGTTTTTGTTTTTGTTTTTATTGGGATTGCTTGGTATTGACACTCAGTGTATGGATGAATGGATTGCTGAGTTGTACTTAAATAATTGTTTACTATTTCTCCGTTCATGTGATTTTATTTTGCCTGCTTTCTGATCCTTCTGGTTTAATTTTTGTGTTGTTGGTGTTTGATCTGTGATTGATTTTTTGCGGTCCGTTTTAGTGAGTTGATATTTTATCTTCGGGATTGTCATTTCTCTCTTATTCTGTTAAGCTGCTTCATTTGATCTACGCCTTATTTATGTTTTTCCTTGAGTGTTTAATCCCTCCACTGGAAATTACAATAAATCATTACGTTGATTCACCCAAGATTTTTCTTAGACACTTCAGATTAACAAATTAAATAATATCCTGAATAAAAAACTTAATAAAATTAAATATGCTGGTGCACCAATTTAAATTGCGACAAAACTTTTAATCTATTTTAACATACCACATTTTATTTTGTAAAACAAATTTCCTTTTATTTACAGCAGTTGTTCTTATATCTTATATTCTCGCAAAGTAAATTAGCTCTGTATACTATTCCTACGGTTAATTGCAATTTTAATACCAAATGTACACATGATTTTATGATATTATCTTTGCATTACCCTGCTGTTCCCGTTTCCCTTTTTATGGGTTGGGTTTTCAGCTCTCTTCCCCAAAGGACTCTTAACTTCTGGGTAAGTTTCTTTTCTGTTTTTGGTACATGTTCTCAAAATTTGCTTCTTTGACTGTTTGTCCTTCCTTCTCGTAATCCCTATGGCGTTTGGGGAGCGTAGCGCCATGACCGAAATGTGGGGTTACGTTGCAGTCGAGTGCTGTGTAACTTCAAAATTTCACCGGAACTACCGTCAATGAATGAACTTGTCTCCTTAAGTTATGATGACAACAATAATAATAATAATAATAATAATAATAATAATAATAATAATAATAATAATAATAATAATAATAATAATAATAATAATTTTACCTGGAGGTACACCTCAGCGCGGCGCATTCAAAATAAGCGCCTTAATGAACTCCTCTACCGATCAAAAAGTGAAACTAATAACACAACAGAATGGAACTTTAATCAGAAGATGCCTCCACTGAAATATTCATTAATTTTGTTATTGTGCAGTTTCCTAAACTGACTGAATTTCTCCTTGTTTTGTTTGCTGTACATCAAGAAGTTTGAACAGTTTTTCTACAGATGACACTACTAAGAACTATGATCACTCACCCTGGTGCAAGGTGAAAGAACTTATAACTTAAAGAAGTTTCATATTCCTAGGTTTTCCATAACTGATCTATGTTCACCGAGCTCGATAGCTGCAGTCGCTTAAGTGCGGCTAGTGTCCAGTATTCGGGTCGCTTAAGTGCGGCCAGTGTCCAGTATTCGGGAGATAGTAGGTTCGAACCCCACTGTCGGCAGCCCTGAAAATAGGTTTCCGTGGTTTCCTATTTTCACACCAAGCAAATGATGGGGCTGTACCTTAATTAAGGCCACGGCCGATTCCTTCCCACACCTAGCCCTTCCCTGTCCCATCGTCGCCATAAGACCTATCTGTGTCGGTGCGACTTAAAGCAACTAGCAAAAAAAAAAAAAAAAATCTATGTTCATTTATTTTTGGGTTGGCAATACCTCCTTTGCTTTCCGCCAGTTTTGAATCTAGCCAATCACGAAATTTTGTAATTAATTTTCAACGAATCCCGCATTTCTTGTTCACTTTGTGTTTACCAATAAAAATTAAGAGGGTGTGTCCTGATTAGTCTTGAATGATCTCGAACCTTCCCTGAGGGTTTATAATCCGCGGCGTTTCACGTTTCCTAGCCAACTGATCGTCGTCTTTCTGAATGCGTGTGTTTAAACAGGAGGCGGGCGGCCTCTTTCGTCGGCAGCTAGAGCATCTACACGGTAATGGCCACATAATTCCATCTTTCTTGCTGTATCCGCAAATTATTCCGAAGGGAAGGTGAGAATCTTTAACTATGTAACCTACTTTTCTAAAATGTAACTTTTCTTCCGGCTAATGTAAAAATTTCATTAAATCTTTAATTGTAAAGTGGGGATAGAGAGTGAGTTACCTTCTCGAGCTCCCCTTCATCTTGATTTGAGGTGCCTGCGATTTAGCAACTTTTTTTTCTGTAATGTGTTGACGTGATTTCCATGCGCGCCACCTCAACTAGTTTGGGATTAGCCCCTGTTTCATCGGCCGAGAGCCTTATAGGATTTTATATTTCATTGTCTGGGAGTGCAGTGTACGCCTCGATTTAGTTTGTGTTCGGGCCGTTTATTTAACCTGCTCTTGTTCGCAAAGGCCCTGTAGGTTGGGTACTAGATACCCCTGTATAAAATTATTTTCAATTTGTAAGTTGTTCCCTGAGACGCCAGTGTTTGTAAATTTTTATGTAATGTTGCCTTGAGTGGGAAGTAAGAAACTGAGAGCCTGTTTGCCCTTTTTCCAAGTTTTTGTAAGTTTAACGAGTGCCTCTGGAAGGCTAGATATTGTATTTAGGGAGCAAGTGCTCTTGAACTAGGGGATTTATGTCCTTAACTAAATAATACCAGTTCCATTTGTAAAATTGTAAAACCAGGAGCTTGAAGCCCAGAATCTGTAAAAATCACTAATCTTGGACTTTCCTAATCGTGCTTCAAGATTGCTTTTGTACCTGGCATGTTGTTATTTGTTGAATTGTTGTATTTTTGAAAAAACATAACTTTCAGTTCAAGTTTTAAATTAATTTTTATATTGTAGATAGACCCATTCACCCCGGCACCTTCTTTAACATCTTTCTGCTCCACAGTTATCCCCGTAATAATAATAATAATAATAATAATAATAATAATAATAATAATAATAATAATAATAATAATAATAATAATAATAATAAACTCTCCAGGACGAGAAATTTTGACAGAAGTGCATGGATATGGTTTGCGAAAAGTACCAAACAACGTACGTTAAGCAGTTTCAGGATATAAAAAGAGAACGGGTGGCATACAGGGATATTGGCGTTGAAACAGCTGTGTGTAAAGATGGGAAAAATCTAAAATGTTTGTGGGATGATTAAGTGTGAGCAGCTTGTAAAAGTAAAAATAAGGCTTATCAGAAATGGCTCCAAACAAGTACTGATGCAGACATGGATTTGTGTGTAGATGAAAGAAGAAAGAAAGCGCCTACCTATTGTAACGGTTCAAATCCCGTTACAAGATGATATCTGTATTATTATTATTATTATTATTATTATTATTATTATTATTATTATTATTATTATTATTATTATCATTATTATTATTATTATTGTATCGGGCGGTACACCCCTACGCCGCAGTTTTCAATCTTGCGCCAATAAATCATCCTCTACAGGAGAAACTCGGAACTTTAAAAACTGGATCAACTCATAAGTTTCTCAGAAGATATCACTACCGTAAATTTTGTGATTACGAAGTTGCCAGTACTGTGTGGATTTCAACTTGTTTTGTTTTCCGTTCTTCAAGAAGTGTAGACATTCTCTCATAGATATCTCTACAAAAAAACTATGATCATGCACCCTGGTGCGAAGTGAAGAAACTTTTATGAAGAAATTTTGTACTCATAAGTTTTTTCTTTACTAAATTTCGTTCATTCTTTTGTGGGTGGCAAAATTTAGCTTTTCCTTCCGCCAGTTTTGAATTTAGCCAATCCAGAATTTCTGTAATTAATTTCCGACCAATCGTGTATTTCTTCTTCGATTTTGAGTGTAACTTTTGAAGTTAACCAATAAACACCGTGGGTGTGTCTTGATCATTCATGAAAGGTCTCGAACTTTCCCCGAGGGTTTATAAACTGCTGATTTTCATGTCTCTTGGCCATTTGATCAACATCTATCTAAGTGTGTGTATGTGAAGCAGGAGGCGGTTGGTGCCTCCATCAGGCAGCAGATCTTCAGCAAGGTAATGGCCATTTAACGTCTTTATTTCCTGCTAGCTCAGCAGTTTAACCCGCGGGAAAGGTCCGAAAACTTTACCATGTAACCTACCTCTCTAAACATGTCATTTTCTGCTGGCTTATAATAAAAACTTAATTAAATCTGTAACTGTAATTCGGGGACAGAGAGTGATTCACCTTCTCGAGCTCCCCTTCATTTTGGTTTGAGGTGACTACGTTTTGGTAACTGATTTTCTTCTCTTCCTTAATGTCTTAAATAATTCTTATATGAGTCACCTCCATAGTTTGGGAATAGCCCCTGTTTCATCGGCCTGGTGCCTTCTAGGTTTTCAGAAGCTACATTGAGGAGTGCAAGTGTTCGCCTCCTTTCATTTTGTTTTCGGGCCATTTATTTATCTGTTATTTCTTCTACACGAAGGCCCTGTAGGCTGGCTACGAGATACCCGTTTCATTTTTGTATGTTGTACCTTGATGGCCAATAATTGTAAGTTTCTGATATTGCCTTGAATAGGCTTGGAAAACTGAGAGCGTGTCAGCTCTTTTCTAGTGTTGTTGGAATGCCTCTTGGAGGCTTGACATTGTAAAGTGGGAGCAAGTGCTACATGTTATTAGGGGATTTCTGCCCTTGAACAAATTTGGGCGTGGAGCTAGGAGCTCGAAATTGAAAACTATGGGCTTACAACCCTTTTTGGATCCTGTTAAATTTTGTTGTTATTGATAGTTAAAACTCAGAAAATATAACCTTGTTAAAGTTTTAAATTAACTTTGATTTGGTAGTTAGACCCATTCATCCCGACACCTTCTTTCACTTCTGCTGATCCACCAACCACGGTAACAATAATAATACTTCCCTTTGAGCTTTTCTATACACTTCACTGAAACTACGACCTCGTTAAGGTGCAACGTTTACGTCCCGGGTATCATATCACATCGACTTCATGAAACTTTCTAATACCAGCTCTTTTTCATAGCTGAGGGTTATAACGCAAGTAGCAGAGAAAAGGTATTAAAGTTCTGTACCTTAATCCAGGAGCAATCCTATTATTGTTGCTCAAGTGTTGATTTGCCATGTTTACACTCTCCAGCCAGGGAAATGTTGGTGTGATTTATGACACGGTATCTAATTTCAAATCCCGGCATGTGAAACCATGTTCTAGGACACAAATTATCAGAGCTGCGTAAATTACAATGGACAAATCAAAATCTTACGATTTTAGTTTCCACAAAGCCGTATTCTTATCTACTCTAATTCTTCCTGGTATTTTTCCCAATTAATTAGGGTCGACAGCTGAGTGGTTTTGAGCCTGTTTTATGTCCAGATGCTCTTCCTGACACCAATGCCCGGTGGAGGGATGTAGATAACTACAGCGTGTTTTTCTTTAATGATTAATATCTAGTAGATGAAGATAACGGTGTTAAGACGGAAACTAACACCAAGTCCCCGAATCATATAAATTAATCTTACGCAGTCCAAATGCACCGCCAGAAATGGAATCGAACCCGAGGCCCTCTGCTCCAAGGTCAGTACAGAGACCATTCAGCCAAGGAGCCGGAGAGGTTACAGAATTACCACCACAAGATGACACCCATCGTCATTACCTTTCATTTTTGTTTATATCTGATAGCCTGCTTGTGCTACTTGTTGAAATTTGGTACATTTCGCAACGTCGAGAACTGCTCAATTGGGACAGCAGAAAAATTAGCCTCTAGTACTGTCTTAAATGCGATCTAGCATACACAAAACACACCCTAATTCCTCAAGATAAAATCTGTTAAAAAATACCGACAAATGATCACTTCAGTACGATATTTCCATACAAGAAAAATAATTCATTATAGTAACTACTAACGTTATTGCAATGAGGCTGAGTGCCACTGTATTTCATTTCTTGCTATTTTCTGCAAAGAGATAACAGAGTAAATTGGCGAATGAATAAGAAAGCAATGTAGAATTTTCTCTTGCTGTAGGTAAAATAAAACAGGTTGATAAACGTGTCTGGTGTTTAATTCAAGATCCTGATCGTGAATACATTAATGAAATGAAATGACGTATGACATTTTGTGCCAGGAATGTCCTTGGACAATGCATGAATTATTTTAATTGAACTTAGGCTTTTGCGCGAGTACTTGACCGATCTGCCACAGGGCTTAACTAAAGGTTCCGAAAGTCATTTTCTGATCTTTCTTTTCTCTAGGTTCGAAAAGCTGTCTTTCCTGAGTTTCGTCATTTACGCTCGCTTAAGAGAGACTAATTTATGAAACTTTACACGATATTCAACGGAATGGTTCTGCCACTTGTAGCGCGTGACGGGAAATGCGCACGGTTTCTCTCCGTCACTCAGCCTTCCGCCTCGCTCCTTACACCGCGTGTCAAGCTGTCAGGCGCGAGTTGTACATTGACGACGGCGACGCAGTTCCTAATACAGCAAAACACATCCCTTGTCTCAAAAATAGTTTCTAGGTGACAGAAGCGATGTTATATTAAATTGTACAGTATTCCCTAGTCCAGCCATTCCCAAACAAACTGTGATCCCAGGGGGACCGCGACGATTATCCAAAGGGTCCGCAATCATAACGTAAGTTATATTTGAAGAGTGAAATTTTATTGTACGCACACAATTCATAGACCATTATACTAAATTTAGGAAGTATGTCTTCAGTGATTAACTAGCCTTGGCAGAGAAAAAGTGAAAAATAAATTGGCGTATGATATGGGTGGAGAATCAGGTGGAGTGATAAGCTTAGCTCCAGGAAGTCCTATGACTGTATTAAAACTCCGCGTGCCGGGCTAAGTGGCTCAGACGGTTGAGGCGCTGGCCTTCTGACCCCAACTTGGCAGGTTCGATCCTGGCTCAGTCCGGTGGTATTTGAAGGTGCTCAAGTACGTCAGCCTCGTGCCGGTAGATTTACTGGAATGTAAGAGAACTCCTGCGGGACTAAATTCCGGCACCTCAGCGTCTCCGAAAACCGTAAAAAGAGTAGTTAGTGGGACGTAAAGCAAGTAACATTAAAAATTAAAACTCCGCGTCTCTGATCGACTTTTGAGTCCGTGACATCTCCTACTCCCTACAATTTCTAGAGAGGAAATACTGTGTTTAGTGCTTTTCTCAACTAAATACTTGTGTGAGTGTACCCAGTAGCGGCGAATAGGGGGGCAGGCAAGCGGGAGCAGTCACCCCCAACCCCACTTTTTGGTGAAAATACTACATTCTTATTCCATTTTAGTCAGCTGAAACTAGGAATTACAGAAATTATTTAAAAAAAGCTATTTGTACAAGCCCTGTTGTCTTATCAGATAATTATTTACTTTATTTTCTTTAATCATTACCAAAATCGTTAGCGAAAATACAAAATGTCCTTCGTCCCGGCTAACTGATTTGTATAGCGCCATAGCAAATATTGGAGACTTTGCCTGTGCTATAAGGAAGGGTACCAGAGCTATATATATATATATTATTTTTTGGTAAGATCATAGACACTGAGGTATTATTCACCACCTTGCCGCGTGCATTCGTCAGTCTGGCAGTCTCTTTAGTGTCTGTTATTTTTTTTACTGTATAGTCAAGTACTAAATTATTTAAATTGTATGAACACGCAGTAGAATTGTGATAAATGTGTAATATTGATCCTTTGGTGAAAGTTTTACTGTATAGTATTGAACCAAAATCTTTAAAAAAAAACTAATATTACCGCATTTAAGTTGGTAAACTGTCAGTCTTTAACTCTATGTCGAAATTCGCTGAGAGAGTATAAAAAAAAAATTTGTTGCCCTTTTTAGTTTTGATGTATATACCTCCTCCACCCCCCCCTCCCCCACCACCGCTGCGCCATATCCCACAAACCCAGGTACTGCATATTATTTTACCCCCGCACTTTAAATTCCCAATCGCCGCAACTGTGTCTACCTTTCCTACTGTCACAACACAAATGAAAACGAAGTACAGAAACATTGCTAATGTAAATACTAATTTTCGGTTCGAGTGGCTACGCTTGTAAAACGCTTGGTCTGTGGAAAACTGCACCATTGATCCAATAATAGCAACAAGTGAATTTTTTCCAAGTAAGTTTCCAGATCCTGACTGTAATTATTAACCATGTGTCACAATGTTTTATAATTTCTGTGCATTTATAAAGTAGCTTTATATGAAAGAAGTTAAATTAAACTTTGAAATAAAGTAAATAGGCTATAAGTCCTAAATAATACGAATAAAATCAAACATGGTATCATCAAATCATTCTGTTTTTTGTTTTGCTTACCGAATGCAGCATTATGTTCTCTGGCTAAGGGGCCCTTGGATATGCATGCGATAGGGTAAGGTGGTACAATTTTGATATGGGTACAATTTCGATCAAACTAAGGTTTAGCATATATTTTCCACTTCGGAGTGTTGGTAGTACTTGCCTAAGTGTGGCGTTACAGTGCGGAAGGTGTACTGTGTTGCTAGTGGTTGTGTCAAGAATACAGCAGTTTGTGCTTCAGAGATACATATTTCTTCTTGTAGAAAGGTGAGTTGACTTGCTTAGTTTTGTGCTCTGTTATAAAACTGCCTAGTTTTCACAGGCTGGCAGACAATGATATTGTGAGGTTAGAACCATGCTGTTTATTTCTGCGTGTGCTGGCACTACCACAGAGAACTCGTCTGTGACATGTGCTGCCATCTGTTGGCATGCAGGGATAGTATGTGACGATAGATACAGTAATACCAACAGTACATTTTCGATCAGCAGACAGGTACAATTTCGATACACTAGTACAATTTCGATCGGAGGAAATATATTGGTTTAAGCAGTTAAATAGCAATATTGTGTTACAGTAAAAGTCTTGTCCGCCTCCGTAGCGTAACGGTTTACGCTATTAGCTTCCCTCCTCGGGGAGCCTAGGTTCGATTCCCGGTTCTGCCAGAGATTTATAAATGGCAGGAGAGGTGGTACGTGGTGAAAATAGTACATGCAGCTCATCTCCATTGGGGGTGTGGCTGCAAAGAGCTGCACCACCTCGGAACGAGGGCACAATCAGATAAAAAGGAATATCTTATTATGAAGCAAAAGAGGATGATGTTGTTATTTAAGGATTTCAGAATCTAACTTTCTCCTGACTTAAAAAAAGAATGTTTTAATTTCCTACTCTCTGAGAAACAAACAATATAGTTCCTAACTCAAATTCACATTTATGATTTCATGGTATTCAGAAGCAAACACTGCCTTTATGAACTCATAGGTCGAACGATGTTTGGAATTTTATTCGTTTTCACTCACAAAATAAAATAAAATAGCCTATGCATTAGGTTAATTTATTGACAGGGCTGTATTCTGCACATTCTCATCCGAATGTATTCGTTTATTTCAGATGCCGCGGAAAAGACCAGAAAATAAAATTTATAATAAGTGGAATCAGATAGCGATGGGAGCGGCAGTGGACAGTGTAATTAATGGGCATCTAAGCATTCGAGGTGCATCAGAATTATATGACATTCCTTTCAGTACGCTACATGGCAAAATAAAAATTAAAAAGGAAATACAAGCTGGATTAAATCCACGAGTTGGAGACAAAATTGGTCGCCCAACGGTACTCACACTTGAAATGGAAGGGGCCTTAGTCGAGAGGCTTCTATCGCTAGAGCAACGAGGATTGGGTCTGACGCCTGTTCAAGTGAGGAAAGCTGCATTTGAGTTAGCTGAAACGAACAATGTCAAACATCCCTGGAGCTTAGATGATAAGATTGCAGGCATTGATTGGTTTCGAGCCTTTTTGAAAAGATATCCTAATTTAAGTCTGAGAAAACCTGAAGGTCTATCACGAGCCAGAGCTGAAGGGTTAAATAAAGAGGAGGTAAGTCATTACTTCCAAAATTTGGAAAATATTTTGGAAGAAAATGACATGTTTGATAAACCTGAGCTCATATACAATATGGACGAGACCGGCTTTCCTCTCAACAACAGACCTCCTAAAATAGTCAGTCGGAAGGGCAAACGCGAGGTTGTTTCATTAACAAATGTGGAAAGAGGAGAAAATGTGACAGTGGTTGCGTGTATGAGTGCATCAGGTTCGTACATTCCACCAATGGTCATTTTTAAGGGAGTTAGGAAGCGCCCTGAATTCCATGATGGATTACCTCCTGGTCCCATCGTGGAGATGAGCGATTCGGGGTACATTAACGAAAAACTTTTCATGACCTGGCTTCGACACTTCAAGAAATATAAAATGACAGGAAAGGTTCTAATCATTCTCGACAATCACGGGAGCCATACGAGCCTGGAAGCTATAGAATACTGTCGGGAGAACGAGATAGAACTTTTGGGATTGCCCCCACACAGTACACATGCTCTACAGCCGTTAGACAGAACATTCTTTAAGTCCCTGAAGGCTCATTACCACAGAAATGTAACCGAGTGGATTCATCGTAACCCCAATGAGAATCTTACTAAATCAAGATTCTGCCCTATTTTCTCTACTGCCTGGTATCAATCGGCGTCAGCTGGATCTGCTATCAAAGGTTTTCAGTGTACAGGAATAATGCCATTTTCTAAGGACACTGTTCCAGAAGAAAAGTTTGCTCCTGCTGCGTTATTTCAGTCCCCTACTACCTCATCTGTTGCAGCTACTTTCAGCAGTGCGAGCAGTTCATTTGAAACTCCAGCTTCTTCATCCCCTAGCATTCCAACTACTGCCAGCAGTATGAGCACTTCGGAAACGGGACTTGTCACAACATCAAACGAAGTAAATGAAGACAAGATCGACACCATAACGCCAGCATCAAACAAGAACTCACCCCAAGATGCTGTCAGAGTAATTCTGCCAACGCCAGAGAAGAAAGTGTCATTACGTAAACGGAAAACGCAGACATCAGTGCGACTGACTTCAGACGAAAATCTGGAAAAAATCAGAAGCAAGAGACGTATTTTTCAACAGGCACAGAAGAAAAGTAACGATAAGGGTAAACACGGGTCTGCCAGTGAAGACGAAAGTATTATTCGAAGCAGAAGATTGCCAGCAAACGACGATGAGTGTGGATTTTGTTTGATGAACTATTACTGTGTACAATCAATGAAAAAAGGTGACTGGATTCGTTGCCAGAAATGTAATGTTTGGTATCATGAAATATGTGTTGGTGCAATAGGAAAAAAACACTTCGTATGTGGAAGATGCCAGTGATCGAAGTTGTACCAGTAGGTGATCATAATTGTACCCGGCGAGGTACATTTTCGATCAATTACATTAAACTATGTTTTTTAATCTTGTATCTAAACTAACCACTGTAATATAGTAATACATATAGGAATACATTCACTACATTTCAGAGTATTTGTAACACTATTTAAATTCACTCTAGCTTATGTATTTTTTCCGTGGCAGCGAAATTTGCCTTTAGTGATCGAAATTGTACCACCTTACCCTATACTCAAGGGGCCTTTTCTTCTTCTTCTTCTTCTTCTTCTCATCTGCTTACCCTCCAGGTCCGAGGGATCCCGCCTCTACCACCTCAAGGGCAGTGTCCTGGAGCTTCAGACTCTGGGTCGGGCGATACAACTGGGGAGGATGACCAGTACCTCGCCCAGGCGGCTTCACCTACTATGCTGAACAGGGGCCTTGCGGGAGGATGGGAAGATTGGAAAGGATAGACAAGGAAGAGGAAAGGAAGTGGCCGTGGCCTTAAGTTACGTACCATCGCGGCATTTGCCTGGAGGAGAAGTGGTAAACCACGAAAAGCCACTTCCAGGATGGCTGAGGTGGTAATCCAACCCACCTCTACCCAGTTGACCTCCCGAGGCTGAGTGAACCCCGCTCCAGCCCCCGTACCACTTTTGAAATTTCGTGGCAGAGCCGGGAATCGAACGCGGGCCTCTGGGGGAGGCAGCTAATCACACTAACCACTACACTACAAAGGCGGATCAAGGGGCCTCAGAGGAAAAGAAATTGGGCAACCCTACCCTAGTCAGTTCCATTGCACACTCGCATTCTCCTTGTAATGTATCTGTAAATGGCATTTCAAGTTTAACAAGTCGGCATAAAGGATGTCAATTTTTAAACTTTCTCCGTTTCCAATCGTGAAATGCATTATTATAAAGGAACTTGAAAGTAGCTAAAGTAAGACTAACTTTGCTCTGTTGAAATCTGGAGAAGTAACTTTCATAGGAGAGCAATAAAGCGGAGCCGAGATCTCCTGAATGGCAGAAGAAACGTGCAGAAAACATTTCTATTACTGCTGTGAATATTATATTGAAGCAATATGCTAGAAAGGAAACTTTACAATATCCCAAGTTAGTAAAATGTGGAAAAAACGGATTTGTGAATCTCTGATGTTCTGAGACCAATTCTCAGTTTCTGCTTCAAGTGTAACCAAGCTCTGACGTTTTAGAACTATACCAGGATCTCTTCTTCCAAGCTGGACCGTGTCATTTTGAATATCTATTACTGGTAGTCAACGCTTCGATGGCTAGGGTGATAGATAAGTTCGGATAAAGTAGATCAGTCGCCTTGATTAAAAATATAAAGTGCATTTGGAACGCCGGTAAACGAACATAAGACAATGGCAAGTTCCAACACGGATGAAGAACTTAAGTAGCTTAACACGCAGCGGAAACTTCATCTCTGAAATACTATGAATGTTTCTCCAAACTCAGTCACCACTGAGCTGCATTTAGAGCAGTCGCCCCGGTGGCAGATACCCCTGTCTGTTTTATCTAGTCTTTCCTTAAATAACTGCAAGGAATTCGGAAATTTGAAAAATCTCCATTGGCAAATAATTCCAATCCCTAACTACTCTTCCTATAAACGAATATTTGCCCCAACTTCTCCTCTATACTGTGTTCTTTCCCACTTTTAAAATCACCACTGAAACCTATTAGTCTACTAATATCACTCCATGCCATCTCTCCACTGAGAGTTTAAAACATACCACTTCGACGAGCAGCTCGTCTCCCTTATCCCAAGTCATCCCAGCTAAACTTCGCAACATTTTCGTAACGCTACTCTTTTGTCACAAATGACCCAGAACAAATCGAGCTGCTTTTCTTTGGATTTTTTCCAGTTCTCGAATCAAGTAATCCTGGCGAGGGTCCCACACACTGGAACCATACTCTAGTGGGGATCTTACCAGAGTTTTAGTGCCCACGTGTGTGTGTATGTTGTGCGGGGCGGGAGCTGGTGAGTGATTGATGGGTTAGTTTAATTATGGTTAATCCATTTTTGATATTTTTTCCAAAAATATTCATGAGATATTAGGAAATCCAACTCTCCAACGAACCAATAATGAACCAGATGAGCGAGCCAGGAATTCCTAAGATAAGTTGAAGTTATCTATCTGGCTCCTTGGGTTAATGTTCAGCGCAATGGAATTCGGTCCGAGCGGGCACCATTCGATTTCCGGCCAGGTCGAGAGATTTTATCCGCGCCTAGTTAATTCGTTTGGCTTCGGGGCTGAGGTTTCGTGTTTGTCTTAATACACACATCTTCATATATATAGGCTACAAATTGCACTAGAAACGCTACATAAAGAAGGAAAGGACAACGCACGTACGACAGCGTCTCCAAAAGCACCCGACCGTAAAACTGGAGCTTAATCTACACGTAGGCTAAGAAGAAGACGAGAAATATTTCATACTGAAATAGTCTGCAGCAGCTTCTGATGAGTGATGATGGAGTCAGCTATGTTTTCTAGTAATGGAGGAAATGTCCATTGTTCTTCGTGAAGGATCACCCATCGCTTTACTATTAGCGAAACCTTTAATGATACTGTACTTAATTTTACGAGGTTGAGCGGCACAGAAGGAGCTCCATAGTTTCCAATAGTATTGCCAACGGAATGGAACTGGAGACTGAATTGAAGCGGCAGCATTATTATGCTTTCCACATATTTAACGACTTTCGCAATCATATTTGTGTCATGCTTAGCGGTCAGCTTTTGTCTGTACTCATATCAAATGTCTGGAAATGGCATCGGCTTTACCAAGTCATCACAGTTCAGTGAAAGTTATTTACTCCAAAAAAGGGAAGCGAAATTGAACTATGAAACAAACTCAGTTGTTGTGTTGTAAGGCGTTCCTTTGAAGTACTAGGAATCTCCTCAGCCATTGCAATTTATTTTGATAGTCAGTTTTCACCTTATTTCTTTCTCTTGCTGCGTGAATAACGATAATATTCGAATTGTTGCTATTATACCACCAGATGCCACCACGATGCGTAATCCATTCATTCTTGGCGCTAGAGTTTGCCCAATTCTAACCGCCAAGGTAAACGAGAACTACCGATTCACAATTATAGAGCCAAACAATCACTAGTTTCGCGGACATTACACTATATTCGATTCGAGTGATCGAGTGACAGACCTTCTAAAGAAAAAGCTAACAATCAAGCTTGTATTTTAACGTAGCTGCTGATACCGTGATCAGAGGCATAGGTCGACGTCCTGATGGAGATATTCTGATGCATAATGGCGCGTGTTTTGTGAGTTCGATTTCCTGACAGGCTGAATCAGACCTCATCTGAAGAAATGAAGAACTGAGGATCCGGAAGTACTGACTCTACTTTACTCACAAACCACCAGAAGAACTCAATACGCGAAGGTTCGTCTGGACGCTCTGACGCATGCACAACAGTAAATTTGTAAGGATACAGATACAGACAAGCCTCTGTGGCTCAGACGTCAGCGCGTCGGCCTCTCACCGCTGGGTTCCATGGTTCAAATCCCGGTCACTCCAAGTGAGATTTGTGCTGGACAAAGCGGAGGCGGCACAGGTTTTTCTCCGGGTACTCCGGTTTTCCCTGTCATCTTTCATTCCAGCAACACTCTCCATTATCATTTCATAGCATTTATCACTCGTTAATAAATCACCTTGGGAGTGGCGACCCCATTGTAATAACAGCCTATATATGTTTCATTAATTACAACCCTGACCCGGTCAATGACTGGAAAACAGGTTGTAGGTTTTCATTTTCACAGATACAGACAAGCCTCTGTGGTTCAGACGTCAGCGCGTCGGCCTCTCACCGCTGGGTTCCATGGTTCAAATCTCGGTCACTCCAGGTGAGATTTGTGCTGGACAAAGCGGAGGCGGGACAGGTTTTTCTCCGGGTACTCCGGTTTTCCCTGTCATCTTTCATTCCAGCAACACTCTCCAGTATCATTTCATTTCATCTGTCAGTTATTAATCATTGCTCCAGAGGAGTGGGACAGGCTTCGTCAGCCGCCACAATTCCTATCCTCGCCGCAAGATGGGGCTTCATTCATTCCATCCCTGACCCGGTCATTTCCTGGAAAACAGGTTGTAGGTTTTCATTTTCACACATGCAGGCCCTTTTTGTTAATTTCTTTCGACAGGACGATCTCTGAATTCCCACTTGCACAGATAAACGGCGCTGAGATTTCTGTCCAGGCTCTTCTTGACTTGAGCAATGTTTTCTGGTATTCGAAATCTTTCCGCATAGTTACGCTTCTTATTCGCTACAATTCCGGTTTCGCACCATTTTATCAATAAGTTTTTCATTGTAGATTTTTGCTGGAGGTTTTTTACCAAAACACCAGTCTTAAACTTTTCGCAAACAATTCCGCATAGGATTACCACGAATCGTGCTTCGCGTAACACTCGACAATGAAGACGTGCTGTTTCATCGTGAGCACCACTTTGTGTTGCATTCAACTAGTCACCAAACACGTCTGCTCCTCTCTCTCACTCACCGACACGTTTATGATACAGCGACGCACTCGGAACTTGAGATGGGGAATCTGATTCATTTGAAACGATTCACTACAATGATTCGTTCATTTGATTCGTTCTTTTAATTCGTTCATTCGATTACCACGTGACGGAGAGCCGAAAGTGAAACCATACACTCAGATAAAACACTCTGCTGTATTCTTTATAACTGCTACTGCTTTACAAGTTTCAAGAAGTGAAATGTTCAAGGTATTTGCTAGCATTTTAACAAGAGTAATATCCTTTTTTCGATATTACAGTCGAGCAATGCTACACAACTCTCCGACTAGTCCTTTCCAAACATAAGTACTTACCATTCAAAACTATACGACAATCAAAAATAGTGATTCAAAAATGGTGGATACCCGTTTTGGCGATATGAATCAGAACGAACGAGGAACCAAGGAACGAGCTGCGGCTGCTGCCATCTCTCGATTTGGCTTTCGAATTTCGATTCAAAAATGAGTCGATTCATTTCGTCCACATTTGGATCGATAGAGGGGGTTGGAAGTTGAGTGTATATTACAACGTGCTAATTTCTTATTTAAAAAGAATCAATGACAACTTGTGAAGTACGACTGTGTTTTTATTTATTAAACCTGAACTAAAAGTCCGGATTACGAGTCAAATACTCCTAACCTAACCTTATAGCAAAAATTTGAAATTTGTTACGGAGATATCCGTTGAGCAGAAGGATGTGAAGGAAGGTGCTGGGATGAATGGGTCTAACTAAAATATCAAGAATTGAATTACAACTTTAAAATGTTATATTTCTTTTAGAATATCAAACTTAACAAGTTTCTTCACTGAGTGAACATAACAGCATGACAGGTACAATTAGCAATCTTGAAACACGACTTAGAAAATCCCAAATTAGTGAATTTTACAGCTTTGGGGTTTCAAGCCCTTGGTTTACAAATTTTGAGATACCGGATCCAGTTTACAAAACTTACGAAATCAAAATGGTTAGACAGGGACGGAAAATCCCCGACTCGGCTGTATATCGAACCCAGGAACCCCTGGACCAAAGCCCACCGCGCTAATCATTTAGACATTGAGTAGGATATAATAATAATTAATAATAATAATAATGATAATAATGGTTTTAGGTCCAATATACTACTTTTCAGCTTTTTCGAGATGCCGTGCTGGAATTATGTCCCACAGTAGTTTCCTTACGTGCCAGTACATATACAGTCATGAGCCTGGAATAGCTGAGTAACTTCAAATTCCAATGGACTGAGCAGAGATCAAACACACCTATCTTAACTCAGAAGGCTAGCGCTTCCCAAATGACGTGAAAGTCACTCAGGACGGCTGTATGTATTCATCAGATGAAGCAGTATTACTGAAATATCTACGGTGATATTGGTATTGAACTACTTAGGACTAGAATTGGAATAGGTGCTTCCTGTACAATCCGTAATTTTCGAAGAGTATGTGAGGAGGAAAGCGATCACAAAACCTAAATGAAATGGACCCATAAATTAGTAGGATCAAATCTACTCGCGTTTGGCCTCGGTCACAGTACACACCACCCATTCATTCATGCCAATTAAGAGCAACGGCCTCGCTAAAGTAGCTGCCGGCTTACACCATCTTGACAGACGGATCACTATTATGAGCCATATCACTCCATCTGCCTTCAACCAGCTTTACAGATCTTTTTACGGGATAGTTCCCAGGCTGCCTTGACTACTGTACTCGAGGTTGCAAGATAGAATCGCAACGCATTTGTTTGACATATTAAACTGTCATAATTTGACATATCAGAGCCAGCAAATTTTCTGAAAGGTTAAAGGATCATTTTCGGTGGTAAAGACCGACACTCTAGCTTTCGTTTTCTGCTAGCGGTTTAAAGCCGTACCAACACAGGCTTTCTGTGATAATGGGATGGGGAAGGTCGAACTTCTAGAACTGGGAAGGAAGCGGCTGAGTCCATAATAAAGATAAAACCTCAGCACTTACTGGTGTGAAAACGTAGAAAACCTAAGAAAAACCCATTTTTATGATTCCCAAATGCAAACTCCAGTTTAATTAGTTGAAGGGGCACAATGGCGTATAACTATTAATAGATATCTAATTAGAGAGCCTGAGACGTGCATTGACAGATATAAAACCCAATCTGCGAGATATATACTGAACACACGTAACAAACCTCTAGAAGCGTAGGGAACAATTTTTAATGTTGAAAAGAGAGAGAAGATTTCAAGAAATCTCCCAGAAACGGTTTCGAAGTATGGTACGCCATCTGACGTCGTTTTACCAGGCTCTCGAATAAATTTATAAACTTATCACAGTACTACATTAAACGTTTTGGATGTAACGGGCAGCCTGGTGTCGTCATTGGACAATTGCTAAAAGTATAAATACTATTATTTTTACTTTCCTACATTAAATACTGTAATTTCTACGTGCAAGCTGCACAAGGTTAACGTGATATATTATTTTTAGGTTCGTTAATTGGGGCTTAATTAGCTCAGTGGCATAGCTGCTGACTTACCATTCGGAAAGCTGAGGTTCTTATCCAGGTCGATCCTCGGTTGAGATTTTCATCTCAGAAAACACGTTTGGCCAGGAAGGCCATTTGGCCTTAAACCCCAAACCATAAAATCAAAATAAAGTTGGGTGGCTCCAGTGGACTCACAAATACTGGGAAGGAAGGAAGAAGAACATTGTCTATTAGAGGTTCCTAATTATTTCGGATAGCTCTCTACATCATTCACGGTCCAGATTCATAACTTTCTCAATGGCAATCGAAACAGACCTTCAACGTATTAGGTCGTGTTACGTACATGTAGTACGTGTTGAAGAGATGTTAAATACAGAACAAAAATGACCAGCCGGACACCAGTGGGATCCGAACCCACAACCTCCCACTGGTGTCCGGCTGGTCATTTTTGTTCTGTATTTAACATCTCTTCAACACGTACTACATGTACGTAACACGACCTAATACGTTGAAGGTCTGTTTCGATTGCAGTGCGGTCGTGAAAATTCAATACTCATTTCTCATTGGCACATGACTACTTTAAAACAAATCACGTCAAGAATCTTGAAGTCGTGGGACTTATGATCAGAGTCAGAGGCACGGCTGCGGCTTTTTTTGTCGATTTCTGCAAGAGACTCAGAATCAACAGAGTGTCGTACATAACATTGCTCTCACAACACAGAAGGAATCCATCAAGATAGTGAGAGACCATTTACATTCATACATTTGTTAATACACTGAATGTTCCTCAAATCACAAATCTTTGTTTTAGATATTTATATTGATTAGAATGCTTTACGTTGTTAATTTATACATCTTAGTACTCTGGATCCTTATAGTCGCCTGTAATTTCGGTCAGAGTTATAATAATAAAATCAAGCGTGGCTGTGTCGGTGTAACGGCCACAAGTTTTGATGTATGTTCTACAAGGCAGTATTCTTGGTCCTTTGTTTTCCTGTATTCATATTAATGACGTACCCATCATGCAATCCATGTCAGGAAACAACACACGCCACCTCTAAGCTCCTCTAAGCTCACGATCTTCAAATATATCGATACTGCATGACTTCAAACTTGGGTGAAACAACAGAAGATATTAACAATGACGACTCAGCGTACAGGCACAATGAAATTCCATTGTTGTTGTTGTTGTTTTTGTTTGAGTCATCAGTCCATAGACTATTTTGATGCAGCCCTCCATGCCACCCTCTGAGTTAAGCAACCCTTTCTTCAACTAACTTGAAGAGTTATTCGGTGTCCTAACCTTTTCTATTATACCTAACTATTGCATCCTACATCTGCTCTAATCTGCTTGTCATATCCATATCATGGTCTACCCCTACCGTTCTTACCACCTACACTTCCTTCAAAAACCAACTGAACAAGTCCTGTGTGTCTTAAGATGTATCCTATCATTCTATCTCCTCTTCTTGTCAAATTTAACCAAATCTATCTCCTCTCACCAATGCGATTCAATATATCTTCATTCGTGATTCGAACTATCCATCTCACCTTCAGCATTCTTCTGTAACACCACATTTCAAAAGTTTCTATTCTCATTCTTTATGAGCTAGTTATCGTCCATACAATGCCACGCTCCACGCGAAAGTCTTCAAAAACATCTAATTCCTATATCAATGTTTGAAGTGAGCAAATTTATTTTCTTAAGAAAGCTTTTCCTTGGTTGTGCTAGTCTGCATCTTATGTCCTCCTTACTTCTGCCATCGTTAGTTATTTTACTACACAAGTAACAATATTCATCTACTTCCCTTAACACTTCATTTCCTAATCTAATATTTCCTACATCACCTGCCTTCGTTCGACTGCACTCCATTACTTTTGCTTTGGACTTATTTATTATGCAGTACTAAACGCCGCAGGCAATCATAATAGCATGACGAAAATTACTTAGGTGCTTCAACAATACAGCAATCCCAACTATCCTGCTTGCCGGCCCTAACCGCACGGCCAGCTCGCTCGGTTGCCGAAAAAAAAAAAAAAAAAAAAAAAAAAAAAAAGAACCAGTCAGTATGAGTTTGAAATGTTATTCCTAATATTATTATTTCTTCATTTTAAACAAATTACCCATCTTCAAGACCATCAGTTTTAAGAATTATCTCCCATCCCCATTCAGGCAGTAGATGTTCTCGACCACCTCAATTTTGAGACGTTCTCGATATATTTTTTTGACGCTCGACTTCAGTTATTTTGGACTTTTTGGAATTGTGGTAAAACACTCTGCTTTCTCGAACGTTTTCGGTAATGATCAAGTCATTCATTGTAGACAGGCTGCAAGCTCATCTAAGAGAGTCAAAATCACAATGTGGAAAGTAACTGGAAATTTGAAACGAAATGTCCTCCCGATGAATGACGACCGGATTCTAATTCCACACGTTAAATATCATTGTTGTACGAATAAATGAGTCGATAAATAGATACGTCGTCTACTAGGCAACCAGTTACACTGAATCTCTATATGCAAAATCTTAAAAATTATCAGTAATATTTACTTTAGAGGGTTATGCCAGTACAACTAAGTGACAATCTCACCTCGCTGAGAAAGAATTAAGAATGTGAAATTCGATCTCGCCGAATCATATCTCTACCGTGGAAACACCTACAAGTTTTAGATGCCACTCTCCTAACTTAACGCTGATATCTATCACATGGTTATGGGTGAAAGTAATGTCGTCGTATACATCAGAATGGTTAAAAAAAATTAAACTTGTTTCCTCAATCCCGAGGTGGTGCAGATGGTGGTCCTATCACATACCAGCCTTCCTGCCATTCTTAAATTTCTGGCAGTACCGGGAATCGAACCCGAGTCTCCGAGGACGACAGCTAATAGTGCTAACCGTTACGCTAGGTAGACGGACATCAGAATGGTGAAGATGATTCATTCATCCGGCTGAAAAAGGTATTGTTATCATTGAACACTTCACACATGATGGTCGTCAATGCCTTGTTTTTTGTAGACTATATCTAGTACCAATTTCAGCTTTCTAAGCGTTCTAGTTTTCTCACTAAATCCGTGTAAGAAGACAGAACTGAGGAATGGACTTACCCGATGGACGGAGCTGTGCGCGTCAACATGACGAATATGGCACAATAATTTTACTGAAAGAAAGTACAAAAAGTTTGGTCATGAGAGGTTCCTTGTACTTTTCTTGTAATGGCGAGATACCAATCTGTACCCGGCGCCAATTTTAGCTATTCGAACGTTTTCGGCATCTCAATCCTACAGTGAAAGACAGATGGAACAGGGACATGTCGAGACATTTTAGGAAATAAATACATTCTTCGCAATTCTTCACATGACAGTATTCTGTAATGTTCACTAAGTTACTGTGTGTTTACCCTGTACATTTAGAACCCACTGAGAAGAATCAAACAGCACCTCACACGACTTGCTACCACGCCACAGTCCAGAATTACACATTTGTTAGCCGCACGGCACGGCGATTTTAGTACGTACCTCAAGATGGCAGCACTGTTGCAACAGCCCTGTGAAATGATACCGAGATCAAATTCTTGTTGATAGAAACAATGGCCCTTTCTCTTCAACAGAGTTATTGAACACTGTCGTCACACGTCTCATCTAGAAATTATTTTGATTTGAAAATGTTCCTGTTTCTGTAACGCTCACAAGCCTAAATACGGGCCCGAAAATGTTGACCTATTCTACAACGTCAAGTGAGTATTTATACCTACAGTATGTATAGTGGAAAGTGATTCTGTGATTGGCTTAATGATAACGACCGGCCTTCACAGGCCCAGTGCTAATATTAGTTACAGTCAGAACGATGATAGGCTACTCCTTCTGTAATGTAATTGCCTTAACGTCCCACTTTTATAGTTTTCAGATACGCTGAAGTGCTAGAATTATGTCCCACAGGCGTTACATTACGTGTCAGTAAGACTACCAACACTGAATCTGCCAAACTGGGCTCAGAATTACAGCGCTCTGCAGTCTAAGCCAATCAGCCTGATTATACTACTACTACCACCACCAGGATGAGTGTGAGACATATCCCTCCGTGGATCAGTGGTAGAATGTTGGCCTCCGAATTCCAAGGTCAGGGGTTAAAACCTAGCAGATGAAGTGAGATGTTTGAGTAGAGAACAGTCAATTGCTCCATGTCGTACGACGTTAGCATGTAAATCATCTCTGGTGATACACTTTATATTCACCACATCCAGTAACATTAATCAAAACTCAGAGCATTAGGTCGCCCAATAGAGTTCTAATTCCTCTGCCCTACCGGGCGAGTTGGCCGTGCGTGTAGAGGCGCGCGGCTGTGAGCTTGCATCCGGGAGATAGTAGGTTCGAATCCCACTATCGGCAGCCCTGAAAATGGTTTTCCGTGGTTTCCCATTTTCACACCAGGCAAATGCTGGGGCTGTACCTTAATTAAGGCCACGGCCGCTTCCTTCCAACTCCTAGGCCTTTCCTATCCCATCGTCGCCATAAGACCTATCTGTGTCGGTGCGACGTAAAGCCCCTAGCAAAAAAAAAAAAAAAAAAAAAAAAAATTCCTCTGCCAACTGCTGGAGTAAAACAGAACATCGAAAAGCGACACGCAACCATCTAAATGGCGTCGCAGCCAAATGCCTGAACACGGTATTTGAGGGCATATTGTCCGGTTCTTTGGCTGAGTGTTCAGCAGGCTATCGTGGCGTTCAGTTCTGACTGTTCCGGGTTCGATTCCTAACCGGGATGGGGATTTTAGTCGCGTCTGGTTAATTCCTCTGGTAAATAGATATTCATATACAGCTGGCATCGTTAATGGCATCCGGCCTTAAAACAGGCCCAAGACCGCTTGTGTTACATAGTTGGCATCCGCGACCCTATCAGGTTGTAGGAAAAAGTGATAGAAATTATTATTATTATTATTATTATTATTATTATTATTATTATTATTATTATTATTATTATTATTATTATTATTATTATTATTATGTCCGGCTCCGTGGCGAAGTGGTTAGCGTGCTGGCCTTTGGTTCAGGCGGTTCCGAGTTCGATTCCCGGCCGGGTCAGGGATTTTAACCTTCATAGATTAATTTCTATGGCTGCGGGGCTGGGAGTGTGTGCAGTCTTCATAATTAGAATTCATTGTAGGTAGGATCCCTGTCCTCATAGACTCGCAGGTCGCATTTACTGCATGTCGGGCTGAGTGGCTCAGAAGTTTGAGGCGCTGGCCTTCTGACTCCAACGTGGCAGGTTCGATCCTGGCTCACTCCGGTGGTATTTGAAGTTGCTCAAACACGTCAGCCTCGTTTCGGTAGATTTATTGGCACGAAAAAGAACTCCTGTGGGGAAAAATTCCGGCACCTCGGCTTCTCCGAAAAAAATTAAAATTAGTTAGTGGGACGTAAAGCAAATAACATTATTATTAACATTTACTGGGTCAACTCGAAAGATCTGCACCAGGCTTCTTCGGAGGCCACACACCATTATTATTATTATTATGGGATTGAATAATATTTACAGCGGTACGTGGAAACAATTGGATCACACTGCGTCACGCCACTGTATTCGAGAGGTAGTGCACTTAAAGTAATTGTGGCAGGTGTTATAAAACTTTCCTATACTATACGTTCGATAAGACAAAAATAAAAATTCTAAGTATTTCGCAGTGAGGATCTCAGGTTTGGCTACATATACCCACACGTATATTTAATATCTCACTGACTGGATCGCAATCGTACAGCGTTCTGAGGACAATAACGCTAACAGTAAGCTACGCTCCATTGAGAGCGCAATGTAGGGAATCTCAATTTTACTTTGTCACATAGAGAGAGAGAGGTGGACCGACCTCCTTCCTAGCCACACCGACCGCGGAGTTAGGGGGACAGTTATGAGGCCAGCCTGCGTGCGTATCTGTGGAATTCACAGCTGGCTCTCGGGCAATGAATGAATGAGATGTGGCAGCAGCGCGTCTCCAAAACGCTTTATGAGGCATGTGGTTACAAAAAAACTGTGCTCTACTAATTGCCAGGACAGGGAGAGGTTTTGCTGAGAGTATGCGCTAACGAACGGACCCTTTCACCACACTCCGGCAGATAATCCACCTTCTTTTTTTTTTTAGTCGACTGTCATTTGAAACTTCTCGATATTTTTGTCAACTGGTTACGGTAAAGCTCTTTGCATGAAAGTTGAGACATAATTTATTACTCGTATAAAATCAGAGACAAAAGGGAGAGTAGCACAAATAAAAATCTCTATAGCTAACCTTGTGACCATGTAATATTACATTGCCTTAGAATACACCATCTGGGATATTTACAAGTGAGTCGAAAACTTCATTCGGACGTGTGCACTCCTTGCTATTATTACATTATTACACCTTAATACAGAAGCGTGGATCCTTAAGTTGCCTCAAGGACAGGAAGAAGAAGAAGTAGAAGAAGAAGAAGAAAACAAATTTGATTGCTTGACTAGTCTGTTTTCAAGTTAAGTTGGAAAACTTTTGCCACACTGTTAATGATAATGTTATTGGCTTTACGTCCCACTAAATCGGGCGAGTTGGCCGTGCGGTTAGGGGCGCACAGCTGTGAGCTCGCATCCGGGAGATAGTGGGTTCGAACCCCACTGTCGGCAGCCCTGAAGATGGTTTTCCGTGGTTTCCCATTTTCACACCAGGCAAGTGCTGGGGCTGTACCTTAATTAAGGCAACGGCCGCTTCCTTCCCATTCCTAGGCCTTTCCTGTCCCATCGTCGCCATAAGACCTATCTGTGTCGGCGCGACGTAAAGCCAATAGAAACGTCCCATTAATTACTTTAACGGTTTTTGGAGACGCCGAGGTGCTGAAATTTAGTCCCGCAGGAATTCTTTTACGTGTCAGTAAATATACCGACACAGGGCTGACGTATTTGAGCACCTTCAAATACCAAAGGACTAAGCCAGGATCGAACCTGCCAAGTTGGGTTCAGAAGGCCAGCGCCTACACCGTCTGGGGCACTCAGCCCGGCGCCACACTATTACTACGGATGCCATTCCCCTACTATGTTGACACATCCGTCAGACTGCGTGACATTTCTATAGTTTAATAACGGTGCGTTGCCAATGTTAGGATGAGAAGATCCCATGCTGCTGGTTGAAGGAGGAGCAACAAGGAAGTGGCCACCGCACTTCAACTATAAAAAAAATGGCTAACCTCCCTGGGGATTTGCTTATTCCATCTATATCCGAGGAGATATATGGTTTGAGGTACCGATACCGGTGCGCCCATCAGCGCTCTTCTGCCGGTCTGTAATAATTTGTATATTTATGTGTGAGTTAATAGATATGAAACGAGATTTCGTTCACGTTAAATAGCAGTTAACTTTTGTGTATTCTAATTCGTGTGCTGTATGTGTGTGGGTAAGAGCCTCCGTGGCTCAGGCGGCAGCACGCCGGCCTCTCACCGCTGGGTTCCGTGGTTCAAATCCCGGCCATTCCATGTGAGATTTGTGCTGGACAAAGTGGAGGGAAGACAGGATTTTCTCCGGGTACTCCGATTTTCCCTGTCGTATTTCATTCCAGCAACACACTCCAATATCATTTCATTTCATCTTTCATTCATTAAACATTGCCCGAGAGGACTGTGACAGGCTTCGGCAGCCGGCACAATTCCTATCTGACCCGATCGAATGAGTGGAAACAGGCTGTAAATTTCCATGTGTAAGGGTGTCCAGGGGCTTTGGAGATTGGCTGACACAGCAGTATGTTTATACGATGTGATTCAACCTGCGTGGTTACCCATGCAGTGTTTATCCTAGCTTAATGTTGCGTTTGGAAGTTGTAACACTGTACCGTATATATTATTGCTAACATATTTATTAATATGTATGTGCGGATGGATTTGTTCAGATTTTACAGCATATTAGCAGCTATCGTGTCCGACTCGTTGGCTGAATGGTCAGCGTACTGGCCTTCGGTTCAGAGGGTCCCGGGTTCGATTCCCGACCACGTCGGGGATTTTAACCTTCATTGGTTAATTCCAGTGGTTCGGGGGCTGGGTGTTTGTGCTGTCCCCAACATCCGTGCAACTCACACACCACACATAAAACTATCCTCCACCACAATAACACGTAGTTCTCTACACATGGCAGATGCCGCCCACCCTCATCGGAGGGTCTGCCTTACAAGGGCTGCACTCGGCTAGAAATAGCCACACGAAATTAGCAGCTATCGTGGATTGTCGGTAATCAAGAAGTGCTCACATGAGAAGGTGATGTGATAGCGCAGACGATGCATGTTGTACCGGTACGTGCAACTTATTAAAGACACTGGCCTCCCATGAAGACTGTTGTCCAGCAAGGTGGCTTCTTTTGTCAGACAGTTCCTTAGTTGGCTTCACGAGGCTGAGCTCCAGCCCTCAGACCAGAATTAAAATCTTAGGATTTTATTGCGGTTAGAGCCAGTCACGCCACCCTTACATCAAAGGGGCTGGGAAAGAACTTTCAACTGAGGATGTCTGAACCCTGGTCCCTTGACTTAGCTGGTGACGCGGTGAAGGTAACTCCAGTTTACTACATCAATCTTCGGGTTCGGAAGAGTATACTGTAGTTGCCCAAGGTGTTTGTAAGGTGAAGAATGAAAGACTGAGGCTAGACACGGGTAAGTGGATATAATACTAGATTCAGGTTACGGAAGTGGTTCACCAAGCTCGTATCTGTACTTGTGAGACTCTGTGGAGAAGTATCTCTTTGAGAATTTTATTGAACAATTACGTAATGTTACACAAACGCTTATCAGTACTATGTGATTTAGGGGTTTGAATGGGATTAGAAATCAACTTCTTATCCTTGATCACCATAATAATTAAGACAACAAATATTATATCAACTGAAGCATCACTAAATACTTTCTAGTACAAAAGTACTCCCTTCATAACAAATTAATAATAATAATAATAATAATAATAATAATAATAATAATAATGTTAATTGCTTTACGTCCCATTAACTATTTTACGGGTTTCGGAGACGCCGAGGTGCTGGGATTTTGTCCCACAGGAGTTCTTTTACGTGCCAGTAAATCTACTGACACGAGACTGATGTATTTTAGCACCTTCAAATACCACCGGACTGAGCCAGGATTGAACCTGCCAAGTTGGGGTCAGAAGGTCAGCGCCTCAACCGCCACTCATCCCGGCTCATAACATTTTTTGCAAACCATCTTCAGGACTGTCGATCGTGGGGTTCGAACCCACTATCACCCGAACACTGGATAATGGCCGCACTTATGCGATTGCAGCTATCGAGCTCGGTAGATAACAAATTAAATATTAATCCATTTCCCTACAATTACCAGCACAGCCGTCATCATGCATTTAAACAAGAAATATAGTGCTGTGACTGAAGTTAAGAATATGATAATTGAAATCACAAGTCTTGCAGAATTAAGCATGAAATAAATATAAAACTTGCAGATTTACGTAAACGTTGTCTTTCTTTTGATATTCCTTTATATAAATTAACATGTTCACAGCTTAGAAATTGTCTTACAAATACAAACATTTTGAAACATCTAACAAACATTAAAAAAACTGTACGTCCCTGCGTGTTACAAAGGAATGCTAGGAAAGATCGGAGCAGAATGTGAAAAAGAGAATGAGTGGGCCGAAGAATGGACAAATTCCCAGACTCAAGCCATAGGAAAGTGGCAACCGTTATGGCAGGTGTGCTAGCAAATAATGAAACAGTTTCCAAAAGGTGTTTGCTATTAACATATAGAGAAATATCAGCATCGAAACATGCAACAATGGCTTGGTTATTCATCTGCAGTTGTTATGGCCAAGCGAGGTGAAATCAGTAACTTTTACTGTTAATCACGGATGCTTCTCCGTGTATGAAGAAGGAAGCAGATAGCCTCTCTGTGAGCTTCCTCAACATGATTCACTTGTGTAATGCATGGTTCACAAAGAGCATGCGAGCAGGTACAAATATTGTATCCTGAAGTTAAAAAAAAAATAATTTAGGGAGGAGAACGTAGGTTTTTCTGAAAGCGCCACAAGAGTTGATTTGTAAAGAGCAAACATTCCAGATCTTTCGTTTCCCCCTAGACCCGTTGTTACTCGTTGGGTGACAGGGTTGGAAGCAGTGGCGTATTACGCAAGCAATTTTTAAATCGGTGATAGAGGAACTAAATAAGGATGGCACTTCATCAACCGAAATTCTTCAGAACTTACTTAAAGACAGTACATTAAAAAATTAAGTATCCCTGATATCTGTAGTAGTATAATAAGCGGGTTCGGCGGCCACCTCCACCTCAGGCTCCCAGTGGCCACCTCCACCTCCACCTCAGCCAGAGGCCTCCCAGTGGCCACCTCCACCTCCACCTCAGCCAGAGGCCTCCCAGATGCCTCCTCCACCTCCCGCGGGAAATTTGAATTTGTAAACAAAGCCACGTGCTTTCTGACAGCTGTCATCGACAACAACGCATCGCAAACCTCAGTACTGCCATCTTGACGGGCCTAAATCTCACTAGTGCCAACTTAACCTCACTAGCGTGAGGTAAACAAAGCCACGTGTTTTTTGACAGCCACGTGCTTTTTGACAGATTTGTAAACAAAGCCACGTGCTTTTTGACAGCTCTCATCAACAACAACGCATCGCAAACCTCAGTACTGCCATCTTGACGGGCCTAAACCTTAGTGGTACCAACTTAAACCTAACTAGCATGAGGTAAACAAAGCCACGTGTTTTTTTGACAGCCACGTGATTTTTGACAGATTTGTAAACAAAGCCACGTGCTTTTTGACAGCTCTCATCAACAACAACGCATCGCAAACCTCAGTACTACCATCTTGACGGGCCTAAACCTTAGTGGTACCAACTTAACCTAACTAGCATGAGGTAAACAAAGCCACGTGTTTTTTTGAAAGCCACGTGCTTTTCGACAGATTTGTAAACAAAGCCACGTGCTTTTTGACAGCTGTCATCGACAACAACGCATCGCTAACCCCAGTACTGCCATCTTGACGGGCCTAAACCTCAGTAGTACCAACTTAACCTAACTAGCGCGAGATAAACAAAGCCACGTGCTTTTTGACAGCCACGTGCTTTTTTGACAGCTGTCATCCGCCATCTTTAAACTACAGAGCACCGTGCTGCCCTCTTTCGTCACCTGTCATCGGTAGTGCTGCCATCTTGACGGGCCTAAACCTTAGTGCTACCAACTTAACCTCACTAGCTCGAGATAAACAAATCCACGTGCTTTTTGACAGCTACGTGCTTTTTTGATAGCTGTCATCCGCCATCTTTAATCTATAGAGCACAGTGCTGCCCTCTATGTGGTGGCGGCAAATTGAAAAATTCCACATGCTCTTGTTTGAAAACAAACTCACGTGCTTTTTTGACAGCTGTCATCTGCCATCTTTAATCTATAGAGCACAGTACTGCCCTCTTTAGTTTGAAATGTGGTGGTGGTAAATTCCACGTGCTCTTATTTGGAAACAAAGCCACGTGCAGCTGTCATCCGCCATCTTTAATCAACAGAGCACTGTGCTACTATCATGCGGGCAATTTCATCACCTGTCATCCGCCATCTTTAATCCACAGAACACCGTGCTGCCCTCTTTATGGCTACTACCTTAAGCACATAGTAGCGGACAATTTGAAAAGTTCTGTTAGCTATCATCCGCCATCTTTAATCAAGAGAGCACCGTGCTGCCATCTTTAGCTAGATACCTTTAAATGTGGTGGCGGCAAATTGAAAAATTCCACGTGCTCTTGTTTGGAAACAAACTCACGTGCTTTTTCGACAGCTACCATCCGCCATCTTTAATCAACAGGGCATAGTGCTGCCCTCTATGTGATGGCGGCAAATTCCACGTGCTCTTGTTTGGTAAACATAGCCACGTGCAGCTGTCATCCACCATCTTTAATACAGAGAGCACCGTGCTGCCCTCTTTATCGTAGTAGATGTAAATTCGTCACCTGTCATCCACGGTGCTGCCATCTTTAGCTAGATACCTTTGAAATGTGGTGGTGGATAATTTAAAAAGAAAAATTCTACAGCAGCCCTCTCTCGACGCTAATTGCATAAGATGGTGGCTATACATGACTCCTTAAGGGTGCTTACGCAAGATGGCTGCTATACACAGGTTCTTATGAGACGCCCTTGGGATGCTTGCTCAAGATGGTAGTTATACATGGCTCCTTATGAGATGGCCTAGGGATGCTTGCTCAAGATAGCGACTGCTCTTATGGGACGGCTTAAGGGTCCTTGCACAAGATGGCTTGAGACACCCTAAGGATGCTTGCGCAAGATGGCGGACACAAGATGGCAGCTATACATAACTCCTTATGAGACGCTTTAAGGGTGCTTGCGCAAGATGGCTGCTGCTCTTAGCATAGAGGCTAACGTGTCGTGCTAGTTCGATTCATTAAATTTAGGGCTTAAATGCATAATGTTAAATATATCGAAAACGGTGCATCGTAGAGCAAAACGGACAAAATTTTTCTACCTAATACCTCGGTTCGCAGTATGGGGAACAAGTAAAACATAGTCTAATGATGAGATCAACGGTTCGGTTCCTACTTAGGCCCTTTGGCATTTGCTCTGTTTTAGCTTGTATTGAAGCGAGTCTTCGTAACATGATCAGGTCTAGCTATGGTAGAGAGTATAACGTGCCGTGCATGTTCGATTCATTAAATTTGGAGGCTTAAATGCAAAATGTTAAATATCTCGAAAACGATGCATCGTAGAACAAAACGGACAAAATTTTTCCGCCTAATACGTAGGTTCGTAGTATCAGGAACAAGAAAAAACATAGTCTAATGATGAGATCAACGGTTCGATTCCTACTTAAGCCCTTTGGCATTCGCAGCTATCTATTTCTACAAGATGGTGGCTGCTCTTATGAGAAACAAGATGCCTTGAGACGTCCTTGGGATGCTTACGCAAGATGGCAGACACACAATGGTGACTATACATAGCTCCTTATGAGACGGCCTAGGGGTGCTCGCACAAGATGGCGGCTACTCTTATGAAGAAAGCTAGCTTAGAGGCTACTGCGCAAGATAACAGCTGCTGTTATGCATGTGGTGGAGGGCAATTTGAAATTCTATGTGCTTAATCAACAGAGCACCCTGCTGCCCTCTTTAGCTGAAATGTGGTGGTGGATAATTTGAAAAATTCTTTTGACAGCTATCATCTTTAAAAACAATGGCGACTATACATAGGCTGTTAAGGTCTTATCATTCTCCTCCTCCTCCTCCTCATCCTCCTCCCCCCTCCTCCTTCTCTACCTCCTCCTCCGCCTCTTATGTCAAGGCATAGCTTTATATCGAACAAGTTTAAACCTGCATCGCGAAGGCAAGCGTGTAGCAGCGATAACATTATTGTGCATGTTTAGACTTTCGAAACATAAGAAGAGTAGAATCAAACGCTGTACTCGATACGACATGTGATCAGAACATTGATTGATGCGTTCAGAAAAACAAAATAAGTGATCAAGACTAGAATCGAACAATGTACTCAATACATCATGTGTTTAGAATATGTCAGGGGATACGCTTGTTCTAAGAAGATCAGATTGAAACATAACAAGACTAGAATAGAACACTGTAATCGATGTTGTTAACTTCAACATGTGATCAGAACATTGATTGATGTGTTCAGAACACAAAATAAGTGATCATGACTAGAATCGAACACTGTACTCGATACAACATGTGATCAGAACATTGATCGATGTGTTCAGAACACGAAATAAGTGATCAAGACTAGAATCGAACACTGCACTCAATACAACATGTGTTTAGAACATGTTAGGGGGTACCCTTGTTCTAAGAAGATCAGAATGAAACATAACAAGACTAGAATCGAACACTGTAATCGATGTTGTTAACCTCAACATATGATCAGAACATTGTTTGATGTGTTCAGAGCAAAAGTACAATTTTGATGATTTGCTTAGTGTAAAATCAAAAACTATGGAAACACACTGTGCACATATCGCGTAGCTAACTCGCTCAGTAAGCAATATTGCAAAACTACAACTTCAATGATTTGCATAGTGTAAAAATCAAAAACACACTGCAACCATACTGCGCAGCTAACTCGCTCGGTCAACGATATAGCCAAAGTATAACTTCAAATTATTTACCTTCCATCATTCGTCTTGTGTGTAAAAATCAGTCGAACAAGTTATCGCATAAACATGGCTGAAAAAAAATCGTGATAGGGTATGGAACCCAGGGGTTACATCTTATCAGAAGGGCAAAAAGGATGAAAGGACTCTTCCTCCTCCTTACCGCACATTCCTTGAAGGGCTAATTGGCTGAAGGGCTAATGGGCTAAAGGGCTAATGGGCTAAAGGGCTAATGGGCTAAAGGAGCAACAACCTCGTCGATCGCTATCAGCAAGAACGCTTGTACTTTGTTAAGTGTAGAAAATTAATCTTTATTTGTAAATGGTTTCATGTTCAGAACAAGGAATGGAAAATCCCCGAGGTGCGATGAGTTACGTTTTTCGAACTAGTGTTTGGAACACTGAACTTTTCAAGATGATAGCAGAGAGTTTAGCAATGTTCTGTTGTTGGATTTTAAATTCCGCGCTACAACATGAATAAGGTGGTAGCCTTGAGGTTTACCGCCGTAAAGATGGCAAGAGTGAGGTTAACAATGTTCTGTTGTTGGATTTTAAATTCCGCGCTACAACATGCATAAGGTGGCAGCCTTGAGGTTTACCGCCGTAAAGATGGCAAGAGTGAGGTTAACAATGTTCTGTTGTTGGATTTTAAATTCAGCGCTATAACATGCATAAGGTGGCAGCCTTGAGGTTTACCGCCGTAAAGATGGCAGCAGTGAGGTTAGCGACGCTCTATTGTCCTTCAAAGTGAGGTTAGGGTTCGTCAAGAAGACAGCTGTCAAAAAAGCACGTGGCTATGTTTACCAAACAAGAGCACGTGGTCGTGACGTCACGGTCACGTAGTATGCCGCCTCAGCATGCAAAGTTGAATGTCTACAACTACGTAGTTAACACTCTGCTATGTTCACAAGATTTTTATACATCACTATTCTTTATGCTTTAAGTTCATTCACATAGGCTATGCTAAGATAGCAGTACAAACACGTGCGAACTTTGTACATTCTAATGGAATAAGTTTAGTACTGTTTGCATCATGGATACATGATGTGTGCACGCATTTAATCTTGACTATACGTAATGCTTCTGCTTTGTTTACAAGTTTTTTATACATTGCTATTCTTTATGCTTTAAGTTCGTGCACGCACAAGCGATACTCGTACGCTCTAGCAGGAGAAGTTTAGTACGATATTCGATACATACATTATCGATAGGTGATGTGTACACGCTTTAGAACATAGCTCATCTTTATGCTTTAAGTTCGTGCACAGGGGTTTGGGATACACAAAAGCGATTGCTACATGCTCTAGCGGAAGAAGTCTAGTACGATAGTCGATGCATGTAAAATCGATAGGTTATGCTAAGATAGCAGCACACTTACATGATTTTAGCACAATCTAGTGGAAAAAGTTTAGTATGATAGTCGTTTCGTGCAAAATCATTAGGTAATGTGTAAACGCTTTGAAACAAGGCTATTCTTTGTACTTTATGTTCATGCGTCTTAGTTATGCTAAGATAGCAGCACAATCTACCTGAAGAAGTTTTGCACGAGAGTCGATACATGCAAATTCGATAGTTGATGTGTACACGCTTTGAAACATGACTATTCATTATACTTTAAGTTCATGGGTATAGGTTATGCTAAGATAGCAGCACAATCTAGCGGAAGAAATTTAGTACGATATTTGATGCATGCAAAATCAATAAGTAATGTGTACACGCTTTGAAACATGGCTATTCTTTGTACTTTAAGTTCATGTGTATAAGTTATGCTAAGATAGCACAACCTAGCGGAAGAAGTTTAGTACGATATTTGTTGCATGCAAAGTCGATAGGTAATGTGTACACGCTTTGAAACATGGCTATTCTTTGTACCTTAAGGTCACGCGTATAGGTTATGCTAAGATAGCAGCACAATCTAGCGGAAGAAGTTTAGTACGAGAGTCGATGTGTGCAAAATCGATAGGTGATGTGTACACGCTTTGAAACATGGCTATTCATTGTACTTTAATTTTATGGGTATAGGTTATGCTAAGATAGCAGCACGATCTAGCGGATGAAGTTTAGTTCGATGGTCGATGCATGTAAAATCGATAGGTGATGTGTACACGCTTTGAAACATGGCAATTCATACTGCTGCTCTGTTCCCGAGACTTTTAAGAATAGCTAATCCTAATACTGCTCTTAACGACGTCGAGCTAAGGATTGATTACGTGACCGTGACGTCACAGCCACGTGCTCTTGTTTGGTAAACATAGCCACGTGCTTTTTTGACAGCTGTCTTCTTGACGAACCCTAACCTCACTTTGAAGGACAATAGAGCGTCGCTAACCTCACTGCTGCCATCTTTACGGCGGTAAACCTCAAGGCTGCCACCTTATGCATGTTATAGCGCTGAATTTAAAATCCAACAACAGAACATTGTTAACCTCACTCTTGCCATCTTTACGGCGGTAAACCTCAAGGCTGCCACCTTATGCATGTTGTAGCGCGGAATTTAAAATCCAACAACAGAACATTGTTAACCTCACTCTTGCCATCTTTACGGCGGTAAACCTCAAGGCTACCACCTTATTCATGTTGTAGCGCGGAATTTAAAATCCAACAACAGAACATTGCTAAACTCTCTGCTATCATCTTGAAAAGTTCAGTGTTCCAAACACTAGTTCGAAAAACGTAACTCATCGCACCTCGGGGATTTTCCATTCCTTGTTCTGAACATGAAACCATTTACAAATAAAGATTAATTTTCTACACTTAACAAAGTACAAGCGTTCTTGCTGATAGCGATCGACGAGGTTGTTGCTCCTTTAGCCCTTTAGCCCATTAGCCCTTTAGCCCATTAGCCCTTTAGCCCTTCAGCCAATTAGCCCTTCAAGGAATGTGCGGTAAGGAGGAGGAAGAGTCCTTTCATCCTTTTTGCCCTTCTGATAAGATGTAACCCCTGGGTTCCATACCCTATCACGATTTTTTTTCAGCCATGTTTATGCGATAACTTGTTCGACTGATTTTTACACACAAGACGAATGATGGAAGGTAAATAATTTGAAGTTATACTTTGGCTATATCGTTTACCGAGCGAGTTAGCTGCGCAGTATGGGTGCAGTGTGTTTTTGATTTTTACACTATGCAAATCATTGAAGTTGTAGTTTTGCAATATTGCTTACTGAGCGAGTTAGCTACGCGATATGTGCACAGTGTGTTTCCATAGTTTTTGATTTTACACTAAGCAAATCATCAAAATTGTACTTTTGCTCTGAACACATCAAACAATGTTCTGATCATATGTTGAGGTTAACAACATCGATTACAGTGTTCGATTCTAGTCTTGTTATGTTTCATTCTGATCTTCTTAGAACAAGGGTACCCCCTAACATGTTCTAAACACATGTTGTATTGAGTGCAGTGTTCGATTCTAGTCTTGATCACTTATTTCGTGTTCTGAACACATCGATCAATGTTCTGATCACATGTTGTATCGAGTACAGTGTTCGATTCTAGTCATGATCACTTATTTTGTGTTCTGAACACATCAATCAATGTTCTGATCACATGTTGAAGTTAACAACATCGATTACAGTGTTCTATTCTAGTCTTGTTATGTTTCAATCTGATCTTCTTAGAACAAGCGTATCCCCTGACATATTCTAAACACATGATGTATTGAGTACATTGTTCGATTCTAGTCTTGATCACTTATTTTGTTTTTCTGAACGCATCAATCAATGTTCTGATCACATGTCGTATCGAGTACAGCGTTTGATTCTACTCTTCTTATGTTTCGAAAGTCTAAACATGCACAATAATGTTATCGCTGCACACGCTTGCCTTCGCGATGCAGGTTTAAACTTGTTCGATATAAAGCTATGCCTTGACATAAGAGGCGGAGGAGGAGGTAGAGAAGGAGGAGGGGTGAGGAGGAGGAGGAGGAGGAGGAGGAGAATGATAAGACCTTAACAGCCTATGTATAGTCGCCATTGTTTTTAAAGATGATAGCTGTCAAAAGAATTTTTCAAATTATCCACCACCACATTTCAGCTAAAGAGGGCAGCAGGGTGCTCTGTTGATTAAGCACATAGAATTTCAAATTGCCCTCCACCACATGCATAACAGCAGCTGTTATCTTGCGCAGTAGCCTCTAAGCTAGCTTTCTTCATAAGAGTAGCCGCCATTTTGTGCGAGCACCCCTAGGCCGTCTCATAAGGAGCTATGTATAGTCACCATTGTGTGTCTGCCATCTTGCGTAAGCATCCCTAGGACGTCTCAAGGCATCTTGTTTCTCATAAGAGCAGCCACCATCTTGTAGAAATAGATAGCTGCGAATGCCAAAGGGCTTAAGTAGGAATCGAACCGTTGATCTCATCATTAGACTATGTTTCTTCTTGTTCCTGATACTACGAACCTACGTATTAGGCGGAAAAATTTTGTCCGTTTTGCTCTACGATGCATCGTTTTCGAGATATTTAACATTTTGCATTTAAGCCTCCAAATTTAATGAATCGAACCTGCACGGCACGTTATACTCTCTACCATAGCTAGACCTGATCATGTTACGAAGACTCGCTTCAATACAAGCTAAAACAGAGCAAATGCCAAAGGGCCTAAGTAGGAACCGAACCGTTGATCTCATCATTAGACTATGTTTTACTTGTTCCCCATGCTGCGAACCGAGGTATTAGGTAGAAAAATTTTGTCCGTTTTGCTCTACGATGCACCGTTTTCGATATATTTAACATTATGCATTTAAGCCCTAAATTTAATGAATCGAACTAGCACGACACGTTAGCCTCTAAGCTAAGAGCAGCAGCCATCTTGCGCAAGCACCCTTAAAGCGTCTCATAAGGAGTTATGTATAGCTGCCATCTTGTGTCCGCCATCTTGCGCAAGCATCCTTAGGGCGTCTCAAGCCATCTTGTGCAAGGACCCTTAAGCCGTCCCATAAGAGCAGTCGCTATCTTGAGCAAGCATCCCTAGGGCATCTCATAAGGAGCCATGTATAACTACCATCTTGAGCAAGCATCCCAAGGGCGTCTCATAAGAACCTGTGTATAGCAGCCATCTTGCGTAAGCACCCTTAAGGAGTCATGTATAGCCACCATCTTATGCAATTAGCGTCGAGAGAGGGCTGCTGTAGAATTTTTCTTTTTAAATTATCCACCACCACATTTCAAAGGTATCTAGCTAAAGATGGCAGCACCGCGGATGACAGGTGACGAATTTACATCTACTACGATAAAGAGGGCAGCACGGTGCTCTCTGTATTAAAGATGGTGGATGACAGCTGCACGTGGCTATGTTTACCAAACAAGAGCACGTGGAATTTGCCGCCATCACATAGAGGGCAGCACTATGCTCTGTTGATTAAAGATGGCGGATGGTAGCTGTCGAAAAAGCACGTGAGTTTGTTTCCAAACAAGAGCACGTGGAATTTTTCAATTTGCCGCCACCACATTTCAAAGGTATCTAGCTAAAGATGGCAGCACGGTGCTCTCTTGATTAAAGAGGGCGGATGATAGCTAACAGAACTTTTCAAATTGTCCGCTACTACGTGCTTAAGGTAGTAGCCATAAAGAGGGCAGCACGGTGTTCTGTGGATTAAAGATGGCGGATGACAGGTGATGAAATTGCCCGCATGATAGTAGCACAGTGCTCTGTTGATTAAAGATGGCGGATGACAGCTGCACGTGGCTTTGTTTCCAAACAAGAGCACGTGGAATTTACCACCACCACATTTCAAACTAAAGAGGGCAGCACTGTGCTCTATAGATTAAAGATGGCAGATGACAGCTGTCAAAAAAGCACGTGAGTTTGTTTTCAAACAAGAGCATGTGGAATTTTTCAATTTGCCGCCACCACATAGAGGGCAGCACTGTTCTCTCTGGATTAAAGATGGCTGCTTGTCGAAAAGCATTTTTCAAATTATCCGCCACCACATTTCAAAGGTAAGTAGCTAAAGAGGGCAGCACTGTGCTCTATAGATTAAAGATGGCGGATGACAGCTATCAAAAAAGCACGTAGCTGTCAAAAAGCACGTGGATTTGTTTATCTCGAGCTAGTGAGGTTAAGTTGGTAGCACTAAGGTTTAGGCCCGTCAAGATGACAGCACTACCGATGACAGGTGACGAAAGAGGGCAGCACGGTGCTCTGTAGTTTAAAGATGGCGGATGACAGCTGTCAGAAAAGCACGTGGCTGTCAAAAAGCACGTGGCTTTGTTTATCTCGCGCTAGTTAGGTTAAGTTGGTACTACTGAGGTTTAGGCCCGTCAAGATGGCAGTACTGGGGTTAGCGATGCGTTGTTGTCGATGACAGCTGTCAAAAAGCACGTGGCTTTGTTTACAAATCTGTCGAAAAGCACGTGGCTGTCAAAAAAACACGTGGCTTTGTTTACCTCATGCTAGTTAGGTTAAGTTGGTACCACTAAGGTTTAGGCCCGTCAAGGTGGTAGTACTGAGGTTTGCGATGCGTTGTTGTTGATGAGAGCTGTCAAAAAGCACGTGGCTTTGTTTACAAATCTGTCAAAAAGCACGTGGCTGTCAAAAAACACGTGGCTTTGTTTACCTCACGCTAGTGAGGTTAAGTTGGCACTAGTGAGGTTTAGGCCCGTCAAGATGGCAGTACTGAGGTTTGCGATGCGTTGTTGTCGATGACAGCTGTCAAAAAGCACGTGGCTTTGTTTACAAATTCAAATTTCCCGCGGGAGGTGGAGGAGGCATCTGGGAGGCGTCTGGCTGAGGTGGAGGTGGAGGTGGCCACTGGGAGCCTGAGGTGGAGGTGGCCGCCGAACCCGCTTATTATACTACTATCTGTCTATTTGATTATTTTTGTCTTCCTGCACAAAAATAGAAACATTAACAAACTTATTAAATGATACAATTAATGAAGTGGATGACACTGAGGAAAATTTAATTCACCCAGAGATCCTGAAGTAGAAGCTATTAAACTGAAAGTTTTAGTGCCAGAGATATTCCTTCAGTGAAATATGCAAGACTGTCTTCTTGTGATGTTGAACTGTCCTTTCCCCGGTATCGTGTATTGCTCAGAGGCAACCGACATTGGTTTGTAATGGAAAACTTGGAGAAACATTCATACTTCATTGCAATAGCGAGCGAGATTAATCCACCATTCACCGAGCTCGATAGCTGCAGTCGCTTAATTGCGGCCAGTATCCAGTAATCGGGAGATCGTGGGTTCGAGCCCCACTGTCGGCAGCCCTGAAGGTGGTTTTCCGTGGTTTCCCGTTTTCACACCAGGCAAATGCCGGGGCTGTACCTTAATTAAGGCCACGGCCGCTTCCTTCCACTTCCTAGGCCGTTCCCATCCCATCGTCGCCATAAGACATATCTGTGTCGGTGTGACGTAAAGGAAAAAAAATCCACCATTGCCTAAACATGATTGCTGAATGATTTTTTAACTTAAGTGTTAAAAAATTTGTAATATATTCCATTTTCTTTGTGTCGCACCGACACAGATAGGTCTTATAGCGACGATGGGATAGGCAAGAGCTTTGAGTGGGAAGTAAGCTGCCGTGGACTTAAGATTCAGCCCCAGTATTTCCGTGGTGTGAAAACGGGGAACCATGGAAAACAATCTTCGGGGCTGGCGACAGTGGAGTTCGAACCCACTATCTCCCGAATACAGGACACTTGACGCACTTAAGTGACTGCAGCTACCAATGTTTTCCATTTTTATACGTATACGTTTGTTTTTTTTTTTCAATATTTTAACTTTTCTACTACACAAGGAATGAAATATTTTCAACTTTGTTGGCGCATACAAATTCGTTTCGTGCTAATTAATTATGCCGCGTAAACAGCAAACGTGTTAGGCCTACCAGAGACCTTTTACATGTAGACATTGTAGGATATGTCTGGCTACATGGCTAAATGGTTAGTGTGCTAGCCTTTGGTCATAGGGGTCCCATGTTCGATTTTAACCATAATTGGTTAATTCCGCTGACACGGGTATTGGGTTTATATGTCTTCTTCATCATCATCATCATCATCATTTCATCCTCATCGTGACGCGCAGGTCGCATCTGGCGAGCCGAATTTGTCATCGGACATTTCCGGCACCAAACGCCATACGCCGTTTCATTTATCAACATACAGTGTCGAATAGAGATTTATTTTTCGTCCTTACAATTCCTACTATTTCTGCAAGGTTTGAAACCGTGATCTTGAGATCCAGTGTCTGAAATTCTACCTCTAATGTACAAAGGGAGCACACTTTTGAGCAGAAATATTCGTACACCAAAGAGTTAAAAGGTGCGGTAATGAAAACAGAAGTAGAAGACTGTAGTGTTGAAATAAATTAATTTAACTTGTCTTAGTAAGGTCGGGACACAACGTTCTCGGCTACGATATAGGGTTGGGGAATGCGGTTGGTAGCTGCTGGCAACTTGTAACAATATTACAGACTGTCAGCTGACAGCCGTACAACACTCCGACTTGTCAAGGCATTTAGAAACAGCTGTCGCAGACAAAGCTCTTCCTAGTTCAACTACAGGTCACTCTTCGTCAACTGAGCATCTCGCTATCTCTTAATCTTCCTTTCTCTCTCGTTATCAAATATTCTACTTTATACTGCTCGCCCGCCGTCTTATTTCATTTTACAAACAGACAGCACTTATCAATTATTCTTGATTTTATTAACACTTCCCAATCGCTCTCCAATATGCGAATGGAAGATTAGAGTTTTACGGGGTCGGTTTATCCTGATATCACAATCAATTAAGTCTACCTTACCTTACCTTACCCCATGGCACTACAGCCCTTGAAGGGCCTTGGCCTACCAAGCGACCGCTGCTCAGCCCGAAGGCCTGCAGATTACGAGGTGTCGTGTGGTCAGCACGACGAACCCTCTCGGCCGTTATTCTTGGCTTTCTAGACCGGGGCCGCCATCTCACCGTCAGATAGCTCCTCAATTCTAATCACGTAGGCTGAGTGGACCTCGAACCAGCCCTCAGGTCCAGGTAAAAATCCCTGACCTGGCCGGGAATCGAACCCGGGGCCTCCGGGTAAGAGGCAGGCACGCTACCCCTACACCACGGGGCCGGCCAATTAAGCCTACAGTTTAGCAAAAAAATGTCGATGTAGTCCAGAAGTTGTCATACGACATGCACAGGCGTATAATGAATGGCTCACGAACCACAAGTGGTTGTTAACCTTTGCGCTAACTACAAAAGATGATACTGGTCAGCGTTCAGTCGTATCCCGAAATAAATAATTAAATACTTTCTTTTCTTTACCTTTTTTATTAACTTACATCGCACCAACACAGGCAGGTCTTATGGGTTAGGAGTGGGAGGGAAACGACCGTGACCCCTATTAAAGTACAGCCCCGGCATTTGCCTGGTGTGAAAATGGGAAACCAGAGAAAACCATCTTCAAGGTTGTCATCAGTGGGGTTCGAAGCCACAAACTCCCGAATGCAAGCTGATAGCTATGTGACCAAACCGCCGGGTGAAAGAACTGCCATTAAAAGGAAAGTACTATTTTTTTTTTTCACTCTAAAGTATATATAGGCCTACACCTTAATCGGTATTTGTAGAACCAGCAACCATCACTGCACTCGTCCGATTCATTTCGACGGCTTTAAGGTTTCCTTAACGCCAAAAAATTACAGCACATAGTACCAAATCTGGCGCATTATAATATAAAATAGTTTTGGTACAAATCTGACGTCTTGAAACACCATAGTATTACATACGTCTTACAAGTTATTAGTTAGACATCCTTGCTTACGCTGTCTACCCAGGTCAAAGTTGTGCAGTAAATATTTATATGATTTTCTGCGATAAATAGAAAGACAAACAAAATGTTTAGGTTTCCACAACACCTGAAGGAGAAGAAGAATAAAGCCAGGAATAGACGGTCGCATTAATTCAGACACAAGTGGAGTAATTTCTCTTCCCTTTAAGACTGAAGACTTCGCAAGTTTCAGTATCATTTTCGATTAATCTACTGGCATAATTGTTTATAAAAGTTTAAGGGTAAAAAAATGAAATGGCGTATGGCTTTTAGTGCCGGGAGTGTCCGAGGACAAGTTCGGCTCGTCAGATGCAGGTCTTTTGATTTGACTCCCGTAGGCGACCTGCGCGTGGTGATGAGGACGAAACGATGATATAGACGACACATCCACCCAGCCCCCGTGTCAGAGAAAATAACCAATTATGGTTAAAAATCCCGACCGTGCCGGAAATCGAACCCGGGACCCCTGTGACCAAAGGCCAGCACGCTAACCATTTAGCCATGGAGTCGGACAGTTTAGGGGTCATGTGTCATTTCAGCGATAAAGCAAAGTAGAAGTCCGTATATTTTGGATTGCTGTGTAATTTCGACCGCTATGAATTCTTGTATTGACAAGTTTGGTCACCTCTAATCTCAAGTATGGTCAGGAAGCTGCTTGAGGGTAAATTTCACCCTGCAAGAAGTTTTACTACAACATGAAATGTAGAGGGGAAAGAAGGGAAGTTTAATAACCACTTTCCTCAAAACTCGTTGTATGGCCCGACTGAGTGCTGAGAAGTTGTTGTTGGAAACATGAGGCTGGTTTATACATTCAGTAGGCCCTAACTACCAAAATATTAAAGTAAATTTAGCTAATATAGTGTCCATATTTTATAATGCCAATTTGAACCTGGCATGGCGTGAAAGTTCAACTGCTTGAAAGTACTGTATATTTGACCGTGAAAAATATACTCTCGTTGAATTTCTATCCCATATTACTTGTTTTCCTGTTTGCAATTCCGTTTCTTCTATTATCACAGGAAGTCCATATATTAGAATGTACTGTTTGTGCAGAAGAAAAATATTTATATATGATGTAATTGTTTGTACGTTTGGTATGCATGATGTAATTTGGATTAATAGAAAACTAGTTTCAGATTTTTCTTGGAAATGGTAGATCAAGGTGGTCTAGAAAGCTATGAATAATGTACGAGAGGATTGCGTGCTCTGACTTCGCATCACTCCGCAATCTGCAGCCCTGCGGGATGAGCAGTGGTCGCTTGGTAGGCCACACCCACCAATGCAATAATTAAAACTGCGAGGACTTTTCCACTTTGTGAAACTCACACCCTGGAATTTGGTTTATTTCATGCAGATGAAGGTAGTTATACATGCGTCTGGGCTTTGTGTACATGAAGATCAGTATCGAAATAATTGTGCTTGTTATCATGTTTTTGTGCCGCATATGTGAAGGGTCATGCAGGCATATTATACGCTGCAAAATTCACATGTATATATGTATTTATTTATGTATAACCGAGCTCGATAGCTGAAGTCGCTTAAGTGAGGCCAATATCCAGTAAACGCAAGATAGTGGGTTCGAACCCCACTGTCGTCAGTCCTGATGATGGTTTTCTGTTGTTTCCCATGTTCACACCAGGCAAATGCTGGGGCTGTACCAATTAAGGACACGGTCGCTTCCTTCTCACCCCAGCCGTTTCCTAACTCATCGTCCTCATAAGACCTATCTGTGTTGATGTGATGTAAAGTAGATTGTAAAGAAAATAGATGTGTTTAACTCAAAAAGGATTCTTTCGACGTTTGTGTGGGATATGGCTTTGTGTTGAAGTTCAGCATGAAGAAATACCAAATTCCAAAACAATGTGTGTAACCTATCTTCAGTAACTTTCTATCCAAAATGTTAAACTACACTGAAATATTTTCAGCAGTACTAACATGAGGAAAGAACAGTCAGACACGAATATTATTATTATTATTATTATTATTATTATTATTATTATTATTATTATTATTATTATTATTATTATTATTATTTGACAAGTACATATATCAAGTAAATATGAACAACAAGTATTAATTAGGATGACAAATACTCACTTAACAACCAGATTTGCGCTATTGGGGTTACACACCGTAAAGTCTCCAAATAATCTCCGAAAGCTAGCGGGCAATTATCGACAAATAAATAAGTTTGAAGCTTGTAGAAAACTATAAACAACGTTTAAAAGACGTAAGGGGAGAGGGACAAAGAGCAATGCGTTTTATTTACAGAGATACACCAGTGGCTTTTTTGTGTACCTGATCTTCGATGTGCAACAAAACTTCAGAAACCAGCAAAGCATACCGACGGTGATTTGCAAACATGTCTTTGGTAGATAAACATTTAACAAACAAGTTGAGCACAGTAGGGAAAGAAAATGTTCATAGATGTTTTCTGAGAGGGTTAACCAAAGGAGGGGCAAGCTTCTTGTGATTTATGCGGTTACACCTCTGTTATAATTATGTCTCGGGGATGATGTCTTCCTTGAGGGTAGTACACTGCCGAGCTTCACTAAGCGAAGTAAATTAAAGGTTTATTTAGGGTCTTCTCCGTCAGTAGGGGAGACGGTCCTCAGGGAGTGACTGCCGGCTGGTCGCTGGTATCTAACGACCGGTGCTTCACGAGGGAATTTCTCTCGGAGAAGGATGATCCCTAAGGAATGATGAACGGACCAGTGCCTCATAAACTAAGACCGGTCGACTGATCGAACGCAGTTGAAGATACATTCTCAAACATTCTCATACTGAGAATGTGAAGTTACTAGATACTGAACCTGAACCATCGTCATGTGAGCTTATATTCGACAATATAGGGACCGTGCGAATGGCGAGTGGTGCGCTCTTGCGACTACCTCAGAAAATGTTTGATGGGGTAAGCTGCAAGCCAGCGCTCGAGTTAGTTCATGACGGTGTTAACTGAAAGAATCGAGAGTCGAACGAGTAAAAGTAAACAAAAATTTCACTCATCTCCCAGCAAGGAATTGACATTAACATTTATTGTAGGGGACTTCTTCTTCAAATTAAAATGAACTAGCCTCGTTGTGTTCACCCTGTTTTATTATGAGACATAAGGTGGGTTTTACAGCATGGTAAGCCTCTCAACGTTGGCCAAAAACGAGAAAGCAATGTCTCCTCAACCGCTGATAGCGTTTGGGACCGAATACAATGTATCTTTGTTACTGTTAGTTCTCTTTTACAAGATATTAGAATCATTCCGTATTGACGGTTTTCACTTTACAAAGGTGAAAAATGAGTTTACTCCGTCTAACGACGGAATATTTATTGTATTGAATTAGGAGGATACTCTCATTTTTCACCTTTGTAAAGTGTTAGTTCTCTGCATTGAAAACTTTGAAGTACGTCAGTGAGCAAAATAAAAAGGTGCCCCTCTATGTGACACTACCGGTACCCGTAACGACATATTCCGAATTAATGGCAGATAATACTGAAAATAAAACATTTCCAGTAAGGGAATGGCAGTACACAGGAATTGCTCATGCCTTGAAATTTTCACAGTGATACTTCCTCTGGAGAATATACAAACAGTTCACATAAGTTGATGTTCAAAACATACACGGATATCTGCACTTGGGTGTAGTAGACGTGACTAATATTAATTTCACCTTGTTGTGTCACATACAAATACGGTACATTGCTCCGTTTCTCTTGAATAATAGGCTTTCCTTTACACGAAAAAGGACACTTAATTTCCAGGAGAGAAAGCCATTGGATGAAATACTATCCCGTCTGACTCGAACACAGCAATGGGTGCTCTACTTTGATGCACACTCCCACCTGTTTTACAAAACAGTCATTGAGTTTGCAGTACTCAGCCGCCGCAAGTTGTTCAGTGTTCCTACCGTACCTCATCGCAGGTGTGTTAAGGGATGTGGAAATTAGAAATGACCTTGCAAGCTGATCATATTCACCACTTCTCAGTATCTTATTCTGATCAGCTTGCTGGCTGACAGATAAGCGTAATTTTCTTTGTTTGAACCATGCAGCACAGCGATATTGAAACCTTGTGTCAAATGCAATTTTGTACATCTGTTCTGTTGTAACTATAACATTTGCGATATAAAATAGTTGCACATATTGAGGCAAGAAATCGAGATAATTCACGGGTTTGATTGATAATTTAACAGCGGACATTTTTGTAACAAAATAGCACCCATGGACTGTATGGGTATTCTGATTTTGTACTTCGTTCAGACACTTGATCAAATCCTCAATTTCGCTACGTTCTACAGCATCATCTATAACTTTTTGTAGAATGGAACTTGCCACCACGTAATTTTCACTCTCACATTCGGCTTTAAGCATATCAGTGAAGGCACACTCAATATGTTTTTACTCGTTGGTACAAACAAGTTTTATTGAAAGTTGTTGATTCTGTTTGTTCAGCAACGTGGACGTATGGTTTCAACAGTTCTGCTATCTTCTCTCCTTTCGAATATAGATCCTTACGAGCACACTTAGGTTTATTTTTCCATTGCTGCACTATGGTGGTTTTGGAGGAGTCCCTCTCGGAGTTAATAAAGGAACACAAAGCAGCAATGTCCTTACAGCGTTTCGACTGACCTGCTTTGCATCCACAATCACCGTCAACAATGTTCCTGTTACTGTCAATGTGAAAATAAATAAAAATACTTATAATGAGGAATTATTTATCGCATCACCTTTAGGAATTAAATATTGTTATAATCTTTGAACCATTTCATAATCATTCACAGCTTAGCCCGCCGGAAGTACACTCAAGAAGAAGTTGTCGCCATGAATTGCGGGTCGGTTGTCCTTCCTCACTCATTATTTATAAAGTGAAAATCTGTCGGGATTTGAACCACAGTCGCCGGAACTTGAAGCAAGCCGCTCGCTACCCTCTTTATAATACAGTAGAATAACTGAGAAAAATTGGCTTGCTTTTCCTATGTTGGCTTAGCTGCTAGCCTCTGAATTTAGTGACCGTGGTTTGAACCCCAGTGTCACTTCAGTGTGATTTTCAGTTGAAAGAATTGTGTTTCAGGAAAGGCATCCGACTCTAAATGCATGATTACAACTCTTACAGGACTCAGTGTATGCAATGGCTCCGCTCAATGATTAAATAATTTATAACTGAAGTTATTGTGAATAAATAATTAATTAACAATTTCCCGAAATAGGAATAAAATATAGTAAATACCTTAATTTCAACGTTGTATGGTGACTGATTAATACTCGTTTCCCTTAGACACTTGCCGTATATTTATTGCCCTAACCTTTCCTTCACGTCAAAGACATGGTTGCTGCTATTTAAATCTTCACCTTTCTTTGGCGTGGATTCCCGGAAATAATCTGAGTGTCGCGCTGTCTGAAACCCTACATAATTTATAGCGGTCGCTGCTACAGTCGAAGCCATTATTGTCCGGCATTACCTCTTTATTTTACAATCACAAGTAACGTAATGAACTGCACTGTCAATGGTCTCTTGAGTGCCCCATCAAACGACTGCAGCTGTTTCCGTTAGGGGCGCTAGCTACTAAAAATCTCGTGCGCGCACGGTCCTTATACAGGGGCAGAGAAGTCAAAGCCGAAGAACAGCGACAGAATCAGATATTGATGAGTTGTTCTAAGGGTAAAAATGTTAATATTATCATCATCATCATCATCATCATCATCATTTAAGGATTAGGCCATTCCATTGTTTCTCTCTCTAGGAAAACCTACATCTCTCTTACCTTTAGGATGGTAGTTGTACGCCATTTTCGAAAATCATGATATGCATCCTAGGAGAAATTCCACCCCAACTTTGAATCATGTCCAAAAGAAGTATGACACATAAATTTTCATTTCTCCATTGCGGAAACGATCAAGCCTAATGCAAACCATAACTGAGCGTACGAGGGTTACCGCTATAAATATTTTGTTCTCGAGAACAAGTTTCCCTCCCGTAAATAAAGGTCAAATTTACCATCACTTCATAAACTAATTACTGTAATGTACCGGTATGAATTTTACAACGTTAATAACTGGAAGAGAAATGTGAATAATTTCGATGTCACAAAGAAAGAAGTATCGGGCGAAGGAAGGCAAATACGTAGTGAGCTGACGCGCTGAATGGCTCAAGACGGTTGAGGCGCTGGCCTTCTGACCCCAACTTCTGTTATTCCATCCTGGTTCAGTCCGGTGGTATGTGAAGGTTCTCAAATACTTCAACCTCATGTCCATATATTTACTAGCACGTAAAAGTACTCCCGTGTGACTAAATTCCGGCACCTCGGCGTCTTCGAAAACCGTAAAAGTAGTTAGTGGGACGTAAAGACAATAACAAAAAATTGGAATACGAAACATAGGGACGATAATTTTAATTAAAAATCCCATTTGCATTCTCCAGGATTCAAACCGTGACCCTGCAAACATAACAAAGGTAGTCGGATTTTGAAGTGCGTAAAGAAGTCCATTAGACACCCCATTTCGTACGATGTCGGTATGTAAATAATCTCTGGTGGCATATTTAACTTGACCCAACAGGAATCCTGTTTACTCTGCAATCTGATAGAGTAAAATGGAGCGCCGAAATAGGCATGCAAACAGCCTGAATTAAATTGTCTGGACATGGTATTATTATTATTATTATTATTATTATTATTATTATTATTATTATTATTATTATTATTATTTTAAAATTTGCTTTACGTCGCACCGGCACAGAGAGGTCGTACGATGGGTTAGGAAAGGACAAGGAGGAAGAAGGTGGCCATAACTAAGGTACAGCCTGTTGTCAAAATGAGAAACCACGGAAAAGCATCTTGAGGGATGCCGAGAGTGGGGTTTGAAACGACTATCTGACGAATGAATGCACAGAGCTGCGTGACCCCGACCGCACGGCCAACAATAATAATTATTATTATTTCAGTTTTCTCTTTCAAGTAACTTATGTGTAGCTTTTCTAACGTTGTTGTAATTTCAACCAAACTTCTTAAGAATGCGGTAATTCTCAAGCTTAGAAGTTTTATACTTCTTTCAAACTGTCAGCGTGCTAACTGTAACCAATTACATATTTCAGTAACATTATTATTTCTGAAAGTAATGGACGATACGTGGTATAGTGTACATACACAATGTATAGATATTCATCCTTGTAACTTCTTCTTACGTGAGTGATATATGTCGCTCACAGACTCAGTTTTCGCATCCAAGTAAGTGTTCATCTTCTTTCTCTATTCTCATTTCAGAAATACGTTACACGACTGAGGTGTTGTTCATGAAACTTGCAGCATTATACTTTTCGTTCATGTCAGTGCCAGCAACTTTCAAATAATAGTTGGAAATTGAAGCAGGCTGATGCACACAGACAATACAAAATAAAGATCACTGAACAAGAATACCCTGAGAATTAATGCAAATTTAAAGTGAGGGACATGTAAAACATACCAAGCAAAACAATTCTGTTACTTGGGAAGCATTGCCGCTGAAGATAACAGATGTGCTCCTGAAATAAGTAAAATGTTAACACTGGCTAAATAAGCTTTCCAAGTCAGGAAAGGCATTTTAAGCAGCAGGCACATGAGCATTGAGACGAGGAAGGCTTTCGCAAAGTCCTATTGTATGGGTATTGTGTATTGTATTGGTGTGAAAGCTGGACAGTTCGGAAAAAGGAAAGAGCTACTGCTTAACTTCAGACAATCAGTGGATCCGACCTGCGATGCCCTACCTTCCCAGAAACTATCTTAAAATAATAATACATACTGATCAAGGGGCTACTTCCAAAGCACAATTCTGAATCAATGATGTTTGTTGCTTAAAGGGGTCCAAAATTCAGGTCAACGGCCCCTCATAATGGTACTTATCGCTAGTAAAGTAGAACCATGGTATTTCTTATGTAGCGGTACTAATCACAAGTAACGTACACTCACGGTGTTCCACACAGTGTGATACTACTCACAGGTAATGTACTACGCACGGATAACGGATACCTATGGTTTTTCTCACATAATGGCGCCACTGATAGGCTACGCAAATCCATGGTGTTCCTCTCATAGGTATACTAATCACAGGGACCCGAACTATCCCGTGGTGTTCCTCACATACTGGGTAGTAATCACAGCCAACGCAGACCCCCGGTGTTGCTCATATAGTGGTACTAATCACAGGCAACGTAAGTCCTTGGTGCTCCCCATACAGTGGTACTAATCACGGGTACTGTAAATCCATAGTGATCCACCCACATTGCTACTAATCACAAACCTACTGTGTACCTCACACAGTGGTACTCGCAAGTAAAGGGGACTCATGGTGTACTAATCACAAGTACGCTCATGGTTCTAATTCAATCGTCCCTTGGTCTCCGATTTTAGTCACCTCTTACGAAATGCAGTGGATTACCGCGGGTGTATTTTTCATATGCGTCCCCCACCCACAGAGGGTCAGAGATGAAAGGGATCCGACACTTCGAAAAGTGAATAACCGGACAAATAAATGCTAGGTCCACGAAGGGCGTGAAAATGAAAGACTCTCTATGCCCCGAATGCTCTAATACCGTCGGGGTCGGAAAAGAACGAGTGTTGACCAAGGGAGGTCGGGCATGACAGATGAAAGTGAGAAGCCTAGCACAAGCAGGTGGAATCAATGCTAGGATTCGTCTAAGGGCCCGGTGGTCACCAAGCCAATGCTCCGAAGTGGAGAGCCCCTGGGGCCGCTTTTAGTCGCCTCTTAGGGCAGACAGGGGATACCGTGACTGTATTATTCATCACAGGGGGTGAGTGGCTGAGGAAAATGGTTGCAGCGACTAGGCTTTGTCTTTAGTAGGCTACATGACAACGATGACGATGATTATTATGATGATAAATTGAACCTAGTTTCAGTAACATTCCTTCTCCCATAGAAAACATTGTATGACTTTTTTCTTTTTAATGCTATTTGTTCGGGGCGTCGACCCTTGTGGATATTTTGCCCCTACTGGCAGCATACGATGTGAACCTGCGTGTAAAGTGGAATGGCGGAAGTGTAGTGTGTTGTATGTGAGGAAATGAACATTAAGGACGACACAAACACCCAGTGCCCAGGCCAGGGATATTAATAATTACTATTAAAAAACCCTTACCCGGCCAGGAATCTAACCCGGGGCCGCCGGGCAACAGGCGGAAGCGTTGCCCCTACACCAGGGGGCCGGACATTGAATGACGTTAGTGCTTTTCATGGGTGCTCATTACGGCAACTTTCATTTACGCTGGTGGTACAAACCACGAATTGTTTAATAGGTGTATACAACATTCACGTTCTGATGAGTGTAGCTTTTAAATACCTGATTTTTTTAAAAAGTGTGTAGTTGATATAATCGTGATTATTACTGAGTAATACGGCTTCGTAGCTACCTGGTTAATATGCTGGCTTTTGATCATAGCGATTAGATTCACGGATGGATCGTATGTATTAACTTTCATTGGTTAATTCCTCAGGCTCGGGGACTGGTTATTTGTCAATTCTTCAACATTAGAGTTCATCGTACGTAAGGTCCCATCCTTATAGAGTGCAAGTCACTGATGGGCATCAACCCGAAAAACATGAACCAGGCCTCCCTGGAGGCCACACCCTATTATGCATATTACTGGGTAGTAGATAATACTGTACTGTTGCTTAGTAATTCCTTGTCGCACTACGATAATTGGGAAGGAAAGGTGATGGGAATGGAAAGGACACCGATGTCCGGTATGTACTTGAAGTGACCACAGGAAAAGCATGGGGAACCATTTTCAGGGCTTCCAATGGTCGGGTTCAATTATAAATGGACACACCTCTATAAAGACCACAGATATCCCACGCATACGGAATGCAAGATCTATAAGCCATACAAGATATTATGATCCTTCTTGATAGTAAAATAGCAACAAATCATGCAAAATTTTAATAATGCAAATAAGAAGCACTAAATTGTCATCAATATTGTTCTGTGTGAACAAATATGCAGGCCGCTCAGCTTGATTCCCTCAAGAGGATTTTTTTTTTCTTTTTTGCTATTTGCTTTACCGACACAGATTCTTATGGCGACGATGGGATAAGAGAGGGCTATGACTGGGAAGGAAGCACCCATGGCCATAATGAAGGTACGGCCCCAGCATTTGCCTGGTGTGAAAAGTGGGAAACCACGGAAAAACATCTTCAGGTCTGCCGACAGTGGGGTTCGAACCCACTATTTCTAGGATGCAAACTGACAGCTGGGGATAAGGGGAATCGGCAAATCTGCTGGAAAACCAATTCTATCCTTTACAATGCACATGAGAACGTTGACTGAGATAATAGAACAAACCGGGTAAGTTTGGCATCACAGTGCAACAGACCTAATAGGCAAGCAGTGACATCTGTAGAATACAGACCTTGTCATTTTTAGGTCCGTTCATCTCCAGCACGATAATGTCACTCAGATGACTATCCCTGCATTCGTCTGTCCGCCGCAGACTTGTATCCCGGTGACCACACACCGTATTGATTAGACATCCGCCTCTCAATAGCTGCATTCAGGACAGCATTGCGAGAAGTATCTTGTCGATTTTGAAGAACAGCCAGTTTGTCGACAAAAAAGCAGACGAAATTGTTAGAAAATAGTGTGGGGATAGCTACTCTGAATACTCACCGAAGTCTGAAATCAAAACCGAGGTGATACGGTTCCCAAAATGTCGTCGATGAAGTAATATAAAATCAATCAATCAATCAATCAATCAATCAATCAATCAATCAATCAATCAATCAATCAATCAATCAATCAATCAATCAATCAATCAATCAATCAATCAATCAATCAATCAATCAATCAACCAATCAATCAATCAATCAATCAATCAATCAATCAATCAATCAACGAATGAATAAGTAATATAAATAAATAAATACATGTTCCAAGAAGTCAAAAAGGACCTGGAGAAAGCCCAGATAGACATCACAAATATTATATAGAAATCTGCTCCGTAAAAGAGTAGCCTAAAGAAATGGGGAGTGCAGCCAGAGAATGTTCCAAGGAGAACAGGAACCAAGTTGACTGAAGAAAGGAAGAGAGCCCACGGAGAAAAAAATAAAGCCATATGGAAGACCGGAAAGGCGAATCATAAAAGCACTGTGTGATCCAACAGGGTCCTTACGCAAACAATAATAAATAAATAAATAAATAAATAAATAAATAAATAAATAAATAAATAAATAAATAAATAAATAAATAAATAAATAGCATACAAACGAATACAAGCTGAAATCTAACAAATAAATACGTTGCTATTATTCAGTATTTGGACTAAGCATACAGTAAACTTATTTATATATTTCAATTAACAACCTGCGCTTTGCAGATGACACTTCCCTCATCGCTCGAAGTGAAGAGGAACTCACTGATCTGATTACATGGGAATATTGTTTCTTGTGGTCTAGAGAAAAAACATGAAAAAATAATGGTAGCTGACCGGTAAGGTCAAATCCAACTTACAGGATACCTAATCTGAATGTAGTAAGGGAATTCGTATACATGGGGTCAGTCATCGTAACATGGGAAATCTGTGACAAAGATAAAAAGAAATACGTGTACTTCCAGGTTGAGCTGCAATGGTTAAACTCGCTAAGATTTGACAGAACCGGGCAATTAATCAAGAGCTACGAAGGTGCGCCTGATTGAATTACTCGTGTTCTCCATCTTTTGGTACAACTGTGACCTGGTCCGTGAATGATAATGACAGAAATAGGAACCGTCTCCTTTGAGATGTGGTGTTGGCGGATAATGCTACGTCTATCCCGAACGGAAGGAATAACAAATGCTTTCCTTGTATACGAACTTTCTTTTCTGCTACTGGCTTTACGTCGCACCGACACAGATAGGTCTTATGGCGAGGGATGGGACACAAAAGGGCTAGGACTGGAAAGGAAGCAGCCGTGGCCTTAATTAAGGTACAGCCCCAGCATTTGCCTGGTGTGAAAATGGAAAACCATGGAAAACCATCTTCAGGGGTGCCGACAGTGGGGTTCGAACCCATTATATCCCGAATACTGGATATTGGCCGCACTTAAGTGACTGCAGCTATCCAGCTCAGTGTGTATACGAACTAAGCACCAAGAAACATCTATCTTTCCGAGCAATTGAGTGTTAACCACAGTCCCTTGGCTACATTTTCAGACGAAAAGGAGGGAATTCGGAAAAGAACATTTCGCAAGGCAAAGTTGAAGACAGATCATGCGGAAAAGAGCACTGGCCTACCTTTTTAGATTATGAGAAGAACTGAAGGCCGCTCCGGATGCAACGTCTCGTCAACGCTGCAACACAGAAATGATAAAGTAAATGAGGTCACAACGCTCAGCAATGTACAGAACGATTATTGATGATGATGATCCATCATCATCATGGTAATGACTTACTTACATGCATACTGTAACAATGACAGCCGACTCTTGGCGGCCCGCAAAAATGCCGCAGCGGCCAGCAGTGAACAAAACAATACCGCCGGCGAATTTTTGAGGCCCACGCTTAAATACATGTACGGCGTGATTATAAAATTAAAACGTAATTTAGTATTTGAGTACACACTAACAAAGTAACAGACATGTTGACTGAGTGAGACTGCCAGACTGACGAATGTACACGGCAAGCGGGTAAATTATACCGACCTGGACAAAAATATACTAATGCTAGCCATCATCGCAGTACATGCTACACTTTGCTGCGCGGGACATTTTGTGCGTATTTCCTCTATTTTCTTAACTAATTAAAGAATTTAAAGGATATAATTAGATGAAAAGACAAGAGGGTTTGTACACATTTCTTGTATTTTAATATAACTCTTTAACTTCAGGCGGCTAAAATGGAATACATATTATTTCTGTTCTCCAGGGGCGGGGGTCGACTGCCCCCACTCGGCCACTAATTGCCGCCACTGACCCGGGCGATCACACTGAACACCAGCGCGTCAAACTCCTTTTCTTTACGTAGCTTCGCACAGCGCAGTATCCTTCCAGAGCACTTTACGACTAGCAAACTTCGTTGCACTCCACGTAACTGTCTGACGGACTCACTCCCTTTGAAAGACTCATCGCGGCCGCGAGACCGTTTCATGCTGCTTAATTTCACACGCAATTGACAAACTCAAAACTGACTCACTTGATAGACTCTTTGCCCCCATCGTTTCCACCTTATATATGGAGCGAGAGACTGCAGTAGCTTCAACCAGGTCCACTGTTAATCAACTTCCACATTCTTCTAAGAGCTTCTTAAATGTGATGTATTCGTAATTATTGTACCTTTGGTGAAAGTTTTATTGTATGGGCCTAGTATTCAATTATTATGTCAAAAAGTTATTACTGCACTTAAGTTGGTAGACTGTCAACCGTCGTTACGTCTCTGTCGAAATTCGCTCAGAAAACATCGACAACTTATAATTTTGTAACATTATTTTACAATTTTGATTTCTACTCCCCCCCCCCCCGTCTTCTCATCCTCCAAGTCTATATCTCACAGACCCGGATACTTTTTGTTCTCTACAATTTTTTGTAGGGGCTGCCTGGCCGAGGCGGTAAAGGCGTGCTCAGTTCGCCCGGAAGGACGTTGGTTCGAATCCCCGTCAGGAAGTCGTAAAATTTAAGAAACGAGATTTCCACTTCCGGAGGTGCATGTGGCCCTGAGGTTCACTCAACCTACACCAAAAATGAGTACCAGTTTAATTCCTGGGGGCAAAGGCGGGCGGGTGTAGAGCTAACCACTCTACCCCACCACGTGCCGAGGTTAACAATGGTGGAAGCCTTTACCTTCCACTCCTCCAAGGCCGTTCATGTCCTGTATGGAGGTGACTTTGATTTTTTGTTTGCTTTGCTTACAAAGTTTTGTGCCCCCTATTTCTAATTCCCAATCGTGATATTGTGTGCAACGATCGTGAGTAAAAACGTGTAGTGAAAAGCTCACTCGTGAGTGAAATTACAATTTCTAACAATTAACTTTAAATAGTAGTTCAATAAATGTACCAGAGAGTAAAATACACTAGGCCTACCCCTCTGTGCTATTATTAAAGTTTTAAAGGTCCCTGATAACCTGCCACAAGACGAACATAATTTTTATTATAGAATATGCTGCCTGAAAGCCTCTACGAATTAACTTCGCATCACTACTGTTCTCAGTTTACGACTAACTCTGCGATCACTCTAGTTCCACCGGGCTGAGTAGCTCAGACGGCAGAGCACTGGCCTCCTGAGCCCAAGTTCACGGCTTCGATCGCGGCTCAGTCCGATCCCATTTCAAATACGTAAACCAATATTTACCGGTACCTGAAGGAACTCTTGCAGAATTAAATCCCCTCAGCGTCTCGAAAAACCATTAAAGTAGTTATCAGAAAGTAAAACCAATATTATTATTGTTACGGGGATACCGTGGTTAACAGAGGTGAAAGAAGGTGAGGGCATGAATGGGTGGATATAAGACAATCAGAAGATTAATTTAAAACTTTAATATTAGAGCTATATTTCTTTCTCTTTTTCTGATTTCCTTTCAGATATTACATCTTAAGAAAACAACCCACTAAGCGAAAAATAAGATTTCAGGTACAACAATGAGATATAGAAGTAACATAATAAATTACAAGAGTACCTTTGCTTCAGGAAATTATCTAGGAGGCTACTCTCCAAACATTACACCATTCCAGCTTTCCAAAGGCACCATTCAACCTTTACATTATTCTACATCAATTTACACCTAGGAACCTATTTTCGAAAATTTCCAGGCCTATCAAAGGCGCATACTACATTTTACAAAACCAAACAGTATTCACTGTCCAAAACGCTCAACAGTCTGATATTTTTCCACGAAAAGAATGACACAGAGTATTGAGTACCCATTCTACCAGGCCTTTGTGAAAAAGAGCAGGTTAAAATTGGCCTAAAAATGAAAATACCGAGCTCGATAGCTGCAGGCGTTTAAGTGCGGCCAGTATCCAGTATTCGGGAGATCGTGGGTTCGAGCCCCACTGTCGGCAGCCCAGAAGATGGTTTTCCGTTGTTTCCCATTTTCACACCAGGCAAATGCTGGGGCTGTACCTTAATTAAGGCCACGGCCGCTTCCTTCCCACTCCTAGCCCCTTCCTGCCTCATAGTCACCATAAGACCTATCTGTGTCGGCGCGACGTAAAGCAAATAACAAAAAAAAAAAAGTGAAAATAGTGAGGAGGCGGACACGCGCGCTCCTTGAAATTGAAGTGAAAAGCTTAAAACACTATTTGGGCTTATGGCCCAAAGTTACAGAAGCTACGCCTATACTACTGAGGTGATTACATAGCGAAAAGATAAGTTACAGAGATTACAAAACGAAAAAGGTAACAAAGTCACAGTCGCCTCAAAATCAAGTTGATAGGCAACACGAGAGGGTGGCTCACTCTCCATTCCCTGATTTCGGTTAAGTTCCTTCGACTTGTTTGAAATTTATATTTAAAGTTTGAAATTTACATACATACATACATACATACATTATCATTATAGACTGTTATGCCTTTCAGCGTTCAGTCTGCAAGCCTATGTGAATGTACTATACGTCGCCACAATCCTCTATTTGCAACTAGTGTTGTGGCCTCATTTAGTTCTATACCTCTTATCTTTAAATCGTTAGAAACAGAGTCTAACCATCGTCGTCTTGGTCTACCTCTTCTTCTCCTACCCCCCATAACATAGTCCATTATTCTCCTAGGTAACCTATCCTCGTCCATTCGCCGCACATGACCCAAAAACCGAAGCCACTTTATGCGTACAGCTTCATCCATCGAGTTCATTCCTAAATTAGCCTTTATCCCTTCATTCCGTTTACCCTCCTGCCATTGTTCCCACCTGTTTGTACCAGCAATTATTCTCGCTACTTTCATGTCTGTTACTTCTAGCTTATGAATAAATTATCCCGAGTCCACCCAGCTTTCGCTCCCGTAAAGCAAAGTTGGTCTGAAAACAGACCGATGTAAAGATAGTTTCGTCTGGGAATTTACTTCCTTCTTACAAAATACTGTTGATCGCAACTGCGAGCTCACTGCATTACACCTTGATCCAATCTCAATTACTAAATTACCATCCTGGGAGAACACACAACCTAAATAAGTTACTTGAAATTATCGACCTGTTCTAGTTTTGTATCACCAATCTGACATTCAACTCTGTTGACTTTCTTTCCCACTGACATCGATTAGTCTTTGAAAGGCTAATTCTCATACCATACGCATTGCACCTATTTTCATGTTCCAACCAAATTTTGAATCATGGTTCGAAATAATTTTCCTGTCTAACATCTGAACTTCCCGGATGTTGGACTTAGATCTTTACGAAATCCCTTAATCCATACCGTCGTTTTCTTCTTGTTGCACAGATAATCGAATAACTTTTTGGTTAGTCTGGTTTTGTACATTCTGTAAAAATGTCCGACAAATGATAACATTTCTCGTGGTCTCTGAAATTTTCTCCATATTTTGGTAGACTTTATCGTTGTTCCGAAGTTTCCAGCCGGTTTCAGCCTGGACTGGGCCCAGGATTTCCCATAGTATTCTTATTCCTAGGATCTCCAGCTTCTCCAAATTGGAATTCATCGACAGACATTCGCTGGCATACTGACATCCTGTTTTTACTGCAGTGTTGTAATGCCTTATTTCTGCATTCCATGACATGCATTTCTTGTTGTACATGTCTTTAGTTAGTCTACAGATATCTCCACGAAATTTGAAAAGTGGTATGAGGGCTGGAACGTGGTCCACTCAGCCTCGGGGTTCAACTGAGTAGATTACCACCTCAGCCATCCTGGAAGTGGTTTTCTGTGGTTTCCCACTTCTCCTCCAGGCAAATGCCGGGATGGTACCTAGTTTGAGGCCACCGCCGCTTCCTTCCCTCTTTCTTGCCTGTACCTTCCAAACTCCTCATCTCCCCACAAGGCCCCTGTTCAGCATAGTATGTAAGGCCGCATGGGCGAGCTACTGGTCCTCCTATCCAGGTGTATTCCCCCGACCCAAAGTCTCACGCTCCAGGACACTGCCCCTGAGGCGGTAGAGATGGGGTCCCTCGCTGAGTCCAAAGAAAAACCCAAACCTGGGGGATAAATGGATTAACGTAGTTAGAAAGAAAGAAGAAAGATTATAATCTTCATACACGTTACACTAGAAGCCGCCGCAGGAACGTGAAAAAGTGAATACGTTTCTGCACATAATATTGGCGGCAGGAAAGGCGTCCAGCCGTAACACTGTGTTTAATCCACACATAATGCTAACCCCACGGAATTTGGGAAAGTCAAGAAGAATAACAAGATAAAGGAGTAAAAAGGATGTTTCGATTAGCAAGCACTTTCTAACAGCATTAATAGGTAGTAAATACTTGATATTGCACCCGACAGGGGCATGACCCAAGGACCTCTGGTTAATACTGGTCTTTGAAATTACAGACGCAATGATCTTTGAGGGAATAAAACCACAACAATTGTTAATAATTAATGTAATTCATTTATGAATATAGATGCGTCATTCCCATCGTCATCAAGGTCTAATAAACCGCTTGTATTAATTTAAACTTTAATTTGAATGTGTTCTTATTGTAGTTAAGTATGCCCCGTTTCTCCTACCCTGTATGCCGTTAAGGTAATGTTAGATAAGCGCCTATTTTATTATATTTTCCACCCGTTAACGCCCTGTAGATCTCATGCCGGAGCCTTTTCTGGGTAGGGGTGGGTACAATATGAACAGGTAACTATGTTTCTGAACAAAAATATGAAAAGGAGGAGACTGAAAGTATCTGTCATCAATGTTATCCTGACGTGTTGGCCAGAAATTATTAACGTGAATGTTCCACAAAAGTTTATCCTTTTCACCATCCGCACTGGAAGTGATTTAATCATAGATGCTGATTGATTTACGGCTTTGGGACTTCTGCTAGAGAGCTGTTAACATTGCCACAGGAGACTGAGCCAGGATGGAGGCGATGCAAAATTCAATTCTCAATTAATATCCTGAACCTCTTTCTAATGTGCTCTGCTTTGACAACGCCATTCTGAAATAAACTGAGCGATTTCAAAGCGAGTGGCAAGAGCACAAAGACAGACGATCCGTTGATTACGTATCAAACGTACGTATACATTGTGACCGACCACTACACAGAGTAAACGTTACGCATTTCTGATTATGTCAAAGATCAAAGCTGTGGACTGGTTGATGGAGGCAGCGGAAATGATTTACGACGTGAAGTTTCTTCCATTTATAGTAATTGGACACGCTTACACTTATCTTTTATGGAATTATTTGTTTGGTATGTAGTCATTTTCTCGTAAACACAATAGTTATTGCACAAGAACAAAACTGAATAAATAGCGAGCAATTTTTACATAAACAATTGCATAATCTAAGACCATCTTCTCCACATTTAATAAGTTAACAGATGGTGAAATAAAAACACTATTTTTCTTAACAAGCAACAGCAATCTTCGAAGAACCGTGACGAAACGTGGGAATTTTCTGTTTCTAAGCTGAACAGAATGGAAAAATTAATTTAATAATAATAATAATAATAATAATAATAATAATAATAATAATATCGCCTTACATAGTATCATTGTAGCGAGTTTTCTCAGGTGCAGGGTCAGATCTTCCGTTCTATGAACGCCATTTCGATCAAATGCATCTTTATGTGGCAGACTAATGATCTGTAAATCCTTAGTAATGGTATCCTTTCATCTGTACTTTGGCCGCTCACGCGCTTGTTGACCTTCGATTTGCAGGTGATAAGTGGTTATAGCAACTGTGGAGAGTAGCGTCCACAGAACATCTCGAAACCAGTGAAACATACTCTCTCTCATCTTTTCTGTAATTGTTGGTACTCTATGTTTCTTCCGAATAGTGCCATTGGTTCCAATGTTACATAGAGAGATACCCAGTAACCATCGGAGCACTCGCGTCTCCATGGTATGGAGACGGTTCTCGGCGTCTGTCGTTGCTGCCCAATGCTCAGTTTCGTAAAGTGCAACGGGACGGACGACAGATCTGCAGGACAGAGATTTGAGCCGGACTGGCCGCATTAAAGATCGAAGCAAAGGTATTGGAAACTATCCACCTTTTTAAAGTGTTATCCATTAACTTGAAGGGTTCCATGAGTTGTGACTGATCTCCAAATATTTAGTTTTCTGGATAATCAGGTGGAGTCCTAAATGGATGAGGTGGTAATTCCAAAACTGGACTTGCCTCTGCAACTAGGGTTGGGCACTATGTCCCTGTTTCTGCACAATGTGCCGGTGCACAGTTATGTTCCTCTGTTCTAGAACACCGAGTGTCAATTGTTCCGAAACATTCTCAAGCGAGCCGGAGACACTGACTCGCTGTCCCATCAGAAGCCCCACTATGCACTGCCCTTCGCCTACTAGCTGAACTGTGCAGCGGGCGCACGGGACGCGGGACTGTAACTGCGCAGTGTAGAGAGAACTTCGAGAGGCAACATTACATGCTCCGCGCCAGTGGGAACTAGGAATGTGCCTGTGCGGAACGTGCTGTGTGGTGTGTGCCTGTGTGTAGTTATGGCCATGGTCCAGCATAAAGCTGCAGGGAACGTGAACGAACAGTCGGAACACTGAAATTCGCACCCACTAATCACGTTTAAAGGCTGCTTTTAGATTAAGATTTTTCCGGTCAATATAAAATACACATAACACGGTTACAATGGCAGTGCAGGTGTTTAAAAGTAACCAATTCAAGTAATTAGTGAGTAATTAATATCTCGAAAAATTTCCCTCAACACTTTCTCAGGGATTGACGTTAAACATTAATTTGGAGTTTAAGGAAACTTTTAACCCCAAGAAAAGTATGGGTCGTCGCTTTAGAATTAAAAATATAACTGGATGAATACATTGTTGTACTTTCGTGCTGTTAGGCCGGGCGCACATTGAGAAGCAGCTGACCGCAGAGCAGGGAAGAGCAGAGCAGAACAGCGCGAAGCTTACGAAACTGCGAAGTGGACGTGAGCGCACATTGCCACGCAGGGTCTCGTCGGTTTTCAGAAATAACATGTTTTCTTTAGGCTCTTTTTTTTCTTTTTCTTCAAGCATTCGCGATTTTTCTCATTTTATTAGTCATCTTCACAATTTCCCTTGTGCTGATGGCAACGCGGTTATTCAGCTTAAGACAATCGCAATAAAAACAACCACCTTCGCCAGTTTACAAGACTGAACAATATTTCTGTTACCGATGTTCGGCGTTCATATGGACTAGGCAAAGAATTTAATTCATGATTCATGATTATGGGAAGGAAGCGAGCGTGGCCTTAATTAAGGTACAGCCCACCCCCCAGCATTAGCCTGGTGCGAAAATGGGAAACCACGGAAAACCATCTTCAGGACTGCCGGCAGTGGGGTTCGAACCCACTATCTCCCGAATGCAAGTTCACAGATGCGCGACTCTAACCGCACGGCCACTTGCTCGGTGGATTACATTTTAGGCCTTTCTCTAAACTACCTTGTTGCGCGGCGTGAATAAAATGATTTATAGCCTAGACTGTAGTGCTTTATTCCCCAATTTACATACCGATTTTCATTAAATTCTGTTCAGCCATTTTCTCACGAACATACATACATACATATATATATATGTACATACTGCATTGCAGTTCACATGATTCACATAGTACCTACAAAACATGGTGAGACTGAATGGCTGTGGTAATTTTCTCCTCCATTTCTTAACTAAGTGCGTGACACGTGCGCAGGAAACTGTGTTTCGAAGACTGCGCGTGGTAGGTGGAAGTAGGTGCAGAACCGGCCTGCTCTGCTCTGCTCTGTCCTGCCCTGTCTGTCAACTTGCGATGGTGCAATGATTTGTGTGGATTACAAATCTGCTCTGCGCTGCACTGCTTTAGCTGCTTCGCCTCCGTGCTTATGCTCTCTGCACTTCGAATTCCTTCCCTCTCAACTTCCATTTACTTTCTTCAATATCTCGAAAATTTCCTTCAACACTTTCTCGAGGATTGATGTTAAAAATTAATTTGGACTTTAAGGAAACTTTTAAGCCCAAGAAAAATATGGGTCATCACTTTGAAATTAAAGATATAACTGGATGAAAAAATGTTGACACTCCAACACAGGGCGGCACACAGCCGGTATCGACAGGCAGACACAGCCAAGGCCAACTAATCTATCTTGTGCGGTCTTGGCACAGCACGTTCGGTTCAGGCACATTCCAGCTGAAGCGGATCATGTCATGTTGCCTCTCGCAGTTCTCTCTAGGACGCAGTTACAGTCCTGTGTCCTGTGTCCCGTGTCTCGGCACTCTGTACCGAAACACTCCGCCTCAAGCTCCTAATGTTGCGGAACAAGTGAATGTTCCGGTCTGCCCAACCCTATCTGCAACAAGCATGACGTCACCAACGTAGGGTATGGTCCAGGGTATTTTCAGCTGTAAGTTCCGTGTGATGATGTCCGTGATCACAATGCAGAGAACTGGTGACAGTGTCGAGACAAAATGCACTCCAACGGTAACTGGGATACTGTCGGAAAGGCAAGCCGAGCATCCTGTTGAGCTCTTTCGCACAGTCCATATTGCCAGCCTGCTGGCTATGATCGATAACGGCGTCAAGTTCTATATGTTCTGAGACCGTGGTTAGCCGGTACGAGTCCCGTTGGTGAATCACCACCAGAATGTTGGCCGGTAAGTTAGAAGAGGGAATGGTAGGCCTATACGTTTATTAATCACCATATTAAGTGTCAAAAGCCCGAATTAACTCCAAACCTCTCCACAGTGGTCATATGGAGTGAGAGCATAATGTCGCTGTTGATGGCGATTCGTCCGTCGGAAGGAAACGTGAAGCCTTGAGCAGACCCGTTGATGCTATTCGACAGGAGTAGGCTATGTGCCAACATCGGGCGGGTTCCATTTTCTCCCTACATCATCATCATCACCCCACATACAGACGCGAACGTAGCCCATGGGTGTCAAATAAAACGACCTGCACAAGTCGAGCCGTTCTTTGAAAATCCGGCACTAAACGCGATACGATAAATAAATAAATAAATAAATAAATAAATAAATAAATAAATAAATAAATAAATAAATAAATAAATAAATAAATAAATAAATAAATAAATAAATATTTTTTGCTATTTGCTTTACGTCGCACTGACACAGATAGGTCTTATGGCGACGATGGGATAGGAAATGTCTAGGAAGTGGAAGGAAGCAGCCGTGGCCTTAATTAATGCACAGCCCCGGCATTTGCCTGGTGTGAAAATGAGAAAACACGGAAAACCATCTTCAGGGCTGCCGACAGTGGGGCTCGAACCCACTATCTCCCGATTACTGGATACTGGCCGCACTTAAGCGACTGCAGATAACGAGCTTGGTGATAAATAAATTAATAAAACAGGCGATGATATCTCGCGTACCGATGTTAACAGAGGACATACCAGATCATCTGTAACAATGAAGGCCACGATCGCTTCCTACCAACTCCTAGCCTTTCTCTATCCCATCGTCGCCATAATAACTATCTATGTCAGTGCGACGTAAAGCATATTGTAAATAATATTCGTTTAACATTCCACTAACTACATTTTTATGGGTTTCGGGGACGCCAATGTGCCGAAATTTTGTCTCGCAGGAGTTGTTTTACGTGTTAGTAAATCTACCGACACGAGCTGATGTATTTGAGCATCTTCAAATACCACCGAACTGAGCTAATCCCTTTACTCCACCAAGTACCAAGGTTGCGGATAGTGGAAGCCTTTACCTTTTACCCCCTCCAAGGGTCTTCATGACCTGTAGGCCTACGGAGATGACTACAATTATTTTTTGAGATAAGTAAACTCGTGTCCTCATCCTGAGGTGATGCAGCTTTTTTCAGGCACACCCCCATTGGAGGTGAGCAGATCATAACCTGTAAATGAGGTAAGTTCAGGTTTTGTGGGATAGAGTCATCACTGTGATAAAAATTATATCTGAACAGAGGCACTGAGCTGTAAGATCACACGGTAGAAACAGTATAAATCAGGAAGGAATGCATTTGCTTGGTCAAAATAGTATGTATTAATATGTACTGTTTTACCACTGCACCTTTCTACAAGACACACTCAGTAAAAGAGTACAAGTGATTTCCCTTCTTGATTACGATTGTTGGATAAAATTCTGTGTACAGATTGATGCTTTAACAATACCATAGAACAATTCCAGTCGTTGTTGTTCATTGAAGTGAGTAATATCAGAAGGACTACTTCAGCTGCGACTTCCTGCTGTTAATGAAGTATGAATAAACGTTCAGTGATGCAAAATGTTATTATTATTATTATTATTATTATTATTATTATTATTATTATTATTATTATTATTATTATTATTATTATTTTTCAATTTGCTTAACGTCATACCGACCCAGATAGGTGTTACAGCGACGATGGGATAGGGGATGGCCAGGTGAAGGAAGAAAGTGTTCGTGGCAATAATTAAGGTACAGCTCCAACATTTACCTGGTGTGAAAATGGAAAAACATGGAAAACCATCGTTAGGGCTGCCAACAATGGGGTCCGAACCCACTATCTTCCGAATGCAAGCTCACAATTGTGTAAATAACCGCATGAACAACAGGTATAGAAAGCTAAGGAGATTTAGGACATAATTATCTGCTCGATTTTTTATTCTTTTACGAATTCTTCGCCATAAATTAATTTTTAGTGACCGGTTGGGGGACGCTCACGTCAATTCAACACAGCAAGAATCCAGTGAGGTTTGCATAACTGAAAACAGAGATGTCGGTTCATGGTCTGTCTCGGAACTTCGCGATGAAGTGATTGAAAGAGCAGAAGAACTTGAGAAGCTTCTGAACAATGGCAATGACGAATAGTGTGCCGCAAAATGCAGTTCATTAACTTCGACCACTCCTAATTTAGATTTCATGAAAATTCCAGCAACAAGTTCCAAATTATAATAAAAACCACAGTGAAATATCTGAGTACGGTAGTATCAGGGATGGACTTGTCATATTTCGATTTTTGTGCAAGAGAGGCTAAAATCCAGTTGAGGGTTTTCTGGGTGAGAATCAGTATTGGAATTTCATTTCACGTGTCTTAGGCTTCTGAATATGACTAAAGCATCTGATATTAATGATACATTTGATACATAAGTCAAAAATACTTTTTAAATGTGTGCTTGGCCGGTTTTGATACAAAGTTTTGGACTTGGCTGGTTTTGAAACCAGGTGTCTTCCATTTTGATCTTTATGCTGTCCGTTTTTGAAGCATACGTTTACTAGTTCACCTTCAGAATGGGACTATTGAGGAAAAGGAGGTTATTATGGAAATTTAATTTACTAAACATTCTTTATTTAAATTTGAATATACTCTATATTAATCGAAAATAATGAAAAAACATTTTATCAGTAAAACTGTGTATCATAAACATAAAATAATAACCTGTGAATACGTTTTTTCTCAAGATACTTTCTGAAGAATGGTAACAATTGAAAAGTACAAAATTAAACAGGCAAAAACTTTAAAACTAACTCTGGATAAACAACTATATGGGAATAAAATCACTGAGTTAGAAAATAATGTTAGATTTTCAAGTTTTGCACTCTACAACGAGTATTTCTTCGTCACTTGCACAATTAGTAGCATCTTGAGGGAGCAACAATGCAAACAGCACTTTCCATTGTAAAAAGGATTTTATTTGCAAAATGATGAAAATATCACAGCTAACAGTTAGAATGGCATCATGAACAAAAGTACCACCACGGAATATCTGTTAGTGTGCGCGTTGCACCTCGGGTAGGTTATACGAATACTCCGCTCTGATTCACTGCTGGCGGACTTGGCCGGGTTTTGATCCCAATAACCAGCTATAAGCTCATTTTTAACGTACTCTTGTTCATTTTTGAAATGAACGGGTTTCATATTCGAAATTAGCATGAAAATCCATTCAAGAATCGTCCAAAACATCCCTTTAAGGAAATGGACTCGGCCGACTTTGATACTACCCTACTCATCCGACTACTATGATTCTGATCAAGACAAGGCCAATATAACCGAAAGCAGTGATTAAGCCAGTTCGCCAACTCATATAAACGAAGTGAGAAATCTTGTTGCAGTGTTTTGCAGAGCTGAGCGGAGAATGAGTAGAAAACTGAGAAGAGAATATGTAACCGCAAAGGGTAAACTAATGATAGCTAAGAAGTCAAAGCCGCTTGAAGACTGTCGGATGAAGAGCAAGAGGGTACTAAAGACAACCTACAGAGCTGTTCGATGAAATTTACTCCCTGGGTGGCAGAAACAGAAGAGTTAATAACATCGCTCAACTCGTAGAAACAAATCAGCTAGCTCCATCGCCGAGACTCACAAACGATCCAGATAAACAAGGAAACTAGAGAAGTGATTCACCTGTTTCATATCATAGTTGAAGACGAGCGCTTTAGCGATTGTAGAGACTGCTTTATGCGGACACTTGACGTGCCACGAGCATTCGTTGCTTTTACTATTACAGTCAGTGTGTTCCAAAACCAGCCAGATCAAAAGCGGTGAAACCCTTCAGCTAACAAACACAATGGCAGCAAATTACCGGAAGTTAGGCAGCACATATCGTTTTTTCCCAGCGTACAAGTAGCCGTCTGTATCTACCGCTCCACCTAAATTTACAAATAATGCAAAAGTTTTATTGTAAGAATATATGCGACCCGGTATCCCATCCAATATATGACAAAGAGTTCCATAAAATGAACATTTCATTTAGAAACCCAAAGTAGACACGTGCCACAAATACGATGTCACACACGCACATACACACACTCACACTTGAGGAAGACCAAGAAGAGATGTTGAAGATGAAAGCACAACTTGGACTTCAGCACAAAGAAGCAGATGCAGTTTATTTACCCAAAGACAAACCGAGACAGCTGTGCGAAGGAGAATTTAGAGCCCGGTGCTACTCGTTCGATATGCACCAGTGTTTACTAACGTTTGTCCGGCTCCATGGTTAAACGGTTAGCGTGCTGGCCTTTGGTCACAGCGGTAAAGAGTTCAATTCCCAGAAGTTTCTGGAATTTTAACCATGATTGGTTAATTCCGCTGGCATGGGAGCTGGATGTATGTGGCAACTTCATTATCGTTTCATCTTCATCACGACGCGCAGATCGTCTGCGGCCGTCAATTCAAAAACCTGCACCTGGCAAGCTGTTTCTTTTTACAGATGGCAATCGTCAACTTTTAACTTCCCTATACACAAAACAAACAAGAAAGATGTAACATACTACCAAGTATATACACTGACTTAGCAAATGTCATGGGATAGTCACCTAATAGCATGTGGGGCCTCCTCTGGCCCTGCAAACTGCAGTGAGATGGCGTGGAAGTGAGTCGACAAGTCCCTGGTAGTCCTCTGGACGCAGCTGACACCAAATCGTTGGCAGAGCGGCCGCCTATGCTGGTCTGTTCGTGGGTTCAGGATCCATGGCACGGAGCCTGCGTTCCGGGACATCCCAGATATGCTCGATAAGGTTCATATCGGGGCTCCTGGGTGGCCATGGCAGTCGTTGGAACTCCACTGCATGTTCATGGTGGGCGACGTGGGAGAGATGTGGCGGCGCGTTATCATCTTGAAACACCGCAGAACCGTCTGGGCGCTGGAAGACCAAAATGGGTGGAGATGATCTCCGAGCAGCTCAACATAACGCGTACCATTCAAAGTCTCTTCCAGAACATCTACGGGGCCCATTCCATACCAGGAAAATGCATTCCAGACAATAACGGACACACCAGCGCCCTGCACCACACCTTCGAGGCAGGCGGGATCCATCGCTTCATGTGGTCTGCGCCATACACGGTGCCTCCCATCGGCATGGTGCAGTTGAAATCGTGATTCGTCCGACCATATCACGAGTGTCCATCCCTTGTGACTGGCGACAAATGCGCGTCGTTGTGCTCGATAACGTTGGGTTAACAGTGGCACCCGTGTGCGGCGCCGGCTCCCATACCCCATAGAACCCATGTTCCTACGGATTGTCCACTGGGAAGCGTGTCTAGCACGGCCTGTGTTGAATTGAGCCGTGATTTGTTGCACGGTTGCCCGTCTGTCACTATTGACAATCCGTCTGAGATGTCGTCAGTCACGGTCATCGAAGGTGGCTGGACGGCCAGTCGTTCTTCTGTTATGGACGGTGACACCCGCATTCAACCATTCACGATACACCCTGGACACAGTTGATCGTGTGAAGCTGAATTCCCGCACCACTTCCGAAATCGCACTTCCCATCCGTCGGGCACCGACCACCATACTCGTTCGAACGGTGTCAGCTCACGACGACGTTCCATGTTACACCTGTCACATGCACAGCCTCTGCTCACAAGGTCTCCTATACAACTGCCGCTGGCACAGGGGGCGTGTGGTGCGCAGACAACACACCTGCGCATCAGTGCTGCGTTATCCCATGACATTTGCTCAGTCAGTGTACATCATAAGTCTTCTGCGGTTTCATACGCAGCGTATGAATTTGACACATACAGTAGCTCAAAAAAGTATTGGTCTCTCGAAATATGCTACATGTGAGGATGAGGAGTCGAAGGGAATGATAATCAAAATTGACATATACTGGAATCCTTCATTATTTATCATTTTGTGTAACATGTACATTGTAAGAAAAGCTTAAATCTTCAATATCCATATAACTAAAACAGCATAATTTAAAACAATCATTTTCTCTTGCCACCAAAAATGTAGTGATCTGAATTAACATAATGCAGTTCCTTGATCCTTCGTGAAAGTTTCAGTACTGGGTAGGTCCTCCTTTCCTCTTTATAATCTCAGCTAACCTATTTGGAATCGATCATACCAAGGTTTCCGTAGTTCCCTTGGTATGTTATTCCATTCTGTGAGTAAGGCTTCTTTCAGGTCAACTTTGTTTGGTATTGCATGTTTTCTCAAGTTTTGCTCCAAATAGTGCTACATATTCTTGATGGGGTTGATGTCGGGAGATTGTGGTGGAGTTTACATCCAACACGGAGTATTATATAACAGCCATAGCTTCGTGTTCAGGGCTGTGTGTTTGGGGTCGTTATCTTGCTTAAACGTATAATTTGCTAAGAGTTCCATTTTTTTATTCATTTGAAGGACGATGTGTCTTGAGGATATTAATGTATGCTTTGTGATCCACAGTCCCTTCAATAAAGACTAATACACTTACACCTTTCGCACTCACGCAACCCCGCACAATCAGGGAACCACCTCCATGTTTCACAGTGGCTGTTAGGTTCCTCTCTTCAAGTTCAGAATGCGTCTTCTTCCACACAGTCACTCGTCTGTCTGACCTGAAGAGGGTAAATTTACTCTCATCGGTAAAAATGACTGTCGTCCAATCCTCATATCTGTCATTTCTGTGCTCATTAGCGTACGCAAGTCGTTTCTTCCTGTTAGCCTTACTTGTGTACGGCTTTCTACGGGCTGTTCTGCCCGCGTATCCTCTTTCGTGTAGCACATTTTGGATGATTTCAGATGACACTTGCAATCCTACATCTTGGTTTAACACAGCTGCTATCTTCGGCGCACATAGCTGAGGATTTTGGGCCACTTTACGCACAATTTGTCGTTTGCCTTGTACTGATAACTTTGAGGGACGGCCAATTCTTGGTCTATTTTCTATTGTCTTTGTACCTGCACACAATATTTTTAACAGTTATAGCAGCTCTTCCAATTATTTTACGTATGTCCTGGAAAGGTGTACCTGTTTGAAATAGTCGCACTACAATCCTCCTGTATTCCACGGTTGTTTCTTTCATTTACCTTCTCATTGCTAGCTGAACACGGAAATAATGCTGAATATTGCCTTCCAACGTGTCAGTACAGACACAATGAGCCCGAGTTGCGGCAGACAGAACGATGTCACGATGGTATTGTTTACTAGCCCAATACTTGTTTGGCGTGTAATGACGCACGCCGTTGTATTACTGGTCCGCTTGCAAACAGCGTGAATCTGCTTGGCTCCGTATTCAATCTACTGATGTACTTGACTGTCCTACATATCTACATACGTGTAATTCCAATATATGCACCATTATTTGTACTATACTGTTCCGTTTTCGTACCACGGCTGTGGGAAGACCAATACTTTTTTGAGCCACTGTACGCCAGTTTGTTCGTCTGACATTAACCTACCAACACACAGACACGTTGAGTCCACCAAACACTAGCGTCTGTTTTGTATCGTTCAGTGATTATGTCGACGTTTGTGCGTGAAAAACAACATTTTTAGCACGCATTGCTTTTCTTATTTAATCAAAAGAAAAAGCTGTGGAAAGTCATCGTTTGCTGGTAGAAACATGTGGTGAGCACGCTCTATCGATTAGAACATGTAGACACGGTTTCGACAATGTAAACGTCGTGATTTCAATGCGAAATACAGTGCGCGCTCTGGTAGACCACAAAAGTGCTAAGACGAGCAACTGCAGGCGAAACCGTTAATGCACAACGCTATCGCCAATAAATGATTAAATACCGTATCGCATTGGTCGAAAGGCGACCGGAATGGGCCAGAAGACATGGTAAAGTGATTTTGTTACACGACGATGCACCGTCTCACACAGAAAAACCAGTGAAAATCACCTTGAAATCGCTTGGATGGACATCCATCCGCACCTGCCGTACTGCCCCGACCTGGCGCCATCTATCACCTCTTCGCATCAATGAAGCGCGTGCTCGCAGAGCAACACTACAGGAATTTCGAGGAAGTTGGAAAATGGCTCGACGAATGGTTTGCCGCAAAAAACAGCCACCTTTTCTGACACTGTATTGGTAACTTACCTGAAAGATGGGCGAAGTGTGTAGAAGCCGATGGCCAATAATTTGAATAAACAAAAAATGAATTTCACTTGGAAATTGCGTGCTTTCTTCACCACAAAAACCTGAAAAAACTGATGCATACACCTGGTATGCGTGGAATGATGAGACTACGAAAGTACGTGCAGCAAATCAGGTTGCTAGTTGCCTTACGTCGCACCGACACAGATAGGTCTTATGGCAACGATGGGACAGGAGAGGGTTAGGAGTTGGAAGGAAGCTTTTTTGCTAGTTGCTTTACGTCGCACCGACACAGATAGGTCTTATGGCGACGATGGGATAGGAATGGCCTAGGAGTTGGAAGGAAGCGGCCGTGGCCTTAATTAAGGTACAGCCCCAGCATTTGCCTGGTGTGAAAATGGGAAACCACGGAAAACCATCTTCAGGGCTGCCGATAGTGGGAATCGAACCTACTATCTCCCGGATGCAAGCTCACAGACGCGCGCCTCTACGCGCACGGCCAACTCGCTCGGTGGGAAGGAAGCGTCCGTGGCCTTAATTAAGGTACAGCCCCAGTATTTTCCTGGTGTGGAAGTGGAAAACCACGGAAAACAATCTTCAGGGCTGCCGACAGTGGGGTTCGAACTCACTATCTCCCATACTAGATACTGGCCGCACTTAAGCGACTGCAGCTATCGAGCTCGATAAAATCAGGTTGCAACCTGTATTGGGGGAGGGAGGAGGAGGGGATAAGAACAGCAGTGTTTCCGCCATATTTCTGAGCAATGAACGGTAAACAAAGCTGGGAAATGATAGATCATAAATTTATGGTTAGCGGCCTCAGCCACTTAGATTGTGATGTCGACCACGAGCGCACAGAGAAGCAGACTGCATTTCCTATTTATCATCCCCAAGACTGGAGCCAGCTGATGCGTTCTGTGTGACAGAATAATACAGTTACTGGTTTTTGTACGTCCAACTAACTACTTTTGACCATTTTCGAAGACTTCGAGATGTCAGAATTTTGTAACGCAGAAGTTATTTTACGTTCCTGTGAATCTACCGACACGAGGCTGACGTATTTGAGCACCTTCAAATACCACCAGATTGAGCCAGGATCGAACCTGCCGAGTTGGGGTCAGAAGGCCAGCGCTCAACCGTCTGAACCACTCAGCCCGGCTGTGTGACAGAAGAATAAGTTTCAGCTCATCGAACTTACGAGGACGTTTTGGATTTTGGAAGCCTGCACTTATGGACCGCAAAAAGGATACTGATGGTAATACGTTCAGTTCGCGTAATGTAAAGTGGATACGTTATAGCCTATCAGAGACTGGGGTGTAGGCTAATATACTTCAAAACTACGTTGAAAGAAGAGGACTCGTGTAGAACTTGGACGTCAAAAGAAGAGAATGCATAAAAGAAGAGCTTAGACTAAATAGGTGCTACAATGGCAAACTTGCTGTTTCCAAAGACCGGTCCACAAGCAAAGACTTGTCTGTGCAAATCTCTGCGCAAATTGGATCGTTGCAGACATGTCGTTGTGTCTGGACCGGGAATCTGAAAACTGAGCAGGGATTGGAGTATGGGTTTGAGGTTTGAGACCAAGACTACAAATATCTGCACCAACTACAGACAAGTGCCGGGCTGAATGGCTGAGGCGGTAGCGGTGCTGGTCGTCTGACCGCAACTTGGCAGGTTCAGTCCTGGCTCAGTTCGCTGGTATTTGAAGGTGCTCAAATACGTCAGCCTCGTGTCGCTAAATTTGCTGGCACATAAAAGAACTCCTGCGGGACTAAATTCCGGCACCTCATCGTCTCCGAAAACAGTAAAAGTAGTTAGTAGGACGTTAAACCAATAACATTATTATTATTATTATTATTATTATTATTATTATTATTAATACAGACAAGTCTATCACATGTGGACGCTCCAGTTCAAACACAGCCACAAATCGTCTTCGATTTACCGAGTTTTTGTGTATGAACACAATCAGACAACCATTTAATTATTGCAAATCTTCGACTACTTGGCTTCGGTTCAGAGGGTCCCGGGTTCGATTCCATGCCGGGTTGGGGTATTTTAATCGCGTGTGATTAATTCTTCTGGTCCGGAGACTGGTTGTTTATGTTTGTTCCAATACTCTCCACAGACCACAGTACCAGCCTCCACAGAAACATGCAATAGTGATTGCTTCCCTTCAGATAGGGTTGGCGTGAGGAAGGGTATCTGGCCGTAAAACAGGCCCAAATCCACATGTTCGACGCAGTTCACACCCTCTCCCGACGAAGTTCGCGAAGAAGAAGATGATGATCTTCGACAATGTACAAGTGAGTTTCTTTCGGACTTCATTAATTTATACAAGAGCTTCCTGTGCTTACAGCGTGTTAAATCAAAATAATATGTGGCCTCCTAAGAAGCCCGGTGCAGGTCTTTCGAGTTGACGCCGTATAGGCGACCTGCGCCTTTGTGAGGATGGGGCCCTAGCTGTGATGAATTATAGTGATGAACACGGCATACATATCCAGCCCCCGAGCCTTTGCAATTAAACAATGAAGGTTAACATCCCTGACCCGGCCTGGAATCGAACCTGTGACCACCTGGACCAAAAGCCAGCACGCTAACCATTTACCCATGGCATTAGTTGAGATATATTAATTCATTCAATGTCCGGTTCCACGGCTAAATGGTTAGCGTGCTGGCATTTTGTCATAGGGGTCGCGGGTTCGATTCCCGGCAGGGTCGAAAATTTTAACAATAAATGGTTCATTTCTCTTGCACTGGGACTGCGTGTATGTGTCGTCTTCATCATCATTTCATCCTCATCACGACGCGCAGGTCGCCTACGGCGAGCGGAAGTCCTCGGACACATCCCGGCACTACAAGCCATAGGCCATTTCAATTCATTAAATAGGATAATTAATAGATTAATTTCGTTTTATGCTCTCACCTATATCTATTGTTGTATCATCAGCGTAGCTATAATCAGGTTGAGCTCTAATTCGGCGTTCCTATCCTGACCTTCGAACTAATTAATCTTCCGTAAGACGTTATCTCCAGTACTGGCACCACGCGAAGTCTTGCTGTCAATCCGGGATATTTTATGCTAACGAAGTACCAAAAGTCAAGCGGGGTATTTACTTCATCCGATGGTACTGACGTTTTATTTGCAATTTTGGATTGAGCCGGCAATAAACCTTCATATATTCGCTCTTAAATCTTACAGTAGTGCTGACTGCGCAAACAGGCAGCATATCTCGTATCCAGTAGCATTTCATTCCAGAGAAATTAAGACGGGGTCATAAATCTGTGGCTGCCTACAGATAACACCTTAACAAGAGAGGTGTGTAATGCCAGCCAGCTGACCCCGAGTACAGTCAGCTTGAGTAAAAGTGGGACTATCTCATCCATACTCTAATGGCCAGTTCCTCTTCTCTCTCCAGATGAAAATGCACTGATTCATCCATAGTACAGGGACACTTGGTGACCGGGAATCCAATAGCAGTTCCAGAAAAAGGGAGGATATTTCCGACCAAATTTGAAATTACAGCATCCTTTCCACGAATTACGAATGATTCCATTTTATAAAAAATACCTGCGTAGTTTAGAATTAGTAATTCATTAGGGGGTCGGAATGCTTGGAGGGATGCAAACATTCCAAGAAAATAGTCCCAACTACTAAAAACCAAAAAAGTTGCAAGTTTACATGCGGGTAACCCGTAACACGTCCACAAGGGTTCCTGAAAGGGCAGAGCGGGATCCCAACGAATCAGACATTACAAATGAATTCCTTTCAATTACCTTAAATAGTTTGTAGTTTATATCTATTGACTCTGTTTTAAGAAAAATATCCTTGGCAGTTTGAAATTAAAAATTATATAATAATAGTGATGTTATTGGCTTTACGTCTCACTCTCTATTTTTGCGGTTTCCGCGGACGTCGAAGTGATGGAATTTTGTCCCGCAGAAGTTCTTTAACGTGCCAGTAAATCTACTGACACGAGATTGACATACTTGAGCGCCTTCAAGTACCACCGGACTGGGTCGTGATCGAACCCGCCGACTTGAGCTCAGAAGGCTAGCGCTTTACTGCCTGAGCTACCCAGTCCGGCAATTAAGAATTCCTTGTGGTGTGGGATCGGGGGAGTGGTTGTAAAATTGAACAAGAAGTTCTTAATGAGTAGAAGGCCAAGGAAGCTGTAGGTTTGCATGCTAGTCGCCGTAACCCGGAACCTTGCGTGAATACTTGGTGATCGAAAAATCCGTTGGGGGAAGTACTAGAAACGGCTGATTTTCTATGAAATTTAAAATTGCAAAACGTGTGTTTTCTAAAAATGCGTGCGTTATTCAAAGTAACCTGCGAATGAATGAAAACGTCCAAATATTTAAAACCATGTAATATTTTATTTATTCATTCTGGCACCAATATGTGATTGCCAAAGGACACAGACTAGCTCACAATTACCTTAAACATAATTGAATTGCTGGTTTCTACATTTCTCAGTTCACATGTACTGTGTTCTCAAAACAGAGACATTGCAGCTTTAGGTAAGTTTCTTTTTTAACCAGAACTATTATACTTTTTAAAACATAAATACGTTGCCAACCAAAGCGATAGTTCACATTGTACATGCTGGAATATGCAGTATCTCTTGTGTGGCTGGGATCGCAACAAGAAAGCAGCCTGCGGGTTAACTCGCCTTTCCGAACGCTGACAGATACAGCAAGAACCACGCCCACTCTCAGCCACTAGAATCGCAAGTTGAAGTATAATTAATATTTCAAAAATTAATTGTTCGATGTACGAATGTATTACACATTCGAATTTACAATAATCTCACGGAAAAACTTTGAACAATATTTCTCGAGCTACTTAATTTTATTCAAGAATACGAAATCTAAATATTGATATCTTACAACGAATTAAAAGTTGATTCTTTGTAAAAACAAAGGTGAATAGTCCTGCATTTGCATATTTATATATTTATTGTTTGATTGTGAAGATAATAGGTCATGAGTCCCTGTTACAATGTTCACGAGAATTGTTGCGTATGTGTAAACAACGAACTAGAACATTCTTAAAATTACTTTCCACACACAGGACAGATTAAGAAAAACACATGGCATAATGTAACTAATATTACATCGCAATACTAATTAAGATAATACATAAAACATTTGTTAATAGTCAACGTTTACAATGTTTTTATTACTTTCTTCATATCTAACAAATTACGTTGAGAAACTCAGTATTACACGAAGAACTCACTGTAACTTCTGTCTTACTAAACATATTAACGTATGTATAAACGTTACTGTAAAGCCTCACAGCTCTATTAATTTGAGAGTTCCTATGAATTTCAGTCCTAGTCTTTGAAGCAAAAGGACATGTTTCTAGGGCGACTTAGTTTGTGTGGTAAACAGAAAGGGATTGACTGCATCACATTTGAGTCATTAATATTACAGTATAATTAATTATATTATGGAGGAAATTCAAATATTTGAATTTCGTCTCTGGCGAAAGTTATTCCCACCATGTTCATTGAGCATACTTGAATAATTTATGAATGGTGTGTTACTGCCTGTGATTTTGTAAGTCATGCATTTTATAAACTATTTTCGAGCACGCGCGGTACAATGGTTTGCCTGTGCGGCGGTTTGCGCGGGTGCTAACATTCTCTCTGCGATACTGACGATCCACTCTTGACACTCTTGACCTCGGAAACCCGAATTCGCGTGTAATCTCCGCAATGCTATAACCCATGCGTCGTGCGCCGATGATCGTCCCGCGTTCGGTTAAACTCGCGACGTGTTGCCATCTTCACGACACTGGTGTCTGTGACAGACAGCTCAGCCACGCTGCAGCTAGTCGCAACTCTCAGGGGTCATATACGCACATTTTCTAATGGGACACTCCTTCCCGTGACTTTTGGCCACTAAGTCTATAAACTTTGAAACTTATAACCTGAGTTTTATCCTTTAAATACGATATCAGTAAGTTTTGTAATGAAGTTTAAACTACACCGACTCAGACAGGTATTATGCCGACGATGGGATAGGGAAGGCCTAGGAGTGGGAAGGAATCGACCGTGGCCTTAATTAAGGTACAGTCCCAGCATTTGCCTGGTGTGAAAATGGGAAACCACAGTAAACCATCTTCAGGGCTGCCGACAGTGGGGCTCGAACCCACTATCTCCCGGATGCAAGCTCTCAGCTGCGCGCCTTTAACCGCACGGCCAACTCGCCCACACCAATCTTAGTATATTTATCTAAAATGGCGGATATCGAGGGCTCAGAATAGGAAGGTCCTATGCACTGTCACAGCTATCTGCCACATAATTATAATATTGATATCTGAGTTATTATTCGTGATAAAACCAGTTTTACAAAGTTCGAATTACACATTATCTAGCTTCCACAGAATAATAAGGTTCTATTTAAATCTGAATTGCTTCTATCGAGTAAACAACATTAAACAATATGCTCGATTTTAAATATAATTCCTTGGTGATGGAATGAATCTGTTTCCAGTGACATTATTTGATTTCATTGTTAAAATTTGATATTGCTGATGCCTTAGTTGGTCGTTCGGACAATGGCATTGCTAGCGCTGTTCTGAAGGTATTAGAAACAATTCTCAACGATCATCCTGATGTTGAGAAAGAGAGAACATGTAGCGATAGCCTGGTACCTCAAAATCATAATTAAATTATTTCATTATCAGTGCCTGATTTTTTACAAAGACATGAAAAAATCAAACCTTTTTGATGAAATATTCGACACAGGGTATTCTAATATACAGGAGTATTTAATATATATATATTCTAATATAGAAAATACAATGAGACATTCTGAAATTTGGTCTCCAATAGGGTTTTTGAGAATGCTTAAGAACGTTAAGCGCAAAAAACCATATGCAATTATTAAAATGTTAGCCCCTCACTTTAGGGATTACAGTAAGGCCTTTTAGCACGAATGCAATTTAATATATAAATGTTCCTTTTAGAACAGTTAATCAATTGATTTTTTAACAAAATACCCCATTTAAAATTGGATATAAGCTCTCCCACGAAAACTAAGTATTAATGAACTTAGATTTCCACCTATACATGAAATTTTAACAAGAACTAAACTTGCGAAAGATAAAATTCCTGATATTCGATCAATGTATAAAGTGGATACCACAGATTGATCAAATTAATTTTGAAAACCTCTTCAAACAACAGAAATCTGTACAAAGAAGAGTATTATTAAGAAGTTGCTACAGATTTTTGCTTCAAAACGGTTGTTAGAGAGCAGAATATATTTTTGTAATCATTGAAAAGTGTAATGCTATTGCTTGTGTATTGCACTGTTGAAAGAAAATTAAATCAAAAAATACAATAATATAATATAATAATACAATAATAATACAATTTACTTTAGTGTTAGTCGCAACATTGATAAAAGATTCCTTAATTTCCTTTATGATTAATCCCTAATTAAACTATAAGTAAATAGGAACTTTATTCGGGAGATAGTGGGCTCGAACCACATTATTGGCAGCCCTAAATACGTTTATCCATGGTTTTCCAATTTAGCACCAGGCAAATTCAGGGACTGTGCCTTAATTAAGGCCACGGTTGCTTCCTTCCTGCTCCTAACCCTTTCCTATCCCGCCGTCCCCATGACACCTATTTGTGTCGGTGCGGCGTGAAGCAAATTGTAACAGAAAGGAGCTTTATTATGTAAAAGCATTTCCCAGGAATGAGTGACAAGGTTTTAAGTCTCACTAAAAAATAATTGCGAAGCAAACTATTCCCACCTCAGAAAACCGAAGTACTAACTGAGAAATAAATGTTACAAACCGGCCAGAATAGTTTTAAAAATCTTTATTGGTTTTGAACTTATTCAACAAACTTTAAAAATGCTCTCGTATAAAGTTTACCATACGTTCGCTAGAACGTTGTTATTCTGAGCCTCATTATATATTCGGTAAAGTCACAAAAAAGAAAATGTCTAGGGGCACAAACAACAGCAGTTATTTTATTTATTTTGTTTTATATGGTATGGTATGGTATGGCATGGTACGTTTATAATAAGATTGAAAAGGAAGTACATGGTGGAATAACATCAGGTCCTGCCGATTTTCCGCTTTTAGGTGATAAATTACCATGTATTTTCCCCCTGTAATTTAATAAGACGATGAACATGGTTTTCCTGTTTAAAATGTAACACGCCCATTTTTTTATATTTTTACTATTTGCTTTACGTCACACCAACACAGATAGGTCTTGGGATAGGAAAGGCCTACGAGATGGAAGGAAGCGGCCGTGGCCTCAACGAAAGTACAACCCCAGCATTTACCTGGTGTGAAAATGGGAAATCGCTGAAAACCATTTTGAGGGTTGGCGACAGTGGAGTTGTAGCCCACTATCTCCCGGAAGCAAGCTCACAGCTGCGTGTCTCTAACCGCACGGCCAACTCGCCCGGTTAGCACGGTCAATTTATATAGTCTGTCTGATAGGTCGTCAACCCATGGGGCTGGATGGATCCTCAAAAAGCACCACCAAGCTGTTAGAGGGAAACAGCAAAGACCGAAGGCGGTGCCAAAATGAGGTACACGAGGCAAGATAAGGAGTGGGGTAGTTTGACTTTACTTTTCTCACTGGGGTGAAAACTATTTCAGCACAACTCACCCTACGAGTAACACATTTGATAACCCTAAATGAAAAATAAAACCGGCTCATGGTTGGTTTTTTTTTTTTTTTTGCTAGTTGCTTTACGTCGCACCGACACATACAGGTCTTATAGCGATGATGGAACAGGAAGGGGCTAGGAGTGGGAAGGAAGCGGCCGTGGCCTCAATTAAAGTACAGCCCTAGCATTTGACTAGTGTGAAAATGGGAAACCACGGAGAACCATCTTCAGGGCTGCCGACAGTGGGGTTCGAACCCACTACCTCCCGAATACTGAATACTGGCCGCACTTAAGCGACTGCAGCTATCGAGCTCGGTAGCTCATGTATTATCAACTGTTAAAACTCCTTGGTTGTGTTAAACAAATGTTGCTAGGAGGATACAGTATCTGCTATGGAAATTTCAGTAACAGCTTTCATTCACGCAACATGTAGCAAGATAACTTTATAATGAGCGGTGTTTATACTGCTGTTCGTGAGTTTAATTCTGGAGGAGACCATTTAGATGTGAAAAAAAGAATTAAAGAAGCATGATATATTGACTATTAGAAGTACATTAACGGCACACTGTCCCAGGTTGGCAGTTCATTTTCAACATCGTGTACCCAAACAAGTTCAGAAGATCGCAGTTGCGATAAACCGACCGTGGCTAGAAAGAAATGCTTTCGCAAAAAAATCCTGCGTTCTCAGCCCAAGAGTGCTCAACGGACGAGAACTGTAAGGGAAATTAGTACGTCTCATTCACATTCCGGAAATAACTTACAGTACATAGTAAATTCGTGTCCTCCTCCCGAGCTGGTGCAGTTCTTTTCTGACACACCCTACATGGAGGCGAGTTGCATGTAGCATTTGAACAATATACCAGCCCTCCGGTCGTCTTAAATTTCAGACAGTACCGGAAATCAAACCCGGGCCCCGGAGGACGACAGCTAATAATGCTAATCGCTAAAGTACCATGTTGGACACTTACTGTATATGAATTGCAGTAAAGAAGTAATCTGTCAAAAACAAGTAAAAAAATACACAAATGAAGAAACCTCAACAGAAGATTACCATGGCTATTCAATGTTTCGATTAACGTAATAGACCGCCATTTTTCCTCAGTGACGATCTACTTCGGGTGTAGGGTAAGTGAACGACAGATTCGCGTTCGCTTTCCATCATCATCGTCATCATCATCATCATCATCATCATCATCATCATAATTTACCACTGATTTGCGTCCGACTCGTTGGCTGAACGGTCAGCGTACTGGCCTTCGGTTCAGAGGGTCCCGGGTTCGATTCCCGGCCGGGTCGGGGATTTTAACCTCAATTGGTTAATTCCTACGGCACGGGGGCTGGGTATATGTGTTGTCTTCATCATCATTCACGACACGCAGGTCGCCTACGGGAGTCAAATAGAAAGACCTGCACCTGGCAAGCCGAACCCGTCCTGGGATATCCCGGCACTAAAAGCCATACGACATTTCATTTCACCACTGATATGCATTTACGACTGTCGCCCAGGCGGCAAATTCCCTTCTAATTGTTTACCTCGCCTTTCCTTGAATTATTTGGGAGTTGTTCGAAATTTATCGAACACATCCTTCGATAAATTATTCCCATATCTAATTAATCTTCCTGTAAACGAAAGCAATGATGAAGTCTTGTTTCCTGAAGAGGAAATATAACTGTGAAACGATCACAGCTTTGCTTCTTCGGCTAGTGGCACCCTAAGCTATTCCACAATTTTCCATTTCCAACTAGTATTGCAGCCTCCTGATCTCAAAATCATGGATTCAAAATCGGCTAGAGATAGTCGGATTTTTCAAAGACGATGATTTAGCACTTCACGCCGTACGACATCGGCATATGAAGGATCTCAGGTGACACATTTGGTGTTTACCCCAACAAAATTGTTCGCCAATAGATCCACTATCTGGTAGAGTGAAATGGAACATCAAAATTGACACACATTCAAGCTAGATATCATTATATATATAATTCGCTGGGGCCATCAAGGACCACGTTAAGTCTTGTTGCATTTGACACTGAACTTGGCTTTCTTTAGATCCCAAATTTCCCTCATTCTTTGTGAGTGGGCCTGCTTACGCTCCTCTGTCCAAGGGGCACCGTGTCTTCTCTTCGGTTGCTCGTCTCGGTTTAGCCCGTTCGTCAATATTTTCTTGCGGAAGAGATCTCTGTTAAAGACGTCTTCAGCTGAGATACGTAGCATTTGCAGGCCTTCTTTGGTATTTCTAAACCAGGGAATTGTGGTTTTGGGTTTTGAATAAAAAAAGTGAAATATTTCTTTAGTTAACATTCTTTCGTCCATTCTTTTCAGATGACCGTAAAATCGTGCCCGTCTTTTTCTGATTGTGTCGGTAATTTTCTCTATTTTGCTGTAGACTTCCTTGTTGGATCTCTTTTGATGGATTCCATTTCTGTACTTTGATCCCAAGATTCCTCTCACTATTTTGCGTTCTCTTTTCTCCAGTTCTTCAAGGAGTCCTTTGTTGGCATTTAGAGACAGGGTTTCGGCTGCATATAGAACTACTGGCTTCAGAACTGTTTCATAGTGACGTATCTTGGTGTTTTGGGAAAGGCATTTTTTGTTGTAGATTGTGCGGGATGTTTGGTAGGCTATTTCCAGTTTGCGTACTCGCTCCTGAAGTGCTTCTTTGCCCAGTCCATTTTTCATGACGATCTCACCCATTATTATTATTATTATTATTATTATTATTATTATTATTATTATTATTATTATTAATTACATGATAAATATTATAAGCAATGCCTTCCAAGGTCAGCTACTGCTTGAGTTATCCTAAGTTGCTGAGTCGGTTAGCCTCCATGCAACTGAGCAATCGTAACTTATAATTAGTCTACCTCTTCCATACAAATGCCCTCCTTTCATTGTTCCGACCTGTTTAAATCAAAAATTATTCTCATCACTTTGCCTGTTATCTCCATCTTCGTACATCAGATATACTGAGTTCACCCAAATATCACTCGTGTAAAACAAAGACTGACCTAAAGCAGAGCGGTGTAAGGACAGTTTCGTTTAAAAATCTACTTCCTTCTTACAAAATATAACTGAAATAAAATGCGAAGTTAAGTGCAGGGACTTTGTTAGACAATGATTCGGTTACACTTACTACGTTGTTATTATTATTATTATCATTAGTAGTATTATTATCATCTCATATTTTGTGTGTGGGTTTCTGCAGTCATGTCCTAGTTCGTGAATCGTGGGCAACGGGTGAGTGGTCTAAGATGTGGTCCAGAGAGTCCCAATACCAGCTGCTATAGAATTTCAGCATCTGAGACATATTTTGAGTCATAGCCCTCCTTGTGTTCAGGTGACTAGGACTATACAATTGACCGTAGTCCTTAACCAGTTAGAGGAGAGATTTCCCCTGGGTGTACGTGTAAGCAGGGTAGCATCCTGGTTCACAGAATTTTCACCGAGCTCACAGAGGCTTGCAGACTGAACGCTGAAGAGCATAACAATCTATAATGAAGATGTATTTAATTTATTTTTTATATTTTCATATTATATTGAACCCTTTGGTCCATATTGAGGGATACCTACCTTCCTTACCTATCAGCCAAGTTCATGAGATCTGTCTCTTGGGTCGTATCGGGTTCTTCGTCACTTGCTGAGGTAAAGGTAGGGTTCAGTAATTCTAATCTATCTACTGGAATGAAAGGTCTATTTAAAAGATTCCTATTTATTAAGGAAATTCTGAAGCAATCTGATATGTCAACGGTGTCATAGTCAATTGTGTCCACTGGACACCACCATCATTTTTACATAAAGGTCAGAACACTGGTGTGAGACATTAACGTAACTGCCTGACGGGCATTCATACTAGAAACCACTGTCTCAATTATTAATCATTTAAAAAAGGAAAGTCTGGAAATCCTTAAATTCGGCTTCCATGTGAGACCATATGTACCATCATAGTGATTCGTTATGGTCCAGCCCTCGTAACACGAACTCTGGACTCTGGGTATAATTAAGGCCGTCCAATCGGTGTGTGCCACACAGTGGTTCTACGGCATGGACCCTTAATTGAATCGATGTGACCTGCGTCTATGTCATGGACCGACATCTAAACTTCTAAGTTACTTTAAAGTCATTGTGGATGATGACCGCAAGGAAAATGATGCTACGGTGGCATATGGCCCTAATCTAAGTCACTGAGGTTGATGACCCCCTGACCATCCAAGTTTCTAGGCGGAAGGCTAAACACAATTAAGTTACATCGGTTGATGACCAAAGTTTCCACTTTACTATCCCCAGCACATTCACTGTTCAATCAATCAAAGTTCAATAATTACAACAATAGCAATGCTCACAAACTTTGTGGCAGTAAAATCCATTTTCTTCGGATATGTCCCCTTAATCGTTACTTTACATTTAAATATTCCCCAGAAAACAAACTAAAATTTCCAGAATGCATCTCCAAGTTATTCGCTTGATTAAAGTTATTTCAAAATGCGGTTTTATTGAATTTAATAATTAAATAAATTTAAATGATTTAACGAAATGTTAAAGAACAGTAAATTTTATCTCCGCGGACTCTGGTTTCTTCACAAATTCCTACGCAGCTGTGATGTGAATTCAATCTTGTGATATTTATCTGGCTGGAAAAGAACTGTTACATAATTCATGTCCAGTTATATATCTGGTCTCATGATCTCACACTTTAAAATCTAATCTAGTCCTAACCGTTATCAACACTTGGATATCCTAAGAATCTACGTACAAACCAAACAACTCGCCATATAATTACGATGTCATATCTCGTCATACCATTTATGAATTTTGCACACCCCTCACAGACAAACCAATCATCACAACCATCGCTCTATATTTTGGACAACCCTGAATTTGGTTACTCTGTTCCTTATACTCGAAGTTCATGGTTTCAAATGTTCATTACGTCCCCAATTAAACAAATTTTACAGTATTCCACAATGCTCAGATTATTACCGGCTATGAATTTCAACTAAATCCAGCATTTTAACGTTCTCCCCGGAATTGAGAATACAATCTCAATTCCACGCCTGTCCCGTTATCATATGGTGTTCTCAACTGAGGCCTCTCGTCCCCAAGTTCGCTTGGCAGTAACATGAAACACCTGGTTTGTTCCAGTTGACTGGCTTCTCAAAATGCTCACCCTTTAAACTCTGCCGACAGAATTAAACAAATACGATATTCTAACCAACAAAATGCACAGATTATGCTTCAAGATGCCCACACTAATTATACGCGTCGCCAATTAAAACCGCTATGGATTTCTATGAATTTCTTTCCATTCCCAACATTATAAAATATACCTCGGGCTATCTTCTCCCGGCTTGAATGACAGGACTCTAACCTGATTCGCACATCTCATCTCAACTCATATAAAGCATTCCTCGGGCTTCCATGTCCCGGCTTCAATGACAGGTCCAACCTGATTCACAAATCTCATATCAACAAAACTAACCTCTGTTTCCCAGCTCCACAATTATCATCGACAAAGAACTGGAATAAAATCCTTACTAGAAATCTCGACGTCTAATATCGCACAATGCATTAATCATGAATAACTTCGCATAAAGGATATCGTATTTAATAACTTGATTTTTACAAAAAAAATGACTGAAACATTCTACTAGATCTTTTTATTGTCAGTCAGACACAGTTTAAAATGGGCCTAGAAAAACGTTTCACTCCGTGACCAAATTCATCACTCTAGATTCTTACCCGACAGCGCACTTCCCCTCGATTGAAAATGAGTAACCATGGATTCCTACATTATTAACGTCAAATTGCAGACAGGAAAAATTTACGCCAAATGAACATCTTAATTTGACATCACAAAATATAGGCAGTACACTCACACGGATGACGATCTACACTGGACGTGATATCACTTCGAAACCCTATTCAATAACTTTTTACAACATTATACGGCACTCGCAAGACTTCAAAAATTTTATCCAAGTGGAAAATAAAACAAATGACTCTTAGTCGTATTCTCGCATTTACAAAACTTAGTAGGTGTGACCACTGCGTCGTATATCCCCATTGAAATACACTTTTAGAGATCATGAGACAAGATATAATAGGTAGTAAGATGGAAAGTCACATTACCTTATGTAGTCACACCATTGTTCGTCATAGGGCTCACCTGCGACCCTGGCATTTCATTTAGCCATTTTTACATTCATGGCTTTCCATATCATTATTATATTTCTTCAGGTTTCCTGGAATAAAGCATTAAGAAAAAGAAAATACCCTTCACTTGTTTGCTGAGCGCACACGATGGACTATAATTATTTCCGCACACGAATTACTTAATCACATTAGAATTTATTCAGTACTTTGACCGTCCTATCTGGTACAATTATTTCACTCAAGAAAACTATCTCCTCATGGAGTCAAGATCTAGCCACAATGGCTAAAATCTGCAGTTGAACTCAGTCTACTTTTGTTGTTTGATTTCGCAGAGCAGCTCAACAGTTTTTCGTCCGCTTTGTATCACAAATGCCGGAGAAGGAGACTTCGTCATGGCGTCCCTTCATATTTATAGCAGTTACCCCCTCTCTTCGGATATCTCCCTTTGCCGCAAAGAAAATTTCTATAAATTTTCTGACTTAACTAAACTGTAATTTCAAGAGTTTTGAAAGTGACTACATGCTTGCTACATTTCTGGCGGTAGTGTTCATGGACATTTAAAATTTATGCGGGTTCGATTTGTGAGATGATTGACCCCTTTTGATAGGCACTATATTTCTTTGACTTGGCTTGGGTCACGCCATGTACACGCGCTTTGAAATAGTTCACAAAAATGACCCCCTCGTCACGTGTCAAATCCCTGCTATCAAGAATCCAACTTTTAATTTAATTGTTAATTTATGCATAATATTCTTAGGGCACAAATGTCATGGGTTCAATATGAACATATTATGTTACTAACTTTAATTTTTAAATAATCGTACTTCCATCTGAATTAAAATCAGCAACCCGTAAAATAACACAACCGGCGTTAGCATTTCACATGACCTCTATATTTACAAGTAGTGGTCATTTCTGTCGTGGACGGTTCGGTAGCAATATACAGAATCGCCAGTGTTGCAATGAAATGGGTCGTTACTTCTTCGAGACCGGTTTTCAAAGAAAAAATACTATTGGAGAGTATCCAAGGGGCCATCAATTTCCTAAGTAATCTGCTTGCACAGCTGAACTTTCCTTTTCTTATTTTCTTTTCCTTTCCTCTTTTGTAAGTTTTGCATTCACTGCTCACAGCAATGCAACTTTTCTTCAGTACTACCCTCCATGCAAATTAGTGACATTTCTGCGTTGGTAAGTTCAAATATATCATCAATGATATCACCATCACTGTTGTGGATTCGGTTTTAAAGCGAGGAAAAATATTGTTTCTTCCTGACATTATGATCCCCTTGTTGTGGCAGTAAGCTTTACGTAATCAAATGATTCTGGGAGCTACGCCGCTTACCATGGGTGAACCACGCGAACACGCCTGTTCAATAAAGAGAGCAGCATTGCCAATTTGGACATTTTATAGCTAGTTAGAGCTATTTTGAAGAGTCATTTGCTACAAAATTTTGAGTTTAGCTATTATGTACATTTTTAGGTATAAATTTCCGTTTGTGAGAAATTATGGGTTTCCTCCGCTTTAATAGCTTTCCCTGCGATTCGGGGACATTTCTTATATTGAAAATGTGAAATGAAGTCAAAGATCACATGCACACGATTATAATCTTTGAAAGAGCGGCCGATGCCTTCACCAGTCTGCGTCAGCGAACAACAGATTTCCATACCACACGCTCTGTTTTTTTTTTTTTTTTTTTTTTTTTTGCTATTTGCCTTACGTCGCACCAACACAGATAGGTATTATGGCGACGATGGGATAGGAAAGGCCTAGGAATGGGAAGGAAGTGGCCGTGGCCTTAATTAAGGTACAGCCTCAGCATTTGCCTGGTGTGAAAATGGGAAACCACGGATAACCATCTTCTGGGCTGCCGACAGTGAGGTTCGAACCCGCTATCTCTCGAATACTGGATAGTGACCGCACTTAAGCGACTGCAGCTATCGAGCTCGGTGCACGCTCATTAGGCGTACGTGAGACAGACGGTAAAATATAAATGTTCGTGTTATAACACCGTATTGTGCTCTACTCACAAGTGACCAGGCATAGTAATAGTATGATAACTGACACAGAGTTTAAATCACGCCAAAGGGGAACAAATATTACTGTAAATTTGACCGATGAACTGCGGCCATGTCTTCCACATGATATAAATACTACACAAACCACAAACATTTCGTTGTTGTTGGGGAAACCCTGAATGTACTGAAACCTTCAATATTGATATCCCACATGACCTTAGTGGTGTGTATGATAATACAGACTTACTGGTAATTCAGTGGAAAAATATTATTTATACAAAACAGCAAAATACTTGAATGCAATAGCGTTTTGGGTCGAGGTTGATGATACTCAAGAAAATCCCAATCACTAATAATAATAATGTTATTTGTTTTACGTCCCACTAACAACTATTTTAAGGTTTTCGGAGACGCCGAGGTGCCGGAATTTAGTCCCGAATGAGTTCTTTTACGTGCCAGTAAATCTACCGACACGGGGCTGTCGTATTTGAGCACCTTCAAATACCACCGGACTGAGCCAGGATCGAACCTGCCAAGTTGGGGTTAGAATAATCCCAATCAAGAACTTGTATTCATGGCATTTCCTTTATTCAGACTATCATATTAAAATGCGATGTAGAACGTGTCTTTGGTCACATCAATATTGTAAAATCAAAACCAAGAAAGATAATGATGACAAACATTACATGCCATTCTGCTTGTACTTCTTGCCTCAGAAGATACACTAGCTGCTGCCATTCATAGAAAGTCCCTACAAGAGTGCTTAAAATAATTGGCACCACAGCAACATACTTTTTTCGGGTACTTCTAAAACTGCTACTGTATTTTCTGTCACCTCTAGTAGTGCTGTAGGAGACAAATAGCAGGATGAGGAGACCATATTTTTCAATAATTGGGTGAATTCATCTAGCCTATTTTTAAGCTACTTCATTATGTAATTTAAGCCACTTTTAGCTATATCTTTAATACAGTTTAGCTACCTTTTGTGTTTGTAAGTTTGCAGCACTAGGAGCGAGTTCTATGAACACCCCGACCTCACAGAACGAGAGAAGAGAATTAATATTCCGCTCTTTATTTATTTCGATCACAAACATATGATTCAGGATATGTCGTGCTTCTTGCGCCTTGCTAGATCAGAGCTGCCCAACACAAGCGCTCACTGAGCCTATTCGCTTCCCACGAGCGGGAAAAGGTGTGTCGGACTCAGTGTACCACGTGTGTGCATAAGTCTTTTCCGGTTTCACTAAGAGATGGCGCCAGCGAACAGTACGCAGCGTATGAATTTGACACATACATCAGTTTCTTCGTTCGACATTAACCTATATACCAACACACACAAGTTCACTCTGCCAAACACTAGCGTCTGCGTTGTATCGTTCAGTGGTCATGTCGACGTTTGACCATGAGAAAGAACATTTGCTGCACGCAATGCTTTTCTTACATACATACATACATACATTATCATTATAGACTATTATGCCTTTCAGCGTTCAGTCTGCAAGCCTATGAGAATTTACTAAACGTCGCCACAATCCTCGATTTGCAACTAGTGTTGTGGCCTCATTTAGTTCTATACCTCTTATCTTTAAATCGTTAGAAACTGAGTCTAACCATCGTCGTCTTGGTCTCCCTCCACTTCTCTTACCCTCCATAACAGAGTCCATTATTCTCCTAGGTAACCTATCCTCCTCCATTCGCCTCACATGACCCCACCACCGAAGCCGGTTTATGAGTACAGCTTCATCCATCGAGTTCATTCCTAAATTAGCCTTTATCTCCTCATTCCGAGTTCCCTCCTGCCATTGTTCCCACCTGTTTGTACCAGCAATCATTCTTGCTACTTTCATGTCTGTTACTTCTAACTTATGAATAAGATATCCTGAGTCCACCCAGCTTACGCTCCCGTAAAGCAAAGTTGGTCTGAAAACAGACCTATGTAAAGATAGTTTCGTCTGGGAGCTGACTTCCTTCTTACAGAATACTGCTGATCGCAACTGCGAGCTCACTGCATTAGCTTTACTACACCTTGATTCAATCTCACTTACTATATTACCATCCTGGGAAAACACACAACCTAAATACTTGAAATTTTCGACCTGTTCTAGCTTTGTATCACCAATCTGACATTCAATTCTGTTGGATTTCTTACCTACTGACATCAACTTAGTCTTCGAGAGGCTAATTTTCATACCATCTTAATTAATCAAAATAAAAAGGCTGTGGAAACTCATGGCTTGCTGGTAGAAACATACGGTGAACACGCTCCATCGATTACAACATATGAGACATGGTTTCTACAAATTAAATGTGGTGATTTCAATGTGGAAGGCAGTGAACTCTGGTAAACCACAAAAGTGCGAAGACGAGCAATTGCAGGCGTTACTGGATGATGACCCAATTCAAACTCAACGCTATCGCCAACAAATGTTTAATTTTAATCACGCATCAATGGAAAGAAGACCGAAATGGGCTAGAAGACAAGGCAAAGTGATTTTATTACACAACAATGCGCCGTCTCACACAGCAAAACTAGTGAAAGACACCTTGAAACCTCTTAGATGGGACATCCTTCCGCACACGTAGTACCGTCCCGACCTGGCGCCATCCGACTATCACCTTTTCACATCAATGGGGCACGCGCTCGCAGAGCAGCACTTCAGTAATTTCTAGGAAGTTGGAAAATGGCTCGACGAATGGTTCGACGCAAAAGACAAGCAGTTTTTTCTGGCATGGTAGTCATAACTTGCCTGAAAGTTGGGCGAAGTGTGTAAAAGCCGACAGCAAAAAGTGAATTTCCCTTGAAAATTACTTGGTTTCATTACCACAAAAACCGGAAAAAGCTTATGCATATACCTGGTCCACCTACAGGGTGTGTCAAAAGTGAGTACTTGCACCGCTAGGGATGATAGAAGCAACCGGAACACTTTGGTAAATAACTATGGGTCTGAAACGGATTACTGGCGGATAATATCAAAAACTATACTCTAATGGTTACACATTAATAATAACTCTCAACCAAAACCGTCAATATTACATATTCTGTTAAACATGTCCGAATGCAATGTCTGTGCTGTAACAACACGCAGTTGGTTTTCATTCATTTAGAGCTGAGAGAAAACTAGAGAGAGTATGAGACTCAAAATTGAATTCGAAGGGCTTGCAGATGCGTACACTTTACAGCACGTATCTGTTTCTTTTTTTGTGTGTATGTACAACAGGCAACGGCACGTCGTTGCAGAACGCATATCGAAGCACTATTGAACAGTTTTTATAAAAGATTACAATTACATTGACGTGTAATCGTTGATTTTCAAACAAAGACCAAACGCCATGGTGCAGCAGTCCTCGAAGGGCCTTAGCATGCCAAGCGACTGCTGCTCATCTCCAAGGACTGCAGATTATGAAGTGTCGTGTGGTCAGCAGGACGAATCTTCTCGGCCGTTGTAATTGGCTTTCTAGACTAGGGCCGCAATCTCACTGTCAGATAGCTCCTCAGTTGCAGTCACGTAGGCTGAGTGGACCTCAAACCAGGTCTCAGATCCAAGTGAAAGTTTCTGGCCTGGCTGGGAATCGAACCCGGGGCCTCCGGGTAAGAGGCAGATACGCTACCCCCTACACCGCGGGGCCGGTAATAATTTATTTTCAAACACTTCAAAATGTAATTCTACTATCGAATTTTGACCAACAGTATCTTTTTTGGCCCTTCTAACAGCCACAGAAGTTCGAATATTGTAATTTAATGCATTCTGCATGTAACTTAAAATGATTCATTGTCGATGTTTTACAGGACTGGAAGGATGATGTTATTAAGCAGCGGAGATCATTCTGCGACTTTCATACTGTGAGAATAATAATAATAATAATAATAATAATAATAATAATAATAATAATAATAATAATAATAATAATAATAATAATAATAATAATAATAATAGTAATCCTACCTTTTCTCCCAATTTCTACGGATCGGAACATGTAAATTTGACCCATATTTTAGCCGGGTGCTCCTTCTGAAGCCTACTCTATGTGAAGTGATGTTATCACTACTGTGTGTTTCTGTGATAAACATCGTGTTGTGTATAGTGTAGCTGAGTTATGAATCATGCTGAACACCGACATTCAGAGCATGACGTAGTAAGTCTGGATATTACGAAACGTATTACTCGTAAGGTCAATCGTACTGTGAAAGCATTTTTGACGCAATGAAAGAACCAATTGAAAACTATCTAACTCCTTTTCTCGCCTCAAAACAGCACCACCGTTAGTTCGTGCGGTTTCCTTGTAACGGCATAAACTTTCGCTGTGTTATTTAGGGATCCAACCAACCTCCACGCAGGTGAGGAGGAGGATAATTTTATTGACTTTAAATCACAATAACAACATTTAATCTTTTGCGATACATCGAGCTGGCGGAATTTTACCCGCATGAGTTTTCTTTAAGTGTCGGTAAAACCGGAGTGTTTCAGCCTCTTTAAATACCACCGGACTGAGTTGAGGTCGAACCGACCAACTTGGGTTCAGAAAGCCTGTGCTCAACCGTTTGAGACACTCACCTCGGCTTCAGGCTGATGTGTTAACAGAAGAAAGCAAGTAAAAAGGCTTCACTTCCCACTCAGTGCCTCACATTTCATCTTGTTACAGTCTATTTGCTAAATTATGTATTCCGTCACTCTCTTGTAATGTGCCAGGCAGTATATCAGCTGCGTTCATTACGGCAAGGTCAAAAACTACTGCTATTTCTACGGTTCAAAGGTATTCTACAAAAACATATTGTAACAATATTTTAAAACGTGTTTCGGAACCTTCAATTAATACTGATAACTCCCAAAAGAGAAAATATTTCCCCACATTACTTTTAAATTACGACTCTGTAGAAGATGCCTAATTCCCTATTGACATGTAATGTGAGCCCAGTTTTCTAAAACTCTACCCCTTACAACTATGGTAGTATTAGTTTTAGAGTTCATCGTTTGGCTCATTTAATCTATTTGGCTTTTAATCTTTCGTTGAAGTTAAGCTCCTAAATTAATCTGAACCTCAATCACTTAACAGAATCAAATTTCCTGATCTAAGCCCTGAGTTGTCTCAGTAAGGCTACACAATACGCAAGCATTCAATCGTGCAACCAGTCCACCAGGCAAGTATTATGCATTTATTGGTGATTACACCGACAAATTTAAACATATAGACATATGTATAGCACCATACAGCTAATGGGGACAAAATAAATAATATTGAACAATAGTTAATCATAATTAACACATGAGATTGTACTATAAAACATCACTGAGTAAAAATCGTAAATTATTCTGTCGTCAGTACGTTATCTAGAGGTATAAATGACAGATGGAGGAAGAGGACCCACTCCGATTAGCAATATTAATGGTTAGGTCACACTTGGCGATTTTACAGCAGCGAGTCAGCTAGCAACGAGTACTCGCTGTATAAAAAAATCGTCACTGAAATGTTATACGGGGACGGTAAACGAAGTACTGTGTGGGGATGAGAAGAATGCAAGAATGAGGAATGTGGTCTGCAAGCACGAACTTCCTGTTCTGCCCAGACAGATCGGCTTTTATCTGCTCTTATCTGCTACACGAAAACATTGACTCACACTTTGCAGTTTACTGGCTTACAACTGATAAGAGCGAAGAGCTGCCAATAGAAGATAATATCAAGTCGCCTGGGTAGTAGCGGAGTTGCTATGGTAACCGTTGCGTCACAGGCACTGTTGGTGAAAACCCCTTCGCCCGTGCCTCACTGGGCATGTGCATCCTTCTGATCTTCCAACAATAGTGGCAACGTAGTCCAGACACTCGAAGGAGATCGGGCATGCGCAAATAGAATGCGGGAGCGGTGAGGTGGTGTTCTTGTCGATGTGTAGTGAGCATTTCACGGGCATTCAGTTGGGAGTGGTGTTGCTGTGAGGCGTTGAAGTGAAGAATGTCGATTTCACCGCTCTAGATCATGTGATCAGTGTTCGTGGATTAAAATCAATGTTGCCCGTGGCAAAGACGTATCAGAATGTTATCGAGGATGACGTGAAGCCTTTGGCGAGAATGCATTACCGTATAGGACGATTGCACGATGGGTCAAGGCGTTTTGTGCGGGTAGGAATGAGACTGGGGATTTGCATCGCTGTACACGTCGGTCGTAAACTCCTCAAGATCAGGTTGACATCGTGAGTGGTGTCGTTTCCGTAGACCATCGCTGGCTGTCCGATAATTTTCCGCAGAGGTTGGTCTCAGTCATCAAACGGTGTGGCACATACTGACGAAATTTCTTAACATGAGGAAAACTGCGTCATGTTGGGTTCCACATCAACTCACAGACGAACAGATATGGCACCGGTATGCACTGGCTGGCATCCACCTGGACAGATACCGCAACGAAGGAGATGCATTTCTGCAGCATATTGTCGCCATTGATGAGACGAGCCTATGAGCCTGAATTAAAGAGCACCGAGCTCGACAGCTGCAGTCGCTTAAGTGCGGCCAGTATCCAGTAATCGGGAGATAGTGGGTTCGAACCCCACAGTTGGCACCCCTGAAGATTGTTTTCCGTGGTTTCCCTTTTTCCACATAAGGCAAATGGTGCACCTTAATTAAGGCCACGGCCGCTTCCTTCCCATTCATAGGCCTTTCCTATCCCATTGTCGTCATAAGACCTATCTGTGTCAGTCCGACGTAAAGCCAAAAAAAAAAAAAAAAATTAAAGCGCCAATCGAATGAATGATGTCACCCAGGTTCACCACGTCCACAGAAATTTCGACAGAAACCTAGTCGATGACGCTTATGCTGATTGTGGCGTACGTCTACGAGGGTATTATTCTTACCCATGCTGTTCCAGAGGAACAGACCGTCAACAATGACTACTATTGTCGAATTCTGGAGCGACATCTGTGTTCGGCTATGCGGCGCAAACGTCCACGTTTGTTGCAAGACTACTGCCCTATCGCGTTGCATGAGAGTGTTAAACTCTTATTGCAACGGTGGCATTGAGGGGTCTTGGAATACCCTCCTTACTCACCAGACATGAGTCCTTGTGACTTCAACCCCTCCGAGGCCCTCATTTTCCTGACGCGGCATCTGCACTCCGTGCTCCGTCGCTGTCATCATCAGAGAACGCCTTGCCAACGGTCCCCAACGGCTTACCGACATTTGGTAAACGGTAATAGACTTTGCGGGTGATTACACTGAAGGAGCGTAATGCAATAGCACTTGTTAGCTCATTAAATATCGTGTTCTATCAATATTGTCACTACTTTACTTACAGCCCTCGTATTCAGTGGTTCAGGAGGATTTAGGGCATTAAATGCCGTAACTTCTATACACTTCAATGTGTCGTAACGATTCTAGTGTTAATTTAAGTTCCTATAGCAGTGCCTTTCTAGAAAATGCATTCAGCAAAAGAATTCAACATATTTGTCTTTAAAAATATTTGGCACATGCACTTTAGGAAGATCTACGACGCGCAGGTCGCCTACGGGAGTCAAATAGAAAGACATGCACCTGGCGAGCCGAACCCGTCCTGGGATATCCTGGCACTAAAAGCCATACGACATTTCATTTCATTTTACAGACTCGCTGCTGAAGGAAGTGGATCGATAAGATGGTGTGAATAAATTTCTAAGAATGTTCCTGAAAGATAGTCTTGAAGTAATAACTACATTTTCCCATTATTCTACAAAATCATCGAATAGGTTAGTTAAACTCTCCGATAATACAACCAGGCTCCTGATTCACCCTCTCAACCTAACACTTCAACACTGACAATTAGGTCTTATGGCAATAATGGGATGGGAAAGGGCTAGAAGTGGGAAGGCAACGACCCTGGCCTTAAGGCACAGCTCCAGCGTTTGACTGGGGTGAAAAAGGAAAAGCATGGAAAAAAAATCTTCAGGGCTGCCGATAGTCTCTTTCTTTGTAACCGTCATAGTTACCTAATAGAAATGCATACGTACTGTAAATATTCTAGAAAAAACAAGATATCATCTCCTTTCAATCTGGTTGCACTTCCTACTTCACTTCCCTACTTCAAAAAGAATATTGTTGCAACAGCTTAAACAGCAAGATCGAAACTTGTTTGCAGAAAGGTTACACCATACGCCACTTGTTACTTTTGTAGTTGCCTTGTTCGCTTTTACCATTCGTCATTATGTCAATGATTTCTTGCTACACTCTGCATATTAAAGGCATTGCATTACCAAGTGCTGCTGCAAAGGAAAGACACGTCATTGCACTAGGCTGCGTCCTGTTAATCCCTTATCCACACATGTGGCGAATGGTACTGTTTGAACGGGGTGCTGAGACATAAATATCAGGATTACGTGCTAAGCTGGAGCAGAGGAGTAGGAGTATGGTGCAGGGGATAGTACATCTAATAACCCTTCTAGCCAAGGGTAGGGTACTTAACATGTCTAAATAACACAGAATCACGAGTCGTAAAACGCGAAGATATTAATTTGACTTTCACCAGTAAAATAATTATTTTTTTGCTAGTTGTTTTACGTCGGACCGACACAGATAGGTCTTACGGCGACGAAGGGACAGGAAAGGGCTAGGAGTGGGAAGGAAGCGGCCGTGGCCTTAATTAAGGCACAGCCCCAGCATTTGCCTGGTGTGAAAATGGGAAACCACGGAAAACCATTTTCAGGGCTGCCGACAATGGGGTTAGAACCTACTATCCCCCGATTACTGGATACTGGCCGCACTTAAGCGACTGCAGCTATCGAGCTCGGTGTAAAATAAAATAAATTAATCGATGTATTGTAAAGAAAACTAAGCCCTAGAATAGAGGTGTTTTGTGTTTAGATATCTTGATTTACACATTTAAAATATACACGCATAGAACTACATTTCAGAGTGGCTGCATGGTTTGGGTCAAGTAACTATCAGCGTGCATTCGGAATATATTGGATTCGAATCCCACTATCGGCAGCCCTGAAGATGTTTCTACATAGTTTCCTATTTTCACGCAGGCAAATACTGCTGTACCTTAAGGCCACGGTCATTTCCTTCCCACTTCTATCCCTTTCCTATCCCATTATTTCCATAAGACCTAATTGTCAGTGTTGAGGCCTTAGGTTCAGAGGGTCCTGAATTCGATTCCTTTCCGGGTAGGGGATTTTATCCAGGACCGACTAATTCTCCTGACTCGGAGACTGAGTATTTGTGTTTGTCCCGAAACATTATGCTTCATATAGACATAACACAGCACACTACCAATCACCACAGAAACACACAATAGTGAATGCTTCCCTCCACAAATTTTGACGTCAGGAAGGGCAGCCGAAAAATAAGCAGCGTTAAGTCCACATTGTGCGACGAATTTCACATCCGCGACCCCACCAACGTGCGGAAAAAGCGGGGAACGGAAGATACAGTACATTCTGTGATTGAGTTTTACAGTGCATATGTGCGTGGTGCTGTGTCTACAAACCTTCCTTCACAAGGAATAGAACTTTCTCGGGCAAGGATGCAATAGTGAAAGATAAAATCGAAGTCCTCGTTTAAATCATTCACAGCTGGTGGAAAAAAAAAATCATCCATTGTTTGTGAAGCGAACAGGTAAGTATTAACTCGTTTAAACATTTCGGAAACTTACAGCTTAATAATCTGGTCAATTTTTTGTAACCATTTAGTTTGCATTCAAACATAATAATAGAATGAGTTACTAGAGACTAGTTAGTTAACTGCTTTTGGTTTGTCAGGAGAAACAATCGCGCCAAAAATTTTGCCTTGCCGCGAAAAACAAAAAACAAAAATAAAAAAAAACTTTGTAGTGATGCTAAATTGACTATAGCACATATTTACTGCGAAGCTAATTTAGTCATGCCACAAAATATAAATATATCTGTGGTTATCATACCGCAGAAAACCAAACTGCTAATGTTATGAAATTAACTATAATATTTATTTTGTAACTGATTGAGCGAAAAGGGAATCCTATTATTTTTCCCTTCAGGTCGTTTTCGTGTAACCAGTCACGTACTGTAAAATTGCATTTTTATCACAAAATTGTTAAAGATTAATATTTATTTTTAGTGGATAATTTAGTATTGTTATTTTCCACAGTAGTTTTTGTACTCAAGAGTTCGATTTATCCATACGCAAGCTTTTGTGCTTTAACAAATATGATGTTACATGTTTTATTCATGTTAATTTAGTTAAGAAATAGGATATGACAGGATAGGATTATGATTTTTAAATCGATATTGTTCTGACTGGACTTAAAATATCTCTTTAAATACTGGTACCGGGCGAGTTGGCCGTGCGGTTAGGGGAGCGCAGCTGTGAGCTTGAATCCGGGAGATAGTGGGTTCGAACCCCACTGTCGGTAGACTGGTTTTCCGTGGTTTCTCCATTTTCACACCAGGCAAATTCTGGGGCTGTATCTTAATTAAGGCCACGGCCGCTTCTTTCCCACTCCTAGGCCTTTCCTATTCCATCGTCGCCATAAAACCTATCTGTTTCGGTGCGACCCAAAAACAAATTGTTGTTGTGAATACTGGCATCCTATATACGGTAGAGACCTGGTTTATAGGCAATTTACCCTAAATAATTGAATATCTGTACGTATACAAAAATGTAGCTATCTTGATGAGCAGCATAAATTAATGATTGGATATAAGGAATGCGATATTCCTAATTGTTTTAAATCTTAATGTACCGTAAGTATAATTTGCATTCCGTTTACATCATGGATCTGAACGCCGCGTGAGCATGCAGCTGAAGTGCTCTGTAAACGGCGTTATCTTGAGGAATCTTCCTTTATTAGAGGACTTCAAGAGCCTTCGAGTTCAACCATTCCAACGCGCTCATAGCTGTTGGCTGTCTTCCTTCATAACAGATGTGTTTCTTTTCTTGATAATTACATTGGGATACAGTACATATTATTTAACCTGGAATGTGTAAATCGACGCTGTGCCGTTTACTCACTCTTAAGTGATAGTGAGTGGGTAAAAGAAATCTCTTCATCGCAGCAAGCATCTCGCACTCCACCTTCATTCAAGTGCCCTCATGAAGACAGTTGCTACATCATTCAAATAAGCGGCGCACTTCAATTTGTTTGACAGAAATCCCGCTATATCGACAATGAAACCGTAATCTAAGAGCAAGTACACTTACTCTCTGTGTCGAGACAATCTTATGAGATGAATGTGAACAGCTTGGCACTACTGTACGTATATTAATAGCTTCACTTTAGGTGGAACTACCTGTCTCCTCATTTATTGTGCAACTATCGACAGCGGAGCGAATACATACCAAAACTGTTGACGAAGATGGAAAGAGCAAAGGACTGGTCAGTGAAGTTAGAATGCTTGTGACTAATGAGTGAAGAATTAGATTACAGTTTTGACGAAATATTTCGAAGTGTAGGGCCTAGTCGAAACATTTACTTGTAAGAAATTTAACAAATTACGACATTTCTCTTTGATTCGTTCAGTGACTGAGTTTGTATGCAAGACTGCATGAAAAACTCCAATAAAGCTTCGTGGAAATTTAGGGTACTTAAATGTATGAGAAACGGTTGAAATGTTGTAATAATAATAATAATAATAATAATAATAATAATAATAATAATAATAATAATAATAATAATAATAATAATAATAATAATAATAATAATAATAATAATAATAATAACAGCATCAGTATGGCCTCTCTTAGTGGTAGGCAACCCATTTAACGCATGAGGGCAGTGAAGTGTACTTCAGTTTCGAGTTTATTAAACGACTAGCTGATGAACCCGTGCTTCGCTACGGAATTCTACATTATGTACAGAATTCTAGGTTAGGTAGTGTACACGTTGTGAGCAAGATAATATTAAATTACATAGCCCTTAACGTTACCCTAAAAACGCAACGGGGAAGTCACCACACGTACTTTCTCATATGAAGACTGGGTTAGAGAATTTTCATTCTAATGGTAGGCCTGCTTGCCTACCGTAAGTCACAATCCGGTTAAGGAGTTTTCATTATAATGGCAGATACTCACTCTCCATCTGCCATTTTTACATTCTCAGAAAGACTGTTTTAGTGGTTTTTCCAACTGAAATGAACAAAGATAATTACTCATTAGTAGAGCCCGGATTTCCATGCAAATGCATATTTATAAATAAGCCTGGTTACACTTCTCAAGCTTTGAAAATATTCGTCTTATGACTTAACGATTCCAAATAACCGGTGTTGTTCCGTGCATGTGTACAAGTTTTGGCCGTTTTAGGATAAGATTCATGCATAATGCATATTTTGAAGGTTTTGAAGATTTCGTATTTAATAACGAATAATTGGACGTTTATATTGCATAATATGACTTCTTTTCTCACTTTGGCGACATATAATGTTAAAGTTGCATAATAGTGTCTTTTATGAATGTTAGTTTTCAGAATTTGGGACCGTTTTTCCACGTCATATGTCTATTATTGAGAGATGGAGAGAGAATATGTTCCTGGCATCCTACCTAACAATCAAAATTAGTACATACGGCATAGTGCTGGGATATTCGATCATTTTACTGAATCGATTCATTCGATTCCGTTCACTTTACTGAAATGATACAGTGATCCGATACACAGCACATTAGAGTCACCGTTTTTATCATATCTGTGTGCACTGATAGGTAGCCGTAACAGCATTCAATGCTCACTGCTCCCATCTGGTCTTCAATCATAAACTGCTTTCCTATATATGTCATCCAACCTTCAGATTTCTGCTGCAGTCACTTATTCGCATCAAGTTTTGATGTTTCAAAGCCTTTGCCGCACGGTGACAACTGCACGAAGTAAATATAAAGAATTAGATGTAAAATTATTTGTCCGCTTGCAACTTATCACGTCGTAGACAGTTTTAAAGTAGATGACATTGGTTGCAGTAAAGATGCGCAAGTGGAATTCAGCGAAAGGAATATGCAGTAAGACTTAATTTATATAAAATCAACTTTTTGGCAAATTGCCTGCTGCAATACCAAAATTGGAAGCCACATCGTTAGCAGTTATTGAAGACATTTAAATTTGTCTGCAGTCATCGCAAAGAATATAGCTGTGGCAGCTAGAGACAAGCTGTATAAAGTGTTCGTGATCCGTTCAAATGATGATTTTGAATTCGTCAAGCGTATAAAAGACGTATTTTTTGTGAAAGCTCGAAATACGTACAATTTGATCTCACGTTATCCCAAATGTTTCCATTTAATCATGCACCTGTCACTTTTTGTGTTGTAGAGAGACATTATCTGTGTTTAAGAATGTGCTGATAATCAAGGCAATTTGGAGAACTTAGTTGTAGGTTCAGTGTTTCAAAAATGTTGAAAATGTAACCATGTTGAACTGAATTTAATAGTGCATATTTTCCAGTTTGTTTTGCATGTTTTGCCGTATGACAGTGTATGAATGCATGAACATTTTGAGATTTGATAATGCATGGAAATCCGGGCTCTACCCATTTCAGTGACGTCAGTAGAAATGGTGCGATTAAGAGCAATGCTTTCATATGTAATACTCGATCAAATGAAAAACAACACATTTCTCACTTTTCACGCACGGCACTACGCTGCCGATCTAACAGTCCAAAGTTCCAGAGCTGGAATGACCAGGCCGCAGGCAGCCGTGATCCGTGAACACTCTTGGACTTTTTTCGGCGGAGGGTAGGGGGGTGGTGGTGGTTGTTCAAATAGTGGAGAGTCCCAGGGGAAAACTATGCACTTTTACTAATCTGTTTCCAAGTCGGAAAATCTCAATTCTCTACATTGGCGGGGGAAATACTATCTGACTTGGAGGCAATTTTTAATGTATATCTTGACCAGTGCACTACGTAAAGCAACATATGACCTGGGGTAACATACAAGGTAGGCGGCTAAAAGCACTTATTCTAACATTACTTACTTGCATGCGACGATGGGAAGATATCAGCGTTCCCCTCTAGCATGTAACTTAAGGTTGAGCCACGGATACCTTGTTTTTAAAGTGTTTTCTTAATTTAACTTAGTTTTGTAAACTTTAGGTTTCTAGGTTTGCTGGCTACACGTGTAATAACAGGAGCGGATGTGGTGTTATAAGGATGTACGAGTGTAGACCCCCGTTTCTCTTGTTCATATTGTGTTATTGTGACTAATCTTTCCAAACATTTCATGTATTCGTTCTTGCTTTCGATCATTAACTCACCCTGTCTTAGTCGCAATGTAGTTTGGCTTATCGTCTCAAATAGCGGGCCTTCCGCCCCGTTAGATTTTATTGTAGTCATGTCGTGGGATTGCTTGAGTGGGTTCAGCATCCCATTCTACTTGTTTTTGAACTTTCCTATTGATAATTCTATTTAAGTAATTCTTGGCCTTTTAGTACGAGCTACGGTTCCTGTTTTGTCCGGATCCCTCTGATCCAAATCATCTGTTGTTGCTTCTCTGTGACATAAGGGCAGTAAATGTCAAAAGGGTGAAGCTTATAAGCATTCAGGTTCATTGTTTCCTTCTGGAAATGTACTAAGGATGTACCTTGATGTGGGTGATAGGACCTTAGTGTCTTCAAGGTTGCTGTACGTCTCATATGGTTGTGCTATATACCAAAGATTTAAAGGCTAGTAAGTCTTGTGAATTGGGAGCACATACTCTCAGATTATTGATGAAACTCTAAAGCTTGAATTGTAAAGACTGTGGTTACATTCCCTTCTAAAAGTGAATTACCGATATTATTTGTTATTGTTGTTTGTTTGAAGAAAGAAACAAATGGAAAACCAAAAGGTATTTAGAAAATACATTCAAAATTTGAAGGATTTTCTTGTGGTTATTTTGTCCAGGATTCTAGGCTCCGTCGCTTCTTCCCCTCTACTGGCCTTGTGCGCAATACTACTACTACTACTACTACTACTACTACTACTACTAATAATAATAATAATAATAATAATAATAATAATTCCCAAATGTAAAAAATGGGAAGAGGAGACTTAAATCTAGAAGAGGAGTGGTTGAATTGATGAGGGAGAGAATGCTACACTACTATGATACTTTTTCAGGATGGACAATAACAGACTGACGAAGAGAAACTTTGTTTTCTCCTGGAGGGGAAAGAGAGAGCTGAAATGGTTTTGAGAAGTGAGGTTGGACTCGACAAAGTTGGAGGTTAGGGAAGACTACATAATAGACAGGAGATTGGAGAGACACTAGTGAGAAAAAAGAGATACAACAGAGATAAACAGACTGAGGAAGTGGGGAAAATGACGAAAACATACCTGCAGAGAGTAAAGAACGGGAAGGCTAAAATTAATGCAAAGTTTGCCAAACGTGGTCGAAACGAAAGCTATATCATAAAAGTAATGTTATTAGCTTTATGTCTCATGAATTACCTTTATGATTTTCGGTTCTGTTACATGCCTATAAATCTACGGATTCGAGGCTGACGTATTTAAACACCTCAAATACCATTGACAAAGGTGGGATCTAAACGTGTATTACCGTTATTAATTGTTGTTGTTGTTGTTGTTGTTTGAAAAAACAAATCGGAAAACCAAAAGATATTTAGGAAATGCATTCAACATTTGAAGTTTTTTGTGTGGTTATTTTGTCCAGGATTCTAGGCTCTGCCGCTTGAGCTCAGAAGGCCAGCGTTCCACACTTTGAGCTTCTCAACCCGGCTAGTGTTAAATTAGTTTTGGTTGCTTCATATAAGGAGCCTGTGATGGTCAACAGCTATCGTGTACAGTGGCGTAGTGGGTAATGGTGCAATCCTGGCAGAGTTCTGTTGAATTCTAGAGTGACAACTCAGAGCCGTTGGTTTTCGGCACTTTATAGGCCTACAGGGTGGTCGAAAACGACAACTGGGTATATGAGGGTTAGAGTTTTCGTTATACTGATAACCAATTTGAAAGAAATGATCCGCTACCTCACACGGTTGTCATTTTATGAGTTGCTGAATTTCACCAATCCGATCGCTTCACGGTTGAATTCAAATGGGCTTTGCGAGGCAGTGTTGCTAAATCTGCTTGTGGATTGAGATCGCCTTGAGAGAAACAATCACAGGAAACACGAATAACCGAGCTGACATGATCGCGCCATAGCTAATACGGTACGGTGAAACCAGTTGAAACTCACGCATGACTCTCAAACTAGTCATAAGCCACATGCAGATATAGCAACGCCGTCTCGCAAAGCGGATTCGAATTCGCCCGCGAAGCGATCTGATTGGCTAACTTCAGTTGCATATAAAATGACAATGGAGCGAGGTATCGAATTATTTTTCGAATTATTTATCAGTATAACCTATCCTCTAAAGCTCACATACCCAGTCTATGTTGTTTCCGACCACCCTGTATATCTCCCATGGAACAAAGTTTTGACTCGCTTCGGTCTTTAAACTGTTTTGAAGGGGCATAATTGATTAGGCCTGCTATTATTATTATTATTATTATTATTATTATTATTATTATTATTATTATTATTATTATTATTATTATTATTATTATTATTATTATTATTATCAACATCATCTATACTCCCAATGGTCTGATATTACCCCGTGAAAATCTCAGATCAGCCACCGAAATTCAGTCTGGCCCACAATCGAACGATTAATCGTTCGCATGCCAGTATTACCTCAAAGCGTGATACACAGAAAGAATCTGAAACGCATACGGTTAAATATTTATGATTTCATTTCAATTCGTATCGTATCATTTCATTTCATTGTTCAAGCTGTTTTTTACAGTTTTCACCAACTGATTTCCTAAACAAAATCTCGTAAGACGTTGGCTTTAATGCGTTGTAGCCAAGCATGTGGCCTCTTTGCACGTTATGATCGTATAGTTCGCTGAATATAACAGGCATTAATATAGTGAAAATGATTGTAGGTACAAACAGGTGGGACGAATGACACGAGGGCATTCACAATGAGTAGATGGAAGCTAAGTAAGGAGGAAACTAGACGGATGAATCTGTGCTCTTCACTGGGCTTGGATAGTAGGGTCATGAGAGGCGAATGGATGAGGATATGTTACTTAAGCGATTCTGGACTATGCTACGGAGGGTAAGAGAAGCAGAATGGTTACAGGGCGACGATGGTTGACTCAGTTTTAAGTGTAGAACAAGAAGTAGCCAGTGGATTGTGGAGATAGTTAGTAACATGACAGAGGCTTGTTGATTCATCGCCGAAAGGCGTAACGATCGAAAAGGAAAATTCATGAAGTACGTATCGAGTGAATTAACCCATTTCGTTGATCGACAAGTTACAATACCCCGCCGTGCTCTTAGCCACGCGACGGATATACGCATACAAACACACAACATATGTTTATTTTAATCAAGGCATTGGAGTCTAAATAAATTCAAAACCTAGAAACGTTAACAATGTAATCCAGATCTGAGACTGGAAGTTAGGATTCATATTGTCAAAGGGTAAAGTCGTATTCGTTATATTACATAGAGCAACACGCTTTAAAGAGTAGTATGATCGTTCAAGCTGCTGACAATGCAGCGGGCAGGAGTATATGCAATAAATAACATGCGTTTGTACCGAACATGCCGATACCATGTAATGATGAGTCATTCACACCTGTTAACACCTGGCCGCACTCTCTACTACAGCATACGAAACTAGTACGGTACCTGGGCTGTGCGGCAATACGTGTAAGTAGAGCGGGATTGCATAATTCCTCGATCCACAGGATGAGTTGAACACTCAATACGTTACACAAATGTCCTCTTTAAGGTTGTAGAATAGTTTACATGATATTTGAGAAACAATCACATCAATTGAGAAGTTTCTCAACTAGCTATATTTTCCAAACAACTTTATCTGACCAATTTTAGACTTAACACGTATTTCATATCAGAGTGAACCGCCTTTCCCCAAATTTGATAAGAGACTTGGCCACCAAGAAGCCTAAAATATTTTACATAAGTGATAATGTTGAACGCTCTCATATATTTCTGGAAGTTTAAGAACGCCATTCTTGTTCAACTAAACACGTAGTTTTATAGGATTAAGATGTGGTGACTGTATAGACTATTAATAAAAATAAAAATCGTTCAGAATGAATGCATGACTTAAGCATAATTTGGCATAGTTTTAAGGTTTGAATCAACAGATATCACGGGATTCAACATGTACAACGGAAATACTGCCCGCTCAAGTACGCTAATACTGCACAGTTAAATATTTTTCGTCAGAACTGACTGGCCCATATAAATTTTCGCTAACTTCAGCACACCATAATATGTGATTTTTCGTTCTTGTCTGTCTGTATCTTCTACCTTCTATACATATACAAATGAATTTTTGTTTGTATTTCTCGAATGGACTCAAAACTACAGTACCGATTTTGCTGAATTTTTCACAATTTGTACTTAATACTCCTGAGAGGGTTTGGGAAGTGATTTGAACGAAATCCGATAGGTAGTTATTTTAAGATGTGTATTTTTATGTCATTACGTTTATTGGTAAGCCTCACCAAGATTGGGTCGACTTGATGGACAGACTGTCGCTAGGCAACAGCAGCTTACGCTATATCATTGTAGTCCCGGTAAGAAATGCCGGATATAGGACGATGGGAACACGCCGCCATGTTTTATAAAGTACCTTTCTTGCTAGTGGGTCCACGACTGTGCCTGTTGTTTGAAAATAGCAATCCAACATGCCGTGATTGCGATGAACTTTGATATCATATGACCAACTTTTATAGGCTGTCCAGTTTGTAGAATGTAGCTCTGTATTAGGTGTGAAAAATATTTTGGAAACTGTGAAAACTGTAGAATATCAACAGTGGAATGACACGAGTTATCACCCACACCTAACAAAGAGGTTCTGGGGATTCCCAACCAATGAAGGCGAGTCTATATGTCATTGTATGTATGTTTATATAAATATGTTTCACATCTCCTCCTAAACCACTGGATCTATTTCCATCAAACTTGGTACACTTATGACTTTGTAGCAGGAGACAAACCGCGCGGAGGTAAATCACGCCAAGCACTCTTAGGGGGGGGGGGGGGGCGGCGGGGGGCGAAGGGGTGACATAAAAAATAATCGGAAGCAGTGTCGAATCCATACTTTTCGGGGTCGCTGAGATGAATAGTGACACATCAGATTTTTAAAGTCTAAGTTCAGCTAGGGACGCTCTGGTCACTAAACAACGCTGCCAAGTAGATAGCCCACTGCCTGTAGTAATATGTTCTCTAATCAGTACGTGACAGATTTTGGAATGATTTGATGATGATAATATCATTGATTTTACGTTACACACACTGATTTTACGGTTTCCGGGGACGCCGAGGTACCTAAATTTTGTCCCGCAGAACCACTTTCACGTGTCAGTAAATCTACCGACACGAGGCTTACATATTTGAGCACCTTAAAATAACACCGGACTGAGCCAGGATCGAACCAACAACTTGAGATCAGAAGTCCAGCGCTATACCATCTGAGGAATGAAGTAAACGTTGCTTTAGTTTAGTTATTATGGCTCTGCTCCCCTTAAATTCAAGCGGGAGACAACACCAGATTTCTTTTGAGCTTACTAGAAGCCAAGTGCACATCATTTCAGACCCCGAAATCAGTCTTAAAGTTGTGCCACAACTGCGATTCCTTTTTTTCTTTTTTTACAATTTGTTTTACGTCGCACCGACATAGATAGATCTTATGGCAACGAAGGTATAGGAAAGGCCTAGGAATGGGTAGGAAACAACCGTAGCCTTAATTAAGTTACAACCCCAGCATTTGCCTAGTATTAAATGGGAAACCACGGAAAATCAATCTTCAGGGCTGCCGACAGTGGGGTTCAAACCCGCTGTCTTCCAGATGCTAGCTCACAGCTGCGCACCCCTAACCACACGGCCAACTCGCCTAGAAGTTGGGATTCAAACATGGACATTGTAGATGGCAAAACTTTGATGCTAGTCCTGCAATACACTATGCGACTTATCACCTTCGATACTGTACCTATCGAAGCATTTTAAATGTCAAATAGTAACTCATTCTATGTCCAGTAGATATCCCCAGTCATTCCCTTTCATGCCTCTCGAGTAGATAGTGTCCTTCCTCGTAAATAAATTATAGTGTATCTTGTATAATCTTAAATGTGTCCATAGGCTGAAGACAACCGTGGTTAGCCAGGTATCCAGTAATTCACTAATGGTACACATCGCATATGTGGCGTCACTCTGACAGTGTGCACTGCATAGTGGAACTGCGGTCCCTACATCGATGCCCGGACGTGGAAAAGGGTAAGATTTGTGGTTGGGACTGGGACAAGGGGTGGAGAGAAAGAGAGAGAGGAATGTATCATAGTTTCCTTGTTTACAGTAAGATTATTTACAAGAATCCTAATATATATACACTGACTGACAGAGCAAATGCAACACCAAGAAGAAGTGGTCAGAACTTTATGCCAATTGCAGGGTAGACTGACGTCACTGAGCTATGCTCATGATGTGAAATGCGCCGCTGTGCTGCGCACGTAGCGAACGATAAATGGGACACGGCGTTGGCGAATGGCCCACTTCGTACCGTGATTTCTCAGCCGACAGTCATTGTAGAACGTGTTGTCGTGTGCCACAGGACACGTGTATAGCTAAGAATGCCAGGCCGCCGTCAACAGAGGCATTTCCAGCAGACAGACGACTTTACGAGGGGTATGGTGATCGGGCTGAGAAGGGCAGGTTGGTCGCTTCGTCAAATCGCAGCCGATACCCATAGGGATGTGTCCACGGTGCAGCGCCTGTGGCGAAGATGGTTGGCGCAGGGACATGTGGCACGTGCGAGGGGTCCAGGCGCAGCCCGAGTGACGTCAGCACGCGAGGATCGGCGCATCCGCCGCCAAGCGGTGGCAGCCCCGCACGCCACGTCAACCGCCATTCTTCAGCATGTGCAAGACACCCTGGCTGTTCCAATATCGACCAGAACAATTTCCCGTCGATTGGTTGAAGGAGGCCTGCACTCCCGGCGTCCGCTCAGAAGACTACCATTGACTCCACAGCATAGACGTGCACGCCTGGCATGGTGCCGGGCTAGAGCGACTTGGATGAGGGAATGGCGGAACGTCGTGTTCTCCGATGAGTCACGCTTCTGTTCTGTCAGTGATAGTCACCGCAGACGAGTGTGGCGTCGGCGTGGAGAAAGGTCAAATCCGGCAGTAACTGTGGAGCGCCCTACCGCTAGACAACGCGGCATCATGGTTTGGGGCGCTATTGCGTATGATTCCACGTCACCTCTAGTGCGTATTCAAGGCACGTTAAATGCCCACCGCTACGTGCAGCATGTGCTGCGGCCGGTGGCACTCCCGTACCTTCAGGGGCTGCCCAATGCTCTGTTTCAGCAGGATAATACCCGCCCACACACTGCTCGCATCTCCCAACAGGCTCTACGAGGTGTACAGATGCTTCCGTGGCCAGCGTACTCTCCGGATCTCTCACCAATCGAACACGTGTGGGATCTCATTGGACGCCGTTTGCAAACTCTGCCCCAGCCTCGTACGGACGACCAACTGTGGCAAATGGTTGACAGAGAATGGAGAACCATCCCTCAGGACACCATCCGCACTCTTATTGACTCTGTACCTCGACGTGTTTCTGCGTGCATCGCCGCTCGCGGTGGTCCTACATCCTACTGAGTCGATGCCGTGCGCATTGTGTAACCTGCATATCGGTTTGAAATAAACATCAATTATTCGTCCGTGCCGTCTCTGTTTTTTCCCCAACTTTCATCCCTTTCGAACCACTCCTCCTTGGTGTTGCATTGTCACTGTCAGTCAGTGTATTTACAGAGAACTCTTCTTCGAGCCCATCGAACAGTGTGTACGGTGTACTTGTGAGATCATTTTCTCTAACCGTAGAAGAAGTGCCTGTATTAACTGCAACTAGAGCTCCTGGATATGCAATATAGCCTAATAATCGGCAACGGGAAATATTTAACGAAGAGAGCAGTTTGCCTGCATGTTGTAATACATTCCCATGCCAGACTTCTTTGACTTCATAGATAAGCTGTTAAAGTTCACAGATAATCTGTTCAAGTGGACGTTTTTCTACCGCCATCAGAAATTACTAAACTGTTGCTATGGTCGCGTTCCATGGACTCAAACCTGACAAGGAAGGCTTTCTGCTAGTCAGGTAAACGTTACTGACAAAACTGGCATCACTGCAAGGCGATGAAACCAAAAATGTGTTTCGTTGCAGTTTTCATATTCAAAATTCAGCTTACGCGAAATTGACTTCACTATTAATGCAATGGTATTTATTGCGTATCTATTAGTCAATTATATTTTAATTACTTTCTTGTAACAGTTTGCTAGTTTGGAAAATTTAAGTTTTAGTATTACTAAAATAACTAACTTAATGTATTTCTTATAATTACAATAAACGAATACTTCTTCGGCAATTGATCGTCATTAATAATAGAGAGAGAAGTTCATTCTGCTCATTCACACTTTAAAACGACACTGTTGTTACTCCTCCAGCTCAGTTGACTGTGGGTGAAAACTCCACGTTCAAGGGTCTTTCCTGTCCTCATTATTATCGTCCTGACTTTCTTCATTACGATCGACCATGATTGGATGGAAATTCCCGTGCACATTTAGAGCTTACTTTAAAATATATGAGATGCCTTAGTCACTTTACTTCGAACATGTAACTAGTAAGTTTTGATACGTATTATATATACGGCAAGCTAAATATGAAATAAACCGGGCGAACTGGCCGTGCGGTTAGGGGCGCGCAACTATGAGGTTGCGTCCAACAGATAGTGGGTTCGGGCCCCACTTTCGGCAGCCCTGAAGATAGTTTTACATTGTTTCCCATTTGCACACCAGGCAATTGCTGAGGTTGTACCTGTATTAAGGCCGCTTCCTTCCCATTCCTAGCCCTTTGCTATCCCATCGTCACCATAAGACCAATGTGTGTCGGTGCGACGTAAGACGAATTTAAAAAACTGGACTAGTGTCATTATCTGAATTCTTCTTTTCTCAGCATCCAACATCACAATAAGGGCTTGAAGAGACTAGTTTTACTCTCCTCCAAAGCAGTCGGTCTTCCCCTAGCGTGTTCTCCTGAGAGAGATAAATCTTTGTTAACCACTCTATTTCAACGGTCAGATGAGAAAGTTGAAAAAGTAATAATGATAATGACGTCATTTTCTCCCTCATAGAATTAATTAAGATTGCAGTATCACCAAATATAACATTTCATTTAAATAACTTCCGGAGATCCATTAAGATTAACAAAGATATCATACGAGGTGCTGCATGCTTTTTTATTTTAATAAACATACAACTTGAATTCATTTCCCGGTCTAGTTCCGTTACGACGGGGAAAGAGCGAGCGAGAGAGAGAGAGACAGAGAGAGAGAGAGAGAGAGAGAGAGAGAGGAAATGTACACTGCATCTGGCGAGGGGTAATTGGGTCATTTGTTTACCTCGGGACTGAACTGCTGGCAAAGAGAGAGAGGTAGGGTTTTGCATTCAAATTCAATGGCTGTAACAGTTGAGGGTTGGCTAGCCCTCGTCTCTTATGCTTCCAACACCATGGCTAGTCATCGGCTTCATCGTAGGGCAAAAGCCAGTTCTTAATTGTGATATATGGAGATTTATGGCGCACAGGCCAAAACTTCTAATTGCCTCCGTGATTTTAATAGGGCGTTAATGAAATTTTAGCGTCCAAGGTTCGTTAATTTGCTATAAGGAAATTCTATACGCTGGTAATTGGATCTACGCTTATAACGCTTGACAGAAATCACCAAATACGGACAGTTATCACTAAGCTGGTGTTCTCGGATATCCCTGATTACAAACCGGCAGTATACTAGGTCACTTCAATATGAGGAATGTCATATTAGGAAATTAAAAATCTAGAAATTACTTCACTTTCTGTAATGCAGTGACACCTCTCTATATATTGTAGAGCGAGTCAATAACAAAGTGCACGTCAAGTATTTCCCATCTGTTAACAACATCAACACACTGTTCTCAAGTTTTTAAATGGCATTAAAGGGGTATTAAAACAATATAACCTGCATTTCCAATTAATTGTTAATAATCAGTTCCGATATGCATGTGTTCGAGTGGCGTGCGGTGAACACAGTCATTACCCCAGTTGCAAAAATGTAAAGTCAACATTAACATTATATAAGGCTACATTTTTCATGGAAAGGTCTACATGAGAAAGGTCTTTCAAGAATATATTCAACCACACACTCGCACATATTTCCAAATTGATATTCATGGCAGTGACGACACCATAACTTAATCTATAGGAGATTTTTAAAAATATACTTACAGTTTCACACGGTGACGGTTCATGATAGTAAAGTCATGGTGTTCACAAAAATACACTGGGACTATTTGGTTTAACTTAAAAGCCCTAACCAACCTGACTCAGAAAAAATTAACTGGTATTTTACCATCGCCGAAGTTTTATAGTTTCACTCGCTTACTGAGTAGACGTGCATCAACGACAAAGAGGGAAAATATTCGTCACGACGTATAGCATACGTTATATTCATGAAGAATGCCACAGGACTCGCAATACCTTCACCTATAATCCAAGAGTAACACTACAAAAATTCACTATATACCACCATTGCAGACAACCAAATACAACATTCTTCTACTTCGCGCTTAACTCTGTGTAAAACATATCGTCGTTGCCGGGACAAAACCTCCTTTGTGATAATACTTTTGGAGATATACTGACCCGCAGCACATACATTATGAAGAGCGAGAATGCCCTGACAATATTCACACAATATTGCACCTTAGATGACAGAACCTTATCGGCCAAAGTTCTAAGCTAAAATATTTCACGTAAGAGGTTTTGTCCCGGCAGCGACGATACTCTACATGAGCCATCGATGAATTGCTCGAAAAAACTTTATACAATCCGAAATCCAAAATTAAAATATATTTTTCTGTGTTACAATTGATTTCATAAACTGGTTCTATTTTTATTAGCAAGACGATGTGCAAGTGGCCATATTGTTAACATGCTGATATTTTTATTGCAGCCTCTAGCAAGTGGCGCTGAACACTTCGAATGTCAGGTATTAAAACTAACATGCCCTACCTAAGCTAGCTGGTCTATCGCCGTAAATTGCTGTCGGTGTGGGCCCATAGTCCCGCCCCGCTCCCAGGACAAGGATGCTTCAAGTGCATGCGTCAACCATGCGACTTAAATTTCGCTGGGGCCGGCAAGGAATTAAGGCCACGGCCGCTTCCTTCCCATTCCTAGGCCTTCCCTATCCCACCGTCGCCATAAGACATATCCATGTCGGTGCGACGTAAAGCAAATAGCAAAATAGCAATTAAGGTACAGCCCCGGCATTTACCTGATGTGAAAATGGGAAACCACGGAAAACTATCTTCAGGGCTGCCGACAGTGGGGCTCGAACCCACTATCTCCCGATTACTGGATACTGGCCGCACTTAAGCGACTGCAGCTATCGGGCTCGATTACACTCCAATTAGTTAATGAAAAAGGACAAGTTAAAATATTTCCAACTTGATGACCTTATGGTAGAAGAAGTAGACGAGCTAACCTGAGTGACGCAAACGGTAAGTCGTTCGTTCTTTCCACAAGATAACGGGTGAAATCTTGGTTAACGTTAGTGGCATTTGAAGATATTTCAATCCCATACATCCGTCTCGTTGTCTTGCAGCACAGTAAATAACGCGCGTATCTCTTAGTGTCTCTTACAATATTCAAACACTTTGGTGTGCATGAAAATCTGCAACAAATGAGGGGAATTGAGGCAAATGACAAGAAAAGGAGAAGAAGTATGGATATAATCTACTATTATTACTTTGAAAAATTTTCAGCGAAATTCCAAATGCAGAATTACCGACTGGTGTAATTTCACGTGGCGTCATTGCACTTATTTCTGCTGAATTCGATCCATGGTGTGTCCCAATACTGAGAAACTCTCTTGCTATCAGTAAAGTAATCCGTTGTACTGCAATGAAAGAGGATATGAAAGAATTCATGACACTAACTATACCAAACTATCCCTCATCGGTAGCACGCCATGGGTAGAGTCGGACGTCATATGGTGTGTTATAACTTGCTGATCCAAGTTCTGCAGTGAATGTTTCGGGTGTGTTATTGAACTTAACTGACTGTACTTTCTTATTCTTGTAGGCATCCACAAAGCATCCAGATCCTTTAATATTGTTCGTGGCAGTATATTAGTTGTCTATAATATTTCCCTTGAATTTACACGGCCTGTAATATTTTGCAACCGGGATGAATAGCTCGTACTACCGGGTACTAATTCTACCAGTGCTGGCCTTCTGAGCTCAAGTTGATGAGTTCAATACCGGTTCAGTCCTCTGGTATTTGAAGGTGCTGAAATACGCCAGCCTCGTGTCGGTAGATTTACTGGCATATAAAACAACTCCTGCCGGACAAAATTCTGACAATTCGGCTTCTCCAAAATACGCAAAAGCATTTAGTGAGACATAAAACCATTATTATTATAATATATTATTATTATTATTATCATATTATTATTATTATTATTATTATTATTATTATTATTATTATTTAATTTTTTGCTACGACTGATGATTTTTGTACAAATCTGCCTTAAGGATATTTACTCGCAAATATATGGTCAACCATTATAGAAACAGTGCAACTACGAGAACGTACAATGTACAAAAATATTTCATTTGATAAAATATGTTACTAAATCTACACTTTATGAATACGAAAACATAGGCTCAGAAACTTGAGTGATCAGCCTGTGTAACTCTTGGCGAGTAGGAATCCCAACTGCTTTTGCATCAAATCCTGTACCGCAGTAGAATTCATACACATTAACCTGAAGCCTTTTCTACATTTTCACTGAGTAAGCAATTTGTTTAGTGAAGTTTTGACTGTCATTAATATTTCGAAAACATTTGCCACCATTCAGTAATGGCTTTGTTAAGTTCAGCACGCAATGTTAACCTTTGCTGTGTTATTCTGAATGACCTTTACTACGGGTAACAAGATCTGCTTGACTTGCGAGGTTTATAGCTATCTGTATGAACATAATTTCACATTTCCAGTATGCATGGTTTTCACTGACGAATATAAACAAGTTGAGATAGAGATTGGTAAACAACTTCCCTAATGAGCAGGCTACTACAAGAACAAAGGATATCGACTAAAAATATTGCCTTCCAATTTGCAATATAGTATGTGTCGGATAGAAATAGCAAGAATCACAAGGTTCTGAAGTACATTTGGAAATACAGCATTATGTACAAAATGTCATATACTATATACTTGATTGCAGAGTATGTTATTGTAACTGAACCTCGTATTGCGGCGGATGGCGATGTCGTGAGGTCGTGTCCAGTTGAGACCAAGAGAATCCTACAACTATATAGTACATGTTATTTTGTTTTTCTCGGATAGGAGAGAGAAGTATTTTGGTCGTTTTAGTTAACATCTAAGGCTCTTAGGGCCTATCTAAGTTCAAAAGGTATCGGAAGTTACATTAATTTAAATTTAATCTTTCCTACTTGCCTTTCGGTACTGACATAACGAAAGAATCAGTCCTAGAAGTACTAAACTTTGCGAGTTTTGTTGCGTAAATTGTTGGTCAAAAACAGCGAAATAACAGGTGTATTACAAGTTACGCAGCATCCAGCTCATTGGATGAATGGTCAGCGAATGGCTTTCAGGCTTCGATTTCTGGTTAGACTGGAGACTTAGGCCGCGTCTGATTAATTTCTCTGGCTGGGTGTTGGTATTGTTCTCATTTACATACAAAACATCACGCTATCAAACCCCACAGAAACACTCTATAGTGAATACTTCCCTCCTCACACGTCTGGCGCCAGTAAAGGCTCCTGGCCGTAAATCTGGGCTGAATCCACAAAGTGCCGACCCCAAGCAAATGACTAAAGACAAGGAAGAAGAAGTATAAGAATATCAAATTAAACACACCAGTAATTTTATAATAATTACTTGAAACTGATCATGGATATATTCCACTCTCTTTACACGAAGTGACCATAACACAACGAATACAATAGAACAGTTATTCAATTCTGCTGCATGGTAACATACCTCACACAGGCGATACAAGCGGGTGGTCAGCTAAGCTCCGTACAAGCACATGGACTAGAATTACCCTTATAAGCGCGAGGGGATAAAGAATACGAACCTGAAAAATGAAAGAGAACAAACACTTCAATTAATATTATAACTGTAGATGCATTTTGAATTTTTCGGAAGGAAAAAAAGGAAGGAAGGAAGGAAGGAAGGAAGGAAGGAAGGAAGGAAGGAAGGAATAGTCTTCAAAACATTACATTTATTCAGTTATGAATATATCTTCCTTGTGAATTTCCTACTCTTTACTGAAACATGAAGAGTCCTTGGATTCTGATGCTATACTGAAATCATTGCACAGTTTCGCTATCTTAGGTTAGACAAATTTTGTACATTATTTAGAGAATTCTATTAGTAAATTTAACAGTGATATTAGATTTATACAAACATATTTATATATCGGTATATATAACGCTAAGGGGTATCCTTCATAAAAGCAAACTTGTGCACAAGGAAATCCTCAGTATCTTAAAAAGTCAGTATAATTACTTGTATAAAATTTACTTGTGCGCATAGACCATTGTCGTCTTTGATATATGGCCACCGTACTACCAAACATATTGTGTCACGCTATTTGTGCTCACAAGTATGCAATTGATACCATGTTTAGTGAGAACAAAATACCATAGTGCTATAGTGAGACCGTATGAAGCTACCAGTGGTTATAGAACCAAATAGATAAACTTAATCGTACCAGCTAGAGACGAAAATGAAGGAGTGAAGTTTGTGTGTGGATAGCTGAATTATCGGGAACACCGTCAATGATGAACAGGGCTTGGATAGTGACTTATAGAGACAATACTCGCTATTCGGGGTAGTCTACATCCTAACCATATGAGGAGATGCCTCCAATATCATATCGTATTTTGAAGTCAATACATAGTACCTTTAAAATAATACAGTATATCATTTGTTCACGTGTATTTCAGTGTCCTTTGAACCCAAGACCAGATGACTGAGGCCGAGAACGCGCCCCAGTGCCTGCGATATTCCATAATTAAGAAGACGTCGCGGAAGTTCGACGGTTTGGAGATCCGTTAGCAGATAACGTTCCGGTTCATCATGAAGATACCACGACTCCAGACGAACTCAGGACTCTCTACTAACGGGATGGCAGTCATGAAGCAGTAAAATACTGATTGGAGACTTTGGATGATGGTAGGTTATACACCATAAGCAATCTACCACTCTTTAGCATGAAAATCTCTTAAGGTCTTTAACATTTATATAAATTTGCCAGCATGCATTTCCATTTCAGGATAGTGGGTAGATAATGAGAGACGCACCTCCAAAAGGGGTGTGGTTTGTTTATTATAGGTTGTCTTCGGAGTGATTTCTTAGAAAATCTGCATGATTTAGTAGTAGTGCTGTATATGTTGCTACATGTGCTAGTGAAGTACCAGTAGGAGGGAAATTAAAATAAGTGGGTAGATTCTCGTTGTATTTCTATAAAGTAAATTAGTAAGGTCTGCTTAAACTTCAATTATTAATTTGTGTTAAACAGAGTCATGTTAATGCGTACGTGTATTGTAAGGATGGCTGTAATGAGAACACAGAAGACGCCCGGCTCGGGGTGTGAACTTGGCCTAGATAGGTTGCGTGTGCATTAGTGCTATAACAGAAATTCCTATTGGCAAGGATACTCGAGATATACTCTGAAATCATTTGGTTAGGGTGAATATTAGGATCATATGTGCGTTGTGCACGATGGTACGGGAAGATATAATAATTAGGAAGCAGACGAGGACAGTTGAAAGATATGCCGATGCCGCAAAGGGTCACTGAAGAAAGTGAATTTAGGCTACGTGAATGATGTCCGTTGAGGATAGGTTGCCAGAGTAATGTCGCGTTAGAAATGAATTAATTAAGTTTCCGGCTGTGGAGGTGATAAGTGTAGCCGCCCAGCTGTTTTGTTAGGGTGCTGTGAGAGTCCGCTCAGTGGGTCGAGGCATATGTCCCTTTTGAGATGAATGAACGAAGGGAAAGTGAAGCTTCTCGCCCCTTGCGATGAATTTTTTATCTGACTTGGGCCTGAAATATGAGATTTCTGGTCCCGTTCAGAAATATGTCCGTCCACCTAACAACGCACAATGAGAGAATATAGATTAGGAAGTAATTAGTTGTTATCATTGAAAGGCTGTGTATATTAATGAGTCAGTGCCCACGTAGGGCATTATGATAAATTCGTAGTTAGGGAATTTCAGCGAATAAGTCGAGTCGGAACGGCGTGGTTCGTTACCCGATTGGTACCGAAGCTCTTGGGTCGATACCAGATGACCTTTGTTGGGCCACAGACTCCAGTGAGCATTGTGTGTATTTATGTCTGTTAACAGAGATACGCTCCACCGGATTGTGTATCTTATTCTTTGTGTCCTGTGTAATTGTTTGAAGATTCATTTCTGGAGTTACAGGCTCGCAAGCGTTGTAATGTCCACATTGCAAATATAGTACCAAGTTTGTCACCCCGGAGAGATATATATGTTCGGCAGTATAGTAATTTGCAATTAGGTATTATGGGAACCATTATTAATAGGCGACCGCGGGATTTTCATGATTAGGTATTTTGGTGATTCACGTGAAACATACTTATTAAATACTCTCAGAAATACAAAGTACCATTAGAAATGCCAATGATACAACAGTGGTTAACAATTAGACTTATTGTATGTGTGTAATTTTCACTCATGTTCTTAATAAACAGAAAACCTTGAAAGACTAGAGATAGGAAGTTCATATTCATAGGACATGTTCACTAGTACGTTCTCCAGAAACGATTAGCATTTCAGTCACCTAAGTTCAGCATGTGTCTTGTTGACGAGTAGGCACTAGGTCCTCGATGGGCACTGATAACTTGTTCCATGTGTGATGGCATCGACGCGTACTGTATATGGCGCGAATTGCCATCGATGGGGTATAGCCATCCATGCTACATTCACCTGGTTCCACAGTTCATCTTTGGTGGTTGGCATTGGGTCACAGCGCCGCACCCGTCGCTTCACCATATTCCACACATTTTCGGTTGGTGACAAGTCCGGCGATCGGGGAGGACAAGGCAACAGTCTGACATCCTGTGACAACAAGAAGGCACGTATTCGTGCAGCAACATGTAGTCGCGCATTGTCCTGCTCGAATATAGGGTCTGAGATGTCTTGCAGAAAGGGTGTGACTACGGGTCGCAGGGTGTGATTCACGTAGGTCAAACTGGTCACAGTGCCCTGGACACGCACCAACAGTGATTTGTGATTGTACCCAATAGCACCCCACACCATAAGGCCATGAGTTGGCGCTGTATGTCTTGTGCGAATGCACTTAGCGGCGAACCAAAATGCGGCCATCATTTTCAAACAAACAGAACCTGGATTCGTCCGAAAACTCTATCTGCTGCTATTCCTGTCTCCAGTAATGTCATTCCATACACCATTGCTTTCTAGCATGTTTATGCACATTAGTGTACTACTGTCCTACTGTTGCGCCAGAGCCGAGGACGACGCAGACCTGCCCTTCAATGCCATTCGGATGAGGTGTCGATCTTCTCGCGAGATGGTCTGTGTGGTGCGACCAGATCCGTCTCGTCGTGTTCTATGGCCTTCTGTGAACCATTCTGTACACACCCGTTGCACTGCCGACACACTTCGTCCCAAACGAGCAGCAATTTCCCGGATGGATGCATCACGTTATCTCATGCGAATAATGCGCCCCCTTTCAAACTTACTCATTTCACGATACGGTTTTCGCATACGTCTTCGAGCCATCTTGCACGTCTGCTCATGTCTCACTGATCCATTACCTTCAGTTATAGCGACAACAGGAACCGTTGGCACGTTTTACCAGTCGGTGGTGGTGCATCGAAATATCGATGTGGAGCTTGAACCTGAAGGCCGACATGGTTCAATTCTAGTAACTTCTTCAGAACTTATCAATACACGTATTCTGTGAATACGAACTTCCTATCTCTAGTCGTTCAAGATGTTCTGGTTTTTATGGACATGAGTGTATGTTTCCTTCCACGGTAATAATTGCAGAGCGATGGTATATTTGCCATAGGGGCAAACAGGCCATTGACCTTTGTAATGTGTTGTCTGACTGTTGCCAGCTGTTTGAAGTAGTATGCATTTTTGGAATTCTGAGAGCGTATTTTTTTACATTGTATTTAGAAGTAGGAGATGGCAAGCCTGGAGTGACAATTACGAAACACCTACATTAACATTCTCAAGGACGATCTCTGTCCCAATCTTGCATTTATTTTCCAAATTTAGGTTTCAACGATCGGTAACATAACGTGGGTACGTATTTCACGATGAGATCGTTTAGCTCACTATCTGCTGTCAAGAAATAACAAATGCAAATGCTGGGGCCGTACCTTAATTAAGGCCACAGCTGCTCCCTTCCCTTTCCATCCTTGCGTCGCCGAAAACCTTACATGTACTTGTGCGACGTTAAACTACAAGCAAAAAGGAAAGAAAGCTGTCTTAATAAGAAACATAACAATATTCCATGGTTATTTAAAATAATTTCCTAGACGACGCAGCAAGAATACAATCAAAAATGAAAATCGTGTAATGGGTAATTATAGTTGGATATGAATGGACCGAGCTAGAGCTAGCAAATCGAACTCCCTGAGAAAATTAACGAAGATTGTGACCTTTCATCTAGATCCAGAATGGACAGCCAGAGTTTAGTACATAGTAATTGGACAGCTTTCACGTCAATATTTGTATTCACTCCAAACAGTAGAAAGCAGTATATTTACAACACACACCGAACTATAAAGCTTTTAACATTTTATTGCAACGTGAATGACGTGGGTGTGGATAATGTCACTAGTCTACATGGACTAGGCCGTATGCAGAAGTTACTGAAAAAGGAAGATAATAAAATTTAAGGTGTACACTTATAATCTATATAAGTAAATAAAGTTGTCGGGGGTCCGCTGTCTGTAATATCATACAGTATATTTTGTCAGTGTATGAGATAGACCCATTTATCCGTTTTAGTTGAACGCAAGACCGTATCAGTGGTTTCAAGCTTTTGTGTCTGTGTGTCTGTTCCACCATCACAACAAAACCGGCTGGATATATCTCGACCAAATTTCGTATCCAGTGTCTACTCATCTAGGAGCAGATTTCGGTATGCATATGATTTATAATCACTGAATAGACTGGAGGTCTATGGGAGGACCAAAGGAATCTATATATATAAAATAACTTGTCCTGACTGACTGACTGACTGACTGACTGACTGATTCATCATCGCCGAGCCAAAACTACTGGACATAAAGGAATGAAATTTTGTGGATACATTCATATTAAGATATAAGTGCTCGCTAAGATAGGATTTTTGGATATTCCGTCATTAAGGGGGTGAAAAGGGGGGGGTAAAATGTTAAAATGAGTGTACCTATATCTCAAAACTTTAAAAGTGTACAGATGTAAAAATTGGTATTTAGAATCTTCTTTAAAAATAAGGAAACACGTATTTTTTTGTTTTCAGAAAATCCCAACAGGAGGGGTGAAAAAGGGTGAAAATGGGGAAAAATGGGTTGAATGCGTTTAATCAGGATACCGGTACTTATATCTCAGAAACTGAAGATATTACAGATCTGAAAATTGGTACATTTGATCTCTTTAAAAAATAAAGAAACACGTATATTTTTGTTTTTGGAAAATCCAATTAATCGGAGGGTGAAAAGGGGGTGAATTTTTAAAATGAGTGAATCTATATCTCCAAACTTTTAAAGTGTGCAGGTGTAAAAATTGGTATTTAGAATCTTCATTAAAAATAAAGAAATACGTATTTTTTGTTTTCGGAAAATCGCAATAGGGGGAGTGAAAAGGGGTGAAAAAGGAGTTGAATGCCTTTAATGAGGCTACTTATATCTCAGAAACTGAAGATATTACAGACCTGAAAATTGGTGTTTGGGATCTCCTTTAAAAATAAAGAAACACGTATTTTTTGTTTCTGGAAAATCCAATTAAGGGGGGGTGAAAAGGGGGTAATATTTTAAAATGTGTTTATCTATATCTCGAAACTGTTAAAGGTTATAAATGTGAAAATTGGTATTTAGAATCTCCTTTAAAAATAAAGAAACACGTATATTTTGTTTTCGGAAAATCCTAATAGGAAGGGTGAAAAAGGTTGAAAAAGGGGTCGAATGCCTTTCATGAGTCTACTTATATTTCAGAACCTGAAGATATTACAGACCTAAAAATTGGTATTTGGGTTCTACTTTAAAAGTAAAGAAACACGTATTTTTTCGTTTTTGGAAAATCCGAATATTGGGGGGGGGGGGTGAAAAGGGGAGTGAAATTTTTAAAATGAGTGTGTCTACATCTTAAAACTTTAAAATTTACAGATGTAAAAATTGGTAGTTAGAATCTCCTCTAAAAATAAAGGAACACGTATTTTTTATTTTCCTGTAAATCCAAATAGGAGGGGTAAATGGTGAAAATGGGTTGAATGCCTTTAAAAAGGACACATATATATCAGAAACGAAAGATATTACAGAACTGAACATTTGTATATGGGGTCTCCTTTAAAAATAAAGAAACACGTATTTTTTAGTTTTTGGAAAATCCAATTAATGGCGGTTAAACAGGAGTGACAAATTGGGGTGAATTTTTTGAAAGACATATCTACAGAATATCTTGGAAACGTAAAATGTTACAGACGTAAAAAGTGGGTGTTTGGAATCTCCTGTAAATGTAAAGAAACATAGGTGATTTGTTTTTGGAAACTCCACAAAAGGGGAACTCAAAAGGGGTGAAATTTTAAAATGAGAATTTTTACAGTATATCTAAAAAACTTAACATGTTACAGAAGTGAAAGATGGTATTTTTTATCTCTATTAAACATAAAGAAACGTGTATTTTTAGTTTTCGGAAATACCACTTTGGTGGAGGGGGGTAAAAGTGACTGAAAATGGTGTTGAATTATTTTAATTAGGCTACTGATATCTCAAAAATGAAGATGTTACAGACGTGAAATTTGATATTTGCAATCTGCTTTAAAAGTAAAGAAAGACGTATTCTCAGAAAATACAATGAAGTGGGGGGGGGGGGTGAAAGAATTGAAAAAATAATTGACTTAATCGTATGAGAATACAAACATCTAATATAAACTAAAGTTGTTACAGACGTGAAAATTCGTATTTGGATCTCCTTTAAAAACAAAGAAAAACGCGTTTTTGGGGGGGGGGGGAAACCATCTTGGTGGGCGGGAGTTGAATTCCTTTCATGAGGACACCAAAATAAAAAACTGAAGAGGTTAAAGTCGTGATAATTGGTATTTAGAAGATCCTGTACTATTAAAGAAACAAGTATTTTTGCGGGAAAATTCACTTGGGGGGGGGGGGAGGGGTAGTAGTGTGAAACGAAGTGAAAAAAGTAAATAATTTTTATGGGGATACTTATATCTCAAAACTGAAGGTAATAGACGTGAACATTGGTGTTTGGAATCTCCGTTAAACATAAAGAAACAAGCCTTCTTTTAATTTTTCTTGGCGGGGGGGGGGGGGGGTTGGCAGTAAATAAACTTAACGGCGGTGGGGTGTAGAAGGAGGTGAGACCAATTGATTTTACTGTTATTAATGTACTTATAAGGATCTTCCATTGCTCAGGCGGCAGCACGCCATCCTCTCACAGTTGGGCTCCGTGGTTCAAATCCTGGTCACTGCATGTGACATTCGTGCTGGACAAAAGGGAGGCAGGACAGGTTTTTCTCCGGATACTCCGGTTTTTCCTGTCATCAGCCATTTCATTAATACATAATAATAATAATAATAATAATAATAATAATAATAATAATAATAATAATAATAATAATAATAATAATAATAATATTCCAGACCGTCGTCAAATGTGCGGACCGCGCTAGAAACGGCTCCTGGACGGTTAATGACTAAGAATGCAGTCCGGCCGCGGGTTCAGTGCCGCCAAGGCACCCAATATGACACCACGCCGGATCTCCTGAAGGATTTTATCCATATTAAAAATGATTATAGGAAAAGATGGCAAAGATTTACGGACCCAACTGACCGGGAGGAATACCTGAGCCTAGCCCGGGAAGTACGAAATCGATTGCTGGAAAGGAAGATTGAAAAATGGGAGGAAACGTGCCGTAAAATAATAGAAAACGAGTCCGATCGCGAATTTCAATTCATTCAATTATAAATTTCAGTATAATACCGTAGCGAATCACGGGTATCTTGCTAGTTATTTGATATTTTTCCACATAGGCCTACTTTTAATTTTCTGTAAAATCTATAGATTTCAAGTGAAACGTCACTTTATTACAAAAACCTCTTGTACTCTTCAAAGGACTGAGTGACTGACAGTCTTGCAAACCGACATCGAATCTATTTGTTGCCAAGGTAAAGTGCCAGCAGGGAAGTATCTTAATACCAATTTCGTTATCATTTATGATAACTTATGGCTGTTTGTTGGGTAGAAGGCGAGAGAGACGTCAATCTGCCATTCTGTGGGATATTTTCGGAATAACATTGGAGGTTACAATCGTTTCTGAACAGCGTTAAGTGAGGCCGTTAATATTTATACAGTACCGTGGAGTGTAGCGAATTTTTTCCCGCTGTAAGGTGTTATTTAGAGGTCTAAGTAATTCCAATTGATACTAATGCATGAGCATGGGTTAAATAATAAGACAATCCTAAAGTTTCAGAGTGCTTTAGGTAATAAGGGTCAATTGTTATTTTGTGTAGGATTTCAACAGAATTTTTCTCTGTGTATTTGGAGCATTTTATTTCATATCCTTAATACCTTCGCTGACAGATGTAGTGGCTGTCATGATCAGATTTTCAGTATGAGCCAAGTAATCGAACAATGTTACGAGAGAAATAGAGAGTTGTGTTTATGTTTCGTGGATCTGGAGAAACCAAATGACAGGGTACCGAGGGAAAAGGTGTTCGCCATGCTGGGGAACTGTGGAATTAAGGGTAGATTATTAAAATCAAAGGCATTTATGTTGACAATTGGGCTGCAGTGAGAATTAATGGTAGAATGAGTTCTTGGTTCAGGGTACTTCCAGGGGTTAGACAAGGCTGTAACCTTTCACCTTTGCTATTCGTAGTTTACACGGATCATCTGCTGAAAGGTATAAAGTGGCAGGGAGAGATTTAGGTAGGTGGAAATATGGTAAGAAGTCTGGCCTATGCTGACGACTTTATCTTAATGGAGGACTGTGCCGAAAGCCTACAGTCTAATATCTTGGAACATGAAAAGAAGTGCAATGAGTATGGTATGAAAATTAGCCTATCTAAGACTAAATTGATGTGAGTAGGTAATAAATTCAACAGACATGAATGCCTGATTGGTAATGCAAAGCTGGAACAGGTAGATAGTTTTAAGTATGTAGGTTGTAAGTTCTCCAAGGATGGTAATATAGTAAGTGAGAGTGAAACAAGGGGTTATAAAGCTAATGCAATGAGCTCGCAGTTGCGATCAACAGTGTTCTGTAAGAAGGAATTCAGCTCCCGGACGAAACTATCTTTACATCGGTCTGTTTTCAGATCAACTTTGCTTTACGGGAGAGAAAGCTGTGTGGACTCAGAATATCATATTCATAAGTCAGAAGTAACAGACATGAAAGTAGCGAGAATAATTGCTGTTACGAACAGGTGGGAAAAATTGCAAGAAGGTACTCGGAATTAGGAGATAAAGCTAAGATAGGAATGAAGTCGATGGATGAAGCTGTGCACATAAACTGACTGCAGTGATGGGGTCATTTGAGGCGAATGGAGGAGGATAGATTACCTAGGAGAATAATGGACTCTGTTATTGAGGGTTAGAAAAGTAGAGGGAGACCAAGACGACGATGATTAGACTCCGTTTCTAACGATTTAAAGATAAGAGGTATAGAACTAAATGAGGCCACAGCACTAGTTTTTATTTATTTATTTATTTATTTATTTATTTATTTATTTATTTATTTATTTATTTATTCATTCAGGAGCAGCAACAGCATAACGCCGAATTTCAAAGATCCGAGCTATGTACAATGTAAAATGAAAGATATACAATTATTTACAAAGGACACAAATAAACACAATAAAAACTGTACAATCATATTTAATACTTTTTTTTTTTTTTTTTGTTTTTGCAAGTTGCTTTACGTCGCACCAACACAGATAGGTCTTATGACGACGATATGACAGGGAGGGGCTAGGAGTGGGAAGGAAGCGGCCGTGGCCTTAATTAAGGTACAGCCCCAGCATCTGCCTGGTGTGAAAATGGGAAACCACGGAAAACCATCTTCAGGGCTGCCGACAGTGGGGTTCGAACCCACTATCTCCCGAATACTGGATACTGGCCGCACTTAAGCGACTGCAGCTATCGAGCTCGGTAAATACATAGTTACATAAACAACGATATTAACAAAGAAAAATACATTTACAGTAAATACAGCAGCAGAATAGGAAATAACAAGAAGGCAATAAGTTATATGAGAAATATCTTCACAGAAGGAAGGAAACGTTACGAAGATGTCCAGGTTCTTGTTGATAGGTAATGTATTAAACATTGCTGGAATACGTACAGAAAGAGACCTTTGGGTGAAAGAAAGCCGAGAGTAAGGAATACGGACTAACGTCTTCATTCTGGTGCTACGGGATGGGACGAGGAGGGGGAATAAGGAAGATAAATCTGGAGACCTAAATAGACCATTAGCTGCTTTGTATAGCAGCTTTAGGTCGGCTACTTTCCTCCGAGTAGAAAGAGTCTTGAGTTTCAGTTTCCCAAGCAGTTGTATAGTGCTTTGGTTACGACTTGCAAGGAGCCTGGCTCTTACGATAGCACAGAAAAAAAATTGTACATGGTCAAGGTGGTTGAGGTTTGAAGGAGCAGAAATAGAGCAGACTGGAGAGACGTACTCAACAATAGGTAAGATACAGGAAACGTAGAGTGCTCTGAGGGTATTTACATCTGTGATGTCAGAAAACCTGTAGAGTAAACCAAGGAGCGACATAGCATATGAGGTAACCCTGTTTATGTGCGATACAAACAACAATTTACTGACAAACTGCACTCCTAAGTCCTTTTGATTGTCAACAAGAGCAATCGATTGGTTCAGTAGGTGATATTCTTGTAGAACAGAGGATTTACGAAGTGTGAACAAAATGGTGGAACACTTGGAGGGATGATGTTTAAGACGCCATATAGTATACAAACCTGACAGTGAAACAAGTGCATTTTGCGGTTGGGTTGTATCTGTAGGAGAATCGATCCCTTTGAAGATTTTACAATCATCTGCAAAGAGAAGTATTTCACATGAATGGTGGGAAACAGTATCGATAAGGTCATCAATAAACAGTACAAAAAGAAGTGGACTTAGGACACTGCCCTGTGGGACACCAGAGAGGGTGGTGGTGGGAGAAGAACTGCATCCATCAAGGACCACGCGCTGTAGTCTTTCGCTCAGAAAGATATTAATTAGAGCTAGGAGTCTCCCATGCACGTTAAACCGTTCAGACCGGACGATAATTTGCGATATCCGACCTCTATCCACCTTTAAGAACGGGTGTGATATAAGCAACTTTGTGTGCAAGAAGCGTGTGATCCACGGTATCGAAGGCCTTCGCGATGTCGATATAGCATACATCAAGTTGAGAGCCCGCGTGGATGGCAGACGTGGCATGATGGAGGAGGATAGCCAAGTTAGTTACGCAGGAGCTTCCAGGAAGGAAACCATGCTGCTGAGGGGATATACAGGGTGAAGCGTAATTCGCGCACTCGGGCGTCGCAGCGCGACTCCTCATATGCCAGCAATAAAAAAATGTCTCTTACAAATTTTCGTCTTGCGAGTATATCCGGTAGAAAACGGACGTTGAAGAGTAGCAATCTGGCAACACTGTAACCACATGTAGGTAAACTACCGCTATGAGCACGTTCTCGTCGTGTTGTGAAGTTGGTGCAGTGGGTAGAGTTTTTGGTTGGCATGCAGGAGGTCGATGGTTCGATCCTGGGTTGAGGCGCATTTTTTATTTGCTAATTTCCATCTGACATTACCTACTGTAATACAGTAAGACACCGTTTCTGAGGTCACATGTATCCTACATTTACAACATTTTGTAACGCTGAAACAACAAATACCTGGTTAGACTAATAAGAAATAGACAGCTGAAACAAACAGGTTTCGCATCTAGTAGATGAAGTGGTGCGAATAAATTCACGCCCATGACGTGGAAAGGGCGCCTTTCAAAGCTGACCAATGAAAACGACTGTTCGTCCATTTCTAGGATCGTAGTATGTAAGTGCAAATGGTTTCTAGAGGACCCACTGCAATCGCTGTTGACGATTAAGATGTCAGATACCATACCACCTGGATTACATTTACGAAATAAAAAACAAACGCCTCAACCCAGGATCGACCACTCGACCTCCTGCATGCTAACCCAAAACTCTATCCACTGCACCAGCTGTACAGTACAACTAACTTCCGCTTACAGAGGTAGTTACCCTGCATGTGGTTACAGTGTTGTCAGATTGCTACTCTTCAACGTCGTTTTTCTGCCAGATATACTCGCAAGACGAAATTTTGTAAGAGACATTTTTTTACTGCTGGCATGTGAGGAGTCGCGCTGCGACGCCCGAGTGCGCGAATTACGCTTCATCCTGTATATGCAATTGTAAACGCAAGCAAATGCTGGTGGATGATGCTTTCACAAATGATTGATAAAGCAGGTAATATAGAGACCGGGCGATAATTTGCGATATCCGACCTCTGTCCATCTTTAAGAACGGGTGTGATATAAGCAAGTTTCCAGGAGCTCGGAAAGTAGCCGACTGAGAAGCACCGATTGAATATCATGCTAATAGGGTATGAAGGAGTTACTGCTGCTTTCTTAAGGAAGATAGGACTGAGACCATCAGGCCCAGTGGGTTTATTTTTTGACAAAGACGAAAGTAGGGAGTACACTACAGCTTTAAGTGGTAGAAATATTACTGTGGCTATGGGAAGTAACAGGTTTGATTTTAGGAAAATTAGCATACTGCACAGTTTAACAAAATTAGAGGTAAAATATTCATTGAATAGTTCAGGTCTATCTGCTCCACTGGCTACAGAACGGTGTTCGTTTTTTGTCTCTTCTGTTATTTGTAAGTGACCAGAACCTTTTACTGTTGTGTCGTACTTCAAGGCAGGTTCCGTTAATATATTCTGAGTAATCCCGCTTTAATAAATACTTGTGGTGTTTGCAAAGGTCAGAGAACATTTTATAACTTATCTCGGAAGGCACATTCTTCCATTGTCTCCGGGCTACCGATTTATTTTTGTTCAACACTTTTAGTATCACTCTTCTTCCATGGAGGGGATTTTCTGGACATCGGACGAGTAGGAATCAGGTCACGGATCACAGCAAGCGTCCAATCATAAAGTAAGTCCACCGCACCTTGAACTTCACCCACATGCAACAAATGCCATGGTAACAGGAACAGGGTACTATTCACAGCCTGCCAATCAACTTTATCCCACACAGGCACAGAGCTAAGGACAGGTCGATGACATTCCGGAGCACGGGGAGGGGTGAGAGTGAAAGTTGCTTCAACGGATTTGTGGTTGGAGTTGAAAATATTTTGTCCCACAGAAACATCAAGGCTCGTTATATGAAAGCAGGTAGTCAAGAAGACTATTTGCGCAGGTGTTTTCCAAGACATGCTGTTTGAAATTCAGTCCAGTAATATAGTGGTCCATATACCATTTGTCAAGGCTGACCTGTTGAAGGGGAAATCCAGGAGACAGACAGATTAAAGTCTCCTAGTATGACAATGTTACCTTTGGAATGAACGGCTTTAAGCACAGAGGAAAGAAAAGCTTCCGAATAGTTGAGATAAGAACGAGGTGGCCTATAGAAACACGAAAATAGATATTTTATGAAATGTAACTTCAACCCAAACAGCTTCACAGTCATTGATCAGGTCGGAGAGTAGGGTTGCAAATAGAGGATTGTGGCGACGTTTAGTAAATTCACAGAAGCTTGCTGACTGAACGCTGAAATGCATAATAGTCTATAATATATGGATGTGGTTTCAATGTAGAATTATCGGCGAAGTCTGAGGACTCTGGTTTTATTCCCTACTGGGAAATATGTATTGTAAGAGAACAAGGAGTGATAACCCTGAGTCGTTTCCCATTCAACCTTGCATTGGTGTCTAAAGCTTTCAACCTCTAATTTTCTTAAAGCATGTCTTGGTATTAATGTTTCCCCTTTCGACACCCCGGTGTAGTATAGGGTTAACCTATGTATCTTCGAGCCGCAAGCCCACTTAGGGTCTTAACGATTTCTGTAAGGAGTGCTGGTGTCTCAGCTCTTTGCCTTTTGTTTATGGCCAGTTATGTGCAGCCCGTTCTTTTACAATAAAGACCACGTAGTATGGGCAATTATACCCCTGTTTATTTATTTCTGCGTGTAACATTTTCCTTGTGTTAGTTGCCTTTGGGAACAGTGACTATTGTACCTGTTGAGCAAGCAAAACCGATAGGTTGTCAGGTGAAATTTTAGTGCGCCATAAGAAACTATGGTCACTATGTCGACCATTCAGCCAAAGAGGCGCTCATCATTATTGGAGAATGGATGTTTATACACATAAATATATTTTATGAGATACGTAATTATGTTATATGTACGGTACATATTTTCAATAATTCTGCTATAAATACAAACATTACTTTTTTCTTAATTTTTTTCAGTTCAATCTAAAAACTCATTTAAATAACTGTACATGATAATGAAAAATAATATGAACGCATCGTAACGTGAGCTTCACTGCACGTACTGGCTCGCTCATTCTCCGTTCAAAGGGGAATCCCGTATTCTGTGGAATGAACCATTGCATTGTATTCGAAAGTTCTTCAGTCACTGGTGTTACTTTGATTAACTCGGAACATAATACAGTATCATTAATTAAGTTCAACTCCGTGGCAAAATGGTTAGCATGCTAGCCTTTGGTCACAGGCGTTCCGGGTTCGATTTCAGGCAGGGTGTCGGGAATTATAACCGTATTTGATTAATTCCGCATACACTGGGGCTGCGTGTATGTCATCTTCATCCTCATCACGACGCGGAGGTCACCTACGGGTGTCAATTCAAAAGACATGCACCTGGCAAGCCGACCATGTCCTCGGACACTGCCGGCACTAAAAGCCATACGGCATTTCATTGCATTGTTGAACAAGTGAAGTGATTGGTGACATAATTCTGAAATTGTTCATTCCCGTTTGCAGCAATATTTTGCTGCATTTAGTGGAAATTTTAAAACTGACAGACAATTTTTGTTGTGTCATAAATTTGAGAAATATGTAAATGAGCAGCATCATACTTAGGTGTGGCAGCATTTAGCAGCTGGTAAACATAGAAGTAAATTCCACTTCACATTGTGCAATTTCAAAAATCTCTAAATATTCAGATTAATGCAAATAATTTTTTGCATGTGATATCCCTGCTTAGGGGCTGCCTGGCCGAGGCGGTAAAGGTGTGCTCGGTTCGCCCGGAAGGACGTGGGTTCGAATCCCCTTCAGGGAGTCGTAAAATTTAAGAAACGAGATTTCTTCTGGAGGTGCACATGGCCCTGAGGTTCACTCAGCCTACACCAAAAATGAGTACCAGGTTAATTCCTAGGGGCAAAGGCGGCCGGGCGTAGAGCTAACCACTCTACCCCATCACGTGCCGAGGTTAACAGTGGTGGAAGCCTTTACCTTGGACTCCTCCAAGGGCCTTCATGGCCTGTACGGAGGTGACTTTGCTTTTCTTTGATATCCCTGCTTATAAATTGAAAACCCCAGAGTTTAGAAAGTTTCTTACAAAATATACACATGTTGAAACACTAGAATAATCAACATTCAGAAAATTGTATGTCGCTGTATAATACGAACATTAGAATGAATCAGTCTCGAATGTGAAAATAAAACGAATATGGCTAACAATGAATGTATCAATATCTTTCCAAGCGGTGTTTTCTGTTAGCATGTAGAGCAACAACCTTCAAAACTCCAAAATCTGACACGTGCGAAGCCTGGTGCAGAGGCTCTGTGCACCGTGCATCAGTCCGACTCGGCTCGGTTCGGAGACCAGCGTTTAGTCTGGGCTCAACTCGGCTCGGATGGTGGAACGCTGATGAGCAAGAGAGAAAGGGGGAGATAGGCCGAGCGAGCGAGACAGGCGCAGGGAATGAGAGAGAGACAGCGCTATTGCTCAAAATCGAGGAGTGGGGGTCTGCACTCCGGTCAACCTAGCGAAGTCGTCTTTTGTACCTTGCGCCGCGCAATGCACCGGTGTATACACTCTGAGACGTGCTGATGTAGAGGATTGTCTGAATCGAATCCTGTAACGATGGCTTACGTATTCAACGAATGAGGGGTATTTCACCATTCTACGAGACTTAACAATACCTGTGAGTTTTATTATTATTATTAATATTATTATTATTATGACTAAGTAGGGTCAAATCTGATAATGTTTCACTGACGGATTCTGCTCCGTACATGATAAATTTGTTGACTGCAGCAGAAAGCATTTCCTATGATAATGTAACTTGTATAGTATATGGTATGCACTAAGTATGTGAGCAGGTACGTACCTCATACCATGAAATGGAAACATTTTCAAACGAACAAGAACGTTTTCGTGAAGACCCTAACATGAATTGATTGGTTGAAGGTAAAAAACTTAAACCTTGCAATTCCACCTAGACCGATAGCTACTCGTTGGGGAACAAGGTTGGAAGCAGTTATGTATTAAGCATACAATGTTTAACATTTTACATCAGTGATGAAGGAACAAGTTAATGACTCCGCATCATTAATTAACATTCTATGGAACTTGCATAAGGATGATTAAAAATGATCTTACATATCTACATATGTATTATCTGATGGCCAGGCAGGCATCAATTTTTTGGAAATGAGACATAGCTCTCATAGTGCATTGGCACTGCTGGTGGCTTCAAGTAGCCTATGCAGTGGCCTCCACGGTATGCACTAGCCTTGCGTCTTGGGTGGTGTGCTAAGTCCCAACTGATGAGCCTAACTTAGCACACGAGGGCGAAACGCAGGCAACAAGAATGTGTCACTCTATAAAAAAAATCAGAAACATCAGTCAATTTGTTGACTGAGCAGTTTAATGACGTACGTGACACTATGAAAATAATGTATTCAAACACCCCCAGGTAGGAGCTATTAAACAGAAATTTAACAGAGTGCTTCAAAAATGGATTTGTACTATGTGTAACGTTTTTCACGTATTTAAAAAGGGAAGATTATGTTGGTGAATGTGAGAATTTGTGTGTCAGTAACATTCCTTTCACACTGAACCGATGTTGATTGTCGCGTAACAAGGACGGTTAAGTAAATTCCCTCAATCTGGGTTGTATGAGAACAGCACAAGAGTACTCAGCGCTTCATGTCAATCCGTCCAAGGCTACGATGAATATGTGAAACTTATTCCTACATCCGTGAACACTTTTAATCGGTACATTCTAAATATGTTCTTGCTTAAAGCTGGAATTCATTTCCATATCTCTGTTCGAGTGCCTGGCATTTTATTTTCATCACTGTAAGATGCAAGTTCCCTAAATTGTTGCTATCGGTTCGAAATCTTTGGTAAATAATTTTCTGATGCTCTTTATTTAGCTATGTTGGAGGCCCCGATTTAGATTCCCGGCAAGGTCAGGGATATTTACCAAAAACTGAAAGCTTGTTCGAGATCCATTCAGTCTACGTGAGAACAACTGAGCAGTTATCTGGTGGTGAGGTAGCGACCTCGGCCTAGGAAACCAAGAACAACGGCTGAAAGTTTCGTTGCGCTGACCAAGTGTCACCTCATAATTTGCAGGCCTTCGAATTGAACAGCGGTCACTTGGCAGGCCAACGCCCATCAGCGTTATGTGCCATAGGGTTTGCGGTTAATTATCCATAAAATGGTTAAGAATTGTTTTTTATTAAGCTTTTGTTCTAATATTCATATACAGTTTATTCATGAGCGACATTGTTTCAAAATTATAAAAAGTTTGCTAATTTTTAATGTTATTTTCTTTACGTCCTACTAACTACTTTTACGGTTTTCGGGGACGCCGAGGTGCCAGAATTTAGTCCCGCAGTAATTTTTAATGTGCCAGTAAATCTACCGACACGAGGCTGTCGTATTTGAGCTCCTACAAATACCACCGAACTGAGCCAGGGTCGAATCTGCCAAGTTGGGATCAGAAGGCCAGCGCCTGAACGGTCTGATACACTCAGCACGTCAAAATTTAATATTTAATCACTTAACTTACAAGTCACTGTGTTCTGAGGATAAGTACCTTCATCAGACCATTATTTTTAACCTAGGCAGTAAATTTTCCTAGGTTACCACCTTGTTTTATATGCCACCTTGTCGAATGCTACTAAACGTAGTAATCTTGTGGCTTCAACAATTTCAACTCCACACAGTAACTTCGACTATTATATTTTACTTCATCACTGAAGCGATTGCTGAGTGAGTGTACGTGCTTTATGAGTATATTATGTTGCACACAATTATTCCTAACTCGACATTCAAACACATCAAGTTACAAAGGTGTTTCACCATTCTACGAGACTTACCAATATTTGTGAATTTAATATATGAAAAAATTGACTCGCTTCGGGGTTCTACATTCTGCAACACAAAAGAAAAATCTATAAATTAATTTTGGGCGCTTTGTTTTCGCTTTTGTAAACATATTCAATGAGAGTAGAACCCATTAGCTCAATAAAATGAATGTAGCGAAAATTATTAATCTGCGGAATAGACGAGAGAGAAAAATAAAATTCATTATGAATAAAATGAATGAAGCGAAAAATTATTAACTGGCGGAAAGGACGAGAGAGAAAAGTAAGTTCAATATCATGATACAGGGTGGCGCACAAAATGTCATACATCGGAAATGTTTTATAAAATGTGCAAACCTGGGCGCACAACCATGTCCTTTCGTGAACAGAAACCTTATTTCATGCGTGATCTGACAGGCAGCACCACATCTCGCGCATGCGTACCGGCTGCCAGTTATACAGCATGGCGGACAAAGAGAGATTGACGCGTGAACAGAAGGTGAAGATAGTGTTGTTTTATGCGGAAACAAAGAGCGAAGCTCGGATCCAGGAAGGTTTCGTGTTCATTTCCGCACTCGGTATACAAACTGGCCAGGCAATTTGAAACAGAAGGCAACATACTGGAGAGAAAACGGCCCCGCCTCAAGCCGGTCCGCTCACCGGAGAATGTTGCTGCTGTGAGAGCGGTTGTGGCTCGGAGCCCCTCCAAATCCACCAGAACTGCATGTGTTCAGCTGGGCATCTCTCGTCGGTCAATTCAGAGAATACTGCAGTCTGACCTTAACGTGTTTCCATACAAAATGACAAATGTTTTGGACTTCCTGAGTGAACATTTCAGGCCCCATGTGATGTCCTATCGATATCCAGAGCGTTTTCAGAGCAGCTCAATCTGGCCACCGCATAGCCCCGATCTCAATCTCTGCGACTTCTTTCTGTGGAGATATTTGAAGGAGACAATCTACCGCCATAAACCAGAAAATGTACAGCAATTGCAAACGGTCATTGTGACTTTCTTCCGAGGGTTGAGTGAGGACTTGTGTCGTAGAGTGATCGCGAACATGCAGGTTCGTCTCAAAGCTGTTTTAACACCGAAAAGGTGGACATATTGAACATGTCCTGCACACGGACTAACCATGCACATGTCATTGAATGTTGTAACGCCATTTTGTATTCAATATATTGTATATTACATTTTCTATAAACAATTTCTCGAGTATGACATTTCGTGCGCCACTCTGTATATAGTTTCAATATGAAGAATGTAACTCGTTGTACGAGCAATATTTGCACTAAATTTGAAGTGTTAAATGGGTTTGTTTCTGCTAATCAAAGCAAAGACTTTGTTCGTATGACAACATTTAGTAGACTGTTGCACTGATCTAGTGATAGCTTTATTTGACATCTATATCCAGTTCGTTACCCGTTCAATTCCGAGCCTATATCTTATTTTCTTGGCGTGACGGTCTGTAAAGCGGCTGTTTTTGATGTCGGTTATAGTAAACTAAGTTTCTGTAACAGACTTACAAAGTGATAGCATCCTTCAAGCTGAGTGAACGTCACACAAACTTACGCTGAGAATAATAGCAGTCGATCAGCTGGCCAAGATTCTCCTCAATTGCAGTGTCAACAAATTTTCCCTAGATATAAGTAGGATTTCCGTTATGCCAGGAACATTGTAAAAAAATCTCGGGGACATAAAATATATCTTCCAAAGGAAACTTAGCTAAACGCGACTCGAACTTACACGTATTAGACATGAGGAAGGACATCAACAATATCCCTTAAACAGAAAAATGTAGGACCTCGGATCACGTTCCAGCATGCACTAATTAGAATAAAATCTGGTGTTTAACATCTGAAGTGGCGTGTGCTAGGATTCGTAGGTGTATGCTAGGATTTTAGAAGGGTACTATCAAAAATATGCATGGAAAAAGCGTACACTAATTGCCAACTGAATGCTTTCAGCCGTATTACGGACAGTGTTTGGGGTGTTCTGCGATACGTACGTTGTCGTTAAGACAAGAAAATAAAGTAATTTCAACTTACAATATTTGCTGAGACGTTTGTGTCACTTGATTACTGCACATGATTGACTGAATGGAATAAGATATTTATCAATATTTCCTCAAAAGTATTCTCACACATCTATGTTCATAGGCGAAACACTAGTATAAATATACAGTATGCTATATCTATTCAAATACTATTGCCATTATGCAAGTAAAATACAATTTTAAAATATATCCGGATCGCAAAGCAACATTACTCTCAAATTACATTCACCTCTTTCCAATCGTTTGGGAGCGGTCTGACTTTGAACAAATAAAAAATTCAATATCACAAAGAACTGACGTAAAGTACCGGGATCCACTATCGGCAGCCCTGAAGATGGTTTTCCGTGGTTTCCCATTTTCACTCCAGGCAAATTCTGGGACTGTACCTTAATTAATAATAATAATAATGTTATTCGTTTTTCGTCCCACTAACTACTTTTTAAGGTCTTCGGAGACGCCGAGGTGCCGGAATTTAGTCCCGCAGGAGTTCTTTTACGTGCCAGTAAATCTACCGACACGAGGCTGTCGTATTTGAGCACCTTCAAATACCACCGGACTGAGCCAGGATCGAACCTGCCAAGTTGGGGTTAGAAGGCCAGCGCCTTAACCGTCTGAACCACTCAGCCCGGCTGTACCTTAATTAAGTCCACGGCCGATTCCTTCCGACTCCTAGGCCTTTCCTATCCCATCGTCGCCATAAGACCTATCTGTGTCGGTGCGACGTATAGCCCCTAGCAAAAAATAAATAAATAAAGTACCTGGATCAGTCGACTGCTATGTACCACCCCCGTAAAATCAATGACTACCAATTATCAAAATTCTGATGAGCCGTCGTGCTTTGAAGTCGTTTCGTTCTCTTCTGCAGTACCTAGATTTTCGATTCTCACGTACAGACTCATGTATAGCGTGACCAATGAATATTTCATGAATGTTATTACTAAAGGAATAACTTGAAGGAGATAAAACTGAACCTTAGACATAAGCAATCTCTGATGAACGAAAATACAACACATTATCGATTCGAACATGTATAAAAAAGGGATGTTTTGAGCGGAAGTGACTAGCCGATGATGATTATTTTGGAAAATTACTCTGGCGCAATTCCTGGACCAGGTAATAAATATAATTAGATGTTGAAACATCATGGTGAAGAAAGCTTTAACTATTTCAGTCTCTTAATAATAAGAGGTTGATGTTATTTGCAATTAAATAAAAAAATAAATCGATCAATAAATAAACAACAGCAAAGGTTTCTGAAATTATTAGGAGCAAGCAAGCAAGCAGGCAAGCAAGCTTTTAATTTTACATGACTAATTGTCGAGATCATAGGCATGGAACATTCAGTTTCCGTGGAAATCCAACCGCAGAGACGTGAGATTTAATTTAATTTTATTTATTCCAGATTCATTGGCCGGGATTCGAACCACGGCTGGTTCGCTCAGAAGCCTGTGATGACGTCACACCACTATGACGCCCTTTAATTGTTAGGAACTAAGGTTTTTCCGTTTCAAATACAAACTGAGAAACATTTGTTTTACTATTTACATTGATTACTTTAATGAAAATAATGTAAGTTATAAAACAAACGTTTTACACTTTAACATGTTTTTCCTTTGAAAATTCAAGTGTTCCATTAATTTTGCCGGTCAGTACATATCCCATCGCGTGGAATGGCTCAGACAATAAAGCGCTAGCCATGTGAGCTCAAGTTGGTGGTTTCGATCCTAGCTTAGTTCATTGGCAATTAAAGGTTGCCGAATACATCAGCCCTGTACCCTGTGAGACAAACTTCTGACATCTAGGTGACTGCGAAAACTCTTAACGTAGTTATTGGAAGATAAAAATATTAAATAACTTACCATAAAAAACGTGCCAATAAAACTGTAAAATATATGTACACCTTACATATCATGTTGTTCTTAATGTTTTGAGGCCACTAGTCGATAGCAGCCTACAGAATATAGGGTCTACGTTAGAAAATCAACCACTGCTTTCCCCAGGGAGTGCTCAAAACTTCCAATACGTAAGTGTGTGGTATTTCAATCCTTGCTTTAGTACAGCGTAGGTTACTGACTGGGGTGAAAGAAGACCTTAAGCTGGATAAATTATTACTTTCAAACTGTTCTCACGAGGCTTTCTTCTTGTGGCCAGAAGTAACTTTCTGCAAGCTGGTTATTTTGCGGTGAGTGTGGCTCAAGTACTTCACCACAGCTTTCAACTTGAGTGCATCTGGGAATCGTGTTTAAGGCTTCGTCATCTTCCACATAAAGTTGTGCTCATTGGTTCAATCCTAAATCACACGAAGTTATTGACCGCAGAGAAAGTCATATTACATTTTCAAATCCGTAACAATGATATCGGTACTACTATAGGTATTTAGATTCATGTCTTATCAACCGGATTTTAATAATAATAATAATAATAATAATAATAATAATAATAATAATAATAATAATAATAATAATAATAATAATAATAAAAATTAAGATATGACTGTCAATGTGGCAAATATTTATTAAAAGCTTTCCTTATATAGACTATGACATTTCTAGTAACTTACATTTTATCTAAATTTTCTTTACGTCGTACCGTCACAGGTAGGTCTTATAGCGACGATGGGATAGGAAAAGTCTCGAGGTAGGAAGGAAGCGGTCGTGCCCTTAATTAGGGTACAGTCTGGGCATTTGCCTAGTGTGAAAATAGAAAACCACGGAAAACCATATTCAGGAATGCCGACAGTGGGGTTCGAACCCGCTATCTCCCGAATGGAAGCTCACAGCTGCACGACCCTAACCGCACGAACAACTCGCTCGGTGTGAAAACAGTCTGACAACCTGAGAGGTCAGTCTCTGTGCTAATGAGTGGTGACAACGATTATTATTTTCAAGAGAAATACAACTAAGAAACCATTCCACCTTAACATTAATTTGAGGAAAAATAAACGGAGTAAAAATCTTCGAAAAATTAAGGTATCGGTAACAGAGAGAGGGGACTTGAGGGGCGTGAAAATGAGAGTCTCCCTACGCTTCGTAAAACTATCACCAGGAATGAAGGTCAGTGGTGGTCGGATAGGACAGATGAAAGCGAGGAGGCTGGCACAAGTAAGTGAAAGCAATGGCCAACTCATCCAGGAGGTGCGTGGTCGCCATGAGACTCTGAGGTTTCCCTCATTTAGTCCCTCCTGCGTGTACTAGTGAACCTTTACGGCTAACTGCTTGGTACCACCCCAGCACACTACTGGGATGAGGAAAGGAAACAAAAATTCCTTGAATTAGTAGGAGAGGGATTGAACCCATTCGTCTTTCATTTGTATGTATTAGGTCTAAAGAACTCAGTCTTAATAGCCTAGATCAACCTACTAGATATTCCAACATTTCTACCTTGAGATCACGACGGTAGTGAGTAGAGTCCATGAGAGTGTAACTCAGGGCCGCTCAAACGCCCAAAATCTCACGCGTGCTAACAGCGGCGCAGAGTTCCTGTGCACAGTGCATCGGTTCCACTCGGCTCGGCTCGGACCAACGCTTCGTCTCTGGGCCACTCGGCTAAGCTCGGCTCAACTCGACTCAACTCAGCTCGGATTTGGAGCGCTGCGGAGCAAGTGAGGAAGAGGGAGACATGGGGGAGCGAGCGAGACAGGCGTGGGGAAAGAGATAGACAGCGCTATTGCTCCAAATCGAGGAGTGCAATCATGCGAAGTCGTCTTTTGCACCGTGCACAGTGCATGCACCCTGAGAGATCCTGGTGTAATTAATCACCTCAATGCGTGTCGAATTTAAGTGATGATCGGGTGTCGAAATTTTTGAGTTGAAAATTTTCTATGTAAAGTTTCAATAAATCTGTTGTCACAAATCTTGTTCTCTTCCGACACTCTCGGTATAAGGTTTGTGGGGCCTGTGGAGACATTTACACATCCTCATGTGACTCCTTCCTACCTTTTACCGATACTCCAATTCTCCGAAGGGTCAGACCTCTTCCGCTCTTTTGATTAGTTTTCAGCTGCGACAGCTATAGCATACAAGTACTGTACTACTTCTTACAACAACAATAATCACCAATAACAAACATTTTCCAATACATACTAGAAACCATAATGCTCTTTAAACATTATATTTCACCGGAGATAGATCTGGAGATTATTTGAAGAATAAAGAATGTTTAAAGTTTAATGCTTAATCCATTCCACTAATGGAAATGCTCAACCTTTTCAGGACAATTTAATAGTATCCGTTGATCATCATGCCAGATGTAACACTCATGGTTACACGATATAAACGTGATGTTCTCATCTTCTCTGAGATTGTAACGAAACTACAAGTCCTGCCGACCACCCTGTCTGATCGATATCCCTGGGAGCTGTCAACACTCGACCACAAAAACTGCGGTGGGGCATTAAGCTAATGGGAAGAAAGCTAGTGAGCTACAGTAGATGGGCAAAAAGTGTCCGGAGTGACGAGTAGGGTGGAAGCTCGTTTTTCTCTCTGACAAGGATTTACATTGTCAATCTTCTGCTGCGAAACAGATTAGTTTGTCTCCCGGAGGGTGGACGTAACACAGCTGCCTGTTGTTAAAACGTGACTTTAACCCAGTGAGAATGAGGGATCAACTGTCGTAGTAATCTGTTAAGTTACTACAAATGGAGAGAATATGAGCTAGTAGATAATGGAGACATCGGGACTTAGGGCATTGTGTTACTGACGTAAACGCTGCTCATACATGAGCCTTGGGATATCTGAGTTAAGTGATTTGTGCATGTATAATAATATACAGTAATACCATGTTAAAACTGTTTTCAAGGGATCACGAGATAACCGCGTATTAAGCTGTACACTGTATAAGCCGGCAGACAGCATTACTGGATGAGTTTCTGTTCCCTGGCAAAATGCTGGGAGATGACTTGGGCGATTAGAAGAAGGAGAGTAAACCAGTAAGTACGGTCCTATGCACTTCTATTGTTCAAATCTAGAGGAGAATTTGCATCGTCCCTAGCGTGCCGACGAAAGTCACTTGGAGAAACTGCTGTGAGCTTCTCGCCCAACCCAGCGTAGACCCTGTTAAATGAGGCGCACTCATCAAGTCTGCCCGCAGACTGTAGTACGAAATAATCTCGTATACAATCATTGCATACCCTTATACTTACAGTTCATATATTACGACATGAGTGTTACTAGGGATTAACAGTTGCTTTAGCGTCGTCAGATGCAGGCCTGGATGCACAACTGCTGTCTTAGCAATATACAGTTACAGTACAAAATTGGTAGCGAAGTATGGTTTCTATCATGGCTTTTCCATTTTCCTTTTTACCTCCTAAATCATCTTCTTGCTTTCTTCTTTAAATGAGAGACCCACTGTGTATACGTATAACATAAGAGATTGAAAAAGAAGATAATGTGTAGCACTTTTACTGAAATACCGCACACATAGTATTATAAATTCTGCATGCAGAGTACGGTATGCCAAGTTATTACTCAGTATTTGTTTCATAACACTAGACCTATATCATAGCCCTACTACGCTTAATTTTTATGGAAAGGAATCTGAACAATGAATAATAGCATTTTCTACACCATTTAACTGCGAATTCACAAGAATTGTCACATCATCAGAAGCACTGACAAGTCGTCTTATCACTCGCATTGCTGCAAGGACATCTTGCCGTGTGGGAACCGGTTCAACTGATTCTTCTTATCCCCTTCGCCGTCGGCTGTGGCACCGATTTGATTTTGTGCGATTTCCTCTAATTCGAAAATTTCTGTGACTATGAATGGTCACAAATACATGTAACGATAACAGAATGAGAGTCTTGAATATCTCTAGGGTGTGAGGTAATAAGCTTACTTTGACAGTATAACATATAGGTTCTGGGAAAAGGACATTGGAGTTTAGTTTCCCCATTAAAATTTGAGGTTATCTGATAGCTTCCATGTCGTTCTTAGGGCATATTGTGTCGCCCGATGGTGTTTCCATTGATCATTGTAGAACACCGTCCACCCGTGATTTCAAACCTCCTAAGGACATGAAAGGTATTGCCAGGTTCATAGGCATGGTGAATTTATTCAGGAAATTTATTCCTAACCTCGCTAACAGAGCGGCGCCCTTGAAATTACTCCGTAGGAAAGGCGTCAAATTTGAATGGGGGCCGTCTCAGCAAGCCGCCTTTGAAGATCTGAAATTAGCTCTTTGTAACGTCCCTGTTCTAGCAATGCCAGATTTTTCGAAGAAATTCATTGTCAAAACCGACGCCTCGTCTTCGGCGGTTGCTGTGGTCCTTCTTCAGGAAACGGAAGTCGGAAGGCGACCCATCGCCTATGCTTGTAGGTCCTTATAGGCTCAAGAGACCAAACATCCCATCTATGAACTTGAGGGTCTGGCAGTTTTGTTTGCTCTAAAAAGGTTCCGTCTTTATCTGGAACATGTCAATTTTAACTTCGAAACGGATAACCAAGCCTTAAGTTGGGTACTAGATAGGCCGCGTCGTACTGGGCCATCAGGATTTCTGCCTTCCACGTTGATGTGAAGCATATTCGAGGATCTGAAAATGTTGTTGCGGATGGACTAAGCCGCATGTTTTCTCATGAAGTGGAGACCACTGAACTGAATATTCGGATATTTAATCTCTATGTTAGTCGGAAAGGCTTTCTGTTTCATCGAAACCACAGACTGTTGTAAATATTGTTCATAAGTAATTTGCTCCCCATCAAATATGACTGGCACGTGCTATGTTTTCGATAAACTTCGCTTCAGTTTCTGGCACTGTGATCACGATAAAGGAGGATTTTCCTCATTTTAAAGAACCATGGAGGAAAGGTGTATACCTACGGTAATCATACATTAGGTGCGATTAGCTCTATTTTACGTTTAGTAACGATTTAGTTGATAACCATCTTTACGTTCTATGATTGATTGGTTGGACGGTCTGTCGGTCTCGCAAGAGGTGGCCAAAGGAGGTCGGATATGATAGGTGAAAATGAGGAGCCTGGCATAAGTGAGTGGAAGCACCACGAGAACTTAGCTTATTATTATTATTATTATTATTATTATTATTATTATTATTATTATTATTATTATTATTATAGATAAATAAGGAGGTTGTCTTTGACGATCTACTTGTGGTCACTACAGAGGGGACTAGTCTACTAATTATACAGAATCTCCATCTCAAGTTTCAACAGACTTCTTTGACGGGAACAGAGCTAAAATACAACCTGGGGCATTCATTCGTAGATGGACCGCAAAAGAAAGATAAACACATCTGTTAAATTCACAGACCCACAGCAGGGAAATGTTTTGCTACAGTATAACGGCTTTCTAAGGAATACATACTTGGCTTTCTTGTTTCTTTCAGGACGAAGAAAAACGAGGTTTGAAGGTCAAGTCCCTCCGAGATGTTGCCTTCATACAAGATGGGGCTTGCCAAGAAAATGTTTTATTTCTCTACTTTATATAAAACACTTCCATTTGTTTCTCTAATACTCCCTCATTCAAGTTCACAAATAGTATCTCTCAGTGTTAATTATCGTAGTAATTCCTAGATAACGTCACTGTAAATGGTTTCACATTAATCATATTGGTCTTCTCAATGCATATGTAACTATATATTATATTAAATATGCATTTATTCTATAAAGTTTAAAAGTATCCACTAAAAATTCCGGAAGATTCCTCTGGTGCCAGTCATTAATCATACAACCTCTATATTCCCACAAGCAGCGTATAATTCTTTCAGTTAGGGAACTGAGTGCTCGTTTATACTTTCCTTCTCTAGTTTAACGCTGTGGCTTCTCAGCATTGTCATCAAACCTAACTGTTGGATCAGTTACGAGTAAAGTGGACATAGTAAATATCGCCACGTAAACACGGACTACAAACAAAACGTATTTTGTATACCAGTGATGCTCACGGGAAATTCCATGAAGCTTGACTCGGAGCACGGATGCAAGGTGTGGTAGGGAGCGTGGCATGACTGAATGTATACTAGACTTAACTAAAGTTGGTGTCTGACAGGTAAGGTTGGAGGGAGGAGCACTGCACGTGCCATTTCACGATGTTTCACGATGCTCTTACCCCTCGCTTCCGGCTCACTTGTTCCCTCCTTGATTCTGACCGCTGTGATCTGTTGTAGACTACCAAGCCAGGCGGTGTCGTCCCACTTGCGATCACTTTTATACAAACAATCAGGTTCTTATCAGTGACAGTGACAGGTTTGGCAACTCCCAGCAAGACGACCTGCCCTGAAGTTTTATCTCCATGGCAACCGCAGTCGCCCCACCCTCGTTTCCATGGCAACCACACAGCCACTCCGTTTATCCCGCCTCGGCAGGCAGTAAACGGACCTCCCTCTAAGAAATGTCAGACACCAACTCTTATTATTAGCAGTATAGTGATGGATTATTCAAATGTACCTGTACTATGTTATTCTGTAAGGTATTTCAATATCCTAGAATAAATACTTTCATGAATTACATGAACGGTTACTTTCCACAATGACTTAATATGAAAATATAATTACATAAACAAAAAGGCTTAGGCCCTACTTGCTTTTAACGAAATACTAAGCTAATTATTTTACAAAGAATGTATTAAATTTAGCGCAATTATGCCTTTGTACCACAAAATAAGTTATAAAAAATGGACATACTTATAATAATGATATATAGTACGCGCACGTTTTAGTGATACATGAACACCCTACGGCTGAATCGGTTGACCTCGGTTATCTTCGAGATTTGTATTGGCAACCTTCGAAACACAAGCTATGAATCACTTAGGTATACATCGCTGTGCGACATCTGGCGTACACTTTACGTACTAGTACTGTTGTTGTTTACACAGCAAAGCCAAACTATAGAATTCATGCTAGGAACAAGATTCCCATCGAGAAAATTATATAATGTGTGTGGGACACAGTTGTTGGCTTAAGAAAATAAAGGTTTTGGAAAATTCATATCGATCGATCATAGTGTCGATTCAATTCAGATTTCATTTCTATTCAGTTGGCAGTATTAACGGAACCGGGGGAGCTCCATCCTTACTCCTCACCCCCGTACAAAGCAATATCGTTAAAAGTTGTGGACTATACATATGAATTACTTGATACGATGCTACGAGGGGTAAAATGTGTGGACAAGTCGATTTATTTGAAAACTGATGAATTATCTTTCTTAACAAAATTCAGGTTCTCAGACTTTTTTTAAAGATTAATCCCATTCATTGACTGCATACGTAGCGGAATGCTTATTTCTATTGCGACCCTCTAAATTATATATCTGTTTACCAATAATACTCCATATGAAGTATCTCGACCTTTCAGGTATTTGTTTAGAGAAATACTTTCCTTCTCAACCTATATCTGCAATTGAAACTTCCTAAGCTTCTACTTTTGAACCTATCAGCTTCGTACATGTGCATGTTGTAATGTTAAAATAACTTGAATCCATCACTTCAGTTCAACTAGTGCAACGTCACTGAACTTAAACGCGCAGCCCCAATTAGCATGCCCTTTGCCCTGCTCCCGCGGAGTGAGTTGTCCTCTATGGGCACGGGTGTTTTATACAATTATGCAGGCCGAGCTCGATAGCTGCAGTCGCTTAAGTGCGGCCAGTATCCAGCATTCGGGAGATAGTAGGTTCGAATCCCACTGTCGGCAGCCCTGAAGATGGTTTTTCGTGGTTTCCCATTTTCACACCAGGCAAATGCTGGGGCTGTACCTTAAGGCCACGGCCGCTTCCTTCCCACTCCTAGCCCTTCCCTGTCCCATCGTCGCCATAAGACCTATCTGCGTCGATGCGACGTAAAGCAAGTAGCAAAAAAAAAAAAAAAAAAAAAACAAACAAACAATTATGCAGGACCCATTCAACCAAATGAAATGGATTCCTCTGAGTGGGAGGTATTTGCAGCAAAGCAAACCTGTACACACATTGAAATTACGGTTTTTGTACAGGCAACCACTATAAATTCACTGAAAAAAATTCAGGTGATGAGTACACGGTTGTAGTAACATTCTATGGTAGTAATATTATCTTTAAATAATAATAATAATAATAATAATAATAATAATAATAATAATAATCGTATGGCCTCAGTTACCGTGTGCAAGCAATTTAATTTGACGCCATCTGGCTGCTTGCTCATCAACTTCGACGTTCCGTTTAACTTTAGATCTGCTAGATGACACAGAAAACTGAACCTCTGTTGGGCGTCTATGACTGAGTTTTAGTAAATTTTGTCGGATAAACACCAAATGTGTCACAAGAGATCTTTTACATGCCGAGATCGTACGACATGGAGTGTCGAATGGACTTTTTTCCACCCTTCAAAAATCTGACTACCACTGCCGGGTTTGACCCCGCTATTTTGGGATCCAATGGCAGGCGTAATACATGGGAGGCACGAACCTTATAACTAACAATAAAAATGGGTTATTGGACGAAGGCTACCGACTTTGGATGTTTCGAACATATTGCAACTGAAATCACTCCGCAACATGCTGAAGTTTATCAAAGTGGACCATGATAAGCACCTGCTTCATTAATCAGCTCACTGTTAGTCAAAGAATCGAATATTCATCCACAATCCCATCACCCCTCTGTTGTAATAACTAAACCCACAACAAACATAGCAAATACAGTAGATTGTGTCGAATTGTACAACCAAACCAAACCAAACCAAACCAAACCAAACCAAACCAAACCAAACCAAACCAACCAACCAACCAAACCAACCAACCAACCAACCAACCTTGTAAATCTCCTCAGGACTATGGCCACCTGCAATACAGGGACAGTGCTCAGTTTAACTTACCAGGTGGTCGGGTCCTAGGAGTATTATTATTATATAGGTTATTTCCTAGGTTTTTTTTACAACTTACTTTACGTCGCACCGACTCAAATAGGTATTATGGTGACGATTTTCTAGGTTGTTCCGTGAGAGAATATTACATCATGTTGTACACTTGTGTTCTCGTATCACCTCCGAGTGGATGCAATTTCGAGATGAACAAAGCGAAAACTTATTATTAGTTTATTGGCACTTGTAGAGTTTTCCCCAGGGAGGATTGAGATTCCTTATTTGTGAAAGCATACCCCTGCACATTTCGTTTTTGCGTAGTTTCTCCTCAGAATCTTTGTAAAGGTGTCTTGAGTTATTGAGCTTCTCCCCTTGTGAAAATTCTCTATTACATACTTGCGTGTCCACTTTTCACTGTGTGTTCCGTCATGACATGAAATCAATACTTCATGCGAACGTCTTATTTGCCACCAGTCTTACTACTTCTCTGAGTGATCAGAAGATGACCATCATGATTCCCTCTTCGTGTAGGCGTACTATTGTATGTTGTATATTTCTCCCCCGCCCTGAGGATGTACTGTAACCCACTGTAACCTGCGCGGCTTCTTTCCGCAGTGTGCACCAATGATGAATTTTATGTTCACCTCTTGTCGTATTCTTGGCACTTTTACCGTTTTATCCCGGAATGATCAGGAAGGTGACATTCAGATTTCCCTCTTTGTAGAAGAGCACTGTTGTGGACGAGTACCCTTGCATAATTTCTATAATACAGTATGTATTTTAATCGGCCTAGTATATCACAGGGCTTGAACGAAATATGTATCCTGTCTGAATGGGGAACTCGTAAAAGGTTACTGATCTGCACACTATTTTTCGCAGGTTTTAGCACTCTTGCCTTGTCTTTGCTGTTTTTGTCCATTATATTCCTCCATATCTCGCAAACCAGTCTGCCTATCTAGTTCTTTGCCTTCCCACGTTCCGTCTTCTCTGGAATATTACATTGTAATTTTGTGAGTCCATTGATTTTAGTCCAGTCTCGCTATGTGTCCTCCCCATTACCATTTTAGGTAATAATAATAATAATAATAATAATAATAATAATAATAATAATAATAATAATAATCGTATGGCCTCAGCTACCGTGTGCAGACATTTCGATTTGACGCCATCTGGCTGTCTGCTCGTCAATTTCGACGTTCCGTTTTACTCTAGGTCCGCTACATGGCAGACAGAGTAAACCGGATCTCTCTTGGGCGTCTATGGCTGAGATTTAATTAATTTTGTCGGGTAAATACCAAATGTATCACCAGAGATCTTTTACATGCCGACATCGTACGACATGGAGTGTCGAATGGACTTTTTTCCGCCCTTCAAAAATCCGACTACCTCTGCCGGGTTTGAACCCGGCTATCTTGGGATTCGGAGGCCGACACTCTACCACGGATCCACAGAGGCAGCTACCATTTTAGGTGATCGTCTGTCGTCAGGGCATCTTTCGTGCCGGTTCTCCTTCGATATCACTTTCCGTGTTCTGTCTCTCAATGAAACCTGGTGTATTTTTCTTTCCATTCTACGTTGGCATCTCTGGATCTTTTGCCTCTGTTTTAATGTTAGTGCCCAGGTTTGAAATCCGTGTAATAGTACCGGTATTACACATTTGTCTAGGACTTCAGCCTTAGGAGCGAGTTTCTGAGTCTTGTCAGTCATTATGGATTTTAGGGACCAGAACCTCTTCGCCATTTCCTCTTTCTCCGAACAGTTTGAGAATGATATGTTTAGACCAAGGTATATATATTCCTCTACGTATTCAATGTTTTTCCATTTACGCTGAATGGGAGTTTCCAATGCAATGGTCATCAACTTCGTTTCCTTTGGGTTAATTGTCAGGCCCACTTCTTTGCTGGTGTTGTCTAATTCTATTATCATTTGTTCTAGCTCTGTTGTCTACTCTGCCACCAATAGTCGAATTGTATATGCCATCATAATTACTATTGGTATTCATTACTGCGGCTCACGTGGGAATGAAATGAATGAAAAAATTCAGCCAATACTAGGTTCGAGCCTATAACCCGGGCCAATAACTTGCTGTATGCATGTAAAAGAGCCGTCGGGAAGACATGGGGTCTAAGACCATCAATGGTAATGTGGATATATACAATGATCATTAGACCGTTGATGGCCTATACTGCAATAAACTGGTGGCAGAAAGTAAGCCAAGGAAAAGTCAGTAATAGATTGGATAACCTACACAGAATGGCATGCAATGCCATAACTGGGACTATGAGAACTACGCTGACAGAAGCCTTGAATACTTTACTAGACCTCCTATTACTATGCAATTTCATAAAAGGTCAGGCTAGGATGAGTTGATATAGACTGGCACAATCAGAGTGCTGGAATGCACAAAGACCCAATCTAGGACACCTTAAAATTAACAGAGTAATAACAGAGGAAGTTCTACACATGCCTTCGGATCATACGATGCAACACTGAAAAACCGCTTGAGACCCAGATAATTAAAAAGTAAGACTGAGATATCAACAAATGGAATACTGAAAAAGAAGATATACTGTAGTGTGGTGGACTGATGGCTCAAAGACTGTGGATGGCACAGGAGGAGGGATCAACGGGGGAAGACCTGAGAGATCAATCCAGATGAGCCTGGGCAAACACATTACAGTCTTTCAAGTGGAGGTGATAGCTATCACAACACGTCTTGAAGAACATCTGAAAATGAACTATAGGAATAAGAACTTTTTCATTTTTACGGACAGCCAAGCAGCCAGTAAGGAACTAGAAGCAGTCCTGATAATATCCAGAATTGTCTGGTACTGCCATTCACTTCTCCTGTAGCTCTCAATGTACCAGGGCATTCAGGTATAGGAGGAAATGAAAAGGCAGATATACTGGCCAGGAAAGGGGCAGAAACACATTTTGTAGGCCCAGAACCTGTATTCGGGATTTCCTATGGACAAGCCTGACACTACATAGGAAAATGGGTACAAAAGAAGCAAACGGATAACTGGAAAAATACTCCAGGACGCAGGCTTGCAAAGGAACATATATATAATTTCGTATGGCTATTTCTAGCCGGGTGCAGCCCTTGTAAGGCAGACCCTCCGATGAGGGTGGGCGGCATCTGTCATATGTAGGTAACTGCGTGTTATTGTGGTGGAGGATAGTGTTATGCGTGGTGTGTGAATTGCAGGGATGTTGGGGATAGCACGAACACCCAGTCCCCGAGGCATTGGAATTAACTAATGAAGGTTAAAATCCACGACCCGGCCGGGAATCGAACCCGGGACCCTCTGAACCGAAGACCAGTACGCTGACCATTCAGCCAACGAGTCGGACAAAGGAACTGATAAAAGGACCAAACAAGAAGCATACCAAAGAACTGTTGAAACTCAGCAGAGAAAATATAAGATGGGTAGTAGGACTGTTGACAGGACACTGCCATCTGCAAAAACACCTACATAGAATTGGAGTAATAAGAGACAATATATGCAGCAAATGCAAGGAAGCAGAGGAATCAGCTGAACACATACTTTTCAAACGTGAGGCGCTGGGTAGAATCAGACTCTCCATTCTAGGACAACCAGGTGAAGAGAGAGAAAAAGCCCACGAAGCCCCAATAAGAACAACCTGCAGATTTGTGAAGGGAGGAGGTATATCTAGGTGGGAATGAAGGAAAAACACGGTAGCAAAATATCTTAGAGGTCGACGCTAATTAGGAACTAATACTTAGGGGTACCATGAAGAAAAGAAGAAGAAGAAGAAAAGAGAAGCAGAAGAAGAAGAAGAAGAAGAAGAAGAAGAAGAAGAAGAAGAAGAAGGTTCGAGCCTCCGAATACACAACTGATAATCAGCCCCTAAGCACCGTGGCTACGGAGAAGTTCATTGTTCATTGTTAATGTATTTATACCGTAACATTACCTTTTATACGCGTAGCACAGTTCTATGCCTTCATTCATTATTGCATCCTTATTTTTGGCTTATCAGCAACTAATACATGTTTTTCGAGCCATATGCATATATAATACATACATAAATGACAACTTATCAGATTACAGGGGAGTGGTTTCCACGTTAGAGTATAAAGAACGGGTTGCATAAACACGAGAAAATAGGAGTGATTGATTCTCGTGGTACATTTACCGTTATTAAATGGAAAAAGTGAAACAGGCAGGTATACAAGAACTGTTAATCAGTTTTGTGAACAAAACTGATAGTGTTACACCGTGCTTTCTTACAAACACATACTCTTCTTGCACTTCATTAAACATGCACATAATGTTTTTTTATTAACAAAACAAATTGTGTATTCTGTTTGTGAAAAGTACCTCCTCCTTTTTTTCCTACCACTTACTTTGTAATAACTACGAAGTCGAATGTCAAACGTTCCAAACCGAATACGCTCTTATTCCAATCAACCAACGATTACATACCGTACAGTATTTTAATATTTAATAATAATTTAATTTGTTTTACGCCCCACTAACTATAGATTTTAGGGTTTTCAGAGGTTCCTAGGTGCCGGAATTTTGTCCCTTAGGAGTTATTTCACGTGCCTGTAAAGTACAGACATGAGGGTGACGTATTTGAGAAGCTTGAAGTACCACCGGACTGAACAAGGATCGAACCTGCCAAGCTGGGCTCAGAAGGCCAGCGCTCTACCGCCTGAGCTACTCATCCCGACCATTTTAATTTGTATTAATACTTTGGAATATTTTTTTACTGTAGTCTTGCTCATACGGAATTCTCTATTTTCGGATTATTGTTTGGGAGCACATGTTAAAATGTGATCAGGCAACAGACGATCGTTGCACGAATACAGTATGTGTTTGCATATCTGAACAGCTGTGATAATATTTAATGTATGCATTTAATTCCCTATGTATACGAGATTCCAATTCACCAGAGCAAAGAACAACTCCGCTTAGTGATATTAACTTGAAATATATTTCGAAATGTTGGTTTTGTTCAGGCAGTAAATTTCTAATACTTGTCGGTATAAATGGCTTACTTGTTCAGATACCGGTATTTACTTGTTCATGGAAAGCTAAATTACCGTAGTCTGGTATCTCTACGGTTAACATTGTTGTGAATATTGCCCATGACCCCTGTCACACACTTCCCGCTCCTAATATCCATAAGGTTATTTAATTAAATTTTACTTCTCACAATGGTATCTTTGCTCATAGTATGTTAAGTATCTTTCGCGTCCCAGCTGAAAAGAGAGGTGAAAACCGGTTATAATTTTATCTTTACATTTCACCCAATTCATTTTACGATTGGGTCAGTTTCATATGAGGATGGAGTAGGTGTTTTGACTTCAGTCATAAGGTGATAATTGTTTCCCTGAAACGTTCGATACCACAGTCTAATTTCTGTTGCTCTCCAATGCCAGTAACGAAGGCACAATATTAATTCTGGATGCACTGTTATTCCAAACAAATTCGATTAAAATGAACATTAACAATGTAAAGAAACCTATTACTAAGTCTCAATTCTAACAATATACTGAATACACTATGTACACTTCATGCAATATCTTGCTTAGTCCAGATATCCGAGTTGGCCGTGCGCGTAGAGGCGCGCGGCTGTGAGCTTGCATCCGGGAGATAGTAGGTTCGAATCCCACTATCGGCAGCCCTGAAAATGGTTTTCCGTGGTTTCCCATTTTCACACCAGGCAAATGCTGGGGCTGTACCTTAATTAAGGCCACGGCCGCTTCCTTCCAACTCCTAGGCCTTCCCTGTCCCATCGTCGCCATAAGACCTATCTGTGTCGGTGCGACGTAAAGCAACTAGCAAAAAAAAAAAGGTCCAGATATCGTTCAGGAAAATGCACCACTCGACCTCTCCTTGTTCTCGTCTCCTGGGTATGATAAGTAGCTGGCTGATCATCATCTTTAATAGTTGAAGGCTGAGGATAAGAGTCATTTTTGAAGTCAAAGTAAATGCTGGCTTTAACCTATCGATGGAGATATTAACTCTGCCCTTAATATTGATAGTGAAATATTTATCTTGTCGTTTAACAACAGGAAATGGTCCATCGTAAGGAGGTTCGAGTGATTTCTTCACTATCAACCCTTACGAACACACGGGAACTAGTGAAGAGAGTTTTCAGGTGTTATGAGGTAACCGAAAAATTCAAGTTCCGGAACACCAATTATAGACGAAACCGACTTTCAACCTATTAGGTCGTGTTACGTACATTTAGTACGTGTTGAATAGATGTTAAGTACAGAACAAAAATGGCCAACCGGACCCCAGTAGGATCCGAACCCACAACCTCCCGATTTCGCGTCGGTTGCTCTACCAATTGAGCTATGGTGGCCAAGGCCATCTTTGTTCTGTTTGAAAGGATCTGAGCTACAGGTCTGGTACTACTACCATCACACTGTAGAGTGCGTTTAAGTCGCCCGTTGAGGGCCAAGTCAATGAATATTGAATTTTCACGACCGCATTGTAATCGAAACCGACTTTCAACCTATTAGGTCGTGTTACGTACATTTAGTACGTGTTGAAAAGATGTTAAGTACAGAACAATGGTGTCCGGTTGGCCATTTTTGTTCTGTACTTAACATCTCTTCAACACGTACTAAATGTACGTAACACGACCTAATAGGTTGAAAGTCGGTTTCGATTACAATGCGGTCGTGAATATTCAATATTCACCAATTATGGACTTTGCAACATTTATTCTCAAACCAAATTTAGCAAGTCTATCCAACACAAGTTTCAGATGTTCATAATATTCTTCCTCTGACTTTGATGCAACGAGAATATTGTCAAGATACGGGGACACGAATTCTAGACCTAGCAGCACTTCATTAATAAAGCGTTGAAAAGTTGATGGGGCATTGCTAGAGGCATGATATTTTCGCATTAATTTATATTCGATTTCGCGAAAAGGAATCCATTTTTCGCGTTATTTCGCGAAAAAGGACAGAAAACATCGCTTTAGTTCCGCTTTAATCCTTTCATAAAGTTATTCATAAAAAGTTCAATTCGTGAGATTTGTGAGTTCTTTATGTGATAGATGTATGAAGAGAAGCAATACTGACAGTCATTCATTATTCCTTATGTAATCTTGATTAGAACTATAATGACCCTTTCACCCTACATGGCCGTAGCTTTCATCTTATATGGCCGTACCATAAAGGGATTTTATAGAATATTAATACGAAGACATACTCCTGTCGAAATGAGAAATCCTTATTCTGTCCTCTGTTTCCCTTCACACACGTGACATTGAAATACAATTTCAAGATCGCTATTTTCCATGCATTTTGCTGCATTTTCCCACTTATTGCAAAGTAAGTAAATTTCGCTTTAAACTGGCCTTGTCGCTTTAATTCGCTGTAATTCGTGAAAAAAAATCACTAATTTATTAACCAGAATCATATGATTCGTTAAGGAATTTCAAAATCGCTTCAAAATATTTTTGGTCGCGTGTATCGTTAATGCGAAAAAAATCATGCCTCTAGTCATAGTACTGCCTACCTATCGCAAGGGCCGAAAAAGAAAGGGCTGACTCCTCCGGATCTTTCAATTTGGGAGCAAAGATTGGCGACCACGAAGCCTTCAGCTGAGAATGCCATTGTTGCTACTTCTGCAGGCTTCTCACTTTCGCCCTTCCTATAAAACATTACTCTTTGTCATTTCTTTTTTCCAGTTTCGATCGCATTAGGTATTTTTCTTCTTCTTCGTTTTGCCTCATGACTGAGGCGTCGTGACTATCATAATATTCAGCCCTCTAGCCGATGAACCATACTCCGCCATTCTTCCCTATCTAAAGCTTTCAATGTGGTTACTCTGAGAGAACACTGTAGGGGGACGTTCACCATGTCAATCCATCGCGTTGGTATTCGTCCTCGTTGTCTGGTTCCCTGGACTTTGCCCTCAACAATCAGCTTTTGTAGACTACCATCTCGGCGCATTATATGTCCAAAGTAGCGTACAATTCGTTGAGAGACCTTACACGATAGACGAACTTTTATCTGAAGTTGGTTCAGGATTGATGTGTTCGTGCGATGAGCTGTCCAAGTAATCCTTAACATTTTCCACCAGCACCACATTTCAAAGCTTTCTATCCGTTCACGATCACGTTTGAGGATGGTCCACGTCTCGGCGCCATACAAGGTATGCGAGGCCTTGTAACACTCATTTCCACGTTTCTTATGGCCATTTCCTTTCCCATATCATCACTCCTTTCCTCTGAATAATATTAAAGGAGTATGGTGATCTAGTTATTCTTTCCTCTAAAGCTATAATCACTGCCACCAAAAGTTATTATAAAATATATTTCAATAGTTAGATTGAATAATACATAATAGGATTTTTCATTAAAGGATTTACGAGATGACTGATTGTTTAATTCGATCATTTCCTCTAATATTTTACAGAGAAGTAGAAAACAGACAAAGTGACAAAATCAAGTGTTTATTTGCAATTCTCTGTTAAAATGTATTCAAAGACTACGAAATTCTAATTTCGCGTCTAAAGTACGGCCCGTATTTGTGAAGTAAGATCTGCTTATTGATCCACCTGTCGTAAGTCACTGGAGGTAACGACTGAAAAATTTGACAATGATGCATTTTACGCCATGTTAAAAGAATCAACTAACTAGCTATCCAATCACCATTTAATGACAAGAGTGGATGGAAGAAGGAAATAAGACGTTTAGAGTAAAACCATTTCTGGGTAATCCATAAAGTCACAGAATATTAAGCTTCGCCATTATGTATGATAGAGTACCCAGTGCCATGCGTCTCTCCATATGGGATAGCTATGTTTCCAGATTTATCTACTCTGTGAAGGAGTATGGAAACCATGTCATCCTGTGTAAGTTAAGCAGGAATTTTAGCGACTAGGTTATAGGGAATGATCCGTATTTGAAATGCTTAGTTTTCTATTTTCTCCTAACCTTAAACACCTAGTTCATCTTCGGATTTTCTTGCTCTAGCAGTTACAGATCTTTTTAAAGTTAACATATACTTTTGAAACTTTACGCCTACACAAAGGACTAAAATTCTGAAATGGAATGTTCAAACGAAATTAGGCGTTGTTCTAATCAGTTACTGTCAGTCTCAGGACAATGTCCGGACTGAATAGGTCATTCCTCAAGAAATATACAAATTTCTCATTAAGAACCGGCAAGATTTGATACTGTGACGGCCGTCGATTGATTGCAGTGGATGCCCCTGGCACGATACATTCCATGATGAAGGTAACTAATCATGTAAAAGGCTCATTTTAAGGAAAGCCACTATATAGAGTACCTACTCACACCTTGTGAGAAGAAGAAAATCAAATTTTTCCTCGGCGTCTTGAGAATGTAATCTCTCAGAGAGACTCCATCTGGTAATCATAGCGAGGTGTGTACTCTCTCCAAACGAAGTAAAAGAAAGAGTAATTTATGAGAAGAGAAATTCCATCTTGGTGTACAAGCAAAGTGTGGCTATTCATCTGGAACAAGAAGCACTCACTCTGATCAACTGCAGTCTTCTTGCGGTATTCTATATAATTACGCCTGCAAGTCGTGCGAACTGAGTTGACATTTTAGTCAGAATTATAGCGTTTATGTTGAAGTAGAGGACAGGCAAAATTATATTCCCAAATACGACGCAATTAATTAATATTTTAATGTGCATTCTTACTTAAAGGCAGCTGGTGACCATTGTCTGAAAGCAGATTGTTGTAATAATACCTCGTACATTTTTCCAAGTATTATGACTAGATACATTTCGCTAACGTAAAGCAAAAAAAAAAAAAAAAAAAAAAGAAAGAAGAATGGACAAACAAACACACACACACATTTGGATGTCTTCGTTTTACTAGTATCGGTGTCAGTCGGAAGACATATGATACATAAATACAGGTTGTCCGTTAAATAGTAAATGCGCGCGTGCAGTGTACGTGCCATCTGCAGATATTCTCAGCTATGCGCGACTGACAAGCAGGGCTAATGGAACGTCTGTTTGACCGAGTACGTACCAAGCAGCGTCTATGTCACAAGCCAGCCACAAACATTGCCAGCCCGGCATTTTCATCACAGTTTCAGCGGGCTCTATCTTCGAAACTACATCTCACAAGATTTTGAAACAAACTGTGTTTCCTTTACAGAGACATTTCATTCCCTTTCGGCCTGTTCTACCATTCATCAGACACTCTCTGTAAACGGAGAGAGAGAGAGAGAAAGTGAGTGAGTGAGTTGAGTGAGTGAGAATATAACTACACCAACTCACAGACTACAGTAAACGCCGTAAGTGCGGAAGATGATAAATTATTATAACGAAGAAGTGTGCGATGATTTAAATCAGTTGATTTTTATAATGAAAATATGCGATTTAAATCAGTAGATTACTATAATAAATATCTATGATTAAAATCAGTGGAATTATATATTCTCATCTTATTACCTGCTGTACAATGTTCAAATTCGCATAAAAATCGTCTACTTAAAATCAGTTTGTTTTCTTACTGTTATCTTATTGCTTCTATCTTTGGAATCGCAGAAAAATGGTGTTTTACGATACTTTAAGTAGCAGAGATGAGTGATCCTTACTTTATCCTTTCCAGGGACCCTTCAGCCCATCCTAAGAAATATTTTTAATTATATAGAAGAATTAAAAGTGAGACAGCATATAACAATACCGATATAAATAATTATCAAATGATTCCCCTTCGCCGAAGGACTCTTATATTATTAAATATTCTGTGTGATAATAAGATTGAACTGACTTGGATGAAAATTGATGTTAAGTGCAAGCAGTGGTTAAGTCGGAAGTAACGACACTTGTTTGAAAGGCCTAATTATAGCATGCCTTCGTCCAACTATGGTAAAAGAAGTAAAGGAACATGTAGTAGAAATTGTGAAATACTTCCACAATAATAATTTTGCCAATGCCTAATATAGAAAATAATGGACTCGGCCATTGACAGTAAGGAAAGTAGAGGGAGACGAATGAGACGATGGTTAAATTAATGATGTTAAGGTAAGAGATTCGATACTAAACAAAGCCACAGAGACAGTTGGTGAGAGAGGATTGTCCATGCGTTGAGTTAATTCACAAAGTATTGCAGACTGAACGCCGAGAGTTATAACATACTGTTAGAAGACGTATCCAAGTTACATATGTATGTATTTATGTATTTCAGTCTTACCTAAGCAGCGGGCGGAAGCAGACGTTCGGAGCTGACAGTGCCGGTAGAGCGGGAGCGCAGTGTGTGCGGCGAGTGGGAAGAAAGACGGGAGGGAAGAGGAAGATGATTGGTGTGGACCAATATCGGGTGATTATTGGAAGATGGCAGGGAAGATGGAAGATGGAAACAGCCTGGAGTGAAGGAGGTAAAGTAGAAACGAGAATGATGGGTGAGATAATACAGGTGGCAGCGGTGATTATGGTACTGTCAATTATAGGGGGTGTGGAAACAAATCCTGGTCCGACTCACAGTGGCAACATGAACTGGGAAGACGTGGAGGTCATAAGAAAAGTGGTCAAAGAAGTTGTAGAAGAAGTTTGCCCGTTTGAACAGATTAAAAATGTGATGAAGGAACAAGTGAAAGAACTTGAAAATATAAGGCGATGGATACAGGGAAAAACGGAGGAAACAATGACCAAAGTGGAAACTAACGAGAGAGAAATTACATCCCTCAAGACGAAAATAAGGAAGATGGAGGAAGAGATGGTAAAGTTGAAGTCAGCAGTAGAAGATGGTAACCAAGAACGCAGGAATAAATGCTTATTCATATATGGGGTGCCGGAAGAAAAAGGTGAGGACAAAGTGCTGACTATATACAAAGTGGTGGAAGTCATCCAAAAAATGATGAAAATCAATTTTAGCGAAGCTGATATTGACGATGTGGGAAGGGTAGGTAAAGCACGGGGTAACAGACCGATACAAATGAAGTTGTTTTCCACCCTGATGGCGGAAATAGTGATAAGAGGAGCGGATAATGTACAGGGAGCAAAAATTCGGATTAAAAGAGATATGGGAAGAGATGGGATCAAGAATATAAACACCCTGAAAAGACATTTGGTCCGGGCGCGATTGCAAAGGTTAAGAGCCTACATCAACGGTCAATTATTAGTGGTAACCAATGGTCAATGGACCAAATATTGGACAGTAACGAAATTACGTTGAATGGAGCAGAATGAGAAGGAAGTGGTAATGGGGAAGAGGGTGGAAGAAATGCGAATTACAGATAGTATAGTTGGTGAAGACGGGCATGGAAACAAAAGAAAAACCAAGGAAAATAGGGCATTAGAAAAGAGCTCGCAACGAGAAGGAGACATCACGGTAGAGGAGATCATACCGATTGAGGAGATGAGGTCGGAGTTCGGTGCCAGAGACGAAAGGAAGAAACACGGAGTGAACGGGGGGGGGGGGGGGGAGGAACCACAAGACGTGACGAGTGCACATAAACGGAGTGAAAGGGAGAAGACAGAAGCACGAGGTGGCTTGGCAAAAGGGAGGAGCTTGAGCCTGAAAGAAATGTGGGAGAAGACGAGTAACCTGGACGTAGGTGTAATGACAAGAAGTAAACAAGCAGTAGTAGCAAGTAAATTGTTTAAGCTAAAGGGAATAGTGGCGGATGTGTGTTATTTGCAGATGAAATAAGAGTGAACAAGTATTAAATTAGCAGGAGGTGAACTGTGTGTGGATAAAAGTAAATAAGTGTAGCGAGGCAGTGGAATTCAAGAACGGACAATAGTAATGAAACCTAAGGAGAAAAAGTGCACAGCGACACGGCAGTGGAGGTAACAATGAAACGGGAGGAGAAAGAGTGCTCAAGGACACGGCAATGGAGGTAACAAGATAGCTGGGTTTGCAATATAAGTAGAAATACAGGAAGGTCAGTGTTCAGAAAAGATTGTGCTGAGTAACGTACCAGGCCGGAAGAGATATGCCGCGTGTTTAAAGAACAGACACCGTCTGCTTACACTATTGCATCCTACATAGCAATATGCTATTGTGTAGACACTCTCCACAGCAATGTGTTATGGGTTTAGTTCGCACTCTACATAGCAATGTGTTATTGTTTAATATCTATATGCAGCAATGCGTTATTGTTTTAGTTTCTGAGTATTATACTCCCAGACTATATTTTTGCCACGGCCATCAGACTATCAATAAGGGTTGATCTCGGGTCAGGCGGCAGTGTTCATTCTGCCTATTACCATTTTTTCTATGATTATTATTATTATTATTATTATTATTATTATTATTATTATTATTATTATTATTATTATTATTTGTTTTTGTTCATGTGTCTGTTTGTTTATCAGGTGACAGTATTTTCCTTATCCTTTTGTGAGCTGGTTTAGGTAAGATTTGTTATTTTTTCTCCACATAAATGGATCATATACATATTATGTAGATCTGGAGAAAGAATAAAGAAAGAATAAAGTATTTATGTATTTATGACTCCAGACAACAACGATTGATAATTCGTAGATATATGTTTTATTGTCTACTGTATTTGCAGCAGGTCCACTTGCCAACTGACAACCAACGGGGATACTTCGAAAGAGCTGTACTGATTGACCAAATATGTATCCTTACCACCTTAACATTTCAAAATTTTCCCTGAACGATTTCTCTGGAATTGATGGTAAAAATTAATTTTGGCTTTCGATAAATTAAAAATCCAAGAATACTATAGGTCATCGCTTTGAAATGAACGGAGTAAAAAAATTGCCTCAGGCTCCTCGGGAAGTTTCGATTTCTCTAGAGATCTCGAGTGTGTAAGGTTGTCTGGTTTCAAGATTTAATTTTCTCCTGGGGTCTCGCATTAATTCATGTTCATTATCATTTATATACTTACCAGGGGAGACAGTTAAACTTCGACATCAGCTTTTTAGTATAAGCGCTGGATTAAAAATATATTAGCAGTTGAATAATTATTTATTTCTAAATAATTTACTTAATAATAATAATAATAATAATAATAATAATAATAATAATAATAATAATAATAATAATAATAATAATAATAATAATAATAATAATAATAATAATAATAATAATTGTACCGGGCGGTACACCTCCACGCCGCTAATTTAAAAGTTGCGCCTGTTGAAACTCCTCTGCTGGAGGAAGTCTGAACTTTATTGACGGTATTAAGTTTCAAGTTTCTCAGAAGATGTCACTACCTGTAAATTTTGGAGTTTTAGAACTGTGTCATTTTCGACGTATTTTTGTTTTGCTTGTAGTAAGAAGTGTGAACTTTCTCTTCTAGAGGACACTACTGAAGATCAACAATAGTGCACCCTAGTGCGGAGTGAAAGAACTGTTTTTTGGAGAAATTTTTATTTCAAAAGTTTGTTTCTTGTTAAATTTATTTCTGTTATTGTTTAAGTTGGCTGTATACCCCTCTCTTTCCCCTTGTTTTGTATTTACCCAATCCCGAATTTCCTTTATTAATTGCTGACCAATCCGAGGTATCTTCCCCCAACTTGAATATGTTGCTGTATCCTACCCAATAAAGACTTTGTGGGAGGGTGTTTTCATTCCCCTAACGCCTCGAACCTTCCGCGAGAGGATATAAACTGCTGATTTTAGGGTCTCCGGGCCACTTCTGTTCCATCTTTCAGTGTGTAAAGTACATAGCAGGGGGCGGGTAGCGCCTCTTTCTCCGGCAGCGGTCAACAACCAGGTAATGGCCGATTAATTAATTCTATTCTTGCTTGCTTAGCAGTTTAACTCTCGGGGCGGGTCCGAAGTTTTTCCATTATGTAACCTTCCTTAAAAATGTAAAGAAACTGGTATCTATTCTATATTTTAAACTACGTATTGGGATAGAGAGTGCTTAACCCTCTCGAGCTCCCACTCATATTGGTTTGAGGTGAACTTATTTTCTCACCCTATTCTTCCTTAACATTATGTAAATTTGTTTCTTTTCTAAAGTCACCTCCGTAGTATGGGATTAGCCCTTGCATCAGTGGCCTAAGAGCCAAATTAGGTTTTAAAAACAAAGTGTATTAGGAGTGCAGATCGCCTCCTCTCAAATTGTTATTTTGGAGGTCACGTAATCAACCTTCTTTTCATTTAATAGACCTCAGTAGATTGGGTATTTTACCCCTGTGTCTATGTCCAGTGAGGACAACTCGAAGGTGGAGTTTGGTGTGGCCTTTGAGAGGCTTAAAGTTGAGAGCGAGTGGCTCTTTTTGAAAATTGAGTGCTGTATGCCTCGTGGAGGCTTTTCAGTGTAATTTGGAGCAAGGGCTCCTAGGCATGAATGGGGTTTTCTGCCCCTCTGTTGAAACTTGTGTTTGGGGTAAAACTGAGCTGATTGCCCAAGCATTGTGAAGTCAGGGCGCGAAGCCCAAATCCTGTAAATATGGTAACTACCCTTTTGACTTGCTACTTTGTACCTGCCATGCTTGTTATTTCCTTATTTTGAAAAGAAAATATAACCTTGTTAAATTTTAAATTAATTTTACTTTCGTAGCTTGAGACCCGTTCACACACGCACCTTCTTTCACCTCTACCTACCGCTAAAACACGGTAACAAGTGGTAGCAGAGCGTGGTTAATGGGTCTCAATTTAGCCCCTTTTGACGGCTAAACATTGTTTTGTTCCGAACTCTAACAATTTTCTCAGTTGCTGGAATTTTTTGATTTTTTTATTGTTCTGTCATCATGCCCGGCCCTCGCGATGTTCTCCATCTTAACTATTTGCGCAAGGAGGAGTTAATCTACGAATTGACTATTAGAAATGTGCAATCTGGAGGCACGGTTGCGATAGACACAAACAAGCTTAGAGAGTCCCTTGAGTTGCCTATTTCCATCCCCACCTTGGGAGAGAAAGAAATTGACGACTCTCTTTCCACGATCGTCGAGAATATTACTGGGCTAGCTTCTGTAGTTAGTTTTTTTGATGAAAGTGATCCTTCTCCTAATCAAATTAAGCGTGTGCAAGCCAGGCTATATCATTTCTCAAATAGAGTTAACGATCTGTTGTCTCTAAAGCTGAATGACGTTCAGAAGAAGGAAGCTAGTACGCTGCTTGAAAATATTTCGGAATTGTCTAGCAAGGTCACTCAATTGTTAACGGGGGAGGTTCCTCCCAAAAGCGATCTACCCACCACAGTGAATGTAGGTAGTGAGGAAGAGCCTCCTAAGGGAGAAGCAAATAGGAAAACCATTGCTGCACAAACAACCTCTGCCCCATTGGACGAGTCTGAACGCCGTAACTCATTAAATAATGTACGTTCTGAATTAACTTCCTTGCCATTGAAACCTTTACCTACTATGTCACCAGGGTTTAGCAGCTTGCCTCATCCATTGGCAATGTTGCTCAGAGGTATCTCTAAGTTTTCCGTTAATACTACCAGTGACGTAATTTCATTTTTAAGATTTCTAGTTGAATTTCAGGATAATGCCCCTGTATTTTCTCTTTCTCCATGTCAAATTTTGCAAATTATCTATCCTTATGCAATTGGTATTCTCTCTGACAAAATAGTAAGAGCCATAGCTGAACAGTCATCTATTGAAGATTTTCATGCACACTTGCTTGCAAATTTTAATCCCGCCCGCGCGAGGTCATCTCTGATTCAGAAGTACTATTATCGTGTACAGCGCTTGGATAAAAACTTGGCTGATTTCATACAGGACATTAAGTTTTATACTAGGGTGTTTGCCCTTCATTTTCCTGAAGATCAGATTGTACAGGCTATTGTAGAGGGAATTTCACCTCCCTATAGGTCATATTTGTGTTTCGCGGCGTGCCCGCAAACTTTCTCTGAACTTGAAGCATTGGCCGTCTCAGCAGGAGGAGTTAGATACGCCGATTCTTTGCGTGTAGCGAAAGAACCCCCGCCTTCCTTTAGTAATACTCGGCCTCCACCTCGCCGATCAGTCACCCCTCGTAAATGTTATGCTTGTGGGTCGCCTGACCACCTGCGAAATAAGTGTCCACTGATCAAGTCGAGTGGGACAAGGAATGGGGCTGGTTCATCACAAGGCTGTTTTAAATGTGGGGCTTTCTCACATATCGCCAAGAATTGCCCAAACTCAAATAGCACCCCCTCCTGCTCAACTTCTGGTGCAAATTCCACCTATGCCAATAATAAAAAGTGACTAGTGGCTTCGGCTGAGTCGACTAATCCATCTTCCCGAGACTCAGCCCCTGGTAAACAGGTTGTAAATTCAGGGAACGAGCAGTCTTCAAATTCATCTTTTGAATGCCCTAAAGAATGTCTTAGGATTGCGGCGGATACCCCCGCACCTATTCCTTTTCTTAAGATTGAGTTAAATAACGAGCCTATAACCGCTCTATTAGATTCAGGTACTGTTTGTTCAATTATTTCGGACCAATGGTATTCAAAATTTAAGTCTGTTTGTAAACTACCTGACTATGTCTCCTCTCCTGTTCAATATGTTTCGGCTAATTCATCCCCATTAGAAATTCTAGGTTCCTTACTGGTCAAAAATCGTATTTTTAAATTTACATGGAAAACCAAACTGTTTGTGGCTAAGCACTTGTCTTGCCCCATCATACTGGGAGCGGACTTCATTTCTCACACTGGTCTTGTGCTCGATCTTCAGAGTAAGTCGTGCACATTCAAATTTGCGTCCAAATGTAAAATTCCCTTGTTAAAGTGTAATTCTGTGTCATGTTCATCTATTTCGCCTACCCAGGATGAGATGTTGTTAGACCTTAGACATCTACCTGAGGAGCAGGCTGATGGTATTCGTAAATTATGTCAGTCATTTCCAGAGGTGTTCTCTGATACTCTTGGTGTTACTGACCTTATTGAATACAAAATTGAGGTCACGGATTCGATTCCTGTCCGTTTTCCACCATATAGGCTATCTCCACCTAAAATGAAGGCATTGAAAGAAATCATCGATCAAATGTTGAAGGATGGTATTATTAGGCCCTCTAAGTCGGCGTATTCTTCGCCTATTTTTCTAGTCCCGAAACCCCAAGGAGGCTTCAGGCCTGTCATTGATTATAGGGCTCTCAATCGGAAGGTGGTGTTACAATCTGTGCCCCTTCCCGACCTTCATTCTTGTTTTTCATGGTTCCGTAAGGCCAAGTTCTTTACTATCTTGGACCTGAATCAGGCCTATAATCAAATTCCCCTTGCCGAAGAGTCTAAACACCTCACAGCGTTTGCCACGGACTGGAACTTATACGAATACAACCGCGTGCCTTTCGGGCTCCCCACGGGAGCAGCTGTACTCACTAGGCTACTAGATAGGGTCTTCTCCGACATCAAATTTGAGTACTTATATCACTACTTGGATGATGTCGTCATATTTTCAGAGACTTTCGAAGAACATCTAGATCATCTGCGAGAAGTTCTCAATCGCCTTCGTAAGGCTGGGTTAACTGTTAAGTTGTCCAAGGTTGCCTTTGCTAAGCCCTCTATGTCATTCCTAGGGCATATTGTATCACCTGATGGTGTAGCAGTCGATCATTCTAGAACACAGGCCATCCGTGATTTTAAACCTCCCAAGGACATTAAAGGGATCGCCAGGTTCATTGGTATGGTGAATTTCTTCAGGAAGTTTATTCCTAACTTCGCTAATAGAGCGGCGCCCTTAAACCTTCTTCGTAGGAAAGGCATCAAATTCGAGTGGGGACCTTCTCAACAAGCCGCTTTTGAAGACCTTAAATTAGCACTTTGTAATGCCCCTGTACTTGCTATGCCTGATTTCTCGAAGAAATTCATCGTCCAAACCGACGCGTCGTCGTCAGCAGTAGCGGCAGTCCTTCTTCAAGAGACTGAACTAGGGAGGCGACCCATCGCCTATGCATCTAGGACTCTATCGGCTCAAGAAGCCAAGTATTCCATCTATGAGCTCGAAGGTTTGGCAGTCTTATTCGCCTTAGAGAAGTTCCGTCTCTATCTGGAACACGTCAAATTTGACCTGGAGAGATAATCAAGCCTTAAGCTGGGTCTTAGGTAGGCCGCGTCGTACTGGTCGTATAGCCCGTTGGTCCATCCGTATTTCTGCCTTCCAATTCGATGTCAGGCATATCAGAGGTACCGAAAATATTGTTGCTGATGGACTCAGCCGTATGTTTTCCAACGACGTCGAGACCCATGAACCGGTCGATAGTTCATCACCTTCCGAGTCCATACTATCTGATGTTAATGCCATCTTAACAGATGTTCCCATGCTCTTTAGGGATATCGAGAAATACCAACGTGAAGATCCGACGCTGGCTCCGATAATGGAAACCCTTTCTTCTGGGGAACATGTCGTCCCTTATGTTCTGAGGAATGGTGTTCTATGTTGCCCCTAGAGGCATGATAAGATGATGAAAGTTGTCGTTCCAGCTGTTCTTGTACCTATGATCTTCAAGTATTATCATGAGACCCCATTAGGAGGGCATCTTGGAATCTTTAAAACTCGTGAGAAGATTCGTGAAATGTTCATCTGGAAAGGTATGGACGGTGAAATCCGTGAACTAGTAAAAGCTTGTAAATCTTGTTTGCTCAGTAAACCCACCATGTCCACCAAGGTAGGCCTTTTGTCTTCGCATCAAGCGTCGCGTCCCATGGAACGCTTGTATATTGATTATGTAGGACCCTTCACCCAGTCTAAGGGAAATGCTAACAAGTTTATCTTTGTATGCGTAGATGGCTTTACTAGATTTTCCTGGTTATTTCCGACTAAGCTGGCTACCGCTCAGTCTACCATTACTTGCTTAAATTCTATTTTTGCCTCTTTTGGTCCGTGCCAATATATTGTGTCTGATAATGCTAAGGCGTTCACATCTAATCTTTTTCGTAAATTCTGTTTCGACTTGTCCATCTCTCATGTAACCACTTCTGCTTATTACCCTCAACCATCTCTGGCTGAACGGGTTAACCGTAATCTCAGGTCCGCGCTTATTGCCTATCATCATGAAGATCATTCCAGGTGGGATACGTCCCTGCATTGGTTAGCTTTTGCTTTGAATTCGGCGGTTCATGAATCACATAAATTTACTCCAGCCTCTTTGATGTTCAAGTCTGTTCCCAACACGCCGCTCTCTAACCTCTGGTCTCTGAGTGACATTCTGCCCGAGACAATAGATCCGGACAACATTAAAGATCTTTGGAAGAAGGCTAAAGCCAATCTTAAAGTGTCTCATGATAAGGTTAGGGAAAGGTATGATCGTGGACGGAGACCCACCCCTTTGAAGGTAGGTGACCAAGTTATGGTCAAGAACTTTGTTCCCGCGGGCAAGCTTGCCCCCAGATTTCATGGGCCTTGTATCATTCTCGATTTTCTTACGCCGGTTACGTTGTTATTAAGTAATCCAGCCACCGAGAGGATATTTAGGGTTCACCTGTCACAGGTGAAACCAGTGTAAATTTTGTGTCAACTTGCTTCATATAATCGTGAAAGGAATATGAAGGTTATATTTTTTTGAGTTTCACCTTTAAGGCTTTCTGCCCCTTCTATAAAATTTAGTTTCATATGTAAGTATTTTTGTAAACCCTCCCCGCACCGTTAAACTGCCATTCTGTCCTTACCACGGCCATTACCACGCTCCCGTCTCCTGCTATACACACTGTGGCTTGATTATATTAAATGCCATGGATATCTGCACGCCGCTGGCCCCTCAACCTCTCCACCAAGCCTGTGCCCTCAAAAAATGATGATGGTCCAACAATTCTGCCGCCTAGTTTTAATGTTTCAGTGCCCCCGCAGCCGCGTGGCGCCGTGCCGCGACTGGGCTTGAGGAAGGGCCCCCTCGACCCCAGCGAGGACGACATGTGCACGGCGAGCGGGAGCTCTCCTCCCGGCCAAGGCTGATGTGCGGCGCACGACCTGCTACTTGCCCGCAGCCTGTATATGTTCACCGCGGGCGCGGCGTGTTTCAACACCACTGCTCCCCTCATTGTGCGGGCGAGCGGTATCTCAGGGTACTTGAGGGGTCCGAGCGGCCTCCTCTGGACGCAAGCTGCAACGGCCGGTCTGGCCATCCAACTTAATCAACATCAACTACATGGACAGTTACTATAAGAGATGACTACACTTGGGAATTCAACAATAAAATCTGGTGGACTTAGAAAATTTTTCCTCGATGTTAAAACTAAAGTTTTCCTTCTCAATTCAACTTCAACAACCATAAAAACTTTACTTCTCCAGTTACAACAAAAATTTTGAAACTGAATCAAACCACATTAAGAAAATCTTATAAATTTTTCGGCAATTAATCTCCATATCTACATCAAAACTTGGACCTTGTTTTCAAACAAATTTCATGTGTCACCCCTGGAGGAACTTTTGGGGGGGGGAGGTCTGTACCGGGCGGTACACCTCCACGCCGCTAATTTAAAAGTTGCGCCTGTTGAAACTCCTCTGCTGGAGGAAGTCTGAACTTTATTGACGGTATTAAGTTTCAAGTTTCTCAGAAGATGTCACTACCTGTAAATTTTGGAGTTTTAGAACTGTGTCATTTTCGACGTATTTTTGTTTTGCTTGTAGTAAGAAGTGTGAACTTTCTCTTCTAGAGGACACTACTGAAGATCAACAATAGTGCACCCTAGTGCGGAGTGAAAGAACTGTTTTTTGGAGAAATTTTTATTTCAAAAGTTTGTTTCTTGTTAAATTTATTTCTGTTATTGTTTAAGTTGGCTGTATACCCCTCTCTTTCCCCTTGTTTTGTATTTACCCAATCCCGAATTTCCTTTATTAATTGCTGACCAATCCGAGGTATCTTCCCCCAACTTGAATATGTTGCTGTATCCTACCCAATAAAGACTTTGTGGGAGGGTGTTTTCATTCCCCTAACGCCTCGAACCTTCCGCGAGAGGATATAAACTGCTGATTTTAGGGTCTCCGGGCCACTTCTGTTCCATCTTTCAGTGTGTAAAGTACATAGCAGGGGGCGGGTAGCGCCTCTTTCTCCGGCAGCGGTCAACAACCAGGTAATGGCCGATTAATTAATTCTTTTCTTGCTTGCTTAGCAGTTTAACTCTCGGGGCGGGTCCGAAGTTTTTCCATTATGTAACCTTCCTTAAAAATGTAAAGAAACTGGTATCTATTCTATATTTTAAACTACGTATTGGGATAGAGAGTGCTTAACCCTCTCGAGCTCCCACTCATATTGGTTTGAGGTGAACTTATTTTCTCACCCTATTCTTCCTTAACATTATGTAAATTTGTTTCTTTTCTAAAGTCACCTCCGTAGTATGGGATTAGCCCTTGCATCAGTGGCCTAAGAGCCAAATTAGGTTTTAAAAACAAAGTGTATTAGGAGTGCAGATCGCCTCCTCTCAAATTGTTATTTTGGAGGTCATGTAATCAACCTTCTTTTCATTTAATAGACCTCAGTAGGTTGGGTATTTTACCCCTGTGTCTATGTCCAGTGAGGACAACTCGAAGGTGGAGTTTGGTGTGGCCTTTGAGAGGCTTAAAGTTGAGAGCGAGTGGCTCTTTTTGAAAATTGAGTGTTGTATGCCTCGTGGAGGCTTTTCAGTGTAATTTGGAGCAAGGGCTCCTAGGCATGGATGGGGTTTTCTGCCCCTCTGTTGAAACTTGTGTTTGGGGTAAAACTGAGCTGATTGCCCAAGCATTGTGAAGTCAGGGCGCGAAGCCCAAATCCTGTAAATATGGTAACTACCCTTTTGACTTGCTACTTTGTACCTGCCATGCTTGTTATTTCCTTATTTTGAAAAGAAAATATAACCTTGTTAAATTTTAAATTAATTTTACTTTCGTAGCTTGAGACCCGTTCACACCCGCACCTTCTTTCACGGTAACAATAATAATAATAATAATAATAATAATAATAATAATAATAATAATAAAAGTTTACTGAAAATATATTCAACTATGCCTCCTAACTAAAAGTCAAGAAAAATTGGATAATCGGAATTGAAGAAGAACCTCAAGAAATCAGCATAACAGGTGAAAATATATGGGACAGGCCTAGCTTTAGAACATTGGTGAACAAACATCATTTTGCTGAAAAACCAAGATAAGGACCACCACTGCATGAACGGAAGAACGGAAGAAGAATCACAGCGAGGGAAAGAAGAGATTTTGGGAAGAGAAGAAAGCAAATTAATATGCTAGATAAGTTCAATCACGTTCCTTAGTTGGGCACAACGTTCTAAGAAGAAAAGAAATAATTAAAATAAATAACAATAATAATTAAAAATAGACTAATAATAATAACAATACAATAACAATCGCATGCACTTATGAAAAATGCAACCAACCAACATTTTATGGATTTCTATTGCTACATGTTCCTGAAAATATGATGTATTTTATTATAAAAAATGAGAACGAACTTCTATCTACAATACGTTGCTTTCTGGAGAGAAGTGAACCCATCCGTAAAAGCAGTAGCGCAACGAGGATTGACCGATGGTGGGGGCGGAGTTATATTTACAAAATGATGATAGACCACACTGAAGATGCTTATGCATGTGCGGTGCACGCATGGAAGACTAGTCGTTATAAGAACATTGATACCAGTGAATTATGTTGATATTCAGATTGCAGTGAACTACAAAATCTTACATTAAAATGCAGAACAACAACAATGTGATCAAGGTTAAAAGCTTTACAGCAAATGGAATGTTCAGTTTACAATCTAAAATCCAACTTTCGAGTGTTCTTAGAACATAGATTCCACAGATCTGTTGGTTCTAGAAGTATGTTTCTAAATGTTGATTTTATTGTTTATTGTCAGTTTCCGTATATTTTCCTTTTGTAAAATTTGCATATGGGGGGGGGGGGATTCTAACCCCAGTAATCCCCACTCCATGGCTACGCCCCTGAGTAAAAACAGTATCCATTTTGCAGTTATTTGTAATTTAGATCCGTGATGTGGATGCAACAGGATGGCTCAGCCTGCCATAGCGCTGAAACTAAGCGCGAAGCAGCGAAAGACCTCCTTCCTAACAAAACAATGGATATTTGCTCTAACTGTCCTAGACTTTTACTTTAGTGTGAGATATCGAGGGAGCCATCGAAAATATCTTCTAAAAATTACATTTTGATCGATAAAGGTGTTCTTCTTCCATTATCCACTCTATTGATTCCATGTTATCAAATGACTTTGGACAAGTAAACGGACTACTACTCGCACTACAATAATACGGGTTATGGGGCAATTAAACAGACTTCAATTATTTCAATATAGCACCGGGTATTGCAGACTCTGTCAACTTAACGCTAACACATTAGCTGCAGTTTTTACTCTCTGAAGTACAAGAAGCCATGAAAGATAATCATGACAACATGTTAGGGGAGTATTTTTTTTTATAGTTGCTTTACGTCGCACCGACACAGATAGGTCTTATGGCGACGATGGGACAGGGAAGAGCTAGGAGTGGGAAGGAAGCGGCCGTGGCCTTAATTAAGGTGCAGCCCCAGCATTTGCCTGGTGTGAAAATGGGAAACTACGGAAAACCATTTTCAGGGCTGCCGACAGTGGGGTTCGAACCTACTATCTCCCGAATACTGGATACTGGCCGCACTTAAGCGACTGCAGCTATCGAGCTCGGTGGGAGTATTTTTAAAGTGAGAGATGCCTCTTGCCATAATTTATTGATTCAATGGATGGAGAATCAAACACTATAGCCTCAGTATCTGATACGAGCAGGGGTGTAATTCTGGTTGATAGAGATATCAATTGATGATGTGATTGAATACTGATGTGCATTCAGTCACGCGTCTCACTAGATAACATTTGCTCGTGCAGTGCGGTTATCGGTGGCTCCTGAGCACCGAGATTACATTCATGCAATAAACTCACGGTATTGAACAGACCACACACTTTCGCTAGTTTGTATATTAGAATGTACAAAGGAGAAATCCCCTGTTTCATTTTGATAGCTGTGCATTCATCAAGTTGGTTATTATAGTGCAGTAGCCTTCATTTCGACTATTGTCCAGCTGATCCTGAATATGACGTCTACCCATGGTCAGTATTACCAGGTGGATGGTAAATGTTTAGCCCAGCCAGAAAGTTTTCCTCTAAATCTTTTATTTGTCATAAGTCTGTACAGAGTTCTCGTCCATATTCAACAGACACTATGCATATGGCTACATTAATGTATGAATTAATTAATGAATGATTCCATGATTGAATTGTCATGCATGCATGAATGAATGAATAAACACTTCTCTCCCAGTCACGGATAACCACCAACTAAGGAGAGAGCATTCCATGAGTTGATGGAAAAACGCATAGGTGGATTTATGAATGAATGCATGAATAGCTCTATAATCTACCTTAATTTGTGACTCCTCACAAGGGCTGAAAACCATTCCACATGCAAGGGCCATGCCTGTAACTTCTGCCTGGTCGTGTTATCCACCCCTGGTGAGAAACAGATTTCCTCTAAATCTCTGTTCATAAATATCGAATAAGACTTTTCCGTTGTAATTATTTGATGGAGTTGCAACCAGTTAATTTTTGTGTAACTTTTTCTGTTGAATGGAGATTTTTCTCTCTCTTGCTCGTAAATGCCCAACAGTTCTCTTTTGTTATTCGGTGGAAAGGTGGATGCTTCTTACACAACTTTGGCATGACACTGACATGATCCTCTGGTGTATAAAGCGTTTCTTGTACTTTCAGTGCTGAATATTAATAATAAAAAATAAAGCATATTTTAAGAAAATGTTTTAACAAGTTAGTAAACTTTTGGGCTCGAGTAAGTTTTGCTGTATCGCCTGCCAAGATTTTAGGGGAGGAGTGACGCAGATATTTCATTAGACATCCTTCCCTCCTCTGCTAGAATCACAAATAGCACACTGCTCTGAACTCTGAAGTTGTAGCATGTCGTGTGAGGTGTCATTACATAATAATAATAATAATAATAATAATAATAATAATAATAATAATAATAATAAGCGTACGACTCGGTTGATCGACAGTCTCTCTTCGTTGTTCTTGAGGAACTGGGACTTGATTCCAAGACCCTCAACCTCATCAAGGCAACACTCACTGACACTATCTCCAAAGTTAAATTCATGGGGGAGATCTCTGAACCATTCCCGATTAAAACTGGCGTCCGACAAGGTGACGGCTTATCTCCGCTTCTTTTCAACCTCGTCCTAGACAAAGTCATCCGCGAGTGGGAAAAGGTATTGAAAGATATGGGATACTGGCGCCCCATACGACTAGGACGACCCAAAGACGGTATTGAGATATCATGCCTCGCTTTTGCAGATGACCTGGCCATACTTACAGATGATGTATTCACAGCCGTTAAACAAACTGAAACCCTTAGCGAATGTGCTGGAAAGGTTGGCCTACAAATTTCCTTTGAAAAGACTAAGTTCTTCTGCTCAAAATTTGACATCCAAAATTTGAACACGACACATGGGCAAATCAACCGAGTACCACACTTCAAGTACTTGGGAGAAATACTTGAACCAACGGGAGGCGAGAAGGCTGCCCAGAAAATTCGCCTACAAAAATTTCGGAAAGCCTACGGTAGGGTTCACAACATATACAATAAAAAGTGCTTGTCCCGCCATGCAAAGATCAGACACTATAATACAGTAATAAAGCCCGAAGTCTTATATGCCAGCGAGACCCTTACACTGAACGGGAAAGGTGACCTAGAAAACATTTTAAAAGAAGAAAGAAGAATCCTGAGGAAAATTCTCGGCCCCCGAAAAACAGAAGATGGATATAGAATGAGGTCACGCAAAGAGACAGAAGAGCATTCCAACATTGCAGCAGACATCCGCAAAAGACGTCTGAAATTCTATGGGCACGTCCACAGATTGCCGGTAAGTAGACTGACACACAAGATTCTCACTTACATAGAACATCTAAAAAACATTCCATGGGTACTAGAAGTGAAGAAGGATCTGGAAAAAGCCCAGATAAACCCAAATGACACCGCGGACAGAAACCTTTATAGGAAAAAAATTAATGGATGGAAAGTGCAACCAGAGAACGAAGTGAAAAAGAAGACTGGAGCAAAGTGGACAGAAGAACGAAAAAGGATCCACGGAGAAAGGATGAGAGCTGTTTGGCAACTCAGAAAACAGAATCGTTAGAGCTTTGCGTGATCCATTGGGTCCATACGCACATAATAATAATAATAATAATAATAATAATAATAATAATAATAATAATAATAATAATAATAATAATAATAATAATAATGTCATTTGCTTTACGGTCCTCTAACTACTTTTACGGTTTTCGGAAACGCTGGTGTCATTCGATTCGTCTCAGTGGGCTCTGTACGTATTCAGCTAAAACAAATCAAACTGTGAACATTTGAAAAGAAACGTACCGCTAGGAATTGCGGAACATTTATTTCTATCGTAATCGAAACATATTCAACCCTCTACCCTTCCTGCCTTTGAAATGTGGCGCCGGCTCGAGACATCCCAGGGTCGCTGACTGGGTACTACCCTCAGAGATATCTTCAGATATTATAAACTAACCTTAAATTAATCAAGCGGGAAGGATAAAAGAGAAGAAATAAAATAATTAAATAAAATCCGAATGAGAACATTTACGAATGCAAAATTTATTGAAAAAGGCTAAACTTTGGCAAAGCAAATATACTTCTATACAAACAATAAACTCTTCGGACCAAATATTGTTCACAACCTCTATCACCCTCGACTATAAAATATCAACCTCATGACTCATAGATTTCAAATCCTTCTAAACACATTACTTCATCTTATTACAATTCCCTTTCATCTTATTCATCAACTCTACTTCAGTAGTTCAAAAATTTTAATCCAATTCCATTCCACACATATCTTGGTACCACCATATTTCAAAATTTTCAATAATAAAATATTATAATAATCTATCATCATGACCTTCGTTAATTTGTCAAAGTACCTTTTTAAAATGTTAATACAACCAAAACTTCTTCCGTTCATTCTTTGAATAACAAATTCATATTTGCTCTCCATACCTTTAAGTTATTTCCTCACCATATTATAAACCTTGTAGTTACCATTTACTAAATACCAAATTATTTATTTAAATACACTCTTCGAAATGAAATGTATGAGGCTGTGTAAATTCATTAAGCAACATCCGCCGTGTAATTCACAACTCATCTTTTAATTAATTAAATCCATTGAATTCATTATGATTTACAAATTCGCAGTTATCAATGTCGGTATAATTGTTACCTTGAAAATCATAAGTTTATCCAATTAAGTTTGTTAGATTTGGTAATTCAATCCAAAATTTTATATATCATAAAATTATTCATCACAAATTTTATCTAAAAATAATCCCTATTATTATTTGAGTCCGAAACTCTTTAACTTATTCTTTCTCAATACATCCTCCCTCATATAATGCTGATAATATGGAACGCACGCACGAAATCGAAAAGTAACCCTGACATAAATAAATTAAATTAATTTACCGATTCATTAAAATGATAAATATCTCACATATGCTTAATTAGCTGTTTTATCATATACAAAACATATGCCTACCCTGTAGCAAGAAACCCTATACTATAATATTAAATACATCTTAACCTTCACTGATTCTACAGACAATGGGATGAACCTCATTGCCGCAAGTATAAACAACCACATGAACTGAATTCAACATCAAAAAAAAATATTGCAACTGCAAAATCAAAATTTGCATTGCCCACATATTGAAGAACATATAACATAAACAAACACAACATAATTTCAATCATATAGTCACAGGGGAAATCATTATACACTGGCTCGGCCGGGCATCGAACTCCGACCCTCAACATGGCATCATTACAGTGACCTATCATTATGCTTGCCGCAATGATCTGTCACGAAGTCTAGCTATCATTATTTAATCTAATTGTGCTGTCCTGAGTTCCACAAACAGAATTTTTCTTACGGATGAATGCGATATTTTGTTACTTATAAGACCTTACTACAGCTGCCATAGCCTCTCTAATACACAACGCGCCGTCCTGGTCTGTAGCCTTATCGCACGCCCGACTCATTTCATTGACACGGCATTCTAACATGTTCGCACCCACTTAAATTCTCTCTCTCTCTACTCTAAATGAAGCCATATGTTCCTCCACAATATCATGCGCCTGTGCGAACAGTTACTAATTATATAATACTCTCAATATATTTTATTCATTTCATATTTCACGTATTATTCTACATTTCTCACTCCATTATCAGGAACACGTATATCATTATGCCGGTATTTACATATATATATGGCGCTACACAATCATTGGTTCGACTCTTGCGGTCGGCATTTTGTGTCTTAGAGGTCCCTATTTCAACACTAGCTAACTACTTCTCGGACATTTTTAGGATGACAATTATTCCCTTCAGCACAAAATTTCTCATTGATTAACGGTGCACGTTACTTACTGATGACATATATTTTCCAAAATCCCACTGTAATGTGCCAGACAGTCCGGGTTCGAAACTTGGGTCAGTGAAAATTTTCTTGACGAACTTTTCATGCGACATGCCAGGTTAATCTATCTATTCCCTCTAACTAATCCTTACTGATGCCTCCTACGTCATTAAATATTCACACACGCACACGCTAATATTTGCTAGAAGATCACGCACTGAGAAAAAAAAAAAAACCATGTTTCACACCCGTAATGGAAAATCATTATTTACACACATTATTTCCACACTCGCGAAGACCATATTTTACCACACGCTAATATCACAATATGTACACCCCCCTAGGCATCAGCATAAAATAAAACCTAAAAAAAAACCTAACTATCCTTGCTACAGTACTTAAAAAGGAAAATAAACGAATAATCATGCATTAACTTATTTACAGTTAACAGCTAATCATGCACATGCTAGATAATGAATCAGGGTACTTATCGACTCGGCGACGCTCCATACTCAGCTCCACGGCCTCATGGTTTCAGGTCGGCCCCATGATGTACTTAAGCCATCATGCTAACGGCCTCAAAACCTGAACCCATACCATTCTCCACACCCATGGTCTTCACTCTTGTTGCTTTCATGAAATCACACGCTCATCGCTTCCTACTACACTAATATACATATAAAAAACACAGATAAAGTTAAATTATTCTAGCACATACACTTCTTCACAATTGTAATATACACTTTGTCTCTGCTTTCCGCGAGTTTACACGTGGCACTGCGATGCGTCCTTGTTTGATCTCGCTCCGATCCTAATTTTTCAGTTAATGTTGTAAAAATTCACCTTCTTGAATTTACAAAAATTTCGGTCATTATTGAGTTAAATGCAAAGTCTATCGGACCCGTAGTATCTTCGACAGCTAGTTATTTGATAGGAAATGCTCTAGATTAGGGTTCTCGTGAACCACATACACGTACGTCCGACACGTTCAAATTTCCGTAGCAGAGTGCCTGTTCTTAGCGGCTCGCGTCCTCTCCATGCACGCCAGATTCTGGATATGGAGCTCGGGGAACCCCATTAACAATGATGTAACATCCCGTCACATATGCCTGCGATTATTTATTCCAATAAATTGTTGCAAATACGCCGTCTTTAATTATTGTTCTCAAAATGGTTTAATCTTGTTTTCACCTTATCCCCTGGTGGATTTAAACATTTTTAGAAGTCATTTATGCGGCACCCATCTTTAATTTACCCCCATCATTCCAAAACCTGCTCTGCTGCGATTCGCTGCCTGAAAATGTTGCCAACTTAAATCTGGTGACTTTTGTCATCACACCTCATGGAATATTCCAATGCTTTCCATTTCATCACAAGATGACCTTGACACGTGGAACTATCTTTAAACCTGGGCAAGCGTAATGGCGCCACACATCCGGCCTATAATGTAACTGCGGCTATTCCCTCATATGCCATTTTTTTAATTTCTAATATTCTTAAAGACAATGATATGAGCCAATTGGGCTCAATATGAACAATTAATGGCTTCAAAATGGTCAAAAATGGAAACGAGGAAACAGAGCGGTTCGTGAGAATTACAAAAAGTCCAAAATAACTAATCCCGAATGTCAAATGACTTAGTGGGAGCGTTTCAAATTTAAGGTGGCTGAGCGGCGTAGGAAGTTATATCAATAGGGCACATGTTCATAGGGACATATTGTGTTTTTTTGAGGTGTATCATCCACCCTCCACCCACCGACCTATAATAACTCCCGCTTAATTTCCACATGTCTGGGAACACTGTGAACATCAATCGTCCGGGAATTGACATAACGTGCTAATCTCGTACTGTTCAAGAGTGAGTGATGAAAACCTTCAGAAATAAATGCAAATGCAAATGCAAATGCAAAAGCAGTCACCTTCGTATAGGCCATGAAGGCCCTTGGAGGAATGGAAGGTAAAGGCTTCCACCAATGTTAACCTCGACACGTGATGGGGTAGAGAGGTTAGCTCTAAGCCCGGCCGCCTTTCTTCTTCTTCTTATTCTTCTTCATCTTTTCCCGCTCATGCGGGGTCGACGTTTTTGACAAGTCTTTTCCATTTTCCTCGGTCCCAAATGGTGTTTTCAGTTAACTGCTTTTCTGCGAAGTCTTCCCGCACGCTATAGATCCATCTTCTTCTAGGTCTGCCTCTCTCCCTCCTGCCCTTCATCTCCAAGTCAAGCACTCTTCTTGCTACATAGTTCTCATCCCTGCGCTTAATGTGACCATACCGGAGCAACCGCCTTTCTTGAACTTTCTGTGATGCTTGAGTAACCTTAACACTGCCTCGTATGAAGCTGTTCTTGATATGGTCTTTCCTAGTAACACCACACATCCATCGTAGCATTTTCATTTCGGCTACATCCAACAGCTTATTTTGCGATTGTACTATTGGCCATGTTTCTGCACCGTATATCATGGCAGGTCTCACCGCACTTTTGTATACACTCCCTTTCACTTGGACATTTAGTCTCCTGTCGCAGAGGACACCAGACAGCCTTTTCCAATTTAACCAGGCAGCCTGAATTCGGTGTGTAATTTCCATATCTAGATTGCCATCATCAGATACAGTTGATCCAAGGTACTTGAAAAAATTACTTGCGAGGAGTTGATTTCCATCCATTTTCACACTATAATTTCCCTTTCCACCGAGGCACAAGTATTCTGTCTTATTCCGGCTGATTTTAAGACCTCTATCCTCCAGAGCTTTTCTCCAGTGTTCTAGTTTTTTTTTTTTTTTGCTATGGGCTTAACGTCGCACCGACACAGATAGGTCTTATGGCGACGATGTTCTAGTTTAAGTTCAAGTTGTTCTCTATTAGTGCTGCATAGTACGATGTCATCTGCAAATAGCATGCACCAAGGAGCTGGATCTCTAAGACTTTCAGAGAGAACATCCATTAACAGATTAAAGATATATGGACTCAGCGCAGATCCTTGATGGAGACCAACTTCAACTGGAATGGTTTCCGTTAGCCCTACACTGCTTCTAACTTGCGTCTTTGACCCATGATACATGTCCTGAATGATGCGCACATACTTCTCTGGTACTCCCTTGGATCTCATGCATCCCCATACTTCTTGGCGGGGCACACGATCATAAGCCTTCCCTAAATCAATAAACACCATATGTAGTTCTTTCCTCTTTTCTTTGTGTCTCTTTCCACGAGCTGTCTTAGAGATAAAATGGCATCTATGGTTCCTTTCCCTGGCATAAATCCAAATTGTTCTTCTGCTATTATTGTCTCCTGCCTAAGCCTACTTTCAATGACTTTTCCACAGATTTTCATAGTGTGCGACATGAGTTTTATTCCTCTGTAATTTGCACAATCCTGAATGTCCCCCTTTTCTTTAAAAATGGGGATTATGGTACTCTTCCGCCACTCATTGGGCATTATTTCCTGTTGGAATATTTGTTGGAATAGGTTTAACAACATATTTATTCCCTCTTCTCCCAGGCATTTTCAGACATCTACAGGGATTTCATCGGGGCCCGTTGCTTTTCCACTTTTTATTTTCTTCATAGCAGTTTCAACCTCTATCCTGCATATGTCAGTGGTTACATTATAATTTGGAACGCCATCTTCAAACACAAGTTGTTCATTCTCCTCATTACGCAGCTTTTTAAAATACTCCTCCCATCTCTTCTTAATTAGGTTCTCATCTAGAATTACCATTCCTTGTTCATTCTTCATTTGCTTGATGATGTGTGTTAGATCTTTTGATGCTATATCCTGTGCCTTAGCAATTCTGAAGAGCTTTGCCTCGCCCTCTTTGGTCTCTAAATTTTCGTAGACTTCATTCCATGCCAATGCCTTTGCTCTTCCAACAACTCTTTTCGCAGCTTTATTAGCTTGTCTGTAGTGTTCTCTATCTTCGGCTATTCCAGATTCTTCCCAGGCTTTCTTGGCTTGTTTTTTCATCTTTATCGCATTCTGGACCTCATCATTCCACCACCATGTTTCTTTATCAAGTGGAGCGCCTTTCCCAGATGTCATACCGAGAACTTCCATACCAACTTTCCTGTAGCTTCAGCGTTTACTGTCCACCATTTCTGAACACCTTCTACTAAATGTGCTTCTTGGATCACCTTTTCCTTGAATTCACTTCTCAAAATTGGAACTTCTAACCTCCACCATTTGATTCTTGGAGTAATTTTCCTTACTGCTCTCTTCTTCATCTCTGTGCATACATAATCAAGCACTAGCACTCTGTGTTGTGGAGCTACGGCTTCCCCTAGTATGACTTTGCAGTCCTTTACCTCCTTCAGATGCATTCTTCTACACAAGAGGAAATCTATTCGGCTTTCCCGTCCTCCACTTTTGTATGTCCATAGATGCCTCTCGCTTTTCTGGAAGAAGGTGTTACAAATCGCCAGATCTGAAGCCAAGGCAAAATTTATCACTCTCTCACCCTCTTCATTTCTTGTATCAAATCCCCAACCTCCATGCACTCTTCTCAATGTTTCTCCTTCAATACTGGTTCGAACGTGACCATTCAGATATCCACCTAAGAATACTTTTTCATTTGCTGGTATGCTGGAAAGTTCTTCTTCCAGGTCTCTCCAGAAATCATCCTTTTCTTCCTCTTCACAACCAACTTGTGGAGCATAAGCAGTTATAATTGTGAACTCTTCCCCACTCATTATTCTATCATTTCTTCTGTTTACACTGACCAGGCAGGTTACAAAGTCATTTGAAAGGATAATTCCAACACCATTTCTACCTGCACTGTTTGCTCCACTGTACAGCAACTTAAAACCACAGCCAAGCACTCTTGCCTTATTACCCTTCCACCTAGTTTCTTGAACACACAGAATTCCAATCCTCCTCATCATCATTAGATCCACAACCCCTCTACCCTTCCATGTCATAGATCCAACATTCAGTGTTCCAATTCTCACTTGAAATTGCTTCTTTAGCCAGGCCCGCCCATGGCCCGGTATCCTTCGCTCATTTCTCACAAAGGGCAGGCGGAATCCTTGCGCGTCGCTTCTGGGGCACGTCCTAGCAGTTTCCGAGTTTAATCTTGTAGAACTTGTCTTATTTGTATGGTTTTGGCTATTTAGTTTTAAAGCCGGATGCCCTTCCTGTCGCCAACCCGTTTCCAACTTATCGGGGATAATTTATGTAACCTCTGTGTCCTAGGCAACAATGTATCTGTCTTCTTCGTGGTTTCCATGGCAGTCTCAAAAAATCGATTAATATGGCTGACACGTTAGGCAAAGATTGTAAACATGATATCAAGTGCCTTTCTTCGGACTGTTATCTATGGATCAATTTTCAGTTAAAACAAGATGGCTGCCAGTTATGACACAAAAGTGATGTAATATTTGTGTCTAAAAACACTATTAAACAATGATATACTTACAAGATAACATTAATCCGCCTTGAGTACACATTATATTGTCACGAACACTGCCAGGAAACCATAAATGAAGTACTGTTCTTACTTAAAGATGTAAATACGGCGCACCCAAGCTACACATGATCAGATGTCAATGAGCGCCTTTGCCCCCAGGAATTAACCTGATGCTCATTTTTGGTGTAGGCTGAGTGAACCTCAGGGCCATATGCGCCTCCGGAAGTGGAAATCTCCTTTCTTAAATTTTACGACTTCGTGACGAGGATTCGAATCCATGTCCTTCCGGGCGAACCGAGCACGCCTTTACCGCCTCGGCCAGGCAGCCCCTTCAGAAATAAATCCACCTGTGATAATTATTGTTTCAACTTCGGCGTGTCTCACTGTAAGTACGCTACACACACTGAACACGCTTCACACTTGTTGGCACTATGTTGTTAAGGTTTAAACAGTTCGTAGGTTACTTAATGTAGGCTACAAGAAGAGTAGAAAACATTCGATGCGATAAGTTAGTGCGACTTTAAACCACTGGAAAAAATAATTAAAAGAATTATCACGAGAAATTACGAATGAAAATTAATATTTTGAGATGAGCAGTAGGAACTAAACTACCGAATTTAGTTTTGTAAGTTGTTTTACGTCGCACCGACACAGATAGGCTTTATGGCAACGATGGGATACGAAAGGGCCAGGAATGGGAGGTGATCGTAGCCTTAATTAAGGTACAGCTCCAGGATTTACCTGGCATGAAAATTGGAAACCACGGAAAACCATCTTCAGGACTACCGCGAGTGGGGTTCAAACCCATTATCTCATGAATGCAAGCTAATAGCTGCGTGACCCAAACCGCGCGGCCACTTGACCGGTAACTGATGAAGACAAATTACAACCCGTTAATTTCAAACAGATGATGGTTTTCCGTGGTTTCCCATTTTCAGACCAGGCAAATGCTGGGGCTGTACCTTAATTAAGGCCACGGCCGCTTTCTTCCAACTCCTAGGCCTTTCCTATCCCATCGTCGCCATAAGACCTATCTGTGTCGGTGCGACGTAAAGCCCCTAGCAAAAAAAAAATTCAAATAGGCCTATTACAGTAATAAAAATAAAGTTCTAGAATGAAATACAGTAGGTGAACTTCTTTTCAGGAAAGACCCATGATGATGATGATGATGATGATGATGATGATGATGATGATGATGATGATGAGTGAGTAATAATTTAAATTCGACTTTTTCTAACTATACCCAAAATTAAAAAATCTATTAATTATCAAAATTGGAACTACATTGGCAGGTTGCATTGCACTCAACAGTACAATACAACAGTTTTCACAAAGGAAGGTCACGGGCTGAAAATAAGTAGGACGCACAGTTAACACAGGTACATGCGCACCAGAGAGAGTATAAGTAGAGATGACGACGAAGAAGAAAAATAAGAGCGACAATTTGGACAGAATATTTCCGAAACATAATCACGCAACTCAATGGAACTCAGTGGCGCTATTTCTGTAAGCTCTCACTACCCTGTGACGGATGAAAGTGCATTTCTAACACCGTCAGGGTGACACCTCTGTTCCAACGCACCATTTCATCAATGCCATTGACCGACACTCTCTGAAGTTGATGAACGACCACTCTGCGTCAAGTCTTTTACAGAAGTTCGACCATCTGCAAATTCACGGTACCATTTCAGCACTTCACATCTACTCCATACACACATACAATCCGTAGCTTAATGATCTCTGCCAACAGAACTCTCACATCTTCAGTATCCACTCATTAAGTACCTCAATCATTTTCAGGTTACTGTTGTGGCATCACCCAGCCTGTCAATAGGGCTACACGTGAGCCGAGTGTGTCGGAGTGATAAAATGGAAACTTATTTTCAAACAGAACGAGCAGCGTAAAGTGGATGAGGGATATGACAGTGACACTTTTGTCAAAGCGGCGACGTCACACGGAATTTTTAATAGCGTCAGCTCGTTACAGCAAGAAGGCATCTGGCCGTAAAACTCGCCTGCCACGTTCCAAATTTTATATCAATGTCATTGCGTTTGCATAAACAAATAAAGATATGGCGATACATGTAATAATAAGGATTTTCTCCCTGCAACTCAACAATGGCTCTGGAGGCAAAGAAATGACCGAAATCTGTCATGAAAACAGCATACGAGGAACTAGTCAATCAGCTGGTACACTGCTATTTTATGCATCTCAGCCCACGCTTGAATCAGTGTTGTCAGCTCATTTTCTACAATTTTCCTACAGACAAAAAAAAAAATGTCCATATATTAACTCTCAAATCGTTAATCCGGAGAACTGTACGAAAATAAATCATAAGAATACCGAATAAGAGTACTGATTAAGAAAAAGACTATTACAGGTAAAACACCTAATTATACTGATATAGTATAAAGAAAAAGAGCTATTTACAATATGGAAGGTATATATTAATGAAAATGAAGTTAATATCCATTTTATTATTACCCTTCCTCTTCCTATTGTCAACGGCCGTAGCCGTGTTGAAACACCGGATCCCGTGAGATCTCCGAAGTTAAGCAACATTGGGCGTGGTCATGAGTTGGATGGGTTACCACGCGCTGTTGGTGGGGGGTACGGGAATGGAGGAGCGGAAAGGAACTGGCCACCCTACCGCACGTAAACTCCGGCTCAGGAGTACCTCTGCGGAGGTTCAGACCTGCCTTCGGGCAGAACAACCCTTACCTCTTCCTATTCTTGGCCCATTTGGGTAAATAAATATTTTGGCTTTTAGTTCCGAGTTCTTTCAAGCTTCCTCGTAATTCCGTTCACGGCGTTGACACCATAAAGAGTAGGACTAACTGCTACTACCGTGTTTCTTGAAACGTAAACGCCGACTGGAAACTGTACCGCATGAACTGCTTGTCTATCACTATATTAATACAGCTAACTGAATTCACTGCTACGTAAAATGTTGCGGGCTGGAAACAACGAATGGATCGACCTAGCAGATGACGATATCACGCCCACCAACATAACAGTGAGCTTTTCTGCTACAGTAAAAGTACTCACATTATATTTCGAGGTATTTGGTCTCAATATTTGACAGCAGCAAAATCCCTAAGTTCTGGAATGAATTCTAAAATCCGTTCCCCCTTAAGAGAAATTGGCCAAACGTCGCTACTCGGAGGGACATGTCACTACGTTTGGAAACACTGGCTAGAGACGCCTCTTACAAGGTAGAGCAAGTGCCCGGTAACAACTTTACTGACTTCGCAAACAATTAACAGTTTCCAGTCTAGTAAATGTATTCATCAGATCTCTTACCTTCTTTGATTGAAGAAATTGAAAATGAACAGTGGTTATTCTTATGAACTGAATTTTTCTATTTACGCGGGACAACATTCCTGCTAACTACAGTATATTACGTCAACCTAATCACGGTTGCCAGGCTTATTACCTCAAATTATGGCATCACGAAACCAAAATTACTGGTCATTACCATTAATTATAGTTTGTCTTTCAAATCGCCTCCAAATTCGCAAGCCTTGAACCGATGATATACAGTGCGTGCCAACAACATATTCGCACGTATACAAGACAAGAAACCGGGCGAGTTGCCGTGCGGTTAAAGGCGCACAGCTGTGAGCTCGCGTCCAGAAGATAGTGGGTTCGAACCCTACTGCCGTCCGCCCGTGGTTTCCCATTTTCACACCATGCAAGTGCTGGGGCTGTACCTTAATTAAGGCCACGGCCGATTCCTTTCCATTCCTTGGTCTTTCCTATCCCATCGTCTCCAAATGACCTATCTGTGTCGGTGCGACGTAAAACAAATAGCAAAAAAAGACAAGAAACGAATAATTAGAATCATGCTGCTTATACCAGACAAATGTAAATCACTGTGGTATTTTAGTAAAGGATTTAAGACAGTACTAACTTTTCGCTCTCGTTACTCCGATTCATCAAGACGTTTCTGAAAATTACGAACATGCTGCGTTCGCATTAACTGATTTTTTCTTTTTCTTATAACTGTTAGGTTCTTCGCCGGCCTCGCTGTGTAGGGGTAGCGTGCCTGCCCCTTACGCGGAGGACTCGGTTTCTATCCCCGGTCAGGTTAGGGATTTTTACCTGCATCTGAGGGCTGGTTCGAGGTCCACTCAGTCAAAGTGATTACAATTGTAGAGCTATCTGACGCTGAGACAGCGGCCACAGTCTAGAAAGCCAAGAATAACGGCCGAGAGGGTTCGTCGTGCTGACCACACGACACCTCGTAATCTGTAGGCCTTTGGGCTGAGCTGCGGTCGCTTGGTAGGCCATGGCCCTTCGGTCCTGTTGCGCCTTGGGGTATGGTTTGGTTTGGTTTGGTTACGTTCTCCAGTCTGCCGAAACTAATTAAACTATCTGGAAAAGAAAACCTATGGTAACAGTGTTATACTTGAAAAAGAAACAATTTATTATTTAATTAGTTTCAGCAGACTGAAGAACCTAACAGATATAAATTAACTGAGTGGAAACTGAAAAGAGATGGCTTAAGATAATACCAAACAACGTATCAATTTTGACAAAATGTGCTCTGAAGCGACCGGAATCACTCTATTTACCGACCTCGGAGAAACTGGCTGAACATTGTTTTTGCTAGAATCGCGTCTGGTTCGTTGGTTACGAAATAATAACCTAGGCCAACATGCAAAGGATTGAGAGCTGCAGGAGTGGTGAGTGTGTGTGTATTCCACGCGTAGACAAATAGAGTATCAAGAGAGAGCGCCCCAAGGTATCATGTTAAATAGACTTTCATCCTTAAAAGTTTCGAAATAATGTTTAATTGCGCTCTGATCCATTCTGTTTCTGGTGATGGTGGCGATGGTGGTAATTTCTTTACGCGGATGTGCACATAGGCAATCATATCAGTTTAATTCTAATCAGCAATGGAAAGGGAATAGATTCGATCGTTCGAAAGATGAAGGTGTGGGCAAAACAAAGGGAATGATCACGAGGGGCGTGAAAATGAGCCTGGCCTTTCTATACATGTCAGGATTTAGGTACTGAGACTGTTTAGCGTACAATAAAGTATCGTATCTGATTTGAAATTATCGTACGGTTCCATTATCCGATGACCTAGGCTTAATACAGGTAGATTTGAGTGATGCTAGTCAGGACTGCTTGAGATAGTAGTAGCGTTTGCCTTGTGTAAAAATTATACTGTTCGGAAACCCACACAGTAGGCCATCGACACCGTGTTTCGAACTGAATATCTCCTGAATATATGTTTACAGTTTCACTACCCATCATCAACATTGATATTCAAACCCTGTTGAATATAACGATTCTTTTTCCAGTGAAACCACAGAAAACACTAGGTGGTATTGACAAGTGATGTGCCAATTACTGGTGTCCACTCTCATTCAAAGATTAAAATGGGCTGCCGACATAACCTTAAAGATAGATAAGTGCTCGTGTCTTACGCTGATGGTAAAAGGATTAGAGTTCTGACAGAACTAAGTGACATTTAACATGATTAAATAAGAGAGATCTGTGCATTTAGATTTATTAGATTAAGGTCATACTTTCACTATAAAACTACGACTCTGTTAGATCTCTTATTCTGCCTTCTCCACCGCTCTTCACGTACTCCAGTGGGCAATCGGGAATGATCTGTAGCGAACATGTGGACGTGACGCAGTGTTATGACTAGATGCCCTTACTGAAATAAACCCTACTCTAACTGGAGAGATGTATCAACTACACAGGTGTCCAAAACTTTACTCACGCTTCGGCATGAAAAGAGTACCCACAACATCGGTATGAAGCATGTAGGCCTACTGCTAGATTTATGAAGATATGTTTGAAGGTATATTTGACAACTGCAATCAGTTCACTTGCTCAAAGTATCACCTATTATCATCGAGGTGCTTAATTTCAGCAAAGCACAGCACGAACAATGGTGACAAAATTATTAATAATAATAATAAGAAGAAGTAGAAGAAGAAGAAGTTTGTATTGCTCCTCTGAAAGGCGGGGTGGGCCATTCAGAGAGTAACGCCCTCTCTCTGGTCAGGAGATTTTGAATGGTTGGGAAGAGAGAGAAGAGGCGAAAGCTTAAAGACCAGAGTAGTGGTTGTAAGTATAGATGAGATGAATAGTGTTTTCGGCCACTTGGCTATTTATTTTATTGATTGTTACATTTTTTGATCGGGAGTGTTTGACAGGATTAATATTTACTTGTAGTTTGATATGGCGGCGGAATAGATAAACTGGTAGTGGGTAATGGGTGGTTGATTGGATATGAACTTCTGACAGGGATAATGGGTGTTAAAACGAATGGCTCTCACGTCGCGTCGGGGTGGCAGTGAAGTGATGTACCATCCCGCTGGTGGTAAATATTCTCAGCCGTATGGATGGGCAATAAAATGGACGTGCGCATCATATCGAGATACGCAGGTAGCTAGGGATCATATCCTAAGTAATGGATGGTCCTATGAATCCCCTGGATGACAATTCACACATACATTCTTCTTCTTCTACTTTGAGTAATTCAGTCCCTGCGATGAGTCTTCTCCAACTGGGTCGATTCTGTGCAGTATATTTTGCGTCTGCATACCTCCTGCATCCTGAGTTTACAAGAAATGTCAACATGAATGTCTTTCTTGATCTCCCACGGGGGTGTTTCCCTGCTATCTTACCTTACAATTTTTTTTTTATCAGGACATTCGAAGCCTATGGCCCATCCAAAAAATTGTCTCTTCCTACTCTGACTCAACAGCAGTCCCTTTTCTTGGACAATGATCAGTACTTCAGTATCGGTATTCTTCTCCACCCAACTTATAAGTTGCAACCGACGCTGACACCACATCTCATATCTATTGATATCACTCTTAGTTAACGCCCAGGTTTCAGCACAATACAGCGCAACAGACCAAATATAAGATTTCATTTTTCTTTTACGTAAGGTGAGGGACAATGTTTTCTGACATAGAAGGGACTGTTTATCCCTGAAGGCATGCTTTGATATTGGTATTCGTGTTTTTATTTCAGTGTGACACTGAAAGTTTTCTGTTATGATCTGGCGAAGGTATTTGAACTGTGCTACCTGTTCTACACGCTCACCACTGATCATCACGTGCAATTGATGTGAGTTCCTCCTAAACATCATGACTTTTGTTTTATTAAAATCGATTTTCATACAAAATTCCTTAGCTTTCTCATTAAGCTTTAGCTACATTTTGAATAAAGTTGTTGACTACCCTCAACTATAGCTTGATCATAGGCAAATTTGATGGTCGGTATTAGTCTCCCTCCTATTTTCAACCCAAGCTTCGATTTTGTTAGAGATTCATTGATGATATTCTCAGCAAACACATTAAACAGAAATGGTGAGAGCAGAGAGCCTTGTTTCATTCGTTTCAGTATCTACACAGGGACTGTTAGTTCGTTGCCAGACCTAATAACTGCATTTTGATATTTATATAAATTGTATAACACTTGTATCATGCGATTTGGGCAACCTATCTCAACGACAAGTGGAAACAGACTAACTCCGGCAAATGGACAGCCTTGTCCACATGAATGTGCGGACCAAGTCTGAGCTTCATCAGAACACATAATTGTCCCCATGAAGTCGCATTCTGATGTCCCATGTCTCGAAAACTACTACTGCATTCGTCAATCCATATGGGTGAAACACTCCATTTCACTCTCTTCAGGATTCGTCGTACGCTACAACGATTCATCTCACGCCCTCGTTGCTTGACGGACTTCTGTGGTGAGTGTGTAAAGGGTTGTAACAACATATCCGACGACACAGGATTTTCTGTTGAGTGACTCTCCCAGATCGGTCCTTTTGCACATCTGGTTTCAAACGTATAGCGATTGCGTACCGGTCAGTTGTGCGCGTGGCTCTGTGCTGCCATCGTTGTCACACTTGACACACATTCTCTCCCAGTACTTGAAAATATCACTTCAAAACGGCATTATGCTCTTCGTATACCAAACGTGTCTACCATTTTGTCTGACTCTCCTGGCAGTCAAATAATGGTTTGGCAACTGTAGACCTTTAAATAAGACAATACAATACTACACATACCCGCCACAATTCAAATCGTACTTTTAAAACTCGCACAAATAACCGCTACAAAAATATATGTACAATAATTGTACCCCTAAAATACTGCGGTGATTGACAGTGTGGTGTATTGTCCGTAAGCAAAATGGCTTGTGCCCATTAAGACAGACACCTGTCCCCCGAGACAAAGAAATTAACCAGAAACAGCTTAAATTTCAGGGCCAGCCGGTATCGAGCACGGTACCCTCTAAACTGTTACGCTGACCTTTCAGCCATTGAAGCATACATCAAATATAATAATAATAATAATAATAATAATAATAATAATAATAATAATAATAATAATCTATGAAGTGTGGACTCGTCATATGTGCGGTTAGTGACAGGGTAGACCCGTTCCTGAGAACATAATAGGATCTATATCTATTATTTTGACATCATACGGGTAATGGTGTTGGTGTACTCCTCTAATTCCACGGGACCTCTAATTTTACCTGGAATATTGTAGTTCAGATTCCATGTAAAACTGGAGGTCCAGTGGCTATGATCACGATATCAACAGTTACGTAAACCTATACGCTTTTTGCGCGAGCTCCTTTGAAGATGGTATGGATAGTAAAATAGTAAGAAATAGTAATAAAGATTCAGTAAGTTCTATCAAACACCAATTTTATGCCATGAACAACCCATAATATTTACTAACCCAGTACTGACGTTCCAGTTCAAGAATCTAGATAACCGAATTAATTACAAGGAGACCTCATACCGCAGACAATCGTTCCTTTAACTCCCAAAGAGCCTTCTTCTAATTAGCAAAATACAAGCTAGTCAATTAGCTGTTCTAATGACTACACAACTGACCTTCGTGTTCAAGCTCAGTGGCTGGCTAATTGCTTAAATTGACCCATTTCTCTCCCGACAATCCACTCCCATAGCAAGGATTACAGCAATTTGGTTCGATCAGGGAGCACATTGATCTGTGGGAAGAGAGCAAGCCAGAAGAATCCTGAACAGTGCTTTGTTACGTAACGCGAGACAAAACAAAATCCTACTTCTTGATCAAACGATTCAATATTGGGTGTGTTAACAATATTAAACCACCTTTAAAATATGTCGAAAATGAACTGAATGATTACATGAAAATGCTCCTCTCGCGACTACCAACTGATGAGACAGTATTCATTTATTGTAATCATTACTAATTCAGCCGGGCTGAGTGGCTGGCCTTCTGACTGCAAATCGGCAGGTTTGATCGTGGCTCAGTTCGGTGGTATTTGAAGGTGCTCAGATACGTCAGCGTCGAGTCGGTAGGTTTATCGGCACGTAAATGAACTCCTACGGGACTAAATTTCGGCGTAACGCAAATAGTATTATTATGTTATTATTACTAATACGGGCATTTAGTTCTTTATAAAAATACATACTTAACGTATTTCAAATAATAAAATGCTACGAAACTAATTAAAATACCATTTTCTTATACAGTGACCACCAAACAATTGTCAAGCGAAGCACGCATAGTGAGCTGACGGGAACGACTGGATGTACTCTGACACTCAAGGGACGAGCAAGGGGGAGGCAATAGCTTCTTTGTCTCATCCTCTGTACTCTAAGCTTCGGTCGTTAGTAGGACACTGTACTTGTGCTAGTGACACACGTACAGTACAGTACTTCAACAGGTGCTACAACACTAAGGTACGAAAATGAAAATCATTGCCTGCATTTCTGTTTTATGATACAAAGCTGTTTTCTAATTCCTTCATATTGAAGAGAACAGCAGCTGTCACGATCGGGAAAGATCAGAAGGGTTCTGGAAGAATATAGCCTGTTCTTCTCGTCAGCTCGCTACGTGCGCTTCGGACACGTTTGCCGTAAACTCTTGGTTGGTGGTCTCTGTATACATGTTGTGTCTAACCCGTTGTATTAACTGCTGGTGTTGATCAAAACAAGAAAAATATCGCTATTGTAATACGTCTATAACAACAACAACAACAACAACAATACTAATAATAATAATAATAATAATAATAAAATGATAATTAATAACATTGGAATAGGATTAAAATGATAACACATGAATAAAATAAACTGCTTAATCGCCTCACGCATGGGCGTCTATTGTAATATTAATTAATTGAAATTGAAAAAGAATTAAATATAATTAATCGAAATGTCCGTAGTATGGGCGCCAGATTTCATCATAATGGATCCTCAAATTTTAATAAAGCATGATAATTCTCTCTCCCAGGGCGTCTACATAAAAGCTGCGTACTGGTACATCTGCTTCAGGCCTTACCTAACCTTCTCGAAACGACTAAATAGGTAGGATCAGCACCTAGGTTCATAAATACCTCCACTGATTCTAAAATAATTAACTGTAATCTGAACAATATCCTGCATGAGCACCTTATCAGCACATCAAAATGTGCATATAATACACACACACAAAATACTACCGGAAGACTCCATATTTAAAACAACAGAAACAGTGGGAAACCAAAAGCGAGGGCCAAGCTACCATTTGCAGTCAGTCCGTTGAACATTCAATTGCAAAGCACATATATGTAGATAAATACCCTTCACTGTCTCTGTGTATCAACACAACTTGCATATTCTCATAATTGGCACTTGATATATCACACAGACACTGCACCTTTCTAATACGGTCTTCACTGATTCTAACACTTGGTTTGAAGATACTTCCACTCGAGCAACACACGCTTGTTCTTCCAGACCATAAATTATGGGAAGTCTGAGATACAATATAGCTCTCACTAACATATAACAAGACACCAAGCCGCCATCCAGTGATAAAATACCAAGTGCCTAAGCACTCCACAGTTTGTAGGTCAGTACCACATATCACATTCCACAAAATTACACGTCAACCACGTTCCACAAAACTTTTAGGGAAACTGATGTTTCACCAAACTTCTTAAGATAAGCAAGTTTCACATAAGTTACATCTCCTTTCACGTTCCACCAAAGATTCAAGAAAAGAATTTTTCACAAAAGTTACATCTCCTCTACGTACACCAGAGTTCTTAAATCAAATCCTCAGCTGTTTTCAATCAAGTCCTCTCCGTCTTTTTTTCCGGGGGCGGGGGGCGAAGATCGCTTCCCCCGCGTGGCAATCGTCACTTTCCCACAATGTCTCCGACATGTTATTAGTTCTAAGAAAAAGAAAAAGCAGGGAGGAGTGGGAATGTGATACCCCAATGCTCAGCATGTTATCAAGCCAGATGTGCTGATGGGTATCAATGGCGATATAATCGGGTAGTAAGGGTCAGGAAAAAACCACGTAGGGGGAAATAGAAAGATGCCTACATGTATAACCTCTCCGTCGTTTTCTCACATGCCTAAATAGACCTCAGCTTCCCCCTTCTCTCACATGGTACGTCTATATTGATCCTGACCATCCAATCACGAGTGGAAGATCCTCTTGCCATACGAAGACCACGCCACAAACCTCTTCCGGAACCCAAGACAATAACAACCAGGCTGCGTCATCGGACACTGAGCTGTTCCACATGACTCACTCAAACTTCCCGAGTTGTAAATAGCACTGTTTTCCCATCCGCTTGTACAAAAATAATTACTCATATCACATTTGAAGACCTTCCAGCTTAAAATACTAAGAATAAATATACACTGACTGACAGAGCAAATGCAACACCAAGGAGGAGTGGTTCGAAAGGGATGAAAGTTGGGGAAAAAACAGAGTCGGCACGGAAGAATAATTGATGTTTATTTCAAACCGATATGCAGGTTACACAATGCGCACGGCATCGACTCAGTAGGATGTAGGACCACCGCGAGCGGCGATGCACGCAGAAACACGTCGAGGTACAGAGTCAATAAGAGTGCGGATGGTGCCCTGAGGGATGGTTCTCCATTCTCTGTCAACCATTTGCCACAGTTGGTCGTCCGTACGAGGCTGGGGCAGAGTTTGCAAACGGCGTCCAATGAGATCCCACACGTGTTCGATTGGTGAGAGATCCGGAGAGTACGCTGGCCACGGAAGCATCTGTACACCTCGTAGAGCCTGTTGGGAGATGCGAGCAGTGTGTGGGCGGGCATTATCCTGCTGAAACAGAGCTTTGGGCAGCCCCTGAAGGTACGGGAGTGCCACCGGCCGCAGCACATGCTGCACGTAGCGGTGGGCATTTAACGTGCCTTGAATACGCACTAGAGGTGACGTGGAATCATACGCAATAGCGCCCCAAACCATGATGCCGCGTTGTCTAGCGGTAGGGCGCTCCACAGTTACTGCCGGATTTGACCTTTCTCCACGCCGACGCCACACTCGTCTGCGGTGACTATCACTGACAGAACAGAAGCGTGACTCATCGGAGAACACGACGTTCCGCCATTCCCTCATCCAAGTCGCTCTAGCCCGGCACCATGCCAGGCGTGCACGTCTATGCTGTGGAGTCAATGGTAGTCTTCTGAGCGGACGCCGGGAGTGCAGGCCTCCTTCAACCAATCGACGGGAAATTGTTCTGGTCGATATTGGAACAGCCAGGGTGTCTTGCACATGCTGAAGTATGGCGGTTGACGTGGCGTGCGGGGCTGCCACCGCTTGGCGGCGGATGCGCCGATCCTCGCGTGCTGACGTCACTCGGGCTGCGCCTGGACCCCTCGCACGTGCCACATGTCCCTGCGCCAACCATCTTCGCCACAGGCGCTGCACCGTGGACACATCCCTATGGGTATCGGCTGCGATTTGACGAAGCGACCAACCTGCCCTTCTCAGCCCGATCACCATACCCCTCGTAAAGTCGTCTGTCTGCTGGAAATGCCTCCGTTGACGGCGGCCTGGCATTCTTAGCTATACACGTGTCCTGTGGCACACGACAACACGTTCTACAATGACTGTCGGCTGAGAAATCACGGTACGAAGTGGGCCATTCGCCAACGCCGTGTCCCATTTATCGTTCGCTACGTCAGCAGCACAGCGGCACATTTCACATCATGAGCATACCTCAGTGACGTCAGTCTACCCTGCAATTGGCATAAAGTTCTGACCACTCCTTCTTGGTGTTGCATTTGCTCTGTCAGTCAGTGTACAAATGAAATAATAGTAATAATACGAATAATGACAATAATATCTCTTACTTCTGAATACAGTGCGAGGGTGTGATATATTTACTATCACACTATGAACGTATGCCTGAAATGCGTTGGTATTGACGTACAGGGCACTGCACATGGCCGTTGTCCGTTTTGTTCACAGACAAGGCCACCGTTAGATGAGATGGCATCCTAAATTTGCATAACACACATGTAGGCAGTTGAAAATCCTCACGGCACGGTTGTCACTAGTCATCAACAGCACTTCGGGCGCAATGTGTGGTATAGGCCTAATCCATGATGAACTGATCGGCCCGTGTATGTTACCTCGTAGAAAATTTCGTGCGTGTTAGAGCGACGTTAAACTACTAGCAGCAGTAAAAGTTAATAACCATAAGCGCTAAAATATTTCTGTATTGTTCCATGGAATGGAAGAAGACGACGACGAAAAAAAATTTAACGAACCCACATGCACGAGTACTGGGCAAAAGTTAGAGTATAGTAGGAGAAGAAACAGTTGAAATAACGTGGTCTTTGGTTGACAAAAACGAGATGAAATGAAATGGCGTATGGCTTTTAGTGCCTGGAGTGTCCGAGGACATGTTCGGCTCGCCAGATGAAAAATCTTTCGATTTGACTCCCGTAGGCGACCTGCGCGTCGTGATGAGGATGAAATGATGATGAAAACGACACATACACCCAGCCCCCATGCCAGAGAAGTTAACCAATGATGATTAGAATTCCCGACCCTGCCGGGAATCGAACCCGGGACCCCTGTGACCAAAGGCTAGCACGCTAGCCATTTAGCCATTGAGCCGGACAAAAACGAGATAAGGGGAAGAACAAAAGTTGTATTTATAATTAGAACTACGAATTGGAACGTATAGTAGTTACCATTCTTGCAATAGCTTAGAACTGAAGGTTGAAACTTCCGAAAAATCACCTGGGAAAGGAAAGTGGGACTGGGATTTGAATAAGTTTTTTGTCAGTAGTTTTCACGAGCCCTTCAACAATTTCTTAAATGCATGACGTTGGACAAAGATAACACTGAAACTTGCGTGCGTTTTATGGCCTGTTCATGTCTACATTCATGACTAAGGGATTCAACGCTCGATAACACCTATCACTTTAGCCTACTTTTGCACTTCTCATTACAGCGTATTGGTCGTCCATGTTCAAAGACTCAGAAGTCGATTGGCGATCAATACGTCCAGAAGGTAAGCAGTGGCTCTAAGTCCATATTGTCTGGTCGGCCGTCTCTTTTTCCAAACTCACCGTGACACAATACTGTTTTTAGATCCACGGCTGTAGCCATTATTTGCTGACCGGAACTTTTCTGTGTCGTTAGATTTTAACAAATTCTCCTATAATGACAGAAGGGTGTGGTGGTAGACTGACAGAATTTTTGTACTTCGAATCCTGGTCAATACATGGGATTGTTGGAATAAAGGATAATATGCCCGTGTGGTTCTGAATCTATGTAAACCTTCAAAGAGGTACTGACACAATAAAGGGAACGGCCATTAATAGCGTGAAAATGAAAAGACAACCTACGACTCACAAACAAGAAACCGGCGGTGTTCACGGACGTCAAAAAATGACTAAGAAATGCCGGATAGTACAGAATAAATCAAGGAGGCTGGCATGAGTAAGTGGAAGCAAGAAGTCCAGTGGTACCTTGTTCATGCTCTGCGGGTTCCTCACTTTATTCAGCTCTATAGCGGCAGTCAGGTGAAACTATCGCCCACACTCACACCGGGATAGCATAAATGGTGCTCGAAGTTTACGAAAAGCCAGTTCCAGTACAGTACTCCACCGGAGATGAGGTATATTTTTTGTAATGAGAAGAGGTTGTTAATTTGGCTTAGAAAGAAAAAGAATTCGCATGTGGGAGATCATATTACCACGTAAGCTAGAATGGTCTAATAATATTTTATTCTCTTGCGCACTGTAAATATTAATCGCTGGCTTTGCGTCGCTAATGCAACACTTAAATCCCTGAGGTAATAACATCTTACAAGTGCATAGAGGGCCAATTGCAAGCTCTGTTTCATACAGTACGTCCGTTGGAACTTCCATCTGTTCACCAAAATGAATCACAAAACGACTCACGATAACTATATAAATAATTATTAGGCCCTCAGAAATGAGCATACAAAATTACACGCATGCATACCTCTTCATCATAAACAGTTCAGCGTTCAATCTGCAAGCCTGTGTAAGTTTACTAAACGCTTCCACGATCATCTATTTGTAACTAGTTCTGTGACCTCGTTTAGTGCCATATATCTTACCCTTAAATCGTTAGAAACTGGGTGTAGTCATCGTCGTATTAGTCTACCATTATTCTACTAGGTAACGTATCTTCCTCCATTCGTCACACATGACCTCACCACCAAAGCCCGTTTATGCATACCGCATCATCAATCGAGTTTATTCCTAACTTATCTTTCTCTGGTCATTCCGAGTACTTTTCTGCCATTATAGGCCTACTCACCTGTTTGTACCAGCGATTGTTCTATCTCTTTTCTACCTGTTAGATCTAACTTAAGAATAAGATATCCCGATTCCAGACAGCTTTCACTCCCATATACCAAAGTCAGTCTGAAAATAGACTGGTATGAAGACAGTTCCGTCCGAAAGATGACTTACTTCTTACAGACTACTGTTGATCGCAACTGTGAGCTCACTGCATTAGCTTTGCTATACCTCGATTCAATTTCACTTACTACACTACCATACTGGGAGAATAAACATCCTATATACTTGAAAGGATCTGCCTGTTCTAGTTTCCTATTCACAACCTGACATTCAGTTCCATCAGGTTTCTTCACTAATTACATAATTTTAGTCTGCACCTATTTTCAAGTGCCAAAATATAAGATTGCAGGCTTCCGCACAGTCTGCCATTAAGACTAAGTCGTCGGCATAGGCCAAACTGCTTACTATATTCCCACCTAACCTAATCCCTCCCTGCCACTTGATACCTTTCAACAGATTATCCATGTACACTATCAACAAAGTTAGAAAATTACAGCCTTGTATAACATCTTTAAGTATATTGACCCACGAAGTCATTCTACGAACAAATCTCATTGCAGTCCAATTGTGGACATAAATGCCTTTGATTGCTTTCAATAATCTACCCTTAATCCCATAATCACTCAGTACGTGTAACATATTTTCCATTAATACTCTGTCACATGCCTTCTCTATATCTACGAGACATAAATAATTGTCTATTCATCTATTCTTTAATTGTCTAGCGATTACAGTCATTTCCAAATATTGTAATAACTATTCTTGTGATACATAAAATAATGACAATATTAATAATATTGTTATTTTGCTTTACGTCCCACTAACTGCTTTTACGGTTTTTGGAGACGCCAATGGCAATATTAATCATATTACAAATTCTACTTTATTTATATTGAAAATTGAAACAAATACATATATTATAAATAAGTATACAAAATGCTCCGGAGAATAGTAAAGATATCAAAGTATGAAATGAAGTTTTATCTTTCCAGACTGACGAAAGTCATGATAAGATGCTGGATTAGTGGAGGTTTCCTGACAAAACATGGAATTTACCCCCATCACCATATACATATTGTTGTCGAACTTTAACGCCGTACAACATCCAAGTCAAGCATTTCCGCACATGGGCCTACTCTTGAAGCATGATCAGTTTATCGTCGTCCGAGTCGTTGGCTGAATGGTCAGCGTACTGGCCTTCGGTTCAGAGGGTCCCGGGTTCGATTCCCGGCCGGGTCGGGGATTTTAACCTTCATTGGTTAATTCCAATGGCCCAGGGGCTGGGTGTTTGTGCTGTCCCCAACATCCCTGCAACTCACACACCACACATAACACTATCCTCCGCCACAATAACACGCAGTTACCTACACATGGCAGATGCCGCCCACCCTCATCGGAGGGTCTGCCTTACAAGGGCTGCACTCGGCTAGAAATAGCCATACGAAATTAAAAGTTTATCGTCGTTCACAACATAGTACGTGTCGCGGGTGTTGTTTAGAATCGTGTTACATACGTCACAGTATACAAGAAACCATGTGGTATCTAATTCATGACCGGGCAAGTTGGCCGTGCGGTTAGGGGAGTGCAGCTGTGAGCTTGCATCCGGGAGATAGTGGGTTCGAACCCCACTGTCGGCAGCCCTAAAGATGGTTTTCCGTGGTTTCCCATTTTCACACCAGGTAAATACTTGGAGTGTGTCCTAATTAAGGCCACGGCAGCTCCCTACCCACTCCTAGCCCTTCCCTATCCCACTGTCCCCGTAAGACCTGTGTCGGTGCGACGTAAAGCTTGTTGTTTAAAGGGGCCTAACATCGAAGGTCATCGGCCCGCGACATAAAGCAAATTAGAAGCAAACCTAATTCATGCTCGCCAGTAAAGAGCCTCTGGGGTTTTCCCTGCTTGTCTTTCATACAGTACGTCCGTTGTAACTTCCAGCTCTTCACCGATATGAATCACAAACGACTCGTAGCAGTTAAATATGGCCTATAGTAAGAGTTACAGAAATAATCCTCCTAATTTTCTTCCTCATTTTGGCAATAAAGTATAGAAAAATATTTTTGTGCTACAACATTTAAAAGGAAATTGTTTTAATTAACTTTTATATTTTTACGAGTCTAAGTTGAACATTTGCATAACTAGGTTTATGCTAGCACTAATTAGGGAGGTGCGTTCTTTTAAGGGAACAAAATATTACCTCATTTTCTTGTAGAAATTATATTCTTTATCTTGAGCATGCCGAGTTAGTAGGGAGCTCCCTTAGCTACTTCATCTAAGTTATAACTATTTCTTAGCAGAAGCCAGGGATACAGTTACCTGCCCGCTCCCTACACTATGAACTGCTCGAAAATGCGCCCTGTGCCAGCAGAAACCAATATTACCCCTCCTCCACTGGCAGCAGATGTACCGAATGGTTTTCATAAAACTTTCCCTTGCACAATCTTAGCTAAATGTTACCCTAAAATTTTCCATTATCTCTGCTACATACAGAGGCAGCCAATGAACGCATTCTGTACGGGGAGCAGCACGGTGTCTTAATAAAATGGGAACAGAACAAACGTATGAAAGAGACCTTTCACTGACCCGGATAATTAAAAGAGAATTTTATGACACTTTTAACAGCTCCGGTACCAATGATACGCTGTGTAAACGACTCTCTTATAGCTGCACGAGATTTTAACAGATTTAACGGCGTAGAAGCCAGAATGGTGCAATATGAGTAATCATATTTATTGTACTCTACTGGACTTCATATTGCTGCGCCATTATTAAAGAGAGTTATATTTGTGTTGATAACAGACATAGGAATTATAAATGGAGAAACTAAGTGGAGGCCACCGACTTTGTTCAAAGTTTGAGAGGATCTCTTACGACAAAAACTAAATTTGTCGGAGGTTTTGTACCAGGCGGCCTCAACTCAATACCCTATGACGTCACAAGAGTGCCTTATCACCCACTATTCTGGAAAGGGCCCTGTGCTGACGATAACGTATTAGCCTTGCAGGCCTGTTCTGTTCCATTTGTGATAGTTGCAGTCATACTTGAACAAATTAACCATCCTATTGAGGAGAAACACGCCAATTTAAATGTACGTAGAATTCAATTAGCAGTGGTTTTGAAATTCCCTCCCGAAAACTAAATTGACGTGATCTTCCTAACTAAGAACCAAAAGAACCGAAATAATAAACTTTGAATTTATTAAAATGGGAAGTTTTGAAATAAATACAAGCTATATTTAGATTAATTTAAAATCTATTGATTGCAAACGAAATATTTTCAGTATCAACCAAATATTTCTTTTTATAACTGCTATAACATCAACTCATCAATTTTTAAGTAAAAAATGAATAACATATAAATAAATCTATATATATATAAATGTCATTGTATGTATGTATGTATGTATGTATGTATGTATGTATGTATGTATTACATCTCCTAAACCACTGGAGCGATTTACACCAAACTTGGTACACTTACGACTTAGTATTAGGAGACAAACCGCGTGGGGGTAAGACACCCCAAGTACCCTTAGAGGCGGGGGGGCGAGGGGGGTCACATATAAAAATATACGAAAATAGTGCCGAATCCATCGTTTTCGGATTCGCTGAGATAAATAGTGATACTCTGGAATTTTTCCAAGTCCAAATTCAGCCCCCTTTTGGGTGGGGGGCCAGGGGGAAGTGATATATCAAAGTAATAGGAAATAGTATCGAATCCATCCTTTTCAGGGTCGTTGGGATGAATAGTGACACTCCGGATTACTTTTGACAAAATGCGTGGGGGTAAGACACCCCATGCACTAATATGGGCGGGAAGCGAGGGGGTCACATATAAAATATATGAAAATGTTATCGAACCCATCGTTTTCGGATTCCCTGCGATGAATAGTGATACACCGGAATTTTTCCAAGTCCAAATTCAGCCCCCTTTTGGGTGGGGGCGAGGGGGGTCACATATAAACATATACGAAAATAGTGTCGAATCCATCGTTTTCGGATTCGCTGAGATGAATAGTGATACTCCGGAATTTTTCCGAGTTCAATTTCAGCCCCCTTTTGGGTGGGGGCGAGGGGGGAGTGATATATCAAAGTAATAGGAAACAGTGTCGAATCCATCCTAATCGGGGTCGCTGGGATAAATACTGGCACTCCGGATTTCTTTTGACAAACTGCGTGGGGGTAAGGCCCCATGCACCCATAAGGCGGGGGGCGAGGGGGTCACATATAAAATATACGAAAATAGTGTTGAATCCATCGTTTTCGGGTTCGCTGAGATGAAAGGTGATACTCCGGAATTTTCCAAGTCCAAATTCAGCCGACGATAGGGTGGGGGGCCAGGGGGGTCACATGTAAAAACATACGAAAATAGTGTGGAATCCATCGTTTTCCGATTCGCTGAGATAAATAGTGATACTCCGGAATTTTTCCGAGTCCAAATTCAGCCCCCTTTTGGGTGAGGGGTGAGGGGAGGGTGATATAAGAAAATTATCGAAAACAGTGTCGAATCCATCCTAATCGGGGTCGCTGGGATGAATAGTGACACTTCGGATTTCTTTTGACAAACCGCGTGGGGGTAAGACACCCCATGTACTCATAGGGGTGGGGGGCGCAAGGGGGTGACATAAAATATTCTAAAATAGTGTCGTATCCATACTTTTTATGGTCACTGAGGTGAATAGTGATATTCCAGAATTTTTCAAAGTTCGAGTTCTCCCCCTGTTTGGGGTGTGGTTCGAGGGGGAAGTGATTTATCAAAATAACCTGACATGGTGTCGAATCCATCCTTTTCGGGGTCGCTGAGATGAATATTGACAATCCGGATTTCTTTTGACAAACTGCGTGGGGGTAAGACACCCCACGTACCCACTGAGGCGGTGGGGGCGAGGGGATGACATATGAAATATTCAAAAAAAGTGTCGAATCCATATTTTTCGTGGTCGCTGGGATGAATAGTGACATTGTGGAATTTTTTAAAGTTCAAGTTCAGGCCCCTTTGGGGTGGGGGCGAGGGGGAATGATATAAAAAAATTATCGAAAACAGTGTCGAATCCATACTTTTCGGGGTAGCTAAGATTAATAGTGACACTCCGGATTTTTTAAAGTCCAAGTTCAGCCCCCTTTGTGGTGGGGGCGAGGGGGAAGTGATATATCAAAATGACCGAGAATAGTGTCGAATCCATTCTTTTTGGGGTCGCTGAGATGAACAGTGACACTCCGGATTTCTCATGACAAACCGCGTGATGGGTAAGACCCCACGTACCCTTTGGGGCGAATGGGGGAGGGGAGTGAGATATAAAATATTCGAAAACGTGTCGAATCCATACTCTTCGTGGTCGCTGAGAGGAAGTGTGACACTCTGGAATTTTTTAAAGTCCAAGTTCAGTCCTCTTTGTGGTGGGGGTGAGGGGGAGTCATATAAGAAATTTATCGAAAATATTGTCGAATCTATACTTTTCGGGGTCGCTAAGATTAATAGTGACACTCCGCGTTTTTTAAAGTCCACTTTTTGGGGTGGGGGCGAGGGGAGAGTGATATGTCAAAATGACCGAAAATAGTGCCGAATCCATCCTTTTCGGGGTCGCTGAGATGAATAGTAACACGCCGGATTTCTTTTGACAAACCGCGTGGGGGTAAGACACCCCATTTACCCATTGTTTAAAGTCGAAGTTCAGCTCCCTTTGGGGTGGAGGCGAGAGGGGAGTGATATATCGAAATGATCGAAAATAATGTCGAATCCATACTCTTTTGGTCGCTGAGGTGAATAGTGACACTCCGGAGTTTTTGACAAACCGCGTTTGGGGTAAGACACCCGAAGTACCTTTAGTGGCGCGAGGGGGTGACATTTAAAAATATTCGAAAATAGTGTCGAATCCATACTTTTCGGGGTCGCTGAGATGAATACTGACACTCCGGAATTTTTTAAAGTCCAAATTCAGTCCCCTTTGGGGTGGGGGCGAAGGGGAGTGAGACATCAAAATAATCGAAAATAGTGTCGAATCCATCCTTTTAGTGGTCGCTGAGATGAATAGTGATGTTCCGGATTTCTTTTTATAAACCGCGTGGGGTAAGACACCCCATGTACCCATAAGGGTGGCAGGGACGCAAGGGGGTGACTTATAAAATATTCGAAAGTAGTGTCGAATTCATACTTTCTATGGTCGCTGAGATGAATGGTGACATTCCGGAAATTTTTAAAGTCCACGTTCTGCCTCCTTTGGGGTGGGGAGCGAGGGGGAGTATATATCAAAATCGAAAACAGTGTTGAATCTATAATTTTCTGGGTCGCTAAGATTATTATAATTTTTTTTATTTTTTTTGGAATGAATCAAATACTTCCCAGTAAATTCTAGCTTCCACAATAACAAGGTTTTACTCGAATATTAAATAATCTAAAACTTGAAATCAGATACATCTAAATAACTCTAAAACTACATAATATGTCGTAATATCAACATCTCAAAACTAAATCAATAACCATCCACTTCACACTTAACTAACTGGTGATAAAAATATTGAAGGTAAACATTCAAAAGCTACCCGGTCAACGCCGGGTACTACAGCTAGTTAATAATAAACCTGGAGACTATCTTCTAATGAAACAGTTTATAAAGAAATAGAACCTGTGACAAGCACAAGGAATCTAAAACGAATATCATTTCTAGGGCATCTAGTACGGTCACCAGCAAATAGAATCAGTAGAAAAATAATGGAAGTGTAAGAGTAAGAATGATATTAGATGGATCACAAATTCAAAGTAGACATGAATTATCACAACAGAAGATTTAAAATATAAAACAAATACTCTCAAGATATAGAAAGATAAACACTCTAGACTACAGACGAAAATCAACAAGCAGAGAATATGAAGAGTGATTTCAGAAGCAGAATGAAATTTACGTTCAGAAAGACTGACAAAGAGAAGCAAAACCGCCATAAACCGACTAAAGTAGTCTTATGTTATGTTGGCTAAAAAAAAATAAATAAATAAATAAATAAATAAATAAATAAATAAATAAATAAATAAATAAATAAATAAATAAATAAATAAATAAATAAATAAATATTCTCATCATTAACAATTTAACACCATTACCTCTCATTCAACTGTATAATTACCCAGCTCTTTTTCTTAAAATTAACCTAAGTATCTTTTGTTCTTAACATTAAGGGGAATGAGAACCCGAAACGCCGACGTTGAAGATAGTGCTACGGACGCTCAGACACCAACAGGTATGCAGGCTCTTAAGTCTGAAGAACAATTTTCTGGTCAAATGGGGGCTAGTGGCACGTACTCTGACACGTATCGGTTTATTTTTGCCATAGCTCAACCTCCCGAAGTTTGAATGAAATCTATGATCCTGTAGTCGTGGCTTCGGCTTTTGGACATCACTGGTTCATACGTTTCCAAGCACTAGGTTCGCGTGGGTTTGGATTTCAGTGTAAATTGAGCCCATTGTTTTTAACTGTGTATGTTTATCAAATAAACTCCTGCAGTCTCGGTACCAGTATCATAATTACTGCATTGCGTAAGCTTACGAGAGATTCCATAGCAAGTTTTTCGTATATTTATATTCCAAGGAGATCTTTTCTTTTGCTAGTTGTTTTACATCGCACCGACACAGATAGGTCTTACGGCGACGATGGGACAGGAAAGGGCTAGGAGTGGGAAGGAAGCGGCCGTGACCTTAATTAAGGTACAGCCCCAGCATTTGCCTGTGTGAAAATGGGAAACCACGGAAAACCATTTTCAGGTCCAAGGAGATCAGGTAAGACGAAGTGCTTACTCGAAATAACGTAATAAGTCTTCTCGAAGAGTTTCATCACAAACAAATTAGGCATGCTAATGATTATGACAAATCACTAATCCAGCCTACTGCATTGTGCTGCTAGTTAGATTAACGTCGCTTTACACTTCTGTTATTTGTGTCAGCTGTCAACATTTCATAATACAGTTGCCGCCCGCTCAATCATAATTATAAGCTACTTAAACATGACAAGTCAAGTTGTTAGCTTGTGAAAGTGATTAGGTTTCGGGAAGGTCCTACCTCCCTTGTGGTAATGATTTATTAGGAAGTGCTGAAATATTTTGATAGTTTCATAATCATAATAGCTCTCTCTGTAGATCAGTGGTGAAGAGTCGGACTTGAGATTCCGGATTCCAGGTTCAAGTCTAGTGGAGGTTATCGGATTTTTGTAAAGCGGGAAATGTTCCATTCGTCACTCCGTGTCATTCGAAGTCGGCGTAGAAGATTTATCTAGAGACACGTTCATTTATCCGATAAAACTGACCAACTAACTGTCTAACTGACTAACTAACTGTCTTGTAATTTAAATTGTTGCCTGGTTTCTTAAAGCATCTACCAACAGTGAAACATACACATACACATTTCGAATAACTATCGTCTACCCTGAGACCCAAATGGGTATTTTTTGTTTTGTTTTTGTTATTTGCTTTACGTCGCACCGACACGAATAGATCTTATGGCGACGATGAGGGAGGAAGGGGATAGGAGTGAGAAGGAAGCGGCCGTGGCCTTAAGGTACAGCCCCAGCATTTGCCTGGTGTGAAAAGGGGAAACCACGGAAAACCATCTTCAGGGCTGCCGACAGTGGGGTTCGAACCCACGATGTCCCGAATACTGGATACTGGCCGCACTTAAGCGACTGCAGCTATCGAGCTCGGTCAAATTGGTATAAGGCTTAAATAAAAATCAACAAGAAATCAGTTGTGAAAACAAAGTACCATTATAGAGACAATCTACATAGGGCCTACAGTAAGAAACGGTTCAGTATCCCGGGATTACCGATTGTCTGCATTATGACCTACAGCCTCATTACAAATCCAAAATGAAGAAATTTTGAAGAATCTGCGTCCTTGCTACAGGAAACACTCCGCAACTAATTTGTTATGAACAAGTCAGCAATCCACTGAAACAGCAGCTTGAACTAGAGCTGGACAACGACAGCAGAAATAACAAATCAGTTCTGCCGACCTAAAATATTCTTCAAACTGTTTGCAGTAAAAGGAATCCCAAAATGAGGAGAGTGATAATTAATGAGTCAATTAATCTTAGCAATAGTTCGCCGAAGGGAGTTTTAGTTTTTCTCCCATGTGGTAGAGTGAAACAGAACTTCGAAACTGACATGCACGAAACTTAAATTATGGGTTCGAACCCACTATCTCCCAGATGCAAGCTTACAGCTGCGTGTCCCTAACCATGGCCAACCTTCTCGGTCTAACCCGTACCTAATCTTTAAAGTAATATACTAAACAACACAAAAATTTAAAACGCAAAAACATAGTCCTGCTGAGGGTAAATTAATTATAGTGTTAACGTACGCGGGGATTCATCAGCTAACCTATTCAATGAAACCTATTACAAACGGCACAGTCCAAATAATTTATTGAAAATTTACTGCATGTACAAGGCAGGTACTGTTACGAAAGGAACACTGCATGTATTACTGATCCAATTTAATTCAGGATGACCCAATTAGCATATACATATATACAATGCAGACAAGTTCGAACACAGGGCTGTCGACTATCACAACACACGACGACTGCTCATTGGTTCGACTCCACACGAATCCGGTAATACACAGAATCAACACAGTCAATTCGATTAATTCACAGGGGTAATTGCTCCACACAGTGAACTACTTTACAGTGACAACTAAGCAGTGGTCACATAACAGCAACAGTTAAACAGTGCTAATCACCACTACACTACCCACAACAATGACAGATGACACTGTTCCAACTCTACTCACACCAAATGTTCCATACACTGACTCCACGTCCGTACGCATACAGTAGCCAACACGGTACTCCCAGGCAGTACACACACAGTACTTCAATGCAGTATTCCAACAACACTCCAACACGACGATTCTCTCACACTGACTGTTGATAAACCCACCAAACCAGCACTGATGACAACGAGCTCTACTGCCATCCAGTTTCAACTACTCACTGACTGTTCACGGCTAGCCTCCTTTTGGTATCCTCATGATGGAACACTAGAATCTTCGGGGCTTGGCCGGAATGGGAACATTCTCGTTTCGTGTTCCAGAAGATGCACGCTGAAACCAGACGAAGAGAACAATGGAGGGGAGAGGTTGTCACTAAGTCCTCAGTCTGGGAACTCCCACCTGACTCACTAGTTCCTTTAGTTTCTCCAGAAAATACCAAAGGGAGCTAAATACAGAGGGCTGGCGCGTAACAATATTACATTAATTAGAAATGCAGCCTCTGTGATTTTCTTCGGATATCCTATAAGGCCTAATATATATCCCGGTATCTACATTTACAAAATGAAATAAACGTACAAATCCCCTGGAATGTATATACCAGCTATATACTTTTCCTGGAGCCCATCGCTTTCCCCGAACGGGTACTGTCTATTACTTTTGAAGAGCAGGCCAAGGCCCAAACCTCACCTAGTGTGTTTCAAGGCAACATGCCCCTACGACGGTACTGAACAATCAGCCTACACCAGAACTCGGCGAGCAGGGCTCAAGGGATACGAGTTCAGAAGGGGCGGGATTAGAAGCAATGTTCTCAACTAGGCACCCGAAGAAATAAGCTTTTTCAGTTCTGTCCCAGGGGACAGCGCAGAGTGAGATCATAATATCACACTAGATGAAACTCTGTCTCAAACTATAATTTACATCACAATTTTATTGTTAAAGGATGTTGACGGTAAGGTGATATTTTTAAATATAAAAAAAAAAACACGAACCAAACTAGGCATTAAAACATAAGAATCAGAATGTGATACTATTGCTACGTTGAACGAAAAACGAGAAGTTACCCGCATTGTATAAACAATGTCTGTATTAATTCTCTTGCAATACTGAGAAAGAAAGTAAGACGCAATTCGGAACTGGTATGTGCATGTGAATATTTATTTTAACCGTTATTTCCTATGTGGATAGTATAAACTTTATAATTAAATTACTTCCCTAGTGTATTTGAAATATACCTGCTTTTGACGTTGAGACGTATAACATGAAACGATTATAGCGATTTAGCCAGACTTAGCCAGACTTAGGAACTTAGGGTCACAACGACCACATTATCTGTAGGCTGAATCCATGAAACTGGGATTTTTAAAGGTAGAAGAGCGCAAGGAAGAACATGGGATGTATCCATCTTGATCATCATCACCATAATCATCATCATCATCATCATCATCATCATCATCATCATCATTATCATCATCATCATCCTAGTCCGCCAGGAGGCCATGATCATTAAAACGACAAGACTTTGAAGTGTTGGCTCAGATTTGAGGCGCTGGCCTTCTGACATCCACTTGGCAGCTTCGATCCTGGCTCAGTCCGAAGATATTTGAAGGTGCTCAAATACATCAGCCGCGTGTCGGCGCGTAAGAGAACTCCTCCGGGACAAAATTTTGGCACCTTGGCATCTTCGCAAACCGTCAAAAGTAGTTAGTAGGACGTAAAAGACAATAAATATTACCTTTATGGTGTGATATCGTGGTTAAACGGTTCAAGTGCTGTTGATGTTGACTGCAGAGATGGTGATATGCGATTTATAATCACTAGATTACGTGTCAAAAGCCTGGGTTCAATTCCAGTCCTCTCCTCACTGTTCACATGGAGTTAAGGAATATGACACTGTTGATAGTCATTCGTCCGTCGGATGGGGACTAACAGCCTTGAACATACCCCTTTGGTGTTACTCGGCTGGAGTAGGCTATGTGCTGACACCAGGTTTCATCTTCTCTGTACCTCGTTATATCACCACCACACACACCCAGTCAGTCAGGTCGTCCATGGGTATTCGTCGAACAGAAAGACCTGCACCAGAACTCTCGGAAAACCTAAATCAATCAATCAATCAATCAATCAATCAATCAATCAATCAATCAATCAATCAATCAATCAATCAATCAATCAATCAATCAATCAATCAATCAATCAATCAATCAATCAATCAATCAATCAATCAATCAATCGTCTTCCCCTCATCTAGAAGGAAATGAATTGGTCTCGGGTGTGATGATGGTGATGAGGATGATGGTGGTGGTGGTTGAGGATATACTGCTGGACAAATTTGCTGTTTACTTAGAAATGAAAATCCACAGTCTGTTTCCAGTCATTCGACCAAGTCGGGAATGAAACAAACGGAGCCGCCATCTAGCGGCGCGGATAGGAAATGTGCCGGCTGCCGAAGACTGTAGCACTCCTCTGGGGTAGTGATAAATGACTGAGAGATGAAATGTTAATGGAGAGTGTTGCTGGAATGAAAGATGACAGGGGAAACCGGAGTACTCAGAAAAGAACCTGTCTCGCCTCCGCTTTGACCGGAACAAATCTCACATGAAGTGACCTGGATTTGAACCACGGTATCCAGCAGTGAGAGGCCGACGCGCAGCCACCTGGGCCACGGAGACTCACTGTTTACTTAGAAAGGGGAGTAAATAGTAACACTTATAAATATATCAATATAATTCCATAGGACAGTTTTGTTCTGCAAGTATGTATTTAACACTCCAATACACAATTAAATGCCTACGGAGCAGCGTGGCGTGCGTGTTATTGCTCTACAGCTATGGAGAAAAATTCAGCATTCAGGAGACGAATGGGTTCGAGCCCCACCGTCGGCAGTCCTGAGAATTGTTTTCCGTGGTTTCCCCATTTTCACTTCCAGGCAAATGCCGGGTCAGTTCCTATTCATAGTTCACAACCGGTTCCTACCACGTCCTTACCCATTTTTATTCACCATTATTCATTTCACCTCCATTAGCTTCTCAAATGAGGTCGTCAGGAAGGGCATCCTGTCGAAAAACATGCCATACCCCTTCTCCTCCCACCCCCGATCCCGTATCAGGAAACGGGTTAAAGTGGTAGACATACATACAATCAAATGCCTCAACTACGTACGCTGCTGACAGCGAGTGGAGTAATTGACATGGGTATTTTATCAACTCTGCACTATCGCATCTCGTATCCACATCGATTTCAGACACAAACCGGCACTTTTGTAATTGTTCTTCCTTTCTTTTCTTTAGGTAAACCTACTGACGAGCAATTTTGGACAGGACTGTTCCTTTAACGTATAGTCGGGTTAAAAACTGAAAAGCCGGGATGAGTGGCTCAGACGGTTAAGGCGCTGGTCTTCTAACCCCAACTTGGCAGGTTCGATCCTGGCTTAGTCCGGTGGTATTTGAAGGGGCTCAAATACGACAGCCTCGTGTCGGTAGATTTACTGGCACGTAAAAGAACTCCTGCGGGACTAAATTCCGGCACCTCGGCGTCTCCGAAGACCGTAGAAGTAGTTAGTGGGACGTAAAGCAAATAACATTATTATTATTATTATTATTATTATTATTATTATTATTATTATTAAAAACGGAAAACCATCTTCAGCGCTGCCAACGGTGAGGTTCAATCCTACACATTTCTGAATTCAAGCTTACAGACAGACGATCAGTACAATGTAGCCAACTCACCCGGTTTATGAATTAGTGTATGAGGTACTAGTAAAAATGTTATTGATTTTACATTCCATTAACTACTTTTACGGTTTTCGGACACGGAGAGTGCTGGAATTTTGTCCCGCGGGAGTTCTTTAACTTACCAGTAAATCTGCCGATACGAGGCTGACTTATCTGAGCACCTTCAAACACCACCACTGAGCCAGGATCGAACCTGCCAAGTTGGGCTCAGAAGGCCAGCGCTGTGCAGTCTGAGTTTCACAGACCAGCTCTGAGATAATAAGAGCGACATATTTAGTTTGCTATCTTATTTTAAGCAATGAATCAAGAACTGCATCGGAACAACTCAACCGTCAAATCATCAAAACTAACACTGTACAAGCGTGCAAGTGAAAGTTCATCTGAAGTTTTCTCCAGGTCCCTAAATTTTGTTTCCGCCAATAAAAATAATAAAAATAGTGTCTTGAGTCAAATTCGAATTTGAATTTCTCACAAGATTTCTTTAACATATCAGATGACGGCACGGAGTAGCAGCATTTACACGAAGTAAAAATGTTCCCATTTAAAAAATGTGGACTGTTAGGAAAGCAAAAAAATCTTCGAATGGGTAATACTTTTTATTACAACACTACGCAATAAATGACGGCGATCATAAATAGCTCAAGTGGTCCACCATCGCTAAATTCTACTGATTCCTTCAGAGTACTGTTCTACATACTCTTGATGATGATGATGATGATGACGATGATGATGCTTGTTGTTTAAAGGAGCCTAACATGTAGGTCATCGGCCCCTAATGGTACGAAATGATATGAAATGCAATGACAGTTTAAAAGTGCAAAATTCGTCCAATGACCAGAAATCAAAAAATGATGATGAAGAATGAATGAATATGAATTTAAAACAATCAGTGGATCCGACCCGCAATGCCTTACCTTCCCAGAAACTATATTACTGACCAAGGGACTGCTTCCAAAGCACAATCCTGTACCGATGATGCTTGTTGTCTAAAGGGGTTCAAAATCCAGGTCATCAGTCCCTCATAACGGCACTTATCGTTAGTAAAGTAGAACCATGGTATTTTTCAAGTTGCAGTACTAAGTAAAGGTAGCGTAAACTCACGGAGTTCTAAACATTATGGCACTACTCACAAGTATTGTTCGTCGTACAGGTAACGCAGAGCTATGGTGTTTCTCGCATAATGGCGCCACTTGTAGGCAACGCAAAACCATGGTGCACCTCACATAGGTGTACAGAGACTCGTACTATCCCGTGGTGTTCCTTACGTAGTGGGTACTAATCACAGGCCACGCCCAGACCCGTGATGTTTCTCACATAATGGTACAAATCACAGGCAACGTAAGCCCGTGATGTTCCGCATACACTGTAGTGGTACTAATCACAGATACTGGAAACCCCCGCTCTCTGCTGCTACTAATCACAAACCTATTGTGCACCTAACACAGTGGTACTACTCGCAAGTAAAGGCGACCCATGGTTTTCTCCGCGTGATGGTACTAATCACAAGTAGTTCCATGGTTCTAATTCAATCATCACCGGGCGAGTTGGCCGTGCGCGTAGAGGCGCGCGGCTGTGAGCTTGCATCCGGGAGATAGTAGGTTCGAATCCCACTATCGGCAGCCCTGAAAATGGTTTTCCGTGGTTTCCCATTTTCACACCAAGCAAATGCTGGGGCTGTACCTTAATCAAGGCCACGGCCGCTTCCTTCCAACTCCTAGTCCTTTCCTATCCCATCGTCGCCATAAGACCTACCTGTGTCGGTGCGACATAAAGCCCCTAGCAAAAAAAAAATCATCCCTTGGTCGCCCCTTCTGGTCGCCTCTTACGACAGACAGGGGATACCGTGGGTGTATTCTTCATCAGCGTTCCCCACCCTGCATACTCTTTGGAACTCTTTACCGAATGGTCTACTACATTTGGCAATGGCATTATGGTGGTGGTTGTGATTATTATTGTAAGTAGAAATACAAGTGGGCAACCAATCCCCCTTAACATTGACCAGGAAAACAATGTATCTGTCAAAGAAAGAGAGGTTCGGTAAAAGGAAGTGGAGAGAAGGGATCGGAAGGGAAGGGAGTGAAAATTACAAGTAGCTAACACAAAGTTCTTCAGGACGGTTAGAAAAAGATGAGAGCAGATAAAGATTAGAAATACCTTGAATGGAATACAAATATTGAAAAGAAAGGTGTCAAATACCGACCATGAACTTAAACTTTCAGCTAATTAGATCCTGTCGAGTACAATAGTGCACGACGAAGAGAGATCTTAAGTACAGAACAAGAATATAATTAATATAATATAATGAAATATGTTTTAGACTGCAGCTCGTATATCTGCATGAAATGGTTACTAAGTTATAACGGCACAGAAGGAAACTAAAAACATATACGGGGAATGTACGGAATAATCTATGGATAACTAGCTCAAGAGGTCAGCTTACAACGAACTTGTTCTTTCCGAAGATTCAGGATAGACTGAATAGTATTTTAACGCAGTTTATGTCAGGACATGGGAAATTTGAATCATATTCTGAGAGGTTTAGAATCAATATCCAGAATCCCTACACTTGTACCTGTGAAACGCCACAAACTGTTCATCTTTTATTTGACTGTCCCTTTTTTGAAAGACGTAGATATGAATTATAAATCCACTTAAATATGTGCAATATACAATATCAAGCACATTTTAATGCTTTATTTAAAAAAAGTTGCTGTTAAAATACTTTTGCTAAATTTCTACATTTCATTTACAGGTCGTCCTAGTTTTCATTTTAGTATTTTAAGTATTAATCTAGTTTCGTTACCTATAGCCCTAATATACCATGTGTAAAGTAGGGTTTGTACTGGTATAATCAATAATAATAATAATAATAATAATAATAATAATAATAATAATAACGATACATTTCGCATACGATACTTTTACATTTGAGCTACGGTTACCTTCGTCATTCTTCTGTTTTAAAGGACGTGAGTTCGGGTACCACCGATAGTCATTTGGTTCTCTACTCAACATTCATTAGGCATGCACTATAATGTGTAAGCTACTCGACACGACCTGATAAGCTGGAAGTCTATCTCAAGTACAATTCTGTCCTGAAGGCCAATAATATTCAACGACTATAAATTTACTTTAATAAAAGAGAAAGTACTATCGCATTACTAGAGTTCAATATTAAAAATCACTAAGACCTAATATTTTGTCGTTTCTTCTAGTGTTTTAAACTGGACTTTTTCAGATATTATTTCCTAGTAAAATAAAGGTAATTTTCATACGACATAAGTTATTATTGGCTAACTACAACATTATCAGAGAAATCTTCGTCTAATATTCCCAAAGCTTGTTTAGTTAGTAAACAATGTTGGATAATGTAGATGCAGAATTCAACTAGAAATTCCTCCTTAAAACGATACACAGTAAGTTACAACGATCCTCTATATTTTAAGAGTCACAGATTTACATCGGCCGTTGACCTGCAGGGATCGAAGCAATTTTGACCCAGCAAAGCAAACAAAGATATCCATGAACCATAAAATTCCACCCTTGTTACACAAAGGGACAGATGCTTAAGTGCTGATTTTATTTCGAGGTAAATACGAGACTTTCCATTATAACAGTGCAAGGTAATTTTCCTTTGACTAATCTTTAATTTGATCTTAATGCTGCATTCGCATTCTCTTTTCATCTGGATCACTACGACGTGAACATTTTTGATATGATCAAACGCAAGGATTTCAACTTCACGGTAGGACCACACAGGATGCTCATGCTTCATAAACGAGCGAAATGAAGATGCGGGAGGGACAGAAGCACCCTGTAGTATTTTATTTTTATGAAGGAGACTTGAAATATTCCAATCCTTTTTACTAGTAGAATTGAACCAACATTGCGCTAAATAACATACCATTTTTTTACCATTTGCTTTACATCACACCGACACAGATAGGACTTACGGTGACGATCGGATGGGAAAAGCCTAGGAATGTGAAGGAAGTGGCCGTAGCCTTAATTCAAGTACAGCCCCTGCATTTGCCTGGTGTGAAAATGGGAAACCACGGAGAACCATCTTCAGAGCTGCCGACAGTGGGGTTCGAACCCACTATCTTACGATTACTGTATACTGGCCGCACTTGAGCGACTGCAGCTATCGAGTTATGCAGCAAGTAACTAAAAACTAATTATAAATATAAACCGAGCATTCTTACAGATTTGTCCCGATGTGGGACAAATCTCTTGCTTAATGCATCATGTTACAAAAGGAACTAACACAAGGAAAACATTACACTCAGAAATAAATAAACAGCGGCATAAATGCCCATACTACGTGGCCTTTATGGTAAAAATACAGGTTGCATATAAACTGCTCTAAACAAAAGGCAAGGAGGCGAAACACCTTCACTCCTCATAGAAAGCGTTAAGACCCTAAGTGGGCTTACGGCTCGAAGATACAGAGGCTAATCTTATACCACACCGGGGTGTCCAAAGAGGAAGCATTAATGCCAAGACAATATTTAAGAAATTTAGAGGTTGAAAGCTTTAGTCACCAATGCAAGGTTGAATTGGAAAGGACAGGCGATCATCATTCTTTGTTCCCTTACATTACATATATCCCAGTAGGGAATAGAACCAGAGTCCTCAGAAATGCCGAAAATTCTATATTGAAACCACCAGTTTACAAAATTACATTTTAAAAAAGAGGTTAAAAACTTTCCCCTCAAACTATTCGCGGGAGCTACCACATGTCTAGATAAATTCTGCCATTACCTTGTGCCACTGGATCTTCCTCACGCAGGCCTCGCCCCTGCTTCTCAGGTCAAGTCGCACTCCCAAGCACTGCAGCAATTCAGACCAGACGGCTCTAAAGTGCCCTGCTTTTATAGTACCCTAACTCTTTACTGATAGACTGAATTCCTAAACACTCCCCCTGTTTTAACTGGCTAAAGAAAATCTTCCCAAGATTTTGATAGGTTGATTACAATCGAGGAGGAACCAGCTGAAGAGTTGACAACTTTAGTACATTAACAAAATCCACAGAAAAAGGTTTAACAATAACAAATGAAATTTCTTAAACTCTAGGTTAGTTTTTAGTCCATTAGAGTGCACTAATAAATCGATGGTAGAGCCATCTGAGCGAAGAAGACAACATTTCTTGGGAGTCTGCAAGTTCAAGTCAGTTGTCACAGATGGCCGTAGAGAAGGCGCGCAGTTTAAATAGCCGGGGATGGGATTCCCTGGTACAATTATTATTATTATTATTATTATTATTATTATTATTATTATTATTATTATTATTATTATTATTATTATCTTAAATTAAAGTTGCAGATGTACCTAACGTTTAGGCTCGATCTACTGTTTCCACTTACGAGACTGATTGGTTAATCTATTTCACTATAGCGGTTCACAAACGAGGGAAACTCACAGGCAATTCTTTGACGTCGAATAGCTGTGTGCGGGGTGGTCAACTTGACAAGAAACAAACAGTGTGATTTCCTTTGCAATGTTCCAGCCAGTGAATGATAGAACCACAGAGCACTGCACATACAGCTATTCAGCTAGAGTTGGTTTTGTAATTTCGTTGTGCCCAGACAGTTGTAACGCAATTGCTGAAGCACCCGTCCACAATGTGGAATACTTGGGTTGGAATCCGAAAACTAACGTATATTCAGCGCTTACTGTGAAGAAAAATGTCCGAGATTTCATTTATTACAACCAGATTAAATATATTATTATTATTATTATTATTATTTTGCTAGGGGCTTTACGTCGCACCGACACAGATAGGTCTTATAGCGACGATGGGATAGGAAAGGTCTAGGAGTTGGAAGGAAGCGGCCGTGGCCTTAATTAAGGTACAGCCTGGTGTGAAAATGGGAAACCACGGAAAACCATTTTCAGGGCTGCCGATAGTGGGATTCGAACCTACTATCTCCCGGATGCAAAATAATAATAATAATAATAATAATAATAATAATAATAATAATAATAATAATAATAATAATAATAATAATAATTTTATTATTATTATTATTCGTTGTGTGAGTTACTGTAGCCACGTAGGAGTTCGTAAACCTTAGGCAATGGCTGAGTGGCCTAGTAAGTGGTCCTGAGAGTTGAGATACCATACGCTATGGAATCGACGTGGGCATCTCCGACATAATCTGAGCCATGGCCCTGCTTGCGCTCAGGCGGCTAGGACTACACAATTGACCGGTGGTCCCTAACCCGTTAGAGGAGAGATTCTCACTGGGACTATGTCCAAGCAGAGTAGCATACTGCTTCACATAATTTTTACCGAGCATTATATAGTATTATATCTCTTCATATGGATGCACACTTCCTACTGAAAACTGAGCGGAATATTGGATGGGAAAATTAGGGCAGACTTCGTATGCCTCACGTATGCTAAGCTACTTAGTAACTAAATTGTCTATAACATATATTTGTTCAGTACAAACTTTGTCAATTAACTTGTGTACTTTATTACTTTAGGAATGATGATCAGAGTTTAGAAAAAAATGTTATTGTATGAACTCGTTCTAGAAGCACGGAAATGACCCATTTTATTTGCTAAGTGTAAATTAACATCTGTGCAGTCCATAAAATGTTATGATGAAGTGTTCCTTTTGTTCGCTCATGATTTTACTAGCGAACTTAAAATATTTTCTTCAGTCGATCACTTCTTGTCCCAGGAAGCGTACAGCTCAGAACGCAGTGATCAGCCCATACGAGTAATGGATCAAGACAGACTCGACTTTAACGATTCTGCATGTATCAAAACAGTCTTTCTAAGTTAAATACGTCTCGTTCTGTTCTTTCTATAGGATTTAATCATTTTCTTAAATCAATTTTTGTGTAAAAACGTGACCAAATTATGCATGTATTATTAAAGCACGTAAAATTAATTCCGCTCGGGGAATGGTATTTTAATCCTTTTCCCCAGGAATGAGTATCCATTCGCTCTGTTAATGAACTTTTATGAACTGATACATCCAGAAAGTTTAACGAATGTTTTAGAGAAGGAAAATATTTTAGTTCTTCACCAAAAATCCCGGGTTTCCACAAACTTACGAACACAAAAATGGCTTAAAATAAAATGTTTTGCTTTCAACACAGCTTTACTTCAATTTGCTCATTAAGATTCGTCGAAGTGCAGGAATATTGCTTTCGAATTGATTGTTTAGGGATGCCAGTACATCGAACACATATCTTCTTGTTCTTCATCTTCTTCTTCTTACTGGCCGTCCCCCAATTACTCGACGTACGGCATTCATGTGGGTTAAACCTATATTTGCAGCCCGGATCTTTTTCCCGACGCTAACCCTATGCAGATGAATGTATTTACTACTGTGTGCTTCTTTGGTGGTCGGTAGTGTGATTTACTGCATGAAATTGCAGATGACTTAAGGCTAACACAAACATCAGCTCCTGAGCCAGAGGAATTAACCAGGCGCAGTTATAATCTCCTTCTCGGTCGGGAATCGTACCCGCAGATACCTGAAACAATAACTACCATGTTGACCTTTTGCAAAGGAACCAGACTAAATCGATAGTACGCTTATGACATTCAAGCATTCTTTAATAAAAATTACCTGCGCCAGGTTTAGATCAGGCAACTCTCAGCATAGGAGAGAAGCTCGATACGAGTGTACGTAAGTTTGAGGAAAATGATGAGCCTGTTATCTCTGCACAGGTGACAGAAGTTCACACGTGCTCGGCGATGTTCAGGTCGTAGCAAAATAGCAAAACTGCAATTTGTGTTCTGACAGCTGGGCAAGCAGGCGTGTAGGTAAACGTCACTGTTGAAATCGTGATGATAGTCACAGTAAATTCAGTTTTACGTGGAATCCATAGCACAAGAATGTAATATTTCATTTCGAAAATCTCACATGCACTGACCAGGATTCGGAACGTGGGAGCCAGTGACTTTGCCACTCAACTATCATTTATGCTGGTAACTGACGTAGTAGTAGTTTATTATTATTATTATTATTATTATTATTATTATTATTATTATTATTATTATTATAGTTTCAACCACCTATGAATTGCGATTACACGATATCCATCATTTTCTCACATTCTCTCTTTTCTCCTTCACCAATACTTCATCCGTTGGCTGACCCGTGCTCGTTCTTCTGCCAAGAATACCCTATTTTTTCTCGTCTGACAGATCATTCACCCCCCCCCCCCGCAAATTTTCTTCTGAAGAATTCTATGTTTCGTATGTCTCCTGCCCTAATTCCGCAATTTTCTAGATCGTGATGGACTTCCTTCACGCATGGGACTTGCGTCTCTTTGTTTTCCCGGAAAGCAAAAATCCTGTTAGCGGGTCTTTCCGGTTCATGCATTTTAAATGCCCACAGATGGCCAATCACCTTTTCTTCATTGTGGTAGTGATATTTTGAATTTTTTGTTATAGGCCTAGTTGTTGGTTTGGTCTTAAGTGGAAAGTCTTAAGTGGTTTCCAGTGTCCAAGAATCTTTCGAACGAACTTCCCCTCTTTCTTTTCCACGATAGCATTCTTATCCAGTTTAATCAATGACCACTGATATGTATTTAGGGTTATCACCCAGGAGGGAGATTCCCTGTCGGTTGTTCACCTAGATTATCTCAGCTACAAACACTGTGAGCATACAGGTTCTTCTTTTTGCTACTGGCTTTACGTCGCACCGACACAGATATGTCTTATGGCAACGATGGGACTGGGAAGGAAGAGGCCGTGGCCTTAATTAAGGTACAGCCCCAGCGTTCGCCTGGTGTGAAAATGGGAAAGCACGGAAAACCACCTCTGTGGTGTAGTGCTTAGCGTGATTAGCTGCCACCCCCGGAGGCCCGGGTTCGATTCCCGGCTCTGCCACGAAATTTGAAAAGTGGTACGAGGGCTGGAACGGGGTCCACTCAGCCTCGGGAGGTCAACTGAGTAGAGGTGGGTTCGATTCCCACCTCAGCCATCCTGGAAGTGGTTTTCCGTGGTTTCCCACTTCTCCTCCAGGCGAATGCCGGGATGGTACCTAACTTAAGGCCACGGCCGCTTCCTTCCCTCTTCCTTGCCTATACCTTCCAATCTTCCCATCCCTCCACAAGGCCCCTGTTCAGCATAGCAGGTGAGGCCGCCTGGGCGAGGTACTGGTCATACTCCCCAGTTGTATCCCCGACCAAGAGTCTGAAGCTCCAGGACACTGCCCTTGAGGCGGTAGAGGTGGGATCCCTCGCTAAGTCCGAGGGAAAAACCGAACCTGGAGGGTAAACAGATAATGATGATGATGATGACGGAAAACCATCTTCAGGGCTGCCAAGAGTGGGGTTCGAACGCACTATCTCTCGAATACTGGATACTGGCCGCACTTAAGCGACTACAGCTATTGATACAAGCTCGGTACATTCAAAGTTTGACTACAGTACTGTGATACCTGTTAAGAGACCGGTTTCGACTTGTAAGTGTGCTGGCATAGTCTGATGCCGTTTCAATATTTCTCGCCTGTTCCTCAATTGCTACCTTTTCATTAGTATTATTATTACAAGTTTTCTTACAAATTGGCTTACGTCGCAGCGACACATACAGGTCTTATGGCCATGATGGTACAGGAAAGGGATAGAAGTGGGAAGGAAGCGACCGTGGCCTTAAGGTACAGCCCCAGCATTTGCATGGTGTGAAAATGGGGAAACCACGGAAAACCACCTTCAGGGCTGCCGACAGTGGGGCTCGAACCCAATGCAAGCTCAGAGCTGCACGCCCCTAACCGCATGGTCAACTCGCTTATTATTATTATTATTATTATTATTATTATTATTATTATTATTATTATTTAAATTTCTGCTGAATATCTTCAATGAGACCAATGCTCGAAGGAATAGAAATACTTTATCTCGTGCCACAACAATATTATCATCGAATCCTTGATAGTGTATCGAGAACTAAACCAGAGATATCCCATTCGTCTGCAGTTCTCTTATCTCCTATCGTTAACTGAAGGATAACTCCAGCCAAGAAGTACGTTTTAAAATGATACACAGGCGTTAATTATTGAGTTTATCACGCCCACATATGGTGAGAATTACGTAGAGCATTAAAACAGAACGTGTTAACTACGAAAGCCGGTTATAAATCTCGTCGAAATTGCGAGTTATATGATGGAAACGACAACTCCTCTACACACCTTCGAATTTTGTAATTAACTTTACTGCCCAATACAAGGCTCATTTTCATTCACCCATGCACTGAATTTTATGACGGGGGACTGCACTAAAATGCAATGAAATAACAGAACTCAAACTCGGAATTAACTCTACGCAGTGTCGTTACACTCAAGCAATAAAAGTAAATTGGTAATTTCAGGTCATCTAACTCGGATTTAAAATTGTTGAATGTAAATTGATGAAGAGGAACTAGTCCATGATATTGAAAAATTTCACAAGCGAAAATAACCACAATTAAAAGCTCATGTGCAGTAATAATAATAATAATAATAATAATAATAATAATAATAATAATAATAATAATAATAATAATAATAATAATATTTTTTGCTAGGGGCTTTACGTCGCACCGACACAGATAGGTCTTATGGCGACGATGGGACAGGAAAGGCCTAGGAGTTGGAAGGAAGAGGCCATGGCCCCAATTAAGGCACAGCCCCAGCATTTGCCTGCTGTGAAAATGGGAAACCACGGAAAACCATCTTCAGGGATGCCGACAGTGGGATTCGAACCTACTATCTCCCGGATGCAAGCTCACAGCCGCGCGCCTCTACGCGCACGGCCAACTCGCCCGGTAATAATATTTTCTACTCCCCCTAGTCCAGTTTCATGATACGGGGTCGGGGATAATATGAAATGAATACATTTATATGACATGATTTACGGTCGGATGGTCTTCCTGACGCCAATATCAATTGAGGAGCTAACGAAGATAAAATTGATGATGGGGAATGAAACGGGGTAAGGAGGTGGAAGGAATCGGCTGTGGCCTTTGCATAGCAACTGCCCTGCCATTTGTCTGGAAATGAAAATGGGAAACCACAAAAAATCATTCTCAGGACAGACGATGGTGGAGCTCCAACTCACGCGTCTCCTAGTTGCATAGCGCGGCCACTCCACTCGGTAATAATAAGAACAGTATTATTATTATTATTATTATTATTATTATTATTATTATTATTATTATTATTATTATTATTATTCCGGGGTATTCTGTGGAAAGCAGGGGTGAAAGAATGTGCGGTTTTGAATGGGTCTATCTACGATAGTCAAAGATTAATTGAAAACTTGAGAACAAAGGTTATATTTCTTTCCAGATATTAAATTTTAACAAACAACAAGCTTTCAGATACAGAGGTAGTTTTGTACAAAATAGAAAAGCAGAGAAACCAAGAATTGGTAAGTTACGAGTTTCAAGCTCATAATTTACAAAGATCCCAACATCACTAATGTTGCGTTTAGTTCGATAGGCAAGGAGACGAATCTCCCAATTTGTTTCACAGGAAATTCTAAATCACAATTTTGAAGAGCACTTTGATCCAGCGGTTACAAGTTACGGCCTTCCAAACGCACCACTTAATTTTACACAAATATCCATTAGATTACAAGAAACGAGCCTCAATGCTCCACCATTCTACCCAGGAGACTACGCTCCCAAACCCATACAGCCTACTCAAGGCAACCATTAACTTTGACACTTTCAGGCCTCCAGGCACAACCTACAATTTAAAAGACCACATCAATGACCATTTAAGTATACACAGGATTACCTAGTACCCATTCTACTGGGCCTTTATGAAAATCAACAGGTCCAATTACTGGCTCCAGAAACAAAATGTATGGAGGCGGACACTTGCACTCCTTGAAATCAAGAGTTTAAAAACCCTACCTGGGCTTGTGGCCCGACGATGCAGAGGCTAATACCATATTACTGAGGTGACTAGATGGATAAGTTAAGTTACAATTTACAAGCGAAAACGGTTACAAAATCATAGTCACCTCAAGATTAATTGAAGGGGAATTCGAGAGGGTAACGCACTCTTTATCCCCGGTTTTCAGTTGAAGTACTTATGATTTACTTGAACTTTTACACGAGAAGAAATAAGTTTACATTTAGGAAATGGACTGTTATATAGTTAAAGATTGGAAACTTCCCCTCGAATCAGCTTGACGAGGTAACTACTGAGTTAGAAACTGGTGGCCATTACCTTTTCTGATGTTTTGCTTGCCGAAGAATGAGGCCTCCGCCTCCTCTCTTAACACACACACACTCAGTAACACAATGATCAATAAGACAAGTTAGCTCGAAAAGGCGTCAGCTTTTATACCCGAGAGGAAGGTTCGAAAAGGCTCTGGACAAAACCAGACACACCTTCTCATTTAAATGGACAGTCGAAAAGTTACAAGAAGCCTATGATTGGCAGAAAAATAAGCACACAAAATTTTTTATTGGTTGAGATCCCAAGTTGGCGGGATAAGTAAGAAGTGTTGCAAACCTTGAAGAATCCAAAACATGGAAAGTCATTTCAGTTCAAAAAACCTATGAACACAAAATTTCTTTAAATTTCCAGTTATTCCACTTTGCACCAGAGTGCATGAAATAAGTCCTTTAATACAGGCATCTATGGAGAAAAGTCCAAACTTCTCGAAATCGCTGTTGTAAACTTTGATACACTAAAAAAAATGTAATAAAAAATCCAGTCAGTTTGGGAAAGCATAAAATAACATATTTTGGTCAACGTCCCAACTTCTTGCACTAGTTGTTTCAATTTTAATGTGCTAGATAGCGTTCTTGAAGGTGCTTAATTTAAATGCACGGGGTTGAGGTGTACCTCCAGGTACAATATTATTATTATTATTATTATTATTATTATTATTATTATTATTATTATTATTATTATTATTATTATTATTATTATTATTATTATTATTATTATAGACTCACGATTGTGAGAGCTAATTGGGTCCGAGACTCTTTAGGGAATGAGAAATCCCTGATAATACGTAGATAACGTGCTGTTATGTTCAGTATTCAGCCCTAAGGCTGGTTGGATCCTCAACAGCTCTGCCATCAGCTGTCATAGATGGCCTAGGCATCACTGATGAGGCGTAATAGGGAAATGAGGAGTGAGGTAGTTTCCCGTTGCTTTCCTCACCGAGCCAGAAGTTGCTATTACAAATCAGTCTGCCAATCCCACTGAAATGCATGCAACAACCGACCCTATGAGCAACATTTTCACACCATTCATAGCAGGGACTGGCTGCACAAAGAATGGCATTACTAGTATCGCTCATACCTCAGTCATTTTCATATTGTCAAAGCCAAGGATAAGACAGAGACATGTCAATGAAAGTAACAAAATTGCTCTAGCCCATACCAGAAGACATAGTGCACTGTAAACACTAGGTCCTGCCAGCAAAATGCATAGATAACGTGCTAATAGGTCGTAAATGACGAAAAAACACTTAAAACTCTATATCAATCTTTTATTAGAATACGATTCCTAAATATCTACATTGAATTTTAGTACAATGTAATAAATGACCACTGACTTGCATTTAGAGGCTGTCACGCAGGTGGTGGATTCCCAGTCGGCTGTTAACCTAGTATACCTATTTTCTTGTCAGATAAATAGATTTTACATTAGAAAATTAGAAGATGGTTTTTTGAAAAATTCCTTCATTGTTTTTAGGCTAACCTCTTACCTCTCGTAGACGCTGCGATGTAACACCAACGCACTACACACATAGAATAAGCTTACCTTGTTTTGAACACCACCGTAACAATCGGATACACCAACAATGTAACGGGAAATTGACTACAACTTACAGTAAACTAATAAATAAAGTGCGATGTTAGACGAGTGACGAGACATACGACCGTCTTTTCACAAAGCACAAGGATGGGGGATTGGGGCGAGGGAATGGTTGAGTTGCGGGTGGTGAAAATTCAGAGAACAACGCTCGACTTAGCAGTAAGGGCCGGTGCATCACTCCTCGGCCTAACAATCATTGCTCGACCTAATTACAGAAGAGGCCAGCGCCCGCGCATCACTACGGTACCAGTCACTTTCGTTGAAATACGTCCCCTATTACTGCACTGAATATAAAAAATATGCGTTTCTTTTCCAACAAATCTCTCGGTTAACCCGGAGCCTTGGTTAATCGTGAGTCTACTGCAATAAATAATAATACATATATATTTGTTAGTTGCTTTACGTCGCACCGACACAGATAGGTCTTATGGCGACGATGGGACAGGGAAGGGCTAGGAGTGGGAAGGAAGCGGTCGTGGCCTTAATTAAGGTACAGCCCCAGCATTTGCCTGGTGTGAAAATGGGAAACCACGGAAAACCATTTTCAGTGCTGCCGACAGTGGGGTTAGAACCTACTATCTCCCGAATACTGGATACTGGCCGCACTTAAGCGACTGCAGCTATCGAGCTCGGTATTATATATATTATTAATATATATTATTATTACCATTATTACTATAATAGACTCACGATTATGAGACCTAATTGGGTCCACGATTCTTTAGGGTTGGAATAATCTCTGATAATACGTAGATAACGTGCTAATAGGTCGTAAATGAAGAAAACTGTTATAACTGTTATTACCACGATTATCACCATCGGACCTCCAGTTTTATATGGAATCCTAAGCACCGGATACGTGAATTTTCATTTTATAAAACCCACATTGACCAGAATTGAAACTTCAGCTGCATTGGTGAAAATCCAGTAACTCCGCCACTCGGCTATCCAGCCCCATTTTGCTAGGACAGTGACGAGACATGTTAACGGCAATTTGTGGCGAATTCTGTCATCTAAATTCGCTGCGAAGCATTGAAGTACACCTTTGAATGGCAAAGTTTACATAAGCCTCCGTGTATTAACTAAGTAGTGTGCTCCTTCCTTACAGTCGTACATTTTAAATTGATTAACTTTTGTTTTTGGAAGATAACATAAATAATTACCTTGATGGAATAAAATACAACAGCAATTTTAAGAGGAATTCAAATTTGATACACTTGTTGCATAGTTTTAAAATGAAATAAAATTGGAATGGGTCTTTTTTTATGTGATTGTCGAAATAAAGTGTGGGCTTGAAATTTTATTGTTGACATTTTAATTCTAAACGATGCCCTACCAGCTTAAATTTTAGACGATTCCGATAAGCCTTTTGACGCTCGGCATCGTTGGACATATTGGAATTACGACAAGCCTCCTATAACGACTCGAATGCGATATCGATCATTTTAAGCCATTTAATGTCCAAATGTCGCAAAATTTTGCGAAAGGAAGATGTTTTTCGCAATTCTTTCCACTGCATTTTTCTCAAATGTTCACTTTTTGATTCCCTTTACCCGTACACTAGTAGAACTTACAAAGACACACCAGAAGCCATCCCACACGACGTGGTACCAAGGTGAAGACAAGGGCACACTAATTAATAGCCATTTCAGTACCTCAAAATGGTGGAGCTATTGAATAGTTCGTAGGTATCACACCGCGATAAGACTCTTGTTACCGAGCTCGATAGCTGCAGTCGCTTAAGTGCGGCCAGTATACAGTAATCGGAAGATAGTGGGTTCGAACCCCACTGTCGGCAGCTCTGAAGATGGTTCTCCGTGGTTTCCTATTTACACACCAGGCAAAGGCTGGGTCTGTACCTTAATTAAAGCCACGGCCGCTTCCTTCCCATTCCTGGGCCTATCCCATCGTTGCCATTAGACCTATCTGTGTCGGTGCGACGTAAAGCAAAGAGAAAAAAAAAAGACTCTTTTTACTAGGCATACTATTCCTCCCTCTTTGCAGCGATATATTCATCAGTGCCATCACGCTCCTTGTTTAGAAATTATTACGTTTTTAAACATTTATAATTTTTAACGCTTGCAGGCCAAGTACCTTTCCGAAACTGTACAATTATTCCATGTCAAAAATATATAATCACCCAACTAACGGTGGGAACGGCACATTGTGAAATGGCCAGCTTTTAGCTGATTAGTTAACCACGAATTCCATTCAAGTCCGTTCATCAATTTACAAAGATACTTCTCAAAAGACTAACTTGTATAGTTGATGCATTTAGACATGAGCACGTCAAACAGGTCCCACAGTAGTATGGTCTTGGCTAACGTGGTTCACCAGTCATTAATCTCTCTCTCTCTCTCTCTCTGTGTGTGTGTGTGTGTGTGTGTGTGTGTGTGTGTGTGTGTGTGTGTGCGATGGCCCGCTGGTGCGTTGGGGGCTGGAAGTGCGTACAGCTCGCTCTGTGCTATATTTGCTGCTTATGCGTCAGTAATTTATTTTGTACGTTCAACTGTCTAACTAATGCTGCAAAGCCAAATATTCGCGTTGGGAAAATAACATTTCGCAACAAAAGCCAAGGCATTTCATATTTTTGTCTATTCATTATGCCTGGAAGTGATGATTATCATTTAAAATGGGAAGTACAACTAGTGTCACACACACCTTGTACCTTCAGCCCACGGAGAATTCACCCTCAAAAATAGCAGCAGAATTAACATGCAGATGGAAGCATAATAATAAAACCAGCAGAGACTGATGGACCCCGTGCAGGACAAACTTAACACAATTTGAAATTGAAACTTTTCCCCTTGGTCAGGCCCTCTCAGAGTGCATGTGCCGGTGCATTGGGCGGTGCAAGGTGCATATGACGACTTCGCTAGGTTGACCAGAGTGCAGACCCTCCACTTCTCGAGTTTGAGCAATTGCGCAGTCTCTCTCTTTCCCTACGCCTGTCTCGCTCGCTCAGCCTGTCTTCCCTTCCTCACTTGCTCTGCAGCGCTCCGTCATCCGAGCAGAGTTGAGCCGAGCTTAGCCGAGCTTAGCCGAGTCGCCCCGAGACAGAACACTGGTCCGAACTAAGCCGAGTAGGACCGATGCACGGTGCACACAATCTCTGCGCCTCGTTTTGTGCGCGTGCGATTTTGGGCGTTTGAGACGCCCTGCCCTAGGTTAAGACGCTAACAACTTGACTATACTTAAAATCTAAAAGGAAATGAAGAGGATAAAGGAAAAACAATATTTATTAAAATTCAAAGGAAGGATTTATAACAGAAAATCAGGACGTAGAAGTGTCATACAATTAGTACACAAAGTACTTTAAAAAGTGTACTCAAGCCAATGGCCTTCAGCATATTGCGTGGTCATGAACTTCCGTGATGGAATTATAACAATTGGCCAGGCACCACGCTTTTGACATCAAATGTTACATCTCATGAGCGAAGGTAAAACAAGTAGAGACTAAACGACTCTTATCAACCTTTAAAATAACTCACGGCACGAGATTTTAAGTTAAATGTATTCCCACGGCCCAGGCAAAGAACCACACACAAACCCGATTTACAATTGAGTCCTCATACTACTGACCACAAGCAAGGAGTAACAAAAGGGAAAAAGACGTCGTAATGAAACTCTCGAATGCCACAAATAAAAAGGAGGCTCTAGCGCAAGTGGCAAACAAAATGGCAGCCCCCACGAGGCCCAAGAAAGGTACGAAAACGAAATTGGTTACCACGAAGAAATTTGGTAGGCTATATGACCAAAATAGAGCCGAAAGAAAGTAAGGCATGAAAACATACACACTAAAACGGAGATAAAACAAATACCCCATGATATAACAAGCTAAGACCTCTATCTTCAGTCGGTAAACACCTTCTTACATTGGACATTACATCTTACAAACTGTTTCCTGGTGCAACGATATATCCTTACTCTAACTACAAACTGGAGCTCACGGAAGGTTGAAGATTCTCGAAGCTGCCACAAAAATGTTAACACATAATTGAAGATATAGCAGAAAATGAGAAATATCCTTGCAAAAATGTGGACTTTAGAGGCTAAGGGAAAATAACGAAGTCCTTCATGGTTTTGGAGGTGATGTGTACATTACCGTTATTTAACTGCGTTCATACACTGTGCGTTCAAAATGTGTGCCATCACGTGCCACACATTGTTCATAACGTTTCTGAATATAACTGAATATGTTGATAAAAATGAAACTGGCGTATGGATTTTAGTGCCGGGAGTGTCCGAGGACACGTTCGGCTTGCCAAGTGCGGGTCTTTTGAACTAACGCCCGTAGGCGACCTGTGAGTCGCGATGAGAATGAAATGATGAAGACGACATATACACCCAGCCCCCGTGCCAGCGGAATTAATCAATTATGGTTAAAATTCCCGACCCTGGCGGGAATCTAACCCGGGACTCCTGTGACCAAAGGCCAGCACGCTAACCATTTAGACATGGAGCCGGACAATATGTTATTGGACAAATGTTACTGTAAGGTCACAACAAATGGCGTTATATTTCCACGTAGTTCGTGAGTAGGTAGGTCGGTCATGTCTTGAAAACTGATTTTTTCCAACATGCCCCATACATAGGCGTCTGGGACCATGAGATCCGGGCAGCAGAAACGGTTCTGAAATGGACTTCCATTAGAAATCGGGTGATCTCCACAGTGGCATTGCAGAATGGTAAGCGAATCCTCCGCTTTCAGCGCTTTAGCTTCATCTTGATGCATTCAATTTCGTTGGAAAGGTAAGTTTCTAGTGCGGAAGAACTGGCACAAATCTGTAAGAATAATGAGGTGCCTGTAGACGACCTGGCCCACTATTTATGGATTCTCGACGAAATGAAGTCCCAATAGCCCATGATCGGACATGGCGCACCAAATTGTAACTCGTATACTGTGAAGTGTTCCTGTATTACGACCTCAAGCCGTTGAAGTATAAAAGAAACGCGTTGATTGCCGGTTGATGTAGCCATCAAAGTGATAGCTTTCACCTGAAACCATATTTTACAGAAGAAATCAGGTTCCCCATACATCATGGACAACAGTCGGCTGAAATGCCGTAATAGGACTCGCCTATCCCTTTCTGCTGGATGCTGAGCAACTTGAATGCAGTACAGGGTCTCTCATGTAAACTAAGACCGTCGAAGCGGCACTTTTACTCTCCGAAACACAAATTGCAGTATTGGAGGCACGCGCATAGTTCTTGACCTTGCAAGCAGCTTGCGCGTGTTTGACCTGGCAAGCATGAGTCGCCAGCCTGAATCTCAGCTGTTAACATGGTGCGATAGTTATCATTGCAGCATCGCATTTTCGAATGTAAAAGTTCTGGATTCATCTTAATGGTACCCCTGCGGGTGGGAGACACACATGTAGAATACACCCGCGGTATCCCCTGCCTGTCGTAAGAGGCGACTACAAGGGGCGACCAAGGGATGATTGAATTAGAACCCTGAAACTACTCTTGATTCGTACCATCATGCGGGGAACACCATGGGTTGCATGTACTTGCGATTAGTATCACTACATTGGTACGAAATAGGTTTGTGATTTGTTGCAGTAAAAAACCTGGCCTGGTGATTTCCAGTACCCGTGCGTCGTACCCATGTGAGCAACACCGCGGGTCTGGGCGTAGCCTGTGAGTTGTACCGCTATATGAGCGGCACCGTGGGTCAGCGTTGCCTGTGATTGGTACCCACTATGTGAGGAACACCACGGGAATACCGGCGATCGTGACTAATACACCTAGGTGAGGAACCTTACCGGTTTTCGTTGACTATGAGTGGCGCCATTGTGTGAGAAACACCATACGTCTGCGTTCCCTGTACGAAGTGCAATACTTGTGAGTAGTACCATCTTGTGTGTAACACCGTGAGTCTTCGCTACTTTTGATCATTACCCCAAAACGACAAATTCCATGGTTCTATTTTACTCGCGACATGTACCATTCTGTGGGGCCTTAGACGTGAATTTAGCACCCCTTTAGACATCAAGCATCATTGTGCTTTATAAATGGTCCCTTGGTCAGTAATACTCTAATTAACTACCTTCTTTTTCAGTCTGATCCACTGTTTTTTTGTTTGTTTGTTTTTTGTTTGTTTTTTGTTTGTTTTTGTTGGGTTCATGTCCATCCATTCATTCTTCATGACATTTTTATTTTGTTTTGGTCAGTGGATGAATTTGAAATTTTTGTTATTTCATTTCGTACCATTAGGGGCAGATGACCTCGATGTTAGGCCCCTTTAAACAACAAGCATCATCATCATCATCATCATCATCTTAATGATCGTGTGAACAGTCATAACTCTCGCTATTGGTGTGCAGAAAATCCTACTGGTGTTTCTGAAGTCCCTCATTATGATAGGAAGATTGGTGTTTGGTGTGCTGTTAACGCAAGACGAATAATTGGCCCTATTTTTACGAGTAATTTTCCAGCCGGTACCTGGTATAACATTCGTGAATTTACGCCCATCATGTATCGCCATGGAGATAACTTGATATTACAGTAGTTTTTTCTTGTATTTCTTTAATGTCAAGGGGAATTTTGAGCGTGTTTATTTTAAAATCTTCTTCACCTTTTAATTCGCTGTGTTCCGGATTTTCTACACTTTATTATTTCACCTCTTTTAATTTAGTTTTCCTTTCCACCAATCGCAGTTCAGGTTGGGGTTTGGCCTCCTTAACTGGGCTGTCCTTAACTGGGCTGTTGCGCCACAGTAGGACGTCATCAAACTTCGTCTATGTATGTTTATGGGATTTCCTGTGATTTTTGAAGCCTTTACCTCTTGTAATGTTCAGTCATTTCTTGAATTTCTTGTTGGCTGCCTATTAAGTTTTTCTTTCTTTCATTTACAATTTGCTTTACGTTGCACCGGCACAAATAAGTCTCATGACGACAGGGTTTAGGAGCGGGAAGGAAGCGACTGTGGCCCTAATTAAGTTACAGCCCCCTATTTTCGGAGTTTTAATACTGGGAAAAATGTGATCGAACACCCATACTGTCTTTACTCCGGTATGTATTTGACTGAGAGGGGTTTTCGATTGCTTGCTCTTCGAGCTTTTAGACTTCAAACATCTTCACTTATCTGCACTACATTGCTTTGAGTGTGATACTAGCTTTTTATTTTCCTCCTTTCATTAAATTAAGATTATTATTATTATTATTATTATTATTATTATTATTATTATTATTATTATTATTATTAATAAATAAATATTAATAAATAATAATAATAATAATAATAATAATAATAATAATAATAATAATAATAATAATAATAATAATAATAATAATTTCCAAATATAAGCTTCAAAACGAATAGGGCAATTTTGGACTGAACAATCAATAAAATTACAATATATTAGCCAGATACTCTGAGAAACTTCTTAACTGCCCACCTCCAAGAAACAAATTAGAACTTCTGGCTTCTCCTATGCACCCGAAAGATGACAAGCCAACAAGAAAGGATGAAATAACAGAAGTCCTAAAAAGTTTCAAGAACGACAAAGCCACTGAGAAGACTCAATATCAGCAGAAATGTTGAAATGGGCTGAACTGGAAATCCTGGACAACCTGCACCGTATTTTTCAGCAAATATGGAAGACAGAAAAAGCTACCAGACGAATGGAAACCAGCGCTGATCCACCCATTCCATAAGAAAGGGAACAAACAAGTTAACAACTACAGAGGCGTATCGCTATTCCCATTCGTTTACAAAATCCTCTCAAAGATACTTCTGAACAGAATTGAAGGAATCCTAGATAAGCAACTGAGCTGAGCAAATCCTTAATTTGAAGTCAATAATTCGCCACAGAGTGGAGGCAAAGAATTTGACCAAGAAAGTAGTGGAGGAAAAAGTAAGAGGAAAAGCTGGAACTTATTCACACATAAATTGAGAGATGATATGCAGGGCAGCAAGAAATTATTGTATGGTATCTTAAGAAACAAAATGAGAGATCATACAAACACCCAGACTTGTGAAGGATGAAGGCGGCATAATATTAACAAAACCAGAAGAAATAAGAAATAGGCGGAGAGAGTATTTTCAGAAGTTGCTGATCCTGAGAGTCATTCAATGGACCACGAGGAAAGGCAACTAGTTGATGATGAATTGGATAAGGAAATTACAACTAATGAAATTGAAATGGTAGTAATAAAGATGAAGAATGGAAAAACTGCTGGAATAGATGAAATTTAAGTGGAGGTGATAAAGGCAGCTGGAGCTGTAGGCCTGCAGTGGACATATCGAGTTCTCAGGATTGTCTGGGAGAATAAGGAGGACCCTGAGGATTTGCAAAAAGGAATAATCATCCCAATTTTCAAGAAAGGGGATAAGAAAGAACTGAAGAAATACAGGGGAATTACTCTGATATCCTATGTTACTAAGATAATGGAGAGGATACTGGAAAGTAGGATAAGGTTGAAGGTTGAAAATCAGATACAGGAAGATCAGTTTGGTTTCAGAAGTGCAAGATCAACAACAGAGCCCATTTTCATTATCAGACAACTAATGGAAAAGCAATGGGAGTATGGGAATGATATGATGATGACATTCATTGACACTGAAAAGGCATATGACTGTGTCCCCAGGATTGAAGTATGGGACAGTCTGGTGCAAAAAGGAATTGGACAGGGAGTAATAAAATGATGATGGCAATGTACAAGGAATGTTGTAGTTGTGTGCAAACACAAGTTGGTAGGACAAGCTGGCTCAAAATCATTAGTGGGCTGAGACAGGGAAGTGTTCTATCGCCAATCCTGTTTACAATAGTAATGGACGTCATCATGAGAACAGCAAAAGCAGAATATGGAGGAAGAGAAATGAACATGTTATTTGCAGATGATATTGTGATTTGGGGAGAAGACTACATGAATGTTCAAGAACAGTTGGATATGCTGAATGGCAAGATCGCAGAATGTGGATTGAAAATAAGTGTAGAAAAGAGTAAAACTCTTGCTATGACTAGAGGGGAGAAAGAATAGAAAGGTCAGATTATACTTACAGACAAGCCCTGGAAGTAGTAGAGACGTTCAAGTACCTGGGGGGTGAATTAATGGAGAATACTCGACTGGATGCTGAAATTAGTAAGAGGATTCAAACTGGAAACTGTTTCATTCATAGTGTAAGAAACATGCTATGGGACAAAGATGTGCCAATGGAAGCAAGGGAAACTATGTACAAGATGTATTACGTACCCATAACAACTTACGGAGCAGAAACTTGGACAATGACAAAGAAGGATGAGAGTCAGAAACAGGCAGCCGAATTGAAGTTCTCGAGGAGTATGATACGGAAGAGAAGAAGAGACAAAATAAGGAATGAGAAACTCCGGGAAGAAATTCGAGTGGAGAAAATGAATGATAGAATATAGAAGAGCCGATTAAGATGGCTTGGGCACATAAAACGAATGAGTGATGAAATAATGCCAAAAAAGGTGATGGAAATGCAAATGCAAAGAAGGAGAGACAGCGGACGACCACGATTGAGATGGAAGAACACAATCCAACGCAGTATTAGAGAAAAAAAACCTGTACTGGGGCACAGTGTTGGAGAAGGAGTGGTGGAAAGAGCGAAGAAAATGGAGAGGAACCATATTTGCCCCTACCGAGCTACAGATGGGTAATGGGAAATGATGATGATAATGTGAATTAGTCACAGAATGCTGAACGGCAAAAATATAGTGGTTTCTTTCATTGACGTCAAAAAAGCCTTTGTCTAGGTGGACGGAGAGACCCTAGATAAGATCACCAGAGAACGTGGGGTCAAAACCAAACTGGCAAACATTATCAGAGAAAACTTAACAGGCACAACTTCTAAAGTGAAATTCATGGGAGAATTGTCTCAGACATTTGAAATTACGACAGGTGTACGACAGGGTGATGGATTATCACCACTATCGTTCAACTAGAGACGATTGTGAGAATTTAGAATTCCGAACTTGAAAATCAAGGGAAAACTCCGATCTGTTTAGGAAGAAAATCGGGATGAATCGAAGTCAACTGCTTGACTTTCGCTGATGATTTTACGATACTTTCAGAAAACCTAGAGGAAGCGGCCATACAGACCAACGTCCTGGAAAAGAACGCTAGCATGACGGGACTTAGAATCTCAAAAGAGAACACCAAGTTCATGATGAACGACAAACATGGACCACAAATCCTTGAAACAGATATTGAATGGATTCGGAAGGTTAAACAGTTCAAATACCTTAATGAACTCATAAAAAAGAACGGACTAGAGAAATCTGCTGTAGACGATCGTCTCTCAGAAAATGGAGAGAACTTATAGACTGACCATGAACATCTACAAGAAAAAATGCATCTCATGGAATGCCAAAATAAGGCATTACAACACTGTAGGTGGAACAGAATGTCTGTATGCTAGCGAATGTCTCTCGATGAATTACAAATTGGAGAAGCTGGAGATCCTAGAAAGAATAATAATACGGAAACGGAAATCTTGGGCCCAATCCAGACTGAAACCGGCTGGAAACTTCGGAAATACATTGAAGTCTACAAAAATGTGGAGAAAATTTCAGATACCATGGAAAAGGGAAGGTTATCATTTGTACAGAATGGACAAAACCAGACTAACCAAAATGTTATTCGACTACCTGTGGAACAAGAAGACTGTGACGACATGGTTTAAGGAAGCCCGTAAAGACATAGAGAAGTCCAACATCCAGGAATTTCAGATGTTAGACACGAAAATATTTCGGACCATGATTCAAAATTTGGAAGGGTTTCAAGTCGAAAGAACTGCGAAGACGGAAGAGCCTGGACAGATGAACAGAAAAAAAAAAAACAGCATAATTCCCATATGACTGAGTACTGGAGGAAGAGGAAACTTCAAAGAAAAAATGAAATTGTAGCGCGATCCTCAGTTGTCAGTTCGCAAATAATAATAATAATAATAATAATAATAATAATAATAATAATAATAATAATAATAATAATAATACAGTAAGGGGTGTGATAGTCAAGAGGCATAGATACTAGCCGCAGTTCGATTTCGAGCTGAAGTTAAATAGTTATAATTCGAATTAGTGAAGGCATCGAGGCTACGATCACGATATCAATAGCCAAGTTTAATAGCTTACAATCAGATATTTCAATACGGTCTCCACCCTCCAACAGCTATTGAAACGATGGGTATTGAAATTTCACTCTGGAATAGTGATTCTTAACGTACCAGTAAATATATTGACGTAACTATCTTGTATTTAAGATTTTTTTGAATACATCTCGCTATGCTGAGAACGATTCTGTGACGCTGAGCACAGGATTTCAGTGATCCACTATTTGATCAGCACAATAGAACTGTTTAACAGTGACCGCTAAATGCTGCATCGGTATTCCAGAAGAGATATCAGATCAGAAGCGCTTATATTTTTCCTGCGTTGCTTTGGGAGAAGATTTTCCCCTGAGCCAAAAATTACTCTCTCAATCTACTCAGAGAGCGCTACTCAATTCTCTCGAGCTCGAGGCTGATTTTTATTCAATTTGCCAGCTAATTACAAACTTCGTACCAAGCTTCCACCGGCATGACACCAGCATGAACACCTGCTGCGCGCGTAGCCAGAGAATGTAATAAAACTACTTCCTTGGCTTGTTTCAAAAAGTCTGATATGGACTCTGTGCAAAAATGTATCTAGCCCGAATGTTCGTTAACCGAGGTGCCCACCCCGATGGGAGAGGGATGCGAAGTGCCGATAAGGGGAGCGTAGTCTACTGGCTTAAATAAATCAGATAAGAATACACAAGACATCAAAATAAATACAGAAGAGCTATCGATCGATAAAAGCATTCATTTTTACGAATTTAATAGTTAATTCCGAGCATTTAACTGCGTATGAAGGACAGTGTAGCTGTAAACTTACATTCACAAGATGGTGAGTTGAAATTCATCATTGGCTTCTCTAAAGATGGTTTTCTGTGGTCTCACATTTTCACACCGAAGAAAAACAGGTCACGGCCACCGACTTCGCAGTCCCGTCCATTTATCAACCCATCATCACCGCAAACTAATTTATGTGCTAGTACAACGTTAAGCCGTTAACAAAGACAAATTTTCTTTTTGCTAAGGGCTTTACGTCGCACCGACACAGATAGGTCTTATGGCCACGATGGGATAGGAAAGGCCTAGGAGTTGGAAGGAATCGGCCGTGGCCTTAATTAAGGTACAGCCCCAGCATTTGCCTGGTGTGAAAATGGGAAACCACGGAAAAACATTTTCAGGGCTGCCGATTGTGGGATTCGAACCTACTATCTCCCGGATACAAGCTCACAGCCGCGCGCCTCTACACTCGCCCGGTCAAAGAAAAATTATCATCACCAACACTTAATTAAACCTATTAAACCTATAATCCAGAGCCAGTGCTGACCATTCAATATCGGCGGAAGCCTACAGTATTTTCTTTACTGTGGGGCTAAAATTGCTCTACGTGAATCTTAAACAAATGTAGGCCTAGTATGAATAAACGAACAAAATAAACTAATTTTCAGAGAAGATACAGATGCAAAATGCCAGAGAAGCACTGATATAACTCTTTATTTCTTAGATCATCCGATTCGGGCTGAGTGGCTCAGACGTTTGAGGCGCTGGCCTTCAAACCCCAACTTGGCAGGTTCGGTTCTGGCTCAGTCCGGTGGTATTTGAAGGTGCTCCAACACGTCAGCCTCGTGTTTATGTACAGGTATTGGCAGTATGTTCTCTTCATTTGTGTTTATTTCCAGAAAGAGCAATAAATACAGTAAAGGCAATTCCACCATGTATAATTCCTTACTTCCATCACATGATGATAGCCGAAGGTGAAATGTCTGTTAGAATTATTTTCTCTGTTCCTTTTTCAGAGAGAAAAATACCTTAGGTGAATGGTGAACAAAGAATAATATTTGTATTTCATTCGGTTCACCAAGTAAGGGTATGGATTCATGTCATACAAAGTTTTAGAAAAAATAAATTATAAGTTATTGGTTGTATTATATAATCGAAAGCCTTATGACTATAAATACCGAGCTGGATAGCTGCAGTTACTTAAGTGCGGCCAGTATCCAGTATTCGGGAGATAGTAGGTTCGAACCCCACTGTCGGCAGCCCTGAAAATGGTTTTCCATGGTTTCCCATTTTCACACCAGGCAAATGCTGGGGCTGTACCTTAATTAAGTCCACGGCCGCTTCCTTCCCACTCCTAGCCCTTCCCTGTCCCATCGTCGCCATAAGACCTATCTGTGTCGGTGCAACGTAAAGCAACTAGCAAAAAAAAAAAAAAAAATGACTATAAATGTCGGTTACCAGTAAGGAGTTCCTTGAATATGACATTATTTTGCTAGTGATTTAACGTCACACGAACACATCCAAGAGATTCTCTAATATTGGAAATTGGAACATCCGACTCCGCGGGATGCCCGAACGCCTCCACCTCCTGTGGGTGGGGGGCTGTAAAATGCACCCACATTAACCCTCCCTGACGCAAGAGGCGACTAAATGGGAATCCCTCAGGGGATCTCATCTTGGGAGCGTGGATATGAGCCCTCGGGTCCCTAGCTGAGTCTGGTAATTCTACCACTTAGTTGTGTTAGATTCCTCACTTTCATCTTCCCTATCCGATTTTCCTTGGTCAACTTTTGTTCTCTTCGAACCCCCATGGTATTAGGTTTGTGAGGCCTTGGTAATCTTTCATTTTCATGAACTTCTCTTTCTTTAGGTGACACTTTCACTTTTCGAAGTAACGGACCTTTTCCATTCTCCCTCTGATTAGTGTTACGAAAGGTTGGTTGCCGAGGTACTCTTTCTCATACGAGAATAATCACCACCACCACACGCGACCACCTGCCCACTGTATTTGTTGTAACATGGAAGCCAGTCATCGTTTTCCTGTCATAACAGAATAGCGAACAATTAACAATTAACGGTCGACCAGTGTACGTTAGTGAAACAAGTTTTGCCGTGTACGTTTTACAATTTGCTTTCCTTGGGGGTGAGTTGGGGAGGGGTATGCAGTGCCTCACTGGAGGTTAACGTTCAACTGTATTGTACTAGGCACGCTTCTTAAATGGCAATGACCGCTCTGCAAAATTGAAAACTTCCTGTATGTACACAAAAGCAGAAATTAGGAGTTTTACAACGGCTGGCAAATCTGTCTTCAGATCTATGAAAACATGTTACAAAAATTTATGAAAGACGAACAGAAAGGATATTGAAGCGTGTTCAAAAACAGTGAAGGGGAAACAGGCTTTAGAAGCAGAAATCTGTTAGAAAAATACCTTTAGATAATGCCTTGTGGGTTTGGTTCTCTCAAAAACGGGGATGATGATGATGATGATGCTAGTTGGCCCCTAATGGTACAAAATGTGATGCCAATTTAAAAGTTCAAAATTCATCCACTGAACAGAATTTAAAACGTGATGATGAAAAATGAATGGATAAATATGCATTTAAAATAATAATCGGATCCAGCTCACAATACTGAAAAATATTTCCAAAATCAATTCACTGAGTAGAATTCAAAAATACGACGATGAGTAATGATTATGAACTTAAAACAATCAATGGATTCCCCCCGCAATGCCCCACCTTCCGAGAAACAACAGTATTACTGTTCAAGGGACTGCTTCCAAAGCACAACCCTGAATCGATGATGCTTGTTGTCTAAAGAGTTCCAAAATCCAGGTCAACGGTCCCAAATAATGCTACTTATCGGTAGTAAAGTAGAACCATGGTACTTCTCATGTTGCGGTACTAATCAAAAGTAGCGTAGACTCACGGTGTTCCACACATTATGGTACTACTCGTAAGTATTGCACGTCGCACAGGCAACATAAACCCATGGTGTTCCTCACATATGTGTACTAAATCACGGGCGCCAGTATTCCCGTGGTGTTTTTCACATACTGGGTACTAATCACAGGCAACGCAGACCCACGGTGTCTCTCATATAGTGGTACTAATCACGGGTACTGTAAACCCACAGTGAACCACTCTCTGCTGCTACTAATCACAAACCTATTTTGTGTACCTAACATAGCGGTACCAGTCGAAGGTAAAGGCGATCCATGGTGTTTCTCGCGTGATGGTACTAATCACAAGTAGTTTCGTGGTTCTAATTCAATCATCCCTTCGTCCCCTCTCCTGGTAGCCTCTTACAACAGGCAGGGGATATCGTGGGTGTATTCATCGTTTGCGTCCTGCACCCACAGGGGATAAACTCAAGAAAGGCGCGAAGGATCTCCTTTATCAGGTCCCATACTTTTTATGTATGTAACTCTACTGTTATTACAATCGCAGCATTGCGTGGAATTTATTGAAACATGTGAAATATTCCTTTCTGTGTTACAATAAGGGTTTGTATTCGTTCCTCGGATTATCCAACTTCGTGTGTACCGACCGCGTCCCAGTCAACTAACTGATGTATGCGAGAGGGTCTTATGCGGAGGTTTAGTTGTGCCAGAACTCAAGCGGTACTCAGTAACGGTAGATCAAAACAATTGCTACAGAAGTACCGGAAGTTTCAAAACATGTTAGAAAGCAGCGGTACGCTCCGGTAGACATGAATATTCCATTAAAATATATTCAGTTCTTTCTCCTTTACTAACCGAGCTTTTGCCTCAACAATCCCTTCGAACCCCTGACACTAAATATGCTGTAACAATGGCCAGAAGACTTAGAGGCAGTGTATGGAGAGGAAAGCGTTAGGTATTTGAGCGGTACACTCAATATTCTAGTCGAATGACTAGAGATTACAGACAGTACAACGGATATAAAAATCAACAGCAGTCAACACTAGTGTGAACTAGCCTTCAGCTAGATGAATGAAATTGTGACTCCTATCAGAAGTAATCTTTCAGTGAAACAGCTGACTTATTAAGGGACATATCCAGTAGTTTGTGAATACTTGGTTTCCATCTGGAAGACGTCCAGCAGATGACCTCAATTCCTGGAAAATAAAAATGGCAGCAGGGCTTCAGCTCAGTGAATCCATGCAGAAAATGCTAAAAAGTTAGTTGAGTACCGGTAGTTCATATTTCCGACTGAAGCCTTGGTCTACTGATTAGGTCTTTCAGTGACAATGAGATGGTAAAGAGCTAAAATTGGGAAGATACTAGCTGTAACGTTAATCAATGATTTTTCCCGCGTTAAGATAGGAAGCCACGGAAAATTATGGTCAGGTATGCTGACGGAGGGCCTCGAACTCATCCTCTCCTGAAACTACGTATACATAGACTGGTTTGATGCAGTCCTCATTATCACCATTTCCTGTACCGGCATTTTCATTTCCACGTAACTACTGCATTCTTAATCTACTCTAATCTGTTTGCCATTTCATGCTTGGACTAACCCTACTATTCTTACTGCCTACACATTTCCTCAAAAACAAGTGGAACAAATCTCAAGTGTCTCAAGTTACGTATTGTTCAATAAAAGAGCCTTGGTTTTCTAAGATGACTGCTACTCAGCGGATATGCAGATACTAAAGTGCAAAACAGGCAAATCACAGAGATGTAATATTTATTTCAAAATTCCCATATACGCTGGCTGGGATTCGAATAACGGCCCCCTAGGTAAGTGGTCAGTGACAAGGTCCCGACTATCACACCACAGTTATTCAATTTCCACGTGTCCATGTAACTGAAACCTCAGTTGTACGGCTTGGCTTTCATGATCGGTTGCACTGTGTTTCATGTCAAACAGATCCTCAGTTGAGCTGCGACGTTGAGGGAATCCTGCTCCAACATCCACTCAAGGATTTAAATACTTGGACGAGTTAAGAATAGAATCTATGGCTACGGGATATGCGTTATGGGGTTAGCTTCAATAATAATAATAATAATAATAATAATAATAATAATAATAATAATAATAATAATAATAATAATAATAATAATAATAATAATAATAATAATAATAATAATAATAATAATAGCAATAATAGTACATTAATGCACATTTTCAAATAATCCCTTTAATGGATCCATAAAGAGCGTCGTTGCGAAATAATTAGGGTGACCAACTAACAGAGTAAAAATGCCGAAGAGAACTTGGTGATTTTTGCACAATGCAGACGAAATAAATGCGAGATTTTCATAAACAATATTAAAGAACAGTTGGTAAGGAAACAGCATCAACAGATTTTCTTATTATTTGAGCGTGTGGCATAGGCTGAAAATAAGATTTTCTCGAGGAGGTCCAGCCAGATGGACCAGACGAATGAAATCGATAGCGCCAGGTCAATAACAATAGCCACATTCAATTCGGAGGAAGTTCATTCCGAGATCGTGTAAGGGTGGGAAAGCTTTCAACCGGTGGAGAGATTATCTCGCTGAAGGTAATCAACAACTTCCTATCACCCTTAACCTCGCGTCTACAGCTGTTCAATTCACCTCTGACCAACACTACACAGTTAAGTGGCGAGGAAGTATTAACAGAGACAGCTCTGGCGAACTAGTGAGCTTTCATCGTTCTGCACAATACGCTCAGCTGCCTGAGAATACAGCACCTGGGATACAATTCAATCTTTTAAGCCGCAGAAAACGGGAAACATTTTTTTTTTCATTAACTCTAGTTATTGGTTCAAGCAAGCAATTATTTTTACATTACTGTTAACATCGTGATCTTAACCCCGTGACCACGTGTTTTACGTAGAATTCGACCATGGGAACATGACTTTAAATTTAAAAAATACCACGTACGTCGGTAGATGTATAGTGGGTTTCGGCCCTTGGGTCTCGTCCCTTAAGAGGGCACGGCTTGCCCGCGGTCCAACAGCTCTGTACTCTGACTGGCCAACCGAACAGAGGAAAGTTGGCCACGACTCTACTGTGGCTCTACGCCTCTGCATTCGGGAGACGGGCCTGGGGCACAGTGCCGGACTTCACGCCTGACCCCACCCGTCGGCTGTCCTGAGAATGGTTTTCCGTGCTTTCCCATTCTCCTGCACTAAGGCGAATGCCGGGACAGTTCGTAGTATAAGCCACGGCTACCCACCACCTCACACTCTCCGCACATCTCCTTCACTGTAATAAATCTCCCGGCCTGAGAGACGGCGTCACCGTCTAAGAGGCCCGCCTCCCCCTTCGGGGGAGAAATGGAAACGTTTAGTAGTTAGTAGTATACCACATTCCTTGCCGAGGAACCGCGATAGTCTTGGTGAGAAAATAGTATCAGTGCCACTCGGTTGTAATATTGAAGGACATGTGTTCGATTACCCGCCAGGAACTCGGAAAATGAAGGAATGACTCTTCTACTTCAGGATGCACTATAATTCACTCAGCCTATACAGAGATCCTCTCCTCTACGACAAAAAATTAAGATGTAAAGTAAGATAACAAAACCAAGAGGTATAGTTCAATTCACTACAGCTTCTGTATCATAACTTTACGCTGTTATCCACACCTATAGCTATCTAGTAATGCTAAAGCTCCTGTATGTCCTTAGTAACAGTCATTTAAAAATCCACAACCTGTTTCCAGTCATTCGACCGGGTCAGGAATGGAATGAATGAAACACCTATCTACCGGCGAGAACGGGAATTGTGCCGGCTGCCGAAGTCTGTCGCACTCCTCTGGGGGAATGATTAATGAATGAGAGATGAAATGAAATGATATTGGAAAGTGTTGCTGGAATGAAAGATGACAGGAAAAATCGGAGTACCCGGAGAAAAACCTGTCCCGCCTCCGCTTTGTCCAGCACAAATCTCACATGAAGTGACCGGAATTTGAACCACAGAACCCAGCGGTGAGAGGCCGGCGCGCTGCCGCCTTAGCCACAGAGGCTCCTCGTAACAGTCATAAAATACGCAATTTAAGCGTAAATGTGAAATCAAGGTGTGTACGAGTCCTTGTTGAACTGCAATCTGCGAGAAGTCTGTGGATGAATTCACCTTGAGTGACAGAGTGTACGCAGGGTCGGGCGAGAAACAACGTTTTACAGTGACTTCCATCAGCATGCCACGCAACACGACGTGCGTTCACCTCCAATTTTGATGAACTAAGATTAACAAACAGTAATATACTTGACCACACTTCATGGCTTACTATCCTTATCATCACTCCGGTCACCTCTCTGCATATGCCATAGAGGAGAGGCCCACACTGTACATGAATACTAGTATAATTCTTGGACGCATGGGCGCCCGAGCATAAGGTTATACTCTCTATCACACAAGTAAGCCTACTCTGATTTTAATGAAGATCTGAATATTCGTAGTGAGCCGTATCCTGACGGCCCATAAGAGATACTCGGATTATTATTTGACATAATATATCAATTATATTGGTATAAATTTCAGTCATATATGGTAAAGCAATGAATCGCAGGACAGCTGTGGCCGCAAGTCTATGGAGACATCAAGTCGCGGGATATTGCGCGATACTTCCTCGGGACCGTGAGAAAGGCTTAGCGTCACCAGGAGTTGGCACATCTCGGCACGTGTAAAGGATGCTGACTAAGAGAAATATTCAGCCAATGAGAACGCGTGGATGAGTCAAATATGGAGTCTACATCGCGCGAAGTCATAATTCCAGGTTGACCAACATGAACAGTTACTTGAAATAAATTCGTTTATTTGCCAGATTTCCACAGGTCTACAAGTGAAATATAATCAGGAGTACAATATAAAAATAATAGGAAGAAAATTGATGTTATTTGAACTGTGTTTTATTGGTATGTTACAATTAATATTGTGTCAGTATGAATGGCAAGCACTCTGATTGGTGGTTTGTATAGACATGCGGGAATCCCATAGCTACAACGGCGTTAGCCACGCTTCCTTTGCACCTCAAGCTTCGGAGAGCGTCACTGATCGCGGAAGCTGACGTGATGTGAACGTTGTTCGTTGTGCTGCGAGAATTGTCCGTGAAAGTTGCCACGTGAATATATTCAGTAACAGTGTATGGTTTAAGACCAATAAACTGTCTTTTCAGTCGTGCAGTTCAATAAATTAACTGGTGCAGAATTAAATTGCAGTATTATAGCGCAAAGTTCACTACCGATAAGTAGACAGTGATAATTAGCCGCAGTTTGGAGGTGGTGAAGGGACGCTCAGTTGTTTCATATTTTTGTGCCGGTCGCGTTTCGCGAGGAACTCTCGATCCGTACCGCGAGCTGCTCTCAATAACTGTAAATAGAAACCCTAAATGTATTAAATTTCAAGTGTTTATGTGTCAGTGTGTTGACTGAGTTTATACTTAAGAAGGGTTGCTCGGCACGTGCAGAATTGAGCGGTGAAGAGATATTCATCCAAACCTTATGTGTTGCAGTGTTCAATAACTTTCAGCAAGAAGATGGCACCACTCATGGAAGAATGTTTCTTTGTGTTAAGGCAGTGATCAACATGGAGTAACCACCTAACGCAGCAGGGATGTGAGCCGCTGCCTATGTCCGGAGAGTCGTCCAAGATAAGGCGCATGTTTTAATTATGGAATGTTATATGGGTTATGTTAAAATACTAGTGCAGTTTAGTGTAGAAATTTTCTTTAACGTAAAGTAAGCCTGACGGCATGTGTTTATTTCATCTCTGTAATGTTGTAGATATGGATAAGAAGAAATGCATGATCTCGAGATTTTGATTTACGACTAGTTAGATGGGATAATGAGGGAGTTGTTAGGATTATTTGTTAATTTATGCATGATAATTTAGCTTAGTACTATTCCGATTTTTCCTTGTATATTAGTGCTAGGAGGATTAGATTGACAAGTTCATCCAATTTCCAAGTTAAACACTTGCTACATTGAGTGTAAATTTAATTTTAATTTCGATCATTTGGAGAGTTAGTATCAGTTAAATTGCATGACGCATGGTATTTCAGAAGCTGGCCCGTAAGGCGCTGCATAACAACGTTGAAAGAATAGGATCTTCTGTTTTAGGTTGGAAACTGTTTTGCCCAATGATTGTACAGGAATCGAACCTGGTCTCATAATGTAAAAGGCTGATGAGAATTGTAAAAGATATAAGAGGTTATAATGCACGCGGAGTTATAAAGTGATTATGCAAGCTGATTGCATTCCTGATAAGTGATAGAATGATGTGCAGTGAATATGTACCTGCTATTGTCTTCTGAGAGTATATTAATTATCAGAACTGACGGAATTGATTCCAGACCACTGAGTCTGATGTGTGTAGTAAACTGTCGAAGCATGCTGGGAAGGAGTACAATTGTACGTGAGTTTCCGTGTAGCCGAAGAAAGATGATATTGCCTCACAAGCTTTTTTTGGCCGTGTTTACATAGACAGCGTGAATGAGGTGGTATTTCCGTGGTACAATCTTGGCAAACAGAAACCAAGCCTTAGTACAGTGTTGAGTTCCAACATTTCCTTTCATCTCACAGCATAGCAGGAAATACGTGACGGATGATCGCACTGTTGAGTGCGCAAATGCAGCAGACGAAGGCAATGTTGCCCATTGCTTTCCACATGTTTTATTAGGATAATATGTTTTCTCTTACTGGATGGTGTTTTACGATATTTCATGTTGTTTGGATATCTTGTCTTGTTGTTTATTTGAGAACAGCCCGAGTACTGAGTAATATTGATGGTAAATCTAGTTCTCACTAGATCCTTTTGGTGAACCGCGTTTCACGTCGAGTTAGTGTAGTATGTAAGATTTCCTTCTCATTATCCGATGTATATAGGTGTGATACTTTGCTTATTTTTGTTCATTGTGAATATAGCGTAGGGAAATGCCACTAGTATTTTTCATAATTCATATAATATTCCCTTGCGTCTTAATTTTCCTTTTATCTTAATTTTTCCTTTCGTCGTAATTTTCTTTTATATTAATATTTTTCTTTTAACGTTTAATCTTGCGACGACTCAAAACAAGTTACAAACCCGTATCAATGTGATAATTTAAAGTGTGTTACTCCATCCGAAATAAATACGTATCAGTATGTGCATACGCATATTATTACTTAAAATGAACAATGGACAATCAGAAGAAGAATATTTCTAAATGTTTACAAGTTTTTATTGTTGTACTTGAAATTTCATTTCACGTTTAATTCTTTGATTAATTAACGTTTTTAATGTCCATTTCTTTCTTTAATTTTGAGATTTTGTTAATGTCGTTTTTATCATTTTATTTACTTGGTTTTCTAATAGTATGATTCGGGGATATTTGTGAATAAACTCATCCTACCCCATATTATTGTTTCTCATTCGAGTTATACCTCCATTTTCCTGTCATTTACTTATATTTAAGTGAGGAACTTCGACTATTAGCCTGGCCTATCGACAACCAACCCACTCTCTGCCCAACCCTGAGTTAGTCGGATGTTCATACAGGAATGGAGGCATCGTCCTGCAGGGTAATTACCCCTGGGTACGGTACAGTAGAGCTACAGTATAAAGAACATTCGACAAATCATCTCTGCAATGGCGTAACTGGCATTCAGCATTTCTACGACAGATTACCTGCTACATAAGCTGGTGTGAAAATATCAGCTCATGGGGTCAGTTGGTGGATATGTTTCAGTGGGGCTTGGCAAAATGATATATAATAGCAACTTCTGTCCCGGCGAGGAAACCAACAGGGAACTACCACACTCCTCATTTCCCTAGTATGCCTCTTCAATGATGTGTAAGGTATCTATGAGCTATGGAGGATCAAACCAGTCTTTGGGATGAATACTCAACATATGTCACTCAGAGTTGCAACACTCGCTGTTACCGTGCGAGTTGGCCGTGCGGTTACGGACGCGCAGCTGTGAGTTCGCATCCGGGAGATAGTGGGTTCGAATCGACTGTCGGCAGCCCTGAAGATGGTTTTCCGTGGTTTCCCATTTTCACACCAGGCCAATGCTGGGGCTCTACCTTAATTAAGGCCACGGCCGCTTCCTTCCTATTCCTAGGCCTTTCCTGTCGCATCGTCGCCATAAGACCTATCTCTGTCGGTGCGACGTAAAACAAATAGCAAAAACCATTCGCTGTTAAAGTGGCTACTGTATGGATCTTTACCACCTTGTATTGAATATTCTGCATATCCAAAATTCCCCATGTTTTTGTCAATAACACACACCTTGTTCTTATATACGAACTCTGGGACAAATAGGCAAACTCCTACGCAGTATGTTCTTCAGTACATTCCCAACTGGGTAGTTAATTATTTTCCAGTGTCTTCAATTTTTACAAAAAATCTTCTTAGGAATTTGTTCCACTTTTGAGACTTGTCAATCTGAATTTCTTTAGGAAACTGTTGAAGGTATTTAACTGCATTTAACTGAGAAGACTCTATTCATACAAATCTCTGCAGTTACTGCAGAAATGAGTGATAAGAGCATAAGCACAAGTAACATGTAGTCAAGAAGAGCAAGGGTGTTCCTGGACGGAGATCGAGTAGACGGTGCAAGTGATCTGAATGGGCATGTCGGAGAAAATAACGAGCAAACATCGCGACTATTGGGAAAGTATGAAGTTGGACTTGAAAATAACGAAGATTTAGAAGATTCAGCGTTAGTCGATATGCACTTCGACCGACTTATAAAAGTTGAGGTAAATCTTTTGAAGCTCACTACATGCTCTGCAGAAGGGAGAAATTCAAGGAAATAATCGACTATAAGGTACCAGGAGGAGGACGGACCAGAAATATGTACGAAGGAGAATGATGGGAATGCCACCAGCGGTGAAGAGGAGTAGTGGGCGTCCCAGAATACGATAGATGGACAGCAGTCAAGAGAGCATGAATCAACTCGGACTTGTGGAGAAGACGGTGTAAGAAATGCTCATATGGAACAAGAATATTTTCATCAGTAGGTCCGCCTGGCGGGACTAAATATACTGAATTATTATTATTATTATTATTATTATTATTATTATTATTATTATTATTATTATTATTACTACTATTATTACTATTATTATTATTATTATTATTATTATTATTATTATTATTATTATTATTATTATTATTATTGCGCTTTTACTGCCGCATTGGACCATTCAGTCCTGCCTTCTATGATGTTTTATGGTTTTTTCCTTTCTGTTCTTCCAGTATTTCTTTATTCTATCTGATTTTTCTTTTCGTTCTTTTTCTGAAAATCCCCTCTTAGTTGTTTCTCTTTTATCAATTTTTTGTAGGTATCTAATTTTACCATTCTCACATTTAATTACTTTCTTCGATTTTTCTTTAAATCCTCCAGTGTTATGTCTAATTCCTTCATGTCTTCTTTTATTTCTTTTATCCAGACAAGTTGTTGTTTTTGTTTCCAAAGCTTCTCCAAAATTCTGCGTATTTACCTGTCTTGAGGTATTCTCATCAGATGACCAAAGAATGATATTTTCTTCTTATGAAATCCGTTATAGGTTGTATTTCCTGATATACTGCTGCATTTGGGATGATACGCCATTTCCCTTCTTTTTGGTACTTCTTATTAATGAATGTTCTTACTCTTCTTCATTCTATTTATAAAATTCTGTCTATGTTATTCTTTTGCATTAGTTTAAACTAGTTGATGTACCCGTGCTTCGCTACGGAATTCTACACTCTATACAGTGTAACCTGACAAACCCCGGTCAGATATTATTATTATTATTATTATTATTATTATTATTATTATTATTATTATTATTATTATTATTATTATTATTATTATTATTATTATTATTTATTCATGTGTATATTTCATTTATGTGTGTATTTATGGCCGTCGCGGCTTAGTAACTCTTTTTGGAACTCTCGTTATTATGGATACTCTCTATATTTTATTTGGGACTAGTGTGTTTCGATCACTCAGTTTATCTCCCGGTTGTGTACGTGACGAGTCTCCGAGCGGGGGTTTACGTGTTGACGGAGCTGAGGTGGAAAATTCCAGGAACTGGGCTATTTTAAGATGCTGTTGTGTTGGCTTGGGCTAGTGTGGTGCAAGCACGCATCGAGAGTTGGAAGTTGCAGCTTGCAGTGTGCAGATGTGATACTGGTGGTAATCGGAGAGGTGTTTTGTACGAGTTGTGGGAAGATGTCCCATGCCATGTTGGGAGTTCGAGATCTGCTGTTGAAGGAACCAGGGAGAAAGATGCTGGAGTGTAACAACATTCTATGGTTATGAATGTTAGCCATATATAATTCTACGGAGAGTCTACGTAAGGTAACGTGATGGGCCTTTTCAAACTATACCAACGCCATCAGCAAAGTGGAGTGCATTCTTGAAAAATGAGTCATGACTGCGTGTGAATATTTTGCGTTGCGGAATAAACTGAGTACCAGTTATTGAGAGAGAGTTATTTCATAAATTAAGACATTTATTATTTATATCAATATTCTCTTTATTTTGTTATATATGTTCAAGGGTGTATCACGACGAGCTCTGCTCGGATTTCTAGGTAAATACAGGTTTAATTGACTAAGTATATTGTATGAGATTAATATATATTCTGTTTAATTTCTATGGGTGGGGGAAATTACCAGATGGACTCCTTTTCCAATATTAATTTTTTAGGTATCAAGTGATTCAGATCTCCTTGTCACAAGGCAACGACCCTGAAGATGAGTTTCAACAGCCGGCAAAGTTTAAGAATTATTTATTTGTATATTTATGGCTCCCAAATTCCATTAGTCATTATTATTTATATTTAATAGAGAGATTTCAACAGATTTCTCATAAGTAGTGTTCACGTTGTGAGTAAGATTGCATTAAATTGCATAGTTCGTAACGTTACCCCAGAAACGTGACGGCGATTCACCATACGTCTTTTGCCATGTGAAGACTGTTGCCTACTGTAAGACACTGCAGATCTAACACTGCAAAGCTCCAGAGTTTGAATTACCAGGCCGCAGACAGCCGTCAACACTCCTCTCCCATTATTTTTTTAAGTGTGCACACTGCTCATTACAATCAGTGCCTCAGCGTAGGGATCGAATAGCTGGAATACTGTGATAAAACAGTGTGTTACGTACAATTAGCTATCAGCAAATTAATAAACCAGAGGAATGCCACGAAAAAGACATACTTTCCGCCAATATTCCAGCAGGAGTTAATACTCGGTAAGCAGCACTAACCCCATCTATCGGAGATGAGAAGCAGCAGAAGACACAAAGCACATCACAACAAACAGTAGTCAATTTAATGTTTTTGTCGACCAATTTTATAAGCTTTCGATATTGTAGGCCTTCACATTTAGTTTTCTTCCGACTCTGTGATATTAGGACATCAAATGCAATGTGAGTCCTTTCTTTCGAAGTGTCTGACCCCTTCCATTCTTCCTCTCGGATTAGTGTTATATAGAGGATGGTTGCCTAGTTGTGGTCCCTCTCAAAAGAATAACCACCACCACCACCACCAGTCTTATCATTGTCGGTAAGGTAAAACAGAATAAGACATAAATGATCGGAAATTGTATTCTCTATAACTTATGTTATGTAATAGTTTTCGATAGGATAAATAACATAGGTAATTAAAAAATTAAAATTTTAGGCGCCTTCCCCTAAACTACCATTTCAACCAGGGTGGATAACATTATTTATAGCGTAGACTGTAGTTCCATATTTCCCGACTTTACAGACCGATTTTCATTAAATTCTGTTTACCCAGTTTTCCATGGCCATGGACTTAGCAACCAAAATCCAAAATCATGAATATCTCTGTCATCATAGCCGGTACATTAAATATGTATAAGACATAAATGAATTAAAATTTAATTATATATAACTTTAGTTGTGTAGTATTTATCGAGAGGACCACTAATCTCATATATATTGAGAATTAAATTGTAGGCCTTCCCCTAAACTACTATTTCGCTCAGTGTGAATAAAATTATTTATAGCCTAGATAGTAGCGACTTATTCCCCGACTTTACTTACCGATTTTCATTAAATTCCCTCGAGCCGTTTTCTCGTGATGTGTGTATATACATACATATAGATAGACAGACAGACAGAAAGGAATTACGGAAAAGTAAAACGTGTATTTCCTGGTTACTGTGAACACAACCGATAGAGAAATACCATTATTTGTTTTTAAATTCTGAAGAATGTACAGACAAAATTCTCATTTTATATATTTCGATATTTCCATTAAGTTATTTCAGGTTGGACTACATTTCTGTAATGTTCCAATTTTGTATTTATTGACAAGCATTTTTTGTGGTTTGCATTTCTGGTTACTTTTTGGGCTCTGGTTAATATATTCGTTCTATTTGTCCAAGAAATTCTTTCATTTAAATTGTATGTTATACTTTCTCCAAGGTATTTAAATTGTTTTATAATTTCTATTTCATTCCCACATATCAGAACACTGCTTATTAAAAGGGGATCTATTGCCATTATTTTAGTTTTTCAAATGAAATTGTTAATCTTGATTTTCCAGCAATAGTTTGGAGACTTAAGATTTGATTCCGAGCTTCATTACAGTTATTAGCTAGTAGTGATAGACCATCTGCAAATCCTAAGCAATTTAGGCTAATTTCATCTTTAGTGTGTCCAATGTTATACTTTTGTTAGTGTCTTCATAACATTCTCTCATCAAGTATTCCACAATACAATTAAACAAATATAGTGGTAATATATCACCTTGTCTTAGACATGTTCTGATTGTGAATGCTTATGTTATGCTTATTATTTTAACTCATTTAGGATGTAATCCAAAATTTCGTAATATTTTAAATACTGAAGGTCGACGAATGCTATCATAAGCTTTCCGAAAGTCTACGAAAGTGATAATCATTTCCTTCTGTCGTCTTTCTAGATGTCCGTCAATAATTTCAGTGTTATTATTAATTGATCTGGACAACTACACCATGGTCGAAATCCTCCCTGGTACTCCCCTAATTCTTTCTGCAGTTGACATTTGCATCGATTATAAATTATTCTCGAGAATATTTTATATGTACAATCTAGGAGTGCCATTTCTTTATAGTTATCAGGATTTGTTCTATCTCATTTTTGTGTAAAGGGTGGATTACTGCAGTTTTCCAATGGTGCGGTAATTTTTCATCATTCCACATTTTTATCAAGCATTGGTGAAGTGATTTTCTAATTGATTCCGCTACAGTTTTCAACAACTCGGCAAATGTTTGGTCTTCCCCATAAGCTTTATAATTTTTCAGTTCTTTAATGACTTGATTAACTTCAATCAAAGCAGGATGGATCGATATTTTCTGGTGGCATTTTAATGAGTATTTGTATGAAGTAGTTCTTTTGATTTTTCACAATTTAATAATTTATTGAATGTGTCTGCTAGAATTTGTGTATTATCCTTAGTATTATGCGCCGTAATTCCGTTCTTATAAGTGTTGGCGGTTTTTATTTTTGAAGTTGTTTACTATATATTTTATAGTAAGCCTAGAACTGGTCCTTTTGTGATCTATTTCTATATGATGAATAATTCTTTCTTCATGTTGTCTGTTGATATTTCTGATTTTTTCGGGGGTTAGTTTTATTTGCTTGGTAAATTCTTCATGCGATACCTCTGTTTCCTGATTTTGATGATTTAACCATGGCTGGTGTCTACTTTCAAATGCTTTATGGACTACCTCATTCCACCATTGATGCTTTTTTCTTGGACTTGGTAAAGCTATTTTCTCAGCTATGTCTTTTAGTTTCGGGATGATCTCTTCTAATTTATCTGTTTTATGAAGGTATCGAGTTGGTTCTTTATACTGTTCATTGTTTATTAGTTATGCCGATCATAACCTTTTCTCAATTTACATTTTGATTTTGGTTTATTGACTGGTGTGAAATTAATTTTGATTTTAACCATGTAATGGTCAGACCCTTTGTCTATTCCTGTAAGTACTTTAAAATTTAAATTTCCTTATGATAATCTTTTTCATACAAATATGATCTAATTGCCATTTTTCTTTTCCCCAATCTGGGTGTTTCCATGCCTTAAGTTTATTAGATTTTCTCATTAAACAGATTTTGATATATTATGGTTTATACAAAAGTCTATCAATCTTGTGCCATTTTATTGGTCTGTTTCTGAGCACCAACGGCTGTAGCCGTGTTGAAACACCGGATACCGTGAGATCTCCGAAGTTAAGCAACATTGGGCGTGGTCAGGAGTTTGATGGGTTGCCACGCGCTGCTGGTGGAGGGTAAGGGAATGGAGGAGCGGAAAGGAACTGGCCACCCTACCGCAAGTAAACTCCGGCTCAGGAATACCTCTGCGGAGGCTCGGACCTGCCTTCGGGCAGAACAACCCTTACCTTACCTTTCTGAGCTGGCCATTTTCTTATTATGTCTCTGTATCTCGTATCTTTTCCTAATTGCGCATTGAAGTCGCCTATTAAAATGTTGGTATGATTTTTATTTTTATTTGTTGCTGTTTGATCTAGGAGGTCCCAGAATTCATCCACCTGTTGTCTGGTTTTCCTTCTATTTTTAATAATTTGTAGGAGAATGGGCGTTAATTATTGTTTAGATTTTATTCGATGCCTTTATTGTCAGCGTCGCGAGCCTTTAGAATTGCGCCTGAAAATATATTATCGAATCAATTCTTTTCAAGTTAATTGTGGACAACTCCTCATCACCCTTTCTCCGGGGATGCCTTTTAACACACTATACTCTTAGGATTCCATGGGTTCCTGGTCTGAATTCCTCATCTCTTGTAGTCCTGCTATAAGGATCTCTTGTTTTGTTCATTAGTTAGGATTTTTAATTTTTCCCACCTGTGCTAGAGAGTTGATGTTATATGTTGCTAAATAGTTTTTTCTGTTTCACCTTTAATCTTTGGTATAGTCGTTGGTTTGTCTTGGGTATTTCCAGATGCTCCGACTCATCTGACTTATCTTTCAAGCAAGTGCCCACCGTATTCGAATGCAGTCTTCTCTGGTTAATACCAAGATTTCCTTCCATTCTTGAGTGTCAAAGTCATATAGCCTTGGGTGGAGCAAGCTCCAAGTTACAACTGTGGTTGTGAACTATAGAGGTTGCCTCAAGATGTTCTCTGGCTCCTTTCCCTGGGCTTACAACCGGCAACAGCAACTACTGAGCTACTCAATCCACCCAGTAGGTACTGCAGGTGGAGTGTTATTTATTATTATTATTATTATTATTATTATTATTATTATTATTATTATTATTATCAAATATGTGCTCCACCACGATCAGTTACAAGTAACAGTTAAATAACCTCAGCACAATTTTAAGGTGCCTTAAAACTATCGGAATTCTATTCTATTCTGCAGCTTGCTGTGAATAAAATACTGTCATCCAAAGAAACCTACAAGCGTGAAAAGTGTGGTTAAAACGTTATTTAATTTCCAACAGACGGAAGAGTATTTATCAACAATTCAATCAAAATATCCACACATCGCTTCAACTGAAATGTTTTTGGATGAAACGTCCATTTAAAATATGAAACTGAATTAAGGTAATTTCGACCTACTTAATGGTAACCGACTCTTCTTGTGTAAGTTAATTACAGAAAGAGATCACACCTCTTTGCCAAGATGAAATTTCTTGCAAGGGAGGTTAATTTCAGAAAAGTAGGAACTGTACTAAGAATACTTATGATAAATTAGAATAGGGAGTAAATTAATACAATTAAAAGTTTGCTGGAGACGGAAAAGATGCTGGTTCTAATAACCTGTAATTAAATGAAATTAATCTTCTTCTAGTCTGGATGTTTTTAAAGCACCCATTTAATTGCCTTGATCATTTATGTGGGCGAGAAACTTCACATTACGTGAAGCTGGAAGACGAATTTAACAACATTTGTTCATGAACCTCTTTCCTTCCAAGGGTGAAACTGTTCTCCGCGATATTAGTCTCATATTCCTAACTTCATTTCAAACTTTTTCCCTTCTTGTACGCCCAGTAACAAGAAGAGCTCTTTGGAACGTGCCTTAAATTAATATCTATATAATATTCATCGCGGTATGACGTTTGCAAGAGACAAATGCAGAATTTAGAAGTTGCTTTACGTTCTTCAGCTGGAATACAAAATAAAGAAAATGAGATGATGTATTGTTTCTGCCAAAGACGTGCGATTTATTACGGGATATTTTTTATACCAACCTGTCGTGACAAGGAAAATTTATAACTACAGCTGTTACTAAAGCGGGCAATCTGTGATATGTTCCATGAAGCTCGATCATTCCCTTCTTCGGTTTCCAGGATCGCGGGTTCAAACCAGACATGGATTTTTAAGGGCGGAGGAAATTCCATTCAGCACTCCATATCGGCATATACAAAAACTGTAGTGCTGCATTCTTAGCAGTCAATTAAAAAGTCAGCAATAGGCCACACAAGAGACTTCCAGGTTCATTGCCATCTGGTAGAGTGAAGCCGAACGGCGATATCCACGTAGAGGCAGCCTAAATTGATCCAAATCAGAATGCCTGTGCACGGTAGCTCAATGTAGACTATTCTTCTTCTTCGCATGTTATTATTATTATTATTATTATTATTATTATTATTATTATTATTATTATTATTATTATTATTGCGCTGGCCTCTCACCGCTGGGTTCCGTGGTTCAAATCATTGCCCCGGAGGAGTGCGACAGGCTTCGGCAGCCGGCACATTTCCTATCCTCGCCGCTAGATGGGGCTTCATTCATTCCATTCCTAACCGGGTCGAATGACGGTAAACAGGCTGTGGATTTTTCATCATCATCATTATATTATTATTATTATTATTATTATTATTATTATTATTATTATTATTATTATTATTATTATTTCCCGAAGCGAGCACCGGCCTAATTATGGTACATATGTAGAGTACTCAGCCCGACGGCTGGATGGAGCATCAACAAGTCGGCCAAGTGTAATATATAGCCTAGGCATCACTGAAGAGGCATACAAGAGAAACAAGAATCGAGGTAATTTCTCATTACTTTCCTCGCCGAGCCAGAACTTACACCTACAGGTTAGTCTGTCATACCAACTGAAATGAAAGCAACAACCGACCCTATGAGTAACATTTTGTCATAATTTAAAACAAAGGCGGGCTGCATAACGAATGGTGTTACTAGCATCGCTCACACCTCAGCCATTTTCATATTACCAAAGCCAAGGATGAGACTGAGACAGGTCAATCAAAATAACAAGTTTATTTTTGCTCGTACCAGAAGACGCAGTGCACTGTACTGTAACTGGACTAGTTACGGTGTATAATCGTAAATTCTAAACATACAAAATTTAATCAACAATTTAAGTAAAGTGAGCTTAATATGTAATACCGGTAGGGAATATAGGGTTTACTGTCAACACAAAATTAGAATTCCTCTGTGATATAATTATTCTAGCGCATCCCATGACACAGCAACTCCTCAGTTGTATTTCACAAAAAGAGGACTTGATAATATTTCCCTCCTTGAATATTTGAAGTAACTGTTTTTCAGGAGTAAAAGCTACCTAGATCATGACACATTCTTTAGCTCATATTCTAAACGTATATTGAAGAGTATTGGAGGTCGCATAGCTATGATCGCAAATTCAAGTTACATAAACTTAAAGTTTGTAAGCTTTTTTATCTGTAAATACCGAAATGTGTACAAGATCTCGATCGTACGAACTGAGGTGCAACTAATGGTAAACAAATGTGTTTTTCTTATCTATTTACTGGTGAATTTCTATCTCTCTCTCCCTTCTCTCTCTGCAGTAAACTCATGGATAGCGGCAGATAAAGGAATTCTCGACACTTAAGCTGCATAGGCATCTAAATCTAAGAGCGTCATATTATTATTATTATTATTATTATTATTATTATTATTATTATCATCATGCGTGAATGGTCCCTTTCGAAACACACAAAGCTTTATTTATGATTTCGTTTGCGGAGGATCTAGGATGCTCTCATCTGTTGGCTGAAGATCCTCTTCCTTTCTTCCGTCCACTTGGTACTGCACTTTTTGGTACTTCATTCTCTGGAGTAACTTCCCACTTGTCAATTTTCTTTCTATATATATTTCGATTCAAAATTTCCTCAGGTTGAATTTGTGCGTTCTTCATTTCCGCTTTTGTTTGTTGTATCCAAGGAAAATTCTTCAGTTTATCAACTCTTTCAAAAACTTGGTGGGTTGGTCTGGTTTCCGGAAGCCTCTTAACATGTCCATACAATTTTAGCCTTCTTTTCCTGAGGTATGCCGCAATATTAGATAATTTTTCTGTGGATTTCCCTGTTTGGAGGCGGTACCCTTCTCCCACGTGTCTTGGTCCTAAAATTTTCCGCATGATTTTTCGCTCTTCTGTTAGGAAATTTTCCAGCTCACCCTTTCTATGAAGCGTTAGAGTTTCCCCTGCATATAAAGCCTCAGGTTTGAATACAGTATTGTAATGTTTAATCTTAAGGTGGAGAGACATACATTGTTGTAGATTTCTCTAGTTCTCCCATAAGCTCTTCTGAGTTTTTGGACACGGTTGTTTTGGGCTATTTTATCTCGTCCGGTTGGTTCGAGGATTTCGCCCAGGTATTTGAAGTGAGGGACTCTGTTGATTTGTTCGTATTTTGTATTGAGACTGTGAATGTCTAGTTTTGCACAGAAAAATTCAGTTTTCTGGAAGGAGATATGAAGTCCGATATATTATTATTATTATTATTATTATTATTATTATTATTATTATTATTATTATTATTATTATTGTTATTATTATTGTACAGGGAGGTACACCCCAACGCCGCGCATTTAAATCTGGCGCCTAAAAGAACTCCTCTACTGGTGAAACAGTGAAATTGAAACTAGTCCAACTTATAAATTTACCCAGAAGATGTCACCACTAAAATATGATAAATTTGTTATAGTGAAGTTTCCTGAACTGACTGTATTTCTACTTGTTTTGTTTGCCATTCATCAAGAAGTTTGAACATTCTTCCATATATGTAACTGCTAAAAACTATGATCATGCACTCTGGTTCGAAGTGAAAGCACTTTTGATTTAAAGAAGTCTTGTATTCATTTTTTTTTTTACTAATTGATGTTCATTTATTTTTGGGTTGGCAATATATATATTTTCTTTCCGCCATTTTTGAATCCAGCCAATCCCTAATTTCTGTAAATAATTTTCTGCCAATCACAGTCTTCTTGTTCTTGTTCTTCTTGTTCTTCTATTTTAATTACCCAATAAAAATGAGAGGGCGTGGCTAGTTTAATCTTGAGTGGTCTCGAACTTTCCCCGAGGGTTTATGAACTGCGGATTTTCACGTCTCTGGGCCAATTGATCGACATCTTACGGGATGTGTGTGTGTGTGTGTGTGTGTGTGTGTCAAGCAGGAGGCGGGAGGCCTCTTCGTCAGCTGCTAGAGCTTCTACAAGGTAATGGCCACATAACATCTTTCTTTCTTGCTAGCTCCGCAATTTAACCCTAGGGAAAGGTCCGAATCATCAACTATGTAACCTACTTTTCTGAAAATGTAACTTCTGCCGGCTAATGTAAAAACTTCATAAAATTTTTAACTGTAAATCGGGGATAGAGAGTGAAGTACCCTCTCGAGCTCCCCTTCATCTTGGTTTGAGGTGACTATGTTTTGTAACTATTCTTCTTCCTTTCCGTAATGAATTAATTTACCCTTATACGAGTCACCTCAGTAGTTTGGGAATAGCCCCTGTTTCGCCGGCCTAGTGCCCCTTAGGTTTTTAAGTTTTCACTATCTTGGAGCACTGTACGCCTCCATTCAGTTTGTGTTTTAGGCCATTTTACTTATCCTGTTCTTTTGCGCAGAGGCCCTGTAGGTTGGGTACAAGATACCCCTGTTTCACATTGTAAGTTGTGCCATGGAAGGCCAAAGAGTATACGATTTTTGATATTGCCTCGAGGAGGTTGAAAGGAAACGGAGAGCCTGTTAGCTCTTTCTCAAATTTTGTAATTGTAAAGTGTGCCTCTGGGAGGCTAGATGTTGCAAATTTAAGAGCAAGTGCTCTTTTAATTAGGGGATTTCTGTCCTTTACTAAAGTTGTCCTTCTTTAGATGGTAATTTTGAGCTGGGAGTTCAAGCATTGTAAAGCGAGGGGCTCGAAGCCCAGGACCTGTCGAATTCACTAATATTGTATTTTCCTTGACTTGTTCCAAAATTGCTAATCGCACCTGTTATATTGTTATTTGTTATTCTAAAGAAATATAACCTTTGTTAAAGTTTTAAATTAACTTTGATATTGTAGTTAGACTTATTCACTCCAACACCTTCTTCCACCTCTTTCTGCTCCACGAGTACCCCCGTAACAATTATTATTATTATTATTATTATTATTATTATTATTATTATTATTATTATTATTATTATTTGTAGTCTTGCATTATCAGCACAGTGGCGTGTCTTTTCGATTTCAATGCCGATAGCCAAGATGCAAATCTCTGTGGTTCCTTGATTGGATTTTTTGCGTGGGAGCGGAAACGTCATTCAGCCTAGAAATTCTAGTAGAATGTAGAATTAAGCAGGGTGGTTAAAAAATACCTGAAATGATCTGAAATTAGGAATTACTTTGAAAATGATTATTGGAGTAAGATTTTCGCCCAGTAGTTAACAACTTTTATCAAGGATAGAGTCGTCTTCTTCTTCTTCTTAGTTCTTCTTTGATGTTCACCGCGCCTTTGGTGATTGAGACAGTGCCGAGCGAACTATGACCCTTGTTAATAATGCTGCTCGGGTCAGTTGACTCAATACTCGGCGAAGCAGTCCAGGGTTCCCGTCTTATTTTTCACGTTCTCTCTATAAATGATCGTACTGATGTTCACAAAAGCACTAAAAATCAAAACGAGCACTCAATAACAATCCGTATTAGAATCCACTGATTTTCCTTATTTTTTTTTTCCACAAGTTGGTTTACAGCGCACCGACACAGTTAGGTCTTATGGCGACGATGGGACAGGAAAGGGCTAGGAATGAGAAGGAAGCGCCCATGGCCTTGATTAAGGTACAGCACCAGCATTTACCAGGTGTGAAAATGGGAAACCACGGAAAACCATCTTCAGGGCTGACGTCAGTGGGGTTCGAACCCACTATCTCCCGAATACTGGATACTGGCCGCACGTAAGCGACTGCAGCTATCGAGCTCGGTGATTTTCCTTCTAATACAAAGATGGATTATTACATTACAATATCAGAAACAGTATGCGTTAATCACATTTAAAAGATTTATGAAAGAGTTTTGGGTCACAGATGTATGTTCTTTTATGTGATGGTAGTGTATTTGCAAAGATAAATTAAAAGTAAAATACTGTACCGTTCAATCTACTTTAAGCCATAGGGTTAAGGCACTGGAATTATTTCAGTTATGTGCGAATTAATGTGATTGCCTTCTAACTATTATTGTAACACTATTTTTAATGGAATATTCTATCATTTCTAAGTGACTGCATTGTAATTATGTTACGCTACATGTAAGAGACAAAGTTGTTTTCCGAAAAATTCATGGTTCGCGACTGATTCCAATTGCACTGTACAACAAAAAATAGTTGAATGTTTCCTTCAATTCGTGAGTAAATTCTTACTCATTTAGGGTTGAGAAAAATGAATATTAGAAAAAAAAATTCTTTACTAGCTCTAGGTTCTCTGATATTGAATACCTGGAAGTATTTTATTTTAACCGATCGAGAGAAAACGATACATTTTAATTACATATGCCAACAACATTGAAAGTCTATTTGAAATTTTTAAAATGACAGTAAAATTCCAAGTGTTGAAAACTGATGGAAGGATACCTAGCAGGAGGTTGGGTCTGAAGAGAAGCATGTGGTGGCTTCGTGAGATCGTTGTATTTTGCTTGCCTCTTATAAGCGAGTTCCGGAGCATCCCTACACAGAAACCAGCAGTAATCCGCAAGCATTGCTTTAATCCAGCGGTCTTGATATCTTTGTTCCATTGGAGAAATATACTGATGGAACCTTTCTCCGTGTTCATCACTTACAGCTCCACAACTAGGTGTCTAGGTGAGAGTGGAGAAAATGGGTTTTAAGACACATTTTGCATCCGAGTTAATGGTATTTTTTGCAGAAGAACTGTCACCAAGTGAGTGTAGTTATCATCTCTTGTGTTGTCTAAAAATCCACTAATAACGTCCTTGAAGGCTTCCCAAGCTTCCTTTCCCCCAAAAACTCATGCAAACGCGGGATCCTTTATAAGTAGACGAATTTGTGGCAACAAAAGTACCTTCCTTAACTTTTGCATAAGTTAATCTAGGAAATTTGTCTCTTAAGTACTTAAAGGCCTGTCCTTCTTGGCTCATACCTTTGACAACATTTTTCATCAAACCGAACTTTATATGTAGAGGTGGAAGACGAACATCTTTTGGGTCCACAAGAGGCTCAGCAACAATATTTTTCTCGCTTGAGTTAAGATTTTTTGTAGGCCAGTCTGCTTTAATATAATGTGATTTTCTATCCCTACTGTCCCAGATACATGAAAATCAGCAGTATTTAGTGTACCCCAGTTACATTTCTAAGAGTACAGCTATGACTTTTAGATCGTCACAGATTTTTCACTTGTGTTCAGTGTATTTGATTGCGCCGAGGAGGGCTGTCATGTTTGCGAATAGATGGAAGGTGGGTGCCATTGTGAAGTAATACAGCTTTCAAACTAAGCTTGGAGGCATCTATGAATAGCCTCCATTCGGTTGAATCATGGTTCAAATTCAAACGTTTTATCAAACCATTAACGTCGCAGCAAAAAGCAAGATTGTTTTTCTTCTGAAAGAAAGAAGTAAGCAGTTCCCTCTGACGTTGTCTGTACTCTGAGACCCTGACATCACGTTGGGGAAGATTCCATTGCTGTAGTCTTAACCCTAGAAGTTCTGCCTAATCCTGTGTTAAGTGAAGGTCTCGAATGAGATCACCCAATTCCGCTTGACTCAGTCTGTGCGGTTTATCACCTTTTTCCCTCAAAATCAGGGTCATGGGCTGAGTAAGGCTTGCTGGGTTCTTCTACTTCTACACTGTCTTCATTTTATATTTATATTTCTATTTCATAATTTTGAGGTGGAGGAGGAACTGGTGAACTATCTGAATGTGGAATAGGTCGAATAGCAGATCGAAGATTTGGATATTCAACGGTTCCTATTTTCTTCATTGAGAATCCTAACTTAATTGGTGGAGTCAAGCAGAAATAGCAGTCATCTGTATGGTTTGTAGACTTCCGCAAAACCATAGGCACAGCAAAACCCATATATCCGGTTTTTTATTTTTCATCCATCCTTGTAGTATAACTGAACACGAGTTGCAACATATATGTGAAGCCCATGACTTATCCTGGTCCCCTACCTTGATACCAAAACATGATGATGGGCAATCTTCACAAGAGGAGTCAGATTGCGTTTCTCTGACGAAAATGTTATTTCACCACATAAAAAAAAAGTATTCACTGAATTTACACATTTCCGTGGCATGACGATTTAACAAATTTTACACGTTGAAAGCACTTCCAAACCAGAAATTCTGCACTAATTAAAACAGAAACTCACAGTCACAGCAACAGTACTTATGCTTAAAACCTACAAACAGCTTTAGAACATTGTGTTTTATCAGTTGACAGGTGCGCCAACTTCCAAAACAAAATTTCCTCGAAACTGAAAATGTAGATTCTAAAAAAAAGTATATGTCACTGTATCACCGAAAAAAGAGCTAATCGGTCATTTTCATGGTGATTTTTGAATTCATAAGGTGGAAATACGTAAGAATAGGCTATTTTTTCGGCCCGAAACATTTTCATTGTTGTACAGCGTTATTACATTACACTACTCGTATGTCTCGCTTAAGTGTCACATTTATCTGGTTCTTGTTTTAATGCACATCGTTTATATCCTTCTTCTATCATCGTGATATTTCTTGTTTAGAAATTATTTCTTTTATTATTTATTTTTATGAAATTTTTGTTGTATTGTTGTTGTTGTTGTTGTTGTTGTTTAATTTATGTTTTAATTTACTTCACCATTTCCACTTGGATATCTCCCAATTGCAACGTATTTGTTAATAATAATAATAATAATAATAATAATAATAATATAATAATAATGAGAAGCAGAAGAAGAATTAAATTATCGATCATTATTATTACTATAAAATAACTTGTAGTATTAAGTCGTACAACTACTTAACTGAAAATTTAATCATTTTACAGGAAGCCAATTTGTGTGTTTGTTTTGAAATCAGAAATATTAATATAAAATAATCCTTTCTTATTGTTCAAACATTTTGGTACTTCGTTTCGGAATATATAGTGTAATATTTGCTTTCAAGAATACAAATGATAAATTAGAGCCTGAGTAAGATACGTATTTGTTGTACAAAGCTATGTTTTTCTGGTAAACAACTACATTTATATTAAGGAATTTTAGTTTGAATGAATAAATATAATACGGTATGTTACTTTATAAATAAATCGATATTTTTCCCCGAATGAAAATGTTATATGTCAGACTTTACTGAGAAAGTCCTTCCATGGATGTCTGTCCCATAATAGCAGATATACTGAGATGATACCGAACAGGATAGCTCTGCATTGCATCACTGTGATTTGTGCTGCTATGTGTGTACTTGGGAGGTAAGTGGGCTCGAATCCCCCGCCAGCCATCCTCGAAATGCTTGTCTGTGTTTCTCATTTCAACTCCAGGCAAATACCGGGATGTTTCCTTTCTCAAGGCCACTGCCTCTTCGTTCGCATTCCTAACCCGTACAGTTACACCTACACTCATAAACAAACAAACAAACAAACAAACAAACAAACAAACAAACAAACAAGCAGTGGTGCATGTAGCTGACCCCCAAGGTGTGTATCGGGAAAAGCAGCTATAAAACAGGCGAGCTGAAACTTGACCTCGGACACTCCCGGCACTAGGACCCATATGGTAAAATAGAAAAACCGTGAAGATGAAGGAGTTGAGTTATATTGCTTTAATGCAAGGCTAATTCTTGAACGTGTTGGAAATCTTTGTGTAACTCAATAGAACATCACAATCATCTTCAAAATACAAAAAAAATCGTCGTCAAGAGACTGACGGTCAAAATATCTCAGTCCCCTTTCATGAAGTAACCACAATAACGCCAAATACAATATACTGCTGGTATTACAATCCGTTGAATGGTAAAATACTTTGCATAGATTCCAAGAGCAGCTGGTAAAGCTCTTCACAAGCACATGAACTAGGACAGCCCATTTATCATGAAGGGGATTAAAAATACGTACCTGGAAATGAGAGTAAACAAACAGTCCAATTAAATTATAAGTGTTGCTGAATCCTGATTTTCTTTTTGGAGAGGAAGGAAGGAAGGAAAGAAAATAAAAGAGAAGGACGTTAACGATGGAAGGGTAGGAGATGAAAGAAAGGAAAAGAATGAAGGAATGGATGGAGTGGAAGAAAAGGAAAGGAAGTAAGAGAGAGAGAGAACAGAGGAAAGGAGAGTCAGAGATCTATCTGATCTAGACACAAAAACGCCAAAGATCAACAGCAGTAGAAACAAAGATTAACTACAATATGTAGCAAAAAAATCATTTTCCGAGTCCGTGCACATCGGCCACGATTTTCTTCGTCATAATGCAACAAACTATGTACGTCACATGAATATTGAACAGTTATTAAGTACAAGTACTTAGAACAATTTTATAATACTAATAAATAAAAAGAAAAGTTACTTGTATTTAATGACAAGTTGTAATTAAAATACTGTAATTTTGCAATTTATAGTATTCTGTGAACTTTGGTTAACACTGTATTCATCGGTTAGGGTGTCACGGCCCAATGGTTGGGAACCCCTGCAGGTCGTAGGTTCACAACCCACCTCTGGCGGCGACGTTTATCTTAACCCAGCCCCACCCACTTCATGCATATGGATGGTGGAAGCTAAGCAAATATTGAGAGCACACAGACGGCAGACGTGGGGGTGAATACACGAGACCATCGTGAGCTGGCTGCTCAGATAATGCGCCTTTCTCATTCAGCACAGATTCCCTCACTAACTTACTTATCGCAGGACTTACGAGTCTTCGAGATAACGGGTCGTAAAATGCATCCCTTTTTCTACTGACTCCCAAGTATAAAGAGGGAGTAGCTCACAATGCCAGGTTCTAAGAAAGGTATATTCAGACGGACAATACTACATAACCGAAATTGAATACATTGGAAAATACTGCCAGTACAATTCAAATAAGCACTTACGTTACACACGCTAAATAATAATAATAATAATAATAATAATAATAATAATAATAATAATAATAATAATAATAATAATAATAATAATGGTTTTACGTCCCGACAATTGCTACTACGCGTTATAAAGGTAAGTTAAAGGCAAGTGAGCAATGAAAGTAAAGCCATCTCTGGATGACATGAAGGTCCTTGGAGGAGTGGAATATAAAATTATCCTCTAGTCCTAACATCGACACTCGCTGGGATAGAATGGAGAATGGTGAACTCTATGACTAGCCATCCCTGTGCCTCGGTAAGAAGTAGTTACCTTTCCATTTTGGCGAAAGTTAGGTGAATCGCAGTACCATATTCCTGACGCGGATTCGAGCTCATATTCTTCCGGATTAACCGAGCACTCTTTCAGTACCTAGGTTATTCAATACAGACCTGCTCGAGTAAACACTGCACCGCGCGAGTACAGATAGGAACTCGTCTGACGATTACAATTATGTGTATTGTAGTACGTATAACCGTATACGTAAGTGACGAGTAGTGACGAGTACAGCATTATCATATGATCAGTGTCCGGCTCCATGGCTGAATGGTTAGAATGCTGGCCTTTGGCCACAGGGGTCCCGGGTTCGATTCCGGGCAGTGTCGGGAATTTTAACCATAATTGTTTAATTTCCCTGACACGTGGGCTCGGTGTATGTGTCGTCTTCATCATCGTTTCATCCTCATCACGACGTGCGGGTCGCCTACGGTCGTCAAATACAAATACCTGCATCTGGCGAGCCGAACTTGTCCTAGGACACTCCCGGCACTAAAAGACATACGCCATTTCATTTCATTTCATTTCATATTATCAGTTACCGGTATCGTCACAAGCTTTGTCAATTTGGGCTCCGAACGAATACTTCCTAATTCCTAAATGTGTTGGAAGTCTTAGCCTTTCTCTTACAGTTGGTGTTAATAGAGTTCATAATCACGTAATTCTTCCCCTTGAAACAACAATCACCACAACCACCATCATCATCATCATCATCACCTAACTTATCAGAATATCATAACCTAAAATAAATAAATAAATAAATAAATAAATAAATAAATAAATAAATAAATAAATAAATAAATAAATAAATAAATAAATAAATAAATAATAATGTGTTAATAACAACTTAAAACTGCGTATTGTAGCGCCTTCATTCACCGTCCTGTGATAGCTTACTGTGCTGCTTGAATTTGCTCTATAATGCAATCCATCACATCATTTATTGGAACATTAACCTTAGTTCCATGAATGATTCCTGTCAGGTGATGATTACTTACCTCAATTGGTTTTTTCGTTATTTTTATTTCCTATTCGTTTCTTCTTCATTCTAAAACTATGCCTTTCTTACGTATTCTCTTGACTCTGTTTATTAGTCATAGACTGCTGCAGTTGGAAAGTTAACATTGAATCCTTCAACACATCTTTATCGTTAGGGCAAATCACAACGAAAATTATGCTAACCGCTACTTGGTTGTGGGATATTAAGAGGCGGCCGGAGCTGGAACGGCCGGCCACCAGCTCAGGAGTTGTTGTAACATGGGTCAAAAGTTTGTAAGAGTTTTTATAAGGAAACGGAACAAGGTAAAATTTTGTTTTTATAGCGCACGGTAGTCTATAATACACTTTTCATTAGTGTAAAAGCATTTCAAATATAAATGCAAATATAGTTATAAAATGGTAGTTAAAATAAAGAATCTCCATATGAAATTGAGCTCTGAACCGCGGTTTTCCTAAACTTGTTTTAAGTCAAGGTAGTGTTCAAATTAGAAGCAAACTATACCGTAGGGATGTTTACTTTTTTCTCTAAGGGGCTACTTTAACATACTTCAAAATTAGGGATTCTTTATATATTTAATCGTGATTTTAGTAAACCTCTGCTTATTGACTTACGAGTGTCGGCCGAATTCTACTGCTGGTAGTTCAGCCAGTTTCCATCAGATGCGGCAGCGTCACTAAGCCTTGTCCTTGAAGAGGGATGATGACAGATTAGCACTTACCCATGCAGGGATGTGGTGAGTGAGATCTTCAGCTGCTATCAGGTCGCTTCCTCATCCTTGCTTCATAACAAGCGGCAGTGGACACGCTGACAATACTTTGTTACTCGCTAGTTGTGGTATGACCTTTCAATAGCACGTTATATTTTGTCGTGTTTATTATGCCGTATCTTTTTACCGAGAGCAATGGAATGGCAAAATGCTTGATTTATAATAAGACATTAATCTTTATTAAAAATTTTTACACTGGGCGAGTTGGCAGTGCGGTTAGAGGCGCGCGGCTGTGAGCTTGCATCCAGGAGATAGTGGGTTCGAATCCCACTTTCGGCAGCCCTGAAGATGGTTTTACGTAGGTTCCCATTTTCACATCAGGCAAATGCTGGGGCTGTACCTTAATTAAGGCCGCGGCCGCTTCCTTCCAACTCCTAGGCCTTTCTTATCCCATCGTCGCCATAAGACCTATCTGTGTCGGTGCGACGTAAAACCACTAGCAAAAAAAATTAACATTCATCGACATTATTTTTTAAAACACGCCGAAGAATATGACAAATATGTTGGTGAAGAACACCATGAAATTGCGAATGAACTTAAAACAGCTGCCTTATCTGAGGTAGGTGTTATCCGACTTTATTGAATTGTCTTTCTTATATTAGTGACGCAATGATACTTACTATTCAAACTAAGACAATTAACTTATTTTTATTGGTAATTGTAAGTCGGAGGTGAATCGTCAGTTCGAATAAGCTACAACATATCTTACTAAAAGAATGACTAAATGGCGTAACGTTACAGAAAGAGATGCAGTAAAGGTTCAGAATCCGCATACTGAATAGTAGTTGCTACTAATGTTTCTGTAATATCTCTGTGTGTATACATTTATTAGCTAAACTATTTTACAGGTTTAGTAGAATAAGAATAAATTGCTATAAATATATGTTGTTCCTCTTTCAGTTGTAGCCTATTACAATATGGGCAGTGGCGGTTCTAGATACTTAAAAACCGAGCTCGATAGCTGCAGTCGCTTAAGTGCGGCCAGTATCCAGTATTTGGGAGATAGTAGGTTCGAACCCCACTGTCGGCAGCCCTGAATATGGTTTTCCGTGGTTTCCCATTTTCACACCAGGCAAATGCTGGGGCTGTACCTTAATTAAGGCCACGGCCGCTTCCTTCCCACTCCTAGCCCTTTCCTGTCCCATCGTCGCCATAAGACTTATCTGTGTCGGTGCGACGTAAAGCAACTAGCAAAAAAAAGAGGTGACACTTGAAGAAGGGGGTTATATGAAAGTGAGGAGCCCGGAACAAGTAAGTGGAAATAAAGCTAGGACTCAGCTAAGAGCTCCGTGGTCACCAACCCAGACTCCCAAGTTCAGAGCCCGTGGGGCCCGCTTTAGTCGCCTCTTACGACAGGCAGGTGATACTGTGGGTGTTATTTTACTACCCCCACCTACAAAGGGAAGTTGCAGTGCCCCTCAACTGTGGCGTTCTTTACCAGCACCGTTTCAGAGTTTCATAACGGGTAGGTATACAAAACCGTCGTTTACAATCCTTGTATTTCTTGGAAATGGGGTTTTCCAACGTAACTAGAATAATTCACAGATCAGATAGGTCATTCCGGTGAGCAGCGTTGCTATTGGCTAAAGCGCCTGACGTCACCGAGAGCGAGAATGAAGTGGTATTTTTTTGAGCTTAGTAGTTACTCTAATTATACTCCACTCATGTCATGAAATACAGAACGAATGGATATTTAGATGCTGCAACATTTATTATTTAAAACTAATACGAAAACATACGACTTCAAATGCGTCTTTGTAAAGACAAAGAGACTCTCACAACGGCTCGAAGGTTGGAACGCAGGCCTTCCGCCCCTTGGCAGGTTCGATCCTGGCTCAGTGCGGTGGTATTGGAAGGTCGACACGTTAAAGAACTCTTGCGGGACAACATTCCGACACCTCTGCGTCTTCGAAAACATGTTATTTGATCGAGTTCAAATGTTAACACTATATGCAATGGGATGTTTTATACATTATTTATATATATTTCAGAACTGTTTGTTTCCAAGGGGAAAAACTATTATATTTGTAAGGCTTTTTTTTAACTCAGGATTGTTGGAAAATTTCGTTCTTGGTCGCGTTACAATCTTTATCGTATGTCCAAAGTATCACTGTGTGACTAAAGAAATGCGTAAATGAATTAACTTCTGTTATATCAGTTTGTATTTTCATTGGGTAGAATTATATTATGTATCACTGACTGGCCGGTACAGGGAAAGACGTGAGGCGGGGACGGGGTTGATGCACTACTTCATATCAACATCGGAAACAGTGTCCGGCATGCCGACCTTTGGTCACAGGGGTCCCGAGTTCGATTCCCGGCAGGGTCGGGAATTTTATCCATAATTGGCTTATTTCTCTGGCATGGGGGCTGGGTGTATATGTCGTCTCCATCATAATTTCATCCTCATCACGACGCGCAGGGCGCCTACGGGAGTCAAATCAACACACCTGCATCTGGCGAGCCGAACTTGTCTTCGGACACTCCCGGCACTAAAAGCCATACGCCATTTAATTTATTTTTGTCGGAAACAGTACCTTATTTTGACTGTTTTGCTCAGCACTAACCCATGCTCAATAATTTCCTGGAATGTTTCGCATTCCGTACAAATGTCAACACCATCAGCTCCGTGCAAGTAGTGTATCACAACTTCCTGGTGACAGACTATGTGACGCTGGAGGGTGAGAGGGGAATCGCTCGCTCGGCCTTGGCCTTTCTTACTGACATCTATGCACCCGCGATGTAACTATCAGTGGAGTTAGCTGTCGACAACAACGAGACTAGTGGCGATATTTTGAAATAAAATGTGGATTTAGAACTGACTCCGGCCGCCTCTTAAGCGAACACATTAAATTTTGTTTGAACGTGTCAAGTGTCTGGTTAATCATGCCAATTGAGAAAAGAACCTTATCGACCCAATTTATGTTGTTATGTTTTGATTTTCTATATATCAGATCCAATATGCTTCTACTGATCAGTACCAACATTTTCAACAAAGTGTATGAGGCAATTGGACGGGTCGTATAGGTAGTTACATAGTCAAATTCAAATTTGAACATAATGCTGTAAGGGGGCGAAAACAATAGATTTTAAGGGGGGGGGGGAAACAAAAATATTCAGTTACCTCTTTGAAATTTAAGTTGCGAAGAAAAAGTTTTAATAGATTTATAAAAAAAGAAGTGATAGTGTCAACATCTACTAACTACAATTTATTAGCAGTTATTACTAGTTTTTACAAAATTTGAAGAATCTGTACATTTACGCTTCTAACAGTATAACGCATTATGCTATTTATCCTACGCAGGGATGTAACGTTAGGGCCTGCATTGCAAGCGTATCCGGGCCTTTAAAGGTGCAACGCAGACTCCCCGCAAAATATTTACGTATATATCTAGCCTAATGTCATACACACACTGCACGGAAACAGTCATGGCGGTTTTCTAGAATCAGTCGAAGTAGTTTGTCTTACAATTTTTACGTAGAGGAATAATTACCAGTAGTGTAAATTTGGCAGTTCAGCGGATTAAACCGAGGGGGCAGTCAAACAAAACATGTTAAACGATATTTTTATAATCTTTGTTTATGTAATTTGACGATATATTACACAACCTGTTTTGATTAAATTTATATTCGTTATTCATAGGTTTTCAATGAGGGGGTCCAAATGTTTATTTTAACATCCGTTATTCCCCTGATTCCTACGGTACTGGATTCATGATTTCGCAATTAGAAAAGGCGTACTAAGTTAACGAACTGATATCAATAATATCCCCAATAAGTTCAAAAAGTTACCAAACTCCACAAAAATTCAATTTCTATTTGTGATATATTTTCAAGTGTTCGTTAAAATAATATTACATTCTATTACCACCAACAGTTCCTGTGTACTATTTCATCACCGGTACCTCGAAACATGGGAAGTACATCTATGACATTAATGAACATGATACACTGCGGGGGAGAACCCGCGGGTAACTGCTAGTAAGGATATAAAGTTATGAATGAAGTCGAAAGATTAAGCTGTAAATATGAACTGTCTTCGGTCATGGGATAATGTGATGCGAAAGGAAGAGGATAAATAATAATAATAATAATAATAATAATAATAATAATAATAATAATAATAATAATAATAATAATAATAATAATCGTATGGCCTCGGCTACCGTGCGCAAGGATAGGTTTTCAGAGAGAATACTCGATTTGTCATAGAGGGTAAGAGAAACAAGAGGCCATGGTGACATTGACTACTAGACTCGGTTGTTAATGATTTAGGTATAAGAGGTATGCAATCTGCTGTACGTCACACAGACACAGATACAGTAGGTCTTATGGCGACGATGGAATAGGAAAATGTAGGAGTAGGAAGGAAGAACCCGTAGCCTTAATCAAGGTACAGCCCCAGCAATTGCCTGGTGTGAAAATGGTAAAGCACGGAAAACCATATTCAGGGCTGGTAACAGTGGGGTTCGATCCCACTATCTCCCGAATTCAAGCTGAAAAAGAGGTATGAAGCTAAACGATGCGATGGAGAGTTTCCAAGTCGAGTATCGTGAAAAAATTAGTTCATACAAGAAGGCTTGCACGCTGAACGTTGTAGGACATAACTGTCTAAAATGAAAATGTATGATGTATTTGGTAGGTCATATCAACTTGAAATTGTGACATTTAATCCGAGATATGAATCGATAAGTGAATGATTAAGACAGAGATTCAAACTGACATTTCTCTCGATGGTGACTGCTGCACACGACATGGCGCTGGATATTATGGATCTCTAATATTTTAACGGCTCCACATACTGTGTTTGGGTCACGGAATTCGCTCGTTAGCCCTTGACTAAAATAAGGTATCCAAGATGCAATCTCCACATCCTTTCATATTCTCGGCCAATCTCCTTGGAATAATGAATGAACTGAAGCAGTGTTTCTAAACCTTGCGTTCCCGAACATTGTAGAGAATAAATACACTGCCAGAGAGGAAAACAGGCGAAGGTCTCTGGGATGAGCTGTGAAACGTAATTAAACTCGGAACAGAAAACCCGGTAAATTTGTTACACAAGCTGTGAGAATAGGAACATGACAGCAACATAATGGTTTGGAAAACAAGTTTGAATTTAGGAATCGTCTACTCTCTTCAGCACATACAACGAGCTAAACCATCCGGTAAGCACTGAATAGTGCATTGCAATACATTTTCCTTAACAGTACATAGTATTCTACAAATGGTCGAGGAAGTAAAAGAAGTTGTAGTAGATTGTATCTCAGCGAATTCAATTTCAGTTCAATTGGTAAATAGGTTCACGACATTGTGAGTTGAGGTCTGGCATCATTGCTTTGTCGAGTCTAACAGGTTGTGCAATAAGGAGGCCTATCTCAAATATCTCCAGACCCATAAACCACATCGGCATTCTGCTTTCATGTTCGTAAGTGGTACATGTTTCATCCGCCAGTACAACAGTGTTAAATTACGCAAATTTGGTAGGACACTAGTTTTTAACTCACAATAATTCCCTTTCTTTTTGCTAGTGGCTTTACTCGCACCGACACAGATAGATATTATGGCGACGATGGGATAGGAAAGGCCTAGGAGTTGGAAGGAAGCGGCCGTGGCCTTAATTAAGGTACAGCCCCAGTATTTGCCTGGTGTGAAAATGGGAAACCACGGAAAACCACCTTCAGGGCTGCCGATAGTGGGGTTCGAACCCACTATCTCCCAAATACTGGATAGTGGCCGCACTTAAGCGACTGCATTTATCGGTCTCGGTGACCTCAGTTTTAGGCGTCCGTTGGTAGGCTGACCAAGGTAATAATAATAATAATAATATTAATAATAATAATAATAATAATAATAATAATAATAATAATAATAAAGTTACTGTTTTTACGTCCCACTAACAACTTTTTACAGTTTACAGAGACGCCGGGATGCCGGAATTTCCCCCCGCAAGAATTCTACGTTCCAGTAAATCTACCACCGGGCGAGTTGGCCGTGCGCGTAGAGGCGCGCGGCTGTGAGCTTGCATCCGGGAGATAGTAGGTTCGAATCCCACTATCGGCAGCCCTGAAAATGGTTTTCTGTGGTTTCCCATTTTCACACCAGGCAAATGCTGGGGCTGTACCTTAATTACGGCCACGGCCGCTTCCTTCCAACTCCTAGGCCTTTCCTATCCCATCGTCGCCATAAGACCTATCTGTGTCGGTGCGACGTAAAGCCCCTAGCAAAAATAAAAAAAAGGAGAAAAAAATGTAAATTTACCGACACGAGGCTGATGTATTTGAGGACATTCAAATACGACCGGACTGAGCCAGGGTCAAACTGCCAACTGTCTGAGCCACTCAACCCGGCACGATGATCTAAGTTACAGTAATTAAATTCTTTCAAGGAATAAACTCTACCGAATCATAGATGTTTTCACACTATTTACAGTAATAGTAGAGGTAACTGAATTCACTGTTTGATGACGACATAAAATAATGAAGGCGGGCAAAATGAGAGTATTCACCTAGTACATATTTCTGCACATGATGACTTCGTGCTTACCAAGTTATCCAAACAAACACAGTAGGCAGTTTTGTCTTCTTCAGTGGAAAGTATTAAATTTTTATTTCATTATTTTTCGTCTCAGTATTTGACTGAAAACACTCAAGTTTTGAATTGGATTCAGAAATCAATCCCTACGTTACTATTTTATATTGAAATGAACCAAACACTTCTACCCGCAAAGTCATATCCCTACCGTTGGGAACGTTGGTGTCGAAAAGCAAGTAATACACGTAACATTTCACCATAAGTCTCCGAGTTTCCAATCGGGTGATACTACGCGCGTTGTAATATTTAAAGTACCTATTATTTTCCCGGCTAGCTGAAGAACGTTTAATTTGTGACCCTGACATAGCGGCCCAAATCATGAGGTGAGGGTTGAAACTCGAGAGATGAGAAAATTGAGGAGAGACAGAGTACGTTGGAATATAACTTTAGGCAGTTATTCCATGTTTCCCCTCCCCGCCCCCCCCCCCCCAAACGCAAAACCGACGTGAATTCAGGAATGAAACTTGATATCTGACGCATTTCTAACCCTACACAATCAGATCAACATACTCTACCACAGATATCACTGCCATATTGGTTACAAGACAAGTCATCAGACGCAGTTAAGTATGCAAGGCTGTTCAACTTGTCGAAGTCGTTAAGTGCCGATTCAAAAGAAGCAGATAAGATAGAACTCCTCTTGTAATAAATACAGTACCTTCGCCTTGAGTAATATCGTAGTTTTGCTGTTGGATGGATGCCTCTAGAAATGAGTATGATTAGCCAATCATAATGTGGGAGGGGAATCGCCTCGTCAGACTTCATATTGTTATAGAGTAGATTCCTGCAGGCAGTTAGCAATTGTGAAGCCTTTGTGTCGATAAAATCGACAATAGTAATTTAGTTTCACTATTTTGTAAGAGATGTTACACCCAGTTTCTGGAAATCGTATTGGTAATGTAACTCAACGTCGGTGGAACGGTATTGACGTAGCGAAGACTCTTACGTTTACAATTTCTGAACAACATATTCTGTATTTTCCGAGTATCGGTGTATGTGCCTTGAGAGAAATTTCAATTTTGTCCGTTGATCTGAAAGTGGACGTAATTGGTAAAACACAGGGTGAATGTAAAAGTGGTGAACTGATTTTCATTTCCTTAAATGTTACACTACTAGTAAGATACCCGTGCTTCGAAACGGCTTTAAAATGAAAGTTAATATTCAAAGTTTTACATTTTGGGGAGTCCAATGTCAGCTGAGCCAGTAAAATACGTCCTCAGTTCGTACGTCAAACGGTTTTGGGGGAACGATTATTTTATAATCTACCACTGACTTGAACATCGTACGGAAGAATTTGAATGTTAAGACCACCATTCAGTAAAAAAATTTTTTTTTCGTCCCTGAAACGGTTTAGGAAGAATGGACATTGTGTCTTTGAAAGTCAACTACCATCTAAACCTCTTTGGGGAGAAATGTATTGAAGTATACGGTATGTCACACCTAGGACATAAAAGCAGACCCTTCTCGCAAAATTAAAACTTTGTACGCCAAACGGTTTTGGAGGGATGAATAATTTAGTTTACGGAGCTAACCTCATTTGACACTTTAGCGGTTGAAGGTTTAAAAATATGTCCTATTTCACACCTAGTATTTAAAATATATATCGCTACTTGGAATTTTGTATTGGTACATTAAGCCGTTTCCGAGGGAGGAATGAAATATCTGTTTTCGGATCGTAACCATGATTTAACTCTGAGGGGTTAAATTTGCTTCACACCTTCTGTTATTTAACACCTAGAATATTATTTGATGTTTTAACATCGTATTTCAAACAGTTTTAATATAAACATGTATTTTTGTCATCATTCCTCATACCCCAGTCAAAACCCCTTAGCAGTGTATTGTATAAAGTCCATTTCTTATTTGTATCCTCATAAAAAATAATTCACCTCCTTTTACACCCCTTAAGTTGATGCCCTCCACCCCACCGAAAAATGCGTGTTTCTTTATTTTCATAGGATATTCCAAATACCAATTTCCACATCTGTAATATCTTCAGTTTTTGAGATATAAGTATCCTCATATAAAATAATTGAACTCATTTTTCACTTCTTTTTCACCCCCGTTTTCGAAAACGAAAAGGTGCGTTTTCCTGTATTTTTAAAGGACTTTCCAAATACCAAGTTTCTTGCCTGTAACACGTTAAGTTCTTTATATATATATACTGTAGATATACCGGTACTCATTTTAAAAATTCGCCCACTTTTTCAATTCTTTTCAGTCCCTTAAGTGGATTGTCTTTTAAAAAATGTGTGTTTCATTATTTTTGAAGGAGATTCCAAATACTAATTTTCACATCTGTAATATCTTCGGTTCTTCATCCTGTCCCATATGACCTCTACCACCTTGGATATCAGGTCAATCTTGCCTTCCCCTTCACCTTCCTCCACACTATATATAAATGTGGCTTCCTTCATTCTCTCCTGCCTGTACCCCTCCGTTTCTCTCTTCATCATCATCATCACCTCCTCTTAAGATGTTTCACTTTCCCTCTTAATAACTATTTCCTTCTCATTATTGTCCACTCTCCTGTTCGATTCCTCCGTCTTCGTTTCTAGCCATTTCTTCATGTTACCTATCTCCTTTCTCTGCTCCTCCATCATGTCCTTTACTTTCTGTACCTTATCCCATTGACACTTCCTGTATTACCTCACTTACTACCACCTTGAGTGCTGCCAAGTCCTCCATTCTAAATTTTCCGCTGGTGTTCATAAAAAGTGAACTACTTTTTTACCCCCTCCCCGTCGTTCGTTAAGTTGATTCCCCTAAAACGAGTGTGTGTTTCTTAATTTTTGAAGGAGAATGGGATTTTCCGAAAAAATACATGTTTCTTTCTTTTTAAACGAAATTCCAAATACGAATGTTTACGTCTGTATACTTTTAAGTTTTTGAAATATAGATATCTTCATTTAAAAATATGCCTTTGCTGGCGGGACCTAGTGTTTACAATGCTCTATGTCTTCTGGTATAGGCTAGAGCAATTTTGTTACTTTCATTGATCTGTCTCTGTCTTATACTTGGCTTTGACAATATGAAAGTGACAGATATGAGCGATGCTAGTAATGCCATTCCTTATGCAGCCAGTCCCTGCTATGAATGGTGTGAAACTACTGCTCATAGGGTCGGTTGGTGCATGCATTTCAGTGGGCTTGGCAGACTGATATGCAATAGCAACTTCTGGCTCAGTGAGGAAAGCAACGGGAAACTACCTCTCTCCTCATTTCCCTAGTACGCCTCTTCAGTGATGCCTCGGCCATCTATGACAGCGGATGGCGGAGCTGTTGAGGATCCAACCAGCCTTCGGGCTGATGACTAAACATACATACATTTAAAAATTTCACCCCATTTTTCACCCCAAAAATCCTCCCATGTGAGCACCTACACCCTAATATAAATTTATCTCCAAAGTTTCATTTCTTTATGTCCAGTCGTATTGGCTCGGCGATGATGAATCAGTCAGTCAGTCAGTCAGTCAGTCAGTCAGTCAGTCAGTCAGTCAGTCAGTCAGTCAGGACATGCTATTTTATATACATCGGTAGATTACTTTACATCTTATTCTTTCCTGGCATTCCCCAGTCATTTCGAATCAGCACTAATATCGATTAAGTTTAGTTTCACGGCCAGATACCCTTCCTGATGCCAAATCTACATGGAGGGATGCATTCACTATTAGGTGTTTCTGTGGTGTTTAGTAGGGTTATATGTTCCGTGTAAATGAAGATTTATACAAGACTATCGCAAACACTCAGCTCCGGATCTACAAGTATTAACCAAACGTGGTTAAAACCGGCGACCCCGCCGCGTATCGAACGCGGGTTAGTTGTCCCACTGGGTGCTAGTTTTAATCGATTCACTGTAATACTAAAAGGGGCTCGGCTCGCTGAATGAATGGTCAGGATAGTGACTTTTGGCTCAGAGGTCCCCAGGTTCGATTCATGGATGGGCCGGAGAGTTTAACCGCTCCTGGTTAGTTTCTGTATCACGGGTTCTGATTGTCGTTTACATTTTCATTTTCATTTGTAATGACACTATGAATACGCAGTAGTGAACACATTCCTCAATACAAAATAAGCGTCAGTACAATGACAGCATCCGGCCATAAGCCGGGCTGTCAACCCAGGTATTTTAAAAATAGTGAGGAAGAATAATATTTGGATAAAGTATGATACAGTTATATTCTATGCACACATACCTGATCCATTACGTGGGAAAGTGTGGGTAAACTTGCTTTTTAAAAGTAGTTGCAGCACTCACCTGAAATAAGAAGGGAAAATTCAATTAGCTATTTTATTAGCGACAGATCAAAATCACTTGCGTGGAGAGGCTGTATTACTATTATTTACAATGCTACAATGTGGGAGGTCATTACATGACTCACATGTGTTTTTGGTATCTAGCACGAGAGGGATTCACAGCCATTCCAATCTTGTGTAGATGTCCCTTTAATTTGCAATGAACTTTGAGGAGATCAGTTGTCCCTTTCAGAATTCTTCTGCTCAAATGAAGCAGTTTATTAGCCCTACTTTGATTTCGCTCTTTAATATGAGCTTTTGTATACTTGTACCCCTCAATCCACTTCCAGTATAGTGCATCATGTGACTGCCGGCCCCGCGGTGTAGGGGTAGCTTGCCTCCAATGAGCTCTAGCTTGACACTAGGGTTGGGCAGACCGAAACAGTCAGTTATTCTGGAATATTAGAAGCGTGTGGTGGAATGTTTCGGAACAGTGTGCCGGCACACGGCACACGGGACTGTAACTACGCACGAGAGAGAAGTTCGTGAGGCAACATGACATGCTCCATGTCAGCGGGAAAGTGCTGCTGTACCGGACGTGCTGTGTGGATTTACGGGCAACATTAAGCTGCATGGAACGTGAAGAACAGTCAGAACACTGAAATTCGCGCCCAATAATAACGTTTAAAAGCTGCTTTTAGGTTGTGATTTTTTCGGTCAATATGAAATACACATCACACGGTTACAATGGCAGTACAGGTGCTTAAAAGTAACTAATACAAGGTATTTTCACCAGTTGAATGATGGTGATGATGATGATGATGATGATGATGATGATGCTTGTTGTTTAGAGGGGCCTAACATCTAGGTCATCGGCCCCTATGGTACGAAATGAGACGAAATGGAATTACAATTTAAAAGTACAAAAACCATCCCCTGACCTGATCTCAAAACGTGATGATGAGGAATGTATCGATGAATATGAATTTAAGACAATCAGTGGATAAGACGCGCAATGCCTCACATTTCCAGCAACAATATTACTGACCTAGGGACTGCTTCCAAAGCTTTTCTGATTGGGTCAATATATATGTCAACGATTCGGAATAATGGCACTTATCGCTAGAAAAGGAGAACCATGGTATTTCTCAAGCTGCGGTACTAATCAAAGGTAGCGTAAACTCACGGTGTTCCAAACATTAAGGTACTACTCACAAGTATGGTACGTCGTAAAGGTAACGCAGACCTATGGTGTTTCTCACACAATGGCGCCACTCATAGCCAACGCAAACCGATGAGGTTCCTTACCTAGGTGTACTAATCACGGGCGCCGGTATTCCCGTGGTGTTCCTACAGAGTGGGTAGTAATCACTGGCAACGCAGACCTACGGTGTCGCTCACATAGTGGTACAACTCACAGGCCACGCCCACACCCGTGGTGTTGCACACATGGGTACGACTCACGGGTACAGGAAACCCACACTGAACCCCGCTTGAGTGCTACGAATCACAAAACTGTTGAGTACATAACAGAGTGGTACTACTCGCAAGTAAAAGCGACCCATGGTGTTCCGCGCGTGATGGTACTAATCAAAAGTAGTTTCATGGTTCTAATACAATCATCGCTTGGTCGCCCCTTTTAATCGCCTCTCACGACAGGCAGGGGATACCGTGGGTGTATTTTTCGTCTGCCTCCCCCACCCACAGGGGGTGTGTGTTTGGTCCGCGAGAGGTATTTTATTTCCCTCAAGTACGCCGGCAAGCCGATTAGGACCCCCTATCCGCCACCTAGGACGCGCCACGTGGGAGTATCACCTCTCCCCCTGCTACGCCTGCGTAGCAGGTTCGTGGTCACCAGTTGAATGTATCGGCCTGTATTGTGAGTAATTAGGACCAGGGCAAAACTTCACGCCACGTGAAAAAGCAGTCGGAACTCTGAAATACGCACCCAAGAAATCATGTCTAAATGTTGTTTTTTGAATAAGAATGTTTTCATCCATTCTGAAATACACCTGTCACAATTACACTGGCAGTAGATGTGTTTACAAATGTCACAATGTTATTTTCACCAATTAAAAGTATACTCGCACAGTTGAAGAAACATTCATCTGTACTCTATTTACGTACCCAATATACAGCCGGAACACGAAAATAATAATTAACCCATACAACCAAAACACAAAGATAAAAATTAAACACTATACAGGGTGTTTGAAAAAGAACTCCCTTGTTTTAAATATAAATATAATGGGTATATTAATGATAACTACATCAGTGAGTACATACCATGAAAGAGAGTTCGTTCAAGTTTTGTTTAATGTTAGTAAACTTCAACGCGGGTTCCATTTTTACCCTGCACACGTCGAGACGATATTCCACTTCTCGCCACGTATTCACCAACATTTTAGGTGTAACTGTCCCAAACGCCGTGACGATTCTTTCCCGAAAATGAATGACATCTCGGATATTTGCACCGTACACAACATATTTTATGTGGCCCCAAAGGAAAATTCCAGTGGGGTTAAGTCTGGGTTTCGTGGTGGCCAAGGTATTGGGCCAGCCCTGCCTATCCACCTGCCTGGAAAGCGAGTGTCAAGAGCTGCACGCACATGGTTACTGTAATGAGGTGGGGCACCATCTTGTTGGAAAAACACAAGCCCGTTTTCCGCCCCAATATCTGTCAACATGTCATAGTAAATGTCCCCGTTTATTGTTTTTTTCTACAAAATTGAGTTTCTCTGTACTGCACTGCACGCACGCCTGGACTGAACTGAGGGAACAGAGGAAACAAACAGCACTGGCGCAGTCTCAAGGTCAAGCAGATTTGCCAACTACACGGGAGCCAAAGTTGGTGAGTTGATGAATCACAAACCACAAACTAGAATAATGTATGCCACTTTGTACAGATTCTAGGACACATTCAAACTAGGGAGTTCTTTTTAAAGTTACAAGCAGAATGGGAGATTAAAAATAAAACTATACAAACGGAACACGAAAAAAAAATTGTGGGATGTTTAAGTTTGAAATATCTTGTCATTGTGCCGGTTGAGATTCCTTTGCAGCAAAATAGAGGAACGTAAAATGTATTTCACTCTGTCCAGTTTTATTTTAGTAAAAAAATTCCTAAACAGGACTTCGGTGCGACATTTTGCAAAGTTTGCAAGAAAAAGGCTAGGAGTGGGAAGGAAGCCGCCGTGGCCTAATTTAGGTACAGCCCCAGCATTTGCCTGGTGTAAAAATGGGAAACCACGGTAAACCATCTTCAGTGCCGCGGTTAGGGACGCAGCTGTGAGCTTGCTTCCGGGAGATAGTGGGTTCACACTACTGTCGGCAGCCCTGAAAATGGTTTTCCGTGGTTTCCCGTTTTCACACCAGGGACAGCTAATGTGTCGCTGCGATGTAATACGAATTGTAAAAGAAGAGCCGGGCTGAGTGGCTCAGACACTTGAGGCGCTGGCTTTCTGACTCCAACTTGGCAACTGGCTCAGTCCGGTGGTATTTGTATGTATGTATGTATGTATGTATGTATGTATGTATGTATGTATGTATGTATGTATGTTGGATATTCAGCCCGAAGGCTGGTTGGATCCTCAACAGGTTCACCATTAGCTGTCACAGATGGCCTAGGTGTCACTGAAGAGGGGTACTAGGGAAATGAGGAGTGAGGTAGTTTCCCGTTGCTTTCCTCATTGAGCCAGAAGTTGCTATTGCACATCAGGAAGTTTCTCAAATACGTCAACCTCGTTTTGGTCGATTTACTGGTACGTAAAAGAACTCATGCGGGACTAAATTCCGGCAGCTCGGAATCTCCGTATACCGTAAAAGTAGTTAGTGGGAGGTAAAGCCAATAGCATTATTATTATTAACCTGTCGTAAGAGGCGGCTAAAGGGGCCTCAGGGGCTCTGAACTAGGGAGCGTGGGTTGACGTCCACGGGGCCTTTAGCTGGGTTCTGGCATTGCTTCAATTTACTTGTGCCAGGCTCCACTTCCATCTATCCTATCCGATCTGCTTTGGTTACCTCTTGTTCTTTTCCGACTTCGACGGTATTAGAGCATTCGAGGCCTAGGAAGACATTCATTATCACTCTCTTCGTGGCCCTTGTCTTTCGTTGACAGATATACTCATTTTTCGATGTGTCCGATCCTCTCAATTTTTCTCTCTGATTAGTGTATAGAGGATGGCTGCCTAGTTATACTTCTTCTTGTAACAATGATCACCACCACCACCATCACCTGCTCCGCTTCGAGGTCTGGGTAGTAGCATTCTTACTTTCAGTTGTAACTATCCGTGTGGAATTCACAGCCATCTCAAGGTACAGCACGTAATTCTAGCACCACACATGTTTTCAAACCTCGATCTTAGCGGTGACAGTACCGGAGTTCTTTTACAATCGTGTATGTCCACTCAATGATTTTCCATGTTGTTCCTTCTGAAATTATTGAACTCTTTCAACAAATGAACAGAAGCCAACATTTTTTTAATATTTGTTCTACGTTGCACCGACACAGATAGGTCTTATGGCGACGATGGGACAGGAGAGGCCTAGGAGAGGGAAGGTAGCGGCGGTGGCCTTAATTATGGTACAGCCCTAGCATTTACCTGGTGTGAAAATGGGAAACCACGGAAAACCATCTTCAGGGCTGCCGACGGTGGGGTTCGAACCCACAATCTCCCGGATGTAAGCTCACAGCTGCGCGACCCTAACCGCACGGCCAACTCGCCCGGTAGAAGCCAACATATTCCAGTATTGCTAACGAATATACAGTTCGATACAGTTCTATAAATGAACACAAACGCAATTTTCACGTGCACTAAACCAGGGGCAGAAGTAAGTAACTTATACATTTACTTGTATTGAAGTGGAGACTCATTTCCGGCGCGTGTACTGCTGACGGAAACCAGGGCGACAATTGAAGGTTTACATCTTTACATGTAGGCTGAATTTGAATGTGTTTGGATAGGAATTCAAAACCCCGAGTACCTAAGTCACTGCGCTACACAGCCACTTTCTGCGAGATACAATCTCGGTTCCCCCTCCCATTCACCGCCTGCACAACTGCAGTAATAGGAGCAATTTTCTCTTCCGGAAGCGTTCATTCGGAGATTGTCGACACACACTGATGTTTAGTTAGCCTCGATCCATTGGCACAATGCGTGGATTCTGTTTGCTGAACACACAGCGCGACTCTTTCTCCTCTGTGTTTGTCGAAGCCCGCGCCGCTTGCAGAATAAATAACGATCGTAAGATCTCTATTGCTGGATATTCTCTCTCAAGTAGGAGGCACAATACTAGAAAAGACATACCGGTAATGAGAGTTTTCAGCTGTGTTATACTTTCCTACAGTCATCTGATTTTTATATATCGGAGATAGGAAGTGGAGTTTTAGGTAGTAATAAGTTTAATACCAAACTCACTGAAGGACCTCTCAGAATATTTTGGCATTCACTACAGAAGTGTCATTGGATATTTTGCATTAAAGACAGGTTTTCTAATGATTAGTATCTCAGTGAAATGAAATGGCGTATGGCTTTTAGTGCCGGGAGTGTCCGAGGACAAGTTCGGCTCGCCAGATGCAGGTCTTTTGATTTGACTTCGGTAGGTGACCTGCGCGTCGTGATGAGGATGAAATGATGATGAAGACAATACATAGACCCAGCCCCGGTGGCAGTGAAATTAACCAATTAAGGTTAAAACTCCCGACCATGCCGGGAATCTAACCCGGGGCCCCTGTGACCAAAGACCAGCACGCTAACCATTTAGCCATGGAGGCCGACAGTATCCCAGTAAATTATGTAAACAGACGACTTACCTCGGTGGATCAGTCATAGAGTGTCCGATTCATGATCCCAAGTTCAAGGTTTCTATCCCGACAGATGACAGGCTCCATGGCGATATGGTTAGTATGTTGGCCTTTGGTCATAGGGGTCCCGGGTTGGATTTCCAGAAAGTCGGGAATTTTAATCATAATCAGTAAATTCCGCTGGTACGATGGCTGAGTGTATGCATTCATCATCGTCTTATCTTCATCACGACGTGCAGGTCGCCTACGGGAGTCAAATCAGAAATATCTGCATCTCGCGAGGTGTACTTGCCCTTGGCCATTCCCGGCACTATAAGCCATACGCCATATCATTTTCATCCCGACGGAACAGTGAATAATTAAAAGACAGTCAGAAATACTGGCACTCAATGGCACTCTTGCTGACATGTTGAAACGGCGCACTCAGTTTCCCTGACAAATTTAAATTAACTCAGCCATCAAAACCGTCCAGTGGAAGTTAGTTTTCGTTGCCAAGTTAACAACAAAATTGGACTGTCGAAACTGGTAAACAGGTCGCCCATTATCACGAAACTTGACTTAAACTGCGCGCCTTCTCTAAGGCCATGCATATAAATCAACTTGAACTTGTTAACTCCCAGAAACTTTTGTCTTCTACTGTTACATGTCTCTACCCTCGATTTATTTGCTACCTCTCGCGGGCTAAACTCCAGTTATTGCATAGAGTAATGTTTATATTTGAAGTTTGTAAATCAGGTTCTGTGGATTGATCTTTTTAATGTACCGAAGTTGTCAACACTTCAGCTGGTTCCTCCTCGACTGTAATCAACCTATCAAAAACTTGGGAAGTTTTTCTCCAGCCAATTAAAACCGGGGGTGTGTGTAGGAATCCAGCTTATCAGTAAAGAGTTCTGGAATCTTCCCCTTATGGTACTATAAAGCAGGACACTTTAGGGCCGTAATTGCTTCATTGTTTGGGGAGTGTGACGTGAACTTGGCAGGCAGGGCCGAGGCCTGCGTAAGGAAGATCCAGCGACTCAAGGTAATGACAGAATTTACTTAGACATGTAATAGCTCCTGCAGATAGTTTGAGGGGAAGGTTTCAACTTCTTTTCTTTTAATGCAATTTCGTAAAACTGGTGGGTTATAGGTAGAATTTTCGGCCAGTCTGAGGACTCCGTTAAATTCCCTACTGGGAAATATGTAATGTAAGGGAACAAAGAGTGATTACCATCTGTCGTTCTCCATTCAACCTTACATGGTGTGACGTAAGTTTTCAAAACCTCTAAATTTCTCAAATCTTGTTTTGACATTAATGTTTCTCATTTAGTCACTCCTGTGTAGTATGGGATTAGCCTCTCTATCATAGGGCCATAATTCCACTTTGCTTTTTTTTTTTTTTTTTCTTGCTAGTTGCCTTACGTCGCACCGACAGACATAGGTCTTATGGCGACTATGGGAGAGGAAAGGCCTAGGAGTTCGAAGGATGCAGCCCTGTCCTTAATTAAGGTACAGCCCCAGCATGTGCCTGGGGTGAAAAGGAAACCACGGAAAGCTTACTTAGGGTTTTAACAATTTCTAGAAGGGGTGCAGGTGTTTCGCTTCTTTGCATTCTGTGTATGGCTAGTTATGTGCAACCATTTTCTTTTGTCAGACCATTCATGATGTGCCTGTTTATTCGGTAATTGTTTCTGCGTCTTGGTTCCCTTTAGGAACAGTGCTTAGTGTCGTAACTGTTGTGTAATTGATGGGCCAAAGCTAAAAATTATGCAGATGGTTATGATTACACCCAAAACAGAAAAATGAATAAAAATTTCGCCAAAACAATCAATGCACAGACACACGGTGATAACGATTTTATTTGTATAGATACACACATTAATATAGAACATCTTCCATGCCTTTGGTTGTTAATGATTTTAGAGACGCCGAAGTGCAAGAATGTTCGGCTGTACAAGCTTCTTTATTTAATTAAGATACAGAAGTAAATTTAATGGCATTGATGTCCTACATTTAAGAAGTCAAATACCACCTGACTACAGCGGGATTCGACTCCGAAATCTTCACCATTTGTGCTCAACTATTTACGCCCACTATGCAAAACTTGGGTGTGACTGCTCTATCACAAGCGCAAAACTTGAAGAACAAGATGGGAAGGATAGGTGGAGAAAGCCGTGCTTTCTTATATTCCATGGAATTAACATCCAGGAAATGTAGGTTGAGGAAACCAAGCTCTTTCCATCCATACATAGGAAAATGTAGGAAAACAATCTTAGTTTATGACAGACAGTCAATATACAGAACATCACTTCTAAAAGAGGAATATATAACCACTAAATTAATCTGTCAATGCACACGGCAAGGCGCCACAAACTGGTTCTGGAAAAGTAATACATTCAAACGTTTATTATCGAAATGACAACTGAAGGACAAAGGTTGACATTCACCATTAAATATTGTGTACACTCATTTCAAGATTTAAATTCAACCAAGTAGTGCCGGCCCACGTACTGATTTATATAGTTACGTACATGTGAAATATCACATCGATTTATCTTATAAGACAGTCCATATTTCTCTACGTAGACTACCGTAACTTATTGCTTTATGGGTATTATGGAGAGATTAAATATACAAGCTTCGTACAATGCATCGTGAATGACGAAATAGCATCGTTATGAACAGATAAAGTGAACAGTTACAGTCCAATCCCCGCAACAGCTTCCTGTCTAATTACTCGGTGTTCGATTTTAGGCATTGTTAAGAACTTATGAATCGTTTCTTGGAGTGGAACACTGTGCATTCAACCTCAAGTAGCAAATGAGAATAGCGTTAAGAAAACAAGTATTGAAACTGAAACGTTATTCAGCGACGTTACGTTTCGTCCAGTCAAGCGAACATCTAATTCTTCAAATCACATGAAATAAAAATAAAATTCCCTTGGGAAAATATCGAAGTCTGTACTACATCAAGATATGTTTACGTTTTGTATACAGTGTCTGTATCCCTTAGTCCCATTTTACTATTACGGGGCTTCGGTATGAGAGGAGTTGAAATTATATTATGTCATTTTTACGGCCGGATGCCCTTCCTGAAGCCAAATTCAGTTCACGAGTTAATGAATATGAAGTTAATGATGGTGACTGAAATTGTGTAAATGAAATCGGCTGTGCGCCTGCGGATAGGAACTCTCCCGGCATTTGCCTGGAAGTGAAACTTGGAAACCACGGAAAACCATTCTCAGGGCAGCCGACTCGAACAGTGGGCAAAGAAGCCTCCATAGTTGACTAATGTCAACGAAATATCACAATCAAATTTTTTATTACAGTTACCACTTCCTTGTGCTCACTAGAATGATATTTGACGATCTCAAGGTTATATTCGGAGACAGCTATAGCTTTCAGTTCCAGCGAGTATGTTGTGAACACATTGAAGAACGATTTAATTTCTTCATTGGTGGGGGGGGGGGGCTGAAGAAACGTATGAAATGTGATTATAATCACTTAAAGACTTAAACAGTAGTTTAATGCATTTCAAGTCGGAATATAAATCTCGATGGGTGTACCGAATGGATGACAGAATTGAAAGAAAAAAAAAGAAACGAAGCGTGGCTAGATTCTAAAACTTCATTTCCCGTATTATCACAGAAGAAACGTGATCCCTAAAATTACTTTGTTAACCAGTTCTGAGCAGACAAAGCGACAAAAAATGATTATGCGAGATTCCACTCCTTCATCCGTACTAAGCTATGCCAATCAAACGGGCCTAAGAGCCACAGGACAATAGATCCCACAAATGTTTTGAAAAAAAAAATCACTACGACTAGTCCAACACGTGCAAAGACATATAAGCGGGCTTCTAAAAGGTCACTTGAACCACAGGTTATTATTTCAGCTAAATTATCTCGGCATCACTCTAATGTCATGAGAGCGAGCGATCCCGATCCCGAAAAATTTCAGTCATACAAACTTGTAAAAGCTACAAAGAAGCACTGTTACCTAAAAACGTAAGAGTAACAGATACGAGTGTTGACGTTCCTTTTCAAGCCGTACTTAAACAGACTTTAGAACGTTGAATTGTACCTAAGGAAGCAATCATTGAGACACTTCGAAATGCAGACATCGATAAACTGTCTTCGTATACAAAATGCTGTTTTGACGGTTTCTCGGGTCATAGTTCGTGGAAACAAAACTTTCATGATCCGAATGCCAATAATTCTGCTGTGTTTATCATCTGTATTGTTCCTATTCGTCTAGTGTTTGGATGATGTGAATTACTGGTACAGGTTTATTAGTGGACTGTATAAAGGACTGCCATGATAATCACTCGGATCTTAACTATCCACATGTATAAAAATATAAAGAAAATATCACACTATATATGGTGTACATTCACTGAGACGCTTAAGTTAAAATTGCAGTACAAAATCTTTGAATCCACATGGATGTGGAGCTTCATTTATGTCCGTCCACATGTCCTTTCTCCACAAGTGACAGACCAGAATGTTCTAATATCCTCGGAAGTTCAACCCTCCCCGGTTGCCACGCTACTGTCGGCAAAAAACTGCCTGGCTGGTGCTGCATTCAGGTGTGTGAATAAGTTGACATAAAACTTGAACACCTTGTTTATGATGAAAAAGTAGTTTGGCAAATTCCACGTCCGACTTCCACGAGATATCAGGAAAATGATTTTATAACGGAGTCTACTGAGGCATCTATTACGGAAAAGAAACGACTAGATACCGACTACGAGCTCTTCACAAGACCATTGTCATAATCCAGGGAAAGAAAAGTGGAAGTCAGCCACAATGCAATATTTTCCATGATGGGCGGTGAAGTTTGTAATGTGCTGCCAACGGAAGTGTCATATTTGTACCGCAACATCGTAACAAGTTATTCATATCGAAGAAATGATAACAAGATGAAAAAATATTGAGCAATTGGGATTCGATTTTTCTGTTCTACATGGGTGGATACGTATGTTTGACTGCCTTCTGTACCTGTCGTATAAATTGTCACTGAAGAAATGACAAGTACGTGGAAGTGACAAGAATATTGTACCACAGAACAAAGCACGTATCCGGCGAGAATGTACAGCGACCTGTGGTTTGATAATAGACAAGCCTAAACCGGAATTCGGGAATACGAATGATGGTAATATGGCAAGATGTTTCTTCAAATATGCAGAACTTTCCGCCCAAATTACAAAATAATAAGTCTAGACTTGGCAAACAGGATGAATGTTATTATGATGGTGGTCCCTTGTGGACTTGACATTAATTTTGAATAATTCAGGGTATTTTCCCGTAACACAGCACGATACTTCGTGCAGAAGTATCCATGGTACAAAACGCCGCTTACTGTACTTAATAAGAAGGCCTACCTCATACACGGCACTGACATAATATCATCTGCATTGCTTCCTATCCTGCAGTTAAGAGAGGAGGCCCAGGGAGTGCGAAACAAAGATTCGAAAACATACCGAGAGCATTATACAGTAGCAGGAAATGTAGTCAGGAGAATACCAATGAAGACATTTTTAACATCATCTTAGTGAGTTCAGATCCCGTAATCACAAGCAAGCAAAATTTATAAAAGAAAGAAGTCAGTTTCCAGAAGCTGTACCAGGCTTGTAGAAATCCCTAAATGTAAGCTCATACTGTCTTATCCATTTTGGTGGTGGCGATGATAACCACGATCGTTATGGTGACAATGATTATCTTGTAAATGATGGCAGTGGATCCGAAGGTGAGATTCAAGAGTTTAACAAGTCACTACATGAATATGCCTTCTATCCAAACCTTATAAGTCTACAATGATCAGTTTAATAAGAACATAATCTTATAATTGAATGGACCAAGCTATTTGAGATTCTGAAGGTGATGGGGAACAAATACCGAGAATCTACCATCTGTATAAAAGTCTGCAGTGATAAGAATCGAGAGCTTTGAAAAAGAACCATCAATCCAGAAAGAAATGAGGCAAGGCTGCAGTTTCTCCCCCCCCCCCCCAGCTTTTCAGTGTTTATATAGAACAGACAGTAAAAGAAATCAAAGAGAAATTTGGAAAAGGAATCACAATCCCAGGACAGAAAATAAAAAACCTAAAATTTTCCGATAATATTGCTATTTTTATCTGAGACTGCAGAAGATCTCGAGAAGTAGCTGAATGGTATGGACGAAGTCTTGGGTAAGGAGTACAAGATGAAAATAAGTCGAAAACAAGTAATGGAGTGTAGTCGAATGATGGCAGGTGATGCAGGTAATATTAGACTAGGAAATGAAGTCGTGAAGGAAGTAGATGAATATTGTTACTTGGGTAGTAAAATAATTAACGATGGAAGAAGTAGGGAGGGCAGACTAGAATAATCAAGGAAGAACTATCTTAAGAAAAGAAATTTGCTCACTTCGAACATTGATATACGAATTAGATAGATGTTTCTGATGACTTTCGTCAGGAGCGTGGCATTGTATGTAGGTCAAACATGGACGATAACAAGCTCAGAAAGAAAGATAATAGAAGCTTTTGATATGTGGTGTTACAGAGGAATGCTGAAGATGAGATGGACAGATCGATTCACGAACGAAGAGATACTGGATCGAATTGGTGAGAGGAGATCAATTTGGCTAAATTTGACGAGAAGAGATAGAATGATAGGACACAACTGAAGACACTCAAGACTTGTTCAGATGAGTTTTGAAGGAAGTGTAGGCGGTAAGAATGGTAAGGATAGACCATGGTACGAATATGACAAGCAGATTAGAGTAGATGTAGGATGCAGTAGTTACGTAGAAATGAAACGTTTAGCACAGGATAGGCTGGCGTGGTGAGCTGCATCAAACCAGTCTATGGACCGATGACCCAGACAACAACAACAGCAATCTTATAATGTCTTAATTGATGGGTGATAGGCTATGGAAACACAGTGTACTCAAATATTATATATAACTATTCAATTATACATTAAATAATTTTTGAAATGGAAGTATAGTCTACCCAGATTGTATGTATGTTGACATAAGTTGCAATACAAAGCCATCGCTAAATAAACAAAACAAAACAAAATTAAAACACTCTGTAAGCATATTATTATCACGAACACACGTTCTACCAAACAAATATGAAAGTTACAAAGGAAATCATTCAGCATTTGATTTAATGCCAATTTTGAAGGCTTCTTGCCCCACTGTGCGTCGGTGTGATTAGAACCCTCTCACTTTCCGAATGCAGATCTTTGCTCCCTAGTCGTAGCGCGATACGTGCGGCCACTCGTTTCTGTTACGAATCGTATGTAGTAGTCGAATATAATTCCAACGTGGTTAATTTTATATGAAATATCTGTAGATGTCTTAGTTAATTGGAAGAATCATGTCATTCGGCGATTACTAATATTTTATGTCATAATTTCATATAATCAATTACGTTCACATTCCTGCTATTATAAAGTCCAAACTGAAAAGTGTGATTTTCATTCAGTCAGAGAAGAGGTGTCTTGAAATCTAACTCTCTATCATCCTGGAAACTGTTTTACCTCTTGAGCTGCTTGCGAATTGTGATGGTGGTACCAAACATGCGGGCTTCGATCGATTTCTTCCCAATCCTAGGCTCATGTAATTGCAATTACACACACCAGTGCTGCCATTACTTTGATACAGGTTATCAGAATTCATAGATACTAAGTAAATTAACGTTCCAGTAATAATAATAATAATACTAATAATACTAATAATAATAATAATAATAATAATAATAATAATAATAATAATAATAGGAAGACTAATAAGGAGAATCAAGCGAGTTATTTACGCAATAGTGGTAGTGTAGCGGGAATCATGAACTAGGGAGGTGGTGGACTCCAGATCTACCATAGACAACTTGGGAGATGGTCTTCCGTGGTTTCCCAACACCAGGCATTGCGGTGGAGCTGTACTTTATTAATTAAGACTATTCTTGCTGTCTTTGCGATCCTAGTCGTCTCCCATCCCACCGTCATCGAAAATTTACCCGCTTTTTTATGACATTAAAGTACTTGTAAAATATGAGAAAGGAGGACAACAATAACAACAATGAGATGTTCTCAAACATCATAATTACCTATACATAGGCCCTACACACGAACCCCGATTAAGCGACGGCCGCTATTTTCTCAGTCTTAAGCTCTCTCCTAACCCTGTGTCACTACACGTACCGGTTTTAGAGCGAATAAGCAAAGGAAAAAAAAATCGGTAAGTAGATTGACGTCAGTAAGTTGTATCAAGAAGTGCGCACAAGATAGAGATGAATAAAACAAAAATAAATACATCAGTGAATAAATAAGTAAATTACGTTAATCAATAGCTAACTGGATGTGAACCCTTCTCTTCTCTACTTCATGTGTAATTCCACGAAATGTAAGAAACTACGTTAGGTTTGGGGAGAAAGGTCTCGTGTAGTCTTTTGTTGCTGTCTGAGGTTATTCTGCTGAACCTTATGATTTCTACGACTAACAACACTAGTCTCGCAGAGTTGATACACGTAGGTGTGTTAGTGCTGTGCAAGCCTGTTTACAGAGGCTGGCAATATACGTGGGATGCAGTGGGAGCGCGTAGAGCGGAGCAAACAAACACAAGTGTATTTTCCCACGTAGAGAATTATATGATTGTATAAACTACAATTTTCAATTCAAAAGTAAAAGTGTATTACTATGTGCAAATACAAGAGACAACCCCCCCCCCCCACGTTTAAGCGTTAAAAAAGCGTTATACCGCCCGGTTAGCCAAAGTTATATCCCAGGTTAGACCATAGCCGCTTTCTATTTGGTCCTAGTCCTCTCCCATTGTTTTTGACATGGTGCGCTCGGGCAACTAAAAAATGAGATAATTCAATGTTCTACGTTCAGCCATCCGGAAGAGTTTGTGCAGTGGAATGCCGGAACGGTACTTAATATACCGAACATCTTAGTCACTTCTTTACTACTTATCTGGGGTCGCCACTACTGTCGATTAAAGTTTCACGCCGGATGCCCTTCCTGACACCAACTTTATGTGAAGGGATATGTTCACCATTGTGTGCTTCTGTAGTTGTTAGTGGTGTGTTTTGCTGTGCGCAAATGAAGATGATCAGCGCATTTAATGCAACATATAATTCTCTATTACAGGAACTGACCGGGAGATTTGCCGTAAGACACTCATAGTTAAATACATCGCCGAGAGTAAAAATAATATTTTCAGGAGGAGCACTGACTTTCTGACAGCCACCACGTCAATCGGTCATACGAAGTTCTCCTCTACTCCTACATACCAACTGCCAAAGTTGGTGGACTTGGTCTCGTATCATAACCCGTAAACGCTGATGGATTTCACTCGAATGTTTCCTTGATGTCCGAGGGTTCTGGTGAGTAATCTGTTTCTCGAGGTTCACGGTTGTGGATGTTTCTTCGCTTAATTTTACCCATACTTTTAGCGTCGAAAATGATTGTATGGTGTCCTTGCTTATCAATAGCTAGAATTATCGTTTAGACTTCGGCTAGAATGCCTGCTCCTATTTCACTTCATTCTGAAGCCAGGCTACAAACTTCCCAGAGAAGTAACCGCCTTCGTCACGGAAACCGTAAACAATATTGTAGGCTGTGACGGCATGCATTTTCAAATAATGTGCCGAAGGGATAGTGGAAAGGATATGTGCCTTTCATCACACGTACACCTGCCAAACAAGCTAATAATAATAATAATAATAATAATAATAATAATAATAATAATAATAATAATGATGATGATGATGTAATAGTCGTATTTACTGATACGAGTATATTAGGGAACTTTTAAATACCGGCGTTAAAAAAGAACACAAAATCTTATTTGTGTCGAGTTAAGAACTCACGTAGCCTAGGTGTAGGCGTATAATCATGCATTCAAGGGACGGTACATTCGAACCCCACCGTCAGCAGCCCTGATGATAGATTTCTGTAAAATTCCGAGGGTGTACTTGAAGGCTACGACATCTCCTATACAGGCCTAACTCCTCTTGTGCTGCCGAAAACGTAACTATAATAATAATAATAATAATAATAATTATTATTATTATTATTATTATTATTATTATTATTGATCCGACTCGTTGGTTGAATGGTCAACGTACTGACCTTCGGTTCAGAGATCCCGGGTTCGATTCCCGGCCGGGTCAGGGCTTTTAACCTTCATTGGTTAACTCCAATGGCTCGGGGGCTGGGTGTTTGTGCTGTCCCAGACATCCCTGCAACTCACACACCACACATAACACTATCCTCCACCACAATAACACGCAGTTACCTACACATGGCAGATGCCGCCCGCCCTCATCGGAGGGTCTACCTGACAAGGGCTGCACCCGGGTAGAAATAGCAACACGAAATTAAATTAGTAGTAGTAGTAGTAGTAGTAGTAGTAGTAGTAGTAGTAGTAGTAGTAATATATTACATATTTGTTATAGACAACTAGGCCCTATGCCTTTGCGCGTTCAGATTGCGTACAGTGCATAAGTGTGAAGCCGTAGTGATAGCCGCTACGCTACTTCGTCGGTTGAACTTGTTACGCTCTAAAACAGAGGGTAAAGCACGTCGGAAACTTCGACCGTTATTTTCTCTTAAACGGTCCTGTGTTCACGGATAAGCCGAAACATGTGTTGGCTTATTTCGGCTTCTCTTTAGCTGAGTGAATTTTATGGGAAATCGGCTTGTTAAACTTGGCGGCTCCTCTCGTGAGTTGTCCCATTTGAACACACTCGATCTCACCCGAAATGAAACTTGCTATCATGGGAACAGAAGAACAAATATTAAGCACCATCTTCGCTGAGAATTGCTCTGGACCTATACCTAATTTCGGTATATACAATGTAAACAGGTGTTGGCACAGGTTTCATGCACATTACGCACACATACGAGGTTGGTGGTTATGATGTCCTAGCCATGCGTTTTGTCTCTGAATACCACAATTACCGATATTTCATAGTTCCAATAATTAAAATTAATTTCGTGTGGCTATTTCTAGCCGAGTGCAGCTCTCGTAAGGCAGACCCTCCGATGAGGGTGGGCGGCATCTGCCATGTGTAGGGAACTGCGTGTTATTGTAGTGGAGGATAGCGTTGTGTGTGGTGTGTGAGTTGCAGGGATGTTGGGAACAGCACAAAAACCCAGCCCCCGGGCCATTTGGAATTAACCAATGAAGGTTAAAATCCCCGACCCAGCCGGGAATCGAACCCGGGACTCTCTGAACCGAAGGCCAGTACGCTGACCGTTCAGCCAACAAGTCGGACCCAATAATTAAAAATAACTACAAAATAACAAAAATTCACACTTCTAGACCTTCAAGCAACCAACTCAATGTTGAAAACATCCTAGGGATATGAGCTACGAATTTCATGTGAATAAAATACAATAAAGTATGAGAATATATTTACTTTTTCCTAAAAATTACAATCTTTTTCTTAATCATCGTTATCCGGTAGATTCGATTTTTTTTGTTAGTTGCTTTACGTCGCACCAACACAGATAGGTCTTGTGGCGACGATGGGACCGGGAAGGGCTAGGAGTGGGAAGGAAGCGGCCGTGGCCTTAATTAAGGTACAGCCCCGCATTTTCCTGGTTTGAAAATGGGAAACCACGGAAAACCATCTTCAGGGCTGCCGACAGTGGGGTTCGAACCTACCATCTCCCGAATACTGGATACTGGCCGCACTTAAGCGACTGCAGCTATCGAGCTCGGTGTAAATTAGATTAGCAGTTGCCTTTTTTATACCACTACGAGCGCTAGTGTGAGTTAATGCAGAGTTTCACTTAAGGCCTTAAAACTACATTCGGTGTGGCCATTTTTCAAAAATCAAAAAAGGCCTGAGGGTTTTGAACCAAGGAGTACATTACAGAAGGGAATATATAAATTAATTAGACTAGTATTCGAATAAAACAAGAAAATAAGTAAAGAAACAACCGATTTTAGGCTGACCGAGCTTGATAGCTGCAATCACTTAAGTGCGGCCAGTATCCTGTATTCGGGAGATAATGGGTTCGGACCCCACTGTCCGCAGCCCTGAAGATGGTTTACCGTGGTTTCCCATTTTACCTCCATGCAAATTCTGGGGCTTTACCTTAACTGAGGCCATGGCCGCTTCCTTCCCACTTCTAGTCCTTTCCTGCCCCATCGTCGCCATAAGACCTACTTGTGTTGGTACGACGTAAAGCAACTTGGAAAAAATTAGGCTTTTTTTCCGGAATAGCATTTAGGCCGGAAGTAATTTTCGAATTATTATTATTATTATTATTATTATTATTGTACCGGGCGGTACACCTCTACACCGTTTATTTAAAAGTTGCGCCAGTTGAAACTCCTCTTCTGGAGGAAGGTTGAACTTTATCTATTCTATTAATTCTCTACTTTCTCAGAAGATGTCACCACGTGGAAAATTTTGAGTTTTTGAACTGTGTCACTTTTGATGTGTTTTTGTTTCGCTTGAAGTAAGAAGTGTGAACTTTCTCTTCTAGAGGACACTACTGAAGATCAACAATAGTGCGACCTAGTGCGGAGTCAAAGAACTATTTTGTTGGAGAAATTTTTATTTCAAGAGTTTGTTCTTTGTTAAATTTCCTTCTGTCATTGTTTAAGTTGGCTGTATACCCCTCTTTTTCCCCTTAGTTTGGATCTAGCCAATCCCGAATTTCTTTAATTAATTTTCCACCAATAATGTGTTTCTTTTTCCTCTATGTAGGGGTTTCTTTTCCCTAGCCAATAAAGATTTTGTGGGAGGGTGTTTTCTTTCCCCTAACGCCTAGAATCTTCCGCGAGAGGATATAAACTGCTGATTTTGGGGTCTCCGGGCCACTTCTGTTCCATCTTTCAGTGTATTAAGTACATAGCAGGAGGCGGGAAGCGCCTCTTTCTTCTTCAGCCGTTCAACACCAGGTAATGGCCTATTAATAACTTCTTTTCTTGCTAGGTCGGCAGTTTAACACTCGCGGCGGGTTCGAAGCATTTCCATCATGTAACCTTTTCCTAAAATGTAATTACTCTTTTCATCTTTTTCTTGTAAAGCTACATATTGGGATAGAGAGTGCTAACCCTCTCGAGCTCCCACTCACATTTGTTTTGAGGTGAACTTATTTTCTCAAACTATTCTTCGTTTATGTAATGTAAAGTGTTCTTCTCTAAGTCACCTCTGTAGTATGGGATTAGCCCTTGCGTTAGTGGCCCAGAGCCAGATTAGGTTTTAAAAACAAAGTGTATTAGGAGTGCAAGTTCGCCTCCTCTCAAATTGTTATTTTAGAGGTCATGTAATCAACCTTCTTTTCATGTAATAGACCTCCGTAGTTTGGGTATTTTACCCCTGTAAATACGTCCTTAGAGGACAGCTTGAAGGTAGAGTTTGGTGTGGCCTTGTGATAGGCTTACAATTTTGAGAGCGGATCGCTCTTTGAAATTTGTTTCTGTATGCCTCGTGCAGGCTTTATGTGTAGTGTTTGGAGCCAGTGCTCCTGGGCAGGAATGGGGTTTTCTGCCCCTTGGCTAAAATTTTCTTTGGGAGTAAGGCGGGGCTGATTGCCCAAGAGTTATGAAGTAAGGGCACTGAGCCCGAACCCAGTAATATTGTACCTACATTTTTGCTACTCTGTACCTGTTATGATTGTTATCTCTTGTCTTTGAAAAGAAAATATAACCTAGTTAAATTTTAAATTAATTTTACATTGCACGTTAATTTCGTAGCTTGAAACCCATTCACACCCGCACCTTCTTTCACCTCTACCTACCACGGATATCTCCGTAACAAGTGGTAGCAGAGCGTGGTTGAATGGGTCTCAATTTAGCCCCTTTTGACGGCTAAACATTGCTTTGATTCGAACTCTAACAATTTTCTCAGTTGCTGGAATTTTTTGAGTTTTTCAAAATTGTTCTGTCATCATGCCCGGCCCTCGCGATGTTCTCCTCCTTAACTACTTGCGCAAAGAGGAGTTGATATATGAGTTAACTATCAGAAACGTTCAATCTGGAGGCACGGTTGCAATAGACACTAACAAGCTTAGAGAGTCCCTTGATTTGCCCATTTCCATCCCCAATTTGGGAGAGAAAGAAATTGATGACTCTCTTTCCACGATTGTCGAGAATATTACTGGGCTAGCATCGGTAGTCAGCTTTTTTGATGAAAACGATCCATCTCCTAATCAAATTAAGCGTGTGCAAGGCAGGCTGTATCACTTTGCAAATAGAGTTAATGATCTGTTGTCTCTAAAGGTGAATGACGTTCAGAGGAAGCAAGCTAATACGCTCCTTGAAACTATTTCTGAATTGTCTAATAAGGTCACTCAATTGCTAACCGGCGAAGCTCCTCCCAAAACTGATCAACCCGCCACGGTGAATGTAGGTAACGAGGAAGAGCCTCCTCAGGGAGAAGTCAATAGGATAACCGTTGCTGCTCAAACTATCTCTGCCCCATCGAACAACGAATCTGAACGCCGTGCGTCATTGAGTAACATCCGCTCTGAATTAACTTCTTTGCCATTGAAACCTTTAACGACTATGTCACCTGGGTTCAGCAGCTTGCCTCATCCATTGGCAATGTTGCTTAGAGGTATCTCTAAGTTTTCCGTCAACACCACCAGTGACGTAATTTCATTTTTAAGATTTCTAGTGGAATTTCAGGATCATGCCCTTGTGTTTTCTCTTTCCCCATGTCAAATTTTGCAAATTATCTATCCTTATGCTATTGGTGTTCTATCTGACAAAATAGTTAGAGCCATCGCTGAGCAATCTTCTATTGAGGATTTCCATGCCCATTTGCTAGCTAACTTCATCCCGGCTAGGGCCAGGTCCTCCCTTATTCAGAAATACTATTATCGGGTACAGCGCTTGGATGAAAACCTGGCAGACTTCATCCAAGATATTAAGTTTTATACTAGGGTGTTTGCTCTTCACTTCCCTGAGGATCAAATTGTACAAGCTATTGTGGAAGGTATTTCACCATCCTATAGGTCATATTTGTGTTTCGCGGCGTGCCCGCAAACGTTCTCGGAACTTGAAGCATTGGCAGTCTCAGCGGAAGGAGTTAGATACGCCGATTCTTTGCGTGTCGCGAAAGAACCCCCGCCTTCCTTTAGTAACACTCGGCCTCCACCTCGCCGACCAGTCAATCCCCGTAAATGTTATGCTTGCGGGTCGCCTGACCATCTGCGGAATAAGTGTCCTCTGATCAAGTCAAGTGGGACAAGGAATGGAGCAGGGTCATCACAAGGCTGTTTTAAGTGTGGGGCCTTCTCACATATCGCCAAGAATTGCCCAAACTCAAATAGCACCCCCTCCTGCTCAACTTCTGGTGCAAATTCCAGCTATGCCAATAATAAAAAGTGACTAGTGGCGTCGGCTGAGCCGACTAATCCATCTTCCCGAGACTCAGCCCCTAGTAAACAGGTTGTAAATGCAGAGAACGACCAGCCTTCAAATTCATCTTTTGAATGCCCTAAAGAGTGTCTTAGGATTGCGGCGGATACCCCCGCACCTGTTCCTTTTCTTAAGATTGAGTTAAATAACGAGCCTATAACAGCTCTCTTAGATTCAGGCAGTGTTTGTTCCATTATTTCGGCTGATTGGTATTCTAAATTGAAATCTGTTTGTAAACTCCCTGACTATGTCTCTTCTCCTGTTCAATACGTTTCGGCTAATTCATCTCCATTAGAAATTCTAGGTTCCTTACTGGTCAAAATTCGTGTTTTTAAGTTTACATGGAAAGTTAAATTGTTTGTGGCCAAACAATTGTCTTGCCCCATTATATTGGGAGCTGACTTTATTTCTCACACTGGTCTTGTGCTCGATCTCCGGTCTAGGTCGTGCACATTCAAATTTGCTTCTAGTTATAAAATCCCACTATTAAAGTGTAATTCTGTATCATGTTCATCTATTTCGCCTACCCAGGATGAGATGTTGTTAGACCTTAGACATCTACCTGAGGAGCAGGCTGATAGTATTCGCAAACTGTGTCAGTCGTTTCCCGAGGTGTTCTCTGATACTCTTGGTGTTACTGACCTTATTGAATACAAAATTGAGGTTACGGATTCGATTCCTGTCCGTTTTCCACCGTATAGGCTATCTCCACCTAAAATGAAGGCTCTGAAAGAAATCATCGATCAGATGTTGAAGGATGGTATTATTAGGCCCTCTAAGTCAGCGTATTCTTCGCCTATTTTTCTAGTCCCGAAACCCCAAGGAGGCTTCAGGCCTGTCATTGATTACAGGGCTCTCAATCGGAAGGTGGTGTTGCAATCTGTGCCCCTTCCCGACCTTCATTCTTGCTTTTCATGGTTTCGAAAGGCCAAGTTCTTCACTATCTTGGACTTGAATCAGGCCTATAATCAAATTCCCCTTGCCGAGGAGTCTAAACATCTTACAGCGTTTGCCACGGACTGGAATTTATACGAATACAACCGCGTGCCTTTCGGGCTCCCCACGGGGGCAGCTGTGCTCACTAGACTACTAGATAGGGTCTTTTCCGACATCAAATTTGAGTACTTATATCACTACTTGGATGATGTCGTCGTATTTTCCGAGACTTTTGAAGAACATCTAGATCATCTGCGAGAAGTTCTCGATCGCCTTCGTAAGGCTGGGTTAACTGTTAAGTTGTCCAAGGTTGCCTTTGCTAAGCCCTCAATGTCATTCCTGGGGCATATTGTGTCACCCGATGGGGTAGCTGTCGATCATTCTAGAACACAGGCCATCCGTGATTTTAAACCTCCTAAGGACATCAAAGGTATCGCTAGATTCATTGGTATGGTGAATTTCTTCAGGAAGTTTATTCCTAACTTCGCTAATAGAGCGGCGCCCTTAAACCTTCTTCGTAGGAAAGGCATCAAATTCGAGTGGGGACCTTCTCAACAAGCCGCTTTCGAAGATCTTAAATTAGCTCTCTGTAATGCCCCTGTACTTGCTATGCCTGATTTCTCGAAGAAATTCATCGTCCAAACGGACGCGTCGTCGTCAGCTGTAGCTGCAGTCCTTCTTCAAGAGACTGAACTAGGGAGGCGTCCCATCGCCTATGCATCTAGGACTCTATCGGCTCAAGAAGCCAAGTATTCCATCTATGAGCTCGAAGGGTTGGCAGTCTTATTCGCCTTAGAAAAGTTCCGTCTCTATCTGGAACATGTCAAATTCGACCTGGAGACAGATAATCAAGCCTTAAGCTGGGTCTTAGGTAGGCCGCGTCGTACTGGTCGTATAGCCCGTTGGGCCATCCGTATTTCTGCCTTCCAATTTGATGTACGACATATCAGAGGTACCGAAAATGTTGTTGCTGATGGACTCAGCCGTATGTTTCATAACGACGTCGAAACCCACGAACCGGTCGACAGTTCATCACCTTCCGAGTCCATACTATCCGAGGTTAATGCCATCCTAACAGATGCTCCCATGCTTTTTAGGGATATTGAGAAATACCAACGTGAAGATCCGACGCTGGCTCCTATAATGGAAACCCTTTCTTCTGGGGAACATGCTGTCCCTTATGTTCTGAGGAATGGTGTTCTATGTTGCCCTTCGAGGCATGATAAGTTGATGAAAGTTGTTGTTCCAGCGGTTCTTGTACCTATGATCTTCAAGTATTATCATGAGACCCCATTAAGAGGGCATCTGGGTATCTTTAAAACTCGTGAAAAGATTCGTGAAATGTTCATCTGGAAAGGTATGGACGGTGAAATCCGTGAACTTGTAAAAGCTTGTAAATCTTGTTTGCTCAGTAAACCAACCATGTCCACCAAGGTAGGCCTCTTGTCTTCGCATCAAGCATCGCGCCCCATGGAACGCCTGTATATTGATTATGTAGGACCCTTCCCCCAGTCAAAGGGGAATGCCAACAAATTCATCTTTGTATGTGTAGATGGTTTTACAAGATTTTCGTGGTTATTCCCGACTAAGCTGGCTACCGCTCAGTCTACAATTACTTGCTTAAATTCTATTTTTGCTTCTTTTGGTCCGTGTCAATATATTGTATCTGATAACGCTAAGGCTTTTACATCTAATTTATTTCGTAAATTCTGTTTTGACTTGTCCATCTCTCATGTAACTACATCTGCTTATTATCCTCAACCATCTCTGGCTGAACGGGTTAACCGTAATCTCAGGTCCGCACTCATTGCCTATCATCATGAAGATCCTTCCAGGTGGGACACGTCCCTGCATTGGATAGCTTTTGCTTTGAATTCGGCGGTTCATGAATCTCACAAGTTTACTCCAGCTTCCTTGATGTTCTAGTTTGTTCCCAACTCGCCGCTCTCTAACCTCTGGTCTTTGAATGACATTCTACCCGAGACAATAGATCCGGATAACATTAAAGATCTTTGGAAGAAGGCTAAAGCCAATCTTAAAGTGTCTCATGAAAAGGTTAGGGAAAGGTATGATCGTGGACGGAGACCCACCACTTTGAAGGTAGGTGACCAGGTTATGGTCAAAAATTTTGTTCCCGCGGGCAAGCTTGCCCCCAGATTTCATGGACCTTGTATCATTCTCGATTTTCTTACGCCGGTTACCTTATTGCTAAGTAATCCAGCCACCGAGAGGATATTTAGAGTTCACCTGTCCCAGGTGAAACCGGTGTAATTTCTGTGTTAACTTGCTTCATATTATTTTGAAAGGATATGAAGGTTATATTTTTTTTGAGTTTCACTTTTAAGGCATTCTGCCCCTTCTGTAATATTTTGGTTTTAGATGTAAGCCTTGTGTAAAACCTGCCCCGAAACGTTAAACTGCCATCCTGTTCTTGCCACGGCCATTACCACGCTCCCGTCTACTGCTCCACCTTACACTGTGGCTTCATAATAGTAAATGCCATGGATATCTACACGCCGCTGGCCCCTCAACCTCTCCACAAGCCTGTACCCTCAAAGAAGATGATAGTCCAACACAATTCTGCCGCCTAGCTTCAATGTTTCAGCGCCCCCGCAGCCGCGCAGCACCGTGCAGCGACTGGGGAGGGGGATGGGCCCCCTCCTCTCCAGCGAGGACGACATGTGCACGGCGAGCCGGAGCTCTCCTCCCGGCCAAGGCTGATGTGCGGCGCACGACCTACTACATGCCCGCAGCCTGTATCTGTTCACCGCGGGCGCGGCGTACTTCAACACCTCTGCTCCCCTCATAGTGCGGGCGAGCGGTATCTCAGGGTACTTGAGGGGTCCGAGCGGCCTCCGTTGGACGCAAGCTGCAACGGCCGGTCTGGCCATCCGACTCAATCTACATCAACTACATGGACAGTCACCATAAGCAATAATTACACTTGGGAATTCAACAACAATATTTGGTGGACATTGCAAAACTTTTCTTCACTTTTAAGCATTAAAGGTTTATCTTCAGAAATTCAACTACTACAACAGAAAAACTTTACTGCACCTGCAACAACAAAATTTTGAAATTGCAACCAACCAAATTACTAAAATCTTATAAATGCTTCCGCAATTAATCTTAATATCAACATCAAAACTTGGACCTTATTTTGGAAACAAAGCTTATGTTCTTCTGTGTTACCCCTTGGAGGAACTTTTGGGGGGGGAGGTCTGTACCGGGCGGTACACCTCTACACCGTTTATTTAAAAGTTGCGCCAGTTGAAACTCCTCTTCTGGAGGAAGGTTGAACTTTATCTATTCTATTAATTCTCTACTTTCTCAGAAGATGTCACCACGTGGAAAATTTTGAGTTTTTGAACTGTGTCACTTTTGATGTGTTTTTGTTTCGCTTGAAGTAAGAAGTGTGAACTTTCTCTTCTAGAGGACACTACTGAAGATCAACAATAGTGCGACCTAGTGCGGAGTCAAAGAACTATTTTGTTGGAGAAATTTTTATTTCAAGAGTTTGTTCTTTGTTAAATTTCCCTCTGTCATTGTTTAAGTTGGCTGTATACCCCTCTTTTTCCCCTTAGTTTGGATCTAGCCAATCCCGAATTTCTTTAATTAATTTTCCACCAATAATGTGTTTCTTTTTCCTCTATGTAGGGGTTTCTTTTCCCTAGCCAATAAAGATTTTGTGGGAGGGTGTTTTCTTTCCCCTAACGCCTAGAATCTTCCGCGAGAGGATATAAACTGCTGATTTTGGGGTCTCCGGGCCACTTCTGTTCCATCTTTCTGTGTATTAAGTACATAGCAGGAGGCGGGAAGCGCCTCTTTCTTCTTCAGCCGTTCAACACCAGGTAATGGCCTATTAATAACTTCTTTTCTTGCTAGGTCGGCAGTTTAACACTCGCGGCGGGTTCGAAGCATTTCCATCATGTAACCTTTTCCTAAAATGTAATTACTCTTTTCATCTTTTTCTTGTAAAGCTACATATTGGGATAGAGAGTGCTAACCCTCTCGAGCTCCCACTCACATTTGTTTTGAGGTGAACTTATTTTCTCAAACTATTCTTCGTTTATGTAATGTAAAGTGTTCTTCTCTAAGTCACCTCTGTAGTATGGGATTAGCCCTTGCGTTAGTGGCCCAGAGCCAGATTAGGTTTTAAAAACAAAGTGTATTAGGAGTGCAAGTTCGCCTCCTCTCAAATTGTTATTTTAGAGGTCATGTAATCAACCTTCTTTTCATGTAATAGACCTCCGTAGTTTGGGTATTTTACCCCTGTAAATACGTCCTTAGAGGACAGCTTGAAGGTAGAGTTTGGTGTGGCCTTGTGATAGGCTTACAATTTTGAGAGCGGATCGCTCTTTGAAATTTGTTTCTGTATGCCTCGTGCAGGCTTTATGTGTAGTGTTTGGAGCCAGTGCTCCTGGGCAGGAATGGGGTTTTCTGCCCCTTGGCTAAAATTTTCTTTGGGAGTAAGGCGGGGCTGATTGCCCAAGAGTTATGAAGTAAGGGCACTGAGCCCGAACCCAGTAATATTGTACCTACATTTTTGCTACTCTGTACCTGTTATGATTGTTATCTCTTGTCTTTGAAAAGAAAATATAACCTAGTTAAATTTTAAATTAATTTTACATTGCACGTTAATTTCGTAGCTTGAAACCCATTCACACCCGCACCTTCTTTCACCTCTACCTACCACGGATATCTCCGTAACAATTATTATTATTATTATTATTAGTTTGATAGAACTATCCAAGTCTCACAACTTGAAACCTTCCCGGACCCTTTAGCCACTTCAGGTACAACTGAGAAAATTGCTTAATTTAACGTTTTTCATTGTATAGGGATCTCTACTTTGTCAGCTAAGAAATGTTTTTAACATTAAAACGGCAAAGGAATCAAAATATACTTTCCAAGTTAAATGTTGTTGAATATTTGGTCAAAATCTCTTCCAATTACTGTTTAACATTACCGTTTCCTGAACTGCAGTCCTAGTTCTCTTCATCAATGGAGGCAATATTCACAATTCAGGTTGGTTACCAAATATATCAATAATGCAATCTCACATCGCTGCTCACAAACGAGTACTGCACAATATGAAATCCTTGAGAGTGATATTGTGAACGTGCCCGAAGCCATTTTACGACCCTGTTCTGTTTATGGCAGGTAACAGCTGTAGTGCACCTGTCTACAGGATGCAATATAAAATCTTTATCGACATAATCCTTAATAATGAGAACAGCAATATAGAAAGGGTTTCATAATATAAAAAAACCGATATCATAAATGAGTATTATGCTGAATGAGGAGTGATACTGTGAACGCACCCAGACAACCTAGATCCCGTTATGAATAAACTAGTTCTTCGCAATGGATCTCTTTAGTTAATGACAATTATTTACACAGAGAAAATTGTATTATTTGTTTCTTAAAGACGTTAAAATGACTTCTTAACGTGTCAAATGATAACCACATTCTTTCACACGATCAACAGTATCTCTAAACTGAATTAAAAGGCGGCATTAACGTAGGCACGGTACTTACCATACGCCATAATTTCGTAAGTTGTTCCGGCCTAGGTATCTTAAAAAAATCACCATTGTTCTTACAGATACCAGCAGTCGGTCTTATGAAACACAGCTTGAACCTAAACCACCTGGAAGATAATGGTTTACGACACTCACTCCAGTCTTGTGGCTACCACTTGTCATATTAAATATGAAAGAGAGGAGAAGAGACAGCTGCTGTCTGCCCCGATAGCCATCATATAAAGAGGAACCGCTACCCTTTCAATAAGCATTCCACTTGCATATTTAAGCAATGAATTATCACATTATTGTGACATCAAATGCGTAAAATTCTTCACTCTCAGCCAAGAGAACAAAACAAGAAGCAGAGTTGCCAATGACTACCTCAAAATATGATCTACGCGTCACAACACAGTCCACTGTGGGAGTGAGAGTATATCCATGTAACCCCTGCGTGTTGCAAGAAGCGACTCAAATGGAAACCTCCATGGACTCGCAACTTGCAAGCTTTGGTCTAGCATTGCTTCCATTTAATTGCGGCAACTAGCTCACCTTCACCTTTCCTTACTGTTCCGACCTCCCTTGGTCGACTCTTGATATCTCCTGACCCCGATAGTATTAGGTTTGCGAAGCATGGAGTGCCTTTCATTTTCGCCCCCTTACCTATCTTCCTATGATACATTAAATCCTAGAGGGGTTGTACCTCCTCCACTTTTCATCTTTGATTATTGTTAAGAGAGAATAATTGCCCACTCTTAAAACAGTTATCACCACCTGTCATAACAGAGGGGAAGCCACGGGTGAGAAGAATGGTACAAACCGGCATAAGCAGAAGCGATTGGGGTAAATTTTCATTCATTGGGAAGGGCGTGAAGGAGTGGAACAGTTTACCAGGGGTAGTGTTTGATCCTTTTCCAAAATCTGTACAGATATTCAAAAAGAGAATGTGTGTGAATAAATTAATTCCATCCCCTGGTCTAAGGAGTTTGGACAACCAAAGTAGGGGACTGCCTGTAGGGATGAAGTACAGTGGGGACTTCGAGGGCCCTGGGACCGCTACGGTAGCTGTGAAGGCCCTTCAGGAACTCTGAAAAGTGGTGGTAAAAGGGGCTCTGGTTAAGACGCAGCAGATCGTTATGCTACTTAGGTTCCAGAATGGGTAAAGAAAAGAAAAAGTAAATAAATGCAATGTAAATATTAATCTTACACCAGTTGTACAGTATCATTTGAAGTAATTCCACATGCTGTATATCAGACGACTATATTTGTAAGTAGTACAGGAGATATTATAAGTAGAATTTTGTAAACAATGTAAATTTATTAAGGATGAGCTGTGTATTTAATAGAAAAAATTGTTAGCGTAAGTTATATAACATTGTATTATAGGAAAATTTTATTCTCTTGTTAATTTAATATTTAGTGCTTGACAATAATGTATTTTAGTGTACCATTTGCCACCGAGGTAAACACCTCATTTGCAAATAAAGAGATTTTGATTTTTTTGACATTAACTATTATAGCATCCGCGGGCAATCAACTCGAACAAACGGCATAACAAACATGGCACCACACGATCTATCGTCCTGAAACAATGTCATTCTTCCGTCTTCTCATCCCATTAATTTTTAAACTCTGGAGGTTAAATTTCTTAGCTCTTGCTTATAACCTAATAGGAATTTCTAACCTACACCAGAATTCACTCTCGTCTGGTTGGTGGTTCCTGGAGTATCATGAGGGAAAAAGGGAAAAAAGAAATAATTGCATATACCCATACAATTTAACCAGTTCATCCATAACAGATTCTAGTCCGAAATCCAGGCACCTGTGCGAGGCTTGCTACTTTCATTTTCCTTACCCACGACCTATAAGGCCATCCTTGTTCCATTCACATTTCTACACTTTTGAAAGTTGGGATACCACTTAGTATGGTATGGGAGTGGACATCCCGAACGTATTCTGAGTCATGGGCCTCCTTATAGTGAGGCGGCTAGGACTATTAAATCCACGATTCCCTAACCCAGGGATGGCGAACCTTTGCCACGCGTGTCACTAGGTGACACGCGAACATGATTTCGGTGGCACGCCACATGAACATAATGTTTTAATATACGTCTTGTTCTACAGACAATACATATCTTATAGTGCTTCACGAGTAAGAAATAAATATCGAAAATCTAAATACTTGTTCCATTCGGACGTGCAATATGGCAACACTGCTACAATGATAGATCTGAAAGTCAAGTGAGATTAGTGTCGTTTTCTGGTGGTTTTGTATACGGACCTTGCAAACATGTTTTCAGTGCCGAAAAGAAAAGCAACTTAAAGGTAATGACCGGATTTTTCAAGAACCGTGGACAAGGGAATTCGGAATAATAGAAAGATGTATTGCCATGCGTTCAAAAACAATTGTATTCCCCCTCATTTAATGTAAAGCGCCATTTCGAGACTAATCATTCAAATGTTTGTTCCATGCCAAATGAAGAAAGTTCGTTTCACAAAATATCGAACTCTACACAAAACAAACTAGTTCTTTTGTATCATACATCCACCCTAGGAGTAATATCAGTGCGGCTGTTATATCTGTCTCACTGGATAGTACAGCATGCATGGAAAACCGCTTTCTGACAGTGAGTTCTTGAAAAACGTCCGATACATTATTTGAGAACTTCCCTAACAAACAACAAATAATTTACAGAATTAAAGGAATGCCAGCCAGCTGAACTGCTGTCAAGGATAGAATAATAAGAATGAGTGAAGAAGTTTCTGAGCAATTGAAAGTTGATTTGGATAACTCCCAGATGTATGCAGTATGTTTTGATGAAAGCTGTTTTTTCGGTTTTCTTGTGGAGATGTGTTGAGCATAAGAACTATAAACATAGAAAGATAATGAAGCTAAAGGAGGAAGTGAAGTCCATTGGCAATATTAGTATTTTTCAATTTTATATCTAATATTTATTTTCTTACAGTTTGTTTTACGTCGCACCAACACAGATAGGTCTTATGGCAGGGCCTCTCAGGGTGCATGCGCGTGGTGCATGCACTGTGCACGGTGCAAGAGACGACTTGGCTTGGTTGACCAGAGTGCAGACCCCCCACTCCTCGATTTGGAGCAATAGCGCTTACTCTCTCTTTCCTCACGCCTGTCTCGCTCGCTCCGCCTGTCTCCCTCTGCCCCACTTGCGCCGTAGCGCTCCAAATCCAAGCTGACTTGAGCCGAGCATAGGCGAGTTAAGCCGAGCTTAGCCGAGTAGCCCAGAGACGAAGCGTTGATCCGAGCCATGCCGAGCGGCAGCGATGCACAGTGCACGGAGCTCTTGCGCCTCTATCTGCACGCGTGAGATTTTGGGCGTTTGAGAGGCCCTGTCTTATGGTGACGATAGGGGAGGAAAGGCTTACGAGTAGGAAGGAAACCGCCGTGGCGTTAATTGAGGTACAGCCCCATTTGCCTGGTGTGAAAATGGGAAACCACGGAAACCATCTTCAGGGCTGCCGACAGGGGGTCTCGAACCCACTATTTCCCGGATGCAAGCTCACAGCCGCGCGGCCAACTCGCCCGGTAATAATATTTATTGACGAAGTGTGTTACAATGGAAGCTTATTACTTATATTTTTACAAATATTAGGTATTCTAAAAACTCACATTTTAAAAAATATATTTTTGCGGTATTTGCAAAATAGGACCACGGAACATGCAATCAAATGTATTTACAAAATATATATCTAAAAGTAAATAAATCGGTAAATAAATAAAATAAATAAATATTATGAAACATAATTGGAATTTGGAAAGGAAGTCGCGGTTGGGGGAGGGGGGTTGTAGGTTGTAGCAATTTCTTAAAGGAAAATAACAAGTGGCACAGTTGATAGTTGAGAATAATAAAGCAGACTTAAAATGGCACACTAGTTGGAAAAGGTTCGCCATCCCTGCCCTAACCTGTTAGAAGAGAGATCCTCAACCGTAAGTTTCCTGCTTTACAGAAGTTACCGAGCTCAGAACATTTTAAGTAAGCCTCGGACCCATGGTACTAACGCAGTCCAACTTCCTTGGAAACACATAAGCGAAAAAAATGGGAGCTATCAATATTAATGGAGCTTATGGAAGAAAATAGAACTGGCTGAGTCAACAAAGAGGATGCATCCGGATGTGTTAGAAGTTAATGATATTCGGGTAACAGGAAATAGGAGGTAGAGTCAGGAAATTGTATAACGTTCTTAACGGGGGTTAAAAGGAGAAAGTCAGAGTGTGGGGTAAGACTGTTCATCAGGAATACTCTTGAACCCAACACAGTTTCTGTTAGGCACGTAAATGAGCGAATTATGTGGGTAGAATTGACAGTTGGAGAAATTACGACAAGAAGTGTCTCAGTGTACTCACAATGTCAGGATGTAGATGAGGATGAAGTTGACAAGTTTTATGAAGCATTGAGTGACATCGTAGTCATGGTCAACAGCAAGGGTAATATAGTGCTAATGGGCGATTTCAATGCGAGAGTTGGAAATCGAATTGAAGGATACGAAAGGTTGATCGGTATATATGGGGAAGATATGGAAGCTAATAAGAATGGAATATGAATAGATAAATAAATGGAAAGACAGAAAAAAAACACTCTCGTTCAACTATCACAGCATGGAGGTTCACTGGAAGATACCGTACTAATGTAACATCGTTTTACATCTCATTCAGTCACAGCCTCCCTGATTCTTGGTGTTCTCCGAGTTTTTAGCGATATATTTTGGAAAGAAGCTGTTATTCAGGGAACCATTTTACACGATATCTATACGCAGGCCAATTATGCCATATAGGCCTATGTTCCGATAAAAGATCATTACTTTTCCTTTTGAATTTTTACTCACGCAGATACGCATTAAAAACCTCTTTATTGCGTTAATATTGCTTTCAGAGGATGTAGAAAGGCGGGTGGAGAGTGACGAGCGTGAGTGTCTGCCATTAAAATGAAAACTCTATGACTCGATTGTGTAAGTAGGTACAATAAAAGTAAACAAAGCAAAGTAATCTACGTAGAGGCCATGAAGGGGTGGTAGGTAAAGGCTTCCACTATCCGTAACCTCGGCACTTTATGGGGTAGAGTGGTTAGCTCTACGCCCGGCCACCTTTGCCCCCAGGAATTAACCTGGTACTCAATTTTGGTGTAGGATAAATGAACCTCAGGGCCATGTGCACCTCCAGAAGTGAAAATCTAGTTTCTTAAATTTTACGACTTCCTGACGGGGATTCGAACCCACGTCCTTCCGGGTGAACCAAACACGCCTTTACCGCCACGGCCAGGCAGCCTCTAAGTAGGTGCAATGATTATTTTCTAACGCAGTCTGGATATGAGAAACGACATATGGCGAACTTCCCGTCATCTTCCTCGGGCAACGCTAAGAGCTATGCAATTTCATAAAACCTTACAACGTTTATACTAATTCACTTAGAATTCTGTATATACTGTAGAATTCCGTAGCGAAGCACGGGTACATCAGCTTGTATCTATAATAAATTGGAGCTAAATTTCTCATAATCGATGACAGTAATGTATTCGATGATGTTGACCAAGTATGTATGTATGTATGTATGTATGTATGTATGTATGTATGTATGTATGTATGTATGTATGTATGTATGTATGTATGTATGTAAAACCTCACCTAATTTGCTCGCGTTTAAATACTCTGAAATGCACCATGTTTAATGTAAAATTATTTCTAAAATCTCGGTACACTGTGTCATAAACTATATTTAAACGGTCAGTTAAATTAATTGCATGTATTCCCTAAGGGTGGTGGGGAAGGGGAGAATTCTTTGCGAAATAAAATAATGAGAGTGCATTGTTTTTCAAAAAAAAGGTTTGTTTTATTTATGTCGGCGTAAGTCAAGGCTCTAACTACGCTTCTGAGTACGGTACGTGGCTGATATTATGGAAGAGTTTATGCAATATTTTGTACATTGTTTTAATGCTGCATAGTCTCTGAGGCTTCTCTTGTACAGTAGAAGCAAAATATGATTCTACTTAATACAGTGTTTGCGAACTACATTCATTTCTTAGAAAGAGATAACTACCCGCTATATCATTTTGTCTAGAAGGGAATGGAGATGGTTTGGCTTGTTACTCATATTTACATAAAATTACCATACCGGGAACTACAGTATAATACTACGTAAAGTATTTCACTTCTATTTAAAAGTGAATGTACTTCACAGTATTATGGGTAACATTTATTTTTTAACACTACGTCTATGGAATTTCATCGGAACATATCTCGAATATATATTTTACGTATTCTACAGAATGAAGTCGTACCGCTTTATACAGTAGATACCGGTACTCTTCACGCTGGTCTGCTTTTGCACTCCCTCCTTTGAAAGTAATACTGGTTAAAATATCTTTCACCGAGCTCGATAACTGCAGTCGCTTAAGTGCGGCCAGTATTCAGTATTCGGGAGATAATGGGTTCGAACCCCACCGGCGGCAGCCCTGAATACGGTTTTCCGTGGTTTCCCATTTTCACACCAGGAAAATGCTGGGGTTGTACCTTAATTAAGGGCACGGCCGCTTCCTTCCCACTTCTAGCCCTTTCCTGTCCCATCGTCGCCGTAAGACCTATCTGTGTCGGTGCGATGTAAAGCGTCACCCAGCAGATTTAACACTTCTGGTGGTGTAAGATGCTAAAAGAGAAACTGACAGCCTAATCGACTACACCCTACACCGAGAGGACAAATAAATAAATAAATAAATAATGCTGAGCTGAGTGTCGGGTTGGCGGATTCGATTCTTGCTAGGGGCTTTACGTCGCACCGACACAGATAGGTCTTATGGCGACGATGGGATAGGAAAGGCCTAGGAGTTGGAAGGAAGCGGCCGTGGCCTTAATTAAGGTACAGCCCCACCATTTGCCCGGTGCTGTTGCCTTTCTTCCGTCCATTTACTGACTGATTTCTTCTTGAATTTCTCTGGAAATTTGCCATCAAATATTTATTTCCCAAATTCGTTTCTATTTGCAATCTGTTCCTTTTTAATGTTCAACAGCTCCAAATCATCTTCGGCTTCTTTAAAAAGTGCTGGTTCGGTGTTTTAATTTGCATAGTGTTCAATAATTTGTTTGACTAATCTGCCTTTGTTCATTCTTTACAGGTGATGAAGGAATATTAATCTTTTTCTGAAAGCATGACATGTTTTCTGATTCTTTGTATAAAGCTTGTTCTGGTGTCAATTTGTATATGCCATTCTCCCAAATAGGTCCCACACTTTCCCTCAGGATTCACTTTTCTTCCTATCTTATTCATACATCTGAAAATATATTCAAACACACTGTTGCATATTGAACCCTTGAATCAATCAAATTTTACCTCGGTTAGGTCGGCGACGTATCTCAGTAGATTATTGTGTCTCAGGGTAAATTTCAGACTCTTTGTCACTTGCTGACATGACTAGCGAGTATCAATGAAGGCTTAACTATTTGGAAGTCCGGCTCCATGGCTAAATGGTTAGCGTGCTGGCCTTTGGTCCCGGGGTCCCGGGTTCGATTCCCGAAATGTTCGGAAATTTTTATCATCGTTGGTTAATTCCGCTGGCACGGAGGCTGGGTGTATATGTTGTCTTCATCAGTGTTTCATCCTCATCACGACACGCAGGTCACCTACGAGCGTCAAATCGAAAGACCTGCACCAGTCAAGCCGAACATATCCTCGAACACCCACGGTACTAAAAGCCATACGCTATTTCAACTACTTGGAGTATACTAACTGAAGTTTATTAACTAAAAAGGCACATAAAAATGTATAAATTAGTTACAGCGTTGCCTGAGGGGCTATTAAAGTAGAAAAGCATCGTCAAAAATGTTATTTTAAAGATCAACATTAACAAAAACAACAACCTAAAAGACCCTTAAGTCGGATTCGACCAAAAACCGTGGTTCTTGAGACTCGAGATTTAGACTTTCGTAATAGTTAAGGTGTCTACCAACTTGATACTATTCCAGGTTACCGTATCCGTCACCTGGACACTTATAGTTGGGGACAAATCATGACGACCTCGCCTCACACCACTACTTTCCAGCGGCAGCTCTGTATCTATTAGCGACTTATAGGATTTACTACCTCTACTGCAGCCAGAGTTGCCAAATCGGCTACTGCACTCTACATGAAGAAAGGGTAAATACTACAGAGAATGAGGAAGAAAGTGGTTTGGCAGCCTCTTCAAAACAAACAAGGATCACTTAGAGCTCGTTAACTCAGCAGGGTGCAGGGTGTAATTGACTACTGGGTTTCAGCTCGCTTCCAGGAACTGAGGTCGTCATGTTTTGTCCCCAACTATAGTCGAATCGGATTGACCTTCAACTCCGTTGTGTGCAGATCATGATGATTCAATGACATTGAAAGCTACTTTTGCCGATGGAAAAACATAAACCTAACGAATTAAAATCTAATGACTGAAGATCATTAAATGACATCGCATCGTCATGCCATAAACTTACATTATCAAAACGCTAACTGATAAATAAATGCTCACAACAACTCATCTCTAACAGAAGCTAGTTCTAAATTAACAACTAAGTTAACTTAAATATCTGAATTGAAGCTTCTACTTGCAGGTTAATGCCCATTCGGCACTTGAGCTTTCTTGAATACTTTATCACACCTCTGAGTTAAGTAAGTGTAGCGAATAAACTGGATTACTTTAACAACGGCATAATAAAAATGAACGTAGGATAAAAATCGAACAATGGTTTTCATAGAAAATGGTTATATAAAATTGCTCGCGTAGTTATTTCATTAGTTGGTTTATCAGGTGGTTGTGGTCAGGTGTGTGAACACTCACGCCTATTCTCGTCATCCTTGTAATAAAAACCTGCCCTTCTGTAATAAATTATTAAACTAACGTTCCAGTGTATTGTATGTATGTTCAGTCATCAGCCCTAAGGCTGGTTGGATCCTCAACAGCTCCACCATCAGCTGTCATAGATGGCCTGGGCATCACTGAAGAGGCGTACTAGGGAAATGAGGAGTGAGGTAGTTTCCCGTTGTTTTCCTCACCGGGCCAGAAGTTGCTGTTACATATCAGTCTACCAGGCCCACTGAAATGCATGCACCAACCGACCCTATGAGCAACATTTTCACACCATTTATAGCAGGGACTGGCTGCAGAAGAAACGGCATTACTAGCATCACTCATACCTCAGTCACTTTCATATAGTCAAAGCCACGTATAAGACAGAGACAGATCAATGAAAGTAACAAAATTACTCTAGCCCATACCAGAAGACACACTAGGTCATGCCAGCAAAGGCAATCCAGTGTATTATTCAAACATAAAGATAAAATACAATTACTTTTCAAACAACATTGTTAATAATTATCAATTGCAGTCCCAGAATCGCACATAAATTCAAAACATCCTTAACGCTAAGTAATTACAATAGTAATAACTATATATACTTAATGACATGGAATCCGGAATCACTCCTAGATCAGCGATGAACCACTCAGCTGTTACGTAGAGTCCCATGCAGTACCAACCCTCCAGTGCGAAATAGTTGACCTATCACTTAAGCAGGATGAGCGTCCTAGCTGCATCAGTTAGAAGGATCTGCCATGACCAAAAACCTACTCCACGAACTTTCTCCCGTGACATGATAAAACCACTAACCTACGTAAAGCGATGACTATCCCAACTGTCATCCACTATGTTCGACATCTAACCCTCTACAAACATCATCAAATAAAATGAGATCTCGAACCGGATAATCAATCCATCGTAACTCAACGAAAAATATCCAGTATGCCCTACAACTATCACGGTGTTCGCTTAATTCGAAAAGGTGAAGTTCTAAAATATTCCAAAGCTGCAATTAGTCATCACTAAATTCAGAATCAGCACATCGCTTAACTGGTGAAACACTGAGAATCCGAACGACCTCCAGTGGGTGCAATACCAAGACAAGAAGATATAGTAAACCTTCCTTGCGACTAAGTTTCAAATGGTCATTAAATCAAATATCTGCCACAGCTGTGTTCAGCCATCAACGTGACCTCAACAGAACCTGTCTCATTTCCGTCTACCACCGAACATAACACACCCCAGCTAACAAAACTACGATGAAACTTCCACTAAAAGGAAACTCATTTCTCACATACAATTCTCAAACAAATCTTTACTGACAAATTGGGAATTTAAACTATTGAGAACTGAAAGGTTGTACGACAGTTAATAACCCTAAGTTAGACATGTCGGAATAAGTTCTTGCAAATACTCATGGATATCGACTACCCTTAAAATATGAACCGTAGAAACTCTCAAAAATATTACTTCGCACCGCTGAAGAGTAAATCATCGGTTATTCGACACACGAGTCCCGGCATCCTAAATCATCAGGACAACTCAAGCCTGGCGCATTGCTGCATCACTGAACATGTATCAGGGAACCGCAACTACCTGGGCCATCGCTACGTGTCTTCAACACAATATAAATAAACGGACGGCAAAAAGTGATACTCAGTAAACCTCCTGCGTTTACCAAAACATAATAATACTGACCAGCTTACAACTTGACAAAACTCGGGCCTCGAAATACAGCTATCAAAACGTGGCCCCATCGCTTCTTCCCATAGCAATGTAAACATATGATATGAAACTCATTTCTTATGTAATTACTTTTACCTGTCACGCTATATTATTATTATTATTATTAATGAAAATGAAAACCTACAACCTGTTATCCACGTCAGGGATGGAATGAATGAAGTCTCCATCTTGCAGCGAGGATAGGAATTGCGCCGGCTGCCGAGGCCTCTCGCACTCTTCTGGAGCAATGATTAATGACTGACAGATGAAATGAGATGGTAATGGAGAGTGTTGCTGGAATGAAAGATGACAGGGAAAACCGGAGTACCCAGAGAAAAGCCTGTCCCGCCTCCGCTTTGTCCAGCACAAATCTCACATGGAGTGACCGGGATTTGAACCACATCTCGCCGGTTTAGGGAGAGGGACCGATATATTTCAGAATGTTTGTTAGAACAGCGGGATGCATATAAATAGATCGCAAGGGGCTGGTGGACCACCCGCTATATTAGTATAGATTATGTTGCATTGATAATATACATTTAGGTCAAGCTTTCGTCACAAAAATTTGCTGCGATTTACAGGTGATTTGCTAGTATTATATATAAAATTCAAATGTAGCTGTCTGTTACTCTGATAGTTATATGTCAGCCCTTCGTTCCACGTGCCAAATCTAGGTGACAGCGTGTCAGGTAAAGAGAAATCATTATCATTATCATTGCGAGGTCTACACTTTCCCTAACTGCTTTAAGTTTAGCGTTACACGACAGCCAGCACGTTCCGATAATTGGAAACATGATCGGGCTTCATCTCCTGATAATACAGAAGGAATGGTATTAATGCTGTTATGAAACCATTGTACAGGCGATTCTTCTTTAGAAACACTCAGAGAAAAATATAATTGTACAGGTGAAGATCATTTCATTTGGATATTTATACACTATCATTTTCTCCCTGGATGAATATGTTTTATAATGTGTTACTGATAACTGATAACAGCTACCCATTTTTACCCTATTCGAGCTGTGCGTTATAATTATATTTACTGCTATAATTAGAGGACGCCAGAATTCTTGGAAACGATGACTGTTTTATTGGCAGACTGCAAGTTACTTCTTGGTTTCTCTCCCTTTTTAAGTAGTACACGCAAGAGCAAAATGTACGACTTCCTGATTTCTCCCATTCTCCTATCACCATTTTAGAACAGAAAACCTGAGGTATGAGTAGTTCTCAATCCTGATATTCATTTTCGCACTGATGTCTGTAGACATGCAGAAATATATTTTCCATGTGATCAGTGCACCTTCAATGAAATATATCCTCAATGTGAACAAAACAATGGCAAATATATCTTCAATGTGAACAAAACAATGACAAATATCGTCCCTCATCAGTTTGCCTAGTACGATCCGTAATAATGTGTCTTGAGTTGGAACGAGTTTCCAATTAAACAGATTGATGCAGTCGATTAGTTGTTGGCTTTCTGCTTCTGAAATAGCTTGATTAGGGCTGGTACTTGACGGCAAAATGTAAATGTTTTTAAATGCAACGCTTTTTGTCACTGGCTTTAGATACAATAAAGAACACCTGTGAGACAACATTTCGCCAACACTGTGTATACTAGGACGTTATCAGTTTATTATTATTATTATTATTATTATTATTATTATTATTATTATTATTATTATTATTATTATTATTATTGCGGGGTATCTGTGGAAGACAGAGAGGTGAAAGAAGGTGTGGTCTTAACTGGGTCTAACTACCATATCAAATATTAATTTGGGCCGATGACCTTCGATGTTAGGCCCCTTAAAACAACAAGCAACAAATATTAATTTAAAACTTTCAATAAAGGTTATATTTCTTCTAGGATCTCAAACTTAACACTCAATATTTTCAGGTACTGGTATTCAGGTACATAATAGCAATAGAGATACAAAAATTGGAGAACCCAACAATAGGTAATTTACAAATTTTAAGATTCAGGCTCCAGATTTACAAGTTTTAAGTTTCGCAAATGTTGCGTTAGTCAGATAAGGAGAGCTATCTTCCAAAACACAGTGTTCACGAGCACTTAGCTCCAACAGTAACAATTTACGGCCTTCCAAAGGCACCCATCAATATTCCAGTAAACTTGGAAAAGAGCTTACATGCTCTCCAACATTAACCGATTTCTTACAGCCCGCTTAAGGCAACATTACACAAGGCCTTACGATTTCCGGCCTCTCTCGGCACAATTTACAATTTAAAATTTTTCTTACATAGGGGTATCTGTTACCCAACCCACTGGGCCTTCGTGGAAAAAGAACAGGTTAAATTAATGGCCTGAACACAAACTGTATGGAGGCGTACCCTTGCGCTCCTAGAAAATTCATAAAATCCTAACTGGGCTCTCGGCCCAATCATACAGGGGCTAATCCCAAGCTACTGAGGTGACTCGAATGAAGGTTAATTTAATGTATTACAGGAAAGAAAAACGGTTACAAAATCCTAGTTACCTCAAACTAAGTTGAAGGGGAACTCGAGAGGGTAACTCACTCTCTATCACTGATTTAAAGTTAAAGACTTTATGAAATTTTATACTAGCCGAAAGAAAATTTACATTTTAGAAAAGGTTGGTTACATAGTTAGAAAATTGACCCTTCCCCTCGGAAAAGTTTGCGGAGACAGCTAGAAAGATAGAATATTGGTGGCCATTACCTGGGCTGTTGTTTTGCCTGCCGAAGAATGAGGCACCCCGCCTCCTGTCTTAACACACACACTCAGAAAGACGACGATCAATGAAACAAGGTATCCAGAAAAGCCTCAGGTTATATACCCGAGGGGATTGTTCGAGAGGATTCTGGGCTAATCCGAACATACCCTCTTAATTTTATTGGCAGAATCAAAATGAAAAAGAAATGTGTGATTGGTCGTAAATTAATTACAGAAAATTCCTGATTGGCCAGATTCAAAACTGGCGGAATGAGAAGGAAGTGTTGCAAACCTTGAAATACAAAAATAAATGAAAATTGATTTAGTTGAGAAAACATAATAACACAAAACTTCTATCAATAGCCAATTATTCCACTTTGCACCAGAGTGCGTGATCTCAGTTTTTTGAGACATCTATGGAGAAAAGTTCAAATTTCTTGATGTAGATACACCAAAACAAAACAAAATAAAGCCAATCAGCTTAGGAAACTTAGGAATGACAAACTTCTCAGTTATTTAGTAGTGACATCTTCTGATTAATGTCCCGACTTCACGCAGTAGCTGTTTCATATGTTGTTTACTAGATATAGTTCTTTAAGGCGCTTCTTTTGAATGTGCGGAGTTGAGGTGTACCTCCCGGTACAATTATTATTATTATTATTATTATTATTATTATTATTATTATTATTATTATTGTACCAGGAGGTACATCTCAACTCCGAACATTCAAAAGAAGCGCCATAAAGAACTATTTATCGAACAAAACGTGAAATTGCTACTGCATGAAGTTGGGATATTAATCAGAAGATGTCACGACTGAATAATTGAGAAGTTTGTTATTTCTAAGTTTTCTAAACTGACTGGATTTATTTTGTTTTGTTTTGGTGTACATCAAGATGTTTCAAGTTTTCTCCATAGATGTCTCTACAAAAAACTGTGATCATGCACTCTGGTGCAAGAGAGAATAATTAGTGATTTAAAGAAGTTTTGTGTTCTTATTTTTCCCAACTAAATTATTGTTCATTTGTTTTTTGTATATATTTATAGGTTTGTAACACTTCTCTCTCAATCCGCCAGTTTTTAATTTGATCAATAACTATTTTTCTGTAATACTTTTTCAGCCTATCACAGGCTTCTTGTTGGTTTTTGGGTGTAACTTTTTGATTCTGCCAATAAGATTGAGAGGGTGTGTCCGGATTAGTCCAGAACACTCTAGAACCGTCCCCTCGCGTATATAAGCTGCGACTTTTCTGGCGATCTTGTCTTTGTATCACCGTATTTCTGAGAATGTGTGTTTTAAGACAGGAGGCGGGACGCCTCATTCTTCGCCAGGCAGTCCATCAGCCAAGGTAATGACCATCAGTCTTATATTTCAGTAGCTATCTCCGTAGTCTTACACGAGGGGGAGGTTCAAATTTATAATTATGTAACCTCCTGTTTTCTAAAATGTAAAACCTTCTTTCGGCTAATGTAAAATTTCATAAACTCTTAAAACTGTAAATCGGGGGATAGAGAGTGCGTTACCCTCTCGAGTTCCCTTCAACTTGGTTTGAGGGGACTACGACTTTGTAACTGTTTTTCATTCTTGTAATGCATTAAATTAACCTTCATTCGAGTCACCTCAGTAGGTTGGGATTAGCCCCTGCATCATCGGGCTGAGAGCCCCGTTAGGATTTTATACTTCATTATATACGAGCTTAAGGGTACACCTCCATTCAGTTTGTGTTCGGGAAATTTATTTAACCTGTTCTTTTTCCATGAAGGCCCAGTAGGGTGGGTAATATATACCCCTATCTAAAATGAAATTTAAATTTTAAATTGCGCCTAGAGAGGCCAGAGATTGGAAGATTTTTGTAATGTCGCCTTAAGCGGGCTGTAAGAAATTCTTTGATGTTGGAGAGCATGTAAGCTCTTTTCTGAGATGGTGAATTCCCTGTAATAGGGAGGGGTGCATTTGAAAGGCTATAGATTTGTAACCTTTGGAGGAAAGTGCTCTTGAATTGGGGGATTTTTGTTCTTGTCTACATAATACCTCATTTGCGAAATTGTAAATTTGTAAACTAGGGGCTTGAAGCCCAGAAATTGTTAAAGTTCCGAGGCTTGGGTTTTTCAATTCTTGAAATTGTCATTGTACCTCTAACCTTATTATTTCACTACGTGAAAAAAAATTGTTAAGTTTGAGATTCTAAAGAAATATAACCTTTGTTTTAAACTTTTAAATTACCGTACTTTTTGATATCGTAGTTATACCCATTCAACACCAGCACCTTCTTTCACCTCTTTCTGCTCCACGGAATCCCCGGAATAATAATAATAATAATAATAATAATAATAATAATAATAATAATAATAATAATAATAATTATATCGACACAGCGTTACAGCATTTAAATACCTTCAAATTCCACAAACCCTAGCCGGTGTTGAACCCGTTGTCAAACATTTTTAAGGTAGATTTTTATATGAGGTGCTATGGAAATATAGGATGTTTTCGACGTGGTTAACATTTTCTCATTTTAGTGTTTTAAGTAATTATTATTATTATTATTATTATTATTATTATTATTATTATTATGCTACTGGCTTATCGTCGCACCACCACATCGAAGGTTTTCGGCGCCGCAAGGAAGAAAAGGAGCTAAGATGGTACAAGTCGCAGCCGCGGTCTTAATTTAGGTACAAGAGCAGTATTTGTCTGGTATAACAATGGGAAACCACGGAAAACTATCTTCAGCTCTGCCGACAATAGTAGTAGTAGTAGTAGTTACACTCGGCATCGATTTTTGATATCGCCTGCAAAAAAACAGGGCATTTTTCAAGGCAATAATTTCTTCGGCTGAATTTAATATACACCACAACAAGTGTACGTGGCTGAAAAGGTGTCAAGATCGTTGCAAATGGAGGTACAAGAAATTATTTTCTCCGACGAATCCCACTTCTGTCAATATTGCCATGAAGGTATATGCGACAAAACTGGCGATTTCCATATTATTTCAAACATCGCCATACCTATCCGACGAATCCGACAAACAAAATGTTTGCTTGGTTTTCTTCAAGTGAATTATTATAAGCAGAAATATGTAAATTCAATCAAGCTCATTACTTAAAACACTAAAATGAGAAAATGTTAACCACGTCGAAAACATCCTATATTTCCATAGCACCTCATATAAAAATCTACCTTAAAAATGTTTGACAGCGGGTTCAACACCGGCTAGGGTTTGTGGAATTTGAAGGTATTTAAATGCTGTAACGCTGTGTCGATAGTTTTCATTGCATCAAGAAATGCACTCTGGAGCAAAACTTAAAATCTTCGGCAATCTCAGTTATGGATCGTCTAAGGGCACAGATATGCATAGTGGTTGGAAACAACGTGATCCGGGTACATGCGTGCTGGAGGATTGGTCATACTGATAAATAATTTGAAAAAAATAGTTCGAAATAATAATAATAATAATAATAATAATAATAATAATAATAATAATAATAATAATAATAATAATAATGTTATTTGCTTTACGTCCCACTAACTACTCTTACGGTCTTCGGAGACGCCAAGGTGCCGGAATTTAGTCCCGCAGGAGTTCTTTTACGTGCCAGTAAATCTGCCGACACGAGGCTGTCGTATTTGAGCACCTTCAAATACCACCGGACTGAGCCAGGATCGAACCTGCCAAGTTGGGGTTAGAAGGCCAGCGCCTTAACCGTCTGAGCCACTCAGCCCGGTGAAAAATAGTTCGATATCTTGCGCCGTTGTCATTTTATCAGCTGCCAAATTTAGCCAATCAGATCGTTTCTAGGGCGAATTCAAATGTTGCTAAATCTGTTACATATTACATTAAAACTGTGTAAGTTATGTTATATGCAATATGAGCATGTAACAATGAGATATGGCCGGACGTTCAGCACACATTCATCGCACGTAAATGAATAAAATATGGTAGAATACTCGTATATGGATATGCGTCCGGTAACGCTTAATTTGTACGGTAGGCCATTAAATGTGCGGTAGAGTTAATTTATTTCATACTGGGACGTAATTGCCTTCTTCCCACACTCAAAAGGAGTAGGATAAATTACACTTTACCTTAAACTAATTATTTTCCACACTACTTTCGTCTCTGATTGGTTGAACTGCACTTCACAGTAATGTAAACACGTTTACTCACAGACATGAATCAAGGAACACCAAACACAACCTTGTGACAGGCGGGGATACTGACCACTCTACTACCGATGAGAGCCCTAATCAGCACACCTCTCCAAACCAGCATTAGTCTCGCCAAATCTAATCCACTCAATAACACCAACCTACCTCATTCTGACCACAGCACTACTTAACTAAAGCGTCATTATAGCTAAGCAACATCGGGCGTGGTCACCACATAGATGGGTGATCCTCCACCTGACTTTGCTCCACTCATCACTTCAGACACCCTTGGACTCTTTGTGATGATTCAAGGTCGCCTCCGTACAGACGCACTGTAAAGGGCGCAAGTCACACACTAACCAGTGCAGGCCCCGGCAGTGCCAATGAAACGGTCCTGCACTTAACCTTGTTGAAATGTTTGTCCGCCTGACTGGAGCACCGTGGTTCCGTCATGGCGTCTCTGCATTCCCTGTTCAAGTAATCTTCCGCCATCACAGTACTGGCTGAAGTAGGGCTATAGGTTAATACATTTCCAATAGCACACCGTACATATCACGGTATATCATAAAGTTTTGCCTGCTGCCATTTCTTGATGGATACAGTACTTTTGTATCCAGCTCTAGGCACAGGCCACAGTAAAGTGTAGCTTCCACCGAAGTCTCAGTCTCATCCATGGCTGTGACAATATGGAAGCTGCTGGGGTATGGGTGGTGCTGAGTAATGATATTCAGAGCACGACTAGTGCATCTAAGTGTTATGAAAGGTGTTGCTCATAGGGTCAGTCGTGCTGCAATTGCACTTTCTGACCCAGTGAGGAAAGCAATGGCAAACTACCTCATTCCTCGTCTTGCCTAGTACGCCTCATTTTGGTGCTACCATTGGTTTTTGTGATTTCCTTTTAACCGCATAACCTTTGGTGGTGCTATTTGAGGATCCAACCAGCCTCTGGGCTGATGACCTAACAGACAGACACATCATAAAGTTCGTACTACCTTCATTACCACAGGAGCAGAGGACCATGTTTACGACTTCGGTAGCTTAGTAGACAGTTCGCTGCTTCAAATAATAATGTTTATGGTTGCTTACAACATAACACCATGTACACAACTTTTACATCATTCATAGCGAAACAGGAACAACAAAATTAGAGAACGTCAATGGATGGATCAAACATCGACGATATGCGTCGCAACGAATTAAAATTATTTATAATTAAATACACTTAATTTAAAATAAGTGAATTCTGCATAGTATGAAATAAATATTGTATGTAACACCTACTAAAATGATAAGTTTATGTTACTCATTTCTGTTACTCGTAACATGAAAGATCTCTTGCCGTGACTGTTGCGTAAATAAGCATTACCGCACAATGGGGAACGTGCAAGTCACGAGGTTCAGAGCACTCTGGCGGATCTCCCTGAGTTACCGTGCAGGCTAGCGCTGCGAGTAACTAATAAAAATAGTGAGCAGGGACTATCATTAAGGGATATTTTAATTTATGATGGATTTAATGTCGTGAATTTCCCACCTAAAAGTGAATCAAATAATACCAAGAAAAGACAACGCTATTTCAATGTTAAATAACAGAAGTTTTCTTTTTAAATTTGTTGTACGTCGCACTTATTGACGACGATGGAATACGGAAGGGCTATAATCGGGAAGTAAACGACCGTGGCGTTAAGGTACAGCCTCAGCATTTACTTGGTGTGAAAAAGGATTAGCCGGGCTGAGTAGCTCAGACGGTTGAAGCACTGGTCTTCTGAACCCAACTTGGCCAGGTTCGATCCTGGCTCAGTCCGGTGGTATTTTGAAGGTGCTCAAATACGTCAACCTCGAGTCGCTAGAATTAATGTTACGTAAAAGAACTCACGCGGGACTAAATTCCGGCATCTCGGCGTCTCCGAAAACCGTAAAAGTAGTTACTGGGACGTAAATGATCATCATCATCATTAATGGAAAATATTCATCCCTAAGGGTGTAAATGGGGGTTAAGACGCGAAAACAAACATTCTCTTTCGTCCAAAACCGCTTACCGTTTACAAACCCAGGGCGTTTACTTTATCTCATTCATAATGATGATGTGTACCGGGACTAAATTCCAAATGGCGGTATATGTTTTTCAATCCTAGTTGTAAATTAGGAAATATTTTAAAACATTCCATCCCTAAGTGATTAAATTAGGTTAGCTCAGGAAACGAAATCATTCATCCCTCCAAAACTGCTTAAGGAACGAAATTGTAATATCCATTTTCGTCTTCTTTGTTTTTCGTATTGAACGCGAAAAACTTTACACTAGGATCGCTATAACGTTCTGAATTAGAACAGTTCAGGACACAACAGTGTCGTTTAGCACGACGAGGACGTTCCATATTGCCTCTATATGCAAATTACGTGTTACAATATAATAATAGTATATACAGACAAATAACATCTTCCCGTGAAGGAACGCCACAGTCGTGCGTTAGTTAAACCAGCATGGCCTCCTCGCTACCTCACTGCTTCGCCACCTTTGGTGATAGTAGCCACATGAACGTTCCCCATACGGTAAAATTTATTAACGATATGAAATTCGTATCGTATCATGTTACAAGCAAGTAGAACTGGCTGAGTGAGCGATGATGATGCGTCAGGATATGTTAAGAGTTAATGATATTCTGGTAAAGGGAGATAACAAGGAACAGATAGGAGATTCTAAAGCGTTCTTAAAAGGTGTTAAAAGAGTGCAGGGTAGTGTTGTTCATCAGGAATATTATTGCACGCAACATTATTCCTATTAGGCACACAGACTAAATGAGCGATTGATGTGGGTTGATTCAGCAATAGATTTTATTAGACCTGAAATGTTGCAATGTAGTAGGAAGTCAGGGGTGTAATGGTTTTACAGAGTAACAGGATTATCATCGGTAAAGTTCCTTAGGCAGTAATTGCACCTATCTATTAGCATGGTAACACGAAGGTTTGCTAGAAGTATCAGTATACGAAGAAAGGTATTCACTGGAATTTGGAAGGAAGAGGGGTGTTTTCAGACCATGGAGGGGCTGTCATGATCACAATGAACCTGGTAACTGAAAAATGCTACGAGAGGAATAGAAACGCATGCGTATTTTTCGTAGATCTAGCACCTTGAGTGCCACCTGAGACCAGCGTTGACTCACAGAGCTTAATGCCATTCGGGCCGCGTGAGTCCGCTGTCGACTCACGCGCACTCTCCAAGTCTCAGGCCCCGTGGTGCCATACTGTCATCACACTTGACATGTTAAATGAAAGTAGGTGGCCAGTATGGCATGAATCTAATCTTGGCCTGTTCATTTGCGAGTCCCATGTGGCACCACGTAGCCTGTACGTCACTGTAATATATCAACCACAATATATAAATTATGATGACTTTATTTCTTTTTCAGATCATGTCATGTGTACAAATAACAAAAGATTGTACTGTATAGTGTTCTCCTTATTCATTGTCTCATATCAGTGTCTACAGACGAATTTAAAACACAGGACATAACATTACATGAACTTTCTAGAAAAAATATTTGTAACTTTGTCTCATTCGCAATCACAATCACAAATTGGTACACTTTTTGCATATGAATTTAAAGTATAACAAATGATACTTTCTGAAGAAATATAATTCAAACCGTGTTTCACAATCACAATCACACTACAAATTTGTGCACTTTGAAGAAACAGTCCAAACAGAAGAAATTTTCACAGGCTGGTCATTTGAACTTAGACTGTAGTCTTCCTCATGGCATATTGCCTTCCCGATTCCCGATAGATCTCTTCTTAACACTTACTGCATCTCCGTCTTCCCTGCCGGCCTACATCCTCCAGTCGGTGGGGTAATACTTTTTTTTTGGTACTTGTGGGGGAATGTGAAGATCTTTGATACCGGTACCGGTACCATTTAACTGTTCAACAATGTCCTCTTTGAACTGGGTAACAGATATGCTCCCATTCCCAAGTTGATTGGAAATATAGATGGCATTTATTATACTTGTGTCGATCAATATCTCTATAGCTATTTTTCTGTACCATTTTACTCCCCGTCTCAGGGAAGTACTATAGCTCTTTTTATGACCTGATAAATCAATGTACGGTTTGCATTTGTTATACTCTATAACACTCCATGGTTTTTGCACTTCACCATCCCTCCTCTGAATAGTGACCATCTCATCAGTGTGTTTAGTTGTCCAAATTAACACGTCTCTTTTATCATGCCATTTCTGAACAACCACACCAGTTTACTTTCTCTGGCTCTTGTCTCTCCTCCTGCTAACTTCCTTTTAGTAACATCGGTTGGATTAACCTCCCGATTAGATGTCAATGTTCCAAAGATATGAATTTTATTCTTTAGTAGTTCATGAGCTAATGAGACAGACGTATACCAGCGCGTCAGGAAGGTGAGAACTGTGCTAGGATACGTGGTGACACATTGGTCTCACGCGGCCACTGACACTACCTTCCAGCTGTATAGGAATTTCAACACAATGTTATGGCTACAATATTGGCCTAAGTTGACTAAAAGGTACATTTCTGTAATAAGATGCACTATTTTATACTCTATAGTTAAAAAAAAAAAAAAAAAAAAAAAAAGAGAATGGCCTGGAGGGAAATTCCTTTTGCTGCATATGTGGCACTTAAGGTGCTAGAGAAGGCATATGACAAAGTACGTAGGGAGAACTTTTAGCTGTATCGTTAGGGATAATAGGATTAAAGATAGGTAATTAAAATCAGTCAGAGACTTTTATTTATTTATTTTGATAATTAGGATGAAGTTGAGAAGTGAGAAATGTCTGTCTGTCTATCTGTCTATCTATCTGTATGTACACACATCACGAGAAAACGGCTGAAGAGAATTTAATGAAAATCGGTATGCAAAGTCGGGGAATAAGTCTCTATAATCTAGGCCATAAATCATTTTAATCACACTGAGTGAAATGGTAGTTGAGGGGAAGGCGTAAAGTTTAATTCTCAAATATTTATGTATCGTAATACTACATAACTAAAGTTATATAGTATTAAATTTCCGATCATTTATGTCTTGTACATTGTTACCGTACCGGCTATGACCACAGATATATTCATGAATTTGGATTTTTGTTACTAAGTCCATATCAGCGCCGAGTCACGAGAAAATGGGTAAAAAGGATTTAAAGAAAATCAGTGTGTAAATTCAGAGAATAGGGAACTACAGTCTATGTTATAATTTTATAAGACGCAGTAATATCACAGAGTCGAAAAAATAAATAAAAAATAAATGTGAAGCCTACAATATAGAGAGCCCATCACATTTATCAACAATAACATTACATTGACCATTGTTTGTTGTGATGTGCTGTGTGTCTTATGTTGCCACTCATCTCCGATAGATAGGATTACTGCTGCGTGCTGAGTATTTTTTAAATTTGACTAAGGGCCTACGTCGCACCGACACAGGCATGTCTTATGGCGACGATGCGATAGGAAAGTGCTAGGAGTGTGAAGGAAGCGGCCTTTGCCTTAATTAAGGTACAACCCCAGCATTTGCATGTTGTGAAAATGGGAAACCACGGAATACCATCTTCAGGGCCGCCGACAGTGGGGTTCGAATCCACTATCTCCCGGATGCAAGTTCACAGCTGCGCGCCCCTAACCACACAGCCAACTCGCCCGGTCATGCCGAGTGTAACAGTCTGTCTGGATATTGGCGGGAAGTAGCTGGGGAGTTAGATAACTTTCTTCTTTAGCATGTCATTCCTCTGGTTCATAAATTTTCTGATACTATCAGTACATAACACACGGGTTTATCATAGCATTCTAGATGTTCAATCCCCACTCTGAGACACTGATTGAAATGAGCAGTGTGCATATTTAACGGAATAACGGCAGAGGAGTTTTCACGGCTGTCTGCAGCCTGGTCATTCCAGCTCTGGAACATTGGACTGTTAGATCGATACCGTAGTACTATTTGTTAAAAGTGAGAAAATGTGCGGTTTTTCATTTGATCGAGTATTTTACATGACAGCATTGCTTTTATTCTCTACTCTCCTGCTGACGTTTTTTATGACCTATTTTGACTTCCGTTAAGAAAGTCACAAAGTCAGTATTTCTTAGAATCCAGTAGCGAAGCACGGGTACATCAGCTAATAAATAAATAAATAAATAAATAAATAAATAAATAAATAAATAAATAAATAAATAAATAAATAAATAAATAAATAAATAAATAAATAAATAAATAAATAAAATCACCTACAGTACTCAAGGTAGTCGGCTGCAGTGTCGACGCACTCAATTGACATTAAAAACTGCTTAAATATGATATATACAATGTTAAAGAAAGTTCGATGCTGTGACCTGCTGCATATTAGATAAACGGCCCTCTAATAAATTCACTTTGTGCTGCTGCCATACTCCCTTTGATCACGGAGTTATTACAAAGTACAGGATTACTGAACAGTGTATTGTATGAACAAAGGATTGGGAAAGTTGATAACATTCCACGTTCAGGTCTAGATTTATTCTCGTTTGATGTTCTTCCCCTGAGGATGGTGAAACCAATACATTCAAAATAACACGTTCCTGTAAAAAGAGACAACTATGAGTACACACTGTAGACCAATCTCAATGTTTTATTTCACAGCTACGTTTTCTCCCAAGGCGGAGCGAGATCAGAGCATATATGGTTCACCGCTATCCAAGATGTAGGTAATTCTACCATCTAACAAGTGTTCCACACAATGTCGGTAAACGATTCATTTACATATTATGAAATTGTGGTCAGTATAAAAGAAGTTAGCATTATAAAATATTTCGCTGAAATCGGGCCATTTCCCGTCAGTAACACTACGCAATCGTTCACCGAGAGAAACAGAGAGGGAAGAAAAGAAGAAGAATAAGATGTTACAAGGTACAAGTGAATGAGAGGCTTTCCGGGGAGGGGGATGGTGTCGTTGGTGATTAGTTTAAAAGGAAGTACAAATATCCCTTCTTAACCTGTAACATGAAGATGATTCCTCCCTATAGATAGACAACTCTTTAATCATCTTGTATTAGTATCATCTAGTGCCGAATCACTGGACTCTTTCAATTTCAGTACTTAGCCTATGTATAGGTATCGCTTTTTTGTTTGTGTTGCCACCTAAGAGCCCGTGCTGGGATCCTTTTTGTAAGAATTTTAATGGCTAAGAGTTGGCACCCCTTAATTTTCTCTCCTTAAATTTGCACTGCCTCTCTCAGCCCAATCATTGACCAGTCAGCCATATTTAAATATGTTCGCATTTGCCATCTCATCGCTGAGTAACTATGACACCATAGGCCTACATTACAAGAGTCCCAAAGCCATCTTAAACTAGTCTGTCCGTCAGGCTGTAGGCCATATCCAGGCCAGTCTGATTTCGTTCACAACTTCCACCACTTCTCATACCATTGAAAGTAAATACAGCATATTGTATAGAAATGCACTCAAGACCCCATTGGACCGAAAGGCAAAAGTCTTTCCATAGTACGTCCGGATCTATCGAGATGCGTGGCATGGCCTGTGGGATAATCATTTTCTGATCATCTGTTAAGGTCCGGACTTCGCTCAATGCGCCTGGACGCTGCGGCAATCATAAGGTAGGCTACTACATCGTAAAACATCATGTAACTGTGCAAAAAACGAGTAGGCGACGGAGATACTTTCATGTCCTTGAATGTAAAGTTTAGGGTAGGATCACTCCCGTGCCCATTTTGATGTAGGGCTTGTGTTAATTATTTTAGAATTATGTAGACCATTTTGATTCCTTCGAAAATAAATTTAAGATCCCTAAATGGTGGTAATATTTTAAGTGGGGCACGAGTGTGGACCCTAGTTTCCCGTTTACAAATTTTTCCATGTCACTATACCAAACCAAATCAAACCAAACCCCATGGCACTACAGCCCTTGAAGGGCCTTGGCCTACCAAGCGACCGCAGCTCAGCACCAAGGTCCGCAGATTACGAGGTGTCGTGTGGTCAGCACGACGAATCCTCTCCGCCGTTATTCTTGGCTTTCTAGACCGGGGCCGCCATCTCACCGTCAGACAGCTCCTCAATTCTAATCACGTAAGCTGAGTGCACCTCGATCCAGCCCTCAGGTTCAGGTAAAAATCCCTGACCTGGTCGGGAATCGGACCCGGCGCCTCCGGGTGAGAGGCAGGCACGCTCTCCCTACACCACGGGGCCGGCGCTCCCATATTACTAGAACATTCAAAATGTTCTCTTTTCGGCTGTAGTTTCCCCTTATTCCTAGTTACAAAGTAGCATAGGCTTATCCTCTGTCACTAAGCGCCCCGTGCCCCATTAGGTTTTATTGTAATGTGAAGTCATGGGACCGCATTATAGGTTTCAGCATCCCTTTTCGATTTTGTGCCAGCCAATTTTTAAATATTCATTCTTATCTCCTTTCGGAATTTAAATATGTATTGGCCTGTCTGTAATACGAGCTTTGCTCCTGTTTGACTTACAGAAGGGATTCTCTCCACTTCGTATACTGAGTTGTTGCCTTTTCTCCGCTGATAAAATGGCAACGAGTGGTTCGTATGTTCTCATCCTGGTACTTCAAAGAATTTAAGCCTTCGAACAAGGGAATCCAAATAATTCCTCATTATTAATTAGGCTTTGAGAGCACTCTGCCTGTTGTGAGTTTCTTATACCTTATGAAAGTTATTTCGTACTATTGCCAATATATTGTTAGTGGATTTGTGATTCGGAATGATCAATCACACACACTGTACCACTTTTTTATTCTGGTTGAAAACGAAGAGAAGGAAAAGAAAGAAAAAGCCAATATCAAATATACTAAATACAATATTACAAATTTGCCTTTTTTTACGTCGCACCAAAACGGACAGTTTTTACGGCGACGATGGGATAGGACAGAGCTAGGAATGGGAAGGAAGCGGCCATCGCCTTAAGGTTCATCCCCAGCATTTGCCTGGTGTGAAAATGGGAAACCACGGAAAACCATATTCACGGTTTCGAACTCACTATCTCCACAATGCAAGTTCACAACTGCGCGCCCCTAACCGCACGACCAACTCGCTCGGTCAAAATTTGCCATGTGATTTGCTTTATTTCATTCATCCATCCCTACAGCCCTGCCGCTTTTTACCCACCACCGTGGACCACGGTAACAACACCAATCAGAAGAAAAATGGAAGATTTCCGTTTCTAAGTGAGGATTTCGGCAAAATCAAGGTCACAAAAACGTGATAATGAAAGGTACCCTACGTATTGCAACCCTATACAGTCAGGACCGGACGAGAACAAGTGTTGACCACGGGAGATCAGTGAGGAAATATGAAGGTGGGAAACAGACACAAATTAGTGGGAACATTCACAGATCCAGCAAGGAGATCCGTAGTCACCACTCCGCGTTGTGAAGATAAGATATCTTTGAGGTTACGCCCGTAGTTACCTCTTACGACAGGAAAGACATAGCATACAGGGGATATATTCTATACCCCCATCCACAAGAGGAGATAATTGAATTGAATTGAATTCTTTGATAATTTACATGACACAGAGGATGAGTGTGTAGCATCTTCATGTAATAAGATACAGGATTAAGAATACGCTAACTTAAACATTATATTATTAAATTAAACACTAAACCTAAAATATATTTCAATTAGGAGTGTGCTTGTACAGATTACTAAATCGAGTAAAAGTAAAACATATATTATGCAATAAGTTTGGAACTAAATCATTATTAATTATTTTGGCCGTGCGGTTAGGGTCGTGTAGCTGTTAACATGAATTCAAGAAATAGTGGATTCGAATCGCGTGGTCGGCAGCCGTGAAAATGGTTTTCCGTATTTTTCCATATTCACACCAGGCAAATGCTGGGGCTGTACCTTCGCCGCCGAAAACCTTCGATGTGTTGGAGGAACGTTGAACCAGTGGCTAATACTGTATTTATACGCTAACATTTTTATGTTCAACCGACTGGAAGGAAAACACACTCTCACTGATTATTTAACTCTAAAAAAAAAAAAAAAACCCAGTCCGGAATGAATCAGATATAGCGGAATGCCTGAAATATGAGTGAGTTCCAGTTCTGTCCTGGCACCTACAAACGTATAATGTCAGAACGATCCAGGTTCAAATGGCATCAAACTGGACAAATCGCAGAGAGACAACAATCTGATTAGAATCCACCTGTCGCCTTTAAATTTCCGCCACATCATAGCCTACACTTTCTAGTTTTACGAAAAGGATTTCATCTGTTCTGGAAAAAAGTGTGGATGCTGCAGAAGATTTTTAATTAAATTATGCCATCACACTCATTTCCTCTTGGCATTGCCTTCATCACTCACTAGAAATGTTCTGTAACAACATAGGCCTATGTACGAAATCATGTCTATATGATATAGTAGGAGAGACATACACTACCTCACGCAGTGTCTAGATTGATGCAAGGTTAAAATCTTTACTTACCAAGCATAAACCGCATGGTAGTGAGTCATTTTATGTCACCGTTTCCTTTTTTTTTCAGTTATTACATCCTCCATCATTTTTGACAGTTAGCAGAACACACTGGGGGGAGAAATTCTTCCCCTCACGCTGGCCGAGATACATTCACCATATTGTGCCGAGGAGTACAAATTTTGATTTATCTGTGGAGAGTATTTTACACAGTCAACAGATGTCTAGTTTCGATGTTGTACGGCTTGCTGCCGTCTCTTCCTTTCCCTGTGCTAATTGGTTCATCGGTAGATTTTTGAGCCAAGGTTGGAAGCTATCCCTCCGGCTCATTCTGGTGGTATTTCGAGGTACTCTAGTACGGAATCCTCATTTCAGTATATTATTCCCGCTTCATCAACTGCCAGCAGAATGATCCACCGAAAACTGCTTGAACTCAACCACATCAACTAAGTTTTATGCACTTTCAAAAGATGTCACCATTGTTGATTCTAAGTATTTACATGTGGCAGCCGATAATGATAATAATAATAATAATAATAATAATGAAAATGAAAATGCAGCTGTAGATCGCGAGAGAAAATGGAACGAGCCTATCAATTAATAATAATAATAATAATAATAATAATAATAATAATAATAATAATAATAATAATAATAATAATAATAATGCTGTTTTGCGTTCCACTAATATACTTTTGACGGTTTTCTCAGACGCCGAGTTGCCGAAATTTTGTCCTGCAGGAGTTCTCTTCCGTGCCAGTAAATCTACCGGCATGGAGTTGACGTATTTGAGCACCTTCAAATACCACCGGACTGAACCAGGATCGAATCTGCCAAGTTGGGGTCAGAAGACCAGCGCCTCAACTGTCTGGGCCATTCAGCCAGGCAGCCTATCAGTTGTAGAAGGGTACCTTTAACAAGGAGGTGCTATCCTATGGGGATGAATTATAACGCTTAGACAAATTCTTGAAACCTGAATGCTTGTACGCAGAAGAAACATTACATATGACTGGGAAAAGTTAAGCTGGAAGAAAGAGAGAAAAGCAAAATTCAGGGTGAAAAGCTGAAAAATGGGTAGAAGAGACTCAAATATAACACAGAATTGTAACAGAAAACAGAGTGCTCATTTTTTTTACAATTTGTTTTACGTCGCACCGACACAGATAGCTCTTATGGCGACGATAGGACAGGAACGGCATAGGAGTGGGAAGGAAGCGGCCGTGGCCTTAATTAAGGTACAGCCCCAGCATTTTCTTGGTGTGAAAATGGGAAACCATGGAAAATCATTTTCAGGGCTGCTGACAGTGGGGTTTGAGCCCACTATCTTCCGGATGCAAGCTCACAGCTGCGCTCTCCTAACCGAACGGCGAACTCGTCCGGTACAGTGTTTCAACTTATGAGGAAGAGAGGAGTGCAATTAATTCTCTGGACACTTAATGAGGATCGACAGAAACAGACAAGCTGTCAAAACGAATCTCTGAGATTTTAGACAATGGAACAGAAATGATTTCAGGAATGGAGAACGGACTTGACCTAAGGAGAAGGTATAGCGGACAGAGACACACAACAAATCAAGGAGAGCAGAGGTTTCAAGGAAACATGGAAAGAGCAAGTAAAAACCAAGATTTCACACAGAAGAACAGACGAAATAATGAAAAACTGGCTAAAAGTGATGGCAGAAACGGTGAAGCGCGGTCAATAGAAGGTATAAGCGAAAAATAAATAAATAAGTAAATAAAATTAAGTTCATCATCATTATCAATATAGTTTCGGTCTTCATCTGGGTCTACTTGTTATGTTGTTTTGTAAGATGCGATGCTGCTTGAACGACTTGGGTTAGTCGTTCAGCAGTTACCGCATCCGGTCGTTAACCTTAGGTGGGGCCCTGAGTTACGTAAGACATTTTATTGCACAAAATAAGTGGGATTTGTTATACTACTTGTAAGCAATTCTTTTACGGTCAATAAACTGGCAAAGTTAGCTCATACAAAACGTGGTTTATTGTCTGAATGAATCGAACACAATAATCGATAATTCCACTTGTATTTGAAAGCTACCATAAAATCTTTGTTTTTATTCACGGAACCTGCACATACCGTGTGAACCATCTTAATAGTGGTCCGAGGCAGGGTCTAGCTACCTTCCATGGCTGCTGGTCATCTCACCTATCTCCTATATGGCCTCAGCTAGCATGATGCGGACATTACTATTTGACTCATCCTAGGCTGTCTGCTTGTCAACATCGACGTTCCGAAATCGGGACAGGGTTGGGTGATTACAATAGCATATTTTTAATTAATTTTGTCGGTAAACGCCAAATGGATGACCAGAGATCTTGCACATACCGACGTCCCACTTAATGGAGTGGGGCGCGTGAACCTTCTCTCCACGTCAAATTATCATTATCATATTAAGATACTACCACATATCAAAGGCTTAAAAATGTTTTTTTTTAAATTTTATGTCCACGTATCCCAGGCATATAATGCAGCTGCCCAAACAAATGTATATAGCATTCTCATTTGGAGGATAAAGGTAAATTGACTGGTACCCAGTAATCTCCTCTCCTGAATAAAAGCTATTTCCGACTGAACAATAAGGCGTTTCTTTAACTTCAGTGATGCACATTTCGTCCTCTGTAATCTTCTGACATAGGTAAGTGGAAGACTTGACTTGTTCTATATCTGAACCATCAAGTCATCAATCTTCAAATGATGAGGTTTTGGGAATTTTAGGATTCTAAGGCTTTGTGCATTTTAAGAAAATTTTCAAGAGCATGTATAATACATAATCAGATAAAAGGCTACATAATCAGGCGTATCCGCCCTACGAACATTGCGACGAATTTCTCTGAAGGCCATCATGTGTGGAGTCACACCTAACCGGGTATAAATTGCTTAACTAGTTCCTAGTAAATACTCGTAAACGAGAACGCTTCTGCATACACATAATTAATTATATTTAAGGAAATAGAATGTTGACCTAGAGCGATATATCACTCCAGATCATAGTGCAGGGCCGCTCAGGGTACATGCGCCTTGGTGCATGCACTGTGCACGGTGCAAAAGACGACTTCGCTTGGTTGACCAGAGTGCAGACCCCCACTCCTCGATTTGGAGCAATAGCGCTGTCTCTCTCTTTCCCCACGCCTGTCTCGCTCGCTCCCCCTGTCTCCCTCTTCCTCACTTGCTCCGTAGCGCTCCAAATCCGAGCCGGGTTGAGCCGAGCTTAGCCGAGTAGCCCAGAGACGAAGTGTTGGTCCGAGCGGAGCCTGGCGGGACCGATGCACTATGCACAGAAACCTTGCACCTCTGTTTGCACGCGTGAGATTTCGGGCGTTTGTGAGGCCCTGTCATAGTGTATTGCCTATCGTTTTTAACTTATCTGTCGAACATATCCTGAAGTGTCCTTCCTCGGTATCCAACATCCAGGTAACTATCATCGTCATTACCATTAAACATTGTCCAGTGAATATATGTTTTATAATGTTTATACAGTAGTTGATCTAACATCGTTACCAAGCTTTCCCTAGACTTTCCTTTACGCGTCCATATAAATATGGAAACACAAGAGTCCTCTTGATATTTGCATTTATTGCGTGATTGTCATCCAGATGTCTCGATAACTAATGTTTCCAGTTTCTACCGGGAAGGAATGGAATGAATGAAGCCCCATTAGCGGCGACGATAGGAACTGTGCCGGCTGCCGAAGCCTGTCTCACTCCTCCGGGGGGGGGCAATGATTAATGACTAACAGATGACATGAAATGATATTGGAGAGTGTCGCTGGAATTAAAAATGACAGGGTAAACCGGAGTACCCGAAGAAAATCACTCCCCCCTCCGTTTTGTCCAGCACAAATCTCACATGGAATGACCAGGATTTGAAACACGGAACCCAGCTGTGAGAGCCCGGCGCCCTGCCGCCTGAGCCAAGGAGGCTTCGCTCTCGGTAAGTGCTTTACCATATTGTGTACATCGCAAGAAACTTAAAATTTGGGCAGCGATCTACCTTAACCATTGAACTACCTTAACAACAATAGGCGCCTTATTTGCATGAAAGGAAGTATTGACAATATAAATCCCTCAATGATCGGATCCAAAGGCAGCAAGAAAGTACTATTTGCTTTACGTCGTACCAACACAGATAGGTCTGATGGCGGCACTGGGATAGCGAAGGGCTAGAAGTGGCAGGGAACCGGCCGTGGCCTTAATTAAGGTACAGCCCCAGCATTTGCCTGGAGTTAAAATGGGGAAACCACAGAAAAACCATCTTCAGGGCTACATACAGTGGGATTCGAACCCACTATCTTCCGGATGCGAGCTCACAGCTGCGCGCTCCTAACCGCACGGCCTATTCGCCCGGTAAATTAAGGTACAGCCCCAGCATTTGCCTGATATGTAAATGGGAAATGACGTATAACAACCCTCCGGGCAGACGACAGTGAGGTTCGAACCCACTATCTGCTGAATGCAAGCTGACAGCTACGTGATCCAATCCACTCAGCCACTCGCAAGAGAGTTCGCTTCCGCAGATATCTAAATCCAATATTCTTTAACATGATCATCATTATGTAGTCCTGTGCAAAATACTTGGGCAGCACGAGCTAACTATTGTTCCCGGTCATTTGCGACAGCTTCTGAACGTTGACTATTCTGCAGTTTCCTTGACATATTTGACGCCAAGACTTATTGGAGGTGGACCTTATTTTCCAAGGTGTAGCCGCCAGTGTGGTTTCCGAGTGCCGGTTTTAGGGTATAGCCTACGGAAAATGTAACTAGCAAGTTGTACCTATGGCTCAGAGTTCCAACATTTATTACACATTTTAAAGTTATCAACGTCTTCATCTGGGAACTTTCCATTAGTCACTTTTAAATGTTTCTTCAACCAAAGTATATCACAAACATTTCAAACTGGTCCAAAGTCATTGCTATTGGCCGACCTCGATAGCTGCAGTCGCTAAAGTGCGGCCTGTATCTAGTATTCGGGAGATAGTGGGTTCAAACCCCACTGTCGGCAGCCCTGATGATGGTTTTCCATGGTTTCCCATTTTCACACCAGGCAAATGCTGGGGCTGTACCTTAGTTAAGGCCACGGCCGCTTCCTTCCCACTCCTAGCCCTTTCCTGTACCATCGTCGCAATAAAACCTATCTGTGTCGGTACGACGTAAAGCAACTTGCATTGTTATTGAAAGTATGTTCAGAATATGTTGATGCATTTAATCAAAACAATTCATATTTCGCATCCCTAATATAGCAGCCATATCGTCCAGCGCATTAGTCCTATCAAACACATCTACTTCTTGAGCTCCAATTTCATCAATGTGCTTCGGCTCTACATTAGTTGTTCAGCGAGAAGTAGGCATACTTAACACTGCCCCGTCGTTTACAGTCACTATTCTGTGCACGGCATCTTCAAGTTTCCGAATCTCCCGTAGTCATCTCATTTGTACTGTAGATGAACTTCTGGTCTCATCCGATCACTTATTGTTATGAATTTCATTGTGTTCCGTATAGAAGTGAGATTACAGTAAATTAAAATTCCTTCAAGGTCCACATATTCAATTTTAATTGATATAACAACAATAATAATAATAATAATAATAATAATAATAATAATAATAATAATAATAATAATAATAATAATAATAATAATTGTACCGGGTGGTACACCTCCACGTCGCTAATTCAAACTTTGCGCCAGTTGAAACTCCCCTACTGGAGGAAGTCTGAACTTTATCTAATGTGTTAATTTTCAAGTTTCTCAGAAGATGTCACTACTTGGAAATTTTGAAGTTTCTGAACTGGGTCGTTTTCGATGTATTTTTGTTTTGCCTGTAGTAAGAAGTGTGAACATTCTCTTCTAGAGGACACTACTGAAGAACTACAATGGTGCACCCTAGTGCGAAGTGAAAGACTGTTTTTTGGAGAAATTTTTATTTCAAAAGTTTGTTCCTTGTTAAATTTCTTTCTGTTATTGTTTAAGTTGGCTGTATAACACTTTCTTTCCCCTTGTTTTGAATCTACCCAATCCCGTATTTCTTTAATTAATTTATGACCAATCAGGTGTATCTTCTCCAAAGGGGATATGCTGCTTAACCCTAGCCAATAAAATTCTTGTGGGAGGGTGTTCTCATTCCTGAAACGCCTCGAACTTTCCGCGAGAGTATATAAACTGCTGATTTTCGGGTCTCCGCGCCACTTCAGTAACATCTTTCAGTATGTAAAGTACGTAGCAGGGAGCGGGAAGCGCCTCCTTCTTCGGGCAGCAGTTCATCCACAAGGTAATGGCCGTTTAATAACTTCTTTTCTTGCTAGCTCAGCAGTTTAACTCTCGGGGCAGGTCCGAAGCCTTTTCCATGTAACTTTCCTTTAAAAATGTAACGACACTCGGTGTCAATTCCTTCTGTCTTAACTACATATTGGGATAGAGAGTGCTTAACCCTCTCGAGCTCCCACTCATATTGCATTGAGGTGAACTTATTTTCTCAACCGTTTCTTCCTTAACGTAACGTAAAATGTTTCCTTTTTGAAGTCACCTCTTTAGTATGGGATTAGCCCTTGCAGTAACGGCCTAGTGCCAAGTTGGTTTTAAACAAATGTGTTAGGAATGCAAGAACGCCTCCTCTCAAGTTGGTATTTTAGAGGCCACGTAATTAACCTTTCCTTACTTAATAGGCCTCAGTAAGTTGGGTATTTTACCCCTGTTTTTATGTCTTTGGAGGACAACTTGAAAGTGGAATTTCGTGTGGCCTTGGATAGGCTCGCACTTAAGAGCAGATTGCTCTTGCTAAAAATTTTGTTTCCTGTGCGCCTCGAGGAGACTTTACTGTGTCATTGGGAGCAAGTGCTCCTGGGCATGATAGGGGTCTTCTGCCCCTTTGTTGAAATGTGTATATCGTAAGGTTGGGCTAACTGCTCAAGAATTGTGAGTCCGGGGCTCGAAGCCCAAATCCTGTGAATACTGTAATTGTACATTTGTTACCTTGCTACTCTGTACCTGCCATTCTTGTTATTTCTTGATTTTGCTAAGAAAATATAACCTTGTTAAATTTTATTTTTAACTTTAATTTCGTATTTGGAGGTCCGTTCACCCCCGCACCTTCTTTCACCTCTGCTGTTCCACAGATACCTCGGAACAATAATAATAATAATAATAATAATAATAATAATAATAATAATAATAATAATAATATAACTTATTGAATAGGTGGACTTTGAAAGAATTTGAATTTACTGTCATCCGATCACTTCTCGAGTGTAGTTTCCTTCTGCATGTGTTATCATTACGTAGGTTTTATCAGTTTATATGTCACACATTTGGACATTTTGTAAAGTATTCCGGACTTCGTCAATTTTCAATCACAAAACCTTCAGTTATGTACGGTAAAATGTTTCTAATAGACCTTCTCGATACAGAACAAATGATACTTCACTTGTGTTTACACGACATCCACACGCCTAGCTACACTGCGCGGTGAATATTGCGAACCGTGCGAGTTTCATTGCGGTGTAGATCGCTAGCTGTGAGAATGAATTCGGGAGATGGTGGGATTGAATGGTCCGATGGTCCAGGTTCAATTTTCAGAATCAACACCCTCATATTCTTAATTTCCCTGGCTTGAGGAGTGGGGTTTTATGACGCCTTCGCCATTCATTTTATCCTCCTTAGATCACCACCACGCATATAAAGATGCCATGCATCATTACATTATTATTATTATTATTATTATTATTATTATTATTATTAATATTATTATTAAATTAAATTAAATAAAAACGTTGAATTTTACAGCGGCCATACCCATCGTTCACTGGTTAATTAGCTTCCTCGGGGGATCAGTGGTGGTGTCCGACCCATAATCATGGGTTCGATTCCAACCATCAAAAGATATCACTAAACCTGAAAGAATGCATCTCATTTTACCAGACCTGCGTATAAAAAGAAAAGTATATTTACTCCTATAACAACACCCCTGCAGTGTCATCCTTCAAGGATGTAGATGTAAACGGGCGTGAAATATCGGCACTCTGTTATCTATAAAATTATGTCAGAAGTATGAGGTGAGGGAGTATATACGATGAGTAACGCATGGTTGATATTAGCAGAGGCGATCTGACGGAACGAAGCATAGCACAGCTATCACCCCGGTCCTAACACCTATCGCACATACGTCAGCTAGCCGCGTGAGGTGGGTCGAGGGGAGAGGGACGACAGTCTGGGCTACAATATCAGTTTCTGATGCCTTGCTCTCAGAAATGTTTTTTCTCACTGCTTTCACGTTTTGTAAATGAAGCAGTGTGTAAAAAAAAAAATACACTATAATGTGCTTCAGACTTCCATCATTCACAATAATTGAGGTTTGGGCTTCACCGATAGTTTTGGTAACCCTCAGGATAGGCCACTGAAGTACAACTAGGCAAACATCCTCTCTATAGCACTAATCAACCAGGGAGAAAAAATGGAAAGGATGCGACACTTCGAAAAAAGAAGGTATCGGCCTAAGAAGGACAAGGACCACGAAGGGCGCGAAAATGAAAGACTCCCTAGTCCTCGTACGCTATAATAACTTCGGGGTCGGAAATGAACCAGAATTGACCAAGGGAGGTCAGATAGGATAGATAAATGAGAGTAGCCTGGCACACGTAAGTGGAAGCAATGCCAGGACTCAGCTGAGGACCCGTGTTCGCCAAACCACGCTCCCAAGTTAAGAGTCCCTGGGGCCCCTTTTAATCGCCTCTTACGACAGGCAGGGGATACCGTGAGTGTTATTCTACTGCCCTCACCCACAGGGGTAATAATGATAATGAAATCCTACGATGAAAATATAAGCTACCTATAAAGGACACGTCTCTCTCTCAAATTGCGTAGCAGTTACAACTTCCCACCCTCTTCATTTGGCACATTTTACAGCTGCTGACCCGATTACCAATTAAAAGCCATAATAGTAACGTAACATTAAAATCTCCTTTCCGCTACTTCGCTCTTTGACCTGTAGTTGTCCGAATTTCCTCTACGTTTCAATAATATTGACTAAGAGATCAAAGGTGAAATGTCGGTCGGTTATTGGTCTGGAGTCTGGCGCCTAACACTGAGTCACCTGCGCTGACGTGACCGGCCGAAGTCATAAAATAATAACAGCTCCTTCCGTATTGGTATGCGAGATAACAACGGGAACAATGGAGTAGCTCAGAACAGCTAGTCGCCAGAGCTTTGCGAAGTTCTTGTGTATTGTGCGTGTATCTGCGTGCGCCGTACGTAGAATTAGTTAACCAGATTTCGCGAAATTTGTAAGATAATAAGATTATGGGAGCGGTGTAATGTCACATTGTAAATATAGTATGTGCACATGCTATTTTGACAGAATGTTTGTTTCAATCTGTCAGTTATCATCTGTACTTATGGCTGTCGCTCGAGTGGTAGCTTACCTATCAATTGTTTTCCTAGCGTATTCTGAAATGATTACTAAGTACTTGGAAAGTTTTATAACATTGGAACTTTACGGCTAGTCAGGAGGTTAAAGTCGATGGGCAAAACGTAGAGAAGAAGGAACAATACAAGGAGGTGAATAATAATAAGACGAAGATATAGCACAGAAGGGATGAGAAGAAGACGATGTAGAAATTAAGGTAAGAAGAAAAAGAGCAGGGAATGGTTAAAAGAATGAAAGTTGATGAAGAAAGGAAGAGGAGAAATACAGGAAGAGCAACAAGAGGATAAGGTGTAGAAAGATGAACATGGCATGGTGAAAGAAGATGATGATATTCAGACAAGTAAGAAGGTAATGAAGAGGAAATATGGAGAAGAAAAAGAAAATGCGAAAAAGAAAAATAATAACGGGAAGATTAGGAGGAGTGGAAGATGAAGGTATAGAAAATAGCAGAAAGAGAAAAAGTAATCGCAAGGAAGGGTAGAGGAATTAAAAAGAATGTGGTAGGAGAAGAAGAGTAGAATTAGTGAAATACCAACTTGGAAATCATATGTAAAATGATGGACAAGAAGATTTACAGATATAGAAAGTAATGTAGGAAATAGAAAAGTAGAGAACGAGAAGGGTAGAAGGTGAAAAGAGTAGAAATAATGGAGGAGGTGGAGGAGGAGCAGAATAAAAAAGAAGAGGACATGATGGAGTAAAAAACAGAAGACAGAGATAGGCAAGAAGTCTAACAGAAAGAAGGAAGAAGGAAGAAGGAAATGTAGAACAAGAAGTGAAAAGTAGGTAAAAATGGAAATGAATGGGGCAGGAGAGTAGAAGGTGGTAAAGAAAAGTGTAGGAGGAAAAGGATAAGTGGAAGGGGGAGATGATACAGGTATAGAAAGGAGGAGAAAATATAGTAATAAAAGATGAAGAGGAAGAGGTGGAGGTGGAGGAGGAGGATGATGAGTTGAAGGTACGGTAGGAACAGGTGAGGAAAAAATAAATCATTATTCTGGAGCTAAAGTAAAGACGTAGAAAGAAGTAGAGGCCGAAATAGAAGGAAGACACAGTATACAAAGTAGTAACAGCCGAAAGAGAGCACAGCCGATTTAGAAGGAAACGAGGAAAAACGAAAGAGAGAGCGAAGAGGAAGATGTATTAATAAGCAAGCCTGCAGTTTTACGTTTCCATTTATATCGTGAGCATAGCCACGGAACGTCCAATTTTACCTGAAATCGGAACCACGGAAATGTGACGGTCCTATTTCAAAAATCCCACATGCATTGACCTGGCGAAAAGAAAACGGAATAAGAATTGATGAAAAAGCAGAAGTAAGAGGTAGGTGAAGAAGCCTGAGTAAGAACAGTAGACTAATAAGTATTGTAAATCACATCCAAAACCAATCCCCATGGCGCAAAAGCCCTGAAGGGCCTTGGCCTTCCAAGCGACCGCTCCTCAGCCCGAAGGCTTGCAGATTATGAGGTGTCATGTGGTCGGCACTACAAATCATCACGGCCATTATTCACGGTTTCTCGACTGGGGCATCTATCTCACCGTCAGATAGCTCCTCACTTGTAATCACGTAGGCTGAGTGGAAAAAGAAAATCCTCATCTTGCCGGAAAGTGAACCCGGGGCCTGCGGGTAAGAGACAAGCATGCTATCCCTTACATTACGGGACCGGAAATTTTGTGTTCACACTGCGTGGATACCTGCGTTTGGCTGTAAGGATCTATTTGTTTCCAGCAATGGTTGAACATATCATAGCATTTGATTTGGTTCTGCGCGTAATTTCTACAATTTTTCCAAAGTTCTTTCCACAGAGTCGTCGTCACCTGAGTGAACTGTTAGTAGTAATCTTGTGTCCTCATCCTGAGGTGGTGCAGCTCTTTTCAGGCACACACCCCACTGGAGGTGACCTGCGTGTACCATTTGAACCACATACCAGCCCTCCTGCCATTCTTAAATTTCTGGCAGTACCGGGAATCGAACCCGGGCCCGCGAGGACGGCAGCTAATAACCGTTACGCTACGGAGGCGGACAGTGAACTGTTTATAAAGTTAACTTCAGCTCTGAGTGTCAGTAATATGAATCCGCTTGACAATTAACATACAGCCTCGTTTACCTCATCCAGAGAGCTGTAGATCTGTTAAGGCAAGGAACTATACAAGCTAAATGCAGCTTAGGAGGAATTTATGATACGCGAAGCGTTTGGAAAGAGAGAACGTTTCCCACTCCAAGATCTGGCATTTCTGCCATTCCACCGGTGCTCCCACTTGTCAATGCCATTGTTCACGGGAGCGTGCTAACGCTCCACACGTGTATGCTCATCACGCGTGACTTGCCGTTGCTGGAAGACTATTTTTAGAAACACTTCTCGCACCTAGCCATTCATAGCGATCAGAACAGCACGTATGATGATGCAGGGGAAAGTGAAATGTTTTGTCCAACGTGGCAACACGGCGCTGTTGGTGTTCACGGTCGAGTTCTCCCGGTAATGACCGAGCGATGTGGGTCAGCTCCAGGTGAGATGAGATGAGATGAGATGAGATGAGGTGAGGGAGGCTGCACAAAGGCAGCGCCACTGCAGATGCATCTCGAGGCCCGTTCCCACCCACTTACAACTGTCGCATCATATAAACCGCACCGAATTTCCGTCTCGTTCCCTTGTCCGTCTAAAGCAGGAGTCCACAAACTTTTTACGTCGCGCCTCCTTCTGGAGCACATAATTTCCTTCGCCGTCTTTAATTTTCCTTCCTTCGCACTACTCGTGCCTTGCACAAAAGGACTGGCTCAAGAGATCTTCTACTTGTGCCTATCTATCTAAATAATAATAATAATAATAATAATAATAATAATAACAATAATAATAATAATAATAATAATAATACCATAACAGGAGGTATGAGAGAGCAGTGGCTCTGCTGCTGGCTTCCAACTCGAATGAAAAGGAAGCGGCCGTTTCCTTAATTAAGGTACAACCCCAGCATTTGTCTGATGTGAAAATGGGATTCCACGGAAAACCATTTTCAGGGCTGCCGACAGTGGTATTCGAACCCACTGTCTCCCGTATGAAACCTCACAGCTGTGCGTCCCTAACGGTATGGCCCAACTCACCCGGCTGGTACAAAATTTCACGAATAGCTAGATGCCTTATATGAAGTAATATAAACATTGGCCCCGACATGCTTAATTTATATGCTAACAATTTGTGTAGTATGAACTTGGTATTGCTATACATTCATCGACTGGAATTGTTCGTACCTGAGACACGGGTGCATGATGCGTATCTGTCTTGGCTGAACCGAATGACGCCACATCAGCCCTTTGAGGGAATTGTGAAGACAATAAGAAATCCGCGGGGAATGTCGGAGCTAGTTCAGAAGTCGATACGGCGTCGAACTGAGGTCTGCATACAGACAGAAGGTAGGTATTTTGAATATGGGATTTAAAGAATGGCAATGAAGTGTGTAATGAATTCAGAAAACAACCGTATCTGAATACCCTATGATCATTTTCGGAAGTCAGATAACTCTGAAACAAGGTATTTCGGGATTTAAGTTGACATAAACTGCTTTTATTCCGTAGATATCCACTTTTTAAAATTTTACCTTGTATTTTTGTCGCACTTTCTGTAACATGATTTATATATGAGTATTATTACTTTGAAAATATGATGTGAATTCTATTCATTTACTCAGATAGCATACAACATATTCTATGTATCCGTAATTAAAGAACACGATATTGAAAGGACCTGAATGAAATGGCGTATGACTTTTAGTGCCGGGAGTGTCCGATGACAAGTTCAGCTCGCCAAATGCAGATCTTTTGAGGTGACGCCCTTCGGCGACCTGCGTGTCGTGATTAGGATGAAATGATGATGAAGACGACACATACACCCAGCCCTCGTGCCAGAGAAATTAACCAATTATGGTTAAAATTCCCGACCCTGATGGGAACTGAACTCGGGACCCCTGTGATCAAAGGCCAGCACGCTAACCATTTAGTCATGGATCCGGACAGAGAACATGAGTGATTCAGTGACTGAGAATAGAAGCAGTGGAGCAAATTATAGGTGAATAGCAAGAATATTCTGAAATAAGTATAATTGAATTTTCATATCACTTGTGAGAGAGCAACATAGTGGAGAGTTAAAATGCTCCGTAGAGAGCAGCTTACAACCGCTTTATTGGCCATAATTCCGCTCCCTGTGCCAAGATTTGAACACCAGTTTACCACGGTAGAAACCTGTGGTTCTGTAGATTATACAACGTGAAGCGTAATTCGCGCACTCGGGCGTCGCAGCGCGACTCCTCACATGCCAGCAATAAAAAAAAAAATGTCTCTTACAAAATTTCGTCTTGCGAGTATATCCGGCAGAAAAACGACGTTGAAGAGTAGCAATCTGGCAACACTGTAACCACATGTATGGTAACTACCTCTGTCAGCAGAACTTAGTCGTACTGTACAGTTGGTGTAGTGGATAGAGTTTTGGGTTAGCATGCAGGAGGTCGAGTGGTCGATCCTGGGTTGAGGCGTATATTTTTTATTTCGTAAATGTAGTCCAGATGGTGTGGTATCTGGCATCTTAATCGTCAACAGCGATTGCAGTGGGTCCTCTAGAAACCATTTGCATTTACATACTACGATCCTAGAAATGGAAGAACGTTCGTTTTCATTGGTCAGCTAGCGTGAATTTATTCGCACCACTTCATCTACTAGATGTGTAACCTGTTTGTTTCAGCTGTCTATTTCTTATTAGTCTAACCAGGTATTTGTTGTTTCAGCGTTACAAAATGTTGTAAATGTAGGATAAATGTGACCTCAGAAACGGTGTCTTACTGTATTACAGTAGGTAATGTCAGATGGAAATTAGCAAATAAAAAATGCGCTCAACTCAGGATCGAACCATCGACCTCCTGCATGCCAACCAAAAACTCTACCCACTGCACCAACTGAACGGTACGACGAGAACGTGCTGACAGCGGTAGTTACCCTACATATGGTTACAGTGTTGCCAGATTGCTACTCTTCAACGTCCGTTTTCTACCGGATATACTCGCAAGACGAAATTTTGTAAGAGACATTTTTTTTATTGCTGGCATGTGAGGAGTCGCGCTGCGACGCCCGAGTGCGCGAATTACTCTTCACCCTGTATACAATGTAAAGTCAGAGAAATCAACGTTTATTAGTATATCGTTCGATTTGAATAACAAGCGGATAGAAAGTTGTGAAGTGTGAATTACTCAAAGGAAGCTGATTAAAAAATGATAGAGTGTATGAAAAATGCTGCCCAGTAATCAAAGGCCATGATAAAGGGGATCAGGGGAATTTAAATGATATGAACCTACCCTTTAATTCGCTATTTTAAACCAAACTGGGGGACAGTAATGCAGCGTAATTTTGCACCGTGATTTATCAGGTAGGAGTATCCACCAGAGGGATGACGTCTACGTTGCCAGTGTTGCCGCCGGCAACGTACAGAAAAATATAAATTAGGTAGGGCCTATATTCCTTACTGTCTGTTAACGATCCCGTAACACAGGAGAGAAAGGATGTGACTACCATCGAGCACCGAGGAATTGAACTGATAAGATAGTACATACCGTTACGTACACAAAACTTTTCTTTTTACGCCACAAGTTGCCTGGTTTCTTCAACAGAAAACTCACCCAGGCTGGGTTTGACCTTTAGGGTGAGTACAGTATGTGTCGCACTTGGTGTCGTGCATTATTTGGTGCTTAGACACAAAGAAAACTCTGCTTTTAATTCTTCCCCTACAGTCCCCACATGCATGGCTCCTAAATTGACTGGTGAAATATTCTCCTATGATTGTAAATGTGTTAACTAAAGCCTGTTCCTGAGGATCACGAACATTTTGAGAGGACAATGTTATTTCGAATGCCAGATGGACTTCTAAATTAAAAGATCATGGCCGTGCGTATATCTTGGACATATCTCTCAAAATGACAAATATATTTATTATTACTATTTTTATAATTATATTATTCTTCATATAAATCTATACATTGGAAATTGTATTTGGAAAATAGATGTTCCCTCTTAAAACGTTAGTAGAACGCTCGAAAACTCCATCCTCTTCTCGACTTTATTTATTTATTTATTTATTTATTTATTTATTTATTTATTTAATTTTATTTATTTTTAAAAATATGTATTTATTAAGTGGCGAAGTTAGGGCTCTTGGCCCTCTCCTACACTTAACCACATACATTTTTTTGATTTTTACAGTATTAATTCAAAATATCATTTTAATCAATTACAGTTATTGAGATAAGATAAGTAAGTCAGATAAGGAATAAAAATAATACTATTAATTAAGATTACAATTGATGAAAACTTATAGTACAAATAGAGGGAGGATAATGAGGAAAATATATCAATTTAATACCTAAAATATATACCTACTAACTAGCTTAAAAGAAAACGTATTCAAATATCTTATAAGGCTAAAATAAATTAACTGAATATTACTATGTTACAGTCTGAGTATACTAAAATCGATGCTACTATGTAATCTATTTCTAGGAGCAGTACATAGTAAGAACGTAAATGAGATAGCGTAAGAAACTTAAATCTAGTACGTAATTTTTGGTTTCATTCGCACGTCATTCAATCTTACATTCATTCGAGTCAACTGTATGCACTCTGGAGGAATTTACGGTAGGTTGTTTTAAATGCCCTAGACGAGCAGGACTTCTTAATATATTCCTGCGTCGTATTCCAATTTCGAACCGCCAACACCGAGGAAATTCCCGCGCCACACCACGAACTTTCTGCTTGGTTTTAGTTCCATATTTTACAGTACTTTCGAATGTCGGTGTGAATGACGAGGGTATTGTATTTTGTGCAAACGCTAGACATCAAGATTCTTAACGTTCTTGTATGTCTACCCCTTCGCTCCGAAATGATACATGGGGCTACACGTGGATTTCGTTACATTACTGTGCTTTGAGAGATTACTGAGGACTCCTTTCAAGGCATTTCAAGGGATATTTGTAAGAGAGACTGTTTGAAATTATATTAGGTTGGTTGTTCCAGTCGAATCTAAATGAAACTCGCATTTAAGAGGGCTGGTTCCGTTCCTCTTTTCAACTACCTGGATCGCCCTTGCCACGGCCTGTGCTCATTGGAAATCTTTTGTACATCCCGTACATTGAGTCTATACTAGGTTCAAATTCCACCATCAACAGCCCAGAAGATGTTCCTCCGTGGTTTCCCATTTTTACATCATGCAAAGACTGGGGATGTACGTTACTTAAGGTCAAGGCTGCTACCTTACCAATCTTAACCCTTTCATATCCTTGCGTCAACGAAAACCTTTGATGTGTTAGAGCGACGTTATACCAGTAAAAATAAATATCTTTAAAACTTTCTTGAAGATTTTGCCGCAGATTAGGCACAAGAGAACGTTCTTGTCGGTCCGGACTCTCTTGGCTTTCACTTTCAACAGCCCCGGTCTGTAGCTGTTTACTAGGTTAATTAGAGTGGTCATTAGTATTCGCCTCCACGCTGGAATGATAGTTTAGCTGCGTTTTTATATTTGATAATTCCTGAGATTCATTTCCGAATATATTTGAGAGTATGAAGTCATCAGGTTGGTTTTTACAAACGGAAGAAGAGGTTCTAACAATGAGGATACCAAATGAAGAAAGTTTATGAAAGTCAAGACTCATTTAACGTCGTCAAAGAACACAAGAGATTGCTTGGACGAATCCATTGCGAGTACATAGAATCCACCCTATGCGGGCGTGATAGCCTAGTGGGTTTGTCGCGGCCACGGCTCGAATAAAATTCAATGCATGTGAGATTAGTTTTGTAATGAAGTGTCATGCTCTAGTAGGTTCATATTCCACGTAAAACTAAAGATTCCGTGGCTTTGATCACTACATCGACAGTCACGTATGAATGCATTCTTGTCAACTCCAGGCGTGTATAGTGTACTTCATGTAGGGCGCAGTTAAGCAAGAAACATCAATATAACGTAAAAACAATTTCGTTATTAGAGTCAGAAGACCGGATATTATCCAGAGTGACTGACACTTCATGACTTCTAAAGGCACCATAAGGCCTTTGAAAGGCACCATAATGAGTGCGGCATTTAATGTCGTGAGACATGTGGGCGTAAAGCCACAGCCTCAAGATTTGCCTTACAAGGAAAAGGCGCGTACCGGGGAATCGCCGATCTTACGTAAATTTTACACACACGTTAAATGTGCCAAGAATAACACAATGGCCAAAATACTTATTTCGGAAATTAACTCGTGTAATCTACAGAAAGCGTTAAATTTTGTATGTTTGAATTAGCGCGCTCGGCTCCGCAGTACTGCAGCGCGTGCTGGTTTCTCTCATGGAGAGTCCGTTACTCTATACCCTACCGCATTTTACACTGCGCAACAGCTGATTTGGGGCCACGCTGACATAGGCTTACAGTCGTTGTATGGGACAAGTGGTTGTTTGCTGAATGGTAATCAACTTAGGCAAAGTTTATGTGGGTTCAGCCTGGAGATGTGTACGGGAATAACTTTGACTTGAAAAGGAGAAAAATCAATTACCGTCCCAATGCATTTTATGCATCACTGTAAGAGAGTCGAAAGGTACGTTTGGCAAGACGATGGAAAAGAACATATTTTTGCGTGAAAATATTCATGTTAGTTACACTAAATCTAAAGAAATGGGATCTCTACAAGTGAACGAATGGTTTAATGGCGTATTAAAGCAAAATATACCGTCCGGTAAAGTAGCGTTCGTTCTGGATTCCTTTAATGGACACAAATCTATACAAAATGAAGATACTTTATAGCTGTTAATGATCGCGTAATGAGCTCGATAGCTGCAGTCGCTTAAGTGCGGCCAGTATCCAGTATTCGGGAGATAGGTTCGAATCCCACTGTCGGCAGCCCTGAAAATGGTTTTCCGTGGTTTCCAATTTTCACACCAGGCAAATGCTGGGGCTGTACCTTAATTAAGGCTACGGCCGCTTCCTTCCCACTCCTAGCCCTTCCCTGTCCAATCGTCGCCATAAGACCTATCTGTGTCGGTCCGACGTAAAGCAACTAACAAACAAACAAACAAAAAATAGATAATGATCGCTTCTCGTTCCGCGGCTTGCGGCTTTAGATTTATACAGATTTAGAGTATGGAAAGACTTTGCACGTAATAATAATGGCGTATTGCCTCCGAAGAGGCCTGGTGCGGGTCTTTTCTCGCAGACAGCCTGTTAGGAGATCTGCATGTCTGAAGATGAGGGCCCTACCTAGGATGATTTCAAATACTGAATACGCCACACACACCGAGCCCCCGAGCCATTGGAATTAAACGATTAAGGTTAAAATCCCCGACCCGGCCGGGAATCGAATCCGGGACCATATGAAACGAAGGGCAGTACGCTGACCAGTCAGCTAACGAGTCGGACTTTGCACGTAGATTATCTGAAAGTCTTCGGTTATTAAATATTGATATCATTTTGGCGAAGAGATATGCTATCTTAAAAATTCAATCCCTAACATACCACCAACTGTCGTCTCCTCGTTTTTGTCCCATGTGGCAATACGTCTGGTACCGAAGCCAGTACTTGTCCAAAAGCTCGGACGTTTTTCAGCATCCTGGGAAATACTGTTTTGACAGCAGTGACTTAATATGTTCCACTTGCCGTTATCTCGCTTCGTTACGTTACGTGTGGTTGGTATAGAACCGCTTTGTGCTTTCAACATTTCTGCCACGAGCATCATTGTTACAGAAACGTCCCTTGTGATACTGACTAACATTTTTTCCACCTTAATAACTTATCCTATTGCCTTTAGTGACCCACTGTCAATGCAGAAATTACATTACTTCTCTTAATGCCAGTACATCAGCTTCGCGACGTGCTACGCAATGACTAATGTAATCAGAATGATCAGCAGTGCAGTCCCTCGATGAGTGAACTCAGCACGCCCCGCAGTCCTGCGTAACCAAGCACGCAAATTCGAACAAGCTTGCTGTAGGTCGCATGAGTTAATTTTCGGAAGAAATGTTTTGGTCGTTGTGTTGTTCCTGGCTCATTTAACGTGTGTTCAAAATTTACGTAAGATCCGTGATTCTTCGGTACGCACACTTCCGTTGTTAGTTGTTAGGTCAGAGTCACTTCTTCCAATACCAATCGCTACGTTGTGTGGTTCAAACGTAAGGCCGCTGGCCTTCTGAACCCAAGATGGTAGGTTTTATGCAGGCTCACTCCGATTATATTTTAAGGTGCTTAAATATATCAGCATTGTGTCTATAAATTTACCGGCACATAAAAGAACTCCCAGGGGACACATGGACGTGTCTGAAAACTGTAAAAATGATAGTGGGACTTAAAAACCAATAACATTATTCTTCTTATGCCTATATCACTCGAACAGCTTATCCGTTCCAAGAATTCAACATATATGTGTTTTTTACTAGGGGCCGGAATCGGCACAAGTTATCGATACACCACATATTTGTAGACCCTTTAGAGAATTATGAGCCTTATTTCCTCTCTGGACGACAATGTTTTTTTGCTAGTGGCTTTACGTCGCACCGTCACAGACAGGTCTTATGGCGACGCTGGGATAGGAAAGGACTGGGAGTGGGAAGTTCTATGGCCTTAATTAAGGTACAGTCCCGGCATTTGCCTGGTGTGAAAATGGGAAACCACGGAAAACCATCTTCAGGGCTGCTGACACTGGGATTCGAACCAACTATCTCTCGGATGCAACCTCACAGCTGCGCACCCCTGACTGCACGGCCAACTTGCCAGGTGGACAACAATGTTCAATGCAATGTTATCAATCTTAGAAGACAAACCTCCGCCATTAAAGTGATCATTACCTAACGTTTACGATTACGAGGACCATACGATGAAGATATTGTGAAACATTTGAATTACTAACGGAAGAATTGGCCGGTTTAGAAGCTGAGTTCATTAGGGCTATCCTTACTTGTTCTCAATATTCGCAGCTCCAATCCATACGAAGTAGAATAAATTTCTCTTTCAAGATTTTCTGAAGCTATGGCAGTTAATATCTCCACCAGGGTTTATGTTCTATAAAGCAGAAAGGTAGCCTGAATACGAGCCGCCCTTGTTAACAAATGACAGATGATAACAGTATTTACGCAGGTAATAATTACACTGGTGTTGTATGCAATGTAAACGTATAATGGAATACCTAACAATGGGCTCCTATTTGCTGAGTGACTAATGAACTCATCAGACACACACAGGAACATTACAACACACTACATTGTAAACAAGTTCCAACTTTGAAAGGCACCATAATGAGTGCGCGCACCCGTACAACAGATAATGTTAAGTCTCATTGATATCAAAATTCACAGGGGGATTAAAACATAGTCGGGCGTAACGTACGTAGATATGCTGTTAATGCTGAATGCAGTGATGTCAGTCTCGCAAGACAAAACTCCGCCGTTAAAATGAACATGACCTACCATCTACTATAACGATGATGATGTTGATAGATAGTGAAATTGCCGCGAAACATTCAACTACATACATCAAGAAATGTTTTGCATCACGCCTGTGTACATTCAACTGTGTTGATATCTAGGCATGTCCTACGCAGACCAGGATGTTTGTAAACACACAACTGCACGCACCCCAACACACAGGAAGAACCCCACGCTCAAACTGAATGAAGTATTTCAGTTGAAGTTATAGCACTAGTGTGGAAGCATTACATGTGTGTACTAAGCAGTATAATGAGCGTCTAGGATGGCACGACGTGAAGTGTCGACGAATCTGTACGTATTATCATATGACAGTAGGACAAGAAGGATGGTCAACAAGGACAGCTGCTCGACGCGTGTGCCGCAATCAAAGTGACGGGGTTCGAACATGAACGCGGTACGGTCAGAAATGTACTGTTGATGACTTGCCTCGCACAGGTTGTAGATGACAGTTGCTTTACGTCGCACCGACACAGATAGGTCTTATGGCGACGATGGGGAAGGAGAGGGCCAGGATTGGGAAAGAAGCGTCCGTGGCCTTAATTAAGGTACAGCCCCAGCATTTGCCAGGTGTGGAAATGGGAAACCACGCGTTCGAATTTCAGCTCTGAGAGACCTTGAACGCAATGCCATGATGTTGAATAATGATTTTCGGGCAGCCATTGGTTACAACGTTTCATCTCAAACTACGTGGGAACATGTACCACGAGGCACAACTTTGCTCTTGATGCCCATGACGAGGCCCAGCTCTCAAATATAGATATTATGGGGCGCGGTACAGATGGGTCCAACATTTGCTGAATGGTCGCTACGGAAATGGCATAATGTCTAAGGAGTGTCGCTTAAACCTCGTTCCTGACGATCGCCAGCAACGTGTTACTGAACAATCTAGTCGGGCTTCACGTCTCAGACACACTGTCCAGCACGTGCAGCAAGGTGGTGGTTCCCTGATGATTTGAAGTGGCATTCTGTTGGGCCACCGTACCCCACTCCTAGTCGTGGAAGGCAATATCACGACTCCACGAAACAGAGACGACATCCTCCGACGCATAGTGACACCGTATCGCCAGCATTTTCGACGATAATTTGCCTTAATAGACGATAATGTGCGCATCCATCGTGCAGTTCTCGTTAATGACTTGCTTCGTGATTACGACGTCGCTCAACTAGAGTGGTCGCCGTGTTACTCGGACATGAGCCCTATCGAACATTCCTGCGATAAATGAAAGAAGGCTGTTCATGGACGCCACGATTTACAAATCACTCTCCGAGATCTACGCCTAATAGAAATTTAGGAGCGAGATATTTTCGACTGTATTATCTTGATGAACTAGTGGTCTGTATGCCTAGAAGAAATCAGTCACTCATGAATGTAAGGGGACATGTTGCCCGATATTAAATGTTTTGGTGTGTGATGCATTAGGTCACTGAAATTGAAGTTGAGTTGTTGTAAAGGCTCTCATTTGTTGCCTTGTTGGGCAATAAATAACGCTTATATGGTGTCTCTGAATGTATATTTTATTATTATTATTATTATTATTATTATTATTATTATTATTATTATTATTATTATTCAACTTCGCTAATCGGCCAACTAGGGACCACGATAAGCCTCAATTTACATTCTGGCATTTGTTCATTTTTCGCTTGATCCACATCGCCTTCATTAGCTCACTATGTTTAGCACTACGTTCTTCTGTCCATTTCGCACCAGTTGCCCGTTTTTCATCCCGGAAAGTCTCAAAATTCTTGATGGCTGCTCTGAAAATATTTCAGATTTGTTTATCTTCTGCTTGTATGCCCAATTCTTTAAGATCTTTCTCGACATTAACGTACCATGGCATTGCCGTTTTTGGTTTTGAGTCAAATATACTGAAGGAAGCTTTTGCCCGTCGAGAGTTGATCATCCGTCATAGGCTATATGAAGCAAAGTCTGTCTTTACGCATTGTGTCTGTGATCCTCTCTATCTTAGAGTATACTTCATGCATGGATTTTCTAATGTAGATGTCATTTTTGTAGTTTGGGCCAAGTATGGTGTGTAGGATCTTTCATTCTGTAGGGTATCGAGACTCTGCCAGCGTGAATCAGGTATAAAAATAAGGTTTCTGAATTTTCGTAAATTTAATACATTTTACTTGAAACCTTCTGTATTAGCACCGGTATATATTATTTTAACATTTATTGGTGTGTTTAAAGTGAGATTCTTGTCGCAGATTTCTTCTTTATTTTCCAACATCACGATAATAAGAACTTCGTAGAAAATTTATTTCGTATCATTTTGTGTGATGAAATATTTTATTGTAAAGTTAATCGGCGTGTTGGAAGTTGATTTTTGCCGCCCGACTTCATGTCTTCTGTATCACCGCAATGACATTAAGAGAAGTTCTCCCACGTTTGTAAAACTTCCCATGTAGTGCAATCAGCTGCTGTTGTGGCGGCTACATCGCTCCATGCACCATTGCAGTGTACCCAACATTGTGCGCAGCTGTCATGTACAACCTTACACCGGTCCACTTATAGGAACAAAGCGACCACGGCCTAAATCAAAGCACAGAGCCGGCATTTGCATCATATAAAAAGGGAAGCCATGGAAGATCATCTTGAGGGCTGCTCGAACCTACCATCTCCTACATGAAAGCTTATAACCCCACGGCCTTTATCACGTAGAGAATTTACTCGGTTTTCCTGCGTAATTCTTATCATGTTGAGGAATGATGCGTCCTCAAGTCATGCACTTTGTATATTGACAGATTTGTTTTACGAAAACACTGACCTCTAAAAGTGTGATACACTCTCTTCTATTGAGGTACTTGCCTTCGTTAATTATAAAATCTTTCGAAAGGTTATTAGGCTCCTGACCACACAGTCAGGTTTAACAAAACTAAATGATTTGAACTCATTATCAATCGGTATTTATCGCAAGAAGTCTCCTCAGTTGCACAGACAACTACGTTTGGCAACATTTATTTAAAGTCCTACCAATTGGAATTACATTGAAGCCTTACCAATTGGTACGGTTTTTGAGAGATGCCGTCGTGTGACAATTTTGTCCCGGAGTACTTCGATGACGCGGATTGTCCCACATTGGTCGACTCCGGACATGGAATGATGACCCTCTTTTCTTCATCCGTTACAAGCACGTGACCACCACTGAATTTCAATTCCATTTTTGGGCCTGCTCCACGGTGATCACCATATTTAGGCCATGAATAGCTTGAATTTCTCGGCGAATTTTAATTTATGGTGTTCAATTTATAGCCAAAACCGAATAATCGCTCAAATCTTCTCTCAAATACACTCGTTTTGAAAAATTGCTGAGTTTACATCAGATAATTGCTATCATTATCGAGCGATGTATTATCACTCAACAAGGAATGAGCACATGGTAATGTGCAAGTTCCTCGCAGAATATTAGTTGTGGGTATCCACAGGAAAGTGAATTATATTTTTAATATTAAAATTATCGCTTAAATGCGAGGAATAAACAATACCACACTATCATTCCTTCTTTGAGCGACTGTACGTCCTGCAAGTGAGTTAAGAATCGTTTCACATTTTCAAGTAATTGATGGCAATAAAACTGGGAACCTAGTCTATCTTTTCTTCTCCTTATCTTTCAGAAGATGAAATGCTAATGGATAGAAATTGCTGTTCGTCTAGTCCGTTGGGAAATCTGAGCGGAAAGTCGTAAATGATTCAGTGAGGAAAAATCGAAGTAATGTTCTCCCCTTCTTATTACTGGATACCTGCATCTCGCATTCCTTTGCTTTCAATTTAGCGCATAGTTGAAAGAATTGTTTCTGATAGTGAGCTATCTCCGATAAAGGAAAGACTTTCAATTAATACATTATATACATTAATACATTTCAGCTCCAGGATGTAGTTTAAGCGTACCTACCTCTTAACCGGAGGACTCAGGTTCGATCCCTGGCCAGTCAACGGATTGTAATTCTAGGCTGAGGCTTGGAACGGGTCTCACTCAGGTTCGCGCAACCTCTGGGGATGTGTGTAATATTATAGGCAGCGACCCGGCCGCGAAGGACACGTAATGAGGCTAAAGATATCGTTACATTGATCACGTGACAATCCAAGACCTCCTGGTTGGGCAGCTTCTTGGTTGGTCAAGGCCCGTAAAGGGCTGTTGTGCCACAGGTTTCTTTATAATTAAGACGTGAATTAGACCTCTCCGGAGGCAACACGCTATTATTATTATTATTATTATTATTATTATTATTATTATTATTATTATATAAACACTGAATGGCTAAAGTGGAGGAAGCAAATAGGTGCATCGTGTGATAGTCAAATGACCATTAAAATTAGAGGAAAAATGTATACGGTTGAGGATATAACCGTATTGCATACGGCTCGGAATGTTGGCCACTGAAGGAACAGCACGCACAAGAGCAACATATCGCAGAAATGAATATGTGCTGGGTTAGAGGTGCCGCTAGGATCGCCCACGTTAAGAATGAACACATGCGTGGGAGTCAATCCAAGAAATTATGGTTGCGGTGGTGTGGATACGTTATGAGAAGGGAGCCTCAACATATGCTCAATTTCCTACCCACACAACAAATCACGAGGAGATGTGGGAGCTCCTGAAGTACAGGATATTTTCAGAGAAGATCTAAAGTCAAATTAGACCGGTCTAACTCCCAAAATGACGCTGGAGTTAACATCCTGTAGAAATACAACTGTATAAGGAGGCGCGACTCCGTACAGCAATAAATGGAGCAGGTGATATTGATAGATAGATAGATAGATAGATAGATAGATAGATAGATAGATAGTATGTAGGTCGAGACAAAATATTAATCAGCTGGCATTACTAAGACCCCGAGCACTTGTCTGTTAGTACGTTGGGGAGCATGATAGTCGAGTGGCATCGTCATTAATTTCTCACCTCAGTGACCTCAGTTCGATTCCCAGCCAGTGCATACTCTGAGATTTTAAAATAAAAATTTAAATTCATTTCCTCGTCCTGAGGTAGAGTGGTAGCTCTTTTCAGGCACACCCCCATGAAAGTGAGCTACATGCACAATTCCAAGCACATACCAGCGCTCCCAGCAATATTAAATTTCTGTTATTAAGGACGGTAGATAATAATGCCAACCGTTACACTACGAAGATGGACACATTTTAACTGAAAAGTACGTTCCTATGGTTTGGATTCTACGTAAATAACGATGTCCTGTGCTATGATCAGTGTCAAATGAAACTAACAGATTATTTTCTTTCTTTGATGTGAAGAATTCGGCTCTTGGAAAAGGCAGAAAATGTGATATCGCAAATGCAAACAATCAGGCGCTATGACGAGTATCAACTCGAAACTGAGCCGGACAAAACTACTCTTAGATCACTGCCATTTAATTAATGTAATTTCGTGTGGCTATTTCTAGCCGGGTGCAGCCCTTGTAAGGCAGACCCTCCGATGAGGGTGGGCGGCATCTGCCATGTGTAGGTAACTGCGTGTTATTGTGGTGGAGAATAGTGTTATGTGTGGTGTGTGAGTTGCAGGAATGTTGGGAACGGTACAAACACCCAGCCCCCGAGCCACTGGAATTAACCAATGAAGGTTAAAATCCCCGACCCGGCCAGGAATCGAACCCGGGACCCTCTGAACAGAAGGCCAGTACGCTGACCGTTCAGCCAACGAGTCGGACACTGCCATTATGTATGTATGTATGTATGTATGTATGTATGTATGTTTTTTTGTCGTAAGTCCGGATGCTGGTTGGACGCATAACAGCCCGACCATCTCTTCATAAATATTGCATAATAAATTCTATTTATTTGTAGACGATTAACTTGCTTCATCGCGACGTTGCAGACGTTGGAGCCGTATAGAATGTCCTAGATTTTTAATAGTCTACGCCTACTTGTTAGAAGGAAAAAGTTCTGTACACCGTGCTGTCCGTAGCTCCAGACAAATACTTTGACGACAGTATACAGTTGCTGCAGTGCTACGTGCTAGGATATTTACCATTTGAAATAGCATATTACTCTACTCTTACTGTATTCGAAGAGAATGTCGCCTACGATCTTAGGTAAAGAGCTGAAATATGTGACCAGATCGGGAATCACACAGAATCCCTCACTCTTGCAAGGGAAGATACAGAGGTGCCATTACCAATTTTTCTGAATTGTAGGTACGTTGTAAGGGGTCAAATGATAGGCGTACGTATTCCTTCCTCTTCTCATAAACATATTGTTACGTGTTGGCTGGATAAGTAAATGAGAAGAATCTAAAATTTACTAATTAATGCTAATAATTACTTACACCTTGGTACACAGTCAGGATTTCCGAGTACATACTTACGGCAAATCCACTTCTTGACGCAATTACACAGTGCATGCTCACGTCAATTTCGACTGCTTTTCTATTATCTCTGTTTTCTCGATCACAGAGTCTTACACAGAGTGGAAGAGTAAACGGTCGGGCCAAATGGTGATGTCGCCTTTGAAATTGGCATGGCGGGCGCTATAATAATTACAACATATTAAGGCTGAATTCAGCCCCCCGAAAAAGAAACTGATTCTGAAGAAGTAATTTTTACTGTCTTGCATAGAAAAATACAACGGTTTGAAAGAAAATAATAGCAAATTAAGTGTTACCAACACACATACAAATTCACTCTAACTCATAATGCTATTCGGTATGACAATTGGTAACAAGGGGTAAATTATAAAATCAGCTACCAAAGATATGTCCTAACGCGACCAAATAATTGAGGAAAATTCTGAAGAAAAAAGTAATGACTTATCCCTAATAAAACAAAATAGAGATATTTTATCTAAAAACCTCATTCACGTGAGCATCTTCCTATAAAAACATACAGGGATTTTACCATATATATGTTAAATACAATTTTAAAACACACCCCATTGCAAACCTTAAATTAAACATTTATACTAAAAATAGAAATAGTATTCTACTGGGAACATTCATCGTCCGATATAATGGAGGTAAACAACTTGGAAATGTTTACACAAATATATGGTAAGACTGCCGAACGGCCAACTCCATGGCTGAATGGTCAGCGCACTGGCCTTCGGTTCAGAAAGCCGCAGGCTCTATTGCAGACTGATGATGCTGATGCTTGTTCTATAAAGGGGCCTAACATCTAGGTCATCGGCCCCTAATGGTACGAAATGAGACGAAATGAAATGGCAAATTAAAAACCAAAATGCTCCACTGACCACAATTCAAAACGTGAGGACGAAGAATGAATGGATGGTTGGATATGAATCTAAAACGATCAGTGGAATCGACCCACAGTGCCTCACATGCAGAGAAGCTGGCTTATAACAATAGTATTACTGACCAAGGGACTGCTTCTATAGCACGATACTGAATCGATGATGCTTGTAGTCCAGAGGAGTCCAAAATCCAAGTCATCGGCACCTCATAATGGTACTTATCGCTATAAAAGTAGAACCATTGTACTTGTCATGTTGCGGTGCAAATCAAGAGCAGCGTAGACTCGCGGTATTCCACAAATTATGGTACTACTCACAGGTAAGAAAATTCGCACATGTATTACAGACCTACTGTGTTTCGCACATTGCGGTGCCGTTGACAGGCAACGCAAACATTTGGGGTTCATCATCTAAGTGTACTAACCACAGAGACTCGTACTATACCGTGGTGTTCCCCATATAGTGGGTACTAATCATAGGCAAGCCAGAACCATGGGTTCCGTCATCCCATGGTGTCGCTCATATAGTGCTACTAATCACATGTACTGTAAAACCCGTCGCGCTCTCGTTTGCTAGTAAGTTAATCACAAACCTATTTGGTACCTAACGTAGTGGTACTACGCGCAAGTAAAAGCGACCCATGGTTTTCCCCACGTGGTGGTACTAATCACAAGTAGTTTTATGGTTCTAATTTGATCATCCCTTGGTCGCCGCTTTTAGTCGCCTCTTACGACAGGCAGAGGATACCGTGGATGTATTCTTCGTCTGCGTCCCCCACCCACAGGGGGTTGTGTGTTTGGTCAGCGAGAGGTATTTTATTTCCCTTAAGTCCGCCGGCAAGCCGGTGAGGGCCCCCCTATCCGCCACCTGGGACGCGCCACGTGGGAGTATCACCTCTCCCCCTGCTACGCCAGCGTAGCAGGTTCGTGGCTGTTGCAGACTGGGCCGGGGATTTTTACTGTGTATGGTTAACTCCTCTGGCTGAGCGTTTAAGTGTTCGTATTCGTCCAACACACGTCTCTTGACCTTCATAGAACACACCAGACTAACAACCGCTTGCATTCGGGAGGTGGCGGGTTCGAAATCCACCATTAGCAGCTGTTCCCATCCTTGCGTCGTCTGAAACCTTCGATATGTTAGTGGGACGTTAAACTACTAAAACAAGACATAACTGAGTACATTTCCCCACAAAGGGATTGTGTCATGATAGGTATCCGTCCGCAAAAGTGGGCCAAATACACTTCATATGCCGAGCACAGTTGATTGAGGAAACGGCCAGGAAGAACCGTTTGTTGAACGCGACCAAATGAAAACGAAAAATTGAGAATGGGAGGAATATACGTTGGTCTTTCTTTCAAAAAACTATGACAAGATTACATATTTTCTCGTAAAAAGTTCGTTGCGCGCCAAAATCATGTGGCCCATGGACTTAAACAAGATTTACCAATAAAGCCGACAGGAGCCTTTGTATTTTTCTTGCATAATTTGATCACTATATGCCTGTGAGGACAATGTATGCAGTGAAACAAGAGAAAATTTAAAAGTAACTTGAGGAGTTGATTACATAAATAATAATGTTACTGGATTTACGTCCCACTGACTACTTTAACGGTTTTCGGAGACCCCGAGGTACCGGAATTTAGTCCCGCAGGAATTCTTTAACGTGCCAGTAAATCTACCGACACGAGGCTGACATATTTGAGCACCTTCAAATACCACCGGACTGAGCCAGGATCGAACCTGCCAAGTTGGGGTTAGAAGGCCAGCGCCTCAACCGTCTGAGCCACTCAGCCCGGCTATTACATAATGATTTATTAGTATGGTTTCATTAAAATATTTGGGAAAATGCGGTTCTTCAGGATTTTGATTGAATATTTTGAGGCAGTCATTTCAATTTCTGTTATTAATGCTTCATCGAGAGCCTCCGTGGTCCAGGCGGCAGCGCGCCGGCCTCTCACCACTGGGTTCCGTGGTTCAAATCCCGGTCACTCCATTTAAGATTTGTACTGGACAAAGCTGAGGCGTGACAGGTTTTTCTGTGGGTACTCCGGTTTTCCCTGTCATATTTCATTCCAGAAACACTCTCCAATATCATTTCATTTTTTCTGTCATTCATTAATCATTGCTCCAGAGGAGTGCGAAAGGGTTTGGCAGCCGGCACAATTCCTATCCTCGCCGCCAAATGGGGGCTTCATTCATTCCATTCCTGACCCGGTCGAATGACAGGAAATTGGCTGTGGATTTTCATTTCAATGCCTCATCGAGGTTAAATGAATTGCAGAACTTGATGAATCTGAAAAATTACAATAACCCCTGTTAAGTAGTATACACTACGGGGATAAACAACCTCCAAATATTATTTCAATTGTGTCAAATAATAGGTACGACGGAACATATATCATGAATATCTCTCTCGTCGAGAATGAACTTAATAGCTGACGTAATACAGTTACTACATCCCACGCGCCCATTAAGGCTCTCCTCTAAATTCAAGATGAGAGAGTACTGCAGATGGGTAGATTAATGTATCATGTGCCTAAGGTTACTGGATCGAATCTCAGCACAATTAGTCACCAGTTAGAGGTGCTTATGTTTGTCTACTAATACCAGTAGGTCCTACCATTCTGGAATCATTCAGGAATATTAGCAGCAAGAGAGTTCATATAACTAAACGACATAGATGGCTTCGTAGTAGTACGTGCCGCTTAGATGTTAGCTTGCGTTCAGGTGATGATGGGTTCGAACTCAGGAAACGACAGAGCAAAAGATGATTTTGCGTGTGTTGACATTATAACAAACCTTGGGACTACACTTAAATTAAGACCAAGGCCACTACTTTACCAGTCCATAGTGCTACCTTGTCCAGGCATAGCCGAATATCTTAATGCTGTATTAAATGGGTAGAAACTACACAGAAACCATAAAAACGAAGCATTTTATATATATTAATTAATTTTCTTCGTGCTATGGCATGTTTCCCTTTCCTCCACCATTGACAGAAAAGTGGTGAATAATAAGTACTGCAGGAATCAAATCTCCCGCGAGAGCCACCGAGTCCAAATGGGATGACCTAGAAAAGAAATACTTATATGTTTTGTTTGCCTCCAAATAATAATAATAATAATAATAATAATAATAATAATAATAATAATAATAATAATAATAATAATAATAATAATAATTGTACCGGGTGGTACACCTCCACGCCGCTAATTCAAACTTTGCGCCAGTTAAAACTCCTCTACTGGAGGAAGCGTGAACTTTAACTTCCATATTAATTCAACGATTTCTCAGAAGATGGCATTACTATAAATTTTGAAGTGTTCTGAACTATGTCAGTTTCGATTCATTTTTTTTATCTGTAGCAAGAAGTGTGAACATTCTCTTCAAGAGGACACTACTTTTTTTTTTGCTAGGGGCTTTACGTCGCACCGACACAGATAGGTCTTATGGCGACGATGGGATAGGAAAGGCCTAGGAGTTGGAAGGAAGCGGCCGTGGCCTTAATTAAGGTACAGCCCCAGCATTTGCCTGGTGTGAAAATGGGAAACCACGGAAAACCATCTTCAGGGCTGCCGATAGTGGGATTCGAACCTACTATCTCCCGCATGCAAGCTCACAGCCGCGCGCCTCTACGCGCACGGCCAACTCGCCCGGTAGGACACTACGTAAGAACTACAATTGTGCACCCTAGTGCGAAGTGAAGGAACTTTTTTTTTTTTTTTTTGAAGAAATTTAGTACTTATAAGTTTGTTCTTTATTAAATTTCTTTCTGCCATTGTTTAAGTTGGCAATGTTAACCCTTTCTTTCCGCTAGTTTTGAATTTGACCAATAAGGAATTTCTGTAATTAATTTTCCACCAATAAGGTGTTTCTTCTTCGTCTAGTGTAGTAGTCTTTGCCATCATCCAATAAAATGCTTGTGGGTGGGTGTTATCATTCACGAAACGCCTCGAACTTTCCACGAGGGTATATAAACTGCTGATTTTCGGGTCTCCGGGCCACTTCAGTAACATCTATCTCTGTGTAAATTATGTAGCAGGGGGCGGGAAGCGCCTCTTTCTTCGGGCAGCAGTTCAACCACCAGGTAATGGCCTTTTAATACTTTTCTTGCTAGCTCAGCAGTTTAACTCTCGGGGCAGGTCCGAAGCCTTTTACCATGTAACTTTCCTCTAAAATGTAAAGACACTTGGTATCAATTCTATCTTTTTAAACTACAAATTGGGATAGAGAGTGCTTAACCCTCTCGAGCTCCCACTCATATTGCTTTGAGGTGAACTTATTTTCACAACCGTTTCTTCCCTTCTAGTGTAATGTAAATCGTTTTCTTATGTAAGTCACCTCTTTAGTATGGGATTAGCCCTTGCATTAGCGGCCTAGTGCCAGGTAGGTTTTAGTAAAGTATATTAGGAGTGCAGTTTTGCCTCCTCTCAAGTTGGTATTGTGGAGGCCATGTAATATTTCTGTTTCTTCACTGAATAGGCCTCAGTAGGTTGGGTATTTTTTTTACCCCTGTGTGTATGTCTTTGGAGGACAGCTTGAACGTGGAGTTTGGTGTGGCCTTTGATAGGCTTGAACTTAAGAGCGGGTTGCTCTTTCTTAAAATTTGTTTCTGCGTGCCTCGAGGAGGCTTTACTGTGTAATTGGGAGCAAGAGCTCCTGGGCATGATTGGGGTCTTCTGCCCCTTTGTTGAATCTTGTATATCGTAAGGTTGGGATTATAGCTCAAGAAATGTGTGTCTGGCTCTCGGAGCCCAAATCCTGTAACACTGTAATTGTACACTCTCGATTTGTTGTTTAGCTACTGAGTACCTGTTATATTTGTTATTTCTTGATCTTGAAAAGAAAATATAACCTTGTTAAATTAACTTTAATTTCGTATTTTGAGACCTGTTCACCCCAGCACCTTCTTTCAACTCTGCACATTCACAATACTCCGTAATAATAATAATAATAATAATAATAATAATAATAATAATAATAATAATAACTGTTCCGTGTGTACACTTTCTCCGTCCTGTTAAACGGCGCGCCTTCTTTAAGGCCACCTGTGTTGTGGAACTTGAACTACTGTTATACAAGATATGTGGATTTTCTACCGCTAGATGTCTCTATCATCGGTTTTGTTGCTCCCCCTAGCGGTTCGAACTCTAATTTATTAAGAAATTTGTATTACGACAGGTGGCAAACCTTAAGTATTTTGTCGATATTTTTCATGTAACAAGGTCGTCAGCATTCCTACTGCTTCCTTTTTCCTTAGTTATTAACCAATAAAGAATTTTCGGAATATCTTCTCTCGCCAATTAAAATTGGGGGTGTGCAAAGGCATCCAGCCCATCTGTAAAGAGTTCTGGAAACTTCCTCTCGAAATGCTGTAACAGCTGGGCGCTTTAAGGCCGTATTGCCATCTTCATCGGTCTAGTGCTGTGAGTGCGGCGTGTTATTCTGAGGCGTTAGGAAGGCCCAGCTAAACAAGGTAATGTAACAATTTTCTTAAACATATGATAGCTCCGGCAGATGACTTGAAGGGAATGACTCGAACCTCTCATTTTAGGTAAAGTTCTAATTTAACGGTTTAAATGTAGATTTTCGGCAAGTATGAGGACTCTATTCAAATCCCAGAAGGCCGATGACCTAGCTGTTAGGGCCCTTTAAGCAACAAACAAAACAAATCCCGACTGGGAAACACGTAAAATAAGGGGAAAATTGCGATTACCCTCTGCTGATTCCCATTCAACTTGGCATGCCGTGACTAAAATTTTGGAAACTTCTTAACACATTTTTGGCATTTAATATTTCATGTTTGGTCAGCTTAGCCTCGGCAACTTCGGGCCGTAAGTTCACTTAGGGTGTTAACATATTTTCTAAAAGGAGTGCAAGTGTTTCGTCTCCTAGCCTCTTGTTCATGGCCAATCATGTTAAACCCTTCCTTTCTTTCTTTAAGACCATTTAGAATGGGCAGTCATTGCCCCTGTTTAAATTATAATTGTTTATAGACTGTGTGTAACAAAGTGTTGAGAAGAAGTGACTGTAAAGTTTGTCAGGCATTACTTTGTACGAAACTTACACATCTGAGAGGCTGAACTATAACTTTTGGAGCTCAAACTTCTAGGCTATGTAAATTAGTGTACCTGTTCAGAGCTAAAATGCTCATCCCTTGTATAATGTTGTATTGACAATTCTCTCTAGTTCCTGTACCTGATTTTTTGGAGTTTTAGTCCGCTAATGATTTCAGAGCTGACAAGCTCATTGTTATTCTATTTAACTGTTATGTGTTTCAAATCTTCTATCTATCAAATTCATTAAAAAGAGGAAAGAAATAACATTTCAAAATTTACTGCTTTGACTTACGTTCTAGCCAACGGCCGTAGCCGTGTTGAAACACCGGATCCCGTGAGATCTCCGAAGTTAAGCAACATTGGGCGTGGTCAGGAGTTGGATGGGTTCCCACGCGCTGTTGGTGGGGGGTAAGGGAATGGAGGAGCGGAAAGGAACTGGCCACCCTACCGCACGTAAACTTCGGCTCAGGAACACCTCTGCGGAGGTTCGGACCTGCCTTCGGGCAGAATAACCCTTACCTACCTACTTATGCTCTGGTCATTTCCTGATCCGCTCACTCACCCCGGCACCTTCTTACACCTCTGCGTTCCACGATATTCGCGGAATAATAATAATAATACATATTTTAAATATAAATATAATTAATATAATATAATAATACCATTATAGTAATTATTATTCATTATAATTATACCAGGTAATTAATTAATTATGATTATATTATAATGTTGCTTGAGTCATCAGTCCATAAACAGGTTTGATGTAGCATCCATGTCACCCTATCATGTGTTGACTGTTTCATTTCTACATAATTGCTGCATCCTACATCTGCTCTAATCTGCTTGTTATTTTCATACCTTGGTCTACGTCTACCGTTCTTACCCCTTACACTTCCCTCAGAAAGCAACTGCACAAGATCTGGGTGTCTTAAGATGTGTGTCCTATCATTCTATCTCTTCTTCTCGTTGAATTTAGCCACAATGATCTCCTCCCACCAATTCGATTCAGTATCGCTCCATTCGTGGTTCGATCTATCCATCTCACCTTCAGCAATCTGCTGTAACACATTTCAAAAGCTTCTATTTTCTATCTTTCTGACCGAGTATAATAATTTCGTGTGGCTATTTCTATCCGAGTGTAGCCCTTGTAAGGTAGACCCTCTGATGAGGGTGGGCGGCATCTCCCATGTGAAGGTAACTGCGTGTTATTGTGGTGGAGGATAGTGATGTGTGGTGTGTGAGTTGTAGGGATGTTGTAGTCAGCACAAACACCCAGCCCCCGGGTCAATGGAATTAACCAATGAATATTAAAATTCTCCAACCGCCGGGAATCGAACCCAGGGCCCTCTGAACCGAAGGCCAGTACGCTGACCATTCAGCCAACGAGTCGGACTCTCAGCAAGTTATCGTCCATGTTTCACTTCCATACAATGCCATGATCGAAACAAAACTCTTCAAAGACTTTTTTTCTAATTCCTATTATCAATGTTGGAAGTAAGCAAATTTCTTTTCTTAAGAAAGGCCTTCCTTGATTGTGCTAGCCTGCGTTTTATGTCCTCCATACTTCTGCCATCATTAATTATTTTACTAACCAAGTAAAAATATTCATCCACTTCCTTTAAGACTTCATTTCCCAGTCTAATAATACCTGCATCACCTCACTTCGTACGTCTGCACTTCATTACTTTTGTTTTGGACTTGTTTATTTTCATCTTGTACTCCTCACCCAAGGCTCCGTCCATACCAAACAGCAAATTCTCGAGATCTTCTTCAGTATCAGATAAAAGAATATAATCGGCAATCTCAGGGTTTTGATTTCCACTCCTTAGATAGTTATTCCCTTTACAAATTTTTCTTTGATTTCCTTTACTGCCTGTTCTATATAAACATTGCAAAGGAGGGGGGGACAAACTGCAGCCTTGCCTCTCCCCTTTCTGGATTGCTGCTTCTTTTACATAGCCTTCGATTCTTATTACTGCAGACTGACTTTAATACAGATTGTAGATAATTCATTTTACTCGGTACCTGATCCTGATCACCTTCAGAATCTCAAATAGCTTGGTCCAATGAACATTATAAAACGCCATGTATGTGAGCTTTCCCTTATTAATTCAATCCTCTAAGATCAGACGCAAAGTCGAGATTGCTTTACGTGTTCCTACATTTCTTCTGAAGCCAAATTGATCTTCTCCCAACTCAGTTTCTACTTGTCTTTCCATTCTTCTGTAAATAATAGACTACGTGTTAGAATTTTTCAGGTGTGAAATACTAAACTAATGGTGCGGTAGTTTTCACAGTTGTCATCACCGGCTTTCTTGGGAATAGGTATAGCGACATTCTGCCGAAAATCGGATGTCACTTCTCCTGTCCCATATATATTTTGCATACCGAATGGAATAACTTCGCCATGCTGGTTTCTCCTAAAGCAGTAATTAATTCAGAGAGAACGTCACCCATCCATGAGCTTGGTTCCTAGTCAGGTCTCCCAAATCTCTGTAGAATTCTGATCTCAAAACTGGGTCACCCATTTCGTCAGCATCCACAGCTTCTTCTTGTTCCAGAACCACATCACCCACGTCCTTACCTTGAAACAACTGTTGGATATGTTCCTGCCATCTTTCTGCCATGTCTTCCTTCCTTAGAAGTGGTTTACCATCTTACCTCTTAATATTCATACACCTAATTTTCCTTTCTCCGAAGGTTTCCATGATTTTCCAGAATGCAGCATCTGCTCTTCCTAGGACCATACTACTTTCATCATCCATGCACTTCTCCTTCAGCCATTCTTCCTTAGCTGCCCTGCACTTCCTATCCACTTCATTCATTAATCACCTGTATTCTTTTCTGCCCTATTCATTTTTTGCATTCTTGTATTTTCGTCGTTCATCGATCAGTGCCATCTGATTTTTGGCAGAATGTCGCTATACCTATTCCCAAAAAAGCCGGTGATGACAAGTGTGAAAACTACCGCACCATTAGTTTACTATCGCACGCCTGCAAAATTCTAATACGTATTATTCACAGAAGAATGGAAAGACAAGTTGAAACTGAGTTGGGAGAAGATCTTGAGTTTTCCATTGATTCTTAGTTGTTGTTCCTTTCTTCTTAACAACTCTTCAACAGCCCTACTGACCTCATTCTCCATGAGTGTCCATTCCTCTTCTACTGTGTTTCCTTCAGCCTTTCCATTTCTTCCTTACGCAACATGTCCCTCGAAACAATCCTTCACAGTCTTTTCTTTCAACTTGTCTAGATCCCATCTCACTGTATTCCTTCCCTTCTTCAATTTATTCAACTTCAAGTGGCATTTCATGACTACCAAGTTGTGATCAGAGTCCACCTCTGCTCCTGGGAAAGTTTTGCAATCCTACACCAGGTTTCTGAATCTCTGCCTAATCATAACGAAGTCTATTTGATACCTTCCAGTGTGTCCAGGTCTCGTCCATGTGTACAGCCGTCGTATGTAGTGTTTAAACCAAGTAATAGCAAGGACTAAATTGTGATCGGTGCAGAATTCAACCAGCCGACTTCCTCTTTTGTTCCTGTGTCCCAGTCCGAATTCTCCTACTGCATTACCTTCTTTCCTTGGTCCACCACTGCATTCCAGTCTCCCACCACAATTAGATTCTTGTCACATTTTACATATTGTATTAGATCTTCTATTTCTTCATGTATTCTTTCGATTTCCTCATCATCCGCTGAACTAGTAGGCATATAGACCTGCATTATTGTAATGGGTATTGGTTTGGTGTCGATCTTGTCAATAATAATTCTTTCACTATGCTGGTCGTAGTAGCTTACCCACTGCCCTATTTTCTTATTCATTATTAAATCAACTCCTGCATTTCCCCTGTTTGATTTTGTGCTGATAACTCTGTAGTCGCATGACCAAAAATCCTGTTCTTCCTGCCAATGTACTTCACTTATACCAACTAGATCTAACTTTAATCTATCCATCTCCCTTTTCAGATTATCTAACCTACCACAACGATTCAAACTTGTAACATTCCACGCTCCGACTCACAAAATGTTAGTACCAATCTTCCTGGTGATCGCTCCCTCTTGTGTCGTCCCCACCCGGAGATCCGAATGGGGGAATACATTACCTCCGGAATATTTTACCCGGGAGGAAGCCATCATCAGTACATCATTCATACAGAGAGAGCTGCATGTCCTCAGGAGTTAGTTACGGCTGTAGTTTCTTGTTGCTTTCAGCCGTGCATCAGTACCAACATAGCTAAGCCATGTTGAGTATTATTACAAGGCCATATCAGTCAATCATCTAGACTGCCGCCCTTGTAACTTCCGAAAAGCTGCCACCCCGCTTTCGATAGCCGCAAGGTCACATGGTTCGCAGGGGAGGTATATAATATGATATTAATAATATTAGAATATATTATTAACAAACATATTATTACTATTATTATTAGTAGTATTATTATTTTTAACATGCATTAGATTGCTATAGGCCTCCTAATACCACAATAATCATAAATTGTTATTAATGTTGAGAGACACCGAAGTAGCGAAATTTTGACTTGAAGGGGCTAATAACACGGGTCTTTCGTATACTAGCTTTTGTGAGTGTCAGTTGATTGGTCCGGAATTCAACCCCGCAACATTGATTACAGAAGGACCAACAATGCTACTCCGTTTGACTGTCTACCAAAATAATTTCATATAATTCTGAGACATTCACCGTAGTTACTAATACGATTACCTATCGTATATAGTACGCGAACCTTTTCTTGAGCCCTAGTTCCCATTCAGCAATATGGAGCTCAGGGCTCATGAAGAGGTTCGCGTACTATACTTACTTTTCAGTCAAGTGAGTTTGTTTGGAGTCTCTTCTCTGTTTCCTACTGCAATAAATTACGTTATAATTCAGATGACTGTATAAGAATAACAAACACTGACAATTAATATACGCGCTGATGTTAAAAGGTTATAACCGCCACTATAATTCACTTTTACATTACCTGTGAATTTTGAAGGTAGGTGTATCGATCTGTGTTGAGGAAACACATTTATCAACAGCCCATATATGGCTGGGGACTTATTGTCTAGTTTTCAGGTAACAGTCAAAAGCATGGCATTTATGACCTTTTAACAAAAACCTAGCGTCCTTATTTTGTAGCGTATCCGTTCTGGCACTTTAATATTGTCATAAGCAGCTCAAAACTAAGGTTGAACTAGGAACACCTAAGATTGTGTTAAATTTAGAAAACTATTCACCTCCTCTTTACATGAAATGCCCTGTATCTCAAGAAACTGCAAATGAGCCGACTAATATTCTTTTACATTTTTCGTCAACAAATCGCATATACAAAAATAAGTAAGCATCACTATTACTATCAATGGCTTAATCAAGTTGCAAACAAATTTATTTTTTATTTTATGCTAATGGTTTGCCGTTGCAGTAAAACATCGAAGGTTTTTCGGTGAGGCAAGGACGGGAAAGAGCTAGGATGGGGAAGGTACCAGATGTGGCCTTAAGGTACAATCCCAGCATTTGCCTGGCGTGAAAATGGGAAACCACGAAAAACCATCTTCAGGTCTGCTGACGGTGGGATTCGAACCCACCATCTGCCGAATGCAAGCTCACAGCTACACGACCCTAACCACACGGCCAACTCGCTCAATAAACCAAAATATTTTTCCAGTCAGACCTTGAAATCTAGGACTGGCTGTAGTGTTGGACAAATGTTTTCCCCTGAACTCCCATTCATTGTGAACACAATGCCATTAGCATACGGTAGAATTAGTTCAGCAATCGTACTCGTTTTCTTACAGTACCGGCAAAAAAATGCAGTATTTTGACATTCATATTTTCGACCATATATAGAGTAAATAATACCCATGATGCACAACAAACAGGAAACGGGTTCATTACTTTACCTGCTTGTGTATGAGTGGAGAGTTCAGCGTTGTTAATGTTTCGAACCTAGCAGTAAAATGGGACCAACAGTTTATGTGGAGACCGTAAATATTTTTATATATGAGATTGTATTTATAACAATGATTTACTTACGTCTGATTTCCAGTTCGTTCTTTCACCCAAACAAATATTCCAATGGAGAAGACGAAAGAATATTCATTAGATCTTAGGCAGGCAGTGATTGTGACTTTGAAGAAAAGCAATAGCCAAGCACAAGTTGCAAAAGACTTTGACCTTAATAATGAACTGTAAATGTTTAGAACATAGTTTACAACAACCGCGGAACACATTTAAATAAGCCTAGATCTGGTCGCCCTAGAATTGTTACCCCTGCTGTTGATAAATTCATTCCAAGGCAATGTGTTACCGATTCTCGTACGACGGCAGTAACTGTACGGAATAATTTATAAGACAATTATAATATAAAAATTGCCTTAACTACTATCAAACAGTACTTCAAATACCGAGGTTTAACGGACCGACGTCCGAGCAAGAACCCCTTGATTTTAGCAAAGAACAGGAAGTCCCGACTTGCCAAGAAATATGATGCCTGGGCGAACAAGGAATGCAAAGTGCTGTGGATCTCTGAGAATAAATTCAATATCTTCAACTAGAGTGGAAATCTCTTTGTCAGACATCCAGTCACACGCAATGATGTACGGTACCAAAAACCCACAGTAAAACATGGTGATCATGTAATGACTTGGGGCTGCTCTTCCAGAACTGAAGTTGGTACACTTGTAAAAACTGAAGGCATCATGTATCAATTTTTATATGCAGAATCATTGAACAACGTATGTCAAACAATGATGATGATGATGATGATGATGCTTGTTGTTTAAAGGGGCCTAACATCGAGGTCATCGGCCCCTAATGGTACGAAATGAAATAACAAGAAATGCAAATTCATCCACTGTACAAAATATATACAAAATGTCATGAAGAATGAATGGATGGACATGAACCCAACAAAAACAAAAACAAATAAAAATAAACAAACAAAAAACAGTGGATCAGACTCAAAAAGAAGGTAGTTAATTAAAGTATTACTGACCAAGGGACCATTTATAAAGCACAATGATGCTTGATGTCTGAAGGGGTGCTAAATTCACGTCTAAGGCCCCACAGAATGGTACATGTCGCGAGTAAAGTAGAACCATGGTATTTGTCATTTTGGGGTACTGATCAAAAGTAGCGAAGACTCACGGTGTTACACACAAGATGGTACCACTCACAAGTATTGCATTTCGTACAGGGAACGCAGACCTATGGTGTTTCTCACACAATGGCGCCACTCATAGCCAACGCAAACCGGTAAGGTTCCTCACCTAGGTGTACTAGTCACGGGCGCCGGTATTCCCGTGGTGTTCCTCACATAGTGGGTACCAATCACAGGCAACGCTGACCCACGGTGCCGCTCATATAGCTGTACAACTCACAGGCTACGCCCAGACCCGCGGTGTTGCTCACATGGGTACGACGCACGGGTACTGGAAACCACCAGACCAGGCTTTTTACTGCAACTATTCACAAACCTATTTCGTACCAATTTAGTGATACTACACGCAAGTACATGCAACCCATGGTGTTCCCCGCATGATGGTACGAATCAAGAGTAGTTTCATGGTTCTAATTCAATCATCCCTTGGTCGCCCCTTGTAGTCGCCTCTTACGACAGGCAGGGGATACCGCGGGTGTATTCTACATGTGCGTCCCCCACCCGCAGGGGGTAGTGTGTTTGGTCCACGAGAGGTATTTTATTTCTCTCAAGTCCGCCGGCAAGCCGGTTGGGACCCCCCTATCCGCCACCTGGGACGCGCCACGTGGGAGTATCACCTCTCCCCCTGCTACGCCCACGTAGCAGGTTCGTGGGTATGTCGAACAAAACATGCCTCGTGGCTGATTGTAACAGCATGACAATGATCCTAAACATACCTCCAACTTTGTCAGAACGTGTCTCAGCAAGAAGAGAGTCAGGGTTATTGATTGGCCAACTCAAAGCCTTGACTTAAACCCAATTGAACATCCATGAGGGGGACCCCAAAAGCGTATTAAATGCAAAATATGCACAAACAAGCAGGTATATTTCGAAGCTTTAAACGAAGAATGTTCCAAAAATTCCTGTCTCATGCCTTGATAAATTGGTGGACTCAAAATGGCTACCCGACTAAATATCAGATGATACGAAGTACATGTGAACTTCTGGAATGGTTTTCCTGCTTAGTTGTATGTATAAAAATATATATTATTTATGGTCTCAATTTATTACTATAGTATAATTATTTGTATTAGCCTATACGTTTATGTGTGTATGAATGTGATGGTTTGGTTGGGCGTAGAAATCGTCAAATTATTATTTATTTTGCTATGGGCTTTACGTCGCACCGACACAGATAGGTCTTATGGCGACGATGGGATAGGAAAGGCCTAGGAGTTGGAAGGAAGCGGCCGTGGCCTTAATTAAGGTACAGCCCCAGCATTTGCCTGGTGTGAAAATGGGAAACCACGGAAAACCATTTTCAGGGCTGCCGATAGTGGGATTCGAACCTACTATCTCCCGGATGCAAGCTCACAGCCGCGCGCCTCTACGCGCACGGCCAACTCGCCCGGTCGTCAAATTATTTGTGTTATAAAAGAACGCATTAAATTGATAAACAACGAGGCCAGGACAATTAAATCGTTTGTCAAAATACTTATGGCCGTCCTTCTATATTTTACTACGCAGCAAGCTACATTGTAGGCCGTCAAAGGAGCCTCATTCGAGATCGTCGCCTGTTAAGGAAATATTCATTTTTAGGGTTTTCACTTGACTCGGTTTCAGATAAATATTATTTTGGTACTGCCACGTCATTCCTATGAACACTTTATAAACAGCGCTTCAATTTGCTAGTTAGCACATATTCAACAGAGAATACTTTCAAACCAAACACACTGAGGATGCTTTTAACACAGTTCACAACTGTGTACGTGAAACCAAAAATATATTCAAGTATTTTTGTGTTTTCTACACTTAGGTTTCCTACCCTCATTATAAATTTCCGATTTCTCTTTTGTCCACAATTTTTCGCTTTTTGGTACCACTTGACTATTTTTAAAAATATCCTAAATTCCTGTCTCATGCTTTAAGAAATTGGTGGACTCAATTGCAGCAGTTGTACTGTACAAGCAAACGGCATCCCGAATAAATACTAGATGAAGAACTTGCTTATCAACATTATAAAAATGTCACAAACTAAGAAAACAGCTTAAAACACAAATATCACTGTTGTTGGCTGAATGGTCAGCATTGAGGCCTTCGGTTCAGAGGGTCCCGGGTTGGTCATTAAATGGGGCCAAATTCACATATACGACAGTTCACACACGCGATCCCACAGGTGGTGAGCGATCAGCGGGCCTACCCCTACTGAGAGGCCTCAAATTCAATTCCAGTGAAGAATTTAACCTCTGAACTACAGTGACTTGCATAATTATTCGGACAGACATGATTTATTACATTTGCTTTTGTATTAGTCATTTCAGTAATAATAAAGCACTGATATAAATTGAATACAAGTTTCTGCAAGGAACATAAAAACTAAACGTCATCAATCTTCTAATGAATAATGTCAATGAACACATAATAATTAAAAAACAAAATCAAAACAAAACCAATATTGCACAAAATTATTCGGTCACTTTCCTTTTTACTTATGACGCTAAAGGTTCAGAGTCTGGTGGGCTTCCCTTTAATTTTAATTACATCCCTGAGTCGACTTAGCATGCTCTCCACTAATTTCCGAGTGTAATCGGGAGATATCTTCTGCCACTCTTCTTGAAGCCGGTTTTTCAGCTGTTCTCTAGATGTGATTGTTGTTTTTCTTATTTCTTTACCAAGTTTGTCCTAAGGATCCTCAATCACATTCAAGCCTGGAGATTAAGGGGGAGGATGAAACACCTTTGGGCAATTAAACAATAACCACATCCTTACATTTCAGACCATATGTTTTGGGTCGTTATCTTGATAAAATGTAAAATGTAAAATGTTCACCAACCCCCATATTTTCGGCTCTCTTTTTCATGTTGTCTCTCAGTATTCTAAGGTATTGAAAGTAGTCTATTTTACCCTCAATAAAAACCAGTTCACCAACTCCATTCGTCGATATGCACCCCCACACTATTACATGTCCACCGCCATCCTTCACAGTTCTTTCAGATTTTTCTCTCGAAGCTCAGTATTAGGACGCCGTCAATCTGTTATCCTCTGATCAGACTGTAATACGTTAAATTTACTCTCATCAACAAATATAACGTCATTCCACCACTCATTGTCTTCTCTAACATGCTCTTTCGCAAACAGCATTCTCTTTCTTTGATTTATTTGATTTATGAAGTACTTTCTTCTTGCAATACGGCCGTGAAAGTTACCTCTTCTGAGCACTCTCCGTGTTGATTCGGGATGCACATTCTTTCAGGTGTCTGCGTCAATCTCCGTAACGAGTTTTGGAGCACTAAACTTGCATTCCTTTTTTTGTTTTTCTTATGATATAACACACTTCTCTCAGAGAAAATGTTCTTGGACGCCTCGTATGCGGTAGATGGTCAATTCTATATTCCTCCCGGAATCTTGTGATAATATCAGAGTCTGTACTTCTCTTCATTGGTAACATTTTAGCAATATTGAACGACATATTTTACCTTTAGCATGGTGAAAAATTACTAGCTGCCGCTGTTCGATTGTGCTCTCTCTTCCTCTGCGGCCCATTTTCTGTTAAGTTGTACACAGTACTCTAACTCATTGAATGTTTACGTTCATACTATCCATGGATCTTCTACACACGACTTCTGCATGCCAACTGACTTGTGTCGGAATAATTTTGTTGAAGCACGTTAACTGCGTTCCGAGGTTCCAGGGTCACCGGTTCTCTCCCGTTTTTTCAAAGTACACATTTCAACGCCGTGTTGAATCTGTCAAACTGGGTTCTGTCAGAAACTAGTTTGCGTGTACAATATTCTCTCTGAAACAAAGGGCCAGTGTGTAACAAAGGCTATAATTAACGTGTCCGAATAATTATGTGAGTCACTGTAATTGCTCACTCACGCAGGAATGTGGTGGAGTGGGAACGCGGAGGAACGCCGTTATCCCACAGGTTTTGAGCAAAGGTACTTAATTTTGTACTTTTAAAAGTCTGAAGATAAGGAAGATTAATTTTTCACACAATAAATAATTAACTAATTTATTTTGTGAACTGGAAAACGTCAGTATTTAACTGATTTATAATTAAATAATTAAACTAATGAATTTAATAAAACGGTTCTGAAGTGACTTGTTAGTGACTTCCGAATTCCGATACAATAAACTACGATTATCTCTTCTCATTCTGTAATTTGGTAACATTACTAACTCAAGGTCGCGGTGGCCTGCAAGTCTCACCCCCACTCCTTCCACGCACGTCAACAACACGCAGTCAGTCAGCCACGTTCAGTAGTTGAGTGAGCAGTGTGTATAGTCCGCGAAACGTTTAGTGATAGTTGGTTTTATGGGAGTGGGGAGTGAGAGGGAGCTACGCCGGTTCCGGTTATACTGCCAACTAAATGGAAATGAAATCTGAATTGGATCGATAGTACGAACGATCGATATGAATTTTCTAAACGTTTATTATCTTAAAGCAACAACTGTGTCACATACATATTATATAACATTATATAACATTTCTCGATGTGAATCTTGTTCATAGAATGAATTCTACATTTTGGCTTTGCTGTGTAAACAATAACAGTATTAATACGTAAAGTATACGCCAGATGTCTCACGACGATTCATAGTTTTTGTGTCAAAAGTTGAAAACACGAATCTAGAAGATAACCGAGGTCTACCGCTTCCGCACTAGGGAGCTGAAGTATCACTAAAAGTTTCGAGCCGGACTGAGTGGCTCAGACGGTTGAGGCGCTGGCCTTCTGACCCCAACTTGGCAGAATCGATCCTGGTTCAGTCTGGTGGTATTTGAAGGTGCTCAAATATGTCAGCCTCGTGTCGGTAGTTTTACTGGCACGTAAAAAGAACTCCTGCGGGACTAAATTCCGGCAGCTCCGCGTCTCCGAAAACCGTAAAAGTAGTTAGTGGGAAGTAAAGCAAATAACATTATTGCTATTAAAAGTTTCGCCTATTATAATTACTGTGTAGTTGCGCAATGCGTAGTTTTGATGTGCGTCTTATGTCGTTTTTCTCGCGTGAAACCATCCTTTATTCATCAAACAAAACTCACTTCGAATCTCTTTCAGACACTGCATCACTTCATCTAAAATCACACATGGTGGACAGACAGAATGAGGATACTGATGGTTCTATGAAGTTATTAGACATCCCCATCTAGTAGCGCACAACGGCCTAAAATTTGGCTAGATGGAAATCTGGGTTGCCAATTATATAGCATTCTTAGTTAGCAGTATTAAAAAAAGGAATAATATGAAGTAATGTTTTATGGGCCTGATAAATCAGCTAAGCTGACTTCGCTGAGATTACAGAACACTGAAGCACGAGTAATTCAGTACTCATTTAGCGCAGAAAAGCATGAAACAATGGAAATTGTTGTATGATACCATGAACGCATCGTATTTTAACTCGGCCCCTAATGTATGTAGGTCTATTATATAGCAGAAAATTGCTGGCGGTACTCTAATCATTTTAATATGTTGGAACTCTAAAAGTTAAATGGCGTTGATCTAGGTGTTGGACTATGTTGCAGATACAGTGCCGTTAAAATTATCGATCATGTCCCCCCCCCCCCAAAAAAAAGAAGTGTCTGAATATATTTCAGTTTTGATAGATGAATCCACAAGTTTACAGAACAAATCAACGTTCTTACTTAATTTGAAATGTGAGACTGACAAGGAAATTCCTCTCCATTTTTGTTTTTGGACCTAATTGGACTTCCGTATCAAAAATCATATGATCTATTAGTGTGTTTGTTTCGTTAAACATGAATCTGATGATAACTACATTTGCTGCTGAGGGAGGGAGGGAGGGAGGGAGGGAGTCAGTCAGTCAGTCAGTCAGTCAGTCAGTCAGTCAGTCAGTCAGTCAGTCAGTCAGTCAGTCAGTCAGTCAGTCAGTCAGTCAGTCAGTCAGTCAGTCAGTCAGTCAGTCAGTCAGTCAGTCAGTCAGTCAGTCAGTCAGTCAGTCAGTCAGTCAGTCAGTCAGTCAGTCAGTCAGTCAGTCAGTCAGTCAGTCAGTCAGTCAGTCAGTCAGTCAGTCAGTCAGTCAGTCAGTCAGTCAGTCAGTCAGTCAGTCAGTCAGTCAGTCAGTCAGTCAGTCAGTCAGTCAGTCAGTCAGTCAGTCAGTCAGTCAGTCAGTCAGTCAGTCAGTCAGTCAGTCAGTCAGTCAGTCAGTCAGTCAGTCAGTCAGTCAGTCAGTCAGTCAGTCAGTCAGTCAGTCAGTCAGTCAGTCAGTCAGTCAGTCAGTCAGTCAGTCAGTCAGTCAGTCAGTCAGTCAGTCAGTCAGTCAGTCAGTCAGTCAGTCAGTCAGTCAGTCAGTCAGTCAGTCAGTCAGTCAGTCAGTCAGTCAGTCAGTCAGTCAGTCAGTCAGTCAGTCAGTCAGTCAGTCAGTCAGTCAGTCAGTCAGTCAGTCAGTCAGTCAGTCAGTCAGTCAGTCAGTCAGTCAGTCAGTCAGTCAGTCAGTCAGTCAGTCAGTCAGTCAGTCAGTCAGTCAGTCAGTCAGTCAGTCAGTCAGTCAGTCAGTCAGTCAGTCAGTCAGTCAGTCAGTCAGTCAGTCAGTCAGTCAGTCAGTCAGTCAGTCAGTCAGTCAGTCAGTCAGTCAGTCAGTCAGTCAGTCAGTCAGTCAGTCAGTCAGTCAGTCAGTCAGTCAGTCAGTCAGTCAGTCAGTCAGTCAGTCAGTCAGTCAGTCAGTCAGTCAGTCAGTCAGTCAGTCAGTCAGTCAGTCAGTCAGTCAGTCAGTCAGTCAGTCAGTCAGTCAGTCAGTCAGTCAGTCAGTCAGTCAGTCAGTCAGTCAGTCAGTCAGTCAGTCAGTCAGTCAGTCAGTCAGTCAGTCAGTCAGTCAGTCAGTCAGTCAGTCAGTCAGTCAGTCAGTCAGTCAGTCAGTCAGTCAGTCAGTCAGTCAGTCAGTCAGTCAGTCAGTCAGTCAGTCAGTCAGTCAGTCAGTCAGTCAGTCAGTCAGTCAGTCAGTCAGTCAGTCAGTCAGTCAGTCAGTCAGTCAGTCAGTCAGTCAGTCAGTCAGTCAGTCAGTCAGTCAGTCAGTCAGTCAGTCAGTCAGTCAGTCAGTCAGTCAGTCAGTCAGTCAGTCAGTCAGTCAGTCAGTCAGTCAGTCAGTCAGTCAGTCAGTCAGTCAGTCAGTCAGTCAGTCAGTCAGTCAGTCAGTCAGTCAGTCAGTCAGTCAGTCAGTCAGTCAGTCAGTCAGTCAGTCAGTCAGTCAGTCAGTCAGTCAGTCAGTCAGTCAGTCAGTCAGTCAGTCAGTCAGTCAGTCAGTCAGTCAGTCAGTCAGTCAGTCAGTCAGTCAGTCAGTCAGTCAGTGATCTGGATTTCGGACTGTAACCCAGGTGACAAATTACCCATCAATTATTCACCTAGTCTTTCCTTGAGTGATTTCAAAGAACTTGAAAATTTATCGAAAATTGCCTTCGATAAATTATCCCAGTTCCTAATTAGGAAAAAATTGGAGTAACATAGAATGTGAGGAGTAGGTATACGAATGTCACTGTATGTAGCACCGGTTTGAATTGGCAAGTAATGACACAGTTGATGAAGTACGTGGCAGTAACCACTTTCAAATATTTATAGACAAACTGCACAGACTATACAGCAGATCTCCCATAAATCAACGAGTCTTGTCTGAAGGAGCTGCTATATTAGACCGCACAATCAACAAAATAGGACGAGTTCTACGTACAAGGTGGATCGCGAGTTATTTTACAACAGAGTCGCAGTTTTGCATTACTATAGTTCATTGCTCCTTCATTTCAAAAACTCTCATGATAACAGAAGTAAAAGTATAAATATCATACAAGAAGTTTTATTCTAAACTAGATCTTGCGATCATGTACGACGTCACATCAAACTCAGAGTCTGCAGGAGAGGAGCACAACAGTAATATATACTGACAAATTAGTAAGGAGAGGCATTAGACTTATAGAATACTTAAAAGTAAGGAACAAAATGTCCAGAAGCTAATGTTGCAATCGGAGAAGGGAGATTTTGTTCAATTCCACTAATAGGCAATCCAAGTTTATCCTCAATCAACCATCTGCAATTGTACTCAGGTTAGTAAATAACTTGAAAAAGCTGGCTTTTGAAACTATATCAAGCCATGAACCTAATTTAAAGAGAAATATGGCAAGGTCAACACATCAGGACGCGAGCGGCCAAAGAAATCATGATTAGGAATCTCTTTTATGGCACTTGATCATGACCAAGTGGCTTTGAAACCTCCTGCTTGCGTAAAACAAGAGAACTGGGAGGAAAACCAAATGAAATAAAAATAAGTTTACAGATTATTTGTAAGACAGATCTCGAATCCCCAAAGACTATTTTATGAACTGAAATGTCGTATGGCTTTTAGTGCCGGGATATCCCAGGACGGGTTCGGCTCGCCAGGTGCAGGTCTTTCTATTTGACGCCTGTCGGCGACCTGCGCGTCGTGATGAGGATGAAATGATGATGAAGACAACACATACACCCAGCCCCCAGGCCATTGGAATTAACCAATTAAGGTTAAAATCCCCGACCCGGCCGGGAATCGAACCCGGGACCCTCTGAACCGAAGGCCAGTACGCTGACCGTTAAGCCAACGAGATTTTATGAACTGAAATAAGTTCGTTCCGTGCAGCTCAGCTGAATGTGAAAAGGGATTTGGTCACATGGTCAACACATTGAAACTAATCAGAACCAGTTTAACAATCCTTCGGGTGTCATCTTTCATGTTCATTAATGCAAGATCCAGCTCTGCGTAAATGGAACCCTACACTGTACAGGCTATCACTTCCTGGTTGAGGAAACATCGACCAGCTGACGACGCACGTACAAGAGTAGCGAAGCCAACACAGACTGATTTAGAACAAAACTAAGACAATGTTTGTGCAAAGATTCTTTAGACATGCGAGTTTTAGTGATTCTATATTCTGTATGATTTTATTTTTATAATGCTTCCGCGTTCCATCTTTAGTATTGATTGTAGGCCAACTGTATGTAAAGTTTTAGGTTAAAGAGTAAAGCTCTCTGTAATTAGTTCCATTTAAATTCAGTAACATGAATTTGTAAAACAAAACAAAAACAAAAAGAGAAATAAAAATATGTTTGCATTATTTACGTATCGCTGTAATTGAATTTTGTAATTTTTAAAACTGATGAGATAAATCACACTTTCATTAACGTATTACATTTTATATCAGTCATTGTTCTTAATTAGTAATGAAGATCTACAGCATGTTTCCAGTCATTGGGCTGAGTCAGGAATGGAATGAATGAAGCCCCCATTTAGCGGCGAGGATAGGAATTGAGTGAATTGGCTGCCGAAGCCTGTCGCACTCCTCTGGTGAAATGATTTATGACGGACAGATGAAATGAAATGATACTGGAGAGAGTTGCTGGAATTAGTGATGACAGAGAAAACCTGTCCTGCCTCCGCTTTGCCCAGCACAAATCTCACACGGAGTGATCGGGATATTAACCATGGAAACAGCGGTGAGAGACTGGCGCGCTGCCGTCTGAGCCACGGAGGCTCTCATTCTAGTAATAAAGACGTTAAATGATACTGTATTTTTACACCAATTTAATTGTTTTATAATGTACAGTAAATAACAATAATATGAGATAATCAGAACAAGATAACATTCACATACTGTTTGATAAGAATAATTTATAAATAGTTTTCGGTGCATCACCATTCAAACCATAATAATATTAGCAATACAGTAGTAATACAAATACTCCAAAGTCGTATCGTATTTTTTTATTTAAATCACACACAAAAGCCCTCAAAAATCGCCATTTTCTTCTGAGTTGTGAAACGTTTTACGGGGGAGGATCTTCGGGGTTCCCCACTCTTCTGGAAGCTATACCCCCCCCCTTTTTTTTTTTTTTTTGCTATTGGCTTTAGGTCACACCGACACAGATAGGTCTTACGGCAACGATGGAACAGGAAAGGGCTAGGAATGGAAAGGAAGTGGACGTGGCCTTAATTAAGGTACAGCCTCAGCATTTGCCTGGTGTGAAAATGGGAAACCACGGAAAACCATCTTCAGGGCTGCCGATAGTGGGGTTCGAACCCACTATCTCTCGAATACTGGATACTGGCAGCACTTAAGCGACTGCAGCTATCGAGCCCGGTAGGAAGCTATTCCATAAATTCCGGTATACAACGTTCCCAGGAAGCTAAATTTACCACTACGCCACTGTCATTCAATCTCGTAAGATGAGAACTGTCTCGTAAGAGAGGCAGCGGACCCGATCGCGGAAATCAGCTGTACGACTGACAGTGTAGTGACTCTGACCACGTGCTTGTCCAGTATCTTGCGACTTTATGGCTGGGCACGAGACACCTCATCAGCCCAAGGCCCGCTATGGGATGCACGTTAGTTGTCTTAAGTGGTAAAGTACGGTATTCTCAATAATAATAATAATAATAATAATAATAATAATAATAATAATAATAATAATAATAATAATAATAATATTTTTACGTCCCACTAACTACTCTTTTACGATTTTCTGAGATTGAGGGATGCCGGAATATTTCCCGCAGGAGATATTCTACGAGCCAGGAAATCTACCGACACGAGGCTGGCATATTTGACACCTTCGAATTCCACCAGACTGAGCCAGGATCGAACCTGCCAAGTTCAAATCAGAAGGCCAGCGCTTCAACCGTCTGAGCCACTCAGTCCGGCGTATTCTCAATCGAAGGTTGGACAACGCAGTCAGGGAGGACATCGATAGCGATACAGGTACGCTCTAAAGTGACATCGGCAATTGGGAGGATGCGGCTTATGTTACAACGTATTGGCCACGTGGGTCCACAACATTTTGGACAACAGTGACGACGGCACGAGTCCAATAAAGGAGATCGTTCAAAAGAGCAAGAAAACCAGAAGAAATAACCGCCAGCATTGTACAGAACTCGCTGTTCCAGAATTGATCTCTTCATGCCTATAAGAGCCTGTAATCTGCTGGACTGACGCATCTGAAGACAAGCGTTATACTCGCCAGCGAGTGAAAAATGTGATGAAACCTGGGGAAACTACACATAAAAGTATCACATTTTTCACCACAATATGAATTTATGCACTCTTTCCTAAAACTTAAAACTTAAAAGACATGATTAAGTGTAGAAATCAAGCAAAGTCCGCTCCATTTCGTGAAGAAACTTGCGTTAACAGTGACGGCGTGAAGAAGGCAACTAGTAACGCAATAAGGCAGTTTCATGGCAACTGGTTTATTTTTTGACAGTTTCATTTGGAAGTACAATGTGGCTAATCTTGTGACACGTGCACAAGAGACAAAACCACCAAGTTATGGTCGTGGCTCTGATCATAGAGTGTTGGCTTTCTGAAGCAAATACGCCAGACTCGATTCGAAAGATTTACTGGTACTTAAAAAAAATACTGCAGGGCAAAATTTCCGTTAGTTCAGTGTTCCCTTAAATCGTAAAAATATTTCGTGGGATGTAAAAGCAATGCAAAACTTATAACAATATATCAACTTAAGCCTCATCCTGCGCTGTGTATGGAGGTATATGAAGTCCGTGTGCTATAAGCAGCGAGACAGGAAGGATCCTTACAGCATGTGACACTTGAGCCTTGGAAAACGAAACTATCTCACAAACTCGAATTTCAGAGTGGTAGTAATCAGATTCATGCTATCAAATAAAAAATTATCTGAATGGTGCAACTTTCTAGTTCCGTTTCGGAGCCTGACTCACTGTGTTCGTTGGTTAAAAGTAAAGTGCTCCTCAATTTTCGAAGAGAAAAACCATGGTGAATCGTGTGTGTTAATTTTTGGAATGTTCTAGTGTCATATCTATCTTTTTCATCACCGCATACATGAAAAAGATGTAATTCCTTTTTCCTGGAAATTCCTTTAAAGCTAAATATTGTGTGTGTAGCGTCGGTTGCATTCAGTAAGTCCAGGTGAAGTGGAGTACCAATGGTCGTGTTTGCCTTTGGTCTGTTGAGAGCCCTCAAAAACATTATTAATTCACCCACATATAGAGATCATGTACAAAGAGTACAGGCACGGTAGAGTCTGTTTTCTATAACCGCTCAATTAACATGCATTCCTTCACGAGACTGACACGTGTTATTCTCCGTGTGCAATAAATAATTAAACCTTAGATTCGCTATTCATGAAAGTTCATTAAATATTTACTAACAAATTATTATAGAAGTAGGTTATAGCGCACTATTTTAATGTATGGCAAATTCAGTATCTGATAGGTAACATTAAGAAAGGACAGGAGTAGAAAGAAATAAACAATGAAGTTACAGAAGGAAGTAAACGAGCGAAAAGAATTATGTACGCAGGAAGTTTTAAATAACTGCATCGGTAGGAAAGATAGATGCTTCATCAACAACTTTTGAGTATATTCTCGGAAGGATGTAAAGTTCCTAGTTGAGAAAACCTGTATGATAAGTAGAATATAATATGTATGTGCACTTTAATACTAATGTTATTTGCTTTACGTCGCACTAACTACTGTGCTTGTACGGCTTTCTAAAACGCTGAGGTGCCTGGATTTTGTCCCGCAGATCAATCTACCGGCACGATGCTGACGTATTTGAGTACCTTCAAACACCACCTTAAGAGTGATGGAACCCACCAATCTGAGCTCAGAAGGTCAGCGTTCAACCACCTGGGCTACTCAGCCTGGCTGTATATATTTTTGTGTTTGCTTGTTTGGGAAGTTTTCAGCCAGGAGGCTGGTCGAATCATAATCAGCTAAGTCATCAGCTGTAACATACATTCTAGGCTTCACTGAAGAGGCATATTAGAGAAATGAAATATTTTCAGTTGTTTCACTCACACAACCAGAAGGTGCTATTATATATTAGTCTACTAAACCCGCTGAAATGCCCACAGCAGCCGGCTTTACAAACAACAATTTCACACCATGCATCAAAGGCTGTATAAGGAATGACATAAGTATCATCACTTATACCATACCTCAGTCGCATTCATAATGCCAAAGCTAAGAATGAGACAGAGTAAGACAGGTTAATGAAAATGACAAATCGTCGTTGCGCCTAGAAAAACCGTTATGTGATAACATTTCAATTTAGAACTCTGACCAGAAAGGTTCCGTCATCTAAGTCCCAGAACTGTAGGAAACTATAGCAACGAGTTTTCGTTCTGTAATACATGTGCTGCGGGTGAGTATGAATACAATATAGTGTTGTTGGCGATTGTACAGTTCATCTTGCAAGGTGTAGTTATCGAACGACTATCATCTCTTGTTCCTCTATTGATGTTTTATTACCTCAGTGATAATATTGTAATTGTACCGGGAGGTACACCTCACCCCGTACATTTAAATGAAGCGCCTTGAAGAACACTATCTAATACAAAGTTTGCAACAACTATTTCAAGAAATTTGGATTTTTCTCCATAGCTATTTCTATTAAAAACTGATGTCATGTACTCTGGTGTCAAGTGGAACTACTAAACCTTTAAAGAAATTATGTATTTATAGGTTTTCTAAACTGAATCGATTATTCTTTGTTTTGATATTTCTAAAGTTGCAACACTTCTAGCTCTTCTCGCCAACTTGGGATCTCAACCAATAGAAAAATGCATGTATTTATTTTTCTGCCAATCACAAGCTTCTTGTATATTTTCAATTGTCCAATAAAATGAGAGGGTGTGTCTGGTCTTAGTCCAGAGCCTTCTCGAATCTTCCTGTCGGATATAAAAGCTGACCCTTTTTCGAGTTAACTTTTCTTATTGATCGCCTTGTTACTCAGTGTATGTGTTAAGAGAGGAGGCGGGGACCTAATTCATCGGCAAGCAGAACATCAGCTAAGGTAATGGCCACCATTTTTCTAACTCAGTAGTTATCTCTGCAAGCTAACCCGAGGGTAAGTTTTCCTATCTTTAATAATGTTACCGTAAATTTCCTAAAATGTAAACTTTTCTTTCTTCTCATGTAAATGTTGTAAGTCAACAGTACTTGACTGAAATCCGGGGATAGAGAGTGCATTACCCTCTCGAATTCCCCTTCAATTTAATTTGGAGGTGACTACGATTTTGTAACTGTTTTCACTATTGTAAATTGTAACTTATCTTCTCCAACTAGTCACCTTAGTAGTTTGTGTTTAGTCTCTGTATCGTCGGGCCACAAGCCCAAGTAGGGTTTTAGTCTTTGATTTTAAGGAGCGCAAGTTTACGCCTCCATACATTATTTTTGGGTCAGTAATTGAACCTGTTGCTTTCCTCAACAACAACTTTTGAGTATATTCTCGGAAGGATGTAAAGTTCCTAGTTGAGAAAACCTGTATGATAAGTAGAATATGTATGTGCACTTTTATACTAATGTTATTTGCTTTACTCCTGTATTATTTCTTCTATGTAGAATTAAAAACACCTAATACGGCCTTGTTAAGTGTAGGTTGTGCCTAGAGAGGCCGGGAAGTGTAAATTTTGTTAAGCAAAGACGGTCTAATCACAAATGTAAAAGTTAAATGTTGCCTTGAGTAGGCGGTAAGGGTATTGGAGTGGAGTCTCCTAGGTAAAATTACAGAGCGTTGAGGCTCTTTCTTGTAATGTAAAAGAGATTTGTGTGAATATTGAATGGTGCCTTTGGAAGGCCGTAACTTATATCTTTTGGAGCAAAAGGTGCTCTTTAAAATCGTGTGATTTAAATCGGGAGATTAGTCTCCTTAGGTATCAAACTAGGCGCAAATGTTGTGATTTGTGGACTTTGTATATTGGGAGCTTGAAGCTCAAATTGTAGCTGATCATTTCTTGGTTATTCTTTTTATACATTGTACCAAACTAGCTCTGTACCTGAAATCTTGTTCTGTCGCCAAGCGAATTGTTGTGTTAAAATGTAATATCTGAAAAGAAATAAAAAATATAACCTTCATTTTTAAAGTTTCAAATTGATATTTGACTATCGTAGATAGACCCATTCAAACCAGCACCTTCTTTCACCTGTCAGTTCCACGCAAACACGGTAATTGAAATGGTCAACCAGAAATAGGGAATACACAAGAAGGGTGCAAAAGAGACATTCCAGGTTCGACGACGAAATACATATATAGGAAATATTAATAGCATCCATTCCAAGGACAGGAGCGGCATTTTCCTACCCCATGGTCAGTTGAAAAAAAGAATGAGTATTCATAAGACTGGAAAGCCCAACAACGAACCTACATCCTACAGGCCAATAAGTCTCTTAAATCACCTCGGTAAAATTCTAGAACGTATTATTTATAACAGGCTACTATCTAATGTCCCCTTTCATAACAAAATTCCGCCTCAAGAATTTGGCTTCCATACAGGGCATTCTACTATACAACAGCTCATTAAAATAGAGAACTCCATTACTAAAACCCTTAACACTAAAAGAGGAAGGGGCATAATTTATCTCGATATAGCACAGGCCTTTGACAGACTATGGCATGCTGCCTACTCCGCCCATGGTCTACAACCTTATCTGTGGACAATCATTGACAACTACCTTCCACAACGGAAGTTCTATACGGAAACTGAGGGCGAAAAATCTTCTTTTCGCCCCATCACACCTGGGGTTCCACAAGGCAGTATTTTGACATCTACCTGTATCTCCATTATACTGCCGACACTCCATCTACTCTTAAGACTGAATTAGCATTATATGCTGATGGCACCGCTTTAACGGCTGAATAATTTATGCCCAAAACAGTACAAGATCTCCAAGAGGCATTAGATCATCTTCAGACCTGTTGCACTATGTGGCGGGTGAAATTTCATCTCTCAAAATCTAAAGCAGTTTATTACACCCTACGGTGCGAACGGAAACCCACTACGACACTTTCTATTCCTTAATCACCCAATCCATTGGAGCAATGAGGAAAATTAGTTACTTTAGATCGTACATTGACTTCAAGATCACATTTCCAAGACATACTTCTTAAATCCAAATAAGCATTTGCAGCCCTTTATTATCTTTTGGCCAGAAACTCAAAATTAAGTACTGCGAATAAATTATTAACATATAAAACCCTAATATCCTCAATCACACTCTACGCTCCAACTGTATGGGGTACAGCAAAGCCATGCTACATACAGTGGCTTCGAGTCCTTAAAAACAAAATATTACGCATGATCGCTGACGTGCCCTACTACTGTACACCTCAAACAAAACCATACACAACACACTACAAATGCCTACAATACGGCAACAAATCATTTCCACTGCCCAACATATACAGGGTGTTAGGTGTATACGTGCAGATATTTCTTGTAGCAATAGAGAACGATGTGACGAACCACTATATATCAAACTTTTAGTAATCAGCGGAAGTTATTTTCGAAAGCAAAGGGGTACGATGTTTTTAGAATAGGTAGTATGCCTTGTTCTGTGAATGAATAGCTTTCCGTTGATAACAGGCAAGTCACGCGCCACCCGTGCCAAACCGGTTTCTGTTTATGTTTCAGAGCAAATGTACTACTGTAACGAGATGTTACGTAATATACTTGCCAAACTGGTTTTATGTTTACGAGCAACTGAACTACGATAACAGCTGAAGGCTGCTACCGGTGTACGTACCTACATTTCGTGCTTCCTGCCGGGCTGTATGGCTCAGACGGTTGAGGTGGTGGCCTTTTTACTCCAACATCGCAGGTTCGAACCTGGCCCAGTCCGGTGGTATTTGAATGTGCTCAAATACGTCACACTCGTGCCGGTAGATTTAGTGACACGTAAATAGAACCCCTGCGAGACCTCATCGTCTCCGAAAACCGTAAACGTAACGCAAATACCATTATCATTATTATTATTATTATTATTATTATTATTATTATTATTATTAGTATTATTATTACTATTATTTACTACTCGCCAATAATGTCTGCCCAGAAAATACTTCTCATCGTTTATAACTATGGATCTCGACAGTTGTATAATGTCCTAAATATGATGATTTTCAAAATTGGCTTTACGTCGCACCGACACAGATAGGTCTTATGGTGACGATGGGGCAGAAAAGGTGTAGAAGTGAGAAGGAAGCGTTCGTGGCCTTAATAAAGGTTCAGCTCCAGCATTTTCCTGATGTGAAAATGGGAAACCACGGAGAACCATCTTCAGGGCTGTCGACAGTGGAGTTCGAACCCAGTATCTCCCCAATGAAAGTTCACAATTTCGCGCCCCTAACCGCACGACCAACGTATTCCAAGCTCTAATGCCGGGCTGAGTACCTCGGACGATAGTTCGCTGGTATTCTGATCCCATCTTGGCAGGTTCGATGGAGGCTCAATTCGGGGGTATTTGAAGGTGCTGAAATACGCCAGTTTCGTGTCTGTAGATTTACTTGCATTAAAAAAAGTCCTGCGATACAACATTCCGGCGCCTCGGCGTCTCCAAAATCCGTCAAAGTAATTATTAGGACGTAAAAAATTACATTATTATTTCGTGCTTACAAACGAAAAGCATGTGTGTAATGGTAAAATAAAGTATAACGTACTGCTTCCTTTGCAGTGCTTAATAAATTTATCAAAATAAAAGTGGCCAGTCTGAGTTGCTCAGACGGTTAAAGCACTGGTTTCTTGGTTCCAACTTAGCAGGCTCGATCTTGGGTCAATCCGGTGGTATTCGAAGGTGTCGGTAGATTTACTGGCACGTAAAAAGAACTCCTGTGGGACTAAATTACAGCGCCTCCAAAACAGTACGAGTAGTTAGTGGAACGTAAAGCAAATAACATTACCGGTATTATTATTATTATTATTATTATTATTATTATTCAGTCTTATTATTATTGCTACTACTCATATTGAACTACTTCTTATTACTCTTTTCCTCGTCTGATTATTATTATTATTATTATTATTATTATTATTATTATTATTATTATTATTATTATTATTCACCTGTTCATATTTTCGTCTTATTCCTCTTTTTACTCTCCTTGTAAGTCGTATACTTGTTATTCATATTTGATATTTTGTTATTAATATTATTGTTATTTTTATTATTTAGATTTAGTTTATTTCGTTTATTTATAACTTCTCTTTAGCTTCACGTGACACAATACATTTTCCGTCTTTAATTCACCTTTTGTGTCGGTGAACATCTATGTTTCTGTCTGTGCTTCAAGACAGTGTTGCAAGATCTGTGTTTGTTTTCCCAGCCCGGATTGCGTTTCGTTTCTCATGTGTCACAATTACATCTTACGTTCTGTTACATGTTTAAGTTTGACCTTGAGATACATCACCTTTAATCTGCTCTGTAGCCTTTAAGAGTGTAGCATGGTCAATGACCTCAGTGCTTGTTTTGTTCACATAACTGGACTAAGAACTCGTCTCAATCGGCCCAGCAAGTTCAAGGCCAACCACTTCTCTCTGTTTGTTTGTTTATTTACCAATGTATGTATGTATGTCAACATTGTACCATGAAAATTTACTCAATAAACGGGGTGTTTGGGGGGACCTCTGTCCTGGGTGGGGTGCTCTGCGGACCTCCTCTGGGGTCCGTGTTGTTGCTGCGGTTATCTCTCTGCGCGGTCAGGTATTTACTAACAGGGCCGATGACCTCGATGTTAGGCCCCTTTAAACAACAAGCATATTTACTAACGTATTCAATTCAATTTATTGTATGTACAAGACATACGTCCAACTTGAATTATTTCATCCTCACAACTCTACTTCCTTACTACATGGCCCATGAGCTACACGCATAGCTGAAGGCCCACCCACTCCTCCACGAGGTCTGGGAATGAAATACCTAATTTGATTGAATTTTTTCCTATTTCAGTAGTGATGAATATAACACAAGCATTTTATTGAATTTCTATACGTGTTAATGATGATGATGGTGATGATGATGATGATTGCTGTTTTAAGGTCATCGGCCCTTAAAAGCGCGTGCCTTTTGTCTTAACTCGTAGTGAATAAGAAACAAAATATAAATTGCTCGAACACACGTAAAAAACCAAAACCACATGCAGGGTAGAATTGAGGAACTGCCAAAATGCGTTCAAGGTCAATGTCTAGAGTTTTAACAAGCACGTCTTCCCTGTGTTGTGTTCATCTTTCGGCACGTACAAGTCACTCGCGCACTAAACTCTCGATTTATAATTTTTGTTACCGGTACTTCAATTTCACTGCTCGGATTTATGAGAATATCGAACTATCGGGACTCAAAATACTATATCGATACTGTACTGTACTCCCAAGCCATTACGGTGCAGAAATGGCGTAACATCTGACATACCAAAGCGAAACTCGTAGCAATTGTTCACAGTGACCACCCTGGGCTTCTCTGCGGGCTTCACTTCTCCGAATGCAGTTGCGACGCATTCGAGACAAGGAACCTGTGTTGTTCAGAATATCCTCTGGTGCCGAAAAAATATGTTTACAGAGGTCATCCGAAGTGGTTACTTCAGTTCAGTATACTTTGTGTTTCATGTCCCGCCAGACATAACAATCCACTGGAATAAGGTCTGGAATAAGGGCTGGCCAATTGATAGTTCCACATCGTCCTGTCTACCGTTGAGGAAATGTCTGCACCATTGTGTAAAATCCACGTGGTTCGGCGTAGTCGAAGCGACACATCCTCTGAAAGCTCCAGTAACGTACTGCCTCTACAGGAGCAAGATAACATTAATAAATAGATGTAACCGACCTCCAACTACACCCATCCAGATGTTAATTAGAACCGGTGCTGGAAATCGCCTTGTCCTATTGAATGGAGATGTTCCACAGCTCATGAGTGGGGTATAGTGGGTTCGAACCCCTCTGTTGGCAGCCCTAAAGATGGTTTTCCGTGGTTTGCCATGTTCACACCAGGCAAATGCTAGGGCTGTAACGTCATGAAGGCCACGGCCGCTTCCTTCCCTCTTCCTTGTCTATCCCTTCCAATCTCCCCATTCCCCCGCAAGGCCCCTGTTCAGCATAGAAGGTGAGGCCGCCTGGGCGAGGTACTGGTCATTCTCCCCAGTTGTATCCCCCGACCCAATGTATCACGCTCCCGGTCACTGCCCTTGAGGCGGTAGAGGTGGGATCCCTCGCTGAGTCCGAGGGTAAACCTACCCTGGAGGGTAAACAGATTAGGAAAAAGAAGAATAAGCCTTCTATTAGAAATGCCCGGCGGCAATTCCACAGTAGACCGAGCTCGATAGCTGCAGTCGCTTAAGTGCGGCCAGTATCCAGTATCGGGAGATAGCAGATTCGAACCCCACTGTCGGCGGCCCTGAAGATGGTTTTCCGTGGTTTCCCATTTTCACACCAGTCAAATGCTGGGGCTGTACCTTAATTAAGGCCACGGCCGCTTCCTTCCCACTCCTAGCCCTTTCCTGTCCCATCGTCGCCATAAGACCTATCTGTGTCGGTGCGACTATAAGCAACTAGCAAAAAAAATCCACAGTAGCTATTTTTCCTTCGAGCAATGTTCACGCATGGTTGCAAATACGGTTTTTGAAATCTGTCTCATTAATAACAATATGACTGAATACTTACAGCCTTTTCTTTCAGTGTCCACCGTCATTTCATTGACCTGAAAAGTTTATGAATAAGCATAGACAACTCGCATTGTCTATTGTCAGAAATTCATCGTAGCCTGTCGCAATAACAGCACCGAAATGTTGCGCTCATTTTTCATTTACTTATTAACTATTTCCTTTCATTTTGTCAGCTTGGATCACTGAGTATTGCCATTGACGTCTTATGAATCTCACCCACCTACACAATACTTGATTGGCATGTATGTGCTGGTACGTATCTTCGAGGTCACTGTAAGGATTCTGTGTACATTTCATACAGAGTACCCTAGACCGGTTTTCAAGTACAGCAAGTGGCTGGCACGTGAGTCATCCTCTCCTACTTGCCAAGCCTTTAGGGGAAGTGCACAACAACATGTGTTGGCCTGCGATAAGAAACAGGTTCAGCAAGCCCTATATTCTGCTACTGTACTTCCACTACGCGTGGACAGAATGACGTAACCGGCATATCCTGCTACGGCCGTTCAAAACACATTAGGTCCTGAAATGTTTGGCTCAGTTATGGGCAAACTAATAGGACAAGGTAAAAAGTACATAGCATATATTGTGATATGCCTTTTTCTTTGCCGACTAGCTTAATATCTGCACGTATACACCTAACACCCTGTATATCGCTCTCATCAGCACCAGCCAACTGCCGTAGCCGTGTTGAAACACCGGATCCCGTGAGATCTCCGAAGTTTGGGCTTGGTCAGGAGTTGGATGGGTTGCCACGCGCTGTTGGTGGTGGGTGAGGGAATGGAGGAGCGGAAAGGAACTGGCTACCCTACCGCACGTAAACTCCGGCTCAGGAACACCTCTGCGGAGGTTCGGACCTGCCTTCGGGCAGAATAAGCCTTACCTTATCAGCACCACTCCTCCAGCGATATCAGCAAACAAACTCATGCCGTAGATAGTAAAGTCTACTACAAAAAACTGCATCCTAAATCCCTACTTAAATAAACATCTATCACCTTTAATTCTATTCCACAATCTTCCAACATATTATAGACACTCTCTCTCTAACACTACCTGAAAGGACCCTCTTTTAAACACAGCATGCTCCCATCCTAGAGTACATTTCTATCTATCGACAACTATTTTTTTTTGCTAGTTGCTTTACGTTGCACCGACAAAGATAGGTCTTATGGCGACGATGGGATAGGAAAGGCCTAGGAATGGGATGGAAGCGGCCGTGGCCTTAATGAAGGTACAGCCCCAGCATTTGCCTGAAAATGGGAAATCACGGAAAACCACCTTTAGGGCTGCTGGCAGTGGGATTCAAACCCACTATCTCCCGTATGCAAGCTCATAGCTGCGCGCTCCTAACCTCACGGCCAACTCGTCTGGTCGACGACTATTAACAATTATTATTAATATTAACTCCAATATCCACTACCTATCACTATCGCAAGCTCTATGTGCCCTTATTAAAAGGGATTCAGTGACCTGTCAGGTCGGGAAATTCTAATTTAAATCACTTACTTTTTTTAGGGAAAAAGTAAATCGCAATCATGGTCAGGTCAGGTATCAAAAGGCCTCCGCTTAACTGGATACAAGTTGAATGCAACGCTCGTTGATATATCGAACAACTTCAAACCCTAAAAACCTTGTATGCATACTATGTAACTAGAAAGTAAATACTTTTCACCATTAAAAAGTCACCCTATGTGGTGTAATAATATGAAGGGAGCTGTAACAAAAAATTTCAAATTTCTCAGTTCAGATTAGCTCTATCGAAAAACTGTAAATAATACAACTTGTGTATCGCAAAATGTAATTTCCGATCTTTCATACTTTTTTACCGTACGAGATATAAGCAACGTTAATAATGCTATTGATTTTACGCCCCACTAACCAATTTCGCGGTTTTCTGAGACGCTGGCGAAGGGTACCGACATTTTATTCCGCCTGAGTTATTTTCCATGTCGGTAAATCAAGGGGCAAGAGGCTGGCACCTTCGAAGAGCGTCGAATTTATTTGGGATCGAACAATATGTAGGTATAATAATAATAATAATAATAATTGTACCGGGCGGTATACCTCCACGCTGCTTATTTAAACTTTGCGCCAGTTGAAACTCCCCTACTGAAAGAAGTCTGAACTTTGTCTTATGTGTTAATTTTCAAGTTACCCTGAAGATGCCACTACTTGGAAATTTTGAAGTTTCTGAACTGTGTTGTTTTCGATGTAATTTTGTTTTGCTTGTAGTAAGAAGTTTGAACTTTCTCTTCTAGAGGACACTATTGAAAAACTACAACGGTGCACCCTAGTGCGAAGTGAAAGAACTGTTTTTCTGGAGAAAATTTAATTTCAAAAGTTTGTTCTTTGCTAAATTTCCTTCGGGCATTGTTTAAGTTGGCAATATTAACCCTTTCTTTCCCCTTGTTTTGAATCTAGCCAATCCCGAATTTCTTTAATTAATTTTCCACCAATAATGTGTTTCTTCTTCATATTGTGTAGGGGTTTTCGTTATCCACCAATAAAATGATTGTGGGCGGGTGTTTTCCTTCCTGAAACGCCTCGAACTTTCCGCGAGAGTATATAAACTGCTGATTTTAGGGTCTCTGCGCCACTTCAGTACCATCTTTCAGTGTGTAAAGTACATAGCAGGGGGCGGGTAGCGCCTCTTTCTTCGGGGAGCAGTTCTACTCCAAGGTAATGGCCTTTTAATAACTTCTTTTCTTGCTAGCTCAGCAGTTTAACTCTCGGGGCGGGTCCGAAGCGTTTCTACCATGTAACCTTTTCCTAAAATGTAACTACTCTTAGCATCTATTATCTTTTAAAGCTACATATTGGGATAGAGAGTGCTTAACCCTCTTGAGCTCCCACTCATTTTGTTTTGAGGTGAACTTATTTCTCACAACCGATTCTTCCTTAATGTAAAGCAAATTGTTCTTTTCTAAAGTCACCTCTGTAGTATGGGATTAGCCCTTGCATTAGTGGCCTAGAGCCAGATTAGGTTTTAAAACAAATGCATTAGGAGTACAGTTCGCCTCCTCTCAAATTGTTATTTTAGAGGTCATGTAAGTAACCTTTTTCTCATTTAATAGACCTCAGTAGGTTGGGTATTTTACCCCTGTATATATGTCCTTAGAGGACAGCTTGAAGGTGGAATTAGGTGTGGCCTTTGACAGGCCTAAATTTTGAGAGCAAGTTGCTCTTTCTTGAAAATTTTGTTTTTCTGCGCGCCTCAAGGAGGCCTTACTGTGTAATTTGGAGCAAGTGCTCCTGGGCATGAATGGTTTTTTTTTGCCCCTCTGTTGAAATTTGTGTTTGGGGTAAAACTGGGCTAATTGATCAAGAATTATGAGGTTGGGGCTCGAAGCCCAAATCCTGTAAATATTGTAATTGTACTTTTATTGCCTTGCTACTCTGTACCTGCCATGCCTGTTATTTCTTAATTTTGAAAAGAAAATATAGCCTTGTTAAGTTTTACATTAACTTTAGTTTCGTAGCTTGAGACCCGTTCACACCCGCACCTTCTTTCACCTCTAACTACCACGGAATACTCCGTAACAATAATAATAATAATAATAATAATAATAATAATAATAATAATAATAATAATAATAATAATAATAATAATGCTGAAATTCCGCAATTGTTATTTTTTAATGAACTTCAAAATATCTCCAGAAATATTAGTTCTACACAGATGTGTACCTCTGTAACAAGAATTACAGGGCATTGAATTTGCAAATCGATATTTCTTTTTATAATTTAAAAGAGAGTGGTGCAAGCCATTTCATTGTTCAGGTCACAACATTCGATAAACTGTAATCATACTGAGAGAACTAAGCCTGCCTGGTGGCCATGATAGTTAAAGGCGTCAAGTCTATACGGTCTGACGCCGTGGTTAGGCGGTTCGTGCCCAGTTGGTGAAAAATTATTTCACCATGAGGATGGTACCCGGCAGGGTAGGAGAAGTGGTGTTATACAGTATCTAATAACTCGATTGGGAGCCAAAAGCCTGAATTCAGTTCCAGACCTCTCCGCATCGTTCATATGGAACTGTTGATGGTGATTCGTCCATCAGATGAATACGTTAAACCTTGAGTAGATTCCTTGGTGTTATTCAACAAGAGTAGGCTATTTTACAGTACTGGGTTTCACCTTTTCCCTGCCATCATATATCACATATTGCATTATATCTCATTAACCCCCACGATGAAGTTGACGTCAGGAGCGCATCCGGTCCTAAAAACTCGCTAGAAAATTTTTTTCTCGTTTCATATCCTACCCCGTAAAGAAACGGGATAAGGGTTGTAAATAACTCATAATTCATTCAATACATTCAGAAATAAACGTTTTACTTAGCTCAAGAAATGAAATATAAAATTGTAATATATTGAAATTAAATATTATTCCGAATTTTTGTAGGACCATGTATAACTTAGTTCTATTTGCTTCGACAACGTCTATTATTTGTAACATACATAATCACTGATGACATTCTATTTTTATCATATTACATGATTTTATAATATTACGACTGATAAACATGTATCTGCCGGTCCCGTGGTGTAGGGTTAGCGTGCGTGCCTCTTACCCGGAGGCCCTGGGTTCGATTCCCGGGCAGGCCAGGGATTTTTACCTGGATCTGAGGGCTAGTTCGAGGTCCACTCAGCCTACGTGATTACAATTGAGGAGCTATCTGACAGTAAGATAGCGACGCCGGTCTCGAGAGCTAAGAATAACGGCCGAGAGGATTCGTTGTGCTGACCACACGACACCTCGTAATATGCAGGCCTTCGGGATGAGCAGCGGTCGCTTGGTAGGCCAAGGCCCTCCCAGGGCTGTTGTGCCATGGAGTTTGGTTTTTTAAACATGTATCTACTCGATGAAGTCGAAGTACACTTATCCAACCAGCATAACGAGAATTGAGCGTGATACCGATATTTGATATGTTTGATTTTCCGGAGTGAAACGTATTGCTATTGTGCATCAAGTTTATATTGAGATTACTAGTGCCAAATTCGCTACCGGCAAATCTGAAGTGTCTGAAGTTACTGATATCACTGGCACCAAAGACACTATACTGCATGTTCCTTGATTCTGAAGTTATGCCATATAAAACTTCCCGAGGACGTTGATAGTTCTTATTCCTCATGCTAGTATAGTTCAACTTACGTCGCCTTATTTCCTGTCACTTCCAATGTCGTAAACTGGTTTACTCTTGTCAGAGAACGTTGGTTCGATACAAGACATCGTCAAGGTTTTTCACCTCGCCCTCGACACAACGTGCTGGGCGGATGGATGCCTTGCGGTCAAATGTGCAAGCAGAAAGGTTACGACTAGGCAGTGTTGCCATGCCCACTAAATCAGAGCTCTACATCTACTTGCAACCCACTAGAGAGTGCATAATAATCATTCGAAACGCCCTAGACATTCTTAAAGACAATTGATTTGAAAAGTAGAACTTGTCTTCTTATGATTGCTGAATTTTCCTTCTTGGAAAGATTTATTTGACTATACTTCAATTAAAGACGGAAATCAATCGCAATTTAAATGTGACCTCGGGTGTAGTCGACAGGAAGAACAAACTTCTGTATCGGTTCACGCGGTCAAAGCAAAAGTAGAAGTAGACATTATATACAAATACATCGCATGACGTAGAAACTACCTTGAAACCTGAAAATAGTAAGTCAGAAAGGAAGAAAAATTTTTCCCGTGTACACCCCAGACATAAAATGATTTAGACCTCTTCATTTTTATTAGAAATAACTGTATTAGAATAAGACTCTTATTTACCGATACCGGGCGAATTGGCCGTGCGGCTGTGGGCGCGCAGCTGTGAGCTTGCATCCGGCAGATAGTGGGTTCGAACCCAACTGTCGGCAACCCTGAAGATGGTTTTCCATGGTTTCCCACTTTCACACCAGGCAAATACTGGGGCTGTGCTGTAACCGTATCGGAGTATCGGTAATATATGAGAATAATATAATGTAATTGTATCGGTAAATGACTGAGGGAATTAAGGCTTTTTCTAGCCTTCTTTGTCCGCATAGAAGTTGTGTTGCATCAGATTGCGCAGAAGTCCCGACTTGGTGGCGCCGACTCAAGTACTTCGTGGCTTGAAAAATCCCCTGAGAAAGGAAGCTAGCTAAGGAAAGAACAAGGAGGGAGGAAACCTTCTATTAACCCCGACCACTAAAAATGGCCGAAATTTGATAGTGCCAACTTGCTAATTTTGTTTGAGACTGGATATTTCGAGATGATTGCATTGCTTACTAAGTGAAAGGTCAGCAAGTCATATGTGAGCATTTCAGACCTCTGACAAAATTATAAAGGGTTATAAAAATTCAGCGCTAGTCAAATTGCGTAGCAGAAGATGAGGTAAGCGTCAGATATGTACCCAGGCCAGCTCTGGACCCAGGCCCAGAAAGGGAAATCCCCGAAGAGGCGTCCCTATTTGATTAAAGATATCCATTTAATTAACTATCGAATTGCTTTCCGCATGTAATAAGACGTCATAGAATTATGAGCTACTCGTTTTGACCGCGTCACCGATGTCGGAAGACCCGTAGAACACTAGATATGGAAATAGGAGTGGAGACGATCTGGTATCCGTTCTGCGAGTTGGGGCAGTTTATTTTAAAGACCGTCCTGACAGGAGGAGGACTTGCCGTGGAGTTTTGAAAGCGAGCAGACGTTCCGGTCGTGTCTGTCTGCCAATATATTTCCTTTGCACCGAAGTGAAAAATAAGTTCGTATCGCTACGCAGTAGAACAAACAATTCCGTATCAAATATAGCCTATTCGTTGTACACACATTAGATACGAAGAAAAGTGTAAAAATTGCGGTGAGGTGGAAATGGTTTGAAAATACAAGCGGTCACAGGACGATTGGACCGCCTTAATACCGCGGAGACTGAGTATCGCAATATTAAAACGCGAGGTAGCTAGCTCTCAATAAACAGTGCTGAGAGAGAAAGCTAATTTTTATAAACAGTGTCGGAAAAAATTTAAATAGATTCCACCGTAAAGTTGATTTTATGAACAGTGGCGGAAAAAATCAAATAGATTCCACCATATGGTCGAATTTATAAACAGCGTTGAAGGAAGACATGGTTAATGGAACGTTGTTTTTACTAGTCAGTTCCAGTGGATTCAAATCCAAGACCATGGAGGTGCAGACGGAGATCGGAAGAGGAAGCTTCGAACTAGTGATCCGTGCCAGTATCTTGCAGGCGTAAACATCCACCAGGGGACTCTTCGAGGTTCGAACCATGGACATCCTAACATGACGATAAGTACACTGATTTGAAATATTATGTAGTATTGTAAATGCGGGGTTAAATTTTCTTGTAAATTTGTAAATAACGTAGGATAGAGTTGTAAAAATAAATATGAATTTGTTTTGAAACTAGAGAGCAACTTTGAGTCGGTCATCGTATTTCTTGAGTAAAGAAAATTTAGATGGAGAAGCAAACACTGGAGTGTGATATTAATTTCAAGTATATGTAATTCAAATTAAGAGTAATTCATGAGGATTGATTAAAGATTAAGGTATCCTAAAGGTTTAGGATGCTTTAGGTAATAAGGGTAAAGTGTTACTTAGTTTTATGATTTCAAACGGTTTATTTTTTATTTTTTCGTTGTATTTTGGACATTTATTTTATATCCGTAGTGCATGATGATAGGGTCATCTATAATCCTTTGCTGATATGTTAATCGAAAGAGCAGCAATGCACTCCGATTTAAAAAAAAATTTGAATGATCGTAGTATATACATTATTGTATGTGATGTGTGACAATATAGACAGGGATTTTCTTCTTCTGTTAAGAGGATGGTACTTCTATAATCTAGAAATAGTGACCACGTTCATAAGCTGGCTATCTGATGTGTTGAGTATAAGCTAGAAGAAAACCGCGTGTTTATTTTCTGGGTGTTAGGTGAGTTATTGATTCGGGTCTCTCGCGAATAAATTCTGTGGAAATTTAAGGATAAATAAAGGTTTGACCTGAGATAAGGTATAGTACGTACGAATGAACGGATTAATTGTAGTTGAAATATAAATTACCACAATGTGTTAACGGGCTTCAGAATGCTGCGCTTTAAAGAGGATTTTGTTTATTTAAAGAGATGGGTGGCTAGCCCTTTAAGATGAGGCGGGACCATGTGACATGTTATCTATGCTTGAGGGAGGGGAGCGTTCCTTGCCGGTGTTTTGTAGGACATGCCTGCAAAGAAGAACAAATATGTCAAAACTTGCTAAAGAAAGCAAAGATGCCCGTGGCTCACAAAATTAAGTTCGCTTTTGTAGTTTTCCCAATAGCGTTAGGTTCAATTCGGTATGGGAATATGAGTTACTGGAACTCCAGGTTAAAATATTTGTTTCGTCTTCTATAATCATAACAGATAGGGAATTTCAGTGGCCCAAACCATGGTGGCGTGCAGAAGATCTTCGTTTCGAGTTCAAGGCAAACCCAGGATTTACGTCACACAAAATTTTCCCATGAAATACAGCCTTTCACATTCCTTTGTTTTCACGTTTCTTTGTTGAATTATGTATTGTGTATATATTTTTGTACATTTTTATTTGATAGTTATTTAATTTTGTGTGCGTTTGTGTCAGACTTCGAGAACGGGTTCTGCCACGTGGTTTGATTTCATTCTTTTTAGTGCGATGTGGGTTCTATGCCGGACCCAACATCTGATTATTTTTGTGTTGTTTGCTGTGTCGCGTCCATGTGTGTTTGCATTATTTGGCGTTTTTTTTTTTGCTAGGGGCTTTAAGTCGCACCGACACAGATAGGTCTTATGGCGACGATGGAATAGGAAAGGCCTAGGAGTTGGAAGGAAGCGGCCGTGGCCTTAATTAAGGTACAGTCAGAGCATTTGCCTGGTGTGAAAATGGGAAACCACGGAAAACCATATTCAGGGCTGCCGATAGTGGGATTCGAACCTACTATCTCCCGGATGTAAGCTCACAGCCGCGCGCCTCTACCGCACGGCCAACTCACCCGGTAATAGGCGTTATTTTAGGATGTTATTATTTCATTAGGTGACCACTCAAAGTTGTCTCCAGAAGTCCGGAGTGTAATTTGTTTTCTTCCAATGTAGAAGAAATAGGTTGATGATAATCATCGCATTTATAAACTAATACATGTATTAGGGTATATTTCAAATTAGTGTTCAAGGAATCGGTGTGCTTATCTTAGGGTCCAGAAACAAGAGAACGATCATCAATCGAATGTGAAATAAAAAATGGGACGGAATTGTACCACCGATTTTGTTTGTTTAATTCGTCCGGCATATATATTTGTATTATTCAGAGTTATATTTGATGTGTGTGTTGTAACAAGAGAAATTAAATTTGTTAAAAATGCATTTCTTCTGTTATTATTATTTGCCGTAGTTAAATGCAACCTTCTTTTCCTCCGTTCTGTTTTGCCTATTAGACAGTCTTAGAATTTTATTTTATTACGCCGGGGATGCACTAGGCCTACGACTCTGGATGGCCGGATGTTGTGTATCAGGAATGGAGGGCTGTGTGGTTGATCCTCGCACTCTCCGAAGGGCATTTGTTCACGCATCAGTTTAGATTCATTTTGGGGGGAAGGGTTGCAGATGAGGTGGCATTTGACTCTTGACCAAAAAGTCCCATAACATCCAGAAAGATGGTGTATGGTCCTATATGACTCTAGCCGAATGTGGGTCATTTGTCGTTCCCCATCCCATCGTTACCATAAAACCTATATGTGTCGGTGTGATAAAACTAAATGTAAAAAATATTAAACATTAGCGTCTGAGATCGACAAAAATAAGTCATCTGTAGTACTGATTTGTCTTAACCAGAAATACTCGGGCTAACCCCCTTCGTGGCAGTGCAGACTATGCACATCGCGGTTTATAGCTCTCTGTAGTAAGGAGCGACTAAACAGGCCCTCAGTTTAGGTGCCAGTGATACGGACCACAGGGTCTATCTGATCCTTGCATTGCTTCCATTGCTAATGTTACTTTTCTCCTTTCTATGTGACCTCTTTTGTTCTCTTCTGTCCACGACGGAATCGGGTTTGCGAAGTCTAAGTAGACTTCAACTTTTACGATCTTTGTAGCCGCTCCCTTTCTTTTGCTTGTACAGTACGTTCATTCTTCTTTATACTCTCCTGATTGGTATTAAAAGGGGTTCAACTTTTAGTTGTACTTCGTCTTCAATTAATTACCACGTTTCCATGGAGAATTCAAATACATTTGAATACGCTTTCCGTATCGAATACCTCATGGAAACGGGGACTCAGTTCGTATTGAGTCTCAAACTCGATCTTATTAGAAAGTGGGATCGAATCGTACTCAATACGGATATAGTATCATGGAAACCCGGAACGTATTTAAATCGATTAGAAAATGCTACGGATGGTCGGTCGTAGTTTGTTTATCATGTGCTTCCTGTGATTTCGTTTGTGTTCGGTTGATTTCAGCTTACCGCTCCTAATATACACTGACTGACAGAGCAAATGCAACACCAAGAAGGAGTGGTCAGAACTTTATGCCAATTGCAGGGTAGACTGACGTCACTGAGGTATGCTCATGATGTGAAATGCGCCGCTGTGCTGCGCACGTAGCGAACGATAAATGGGACACGGCGTTGGCGAATGGCCCACTTCGTACCGTGATTTCTCAGCCGACAGTCATTGTAGAACGTGTTGTCGTGTGCCACAGGACACGTGTATAGCTAAGAATGCCAGGCCGCCGTCAACGGAGGCATTTCCAGCAGACAGACGACTTTACGAGGGGTATGGTGATCGGGCTGAGAAGGGCAGGTTGGTCGCTTCGTCAAATCGCAGCCGATACCCATAGGGATGTGTCCACGGTGCAGCGCCTGTGGCGAAGATGGTTGGCGCAGGGACATGTGGCACGTGCGAGGGGTCCAGGCGCAGCCCGAGTGACGTCAGCACGCGAGGATCGGCGCATCCGCCGCCAAGCGGTGGCAGCCCCGCACGCCACGTCAACCGCCATTCTTCAGCATGTGCAAGACACCCTGGCTGTTCCAATATCGACCAGAACAATTTCCCGTCGATTGGTTGAAGGAGGCCTGCACTCCCGGCGTCCGCTCAGAAGACTACCATTGACTCCACAGCATAGACGTGCACGCCTGGCATGGTGCCGGGCTAGAGCGACTTGGATGAGGGAATGGCGGAACGTCGTGTTCTCCGATGAGTCACGCTTCTGTTCTGTCAGTGATAGTCACCGCAGACGAGTGTGGCGTCGGCGTGGAGAAAGGTCAAATCCGGCAGTAACTGTGGAGCGCCCTACCGCTAGACAACGCGGCATCATGGTTTGGGGCGCTATTGCGTATGATTCCACGTCACCTCTAGTGCGTATTCAAGGTACGTTAAATGCCCACCGCTACGTGCAGCATGTGCTGCGGCCGGTGGCACTCCCGTACCTTCAGGGGCTGCCCAATGCTCTGTTTCAGCAGGATAATGCCCGCCCACACACTGCTCGCATCTCCCAACAGGCTCTACGAGGTGTACAGATGCTTCCGTGGCCAGCGTACTCTCCGGATCTCTCACCAATCGAACACGTGTGGGATCTCATTGGACGCCGTTTGCAAACTCTGCCCCAGCCTCGTACGGACGACCAACTGTGGCAAATGGTTGACAGAGAATGGAGAACCATCCCTCAGGACACCATCCGCACTCTTATTGACTCTGTACCTCGACGTGTTTCTGCGTGCATCGCCGCTCGCGGTGGTCCTACATCCTACTGAGTCGATGCCGTGCGCATTGTGTAACCTGCATATCGGTTTGGAATAAACATCAATTATTCGTCCGTGCCGTCTCTGTTTTTTCCCCAACTTTCATCCCTTTCGAACCACTCCTTCTTGGTGTTGCATTTGCTCTGTCAGTCAGTGTGTGTATGTATGTACCTAGGTATGTATGTACCAACATAGTTCTGGAATGCAAGGAGCAATTTCAACCAAACTTGGTACACATATGACTTACTAGTTGGAAGAAGATACTGTCGGGTAACACCCAGTAGCGGCCATCGGGAATTACAAGTAGGCGGGGAACACAAATGTATAGACAAGAAAAACTAACCGGGTTCAAAGGATATGAGGAAAGGGGGTAGATAAAATATTGATATAAATGGTAAGTTCTTGATGCTTTCTCAGCGAATTTCGATAGGGACGTAAAGGTTGAGTCTAACAACTTTAGTGCGGTAATAATTCAATACCTAACAATAAAACTTTTACCTAAGGAACAATAATTACAAATGCTTTGGAATTAAATAGAAGTTTGGCGTGATTATACATTTAAAAATCATTTAGTATTAGACCACACACTAACAAAGTAACAGACACTAGCTGGAACTACAGACACATTTACTGAGTGAGAATGCCAGATTGAGGAATGCGCACGGAAAGCGGGTGAGTCATACCTCAGTGTCGTCCGACTCGTTGACCGAACGGTCAGCATACTGGACTTCGGTTCTGAGGGTCCCAGGTTCGATTCCGGGTCGCGTCGTGGATTTTAACCTTCATTGGTTAATGCCAATGTCCTTAACATCCCTGCAATTTACACACCACACATAACAATATTCTCCACCACAAAAACACGCAGTTACCTACACATGGAAGATGCCGCGCACACTCATCGGAACAAGGGCAGCACCAGGCTACGAATAGCCGCACTAAATTAATTAACTAATTAATTAAAATCAGTGTCCATGACCTTGAAAATATATACCCCTGCTACCCTTCCTCACAGCATATGCGAAGTCTCCACTGTTTTCTGAGACTCTGTACGAACCTGTTAACCGCAACGGGCATCATTTTGTGCCTATGTTTCTTAATAATTAAATAAATTAAAGGAAGGAATTAACTGAAAAACGATAGGGATTCTACAAATTGTTTTTCTTAAATTCCTAATTTAAGGCGATTTTTAAAATAACGTAGGTTCCTCAGCCTGGGGAAACTATAAATAAAAAGGTGGCTAAATTGATTGTTTCTCCATAAAGTGGGGGGGGGGTCTATGCGACTGTTCAAACTCGTCCCCCTAATCGCCGCTACTGTTGTGGCCCTGTACAATTGGGTTATCAGCGTCGATCGACATTTTGTGCGTGTTTCCAGTAAGAATTTTTCTTAATAATAAAATAAATTAAAAATAAGAATTATCTGAAGAGACAACCGGGTTATACAAATTGCTTTTTAAAATAATTCCCATTTTCAGGAGACTAAAATGGAATAAAAATGTATTTTTCTCCACAAATCGCCGCTAATGGTAACACACGCCTAGCATTCCTAACGGTAGGGGTGGGGAGGAGTGACATGTACAAATAATCGAAAATGACCATGTTGAATCCATAGTTTTCGGGGTTCTCAGATGAATTGTAACACTCTGATTGCCGCTTAAGTCTAAGTTCAGCCCCCATCGGCATAGAGCGGGAGAGCGGGGAAGGGGGTTAAGAAGGGGTTGAAAAGAGTGTCCAAAAAGACTGAGATTAGTGTTGATTCTGTTAATTCCACAGTTTTCGGAGTCTCTAGGCTGATTGGTGACAGTCCCTGAAAGGTTTGTTAACAATAGAAAGAAATCATTTATACTATCTTTGTCCTACAAGGCATTCCCCATGGGTTTCAAAATTATTGTTTGATACAATTTGTATTGAGTAATAGGTAGGCTATAATATGGTATACCAATCATTCATAGACATACCTAGGTATTTTACACGACCCTTGTAGTTGTCAATCCTCTTTTTGTGTAAGCATTATAGAAGTATCCGGTCAGCGTCAGGTACTATAGCTAGTATGTTGCTATTTACCGTAGGCCTGCTTCTCAATTCGGAATTACATCCTTTTCTTAAGCAGAAGCACTACCAGCTTGTGTAAACGACAAAGAACGAGCATGCAGGGGGATTTATAATGTTTCTGTGAATGAATAATAAACTAATTCATTAAAAGTTGTGTCCGTCGTAACACTACACAACTAAACATGACATTCTTTGGAAATTGTACATACCCTTCACCAGGAATTAGCTCCCATCTCGCAGCATCGTAAATGGTCGATGAGATCTAATAACAAATTTATATACTCAAGCTTCTTTTAAAGCACTAATATTACTATTCTGTAATTGAGGAGTGTCTCTTCAACATGTGCTCTTTCCACTTCAATATATTTTTTAGTATTTCGTCCACATGCATTGCAAAAGTTGAATACTATCGAATTCCATTAGCAATCCACACCAGAAAGATGTAATTCCTTAAAATTAATACCATACTAGATTATGAGTACGTTCCATGTGCCTTTTATTACACATTTACTTGCGTTTCTCCACAATTTAGGGTGGGAAAAGCGCCTTTTGAGCAGATACTCCTCAATTGTCATTTAGTCCATGTCCCGCCTAGCTCCTTCGACTCAGCGGGCCATATCGCCTCAAATACCTCATCAGGCAGTGTTCTGGAGCTGAACACAATTATGACTACAACCATGGAGAGCGGGGAGTCCACACACTTCACTCAGGCGGCCATGCTTGTTACATTGAATGGGAATCAAGACGGATACTTATTTTCGCCAATAGGGTTTTCACGATTCTTTATAAATTATAAGGTAGGCGATATATAAACGTTTTAATGTCCAATGCATGATTTTCGAACGTTTTGCAGTCACGACGTATAGGGAACTTTTGTCATTTTACCATTTTGTCAAGAACGGATACGTAATCTTATAAATAAAGTTGTTCGTGTCTGTTTGTCTGTTTGTTTGTTCCACCATCACGTCGAAACGGCTGGATCTCAACCCAACCTTCATATTTAGAGTATACTCACCAGTCCTCGTGACGCAAAGAACAAAACTCGGTAAGCCCTACGGGCCCGAAAACCATGTTTTAAGGCCCTAAAACCAACCGTTACGGAGATATTGGCACCACACTACCCCTGCTCTAGGAATCGGATAAAGAAATGAACTGCCGTAACCATAGCAATGCCAGCTCCAGGATTCTAGAGCAGTGAGATTATGTATGTACGTTTGGGCATAGCTGCCAACCAAAATTGGTACAAATAAGACTTAATATCTGAAAAAAATATACTGTTGTGTAAGGCACTCATAGGACTCCTTTGGGCGGGGATGGAAAGGGGGTGAAGTACGAGTATAAAAATATTACTATATACAGAAATGGAAGTGTGTGTGTGTGTGTAAATGACACATCTCCTCCTAAACCACTGGAGCAATTTCAACCAAACTTGGTACACGTATTACTTATTATCGGGAGACGATCACTGTGGGGGGTAAGCCATCCCTAACGCCCTTAAGGGAGAGGGTCAGGGGGAGGGTTTGTTACCATAATGATCGAGAATAGTGTCGAATTCATAGTTTTCGGGGTCGCTGAGTTGAAAAGTAATACTCTAGAATTTTTTAAGTCCAGCACCCTTTTAGGTGGGGAGCAAAGGGGTTGAGATATAGAAATAATTAAAAACAGTTTCGAATCCATAGATTTCAGGGTCTCTGAGATGAATAGTATTACTCCGGATTTTTTGCAAGTCCAAGTGGGGAGCGAAGGGGGTGAGATATAAAATTAATCGAAAAACTACATATAAAAATATTATCTTCTTCTTCTTACTATATATAAAAATTGATGTATCTGTGTGTGTGGGTGTGTGGGTGTGTGGGTGTGTAAATGACACATCTGCTCCTAAACCACTGGAGCAATTTCACCTAACTTGGTACACTTGTCAATTAGTATCAATAGACAAACCGCGTGAGGGTAAGACACCCCTAGCACCCTTATGGGCAGGGGGCGAAGGGGGTGGTATAAAAATAATCTAGAATATTATCGAATCCATAGTTTTCGTGGTAGCTGAAATAATTAGTGACACTCCGATTTTTTTTAAATTCATGTTCAGTCCCCTTTGGGGTGTGGGTGAGGGGGAGTGAGATATAAAAATAATCGAAAACAGTGTCGAATCTACAGTTTTCTGGGTCACTGAGATGAATGGTGACAATCCAGATTTTATATCTCTTAGTGGTGGAGGGCGGGAGGGGGATAGGCTCATTGACAGTTGAAATCCTGTACATCGTATCTACAGTGCGACGGCTAAATACATATAGTTATCACTTATTAATTTTTGACAGGATCAAATACTTCCCAGTCGATTCGAGCTTCCATAAGGATGAAGTTTCACTCGAAAACAAAATAATCTAAAATTTGAATTCAAACACATCTAAATAATTTTAAAACTACATATTAGATCATAACATATCAATCTGCAAGTCAAAAAGGAATTCTATAAAAATTCACATCATACATAACTAAGTGGTAATGCAAATGTTAAAGGTAAATATTCAGAAACTATCCGGGCAACGCCGGGTACTACAGCTAGTTCAGAATATTTTTACATATTCTTATGTATTTTACCATTAAATTGCGATTTTGGACAAACTTTGCAATGAAAATCGCCATACATCGCAAAACATCATTCACCAGTCGATCGCGTAGAAAGAGTCTATATCTACGTGTCGATAAAGGACATCTTACAGTTCGAGATATCGGAATTGATTCCTTTGCCATGTAGCGACTTTACGCGCCTGTCATTTAAACCTTTTAGTACCAAAAACCAAAAAACCAAACCCCATGGCACTACAGCCCTTGAAGGGCCTTGGCCTACCAAGTGACCGCTGCTCAGCCCGAAGGCCTGCAGATTACGTTGTGTCGTGTGGTCAGCATGACGAATCCTCTCGGCCGTTATTCTTGGTATTCTAGACCGGGGCCGCTATCTCACTGTCAGATAGCTCCTTAATTCTAATCACGTAGGCTGAGTGGACCCCGAACCAGCCCTCAGATGCAGGTAAAAATCCCTGACCTGGCCGGGAATCGAACCGAGGGCACGCTACCTCTACACCACGGGGCCGGCAACCGTTTAGTACCAGGACATTATATTTCAAGTTAGGGTTTGATCAGGAAGTTTTCGAATTATTTATTTCCGAAATTAAGTTCCCAGATCGTGACCACAATTTAATTTCACCGATTGTGATTTTAAGATATTCAAAACCTTTAGGCCTTTTCAATCATAGAATTACCAGCATTCCGCCCCAGTGTGTTAGCGAACTCGTCATTGCTTCTTCATGTATAAATATATTTGGCTATAGAATAATATGATATATTTCTATAAGCCTATTTCATATTATGAAATAATTTTCAGATTACTTTATTAAAACGTTTTGAATATTTTCAATAAGCTTCTTGCATACATGTTTTCAGCGGACCAGTTTCCTTTATTATGTGCAGTATTTGTTAAAAAATATTAAGCATTTTGTATATTTCTACTGTATATGCTCTATCTGCCGAGGTGAGGGTCGGGAATTTTAACCATCATTGGTTCATTTCGCTGGCACGGGGCTGGGTGGGTGTGTCGTCTTCATCATTATTTTGTTCTCATCACGACGCGCAAGTCACCTACGGATGTCAAATAAAGAGACCTGCACCTGGCGAGCAGAACATGTCCTCAGACACTCCTGGCGCTAAAAGCCATATGCCATTTCATTTTACTCGAAAAATTCTTGTACATAATGAGATATGCTCTGCGGGTCAGTGTTTCTCAGTTACATAGCCATTTTTGCAGGCGTGACGACGATATGCTTTATGTCAAAAGAGTTAATTTCTGAGCAGGACTGTTAATGCAACAAACAAAATTTTCTAGAATTCTCAGGTGCACCTATTACCAGTAGACTTCTTCTTCTCCTTTGCTACCGCTTTTTCCCCCACACGTGTGGGGTCGCGGGTGCGAACTGTGTCGCACATGTGGGATTGGCCCTGATTTACGGACGGATGCCCCTCCTGACGCCAACCCTACATGGGGGGATGTAATCACTATTGCGTGTTTCTGTGATGGTTGGTAGTGTGATATGTTGTCTGAATATGATGAGCAGAGTGTTGGGACGGACACATACACACAGTCACCAAGCCAGAAAAATTTATCAGAAGCGATTACAATCCCCGACCTGGCCGGGAATCGAACCCACGACCCTCTGAACCGAAGGCCAGTACGCTGACCACTGAGCCAACGAGTCATTTATTACAAGTAGGCTATTTCTTTACAATTTGCGTTACGTCGCACCGATACAGAAAGGCCTTATAGCCTCCATGGCATAGGACACGGCTAGGAGTGGGAAGGAAAGTGGGAAATCACGGAAAACCATTTTCAGGGCTGTCGACAGTAGGGCTCGAACCCACTATCTCCCGAAGCAAGCTGATAGCTACGTGACGCGAACGTTGCGGCAGTTTGTTCGTTACCACTATTAGTAATCATTGTTATCGCTAGTAACCCTAGGTAAGCTTAGACATTTACTTTATGATGTATCAAACATTAATATTATCTCACATTATTTAACGAATTTATTCACCTCTTTGTTACCTTCCTTGTCTGATTATTTTACCGCTCTTTTAAATCACATTTGAAGTACTTATCACCGAAAATGAAGCATTTCATTCACCAAGTTCTGAGATCCCTAGGCACTGCACCAGCGAGGTCGAAATTCTCTTTTCTTTCTTTCTTTTTTTTTTTTTTCTCCTTCATATTATTGGAACGTCCTAAGCCATTCTCTAGATAGGCGACAGGAAACTTTGGCCCCAATTAATACAGAACTGTAAACTAACTACCCTTTTTTTTACTTTCATCGCGATTAGAGAATACCGTTCTCCTCCTGTCTTACTTACAAAGTCTCCGCATCCAAGGATTGGTATTACCAACAAACATGTCCACAGTTCGAATTCCGGCCAGCGTATGGGATTCCAGAAAAGGAAAGACACATAGATAAGCTTAAAATTCCGTGTGTAGCTGGATCTACCGTTGAATTAATTACGATATGAACAGGCACACAAAACTGCAAGGCTACTTTATGTCACACACACTCAAACAGACACGGACAGAGAGAGCGCGCATACTAGCGCACACCTACCTAATTAGATATTGAACGATTTGAATTTGACAGGATCAAACTAGAAGAGAACATGAATATCATTGAATGCTGTCATTCCTGTCTTGACAATCCAACTGACAACCTTAGTTCACTCAGCAGATAACAATCCACCAGTGGAATCAATATGAATATCACGCGAGTCAAATGAGGCTAGCAAAGTGCTGCAGATCTTTTAGTTTTCTTTTCAGTAGGTAACGTTACATAAACGTTAAGCTGGCAATTCACATACCTAAACACACGATCTCCAGTTTAAGTGACATTTTAATTATTAATCTATTTTCTTTGATTTCTGGGTTCAGCCTTCCGTTGAACTAACCAAGTACCCTGTCAATATTCAGCTTTATTCATACAGAATGGGTTGCAATAATACGGCATAGATGCAAACCTTATGCGTAGAGTAGATGGCTGAAGTGCTCGCGCTAAATAGGATTCAATGGAGTTACATTTTCAGCTTGTTTTTTGAGAAATGGGATCAATTCTTCAAGGTCATCCGCTAGTTTTATTGCTTGCGTGACTTCCTTATATTTGTAATTTTTTTTATTAACGGGTGTGGCTCATTACTTTACTTTAATTTATTTGTTTTGATATACTTCTTCTTTAGTGGTGTGAATTTGACAATGAAGTGATCAGAACCGGTATCTATTCCTCTTAATACTTTTACATTAAAAATTTACTTACGGAAAAATGTTTTCATACCAACCTGGTCTAGCTGACATTCTCCTTTCCTCAAATCAGGATGCTTCCAAGTTTTAAGCTTGTTTGGTTTCCTTTTGAAATATGTTGATTGTTGCAAAGTTCAACAAGTCGTTGGCCATTCTTATTTGTAAATTTATGTGGAGCCCATTTTCCAATTGTCTCCATACTTTTTCCTTTCCTAATTGGGCATTAAGTCCCCTAATCAAATTGCAACATTAATTGTATTTGCATTGTTTATTACGTGTTCAAGGGGATCCCAAAATGTATCCACTTCTTTCTTTGTTCGTGTTAGAAAATGTTTTTCATTAGTAGGGGAATGGGCATTTATTAGTGTACATTTTTTTTTGTTGTTTTAAAGGTGAGAATAGCACTTCTTGGTGATTTTGCTTGAAAATCAATTATAAAATATTATTTTTAAATTCACTATAAATCCTGTTGCAGATTGGGGACATTGATTCTTAACTCCTCGGTCAGGTATCCCATTATAAATTCTATAACCTTGTGATTCGAAAGGTTCTTTCATCCAGTTTCTCATTTCTTGAAGGTCCACTATTTAAATTTGTTGTTTATCTAAATCACTGTAAAAGTCTTAAGTCTTCCAATTTAACAGATAGAATTAATATTGTGTGTTGCAATGTAGTTAATTTGTTGATGTTTAATCCTCTTAAGTTTAGTTGGTTGCAAATGCTCGACTCACTGCTGTATCTGAGTTGAACTCATTCACCCTATATGCTGTATTTGTCCAATATTTCTCTTATAAACGTGATTAGTTCTTTAAGGCTTTTACAAAAGCCAATAGAACTATTCATCGTGAATGTTACCATTTAATTTATTTAAAACTATTGGTTTACGTCGCACCGACACCGATAGGTCTTATGGCGACGATGGGAAGGTATGGGCGAGGAGTGCGAAGGGAACTGCCGTGGTCTTAAGTAAGGTAGAGCCCCAGGATTTGCCTCGTGTGAAACTGGGAAACCACGGAAAACCGCCTTTGGCGATCGAACCCACTATCTCCGGAATGCAAACTCACAGCTTAGCGCAACTAATCGCAGGGCCAAAACGCTCGGTAAAGGGAATGTGGTGGCTGAGAAACGACCACTTGATAATCAACTTTATATGATTAACGTACCTTCATCTATATACTGTAAATAAAATCGTAACCACCGTGTGTCTTAGTTGGCGAATTTTTCGTACAGCTATCCGTTTAAGGGGTAATAATGACCATCTGCATATTTTTTAGCTTTAGTTTCCTGAAAACCTTGATTTTACCCTCTTTCCCCCAAAATCGAGATTGCGGCACAATCTGCCAAACGAGCTACAAAATTGATATTAGGAAAAATTACACGTTTTAGCCTGTAACCGACGGAAATCTTCAATAGACCTTGAAATTTTTAATTTTTATCCCCGAAGAATATCGAGATATAAACGCAATTTTAATGTAGGTGCAGATATTTGTTTCGAGGTATTTCGTGGCTAATCGGTAAGTCCTATCACAAAACGGATGGCATAATCTCGATTCAAATTGGAGTAATCTACTACTTTGGTCCTGCGACATTTTTTTTGTATCTCTATCCCTTACATGTTACACTTGTCTCTATTTCTCAATTGTAAGTACATTTTGCACGTTTTACGCGCATAATTCATACTTTGAATCACGTATAGGAAAAATAGAATCATCAAATTCTACACGATCATTGGCCCACACAGTATCCATGTGTGAGCCAAATGCTATGTGTGTAACTGTCACATAATTATCCGAGAAGTAATGCACTGTACGACAATCTTACCCAAATGTCACCCTATTCAAAGTTTCTAACTCAATCTGACCCATGAATAGATGAGATAATAGAACATATCAGAGGAGCAGCCATTTAGACCTATAAATACGGCGACTTATAGTACAATCCGTTTGTCGGTATTACGTACCGTTTAGCAGCAGTTAATCTGTAATTGCAGGTCTGCAATATTTTAAACATGCATATACTTTTGTATGTAGATCTATATAATTATATATTCACTGATGTCGATGTGTAGCGATCACAAAAGTGTGTGTCGGCTATTTTAATCAGTACTCCCCACGTCGAATTTGACTGGCAGTAGGAATGGAGTCCTTCTCGAACTCCTGTGTAAGTGGCATGAGTAAGGAGAGCCCACCGTTGTAATGAAAAATTCTCGACTCGATTTCACTTGCAGAAGGAAAGGGAACATGCAGGTTTGTTCAAAACCTCCCTACCCGTTTGTGGCAAGGGTGGCAAGGGTGTCGCCATTAGGAACAAACGTATCCATCTAAAATGTGACTGGCATTAGGCATAGTGGCCTGCTATTTTAATGGAAACTCACCAACTCTTGTGTGACTGGCAGTAAGGTGACTGGCATTGGGAAAATGGGCCTGACATTATAATTATGACAGCACAACTGAATTTTGATTGGCAGTAGGGAAGTTGCCTGCCCCTTTAATAAAACTCTTCAACTATAATCCGTCTGAAAGTAGGACAGGGGGCCTACGATTGTAACGAAAACTCCCCAAATCGATTTCGACCCCGCATTAGACAATGGGGCCTGCCATTATAATATAAACTTCCCCACTCAGTTGTGAATGGCAGTAGGCAAGCGAGCTTGCTGTTACTATCACAACTCCGCAATTCACACTTTACATTGGAAACAACGTATGGGGACCTCCCTATGCTGTCTTTTGGGTAACGCTAGGAGACGTGGAATTTAAGAAAAATATCTTATTCACTGCATGTACAAAAATTTACTTTGATATCCATATACAATGCAGAATACCGTAGCGAAGCACGGGTACATTTGCTAGCTTACAATACGTTTCTAAGAGGGAACAAGACACCCTGAGAGTTATTGGCTTCGTGGTACGGGACATGCAGCTGTAAGCTTGCATTCGAAAGAAGGAAGTTTCGGACCCCAACGGAAGTAACCTGGAGATGGTTTTCAGTGGTTTGCCATTTTTGCACCGGGCAAATGCCGAAGCTCTGCCTTAGGACCATAGTCGTTACATTCCCACTCCTGGCTCCTCCTCATCTCATCCCTCGCCGAGAATATAGTTATGAAACATCAAGTTGCTACCTAACAAAAACAAAACACCGGAGTGTCACATTTGAATCTGTATACGTTCTTTCAAGCGTGGGAAGCGAACAGCACAAAGTTGACACATCCAAACACCTTGAAATATCGCCGACCTCAGCCAGGATCGAACCCGCCATCTTGGTTCAAAGGGACAACTGCGCTAGTGCTTTCCTTTTTTGCTAGTTACTTTACGTCGCACCAACACAGATAAGTCTTATGGCGACGATGGGAGAGGAAAGGCCTAGGAATGGGAAGAAAGCGGCCGTGGCCTTAATTAAGGTACAGCCCCAGCATTTGCCTGGTGTGGAAAAGGGAAGCCACGGAAAACCATCTTCAGGGCTGCCGACAGTGGATTCAAACCCACTATCTTCCGAATGCGAGCTCACAGCTGCGCGCTTCTAACCGCACGGCCAACTCGCCCGGTCGCTAGTGTTTTAACATTTCGCCCCCTCAGTCAGGCATTTCGGAGACGATGGGATAGAGAGGTGCTGGTACTGAATTGGAACCATCCCTGGCTTTAAATAAGGTACCGTTACAGTCCAAGCATTATTGGTGGTGTGAAAATTGGAAACAACGGAAAACTATCTTCAAGTGAACTTCAAACCTACGATCTCCCGAATTGAAGTTCACACAGCTGCATCATTGCGAAAGACAGGACCCCTAAAATAAAGTAATAATAATAATAATAATAATAATAATAATAATAATAATAATAATAATATGAAGTATAAAATATATAACGGAAAGCAAGAACAATATGTTCATGCAAATTTAAGGCTCCTTGTTACCACTTAGGAGACCGATGATTGTCGAGTGATATACAGTATTAGATTCTTTAATATAAATGTTGTCATTTTGCAGTGGTAGTAACAGGTTCGTTCTTAGCATTTAAAACATCTATGTCCCGTGTCATATCAGATCGATGAAGCAGCAGGCAAATCGCAGTTACAAAATCTCCCTCTGCCGCCGAGTTTCGCAGCCTGGGGCACTGGGGCACCAGAATTGAACAACGCAACCTAAAGTTGAAAGGCACAATCCCGAGCAGTGCTGATATTCGGCCCAATCGTGATGCTGTGTTCTCTCCCATTCTTCGGCACCGTCACTCAAAATAGTCAACCCAGTGTAGGGACAGGTGATATAGCGACATCTAGCGTTGTCCATTTTCTTAGTTCGCTCTACGGATCATTGGTTAAGTGCCGGCCTCTGGATCCAAAGATCGTAGGTTGAAAGCACGCAGAGGTAATTGAAAGATAAAAATTAAAATGTCTACACTCTATTATGTACGATGTCTGCAATTAAAAAATATGGCGACACATTTTATGTTAACTCCACAAAATTAATTAAAATTCAACCATATACTTGAGGAGAGATCCGATTTATTATGCCATCAGCCTGGATTGTGTCAAATCAAAGTGCCTGCACACGGTAGCTGAGGTCATATTATTATTATTATTAGTATTATTATTATTATTATTATTACGTTTGAAATGCTGTAGACCACCTTTCCTGGTCACACACATAGTGTGGATCGAAATCTCCACGAAATCTGTGAATTTAATTTTTTGTAGCATGTCACAGATTTCTCTTCGAGGTAAAATTTCCATACCTCAGAATGCCATTTAACATCCTAATAGTTTAAAAGGAATTAAAGATAGAGACGGAAAATAATAAGTTATCAAACGTAATTCGGAAACATATGGAGTGTTTCGGGAGGTACGAATGACCTCTCCAAAACTCGTTTCGAGGAAATAATGTTTCTTTTTTGCTTTACGTCGCACCGACACAGTTAGATCTTATGGCGACGATAGGACAGGAAATGCCTAGGAGTGGGAAGGAAGCGGCCGTGGCCTCAATTAAGGTACAGCCCAGCATTTGCCTGGTGTGAAAATGGGAAACCACTGAAAACCATCTCCAGGTTACTTCCGTTGGGGTCCGAAACTTCCTTCTTTCGAATGCAAGCTTACAGCTGCATGTCCCGTACCACGAAGCCAATAACTCTCAGGGTGTCCTGTTCCCTCTTAGAAACGACAGTGGGGTTCGAACCCACTATCTCTCGGATGCAAGTTCACAGCTGCGCGACCCTAACCGCACAGCCAACTCGTCCGGTAGGAAATAATGTTTCTGTGCTGAGTGAACTCAAAGGCAGTTTTCCAACCATCTCCTTTTTAAAATTATTATTATTATTATTATTATTATTATTATTATTATTATTATTATTATTATTATTATTATTATTATTATAACTTGCTGAAATCCGGTAGAGGTACAGTAGTTTAATTATTGCTGACTGAAAAACTGTAAAGACCCAAACAAACACATTCGACACTATTTCGTTCACAGCTTCCCATAAAAAATGCAGATGCAGCCCATCCTCATCGGAGTGGTCGTGGTGGTGATGATTATTATTTTAATAAAAAGTACAATGTAACACTAATCAGAGAGAATGAAAGGGATCCGACACTTCGAAAAATGAAGATATCGACCAAAGAAGGAGAAGGGCGACAAAGGGCGTGAAAATGAAAGACTCCCTGGGATTCGCAACCTAATGTCGGAGTCGGAAAAGAACAAGAGTTGACCAAGGGAGGATGGATAGGATAGACGAAAGTGAGGGGCCTGGCACAAGTAAGTAGAAGCAATGCCAGGATTCAGCCAAGGGTCATGTGGTCGCCAACCCACGCTCCAAAGTTCAGAGCCCCTGGGGCAGGGGATACCGCGGGTGTTATTCTACCGGAGGGGCTGCACTACAAGGGCTGCCCAAGGCTAGCAATAGTCATAGCGTGCACAATGTAGAAATATACCTATAGTTCCATTTTAAAGCTACATAAACATTGGAGTATTGTAAATGCTCGTGTGCAGCCCTTCTTGCCCCAATTTGGACGGGCCGCCACCGATCTGCACTCAGCACTTGAATTCATTGTCCTATATATTTCCTTTTCTAGTCGTTCAAGTTCGCACTAACACATCGAATGTTTCCGGCGATGCAAGGATGGCTAAGTCCTAGGACTGGGAAGGTAGCGACTATGGCATTAATTAAGGTACAGTTTTGCCTGGTGTGAAAATGGGAAACTGCGGAAAAATCATCTTGAGAGCTGCCAATGGTGTGTGTATGCTGTTTATTTTAAACTTCATTTCATATGGAAAAATGATGAACATTAAAAAAAAATTGAAATGGACATGACTGTATTGGCTGCCAAGGATCATTTTGGTATTAAAACAAAAACTGAATTAAAGCCGAGTTCGTCCGAAGACAAAACGTCTCATATGAAATGTACATTTCCATTTTCTATTGTGAAAGCTTTTAAAAGTCCATTCACGCGTAAGTTTTTCACCTCGTATAGTTTTCGTATCGACCGTAGCCGTGTTGAAACACCGGATCCCGTGAGATCTCCGAAGTTAAGCAACATTGGGCGTGGTCAAGATTTCGATGGGTTGCCATGCGCTGTTGGTGGGGGGTAAGGGAATGGAGGAGCGGAAAGGAACTGGCCACCCTACCGTACGTAAACTCCGGCTCAGGGAAACCTCTGCGGAGGTTCGGACCTGCCTTCGGGCAGAATACACCCCTACCTTACCTATAGTTTTCCTCTAAGCAACTAGCTTTACGTCACAGCGACGCACGTCTTATGGCGACGCTGAGAGAGGAAAGAGCTAGGAGTGGGAAGGAAGTGGCTGTGGCCTTAATTGAGGTGCTATTTGCTTTACGCCGCACCGACACAGATATGTCTTATGACGGCGATGGGATAGGAAAGGCCCGGAATTGGAAGGAATCGGCCGTGGCTTTAATTAAGGCACAGCCCCGGCATTTGCCTGGTGTGACATTGGGAAACCACGGAAAACCATCATCAGGGCTGCCGACAGGGGGGCTCGAACCCACTATCTCCCGATTACTGGATACTGGCCGCACTTAAGCGACTGCAGCTATCGAGCTCGGTCCTTAATTAAGGCACACACCCAGCCTTTTCCTGGTGTGAGAAAGGAAAATTACCGGGAAACCATCTTTAGGACTGCCAGCAATGGGATTCGAACCCACTAATGCAGGCACACAGCTGCCCGCCCCTAACCGCACGGCCAACACAATAATACAAACACTCTCGAACACATTCAGCGTACATCAGCGCCGACAGCAGATGATTAAGCTCTACTTGGACAGCGAATTAATTAATTAATTACATCGGCTGCAAGCTGGGCATACATTGAGAAGGATTTGAACTCCGGTCGTAGTAGAGAGAACGGAGCGATGATGTCAGCCACTTCCCTGGACGTAATAGATTGCAGTAATGAGAATACCAGTTATTGAATATAAAAAATAACATCGCGCTGGTAATGAATAGGAATGATTGTCTTTAAAATATACGGTTGACAGTTCGAAGCTGGTATTCTACACTACAACTAAAAGGGATTGGCTGACAAATAAGTAGCTTATTATAACAGATATTCCTCAGCTAGATAATCTATGGAATTTTATTTACACTTCGTCAATAAAATAATAAACGTATATGGTTTTAGAGTGAGTTTAAATCATAACATTCGTTTCAAATTGCACTAAGCACTTTTTGTCACTTCATTAAACTACTGACGTTTATTGGCAAATTGCACGTATGTGTTGGAAAAATTTGCACCAAACAGTAATATAAGACATATTCTCTTATCAATTATTACAGCATTAGACGAGTGTAAAAGGTTTAAGGCTGCTTCTTCCGTACGCGAGCTCGGTCGATTTTGAGTCGGGAAGTGTACAGTAAATTCCGCGGTAGTCGTTAGTGAAGTACACAATATCAAAAGGCCGGCCGGGACGTTTCTGGAACAAGGTGGTGTTTTTTAACATCGCACTAACATATTGAAGGTTTTTGTTGACGGAAGGATGGGAAACGGCCAGGAGGGGGATGATAGTACGCCCGTGCCCTTAATTAAGGTACGGTCCCAGCATTTTCCTGGCGTGAAAATGGGAAACCAAGGAATGCCATCTTCAAGGCTGGCGACGGTGGGAGAGCGCATAGAAGTCTCTGGTAAAACCACAATTAGAGTATGGTTCCATCGTATGCGACCCGTCACCAGGATTACTTGATTCAAGAACTGGAAAAATATCCAATCGAAAGCAGCTTGTTTTATTCTGGGTGATTTCCGAGAAAAGAGCAGCATTACCAAAATACTGCACAATTTGGGCTGCGCAGACTTGGGTGAAAAGAGACGAGCTGCTGGACTGAGCGATATGTTCCGAGCTGTCAATGGAGACATGGCGTTGAATGACATTACATCTGAGATGTGTTTTTTAAACAATCGGGGCAAATATTCATTTAGATGAAGAGGAGTTAGGGACTGGAATCATTTACCAAGTGAGCTGTTCCACAAATTTTCCAAATTCTTTGAAACTATTAATGCTACGTAAACGTCTTGATATGGAATATGTCATCTTGGCGACTGCCATAAGCTGCAGATTGCTGGTGACTGATTGATTGATTTTTTATTCGAACCCGATAGTGGCTTTGTCGTTGAGCTTGGAACCTCATTTACCACCATTCCATTCACATCGAATTTGACTTTATTAACTGCGTTGTTGTAAGGTTTACTGTATTGTGGATAACACTAATTACTTCAGACTAGGGGTAGTTACCCCTCGATTCGTAACGTAGGCTTTATATCGGAAATGGCGAGCAGGAGTGGAAAGTCCAAGAAAATGATGCTCAATATCAGGACTCCAATTCGCATATCAGACAGCGAAATGCACAGTAATTCCCCAAACCTATTCTCAGCTATGGAGGTGTGTTACCGGTTTACCATCACATATCCATCTCTAATTATGGGAATGATACCTCAAACAATTCTAATTATTAATCGAATACCCAGAAAGACAAATCTATATTATGTAATCGAATGTGTTATGTTACGTTATGATTCGAACCTAGACCCTCCCAGTTGCAAAAAAGTAAATAGATGCCATCTAACGACTCACACAGCGTTAATGAATCAATTGTTGTTAACAGTACCGGTAAGTACAGTAAAAATATGTATTTACAAAATTGCTAAAAAAAATAACGTCTACAGACAAACGTTAGAAATAAGAGCAATAATCCACAATCAAAATTGCACATGACCTTACCTTACATACACTCGTCCGGGGTGATGATAGGTCACGCTTTGGTCTGATAGTTCACACAATCACATTCACTATATGTAACACGGTTGAATGCAACCCACAGAGATTTAGTGTATCACTTCACCTGATGGGCGGGTACACGAAAGACACTCACGCGATCTAGCGAAAACAGTGGACCTGTAGACGCACCACAACTTCATTCAAGAAGCAGTCACCGCGCACTGAGCGAGGCGAGCCGGCGCTTCGTGCTCCACCACTCGTTACGGCCCAGTGGAGGGGGAACGGGTGGGTTGTGCGCTAACAGCTCGGGGCAGCAAAGAGCATTCGTTCATTCTTCTCCTCAGCTACCGAAAAAATAAGAACTGGACAAGTCTGGAACCCAGTCAAGTCCAGCCCTCCAAATACGATTGTGTGAGAACAGTAAGAATGACATACATCGACTGGTATCGTACAAGATACCTTTTAGGATTAGACCATGATGATATAAATGAAACTGGGATGGATAACCAACTACTGTAACATATCCTAAATTCAATAGTGATAATCATCCTGCCCTAAAATCTAAGGTAGTAACTGCTGAAAAATATCTGAGTATCTCAGAACAGTTACGTCATGAAAAGGTACAAAGACTTTGCGGACGGGCTCAGTAGCTCAGATCGTAGAGCTCCGCCTTTCTGACTCCAAATAGGCAGGTTCGATTCTGGCTCAGTCTGGTGGTATTTGAAGGTGCTCAAATAATACGCCAGTCTCGTGTCGGTAGACTTACCTGCATGTAAAAACTCCCGAGGGACATAATTTCGGCACCTCGCCGTTTCCATAAACCGAAAAAGTAGTTAGTTGGACATAAAAATCAATGACAATATTGTTATTAACGACCTTGCGCATAGTACTCCACCACAAAAACTCGCAGTTTCCGATTTATGGCAGATGCTGCCACCCTCGTTGGCGAGTCTGCCTTACTAGGACTGCATTAGGCTATCTATAGTGAGAAGAAATTATTTTTTTTGCTAGGGGCTTTACGTCGCACCGACACAGATATGTCTCATGGTGACGATGGGATAGGAAAGGCCTAGGAGTTGGAAGGAAGCGGCCATGGCCTTAAATAAGGTACAGCCCCAGCATTTGCCTGGTGTGAAAATGGGAAACCACGGAAAACCATCTTCAGGGCTGCCGATAGTGGGATTCGAACCTACTATCTCCCGGATGCAAGCTCACAGCCGCGCGCCTCTACGCGTTCGAAATTATTATTATCCTGCGTACACACTGTAGAAATATACCGATAGGATCATTTTAAAATTACGTAAAATATCTTATACCAAAAATGAGATATTTACCGTCTACAAACCTGTTATACCAACACAAGAACACATCGAAATACTTGATACGTTTTCTTCTTTCTTAATCTGCTTACCCTCCAGAGTTTTTTCCTCGGACTCAGCGAGGGATCCCACCTCTACCGCCTCAAGGGCAGTGTTCTTGTGCGTGAAACATTGGGCCTGGGGATACAACTGGGGAGGATGACCAGTACCTCGCCCAGGCGGTTTCACCTGCTATGCTGAACAGAGGCCTTAAGGGGGGATGGGAAGATTGGAAGGGATAGACAAGCAAGAGGGAAGGAAGCGGTCGTGGCCTTGAGTTAGCCACCATCCCGGCATTTGCCTGGAGGAGAAGTGGGAAACCACGGAAAACCACTTCCAGGATGGACTTGATACTTCTCTATCATTTATAAAGGAAGCTACAATAATTTATAGTATGAAATGTTGGGCTTCTGGTGGTATTTGAAGGTGCTCCGTATAGACCATGAAGGCCCTTCAAGGGTGAGAAGGTAGAAGATAACCTCGGGACTTAATGGGGTAGAGTGGTTAGCTCTATGCCTGGTTACCTTTTGTCTCCAGGAATTAACCTGTTACGCATTTTTATATGGGTTGAATGAACCTCAGGACCATATGCACCTCCGGGAGTTATTTCGTTTCTGACATTTTTCGATTTCCTGGCGGGGAATCGAACCCCTGTCCTTCCGGATGAACAGGACATGCCTTTACCGCCCCGGCCAGGCAGCCTCTAATGAAAGTGCATGCTATGAACATAATATCTTTTTCATTTGAGAGATGGTGGGTTTGAATCCCACCGTCGAGAGCCCTGAAGATGGTTTTCCGTGATTTTCCATTTCCACATCAGGCAATTGCTAGGGTTGTAACTTTATTAAGACTGCCTTCCCAATCTTAGCCCTTTCCCATCCTTCCGTCGCGTCGTCGAAAACCTTTGATGAGTCAGTGCGACGTTAAATAAGTAGGAGAAAGTAAACCTTAGTATTTTATAACAAACGAGGAAATTGCCAGAGAATCACTCATTGTGTTCACGCTGTGGACAGCCTATTTTACAATGGCAGACTTGCAGCGATGTTCTGATGCCTTGAATTAATCATCCTAATAAGTTTCATCGCAATCGGAGTCTTCCTCCGTAGCGTAACGGTTAGTTTTATCAGCTGACGTCCTCGGCGGCCCGGGTTCGATTCCCGGTCCTGCCAGAAATTTAAAGACGGATGGCTGGATGCTATGTGGATGCCCACCTCCTGAAAAGAGCTGCACCACCTCGGGATGAGGTCACGAGTATTTTTATCGCAATCGCTGTCGTCCTGTCCACACAGCACATTGTAAGAGGATCTCCAAATGATTTTATTAGTGCTGTTTTTCTCCAGCTGGGAAAGAAGTCTTCCAGATCTAGGGTATTCTTCTTCTTCTTCTTTGTTGGCCGTCTGTGTACCCGTTACGAGCACTCCCGAATATCATTCACGTTCGGCTCTTCTGATCCTCAGAGAGTATTCCTTTCGGTTTGAAGTCTGCACCACTCGAATGCTGTTTCTCCTCAAAGTCTTTTCGGCTGTTCGCCACCACGTTGCTCTAGGACATCCTCGTTCTCTTCTTGGTCCCTCGATGGTAAGAGCTCTCTGTACAGGATGATCTTTAGCTCGACGCTGTACGTGCCCGTACCAGCGCAACTGCCGTTCCTCCAGTTTCCCACTGATAGGGGCAGTATTAAATGATCCTAGTACGTGGTCCTTGCGCAATCGATAATACAGAATGTTACCCGCTGACCATCGCAGCATCCGCATCGACGGTCTGCTACTGTTATTTTATGGATAGCTATGTAAGTTCCTGCCCAGTAGCCATAGATTTGATTCCCGACCATGTCACAAATTTAAGGCTTGTTCGAGCGAATGGAGTACATTCAGCCCCATTTATCAATTTGAGAGAAGAAATAATAACCAAACAACATCGTAGTTTCAATTGACTGTTTGTGCCATGATCAAAACTATGCGCCCTTTTGTCTTCCATGGAATCGGAACCTCAATAATAATAATAATGTTATTTGCTTTACGTCCCACTAACTACTTTTTAAGGTCTTCGGAGACGCCGAGGTGCCGGAATTTAGTCCCGCAGGAGTTCTTTTACGTGCCAGTAAATCTACCGACACGGGGCTGTCGTATTTGAGCACCTTCAAATACCACCGGACTGAGCCAGGATCGAACCTGCCAAGTTGGGGTTGGCAGGTTCGCCTTAACCGTCTGAGCCACTCAGCCCGGCGAAATCGGAACCTCAGGAACATTACTTTTAATTTTTGAAATCTCTCCTACATTGGCCGGAATTAGAAACGCGCCCGCCTTGGCTTAACTACTCAGCTTGCACGCCTTGACCGAGCGATTTAGCTGAGTGATACGAGTCGCGCACCTGTGAGCTTGCATTCGAGAGATGGTGATTTCGAACCCAACCATCGACAGCGTAATGAGGATGAAATGGTGATGAAGACGAAACATAGACCTACACCCAGCCCCCGTGCCAGCGGAATTAACTAATGTTAGTTAAAATCCCCGGCCCTGCCGCGAAACCAATCTGGAACTCCTGTGAGCAAAGGCCAGCATGCTAACCACTTAGCCATGGAGCCACTCTATCGGGAAAAGGTACAGAGCAAAAAGTCGCCATGAGCTATTTTGTGTCTGAAGCACCCCGCCCTACTGAAATTTTTGGACAACTTATACCCTATAGCTAAGATCTTACTCGACCATATTCTGAACTGAAAGAACAAGTTTCATTAAAATCCACCGATCCACTTTCCCATAATGCTGTTTCAAACACAGACAGATATTAAACTGAACTCGATAGCCTATAGGTCATTACATTGACGTCAGTATTCCTGTCAGAATAAAAAAAAAAAAAAAAAAAGAGCAAGTGGCTGTACGGTTGAGTCACGTAGCTATTGACTTGCATTCGATAGATTGTGGGTTCGAATCCTACCGCAGCCCTGACGATAGTTCTTTTTTTGCTATTGGCTTGACATCGCACCGACACAGGTTGGTCTTATGGTGACGATGGGACAGGAAAAGGATAGGACTTGGAAGGAAGCGGCCGTGGCGTTAATTAAGGTACAGCCCCAGCATTTGTCTTACGTGAAAATGGGAAACCACGGAAAACCATATTCAGCGCTGCCGACAGTGGGGCTCGAACCCACTATCTCCCGAATACTGGATTCTGGCCGCACTTAAGCAACTCCAGCTATCGAGCTCGGTGACGATAGTTAACGTCGTTTCCCATTCTCACTCCAGGCAAATGGTGGGACTACAGTCTACATTAATTAAGAGACGGTCGCTTCCTTCCCGCTTCTAGCTCTCTCGTATCCCATCATCGCCGTAAGACCTATCTGTGACTGTGCGACATTACAAAAAAAAAAAAAAAAAAAAAAAATCAATGGAATACAATATTAACCGTCGGGAATGTCGCTGTTAAAAGCAATGCTATCATATGAAATGTTCGATCACTCGAAAAATGACACAGTTGACTCGGCCACAGACAGCAGTGAACACCGCTCTACTGCTTTCCGTCCCGTATGCACTTTTCTCGTTCCGATCAGCGCCTCACAGCAGAGATCGAATAGCTGGAATACTATGAAGAACCTGCGTGTCACCACGTACCGGTATTTATCAGAATGCGATTGAACCAGAGGACTGGCACAAATCCATATATCTAACACCCCAGCTACTTCCCGCCAATATTCAGAGAGGCTGTACTACTCGGGATGCAGCAGTAATCCCATCCGTCGGAAATGAGTGGCAGCAGAAGATACAAAGCACACCACAACAAACAATAGTCACTGCAATGTTATTGTTGATCAATTTCATGAACTTTCAACACTGTAGGCCTTTTCGTTTACTTTTCTTCCGACTCTGTGATATTAGGGCATCTAATACAAAAGGAGTCCTCCTCCCTCCTTTCATGCAACCTCTGTCTTATTCTTCAAGTGATCGTTCCTTTACAATATTTTTTTTTCATATTTTGATAGTCATCATATTCACAATTTTCCTTGTCGATATGGGCTGAAGACCCCGTGGATTTTCACGTTAAGATAATCACCACCATCGCCAATTAACGCGACTGAGCAATAGTTCCATGTCAGCGTCAGTCGGCGTTGATATGGACTAAGCACCGGGCGAGTTGGCAGTGCGGTTAAGAGCGCACAGCTGTGAGCTTGCTTCCGGGAGATAGTGGGTTCGAATCCCACTGTAGGCAGCCCTGAAGATGGATTTCCGTAGTTTCCCATTTTCACACCAGGCAAATGCTGTGGCTGTACCTTAATTAAGGCCACAGCCACTTTCTCCCCATTCCTAGGCCTTTCCTATCCAATCGTTGCCCTAAGACCTAGGCCTATCTGTGTCAGTGCGAGGTAAAGCAAATAGCAAAATTAAAAAAATGGTCTAAGCAACAGTATGAATTCTGTTATCATAGTTGGTACGTTAAAACTGTATAAGGTATAAATGATTAGAAATCGTACTCTATAACCTTCCCTATTTTCTATTTATCAGTACCACTAATAACATACTGTGCATAATATTTGAGAATTATATTTTAGGGCTTTCCCTAAACTACCATTTCACCCAGCGTGAATAAAACTATTTATAGCCTTGACTGCAGTGCCTTATTGCCTGACTTTGCATACCGATTTTCATAAAGTGCTGTTCCTTCATTTTCTCCTGGCTTGGCATTGATATGGACTAAGCAACAAAAATCTAAATTCATGAATATCTCTGTTATCATAGTTGGTACGCTGAATCTGTGCAAGACGTAAATAATCGAAAGCTGTATACTCTGTAACTTTTATTACGTAGCATTTATCAATGGGACCACGAATAGCATAGGTATTTGAGAATCAAATTTTATACCTTTCCTTAAACTACGATTTCACTCATCGTGAATATAACTTTTATAGCCTAAAGTGTAGTGCCTTATTCGCCGACTTCACATACAGTTTAGCCATTTTCTCGTGATGCGCCTACAGACAGACAAACAGACTGATCACAGAGAGGTGAAAGAAGGTGTGGGCTTGAATGGATATAACTACAATATCAAAAATTAATTTAAAGCTTTAAAATCAAATCAAAAATAAAATAAAATCAAAAATAAAAGAAAATCAAACTTAACAACATTCTTCACTTGTTGAAAACAACAAAGTATCAGGTACAATGATAATTTCTATATAAGAATAGAAAACCTCAGAATAGAGAATTTAACACATTTGGGCTTCAAGCCCCTAATTTCCACATTTACAATGTCGCCAATGTAGCGTTTACATAGACAAGTAGAGAAATCTCCTTGCTCCAACCGATACAAATTTATAACCTTCCAGACGCACCCCTCAGTGTTACAGCAATCTCTTACATAACAACGAAATAGCTTACAAGCTCCACCTTTATGTTTACATAAGGGATAGATTTACATTACTCGGCCTCTCTAGGCCCAACCTACAAGTAACAATTTTGGTACACAGAGGTATCTATTACCCAAACTACTGGGCCTTCGTGGAAAAAAGAACAGGTTAAATTGCTGGACCAAACACAAAATGCATGGAGGCGTACACAAGCGCTCCTAGAAAACTCAGTTTAAAACTCCTGTGACCCAATGATGCAGAGGCTAATCCCAAGCTACTGAGGTGACTAGAAAGAAGGTCAATTAATGCTTTACAGAAAGAGAAACAGTTACAAAATCGTAGTCACCTCGAGATAAATTGAAGGGGAAATGAAGAGAGTAACGCACTCTCTATCCCCGATTTACAGTTAAAGACTTTATAAAGTTTTACATTAGCAAGAAGAAGCTTACAATTTTCGGAAACCGGTGATTACATATTTAAAGATTAGTACCTTCCCCTCGGATAAGTTTGCAGAGACAGCTGCAGAGATAGAAAACTGGTAGCCATTACCTGGGCTAATGTGCTGCCTGCCGAAGGATGAGGCACCCCGCCTCCTGACAAAACACACACACTCGGTAATTCGACGATCAGTAAGACCAGGCAGTTTGAAAAAGCCGCAGCTTATATCCCGAGGGGATGGTAGAGAAGGTTCTGGATTAAATCCGACACACCCTCTCACTTTTATTGGCCGAATAAAAATCGACAAGAAGCCCATGATAGGCTGAAAATAAATACAAAAATTTCTAATTGGCCAGATTCAAAAGCTGGCGGGATGAGAAGGAAGTTTTGCAAACCTTGAAATAAAAAATAAATGAACATTGATTTAGTTATGAAAACCTAGAAATACAAAACTACTTTAAATCACAAGTTCTTCCACCTTGCACCAGAGTGCATGACCTCAGTTTTTTGTAAGGACATCTATGGAAAAAAGTTCAGACTAATTACTGTACACCGAAACGAAACAAATAAATCCAGTCAGTTTAGGAAACTTTAAAATAACACAATACTCTGTTATTTATGAGAGACATCTTCTGATTAATGTCCCAACTTCATGCAGTAGCTGTTTCACGTTTTGTTTGATAGATAGAGTTCCTTAAGGCGCTTATTTTAAATGTACGGGGTTGAGGTGTACCTCCCACTACATATATATTGGTAGACAGATAGATAGATAGATGGTAGATATACAGATGCTAACCAAGTCCATGACAAATCTGTATTATTAGAACACTGCTCAGAACTGTAGGCTACTTCACAAGTTGATTGTGAGGAATCAAGCTGTTCATTCAATCGATTCATTACAAACTCCCTTCAGAACGTTTTCGGAGCAGTCTGTTATTCCTTTCTAAACTTTGTTAAAATACTTGTTTACACTAGCTACAACGGCTGTGGTTATTGTAGAGGCCAGCAACGCTATCTTGTGTTTGACATGAAAATGAAGCTTTACATCCATTTCAAACATTCAGATTGTCAACGGGTGCAGATGTTGCATTTATTGATCGTTTGCTACAGCAGGTTGTGACTTTCGCACCAACTCATTTCCATTTGTAAACTCTCATTCACGTTTTATGTTTTGAAAGTCTCTGACGTAGACCACTATGATAGGAGAAAAATAATACTGCAGATATCTGCAGCACTTTAATTGCAACGTGGTAAAAGTCAGTCAAACTTATTTTACGTTTAGCCCACCTCGTAGTTATGATCGTTAAGGTGTCAAGTCCGTATGGTCTGGCACCGTGGTTAACCGGTTCAAATACCGTTGGTGGAAAGACATTTTACCACCAGAACGTTGGCCAGCACGGTAAAAGAAGTTGTGGTGCACAATTTCTAATCACCAAAAACCTGGATTCACTTCAAAAACTCTCCACAGTGTTCATACGGATTGAACGCATATGATGTTGTTGGTGGTTATTCGTTAGTAGAATCGGGGTTATGCCTTAAGTAGACCCCTTGATGTTATTCGACAGGAGTAGGTTATGTGTCGACACCGAATTTCACCCTCTCCCCACCTCATCATCACGTACACACACATATAGAAAGACCTGCACCAGGCAAGCAGAGCATGCCCTCGAATACGCCCGGCACTAAACGTCATACGCTAAATAAAAGTAAACCATATTAATTTTACAGTTCCTTTCCTAATATGAACTCCTTTTTTTCCACCGCATGTTTCTGTGGTGGTTGGTCGTGTGGTGTGTTGTGTGTGTTAAGCCAGGTCCACACTTGTATCAGGTCAGTGTATCTGCACCATGATCAGCCTTGTAAAAACTGAGCTATGTATCAAGTTCGCGTATCAAATATGATACATTGAGAGGATCGGGGATGTTCCCACCGAGAGTCGGTCTTCTGCCATCGCATCAAAAGGAAGATACGTGATACACATACGAACAATGTGGACGGAGCGTTTCACCGATCATCTTCTCGTGTGCTGAGTCTGCTCAGAGCCCCTATCACTCCTTCCTTCGCTCCTATCTTAATCACCATCATTCCGACTTCGTTTAGTTTTGAATCAACCTTTGTTTGGGGATCTCCCAATCTGCAGAAAAATGGATTCGGAGTGGTCTGTCGAGAATGTTCAACAGTTGATAAATAATTATCAAGAAAAGACCGTTTTGTGTGACAAAAAGGATCAGCACCACTGCAATCGGTTGTAAAAGAATGACGCATGAAAGGGAATCGCGAATGGCAGTGGGAGCCCTATCGAATCGTGCGAAAACAAATTGGACTAGGCCTATCTGCTCGCGGCTCTTAGAAGACCTGGCACCAGCCAACTGTAACTGGAGGTACACTATATCGGAGCCAACACTCAAGACGTACAAGATATACATACAAGACATATAGGACCGACGGGTGGAAAACAAATAGATAGGCAGAGACGCTACAGAAACGAGATACAGATCGGGTAGCCATGTCAAAAGACGTTAAATTCGTTAAATGTGTGAATTGATATAAACTTGAGTTCATCTTGAGTAAGGGGCTTTACGTCTTCTGGTATGGGCTAAATCAAGTTTGTTTACTTTCATTTATTTGTCTTAGTATCATACTTGGCTCTGAACATCTGAATAATAATAATAATAATAATAATAATAATAATAATAATAATAATAATAATAATAATGGCGTACGGCTTTTAGTTCCGGGATGTGACCGAGGACTTCGGCTCGCCAGGTGCAGGTCTTTTGATGTGATTCTCATTGGCGACCTGCGCGTCGTGATGAGGATGAAATGATGATGAGGACGACACATTATGGTTAAAATTCCCTACCCTGCCGGGAATCGAACCCGGCACCTCTGTGACCAAAGGGCAGCACGCTAACCATTTAGCAATGGAACCGGACTGAGCATCTGAAAATGAGCGAGCTAGGAACAACGCTAGTAACGCCATTTCTTCTGTAGCCCGTTCCTGTGATGAATGGTGCAAAAGTGTCATTCGTAGGCTCTATTGATGTGGTGAGCTTGGCAAGATGACATTTACCATCACCATCTGGATCCGTGGGTAAAGGAAAGAGCAACTATTTCTCTCTTCATTCCCATAGTATACCCCTTCGCTTACGCCTAGGCTACCAACGGCAGCTGACAGCGGATCTATTAGGGATCTAACCAGTCTTTGAGCTGCAGATTCAGATACACTGACTGACAGAGCAAATGCAACACCAAGAAGGAGTCGTCAGAACTTTATGCCAATTGCAGGGTAGACTGACGTCACTGAGGTATGCTCATGATGTGAAATGCGCCGCTGTGCTGCGCACGTAGCGAACGATAAATGGGACACGGCGTTGGCGAATGGCCCACTTCGTACCGTGATTTCTCAGCCGACAGTCATTGTAGAACGTGTTGTCGTGTGCCACAGGACACGTGTATAGCTAAGAATGCCAGGCCGCCGTCAACGGAGGCATTTCCAGCAGACAGACGACTTTACGAGGGGTATGGTGATCGGGCTGAGAAGGGCAGGTTGGTCGCTTCGTCAAATCGCAGCCGATACCCATAGGGATGTGTCCACGGTGCAGCGCCTGTGGCGAAGATGGTTGGCGCAGGGACATGTGGCACGTGCGAGGGGTCCAGGCGCAGCCCGAGTGACGTCAGCACGCGAGGATCGGCGCATCCGCCGCCAAGCGGTGGCAGCCCCGCACACCACGTCAACCGCCATTCTTCAGCATGTGCAAGACACCCTGGCTGTTCCAATATCGACCAGAACAATTTCCCGTCGATTGGTTGAAGGAGGCCTGCACACCCGGCGTCCGCTCAGAAGACTACCATTGACTCCACAGCATAGACGTGCACGCCTGGCATGGTGCCGGGCTAGAGCGACTTGGATGAGGGAATGGCGGAACGTCGTGTTCTCCGATGAGTCACACTTCTGTTCTGTCAGTGATAGTCACCGCAGACGAGTGTGGCGTCGGCGTGGAGAAAGGTCAAATCCGGCAGTAACTGTGGAGCGCCCTACCGCTAGACAACGCGGCATCATGGTTTGGGGCGCTATTGCGTATGATTCCACGTCACCTCTAGTGCGTATTCAAGGCACGTTAAATGCCCACCGCTACGTGCAGCATGTGCTGCGGCCGGTGGCACTCCCGTAACTTCAGGGGCTGCCCAATGCTCTGTTTCAGCAGGATAATGCCCGCCCACACACTGCTCGCATCTCCCAACAGGCTCTACGAGGTGTACAGATGCTTCCGTGGCCAGCGTACTCTCCGGATCTCTCACCAATCGAACGCGTGTGGGATCTCATTGGACGCCGTTTGCAAACTCTGCCCCAGCCTCGTACGGACGACCAACTGTGGCAAATGGTTGACAGAGAATGGAGAACCATCCCTCAGGACACCATCCGCACTCTTATTGACTCTGTACCTCGACGTGTTTCTGCGTGCATCGCCGCTCGCGGTGGTCCTCCATCCTACTGAGTCGATGCCGTGCGCATTGTGTAACCTGCATATTGGTTTGAAATAAACATCAATTATTCGTCCGTGCCGTCTCTGTTTTTTTCCCAACTTTCATCCCTTTCGAACCACTCCTTCTTGGTGTTGCATTTGCTCTGTCAGTCAGTGTACATACATTGGGAGAAACAGAAAATCTCAGTCACAGGAATTAACTTCACGCAGTTTAAATACTCATACAATCCGGAACTGACCTCGGAACTACCTGTACCGAAGAGCTCGACATTCATTATTCGGCCACAAAGCTGGAAATTAATAGCATTCTTCCCCTTTATCCCACGAACTTGAAGTCGGCACTTGATGGCGTGTTTGCCCAGTTCTACCCTCGTATGCCCTTTCTGACACCAACCCAACCTCGAGGGATGTATTCGCTATTGAGTATTAGTGTGGTGGTGGGTAGTGAGGTGTGTTTTATGTAAAGGAAAATAAATGTGTTGAGACGAACAAACACCCTGTCTCCTAGGCCATTCACAGTTAAACTCCTCGGCCCGAATGAGAATCGAAACCAAGACTCGCTACACAAAAAATTTATAAGATGACCATTCATCCAAAGAGCCGTTCAGATGAACGTTCATAGCACTGAACTGCACATACTTAATAAAATCACATTTCCTTTCTCACCACATCTGTACACATCAGTGTACTGTAATGCATTTCTGTAAGAATTTGCTTTACATCGCGCCGACACAGAAAGGTCTTATATTGGCGATAGGACTGTAAAGAGCTGGGAACAGAGGCCTTGGCCTTAATTAAGGTACACGTTAAGGTAAGCATTTGCTCGGTGTGAAAATGGGAAACCAGGGAAAACCGTCTTCAGGTCTGCCAACTGTGGGGTTCGAAACCACTAATCTCTAGGATGCAAGCTCACAGCTACGTGGCCCTAACCGCACAGCCAGCTTGCCCGCCACAACTACTACTACTTTTACTAGTACTACTTCTACTACATTCCCGTCCATAAATAAAATGTTCTTCGAGATCCATGGAAAAACATGGGACACGGCAACAATATGTGCACCTGAAGGTGTTCTGATAACAGTGTGACTCGTGAGAAAGTGATTCTGATACAAGGTATACAGGAAAACTGGACATAGAGAGTGGGTGGCGTATAGGACGTCAGTACGGGGTGTGATGACCTCGCAAGTCATAACAGGATGCAAACAGTTTCCAATACTGTGGATCAAGCCGACCAGCAGGGCTTGCGATAACACAGTTCATTGCTAGACAAGCCTTTTTTGGATGTCACCAGTGGTCCATGGTGGCGTTTTTAGGGTTGCAAACCTTTGTCGTTGGGTGTCGTAGGATTTAACTTTGGGGAACGAGCTGGCGTCTCAAAACACGTGATGTCTTTATGTTGCAGGTAGGTACTCGCACACCCTTCCAACTCTGTGTTGGCGGGAATTTTCATCCGCCAGACGGAACGCAAGGCCATAAGCACCACGAATACGTCACACATACTGTTGCAGGATGTCATCCCAATAGACCTTACCCGTCATACAATAGCGCACGTGCTCGTAACATGATGCCTCCACGTACCAGATCACTGGCGCCACCATATCTACAATATTAGCAGGGTTGTAAGATATCCCAGGGGCGCGCGAGCTGAACAGAATCCGAAAATCTCACTCCAGTGTAAACCACGACTCAACTGTGAACTGAACACTACCCCAGTGTGCCTGGTTACAATCGCGGTGTGCAAGACACCACATTAACGTACCATGCGGTGCCTTTGTGTGAGGGGAATGCATCTGGAAAGTCATCGAGCATACATAACAACCTATCGAAGCCGACGACACACAGTCTGACAGTGTGACCCAAAGTCTGCTGCTGATTATCTAGCCGGTACAGGTGCTGTCGTGATTGAACGTCATATGGCACTTAAAGCAAGATAACGATCTAGAAGCTGGGTTGTAACACGTGATCGACCATGCCCATATTGCCATGGAATGTTTCCTCCCTCCTAGAATCTTCTCCACGGGCGTGAAATGCCGCTGTGGGTGGCATTCAACACCTAGTCCACCTCGCGCTGACGGTACCGACCTCTAATCTGCCGATGATCCAGCCACTCCTAATGTCATCCTAAAAATGTGTTCACTGTACGAATCTGCTCCCCTGCGACTCGAATACTGTGTGCCAAACGCACACCAAAGTCAGAACTGCTGTACTCAAGACATCTGTCCACATGGACTGTTTCAGGCTTGTACTGTGTGTACCACGTATGTCACATGTTTCCATGTTGTCAAGTCACTAGTCTGCACATTGCCGCCATGACGCAATATTTTCTATATATCTCGAAAATAAGTCTGAGTATAAAAACGGTTCACCATATCGCTGGTTAACATCTATCTTGATACTCCGGAGCTTTCATAAGTTCAATTTGAGTTTAAGATTGATATGTTCTGTGGAGATCAATATAAATGCAACATTTGTTGTTAAATACTTTGGGAATCTTTAACAAGGACATTGCAGTGTTTCGAAAGTGCCTCAGTTCTGAAAAGGCAGTGTACAAGCTACATTGAATTATCGTATCACGACCATGTAGGGGAAAACGTCAAATTTGAAATCTGAATCTAAATAATTCCACCTAACATGGAAAAACATCCCTATGGCTCACAAAAGATGACAGGCAGTAGTGATTTTTCAACCAGAGGATGATTCTGAGATTGAGTCCACTAACTATGCTAGCTTTCACTTTTCACCTTTTCCATCTTACCTTGCTGGATAACCTCTTGTTATCTGAAGCCTGGAGGGTATTCGGTTTACGAGACCTATCGTGTCACGCGTACTATTGTCTTTTTCTTCCATTAGCTTACACCTTCGTTCTTTGAAGGATTGGAACTCTTTCTTTTTCCGTCAAAGTATTCAGAGGGAATGCAAATGTTAGTGTCTTTCACTTAAACCTCTCTAACAAAAGGTACCAGCATGAGTTCACACTTAATCAGTATGGAGTGGCAAATGGCGAGTGAGGAATGGCTGAGGGAGGCAATATAGAGACTATGTATGTGAGTGGAAATTCACGAGAATGAGGGAAGAGATAACGAGTTTGAGGTATAGGCCTATAATAAGGCTTTTAACGGAGGACGGGACTGAAGGTAGGTTTCCCTGGCATAGTTTGTAGGCAAGAGGAAGAGGAAGAGGAAGGAAGGGAGTTGTGAAAGACAGAAGGGATAATTTTTTGCAACGTCTCTTCCAGAATTCATTGTTCAAGCTACTGTAAATCAATATATCATGTCTGTAAGCTTCAAATAAGATGTTAGGAAGAGGTATGAAAGTAATGAGTATGATTCTTCGTACAGATGGGTAAGAATAATGACAGATGAGTGTTCACAATGGCTGATTTAGGAGTTAACTCAATGGTTGAAGACGTGGGTATAATCTGGCTTCAATAGTGGGGCCATGTGAGCCAAATGGAGAGGGATAGGTTACCTAGGAGAATAACGGACTCGGCTATCGAGAGCAATGGGAATAGAGGGATGCCAATGCGACGAACGTTAAGGCCAGTTTTCAATTTAATTCTTTAAAGATGTGAGGTGTAGAAGTAAGTGAGGTCACAGGGCTTGTGCAAACAGCGGCTAAGATAATTTAGTCCGAGAGCTCTCTTCATTCTTTCACACTATCGTTGATCGCAACAGCTAGCTCTCTCGATTTCCCTCATTGTTATTGTTCTGCCATTAAACCTCTCTAATTGCAGGTGTCTGAAATATTTCACAATTTATCATTATGGATTGGAGTGGAAAATGGCAAGTGAAGGATGGCTGAGGGAGGCAAAGAATGAGACTGTGGATGTGAGTGGGAATTCACAAGAATGAGGGAAGGGATAACGAGTTTGAGGTGGAGGAGATGGAGGAAGGAATATCCTAAGTTTATGAAATAATACCCCTGTTCCAATTTTGTGTTCCCTACTTGATGTTCAATCCTCTTAGGTTTCTCCCTAAATGACATCACTTTGGTTTATAATAATAATAATAATAATAATAATAATAATAATAATAATAATAATAATAATAATAATATAATATAATATAATATAATATAATATAATATAATATAATATAATATAATATAATATAATATAATATAATATAATATCTGTCTGTTAGGTCATCAGCCCAGAGGCTGGTTGGATCCTCAAATAGCACCACCAAGGGTTATGCGGTTATAAGGAAACCCCAAAAACCAATGGCAGCGCCAAAATGAGGCGTACTAGGCAAGGTGAGGTAGTTTGCCATTGCTTTCCTCACTGGGTCAGAAAGTACTATTGCAGCATGACTGACCCTATGAGCAGCACCTTTCATAACACTCAGATGCACTAGTCATGCTCTGAACGTCATTACTCAGCACTACCCATACCCCAGCAACTTCCATATTGTCACAGCCATGGATGTTGACTGGCACTTAGGTGGAAGCTACACTTTACTTTGGCCTGTGCCAAGAGATGGATGCAAAAGTACTGTATCCATCAAGAAATGACAGCAGGCAGAATATAATATAATATAATATAATATAATATAATATAATATAATATAATATAATATAATATAATATAATATAATATAATATAATATAATATAATATAATATAATATAATATAATATAATATTCATTATATATTATTATTATTATTATTATTATTATTATTATTATTATTATTATTATTATTATTATTATTATTATTATTATTATTATTATTATTATTATTATTATTATTGTACCGGGCGGTACACCTCCGCTCCGCTAATTCAAACTTTGCGCCAGTTGAAACTCCTCTTCTGGAGGAAGCCGGAACTCTAACAACCATGTTAATTCTAAAGTTTATCAGAAGATGTCGCTATTGTAAATTTTGAAGTGTTCTGAACTGTGTCAGTTTCGATTCATTTTTGTTTTCTCTGTAGCAAGAAGTGTGAACATTCTCTTCTAGATGACACTACTTAAGAACTACAAGGGTGCACCCTAGTGCGAAGTGAAGGAACCATTTTTTTGAAGAAATTTGCTATTCATAAGTTTGTTCTTTATTAAATTTCTTTCAGCCATTGTTTAAGTTGGCAATGTTAATCCGTTCTTTCCGCCAGTTTGAAATTGGCCAATCGTAAATTTCTGTAATTAATTTTTCACCAATCCTGGTTTTCTTCTCCAGTTTGGACATGTAATCTTTTGGCCGTCCAATAAAAAGCTTGTGGGCGGGTGTTATCATTCATGAAAGGTCTCGAATGTTCCACGAGGGTATATAAACTGCTGATTTTCTGGTCTCCGGGCCACTTCAGTAACATCTCTCAAAGTGTAATTATGTAGCAGGGGGCGGGAAGCGCCTCTTTCTTCGGGCAGCAGTTCATCCATAAGGTAATGGCCTTTTAATAACTTATTTTCTTGCTAGCTCAGCAGTTTAACTCTCGCGGCAGGTTCGAAGCCTTTACCATGTATCTTTCCTCTAAAATGTAAAAGACTCTTGGTATAAATTCTGTCTCTTTAAACTACAAATTGGGATAGAGAGTGCCTAACCCTCTCGAGCTCCCATTCATTTTGTTTTGAGGTGACTACGTTTTCATAACAGTTTCCCTTCTACTCGTAATGTCATAAAGTTTTCTATCGTGTCACCTCCGTAGAATGGGATTAGCCCTTGCATAAGCGGCCTAGGGCCAAATTAGGCTTTAATAAAGTGTATTAGGAGTGCAAGTACGCCTCCACTCTAATTGGTATTTTGGGGCCATGTCATTGTCCGGTTTCTTCACTGAATAGGCCTCATTAGGTTGGGTATTTTTACCCCTGTGTTATTGTACTTGGAGGACAGCTTGAATGTGGAGTCTGGTGTGGCCTTTGATGGGCTTGAACTTTGAGAGCGGGTTGCTCTTTCTTAATGTTGGTTTATGTGTGCCTCGAGCAGGTTTTTCTGAGTAATAGGGAGCAAGTGCTCCTGGGCATGATTGGGGTTTTCTGCCCCTTTGTTAAACCTGGTATTTGGCTAAAGTTGGGCTTATTGCTCAAGAATTGTGTGTCTTACAACTGTAATTGTACATTCTCGATTTGTTGCTAGGCTACTAAGTACCTGTTATATTCGTTATTTTTTGATCTTGAAAAGAAAATATAACCTTGTTCAATTTTAAATTAACTTTAATTTCGTATATTGAGACCTATTCATCCCAGCACCTTCATTCACCTCTGCTGATCCACCAAACCACGGTAACAATTATTATTATTATTATTATTATTATTATTATTATTATTATTATTATTATTATTATTATTATTATTATCGGACATCACCTACAGTAGACTCACGCACGCTGGAGTTCCTAATTCGATCCCCGTCCCGGTCGAGTGTTCATGATATTTTCAACGGTTAATTTCCTTGGTTCAGGGACTGATTGTGAGTGTTCATGTTCTCCCCAATATCTCTGCAACTGACACATGCCACACAGCACTATCCTCCATTACATTAATACTCCAATTTCTTATGAATACACAAAAGAAGACTTTGTTTAGCAGACGTAAAATATGAAGCAATATAACGGGGATACTGATGGTTCAGTCACATATGTCGTCCAGCAAACCACTTGAGGAGGAAAATGTTGTACCTGGAAGCAACGAAAAGAAGATTGCTTCTGACAACCAATGACTTACCTATCGACGATAAGGCAAGATATAAAGAACAAAACTTTTTATCAGAGCAGTATTTCGTGCTATTTTCCTGGGAGAGTGGACCACGGGTAGAGGACGAAGGAAGGAAGGAGAAAAAGAAGAAGAAGACTGTGAACTTAATGACCACCATTGCTTCTGAGGTCTTCTTCTCAACTTTCTGCCTGCAGTTAATGTCTGCTAGTTCGGGTTAGTGGCTGGCTTGCTTTAACGCTGTGAGCGCGCTCTTTAGCGGGAGAATGTACGAAGAGTGCGACTTAGCTTAAGCCAGGCTGGTGATGACAGGTAAACTTGTCACTGGCCGGCAAATAGGTTTTCAGGTATGTTGGTGCCAGGAAATTAACTCGTTAGGAGTTCTCATTGAGAGTGAATGTAAAGGAGTTCCGTGGTGAACTGCAAATGCCGAAGTTGGCATGGGTGAACATTGAAAATAAATTTTAGAGTATTCACTAACAAGGGCATATTTTAATCATCATTGTAAAAATTTGAGTGATACTATTCTTACAGTTTAATTGTAATTGACGTAAATCCTAAAGGTTTTATTTGTAATTGATCAGTACAACATTATTTTATCTATAAAATTTCATCAATTCACGATTGTATATGTACGTTATAGCATCGCATACATAGTTCATTTTTAAAATTTTATTTCCACAGTGTAATTCTGTCTTAGGACTTCGGCAAATCCATAAGTGTATCTTAGTTAGACTGATGATGACCCATATAGGGTCGAAACTAGTTCATTGATAACATTTTGTAATGTATTTATAGACATTGCAATTATTGTACAGTATTGAGTAGATGGAATAAACTTTGTAAATTATATGTAATCTTAATTCAATACGGAACCAATAATGAAATTTATAACCCTGAATTTAACATAAAGGTATTTAGCTGTGTTGCCATAATCAGAATCATGGGTTCCTCATTTTCAGCACGTAGCTTATAGAATTCTTCTCATTATTATTATTATTTTACTATTTGCTTTTCGTTGCACCGATACGGACAAGTCTAATGGTGACGATGGGGTAGGAAAAAGCTAGGAGTAGAAAGTGATCGTGGCCTTTAGTACGGTACAGCCTGGTGTGAAAATAGGAAACCGCGGAGAACCATCTTCAGGGCTGCCGTCAGTGGGATTCGAACCCACTATCTGCCGAATGCAAGCTGACAGCTACGAGACTCAAACCGCATATCCTCTTGTTCTGTATTATTATTATTATTATTATTATTATTATTATTATTATTATTATTATTATTATTATTATTATTATTGAACCAGTCTTACTGTTTCTAAGATAGCAAGGTTGATCCTGTCTGAGCTCTGCGGCATTGGAGGCTGTTTTAAAGCGCAACACCGTGCCATTGAATCCTGTTACTTTAAGCAAAATTCCGGCAACATGCCTTCTCCTAAACTCTACCGTCACCAAACGAGGTTTCCTGAATAAAATGTAGGCCTTCCTATTGTCACCAAAGACTTACATCTCCCAATCAAATGGAAACAGTTTTCCATTATCTCGACTTTCACAGTTACTAACAGTAAACTGCAAGAAAAATTACTCAATAGCGTGGGATATTAGCTCAGAAAGTCAGTGTTTTCCTAAGTACAGCTATATGTTGCGTTCACTAGAATAAAAATCATTCATTCAAGTAACAAGTCTATTCTAGGAACGACTACTTACAGAAAGAGATGTTTTCACGGAAATATAATGGAGTACAGAACAGGTTTTTCCTACTGGGTAACATATCTTCTTCAAATTAAAACCGCTTTCTTGATATTAAAATCCACGAAAACGTCTCATTTCTTGTCACCTTACAAGAAATAACATATTGAACGGCCAGAAATTAGGCTTTCAACCATAACGTCCTTTCGAATGTCATTCGCTTAAAACGGTATTTAGGTATCGTAGTTTTGTTCGAGATATTTTGAAGGTCTCGGAAAAACTATTTACACGAATTCCTCTCGCATATAAGCAGTGTTATTATGCCAACTGATTGACTCTGAATTCTATCACAAGCTTCACCTACTATCCAGTTGTGTATATATAATAAAACTAATATTTATACTGGTCACGCAAACTTCCCTCCTATAATATGAACTGATAAAGCAAGTGGCAGCAATTATACTGTCCATTAAGAATTCAATTGTCCTTTTACTCTGCTCTTCTAAACACATTCACTGTCTTACATGCAACAAAACGTTTCCAGTTTGACACAAGAAATGCCATAAACGCTGGAAACCATGTAGCATTTAAAGGCCGGTACTAAAGAAAGATGGCCATAAAATACTGTGGAGAATTTTCAGACGTTTACGGCGATGGAAACAAAACAGTTTAGCTTTCTCAATCATGTCATACAAACATCGCCCTAAGGAATAAAGACGGTGAAGAGAAACGAATAGCTTTGCCATTTTAATACTCGCTGAGTGATAGCCTTTTAGTTGCTTGTCAGCAAGTGCCCTGAAACCCCGAATATGACATAACTACCTATATTCATATCTTTATTACATACCATAAATCATATTGGGCAGCATTTCTTAACATCTTCCGTTATAGATTAGAACTAGCAAGATACCCGTGCTTCGCTACGGTATTATAATGAAATTTATAATAGAATGCTTAACGTTTTATATATAATCCGCCAAAATTCGCGATCTAACTCGTTTTCTGAGAGAATCTGCCAAAATTCGTGATCTGACTCGTTTTCTGAGAGATTACGGCAAAGTTCCTCTCATTTTTCAATCTTTCCTTCTAGCAATCGATTTCGTACTTCCCGGGCTAGGTCCAGGTATTTTACCCGGCCAGTTGGGTCTCCAGTCTTTGCAGTCTTTTCCTATAAGCATCTTAATATGGACCAAATCCTTGAGGAGATCCGGCGTGGTGTCGTCTTGCGTTCCTTAGCGGTACTGAACCCACGGCCGGACTGCAATCGTAGTCATTACCCGGCCACGAGCCGCTTCCAGCGCGGTCCGCATATTTTGACGACGGTCCAGAACATTATTATTATTATTATTATTATTATTATTATTATTATTATTATTATTATTATTATTATTATTATTATTATTATTATTATTATTGATTGTCTGGAACCCACAGCAAGATGCAAGACCGCTACTTGGCGGTAAATTAAATCCTCTGCCATTGTCATTGCTGAAAATCCGACAAGCGCCATCGTCGCGCGTAGGAAAGTGCGCGAGATTTCTAGCTACACGAATGATATACTTCCGTGAATTATTGACCTTATTATAAGAGGTGAACAATTGCACGGTCAATATTATTCATATCGTTCAAATGTGTTTACATTTTTATTTAAATGCCAGGAGAATCTACTGTAATCTAACTTCATGTACTCCAAAGGAAAAGATGGTTCTTGAAAACGAAACCAGGAAAGATTAAAAATATTCAGTTTATGATCAGAATAAGTACATTATGAACAGTAAAATCAATTGCTCTCAACTCTTTTTTCATCCCACTGCCGTTAAGTGGATTTACCCCCCGCCCCCGCCCCCCCCAAGAAAAAGAAAGCATATTTCCTTATGTTTAAAGGAGATTTCAAATACAAATGTTCACGTCTGTTGCTTCAGTTCTGAGATATAAGCATTCCCATAAAGAAAATTCACTTTTTTTCACTTCCTTTCACACTCCCCCCCCCCCCCGCCTTAAGTGAAATTCCCGTTAAAAGTACTTGTCTCTTTAATAGTAAATTGATCTTCTAAATACCAGTTATCACGACACTAACATCTTCAGTTTTTGAGATATGTGTCCCCATGAAAGGAATTCAACTCTTTTTCACCCCCGCCCCCAAAATGATTTCGCTCAGGAACGATTTTTTCTTTGTTTTTAAAGGAGATCCAAATATCAATTTTTACGTCTGTAACAACTTTAGTTTTTATTAGATGTAAATATCCTCATACAATTAATTCAAATAATTTTTCAATTTTTCTCCTCCCCCCTCTTTGGATTTTACGAGAATACGCATTTGTTTAATTTTAAAGCATATTCCAAATACCAATTTTCACGTCTGTAACATCTTCAGCCTTTTAGATATCAGAATCTTAATTAAAAGAATTCAACCCCATTTTCAGTCACTTTTAACCCTCCACCCAAGTGGTTTTTCAGAAAAAAAAATACATTTTCTTTATTTTCAATAGAGATAAAAACTATTTTTCACTTCATTAACATGTTAAGTTTTTGAGATATGCTGTAAAAATTCTCATTTTAAAATTTCACCCCCTTTTTTGTTTCCCTTAAGTGGAGTTTCCAAAAACAAATCACCTATGTTTCTTTACTTTCACAGGAGAATCCAAATACCAATTTTTAAGTCTGTAAAATTTTACATTTCTAAGATATACTGTAGATATAATCTTTCTAAAATTAACCTTAACTTTTTCACTCCTGTTCAACCACCATTAATTAGATTTTCCAAAAACAAAACAAAAAATACGTGTTTATTTTCGAAGGGGATCCCAAATACCAATTTTCAGGTCTGTAATATCTTCTGTTTCTGAGATATAAGTATCTTCATTTAAGGCATTCAATTCTTTTTCACCCTTTTTCACCCCTCCTATTGGGATTTTTCCGAAAACAAAAAATGTGTTTCTTTATTTGTAAAGGGGATTCTAAATAGCAATTTATACATCTGTACACTTTAAAAGTTTTTAGATAGATATACACTCACTTTAAAATTTACCCCCATTTTCAACCCCCCTCCCATTAATTGGATTTTCCAAAAACAAAAGGTACGTATTTCTTTATTTTTAAAGGAGATCCCAAATACCAATTTTCAGGTCAGTAATATCTTCAGTTTCTGAGATATAAGTATCCTCATTAAAGGCATTCAATCAATTTTTCACCCTTTTCCACCTTTCTTATTGAGAATTTCGGAAAAAAGTACGTGTTTCTTTATTTTTAAAGGAGATTCTAAATACGAATTTTTACATCTATTAACTTTAAACGTTTTGGGATATACAGTAGGTACACTCATTTTAAAACTCATCCCCTCATTAATTGGATCTTCCAGAAACAAAAAAATATATGTTTATTTATTTTTAAAGGAGATCGCAAATACCAATTTTTAGGTCTGTAATGTCTTCAGTTTCTGAGATATATCTTCATTAAAGGCACTCATCCCCTTTTTCACCCCCTTTCACCCCTCTTATTGGGATTTTCCGAAAACAAAAAATACGTGTTCCTTTATTTTTAATGAAGATTCTAAATACTAATTTTTACATCTGTAAACTTTCAAAGTTTTGAGATATATACACTCATTGTAAAAATTCACCCCCTTTTTACCCTCCCAATAATTGGATTTTCCAAAAACAAAAACATACGTGTTTCTTTATTTTTAAAAGAGATCAAAAGTACCAATTTTCAGGTCTGTAATATCTTCAGTTTCTGAAATATAAGTACCGGTATCCCGATTAAAGGCATCCAATCATTTTTCACCCTTTTTAACACCTCCTATTTGGATTTTACGAAAACAAAAAAGTACTTGTTTCCTTATTTTTAAAGATTCTAAATACCAATTTTTACATCTGTAAACTTTTAAAGTTTTGAGATAGATACACTCATTTTAAAATTTCACCCCCCTTGTCACCCCCTTAGCGACGGAATATCCAAAAATTCTCTCTTGGCGAGCACCTACATCTTAATATGAATGTATCTCCAAAATGTCATTTCTTTATGTCCAGTAGTTTTAGCTCGGCGATGATGGATCAGTCAGTCAGTCAGGACAAGTTATTTTATACAGGGTTATTCACCTAACATGTTACACGAAAATAACTCCTAAACTATTAAAGATATCAGTATTCTGTTTTTATATTCGTAAATGGTACGCAGGGTCTTGTAAAGTAACGTGCTACTTAGGCTCATGGGGTGATTAACAACTGAGATATTGATACTAACTAATATTTTTAAATGGAACGGCACAAATTCATACAGCTTATTTAAAAGTTCATCTGCGTGCAAGTTCAAATATGTATGTATTTTCAAAATCGGACAATAACTTTTTGAGATATAAGTAAGAACAGCTTGTGCCGTTTTGCATGCCGCATCAGACGGCGTGAAGTCGAGCAAGGACATATTGAGGCGCAAGCAGTTTCCTGGGAGTAAGTTCAGCCACAGAATGGATACCAGGCATGTAAGCACCTCGTACACATGTGATGGGTTTGCAAAGTGTGTATGACAGACTAACACATGACAGGACAGAAAGGGTTGATGTGTTTAAGGGAAGACGTGCATGAAATACATGTGCAAATAAAATCATTCTCCAAATCCACAATTTGTAAGGTACATAACTGAAATTCGGTACAGAGGTTAAGAATGGTTAAATGCATCTCTTCACTATTTTTCATAACTTAAGCAAAAAAAAAATTGAAAAGTTTTGCAATTTATAAATTTTATGACCCCATGATCAACAAAGGTACCATTTTCTCATACACTTTTCAAGAAATTGTACAGTATAACCTCAATATGTATATAAACAACTCCACAGAAGCATTTTAAATACAATGATATTTAATTAATTTTATGTTTAATTATTTTGTAAACTGAAAAAATATTCATAAAAAATCTATATTATTTCTTGTATATCTCGGCATACAGGAATGATATTACAATTTGGCCACGTATATATGTTTGTTATACACACAGCAATGGGGATGCCAAAAATCATGGCTCTCTCTCTTCAAGTTTCTGAGAAACGTGTACTTTCATAACGGAAATGGTGATTCTGAGAAAATGCACTTTAAAGTTGATCTTACTTTTTCCTTGCAATACTGTTTATTACAAGGCTCCAGAACTGTACTGAGTGTCCTCCTTTCCTTCAAGACTTCTCTTTTGGTTTCTTGTTTTCTACCTTCTTTGCTTTATCAGGTCTTCAACTGACTTTTCAGCTGCAGAGAGGCGCTGTAAATCTATTTTCCTCAAGAAGTCTTGAATTAAAATTCCTACCTTAAAGCCCATTATCTCTGATACCTTCATACTCACTAAGTTCCCGCCATTAAATATAAGAACTGTATCATACGTTGCAATTCTGACAACTGTAGCAGATGAAAATGTGGTTTTAGGGCATCGTTTCCTTACGATTCAATTTAGAGATTCAGTTGGATTTGGGTTTTGCCAAGAACACACTTATTGAGAAGTTTATGATCGGCCAGAAACCTGTAAGTGGGATTGACAACATCTAGGATACATTTTGGAAGCCTCTGCTTGTGGATGTAGGGGTTATTATCCCTCTGAGCCTGTAGATATTTACAGCAGCTAATGTGGCACAGATGACGAATGGGTTGTTCATCTGTTGACACCATGTGAAAATATGTATCCCATACAGTTCTTACTTCGCACCTAACTTCACTCCTCGTTTGTTTCACATGTCCTGCGTTCACTAATTTCTGCAAAATCAGTTTATTCAGTCTTCTACACACTCCTTGTGACCATAGCATTATTGAATGATGAAAGAATCAAACACTTGCGTAAATCTCCGTCAGTAACAGAAGGCAAAACAAGAATTTATTGTTTCTTCATAAACAAAGCAGCTGGTTTGGTATTGTTGCTAAGATGCGCAACACCGTCATAGATGATGTATAAAACCAAGGAGTATGTATCACAGCCTTCTAGATGTATTCCGTGCAAGTTTGCTTGAAATAAATCCACGGAATCGTTCTTCACCGAGCTGATATTGAAGTGATGCTTCAAAAGTGGGCGTGGCAGCAAGGCTGCGTCACACATTTAATTTTTTTTTCCGGACAGTTGGGATGCGATTTCATCCTTGAAACTTTGGGAACATATTGTCAATGAGTTCTACTAATAAATAAAAGATAAATTGAAAATTGACATTTTGGGCCCATTTCATGAAGGAAACGTAAGTACTTTGCCTTGAAAGGAACATAACGAAAGCTATAATTGTCCCTGGTTTTAGTGCACAGTTCATACTACTCTATGAGTTAAGAAATAAACATAACACAAAACACCGGGAGACCTATAAAATCAAATGGTCAGAGCTGATCGTGGTGAGAAGGCACCAACACTATTATTTATGTTTTATTTTACACGCATTAATCTCCGCAGAGCTCCAGTGCGTCTGTAGTAGCGTGCATTCGGGAGAGCGTAGGTTCGAGTCCTGCCTCGCCCAACCTGAAAGTGATTTTCATGGTGTCCCATGTTCAACACCAGGCAAATACCGGATAGGTACCTTTGTGATAGGCCACGGCCGACTTCCTTTCCAAATCCTTCCTATTCCCATCCGTGAGAAAAAACGCTAAACTGAGCGCAACCTATTACATGTCAAAAAACAAAACAACTTTAATCTCCCTTCCCCGTTGTGTGTTCGCCAGTCATACAATAACGTTGCACACCCAGGGTATGTTACGGTACATGACATTATGTTTACAGTACATGCCTGGTATCCGTTCTGTGGCTGGAATCAAGGCCAGGAAGCAGTTTGCGGCTCAATATGCCCTTGCCCGACTTCACGCCGTCTGATGCGCAGCAAAACCGCGCATGCTGTTTTTATTTATACCTTAAAAAGTAATTGTCCGATTTTGAAAATACTTACATATTTGAACTTGTACGCAGTTGATCTTTTAGGCCAGATATATGCATTTGTGCCATTCCATATTTTAAAATGGAGAGGCACAAATTTATACAGCTGGCCTAAAGTTCAACTGCGTACAAATTGAAATATGTAAGTATTTTCAAAATCGGACAGTTACTTTTCGAGATATCAATAAAAACCACATTTGGGCTTTTGCGTGTCGCATCAAACGGCGTGCAGTAGGCCAAGGACGTATTGGTACGCAAGCTGCTTCCTGGCATTGATTCCAGCTACAGAACGGATACCAGGCATGTACTGTAAACATAATATGATGTACCGTAACATACCCTGGGTGTGCAACGTTATTGTATGACTGGCGAACACACAACGGGGAAGGGAGATTAAAGTTGTTTTGTTTTGTTCTGTTTTGTCATCCATGTGTAATAGGTTGCGCTCAGTTTAGAGCGTTTACCACGGATGGGAATGGAAAGGATTTGGAAAAGTATCCCAAAGGTACCTATCCGGCATTTGCCTGGTGTTGAACATGGGACACTATGAAAATCACTTTCAGGTTGGGCTAGGCAGGACTCGAATCTGCGCTCTCCCGAATACACGGCACTACAGTCGCGCTTAAGCTCCGCGGAGATTAATGCGTGTAAAATTATAGTGTTGCTGCCATCACACCACGATCAGCTGTGGACATCCCACATAATAAGTCGAGCTGTTTGCCTCCTAACGTCTAACCTACCCCAATCCAAATAATCCAGCATTGGTAACACTGCCCCTTCGCCTGAAATAACCTAGCACAAAACGGAGTGCGCTTTGTAGGTAGTACACAACACATCCAAGCAAACGGGGCTACATGACCACGCTGTCAAATCCCCGGAAATGAAACAACAACAAACAGCCACTCTTCTCCGCAGCCTGTCGAGTTTCTTAAATCACGTGTAGCGGCTAGCATTCGTACCTGTCGCCGCGGTGGTCCAGGTTCAATTCCCGGCTCTGATAAGCAATATTTAATTCTGCTTGGAGGGCTGGAACGGGGTACACTCAGTCTCGTGAGGGAAAACAGAGAAGAGATGGGTTCGGTACCCACCTCAGCTATCCTGGGAAGTGTTTTCGTGGTTTCCCAGTGCTACTCCAGGCAAATGTCGGGATGGTTCTTTACTTACGACAATGGCCGCCTCCATCCCAATTTCCAACCGGAATTACAAATATAGTAAGCTACTACAGACACCACAATAACACAGGTTATCAGAAACATTCTAACAGACAGACATACAGTACACACACACACACACACACACACACACACACGCTAGTACATGGGGCTACACGACCACGATGTCCAAGCCCCGGAAATAAAATAACAACCACTATTCTATGCACCCCTTCGAGTGTCTTAATCACGTACCTCGGGCATTATTAATTTGCTTTTCTAGAAGGAGCTCTTCCGGTGTTTTGTGTTATGCTTATTTCTCAACTCATGCAGTAGTATGTACTGTACACTAAAACCAGAGACAATTATAGCTTTCGTTACGTTCCTTTCAAGCCAAAGTACTTATTTTAATCCTTTTAAACACATCAACTCTCCTTGTCCTGTCATGAGTTCGCCTGTCATACACACTTTGCAAACCCATCACATGTGTACGAGGTGCTTACATGCCTGGTATCCATTCTGTGGCTGAACTCACTCCCAGGAAACTGCTTGCGCGTCAATATGTCCTTGCCCGACCTCACGCCGTCTGATGCGGCATGCAAAACCGCGCATGCTGTTCTTATTTATATCTCAAAAATTAATTGCCCGATTTTGAAAATAATTACATATTTGAAATTGTACGCAGTTGATCTTCTATGCCAGCTGCATGCATTTGTGCCGTTCCATTTAAAAATATGGAGTTAGTATCAATATCTCGGTTATTATTCATCTCATGGGACTAAGTAGCACATTATTTTACAAGACCCTGGGTACCATTTACGAATATGAAAACAGAATGCCGATATTCTTAACGGTTTATAAGTTTTGAGGAGTGTCTATTCAAAACGTGTTACTTTCACTTAAATATTTTTTGTAATATTTCGTCCACAAGCATCGCAGTTGTTGAATACTACCGAATGCCATGAACAATCCAGACTAGGAAGATGTAATTCCTTAAATAACTAATTTCTAGAATGCTTCATAGTTTATATTATTTAATTCTACTCTCTCGAAGCCTGAGGAGAATTTAATTGTAGTGGGCATGATAGAGAAATACCCATTTCCAAGACTAGATATTTAATTTTAATAAATATATATACATATATTAATAAATTTCTAATTCCAGGTAATATGTAAGTGGAACAGATGGATCTTTTCAAGACGTACGATGGTAATAAAATAAGCCATAGAAGGAAATATAAAAGTTGTGATCAAGTCGTGCATTGTTCTCTTTTCTGGCCGACTTTGGTATGAAATACGAGTTGACTCTGGGTATCAAACGTACGGTAACAATAGCAGGAGAGTGCTCACAATGACAAGTTTTTCGGGTTTCAATATAAGATGTATAGAAGTAGATGAGGCAATATTACTAGTTGTAAATAAGGAAATGTGGATACATATACTTCATTTACAGAGGCTTGTAAAAGCGCCAGTCTATAATTTTTATGTATATATTTATTACTGTGGTAATATTGTTAACTAACAGATTGCATGTTGCCTCTTAATCATTGTCTTCGCATTAAGAAAGCTTGAGCTGACGGACATGTTCGAGCAGAGTGATTTCGTATCTCCTTCAAACATTTCGTTCCAAAAGCTCTGCTTACATATTAGAATAGAAGTAACGTGAAAGAAATCAACAAATGTTTACTGTAAACAGAATTAATTCGCCTTCGGATTTTGAGTACATTCAGTATCATTATTCATGATAATTATTAGTGTTGACAATCTTGTAAAACTACATTGGATACATATTACTTTCAATACATACAGCGTTTGAATGATACCGATTAATAATACCGATATTTGATTAATCGTATCACCTGGGGCAATACAAACGTGGATCAAAGCATACGTGAGGAAGTTCGTATAGGCTATCGCTATACATTTGTAATTGCATCAAATCAATGGTCGTACTATCTGGGACAACACAAATGCATATCAAAGCATGCAAGAGGAATTTTTATATCTAGTAAAGGAGGATTTATACTATCGCTATATCACTGTATAGCAGTAGGAAAGCAACGTATGTTCTAAACTACCTCGTCAGCATTTTTTGTGCTGAGTCAGCACCCGAGGTCATTAACTCCTAGTATAGTAGTATTGCAATGCCGATTCGCGGATAACGCAGAAGAGAGCAAGCCTAACTTCACAGACGCCATCTTGGAGGGGCTTAACCTCACTTTTACGGCTAGTTGCCTTTCCCGACGTGGATTTTGCCTGAGAGAGCAAGTCTAACCTCACAGTAGCCATCTTGGAGGAGTCTAACTTCACTTTAACGGGTAGATGCCCTTACCGACGCCATCTTGAGTAGTAGGGAAATGGGGGATTCGCATAAGAGGGCATGCCTAACCACATGGATGGGCCTAACTACACAGGACTTGGTTTTTGGCTAGAAGCCCTTCCCGACGCCATCTTGTGTAGTAGGGCAATGTGGATTCTCGCAATGCCATCTTGAGTAGTTGGCATTGTGGATTCGCCAAAGAGAGTAAGCCTAACCTCATGGAGGGGCCTAACCTCACTTTTACGGCTAGATGGCCTTCCCGATGCCATCTTGTGTAGTAGGGCAATGGCGATCCTCGCGACGCCATTTTGAGTAGTAGGGCAATGGGAGATTCATATAAGAGAGTGCACCTAACCTCATGGAGGGGCCTAAGTACACAGGATATATTTTTACGTTTAGATACCTTTCCCGACGCCGTTTTGAAGGGGCATAACTACCCATGGCACAGTTTTACGGCCAGATGACCTTGCCATCGCCATTTTGATTTTCCCACTAGAGGGGGCACATATGGCCTAACCTAGTTTTATGGCCAGTTGTCCTTCCCGACGTCATCTTGGAGTGGCCTACCTACACAGGGCCTAGTTTTATGGAGATATGCCCCTACCGACGCCATCTCGGAGAGGCCTAACAACACAGGGCCCAGTTTTACGGTCAGATCCCCTTCCCGTCGCCATTTTGGAGGGGAAAAATTACACCGTCGCCATCATGACTCATTTTTACAGACAGATGCCTTCTCGTCGCCATTTTGAATGGTCTAACTACACAGTGCTCAGTTTTACTTAACAGATGTCCTTCCCGTCGCCATTTTGGAGGGCATAACTACACAGTAGATATCTTGGGCTCAGTTTTTTGGTCTGATTCCCTTCTCTCCCCACTAATAACATTTTGGAAGGGCCTAACTACACTGTCGCCAACTAGGCGCAGTTTTACGTATAGATGCCCTTCCTATCGCCATTTTTTGGAGGGGCCTAACTATACAGTCGCCATATTTGACCCAGTTTTACGGTCAGATCCCCCTCCTATTGCTATTTTGGGGTCTACCTACACAGTCGCGATCTGCCATTTTGAAAGAGGTCAACTTAAGGCTTTATGTTTCCATCCGACAGGCAACTTGGTTCTGCACCTGTGTTATCGACTGGTCTGCTTATGGCTTTACGTCACCATCCGACAGACAAGTAACGTGACGTCACAGTCATATCCTTACGTACGAGAGCATGCCTAATTACAGACAGACGACATTTTGAAGGGGCTTATCCTTACAGTTACTATTTTGGTGAGGCCTGGCGCATTTTGACTCTGATTGTGGCTTTACGTCCCCATCCGACTGTAACGAACAAGTCTAAACATGCATAACTATGACGACGTGATCTTATGCTTAAGGCTTTACGCCTCCGACGGAGCTGAGCACGTGCCGTACTAAGATTATTCTGTTTTAACATGCAGCGATGACGTCGACATGGTTATGCATGTTTAGACTTGTTCGTTATCAAGGTCACTCTCTAGTAAACTCAAGCCTTTAATAATGGTACGAGTGTGAATATTTTCGATAGGTGTAAGGAGGCAAAGGGAATACAATAAGTAGACATTTTGAATTTAATGAAATATTTATTGTATAATTAATTTAGAAAATTAAAGGAACTACTACCGGTTACACAACAGTCTTGGTTATGCTGTCGACAAGGTTGCTGTACTCCTTAACAGCTTACTGCGAAAAGGTAGCATGCTTCGAAAATTGTAATGCCCCCTGCAACACTCAAATTAAATAAAACATGTATTAACAAAAAAGGCATTCACGGCCGCAGATCTTACGATCACGGGAATAGAACCAGCTTTTAGGTGGTTAGGCCGTGTGTGTTTGCAGAGTTTCGCCCAGAAGTGCCATTAGGGCTTATCAGTTGGATAGGCAAGCCCCTCCAAGACTCTGCTTAGCAGTGGCAGACCAACTTTTTTTTTATACGGGGGGCCCCCGTAGCCCGCTCCCCCGCCGTGACCATCGACTCAATCTACATGGCTTCCGACATGCTATTAATTTCTAAGAAGAAAGAGATAGCAGGGAAGAGTGGGATGTGATACAAGGAGTATCTGCCGGTTTCCGAGTTAAACTCGCTACCACGACAAGAGTTTGTGATGGTTAGGTAGTGTTAAGGTGTGGTGTTGAAGGGTCAGGGAAAACCCACATAGGCAGAAAGAAATAGCCTACATGTAAAACCTGACATCTTGTGATAGCACATGCAAGGATGTGGGCTGGAAGAGTCCGGAGGTTGTGTTAGTTAGGAAGATGTGTCATGCAATCATAACCATTTCCTTGCCATTGTCTGTTATTATGGGGATCAGTCCTTCTTGTCACTGCCGGGTCGGCTCGGGTCCACTGGCTTCTGGGCTCTAGGCCACAGGCCACCAACCGCATCGTCCCGCCATGTTAGCAAATAGGGATTTCTAACCTGCTAAAGGAGAAGTGAATTCCCCGTTCTCAAAAATATGTTCTCCCCATGTAGATACAATAACAAAAAAGGTTTTCTCGGTCGCAGATCTTACGATCATGTGATCACTATGCATCTCCATGGGGAGAACATATTTTTGAGAACGGAGTCACTTGTTTACATTAACTCACGAAGTCACCGCGAGAGCCCGCGTGGGAGTGCAGCGTTGTGTCTGTAGCGGGATCTGATAGTCATTTGTTTACAGTAACTCTCTTCGAGCATACAAATAGATAGAGAGGCTGCTGCCTGCAGAACACAACACCTAGATACAAACCAGCGTATCGTATCGTAAATTGCGCGGGCCATCGGCGTAAGCGGGGAGATTTCATGGATTCATTGTCGACAAACCAAGCCTTTTCTATGCAATTTTAATGTGTTAGAAACATAAAAAATCATATTTTCGTTGATGTGATAAGTGAAGTACATCAGTCTGAATGAATATAGCAGAAATGGCCATCTCTTGTTCTGTTTACAATTGCAGTCAGAGGTTTCAAAAGGGGAGTAAGATATTTTTTCATAGGTAAGGATTAAAATTTGTAACTACAGGAAATGACTTGTACTTGTACCGTTGGGAACAAATGAAATATTAGGTCTAGGTACATATAGTTTAGTTCTGACTTATAACTACATCGTGGACTTATCTTACTTTGAAATGTTTTGACATACTCGTTTTTCCTGGTAGCCTAAGTTTATTTCTGGACCGTACAGCACAGCCGTAAGTCGCGCAATTTGACTACGCGGCTGAGCCGGATGTCCGGAGATAGAAAGTTCGAATCCCGGTGCGAACAGGCTATCTTTAGAGTAGTAGTTTTCCCCAAGTTTTCCAATACTACTTCCAAGATAATGTCGGGATGGTACCTTGTTTAAAGCCCCCCCCCCTGAATCATAGACCTTAAAAACTAGTTAGATACACTAGGTTATCATACAAATTCAACAAATACCTAAGCATAAGGGGATGATGGCCAGGATATCCAAGCCACTGAAATGAATTAAGAACATAATTTATTTAATGTAAGATATAGATGTTGGCGAACGGGGGTTAACAATGGGTTATTGTGGGATACATTACTGGATCCCACCTTCTAAGAATAACTGATTATGTTACTCACTTACTTCAGTTTCCCTTCAGACTCCGAATTGCTGAAGAAATGGGTCATGAATATGAAGACAGAGGGTTTTCAGCCATCAAAATTTAGTAAACTTTGTTCAAAGCATTTTGAACCTAGCTGCTTCGACAAAGAGAGGTTTGGCCATCCATTTCTTCTGAAAGGATCAGTTCCGACGGTTTTTGAATTTCCGGAACACCTGAACAAAACTCCAGGCATCGTAAGCCACCTGAAAGTCGAAACACCCCTTGCACTTCATCTTTCCAGTAACTGAAGGCAATGATAATTCATCTTAGCAGCAGACTACAACTACCGAAAACATTCCCAGCACTTGCTCTAACATTCCAGGCAAGTCTAGAAAAAGAAACCATTTCATTGGTCATTTTGAAGAAAGTGATATGAATTCTCCTAGAAAAGGCAAAGAGATGTCTCTTCAATGCACGCAGCACAATTTGTTCTCAAAGGAAAGGACTGATAAACCTACTGAAACAAAATAAAAATTAAGAAAATATCGATTCTTTAAATTGATTGGTTGTTCATTTATAGAAGGAACTAATGATAAATGAAAATGCTGCAGCAGTGTTAATGGACAGTAAGACTTTTTATACTCACTACATTTGTCGGTTCAAGAGAAATTTGTGATCTAAAAAACTTGATTGATTTTTGTCTTATAACCAATGGCTGGGTTATTTTTATGTTAGGAACTTTATATAGCCATGCATAAGTTATTTATTCTTACTTACAATCTCTTTTTTACCTTCACAAGCTTCCTTCTCAGGTCCTGCTGAAGAACTATTCCAGAAAATGTTGGAAAACAAACAGCAACAGTATTCTGAAGGGTTGCGATGCTTTACCCTTACATTGCACTTCTGCTCCAGTAAGGCTTATGTGATAAAGGTGTTCAATGTATGCTTGCCTCATCCACGCACTCTTAGGAAATGGTACCAACATTTTGATGACTCTCCTGGCTTCATAAAAGAAGCTCTAACAGCTCTAAAGCTTAAAGTGGAAGAGTGTAATGCCACAGGTAAACCTTTCCTTTGTAGCCTCTTCCTTGATGAAATGTCCATCAGGAACAAGATAGAATGGGATGGAAAAGTCACATGTGGTTTTGTGGACATGGGGAGTGATGTGGATGGTGATTCACTCCCAGAAGCAACGGAGGCCCTTGTGTATATGGTAATTGCTATCAATGATCATTGGAAGGTTCCCATAGCTTATTTTTTAATTGATAGTTTGTCAGCAGAAAACAAGGCAAAATTTAGTAACCACTGCTCTGATCTTATTGCATGACACTGACATTCATGTAGTCAGTTCAACGTTTGATGGGGCAGCCAGCAACTTGTCAATGGTAAAATTTCTGGGCTTGGATATTCACCAGACCAATGAGAAAACCTCATTTGAGCACCCAGTGACAAAAGAGCCAGTGTTTACTTTTCTAGATGTGTGCCACGTGCTGAAATTATTGAAGAATTCTTTGGCTTTTTTGGGCACAATTTTTAACAGTGAAAGTAATGCCATCAAATGGACATATGTAGAAAAACTAGTGGTAATACAACTAGAAGAGGGATTAACGCTTGCTTCTATGATTCGTAAGCGCCATATTAATTGGTAGTCGGAAAACATGAAAGTCAAATTAGCAGCCCAAACTTTGAGTAACAGTATAGCTCAGGCACTCGGGTATTTGAAAAATTCACGATACGATTTATCTGAAGACTGTGAAGCTACAGCTGAATTTGTAGAAATTTTTAATAACAAATTTGACATTTTGAATAGCAAAAGTATATTACAAAAGGGATTTAAGAGGTTTTTATAAAGGGTTTCCTCAGCAAGGCAGAATCATACATCATGAACTATCAACGTCAAGTTCATCAGACTCTTCTGTTCTTCACTGAAGAAAAAAATTACTGGATTTCTTGGATTTTTGATGTGTATAAGAAGTTGCCTTGGCGTCTATAAGTGTCTAGACCTCAGTAAGCAGCTTAAACTGAAATACTTGTTATTGTACAAATTCAGTCAGGACCAATCGGAGGTATTGTTCTCTACCATAAGAAGGAGATGTGCTGATAACAATAACCCTACTGCTGCTCAGTTTAAATATGTGTACAAAAGATTGCTGGTCCACCATGAGTAAAAGGAGCAGATTCAAGCAACTGTATTGCCTTGGATCAAATTAATATATTACGTTTATCTAGATCCAAGCCCAGTTCAGTTTTAGAGTGTCATGCAATTCTCTCAGTATCACAGGATAGGGTTGCAGCTATCAGACTCATTCCAGTTTTTGATCATGACTACTGTACTCATCCGGAATTTGAACAGTTGTCCCCAAATGTGAGTGATGTTGTGGCATATATATAGCTGGATTTGTGGTGAGGAAGGTGGAATGCCTTATCAAATGTGCAGTATGCTTGAGTGATCTGAGAAGTGCCAGAGAGAACTACACAGATTATGCTTTAATAAAAGAGAAGATGTACTCTGGAGGTGAGGGATTAATCGTGCCCTCCAAAGATGTGCTAGTGTTAAGTTGACTCCAAGTGCACTCATAAATGTCGATGTACTAAGGAGCAGGGGCGGTGCGTGGTATTGTTGCAGGGTTGCAAAACTCCCAATAATTTTGCACTTCACTTGTCGTCTTTTCTTTAATGTTTTAGTTTAATAAACCTAACATGTATTCGAAAACGTGTTAAAATCAACCTTCTTCGGTCGTTCGCTGTACTAATGCTTCGTAACGGACCAACAAACGCTGCTGACTTCGAATCAAACTCAGGAGTTGTGCTTTCGTACGGCAACTCCCTAGAGGACAGAGCGGCGCAATGTACCACAGCAGGGAGGAGTCTAAGCCTGCATAGCATCAGGTAGTATGCTCGCCAGTGTCGGTCTCATGGAGTTGCACGAGACCAGCAAGTCCCCTATCGAGAAACGGTTCCAGATGTCCCCGTTAGATTGCGCCACTCCACGGAGATTACTTTATTCCTACTTACTCACTTTCTCTTTCTCTTCCATTTTTGAAATTTACAAATTTAATTTACGTTGGACCGACGCAGATAGATCTTATGGCGACGATGGGATAGAAAAGGGCTAGGAGTTGGAAGGAAGCAACCGTGGCTTTTATTAAGGCACAGCCACAGGATTTGCCTGGTGTGAAAGTGGGAAACCGCGGGAAACCATCTTCAGGGCTTCCGACAGCGGTGTTCGAAGCCTCTATATCCCGAATGCAAGCTCACAGCTTTCTTTTCCACGCCATACCAGTCCACCCACAATATTACCAACATCTTGCTTCAATGAAAAACAGGACGGCAAATTTTCAATTCATGTGAAGCAAACGTAACTGTGCCAGGCTGAGTGGCTCAGACGGTTGAGGTCGTGGCCTTCTGACCCGAACGTGGCAGGTTAGATCCTAGCTCCGTCCGGTGGTATATGAAGGTGCTCTAATACGTCAGCCTCTTGTCAGTAGATTTACTGGCATGTAAAAGAACTCCGGCACCTCGGCGTCTCCGAAATCGTAAAAAGTCGATACTGTGACGTAAAGCCAATTACATTATTATTAACAGTAACTGCAGTTAGAGTGAATGATTAGTCTTTTATTTCCTGGGTTGTAATTGCCAGATATATTACAGTTTTAGTAGGAATGTAGTTCATTACTTAACGATAATAGAGTATCTTGTTATTTCTGTAAGTTATAAAAATGTGACACTGAAAATATTGGTGCAACATATACCACCAGCCGCCACTGCTAAGGAGCAAAGAAGTTCATTAGAAGGTCCTCTGTATGGTGCTGAGGTCAGTGAATGTAACCTTGTTTCATTGTATAAAGAATCATTTACTTGAGCAAGACTTTGCCCAGAGCCATTAAATCGACTTAGTTAACTGTGAAGTGTTATGTCAATTCCAGAATGCGACATGGATGTGCTAAGAAAGAGGAGAAAAGAGACAGAATGAAAGTAAGAAGTGTATTGAACAAGTGCATTATTGTTCCATCATCAGTGTTTTAGGACAGTATTGTCAAAACATGCAGTTCTCTGGTTTTCAAAACATTCCTGATCTTCAGCCTGGAGAAGAGTGGTGAATAACTTACATGTAAATATTTGTTTCCTGCGTTCTATCGTACTTTTGTGTATTGATTGGCTGCAGTTGTTTTGGTGAGTTATAGCCTACATCGCTTCCTGTCTTTCATCATATTGTAAATTATGTTATTGCATATTTTAAAGGATATTTTCATGAATGTTACATCTTATTAACCTTAACTATCTCAGATATAGTTTTGTGTTCTGTCATACATTCGTGTATTAACTGGCTGCAGTTGTTTTGGTGACTTGTTGCCTACATGTCTTCCTGTCTTTCATCATACGGTAAATTATGATATTGTACATTTTAAGGATATTTTTTTGAATGTTATATCTCATTAGACTTAACTCGGTTATAGTTTTGTGTTCTCTCATACAATTGTGTATTAACTGGTTGCAGAAGTTCTGGTGACTTGTAGACTACATGGCTTCCTGTATTTCATCATATTGTAAATTATGATATTGTACATTTTTAAGGATAGTTTTTTGAATGTTATATCTCATTAGACTTAACACGGTTATAGTTTTGTGTTCTATCATACATTTGTGTATTAACTAGCTGCAGCTGTTTTAGTGACTTGTTGCCTATATGTCTTCCTGTCTTTCGTCATATTGTAAATTATGATATTGTACATTTTTAAGGATAGTTTTTTGAATGTTATATCTCATTAGACTTAACTCGGTTATACTTTTGTGCTCTATCATACATTTGTGTATTAACTGGCTGCAGAAGTTTTGGTGACTTGTAGACTACATGGCTTCCTGTATTTCATCATATTGGACATTTTAAGGATAGTTTTGTGAATGTTACGTCTCATTAGTCTTAACTAACTGAGTTATAGTTTTGTGTTCTATCATACATTTGTGTATTAACTGGTTGCAGAAGTTTTGGTGACTTGTAGACTACATGGCTTCCTGTATTTCATCATATTGTACATTTTTAAGGATAGGTTTGTGAAAGTTACGTCTCATTAGGCTTAACTAACTCAGTTATAGTTTGATATAGCCTAAGCATTTAGAAAAGTTGAACAACTTTTGGTGTGTGTGTGCGCTTATTCAAATCTGATAGTGGCTGATAACCTAGATTTTAGGCCCTGTAAAACAGTAATTATCTTCATGCCTAAATCTACATATATAAACTAAAAGTGAAGGTCTGTGAATACGTGGGATGATGGTGATAACTGTTTTTTAATGACAGAACCTTGAGGTTATCAGCTGCGGTAAGTATTGGTAATTTCAAAGTTTCCTTGACTATAATTATTATAGGTGCAATGGGAACGATTGTGTTATTATCGGTCACGTTTCTTGATTTATAAGGCTTAACCAGCATAAAATCGGCATTATTAGAAGTGCTTGTTAGTGGTATGTTTTGTTGAGTTTATTATTTGCAGCACTGTGAAAATATATTTAAAATAACTATTTCGGACAAATATTACGGAGAAATATTAAACTTGTGAAATTTGAAGACAAGTAACTAAAGTAGGTTAGCAACATGAGACGTATTCACGTCACCGTATCGCTTAACTGATCCATAAACACATCAGAACAACACACATATAAAATGGTACTGAACACTTTTCATACAAAGAGAAATGGAAATATTCCTACGGAATTGCATTTATCACCATCTTCAATAGTTTTAATCAATTAATAATAAGTAGCACGCTTAAATCGGGATTTAAAAACACTCCGCAATGATCTTCTTATGGAAGACCGCCTTGTTTTGCCCTACATCAGCTGATCGTTCAGAGCTTGATGTTGGTGCCACGCTTGGCCGGTAAAAACATACGGAACGCACTCTCCATCTATTTCTATGCTCGAAGGTAACTCACGAAGTCGCCACAAGACCCACGTGGGAGCGCTCTTTTATGTGTCTAGCGGGATCTGATAGTCTTTTGTTCACAGTAACGCGAGAAGTCGTCGCGAGACTGCTCTGTAGTCTCGCCTCATCGCACAGGTGCCGTAGCATTCACCCACCCGCACGACCACGCTATAAAAGACGGTGAAGAGGAGAGCTCTCTGCCAAAGGACGAGCTTTGCAGTCACAGCGAGAGGACGTATGTGCTTTCCGCTGACTCATCTCTCCTCGGCAGGCGATCTGTACTTTCCCAGTACTAGCCAGGCAGCAGTACTTGTTGGTACACATTCGAAAGAGCTTTTGTCTGAGCTGAAGCACTTCTCAGTGCTCACCTTTTTCACGAGCCTTGTTTCAGGAGGACCAGGATGACCACGGCGAGCAACAGGGAAAATCCGTATGCCATGGGGTTCGTGCGCGGAGTTGTCTACAGTCGAGGCCGCTTTTGGCGAATGCCACAATGGCCGAAAGACAGCATGGAACCGAAAACATCGTCACCATCGACGGAGCTGGAGCAGGAGGCGTCACAGACCGAGGTTGAGACGGAGCCGCACAGGGACGGGTGTGACACCCCTAACGGCTTTTTCTTCTCCAAGGGCTACACGGAGCCGGAGTACGAGGCGCTGCTCGTCTACTACAGGCTGGGGCGCCCTGTTCATTCCGAACGGGGCCTAGTCCTGGAGAGAGTGCGGCGCCCTCTCCACGGAGGCATGAGACTCCCGACGATCATTGTCTATTGATAGCTTTCTACCAGGAGGCCTCATCATCAGGCATCACCACCAGGAGCGGATGCGCGACGTGTTGAACTAGCTCTCTACTCTGTTTCAGGTCGTCCGACCACCAGAGAGGGACGGCGTACCAGGGATGAATGCCGGAGCCCTCAGGAGGAGGGCCGAGACGGAGACCAGCTCAGCTGCCACCCAGACGGCCAGGAAGGACCGCTGGACGAGGAATAAGGCAGTTAACACCGACTTAGTCCTACCGTCCGTGCCGGAAATCAGCGACGCCACCACGGAGGTAGACCACGCCACCCCCTGGTGCCGCAACCGTGCGACCCAGACCGAGCAGTTCGGCTCTGCCAGGTGGACGCAGACCGATGTCCTGAGCCTCATAGTGGTGAAGTGGACAAAGTGGACGCAGACCAAGGCCTACCAGAAAGGGCCTATCACCCGGGCACAATCCAGGAAAGCGCTCCAGACGGTGGACGGCAGCACGGCAGTAGAGGAAGACGCCCCCTGGCGTTCAGAGGTGGCCATCCAGACCCTGCCTGCCAGCGTGTCTGTCGAGGTGCAGACATCGATTATCGCCCGCAGGACAGGGAACGCAGTCGATTGTCAACACCGACCGACGCCTCCACCGCCAGCCAGGATGAGGTACACGCCGTCTCTACAGCGGAAACACCATCAAGCTGGTCACCAAGCCGGGAGGAGTGCCACCAGGATGAGGCCTCTTACCCTGCCGAGAAGGGGCCCCCATCTCCGGGAAGAAGACGCAGCCGCCGGACCAGGAGAAATAAGAGGACGCCGGACCACCAGGGGAGGGCCGCTCAGCCACAACCCAGGACTGCTCCCAGGATAGCAGTCGACCGAGGAGCCGACCAGAAGAGGACCTCAGCTGGCAGACGCAATCAGGTGAGTCCAAAATGCCCCCCTCAGCAGCTCTTGCAGTGTTTCCGCTGTTTGAGGTGGGTCCACTGGCAGGAGAGTTGTGGGCTCTTAGTGAGGTGCAACCGTTGTGGGGGTGATCACTACTACACGGCCTGCACAGCACTTAAAGAGGCGCCGGTGTGAGCCAACTGCGCGAGGGCTACCCGGCCTCTCATCGCAGTTGCCCTGTGTACCTGGTCATGCCCGGGCAGAGTAGAAGGAGGCCCGGCGTCAGGACCCACCCCCATCCAGGAGTCCCCCGCCCAGGCGGGCTTGGCCTCATTCTCCGGGATCGGAGACTGGGTACGAGGATCTCCAAAGAGGCGACGCATTGCGGCGGGCCCTAGTGATACCTGACGCATGGCCCCACAACCGGTAAGGCCCGCGCTAGTCACAGCAGTGTCCAGAAGGACTGATCCCCTGAACAACTGGACTGGCGACGAATAGGTTTATGACTTGTGCATGATACCTGTTCCCAACTAACGCAATCATCTGTACCTCTCCAGAACCACATCCTTGCATCTGCTATTTATTAAATGTCAGGTTTTACATGTGAACATCTTTCTATTTCCGCCTATGTGGTTTTTTCCTGACCCTCATTCCCGATTACACCACTATTGATACCCACCACGACATCTGGCCTGGTAACAGGCTGAGCATGGGGACAGACAGATACTCCTGTAGTATCACTTCCCACTCTTCCATGCTATCTCTTTTCATAGAAATTAATAGCATGTCGGAGTCAATGTACAGTAGATTGAGTCGATTGCCACGCGGGGGGAGCGGCTTCGGCCCCCCCCCCCGAATAAACACAGAAAGCTCTCTGCCAGTATGCGCGAGGTAGGTGGTCATCCCTGGCTCAGAATCCGGAAATATTTTTGGTCTAGGACCGAAAGGTCGTCCTCTATTTTTGGTAGGGGGCTAGGTGGTCATAACCTTACCTACGTAAGGTCAGGCCTGCTCACGTAGGTAAGGTTTAATGTAACAATGACCAAAAATGTGACTCAGCAAATATTCAAATTTCCCGCCAAAAGCGTAAATGCTGACGTAACACCCATTTAGAACATACACAGCTCATCTACTTAGATTCTTCATGATAAGATCAGTCTATAACTACAATTGGTGCTTTACTTACAAATTCTTCATGAGAAAATTGCGGGCGATCTTCTTTCTGCTAATACGACAATTGGAATTTACAAAACATGTCATAGAGCAACCCAAATTTAATTTTCTCAAAATTAATGTCCATGTTTTCGTAGGGATAAGTAATTCCGTCGAAATGTAGTCTATTGTTTCTTAATTTGCAGTGATCAAACTGTGAGGTACATTTTTCAAGGTTGCATTTACGATGGTCCAAGGTTAGGTTAACACGCGTGTTAACTACACCTAAAGTCAACCTCACCAGTTCGGTTGCTCCAAGGGGAGGCCGTAAAGAGCCTGTCTAAGGTTAGATTTGCGTTCCTCGTAGCGAGGTTAAGTTAACACATCATCATGGCGTCATAACCTCAACTACAAGTCGCCTAACCGATTAGACTCCTCCAAGGGGAGCCGACAAAGTGCCTATGTGAGGTTGAGTTAGCGTTTGTGCGCAAGGTTGTGTTAACACGTCATAATGACGTCTTAATCTCATCTGTAGGTCACCTAACCGATTTGGCTACTCCAAGGGCGCCTGACCGATTCGACTCTTCCAAATGTGTCCATGACCTGTCTAACTCGGCCCCTCCAAGGAGGCACGTCCGATTCGGCTCGCACAAAGTGGCCCGTGACGTTAGCATTGCTCTCTACGTAAGGGTACGACGTCATAATCTCACCTATGGGTCCAAAACACCTCAGGTTGACCAGTGTGGTTAGCATTGCCCTTGTACGTATAGGTATGTCGTCATAAACTCACCTAGGGGTCAAAAGCACCCCAGATAATTCCCTAACCAATTGGGACCCTCCAATCGAGTCTGTGAGATTAGGATTGCTATCGTACGGAATATTATGACGTTATTCTGCGTCTTAACCTCACCAAGAGGTCATTGAACCCGGGTAAGAAACCGCATAGGTATTCTAGTAGGTCATTGTATCCGAATCGACATAGCTAAACTACTCAAAATAGCGTTGAAAAATGCTGACGCAGCACCCATTGTTTTAGAACATACTTTTCCCTTCTATTCCAGTCCGGTTACTGACTCGACACTCCGACACAACAGTCCTCGTTCAGACTTCGATAGGATACTAGCGACAGCCAACACTACTCTCGCCCTCAGCCCAGCCATCGAACCCCAACACACCGAGTCTAACTACGACACCATCGCTGTGTCCAACACTGACTGACTATTTGCGGCTAGCCTCCTTTTTATAGCCCGGGTGACGCGTATCAGAATATTCGCGATGTGGCTAGAGGCGGAACATTCTCGCTGGAAAGGGCATGGGGAAACCAGACGATGAGAACAATACACGGGAAGGCCAGACATGCCCTCCAGGCCGGCTGGAAACTCGCCGCTCGACTGACTCACTAGTGCTTACCGAAAGGGGCCACAACATTGCTGGTACTTAACATTATTAGTCATTAATTATCCTAGGATACAAATGTTAAGGTATTATATTGGTGTTAGCCGTGTTTAATGCTGAACATGTTGTCTTTGTATTGTTTGTTCCTGAAGATTTCCACGAATGGTTACTGAAACATTCGGTGGAAAAGTCGTTCACTTCAGAAGAGTGTGATAATTTCCTTAGCACTTTCATAATAATCGGGTAAAATCACTAATGTGACGTCTCATTATCTTGGAGCATAAATATTCTATCCTGAGTTATTGATGCAAGCAAAGACGTAAAAGGGAGAGCACTCCTTCAAGGGTGAGAAATTGTTAATAATCTACAGTCTTCAGTAGGTTGGTAATATCACGCACTGGCCCATAGGGGGCATTACCCTTCCCTGCCCTATATCTGTCCGAAAGAGAAAGTACATCAATTGAAATGTGCATTAATAACGAACTGGGAACTACGAAGTGGAACCGTATGAGGTATAATTTATAAAGCTCATCGTAAAGACAAACACGAGAGAAGTGAGTTCAGGAAGGCATGTCATAGATTAAGTAAAGTGCTAAGCATAAATTACAACAAAAAGGATTCCTCCTAAAAGTCTTGCTAAAATAATTCCTTGGAAATTAATGACTTTCCACCCGCACGTCCAATGGATTGCATTAAACTTTTCTTGACGGGAAAAGCATAATCAATGCGAAAAATGAATATGTGTGTGAATATTTCCAAGACTGTATAGAAAAGGAAATGTAAATAATAAAGCCAGCAAACATATTTTCCTATCAAGTAGTTTCCAAGTTGTGTTTATTGTGTTTAATAATACTTCTCACCAGAACTCAGACTAATCATTTTGCTCAGATTATAACGAAGGGACTAAGAACAATTGGAACTTCGTTCACAACAACACTGAACCAAAAATTTTTGAGTTTGGAACCAATAGAAACCAAACCAAACTCCATGGTGCAACAACCCTGAAGGGCCATGGCCTACAAAGCGCCTGCTGCTCAGCTCGAAGGCCTGCAGATTTCGAGGTGTCGTGTGGTCAGCACGACGAATCCTCTCGGCCGTTATTCTTGGCTTCCTACATGGAGCCGCTCTCATCGTCAGATGTTTGGAATGAAAGGAGGGTGTAAATGAAGAACTGAATAACATGAAATATGTCATTGCGGAAACACTGAATCAGGCATTAGAAAACTGAAGTAATCAGAAAGGACTGGATAACTCAAGAAATGACTGGCAAGATGGGGAGAGAAAGAAATGGAAATATGATGGAAATATGATCCCACAGAAGAAGACAGAAATGAACATCGAAGATTGAATAATTACTTGAGAACAACAAATTAGCTAGAGAAGAGTTGAGAGACTGGCAATATTGGAGTAGAAGAAGACGAGGAAGACTAAGGAAGCGAATAAGACCGAAATAGCAGACTCGGGGGATAACAAAGCGGTCGAATGTGATGAGATACGAGCAAAAGTACTGAAGGTATTCGCAGAGAAATTATTACAGACTTAATCAACGAAATGTATGTTGGAGTGTGGCCAAATGATCTTTTGAAAATAATTATATTTCTAAATCCGAAGAAATATAACGCTCAAGCTTGTAAGGATTACTGTATAACAATCTAGATGACAAAGTTGACTTATTTAATAGCAAAGTAACGGAACTATTTGACAAGCATGCCCCAAAGCGGCGAGCGAGAATATCGAAAGGACCCTCCCCGTGGTTAAATGACAAAATTAGACAACTTATGAAACAAAGAGACTGCGCTCACAGACAGTACAAAAATGACCCTACCGTACAAAACTTTGACGAATATAGGAAGTTACGAAATAAGACATCACAACAAATACGAAATGCTAAATTGCGACACGCTTACAGTTTAATTACGCCTGACGGTAGAACAGCGACGACATTTTGGAAATCTATTAATAAGCTTGGACTTACGAAGAACAAGACCAGAGAAGAAATTACAGTACCTCTCGAGACTCTTAACAAGTACTTTACTGCTAACTGCTCCGCAGTACGACATGACGACAAACAGAGACTTATGAATTATTATGGTACACGCCCTACTCCTGACAGAGAGAAATTCTATTTCAGTCACGTGACGCCCCTCCAAGTCAGAAAAGCAGTCCTCAGAATAAGCACGAAAGCAAAAGGAATTGATGACATAGGGACTGACATGGTCAAACTAATTCTTGATTGTATATTACCAACCTTAACTCATATAATCAATTTCTCTCTTCTATACTCCACATATCCAACTCTCTGGAAGAAGGCTATTGTGCTACCTCTTCCGAAAAGTAAAACGCCCTCGAACGAGGGAGACTATCGTCCAATCTGTATTTTATCAGCTTTATAAAAAATCTTAGAATATGTAGTTCATACACAAATGTCTGAGTACCTTCGAACGCACAATCTCCTTAATCCTCACCAGTCCGGTTTCCGACAAGGACATAGTACAACTACAGCCTTACTTAAAGTGACTGAGGATGTTAGACAAGCAATAGAGAGAGGACGATTCACAGTTCTGGTACTACTAGATTACAGTAAAGCTTTCGACAGCGTAGACATTGACATTTTACTTGTAAAACTAAAGGCTCTACATTTTTCTCAGAGTACGATTGCTTGGATGCATTCTTATCTTCACGGACGTCAACAATGTGTGAAAGGTAATAATGGAATCGTTTCCTCGTGGCGCCACGTGAGGAGTCCCTCAAGGCTCTGTACTTGGTCCTCTTCTTTTCGCACTCTTTGTGAATGACATATCATCCAATTTAAGACACTGCAAATACCATATGTACGCTGACGATCTTCAACTCTACACCGACTCTACATCACGTGACCTCCAGGAAAATATTGACTTACTAAATATTGACTTACGGTCTGTTAGTGATTGGTCTGCTGCGCACGGCCTGAAATTGAACCCTACAAAGTCGCAAGTAATCCTTCTTGGCCATCAAAGTCAAATAACAAGTATAACTAAACGTCCGTTGCCAGGAGTAATCCTGCAGGATGTTCCAGTTCCTTTTGTATCACAAGTGAAGAATCTCGGTGTTATCATGGACGAACGCATGACTTGGTCTGCACATGTCTTACATATCTGTCAAAAAGTTTACTCATCTTTACATTCTTTATATAAATACAAACATATATTTCCAATAAAGCTTAAAAAGAGATTAATCGAAGCCCTCGTAATGCCACATTTTGACTATTGTGATGTTGTCTTCAATGACGTCAGGCCACAATTTTCCCTAAGGCTACAGCGCGCTCAAAATGCGTGTGTGAGATACATATGCAGCTTAAGAAAATATGACCACGTGTCACCATCTTTCCTAAAATTAGAGTGGTCGCGACTCCATGTTCGTCGTAACCATCATACTTTGTCTCTTCTCCACCGAGTTCTTACTACATCTTCCCCATCCTACCTTTCTTCACGTTTCCATTACTTCTCAAATGTTCATGACAGACATACAAGGGCTCAAACATCCAACCTGCTCATCATCCCTCACCATCGAACTGCCGCATATAACAGCTCATTCTCGGTGTTTGCCGCACGAGAATGGAATCGTTTACCGGACGACGTCAGGGGAATACGAACTACAGTGTCATTTAAGAGAGCGTTAAGAGGTGCAACAGGATGCGAGTGACCTGTGAATTTCTGGCCTTTCAGTGATCGTGCTACTACAATATCATTACTAGCTATTATTATTATTATTATTATTATTATTATTATTATTATTATTATTATTATTATTGCTGTTGGTTGTATTTATGTCCTACTGTGGTGGAATTTTATTTCAGTTGTTTTGATTGTGTTTTAATTGTGTCTTCTAGTATTAATTACGGTAGTATTACTTATGACTTTAATGTAAGATATACTATTTGGTTTAGTGTAAGAGAAGGCCTAATGGCCTTAACTACGCCAATAAAGACATTTATCTATCTATATTTGTAGTCCTTTAGGTAAAATCAGCTGCATGAACTACTTTGATAAGGATATAGTGAAAGGTAAAGGAAACCAAGGAGAAACTCAAGGCTTTAAGAAAGTTACCGAAGGGGAACATGAGATGTCATACGGTGCATATTAACTTAGAGAATCTTGGAAGTGGGCAAAGGGATGTATCTAGCGTATTATTTATTGATTGGAAGAAAGCCTTTGACGTTTGTCTGCCTGGGTTCATCCTTCTGCTGGGATATAGTAGCGAAACTGTACAGTCAGAGGCTCAACGCCGAGTATTCGGCGGCGGTAAAAAACCTGACACCCTAACGGAGCCAACGAATTTGGGTAGATGAGCTTATTTTTGGAGAGTGACCTGCTTCTCTAGTGCGGTGACCTCAACGGGGTTATTCGCATCACTTGTGATGGTTTACAGTTTCTTAGAAGTCACGGCTATGGAGTTAGAAATGAAGACGGTCGCTAAATTCTTGATTTTCAAGGGGCAAATAGTTTTTCAATTCGTAATATATTCTGGAAAGGGTCATATACCTCTTCCGGTACACAAGCGGTGGACACAGTAGCCACATCAATTATATCCTAGTTTTCACGAGATTTCCACATCGCCACTGATACCAAGAATGCCTAGTTCTACAGCGCTAATTACTCGTAGCTGACATGAATATCAAAGGCAGGATAAAATCGAGCACATCTGGGCCAACAAAAGTCAATCAGTGCTAATTTCTTTAATTTTGAAAATTTCACGAGGTATTTTCACGTTTTAGGTTAACACAAGATTGCATCAGTGGTTTTGAGCTTCCTTGTCTGCGCGTTTGACCGTTTGTTTGTTTGTTTGTTTGTTTATTCCACCATCGCAGGGAAACGGCTGGATAGATCTCGAACAACATTTTAGTGTCTACTCATCCAGGAGAAAATTCTGGTACGCATATGATTTCAACATCACTGAATAGACCGACGGTTTATAGGAAGACCAGACAAGTTATTTGATATTTTCTCACACACTCTTATTTTCTGTACCATCTGTAGATTATACGTGAAACGTTCCTTCATTTTAAATTATTTTTGTCATGTACACACATTTGTTTACTCTTCAAATGAAAATTACTATTATCGGGTTTCACGCCATGCAGCCAGTGACGGTCACACTCCACTATCGACAGCAAATTACCGGTTGCAATGGCAACGTCTCAGCCTGCTTGCCAGCAGAGATGTAATGTCATGCCATTTTTATCAGTCATCATTGCAGTAAACTCGTGGTTGTTCATTGGGTGGAAGGTGAGAGAGGCGTCAAGCTGTCATTCTGAGGATTTTCTTTTCGGAATACCATTCGAGGTTAAAATCGTCTTCGAATAGCGCTAAGGGTGGCTGTGAATATTTGAAAAGTACCACGGAGTGTAGCAAATTATTTCACACTCTAATATGTTTTCTGGCATTTCCTATAACTGTTACAGTATTTCTCCTATACTTCTGTTTTGTGCTTTAATTTCTTACCTCTGCCTTGCTTCATTAGGCTTAAATAATATCACCATAAGTCTTCTTCTTATCTGAATACTTAACATGCCCTGCGCTCCTTGGCAACAGCTTCAAAACATGCTAACTCATATTATCAGAAGGACACCTCATTTTTCCAGTACATCCGCATTACATTTACATAAATTTGTCTTATCCGGCTGTCCACAGATACCATACTATCTTCAGTTATTGTCAACTTTGTTGTCATAACTTCTGCTTTAATTTCTCTGCATGTATGGGAGTGCTAATCCCGAAAACTGGAATCTCCTTCCTTTGGCTGACATTATGCACTAGTTTTCGAGTATTTCTCCGCCTCACTCTATGATTTTGTCACATAACGTACAATTAACTGAAACTTATTTAGTGCCAGTGGGAAGGTTGTGACACTTTTGATAGTTGGTGTCTTTTCCTATGGCCACCAAACACAGCGTTGTCCTTGGAAAATCATCGTTCAAACACTGGGAAACACCACTCCACGTCTAGGGCGTCTAAGTATGCTTCCGAATACGAACAGATTTAGGAAGGTAATCAGACTGCGATGCTCATAGAATGCCAAATTCAGCACGCAGACAAAAGGCCATTGTAAATCCAGGGCGCCTGAGACTGATTTTAATAATGCTGATTTACGTCGCAAGGTTAACGAAGACGCCGAGAAGCTGGATATTTTGTGCCGCAAGAGTGCATTTATTTATAGATAGATCTACCGACCCAAGCTTTGCACCTTTCCAGGAGCGACACCTCTGCACAAACCACCGAACTCAGGCAAGATCAAACCCATGACAGTACTTTGTGGATATATAGCCCACGCTCTACAATCTAACCCATTTAGTTCAGCAAAGCTGTTTCAGAGCGCGAGGCTAGGCTTTCTGTCGGCAGAATTATGCAGACCGCTGTTGGATAATCAGTATGTGATGCTGATCGAGATGCAAGGTTGTCCAGTTCTTGAATCAAACAATCCTGGTGAAGGTCCCATACACTGGTACCGTACTCTAGTTTGGTTCTTACCAGAGACTTATATGCTCTCTCCTTTACAACCTTACTACAACCCCTAAATATCCTTATAACCAAGTGCAGAGATCTGTACTACATACACGTACGTGAATGAATTCATTGTGTTACATGTGTACGCATTCCTGATCAACTTTTCTACAAGTAATATGAATTAATTCAATATGTTACATGTGAGAATATTCCTTATTTGACGTTTATATTGTAAGTAGGCTGCAATGAATACGAAGTGGCATGCTATCTTATTTTAGAAGGTCAGGAACCCAATAATCATCACAGCATTATTTAACGTGTATTTCACCCGAAATTGAAAGCTCTCATGGACTTACTAACAAAGGACAAATATTTGGACAGCCTCTTTGTTTTGTGTCCTCGCTTGAGTGGCAAATGCGAAGTTTGCCTGTACTATTACAGACCGAGGTTACTGCGGAATTGTCCGACGAATGTAATGAAGAAGAGTATTTCAGCTTTATTAAAATCCACATGGACTATGGTGGGGGGGGGGTCTGAAGTGGTGCTGGCCATATATGAAAGACGAACAATGTTCAAAACGGTATTCCTGAGTTCTGATCAACTGAACACATACGGGGATGATGGATAATGTTCTGGCCGGCGTGAGGAGTCCATCAACAGGAGATGTTTAGTGAATCAGATGATTCCCCACTTCAACATCTGCATGACATGTTCTAAATGTATATCTATTTCAGCTATGCTATGCGGAAATCTATGCCTTCCCATTAATGATGGGTAGCTCTGTTGGTAATCAATAAAAATCAATAAAATAAAGGGAACAATGATACCAATCGAAAGTGAATGGGAAACAAACAGTCGTGGAACGCCATCATCTTATTAGTTTCTAACCGAATTACAAACGGAACACGCGGATACTGAAACAATACTAACCCAACTGCATCTTGGTCAAACAGTTAAAAATAGCGATGCCGTCGTCAAGAAATCGCAGAGGCTCCCTTTTAAAACACCATGATTTGGGCCATGCAGGATGCGTTACAACAATATAAAGTGTACACAATCGGTATTGAACCAACATATAACATATTATTAAATTCGGAACATGTGTGGATGCAAATGTTTTACTTCCGAATCCATACTTTTTGGGGAGATAAATTTATTAGGAAGTAAACAAATTAGGTTACTATGCACCCACATTGAAAATTAGACATAACGGTATTAAAAGTACCTCCTTGTAAAACCCATACGAAAATAAAAGGCAGAAGACATAAATTAAAACAGATATCAGTTACAACTTCCTTCTCCCGTCAGGTATGGTACAGGATTTATTTATCGCGTTCGCTCTCACACCACCGTCATAGAATCCAATGCACTACAAATCGATTCCCAGAAGAAACTGCGATCCGTAATGCGTCTTACTACCAAGACATCATAGAATCATAAAGCGCACTCACGCAGATATAGCAAGACAGTACAAAACATAACCTCCTTTCCAGATAATACATTTTAATGACAATTATGACAACAGGATATCCAATGCACCACAAAACGATTCCCGGAAGAAACCGCGATCCAGTAATATTTCCAGGGATGCAAGCCTGCGGTTCGTTCAGCACGTACCGTAGAACCTTGAAGCACACCACAGAGGCAATTTCCACATTAGGCTTATGAACCGACCTCATAAAACACCCCAGGCGTAATGAAACTCAACACAACTTCAGAAACGCACATGTCAAACCAGGCAGGCATATAAACATAGGCCTACATCAGAATAAATCGTGCACCACACACAATTGGAGAAAGAATTAGGCTCGAGATACAAGAACATAATTATAGAAGAAAAAATGACAATTAATACAAGTATCAGGGTCGCTCAACTAAGTCATATGACCGTCATGTTGAATAGCAGTGAAATGACACATAAACGAAATGCATAGCACCTAGGTAAACATTCAAGAAAACTATGGGCAGATGTGGCAGTGGCCGCTGTAAATTAAGAACTAAACGATATAACACAAACTTCTACTACATTCCTCCCTTGAAGGGGGAGGCAGGCCTCCTAACGGTGACGCCGTCTCACAGGCCAGGTGATTTGTATCGGAGAAGGTGAGAAGGTTGGCGGCCGTGTCCTATACTAGGAATAGTCCCGGCATTTGTCTTTGTGCAGGAGAATGTAAAATCACGCTGAACCATTCTCAGGACAGCCGATGGTGTGGACCAGCCCCTCTCTGTCTTCTGAATACAGAGGCGCAAAGCCACGGTAGAGCCGTGGCCACCCCTCGTCTGCTCGGTCGGTAGGTCGGAGTTCAGAGCTGTCGGACTACGAACCAGCCGTGGCCTCTTGTGGACCAAAATCCACTCTGCATCCGCCGACGCAAGCTACTATTAAAATGTTTTCATTCCTCTCCTGAAGAGGGAGGTGGGCCACCTAGACGGTAACGCCGTTTCTCAGTCCGGGAGATTTGTTACGGTGAAGGAGATGTGCGGAGAAGGTGAGAGGGTTGGCGGCCGTGGTCTTTGCTAGGAACTGTCCCGGCGTTAGTACAGGAGAATGGAACACCACGGAAAATCATTCTCAGGACAGCCTACGCTGGAGACCAGTCCCTCTCCGTCTCCCGAATGCAGAGGCGCAGAGCCACCCCTCGTCCCCCTCCTCTGCTTGGTTGGTCGGTCGGAGTACAGAGTGGTCGGACCAGCCGAAGCTCACACTGCAACCACCGAACAAGAAAAATGAAAACCTTACAAATCATGGGTTCTCTATGAGATCCTGTAATACCCTTCAAACGGGAGAAAATTCTAAAATAATAGAGAAAGGTTTTATGATTAAATAATATCTTCATTTCTTTTTTCGTTAGGGCATCAAGTCATCAAGGAGTAATAGAACACAATAATGAAGTAAAAACACACCTGTCACGAGATGAGACAGTGTCGCCGTCTATGGATGCAGTGAGGAGGAGAAACTATGCAGGACTTAAAGAACATTATTTAAAGAGAATAAACCTACTTGAACAATATAACCCAGTATTAAAATGTAAAAGGGGAGACATAATTGAAGTATTGTCTCAGTTTCCTTCGATGATCTCGGGGTCTATTAGCCGATTTCCTATGATACCACCCCACACATTCACTGTAAACGCGTTTTGGGCAAGCATCTCTTGCTAGCTATATGGATTATTTGTTGCATAATGGTGTTCATTTCATCGATATATGCGTCCGTCAGTGTGAAAGTGTCCGACTCGTTGGCTGAATGGTCAGCGTACTGGCCTTCGGTTCAGAGGGTCCCGGGTTCGATTCCCGGCCAGGCCGGGGATTTTAACCTTCATTGGTTAATTCCAATGGCCCGGAGGCTGGGTGTTTGTGCTATCCCCAACATCCCTCCAACTCACACAACACACATAACACTATCCTCCACCACAATAACACATAATTACCTACACATGGCAGATGCCGCCCATCCTCATCGGAGGGTCTGCCTTACAAGGGCTGCACTCGACTAGAAATAGCCACACGAATTTTACGAATTTTTCTTAGTGTGAAAGTATGTCCAAAGTATGTTCTTGAGAAACGGGTCATTTTGCACGTTATTTTCAGAGACACGATCTAATATCTAATCACAAATTGCCAACCGACGCGGTGGATCTCCAAGATCCAGACGTGTGGTATGGCGTTTATATAATATGGATCCTTCCCGCACAGCCGCCACTTGCACAGGTGATCCTCGCCTCTGCCGACGCTGTTTGGTGTATTTTGTGAATTGCCACATTACGTAGTCGCACATACATTACTTGGAAATACCCATGACATGGACGTATCCTATCGGAAAAACGCTGAGTATATAACTGTGTTGCTTGTCCTTGATTACCGAGCTCGATAGCTGCAGTCGCTTAAGTGCGGCCAGTATCCAGTATTCGGGAGATAGTAGGTTCGAACCCTACTGTCGGCAGCCCTAAAATGGTTTTCCGTGGTTTCCCATTTTCACACCAGGCAAATGGTGGGGCTGTACCTTAATTAAGGCCACGGCCGCTTCCTTCCCACTCCTAGCCCTTTCCTGTCCCATCGTCGCCATAAGACCTATCTATGTCAGTGTGACGTAAAGCAACTAGCAAAAAAAAATATCCTTGATTACGACGTCGTTCACCATAAATTAGGATCATATCTGTTAGTTCCATATTCGAATACCTATACCTCTCCATTGCAATGATTCTACGTGGACTAAAACGTATTCCCTACGAACTGTTGTGTAGGTAGGGAAACGTACAAAAAGTCATAACAGCAATATACGTCTCTACCAGAGAAACGTTAGCAAATTCATAACAGTAATATGCGTCTCCGTCCTATTGGTGATGAGTGATGGAAGCTGAAAATTACGAGATAGAAACCGAGAAAGGAGGAAAGAAAGGAAATGAAGAGCGGTTACAGAAACAGATAACAGAAAATTGTAACGTAAAACTTAACGTACTCGAAAAGTTTAAATATTGCTACACATGTCACAATTATATTTCACTCCTTGTAAAATATTATTTATTCTGAGTAGCTGCATACCGGCATTTATTTATTCCCATTTTAAAATAAAGCTGTTTTCCTCTTTGAGAGCGTTCATACTGTGAAGATTAAATTTCGCAAGAACACTTAAAGCATTTTTGGTACACGATTATACTGTAACAAACACATTTCTTTAAGAATTCCCAGTTTTGAAAGGTATTCATTCATAAGACGCTCACTATAAACGAGCACACATGACTTCTTTGCTTCCATCTCCAGCAAACGTTTCCGTCTCTAGTGTTTTGAATGAGTTGCTTTTTACTTGTATGAAACTTATGTGGCGTGAATACATCACCACATAATAATTCTAAGAAACAATAATTATAATTTTAAATAGAAAACAATCTTTACTCCCTTTTTCTTCAGTGGTGAACTTCTACATTACTGACTTTTCTCCCTAGATTTTTCTTTCCTGTGACATCCTCACTATTAGCCATATGTCATTTTTCACTTATTAACAATTTATATTTGGAATTAATTTTAATTGTGGATATTAGAAATCTTTAACTTTTTAATAAGCTATATATTGTTAGCTTCATAATCATCTATAATAATCTTGATCATGAACTGTCAAAGGTAATAGACGTGAACTCCAGTGGCTGAAAATTTTAACATTTTATTCAAATTTCTTTTGAGTTTTAACATTTTATTACTTCCACTTATTTTTCTTTATTTATTTCGTTCTACCCCTTTCCTTTCCTGCTTCGTATCCTTGATTTACTCTGCCTTTTTCTGCTGGTGGTGGTGGTGATGGTGTTTATTACTTTAATAACTACTATCGCTTCTTAATATTAATAGGAAAAGAAACACCGTTTGGTTTGCTAGCTAACACTATCCTCCACCACAATAACACGCAGTTACCTACACATTGTAGACGCCGCCACCCTCATCGGAGGGTCTGCCATACAAGGGCTGCACTCGGCTAGATATAGCCGAACGAAATTATTATTATTTTTATTATGTCTTAATGTTTTCCTTTGTTTAGGGCACCAAGTCATCAAGCAGTAATAGAACAAAATAATAAAGTAAAAACACACCTGTCACGAGATGTGACATTGTCGCTAACTACGGATAAAATGAGGAGTAGGAGCTATGCACGAATGAAGGTACCGCAAAAGGAAATGGAAGGGCCATAAATGGCGTGAAAGTGAAATATTTCACAGGCCTTGCAAAGCAAATACCGTTGAGGTCATAAGAGAAGAAGAGTTGACCAAAAGAGGCCGTATAACAAAGTTGAAAGCGAAGAGGCTGGCATAAGCAAAGGGAAGCAAACACAGCCTCAGCTAAGGTACTTGTAGTGAGTGATCAACCTCACGCTACCAAGTTGGCAACATTTAATCAATTCTTGCGGCAGACAGGGGATTCTGTGGATGTACTGTACATTCTATTACCCCTAATTCTACTGTCCTATTCTATTTACATTTGAAACCCTAAATATTGAAGATTATGGATAAGAAATTAAATTCATATCCTTTTCCGCACAGAAGATTCATCATCATTCATCTTCATTCATGAACAATTATACAAATAAAGAAATCTGAGCCTTACCAAACCTGAGACCGTTACAGGTGACGGAAGTCTGGAGACATCTAAGACGAAAGCTCCCATGTCTGCGTAACGACTTCCACTACATAACTACCGTGACTATGTCCACTACCTGCCGTATGAGGCAGCTCCTCAGACGACCTCACAAAGCTAAATTGGCTGCGATCCAACCCTGATACAAGTCTTAATACCTTAGGGCAACTGGGAATTGAAAGAGACAGAGACTCTAAAGTCGAGGAGAGCGAATCGGCCTCTTCTTCGTCTCCAATTGCCCTCGACATTTCTCCGCGGTGATCGTTGTGACAAAGAAATAGAAATCAACATTCTTTAATGTCACTGATTTTTAAATTCACTACCATCGATTGCCTATGGGTAACGTCAAACGTTCACTGTCTAAATTTCACTAGCGACTGCGAACTACAGTCATTCTGTATTTCTGAATACTGTCAACGACAGTTAAGGGCTACCGCTAACATAAAGACGTGATTCTTTGGTTTCTGACACATAAAGTTATTGATTTTATTGTTTAAATTTTGCGTAATATTCTAGGTTCTATGGCATTAAATTAGTGTACAATTCAATATCATTGCCACAAAGTACAACATTTATAAAGTGTCAAATTAAGGTTTGTATTCAAGCACGGTTATTATTGCAGTAGATCAACTGATGGCAGGTCATTTTGATGTGGCCAGAAGATCTGCACGATTTGTGTTACTTATGTTCAGTTTTTGTGCGCGTCAAACTTAGTCATAAGTTTTCTGTTATCATTTTCCCTGTTCAGGACTTCCTCATTTGTTATCCGAGCATATTCAGCATTCTTCGATGGGTCCACATTGCAAAGACATATAATATGTGTTTAACTGAGGTGTTCTTGAGGTCCCATATTTCTACATCGTACAAAAGAACAGTCCAGATTTGACCATTATATGCATTGGTTTTAGATTTAAATTTTGTGAAGACATTCCTTGTTATTGCTAACCTATTTTCTGTCCATTTCCTTTTAGGATCTAATTGTTCAGTTATTGTAGCTACCGGATATTTGAAGTTGTTCATTCTCTCGACCTGTCGACTGCCTAAGAAAAACTTGTCATTAGCCTTAACTTGTTTGCTGATGACCATGAAATTAGATTTATTCAATTTTATTTTCAATCCCATTTCTTCGCTTGCTACACTTATATTTTACATGATCTTGATCATGAGCTTGAGTTTATTAACGTTTATTTTCAATTCTACTTTCCGGCAACTGTTGTAGACAGTTAAAATTGTTGATCAGGATGATCGTATCATCAACATATTTGATCAATCAATCAATCAATCAATCAATCAATCAATCAATCAATCAATCAATCAATCAATCAATCAATCAATCAATCAATCAATCAATCAATCAATCAATCAATCAATCAATCAATCAATCAATCAATCAATCAATCAATCAATCAATCAATCAATCAATCAATCAATCAATCAATACTGATGTGCATTTAGGGCAGTCGCCCAGGTGGCAGATTCCCTATCTGTTGTTTTCTCAGCCTTCTCTTAAATGATTTCAATGACAATGGAAATTTGTTGAACATATCCCTTGGTAATTTATTCGAATCCCTAACTCCCCTTCCTATAAATGAATATTTGCCCCAATTCGTCCTCTTGTATTCCAACTTCATCTTCATATTGTGATCTTTCCTACTTATAAGACGCCACTCAAACGTATTTGTATACTAATGTCATTCCACGCAATTTCTCCGCTGACAGCTCGGAACATACCACTCAGTCGAGCAGCTCGTCTCCTTTCTCCCAGTTCATCCCAGCCCAAACTTTTCAACATTTTTGTAACGCTACTCTTTTGTCGGAAATCACCCAGAACAAATCGAGCTGCTTTGCTTTGGATTTTTTCCATTTCTTGAATCAAGTAATCCTGGTGAGGGTCCCATACACTGGAACCATACTCTAGTTTGGGTCTTACCAGATACTTATAAGCCCTCTCCTTTACATCCTTACTACAACCCCGAAACACGCTCATAACCATGTGCAGAGATCTGTATCCTTTATTTACAATCCCATTTATGTGATTACCCCAATGAAGATCTTTCCTTATTATACACCCAGATACTTACAATGATCCCCAGAACGAACTTTCACCTAAACCTCAGAGGACTTTTGCTATTTGTGAAGCTCACAACCTGACTTTTAACCCCGTTTATCACCATACCATTGCCTACTGTCAATCTCACAACATTATCGAGGTCATTTTGAAGTTCCTCACAATCTTGTAACTTATTTATTACTCTATAGAGAATAACATCATCCGCAAAAAGCCTTACCTCTGATTCCACTCCTTTACTCAAATCATTTATATATATATATATATATATATATATATATAAAGAAACATAAAGGTCCAATAATACTGCCCTGAGGAACTCCCCTCTCAATTATCACAGGGTCAGGTAAAGCTTCGCCTACTCTAATTCTCTGATATCTATTTTCTAGAAATACTGTATAGCAAGCCATTCAGTCACTCTTTTGTCTAGTGCAATTGCACTCATTTTTGCTAGTAGTCTCCCGTCATCCAACCTATCAAATGCTTTAGACAGGTCAATCGCGATACAGTCCATTTGACCTCCAGAATCCAAAATATCTGCTATATCTTGCCGGAATCCTACAAGTTGAGCTTCCTTGGAATAACCTAATTGCCTTATATCGAACCAGTTATTAATTTCGCAAACATGTCTAATGTAATCAGAAAGAATGCCTTCCCAAAGCTTACATGCAACGCATGCCAAACTTACTGGCCTGTAATTTTCAGCTTATGTCTATCACCCTTTCCTTGATATACAGGGGCTACTATAGCAACTCTCCATTCATTTGGTATAGCTCCTTCAACCAGACAATAATCAAATAAGTACTTCAGATATGGTACTAAATCCTAACCCATTGTCTTTAGTATATCCCCAGAAACATCATTGATCTTTATGCCCTCCTGATTTTTCAAAGCTGTTCTTTAAACAGTCAATCAACATACATTTTCTTTGTTCTTATTCCTTGAAATATATGCCAATGATTGGGCTGGGATAGAAAAGTGATACGTCATTCTTGTCCAAAAAAAAAAAGGTATGAGTTTATGCATTATTATTAGAGGTTTATTTTATGAATCTTGGACTGGTTTAGAAATTGAAGACCAAACAGTTGAACAATAAGTTTTATCCTGGATTTTCCTGCTAATTTATCAGAAGAGATAATAAATCATTTATTGAAATTGCAACATTCTCAACATATGTTGATCTTCATAAGTGGATTCATTAAGTGTACTGCTTTCATCATCACCGTCCGGCAAAGTGGATAACTGGCTAGTATGCAGGCATTTGGTCCAAAGGTTCCCTGGTTCAATTTCCAGTCGGTTCTTTAATTTTAACCTTCATTGGTTATTTTTATCTGGTACGGGGTCTTGATGTTTATGCAGTCTTCAACATTAGATGTCATTCTCAATTGGGGCCCCATCCTCACAAGCGAGTAAGTTCCCATGCGCGTCAACTCGAAAAACCTGCACCAGGCTTCTGTGGAAGTCATATGCCATTAATTCTTTTTCTTTTATTATTATTATTATTATTATTATTATTATTATTATTATTATTATTATTATTATTATTATTATTATTATTATTATTATTATTATTATTATTATTATAATAGAAATGAAAAATACACTGACTGACAGAGCAAATGCAACACCAAGAAGGAGTGGTCAGAACTTTATGCCAATTGCAGGGTAGACTGACGTCACTAAGGTATGCTCATGATGTGAAATGCGCCGCTGTGCTGCGCACGTAGCGAACGATAAATGGGACACGGCGTTGGCGAATGGCCCACTTCGTATCGTGATTTCTCAGCCGACAGTCATTGTAGAACGTGTTGTCGTATGCCACAGGACACGTGTATAGCTAAGAATGCCAGGCCGCCGTCAACGGAGGCATTTCCAGCAGACAGACGACTTTACGAGGGGTATGGTGATCGGGCTGAGAAGGGCAGGTTGGTCGCTTCGTCAAATCGCAGCCGATACCCATAGGGATGTGTCCACGGTGCAGCGCCTGTGGCGAAGATGGTTGGCGCAGGGACATGTGGCACGTGCGAGGGGTCCAGGCGCAGCCCGAGTGACGTCAGCACGCGAGGATCGGCGCATCCGCCGCCAAGCGGTGGCAGCCCCGCACGCCACGTCAACCGCCATTCTTCAGCATGTGCAAGACACCCTGGCTGTTCTAATATCGACCAGAACAATTTCCCGTCGATTGGTTGAAGGAGGCCGGCACTCCCGGCGTCCGCTCAGAAGACTACCATTGACTCCACAGCATAGACGTGCACGCCTGGCATGGTGCCGAGCTAGAGCGACTTGGATGAGGGAATGGCGGAACGTCGTGTTCTCCGATGAGTCACGCTTCTGTTCTGTCAGTGATAGTCACCGCAGACGAGTGTGGCGTCGGCGTGGAGAAAGGTCAAATCCGGCAGTAATTGTGGAGCGCCCTACCGCTAGGCAACGCGGCATCATGGTTTGGGGCGCTATTGCGTATGATTCCACGTCACCTCCAGTGCGTATTCAAGGCACGTTAAATGCCCACCGCTACGTGCAGCATGTGCTGCGGCCGGTGGCACTCCCGTACCTTCAGGGGCTGCCCAATGCTCTGTTTCAGCAGGATAATGCCCGCCCACACACTGCTCGCATCTCTCAACAGGCTCTACGAGGTGTACAGATGCTTCCGTGGCCAGCGTACTCTCCGGATCTCTCACCAATCGAACACGTGTGGGATCTCATTGGACGCCGTTTGCAAACTCTGCCCCAGCCTCGTACGGACGAGCAACTGTGGCAAATGGTTGACAGAGAATGGAGAACCATCCCTCAGGACACCATCCACACTCTTATTGACTCTGTACCTCGACGTGTTTCTGCGTGCATCGCCGCTCGCGGTGGTCCTACATCCTACTGAGTCGATGCCGTGCGCATTGTGTAACCTGCATATCGGTTTGAAATAAACATCAATTATTCATCCGTGCCGTCTCTGTTTTTTCCCCAACTTTCATCCCTTTCGAACCACTCCTCCTTGGTGTTGCATTGTCACTGTCAGTCAGTGTATGTTTTTGAAAACTTTCGTCTCGAGCGTGGTATTCTGCGGAAGTGATACATGGACGATAACTATCTTAGAGAGAAAGAGAACAGAATTTTAATGTGGTGTTACAGAAGAATGCTTAAGGTGAGATTGGTAGATCGAATCACGACTAAGAGATACTGAATATAATTACCGACTTCGGCCAAGAATGAACCCACTACCTCTGGAATACAAGAATAGCGGCTAACAGACCGCGCCACTGAGGTCGGCTTAACAGATTAAAAGCGCTGTTCTTCGTTGTGCGAGTTTGCAGGTTCTCTCACGGCTCAGGTGGGTGATATTTGAAGCAGCTCCAACAAGAATATTTTGTCTGTAGATTTGTCCCATGAAGGAACTCGCGTGGAACGAACATCGGCGTTTCCGAATCCCGTAAAAGTAGTTAGAGAGAAACGAAACTAATAACATTATTACGTAGAGTATTGTTGTAATAGCTATTATTGCTAATTGTGTCCGGCTACATGGCTAAACGGTTAGCGTGCTGGCCTCTGGTCACAGGGGTCGCTGGTTCGATTCCCGGCAGGGTCGGGAATTTTAACCATCATTGGTTAATTTCGCCGGCACGAGGACTGAGTGTATGTGTCATCATCATCATCATCATTTCATCCTCATCACGACGCGCAGGTCGCCTACGGGTGTCAAATCAAAAGACCTGCACCTGGCGAGCCGAACATGTTCTTGGACACTCCCAGCACTACGCCATTTCATTTCATGTCCTACAGAATTTTATCCAGTTATTTCCAGCTCATTGTGATGATAACAGAATTCAGATTGCACTACGCTGTACACAAGTGTAGCCCATTTCTCGGTGTGAAGACTACTTCGTCGAGCGAGCTGCATATCTTTTGAACGCAAGCTCATAACTCTGGTGGCCAGCTCAACCGACTTAGTGGCAACACTATAAAGATCCTGTATCCCTCTAAAATGAAATTTGTTGCATTAGGTGAGGCAGAATATCATCCACTCCTTTATGTCACAGCCGCTTTAACTTGAGGAAGTTTATGTAGCCCTCCCTGGTGCTAAGAATAGGGCAACTCCCTGCCCCAACAGTGGTTAACTTAGGGCTGTAAAATGAACTGTGTGGGGGAGGATAACACCCTGCTATTCTTGTCAGTCAGCAGAACACGAGGGAGAGTGAGCTGCCACACGTTTTACGAACATTGCTGTGGTCTGGTTGAGATTTTACTTTACTACATATGTATTGCGTGCTAGATGTGTTTATTTAGGAAAAAGACTGTGATATAATGTTCTATACGGTGATAGAAATATCGAATTAGGAATGGCACATTATGGATACCATTTAATAATAATAATAATAATAATAATAATAATAATAATAATAATAATAATAATAATAATAATAATAATGTATGTTTAGTCCTCAGCCCGAAGGCTGGTTGGATCCTCAACAGCCCCGCCGTCAGCTGTCATACATGGCCTAGGCATCACTGAAGAGGCGTACTAGGGAAATGAGGAGTGAGGTAGTTTCCCGTTGCTTTCCTCACTGAGCCAGAAGTTGCTATTACATATCAGTCTGCCAAGCCCACTGAAATGCATGCACCAACCGACCCTATGAGCAATTCATAGCAGGGACTGGCTGCAGAAGGAATGGCATTACTAGCATCACTCATACCTCAGTCACTTTCATTTTGTCAAAGCCAAGGATAAAGCTGAGACAGATCAATGAAAGTAACAAGATTGCTCTAGCCCATACCAGAAGGCATAGTGCACTGTAAACACTAGGTCCCGCCAGCAAAGGCAAATAATAATAATAATAATAATAATAATAATAATAATAATAATAATAATAATAATAATAATAATAATAATAATAATAATAATAATAATAATCTTTTTTCTACCGCTCTTCCCACGCCTGTAGGGTCGCGCGCATTACCTGCGTCGCACATGTGGATTTGGCCCTGTTTTACGCAGGATGCCCTTCCTGACGCAACCCTCTGTGGAGGGATGTAATCACTATTGCGTGTTACTATGGTGGTTGTAGTAGGGTGTGTTGTCTGAATATGAAGAGGAGAATGTTGGGACATACACTAACACCCAGTCCCCGAGTCAGAATAATTAATCAGGAGCGATTAAAATTCCCAACCCGGCTGGTAATTGAACCCGGGACCTTCTGAACCGAAGGGCATTGTGCTGACCATTCACCCAATATTAATTATTCTTTTGATATTTCCATAGAATCTTAACCTGCGTTTTCTAATTTTCTGTCAATATTTATGTATTGTTTGATTATATATACATATATTTTTGCTAGGGGCTTTACGTCGCACCGACACAGATAGGTCTTATGGCGACGATGGGATAGGAAAGGCCTAGGAATTGGAAGGAAGCACCCGTGGCCTTAATTAAGGTACAGCCCCAGCATTTGCCTGGTGTGAAAATGGGAAACCACGGAAAACCATTTTCAGGGCTGCCGATAGTGGGATTCGAACCTACTATCTCCCGGATGCAAGCTCACAGCCGCGCGCCTCTACGCGCACGGCCAACTCGCCCTGTGTTTGATTATTATTATTATTATTATTATTATTATTATTATTATTATTATTATTATGTCCGGCTCCATGGATAAATGGTTAGCGTACTGGCCTTTGGTCACAGGCGTCCCGGGTTCGATTCCTGACAGGGTGAGGAATTCTAACCATAATTGGTTAATTCCCCTGGCGCGGGGACTGGGTGTATGTGTCGTCTTCATCATTATATCATCCTCATCGCGACGCGCAGGTCGCCTACGGGAGTCAAAAATCAAAAGACCTCCACCTGGCAAGCCGAAGTCCCCGGACACATCCCGGCACTAAAAGCCATATGCCATTTTTTATTATTATCATATTATTATTATTCCATTATTCAGAAAAATGGACTCGAAGTAGATACCAATGAAATTAGATGCCAGAAGGCGGAAACTGCATACCGACTGACCCAAAATATCTACGAAAATTACGTATCTTCAAGCACACAAAACGAAGTAAGACATTACATTACAGTCATTAAACATGACTTTATGGATCAGACACGCTAATTTCGAACAGGAAAGCAGACAAAGAAAACCGTAAGCAAGAAGGAACGCAAAAGCATGAAAAGAATTCTAGGCCAAATGTCGCCGACGGACAATACCAATTCAGGGGCAGACAGGAAATCAAACAATTCACAAATATTCACAGTGAAATTAGAAAACGTAGGTTAAGATTCTATGGACATATTAAAAGAATGCATCCAGACATACTCACAAAACAAATAGTGCAAATTTTACGAAAACAAGAGTAAAGCCAAAACAGACACAAAGAAATGGATTGGCGAAATTAAAGCCGATTTGAAACAGGCAGGAATTACACCAGCAGATGTACAAACCAGCGTAATCTTCAGATCCAGAATTCACAAATGACAAGTTGACCCAGAGGAAAGACCAAAGAAGAATGGAACAGCCTGTTCTGAAGGTAGAAATGAAGTCCACACTAAAAGATTGAAAGAAATATGGGCACAAAGGAAGGTAAATACACGCCTCTAAGTTCTTTGTATTGTCCTAATGGGCTTGTTCGCATATACAGTGAGTTTCTCTCAGGGGTCCCGGGTTCGATTCCTGACAGGGTGAGGAATTCCAACCATCATTGGTTAATTCCCCTGGCACAGGGACTGGCTGTATGTGTCGTCTTCATCATGATATCATCCTCATCGCGACGCGCAGGTCGCCTAAGGGAGCAGCGACAGCACGGGAATGCCTGCACTTCTCAGTTTAGGTCCGTGCTTAGAACGTGTAGTAAGTATTGATCTGCCGCTCCAACTGTACTTCTAGCGTGGAGTGTTGCTTCGGGGTATAACTCTCATAATGCCTCCACATGTGTACACGGTAGGTGAAAGGGTATTTATGTACGATAATTATGTGAAAACAGAGTCTTGCATAGAAGTCATTAGGTGATTTGTAACACAGTTTCCAAATGCACGCCCTCCACATATAGAGATCGTGCAGAAACTCGTAAACAAATTGAGAGGAACTGGTTCTTTACTCGATAACAAGCGAAGTGTTGGAAAACGTAAAGTAAAAGTAAATGAAATCTACAAAATCCCTAAGACCACTCGGACAAGAAGCCTGGGTTTTGAAGAGCTGCCCACTAAAATATCAACATTGAAATAGCCTCAATTACGGAAGATGAATTTATGCGTGTGAATTGGAGTTTCGTAAGACTATGGATGCTAGAAATGTGTGGATGAAGACTGAGAACATTTCCAATATCTAATGTCATAAAGTACGAACTTATTTTCTTAATTCTTAATTACTAACCTTCTTAAATTGTTATCTCATGTCATGCACGGATAAAGTGAGTGAAGAGGTATTCTTGTTTCTGTGCAGCGGAGCGGGGAGTGATGAGTCAACGGGAGGCAGATAAGCCGGGCGCGCCTGCCGGCCAACCGATGAGAGAAACTTAAATATATATAATACCAGGCTGAGTGACTCAAACAGAAGAAGACCACCGGGCGAGTTGGCCGTGCGGTTGGAGTCGCGCAGTTGTGAGCTTTCATCCGAGATATAGTGATTTGGAATCCGACTGTCTGCAGCCCTGAATATGGTTTTCCGTGGTTTCCCGTTTTCATACCAGGCAAATGCTGGGGCTGTACCTTAATTAAGGCCACGGCCGAATCCTTCCCACTCCTAGGCCTTCCCTATCCCATGGTCGCCATAAGACCTATCTGTACCGAGCTCGATAGCTGCAGTCGCATAAGTGCGGCCAGTATCCTGTAATCGGGAGATAGTGGGCACGAGCCCCACTGTCGGCAGCCCTGAAGATGGTTTTCAGTGGTTTTCCATTTTTACACCAGGCAAATGCCGGGGCTGTACCTTAATTAAGGCCACGGCCGCTTCCTTTCCAATTCCTAGGTCTTTCCTATCCCGTCGTTGCCTTAAGACCTATCTGTGTTGGTGCGACGTAAAGCAAAATGGCAAAAAAACGGAAGATGGCCGAGATTGATAGCTGCAGTCGCTTAAGTGCGGCCCGTATGCAGTATTTGGAAGATAGTTGGGTTCGAACCCCACTGTCGGCAGCCCTGAAGATGGTTTTCCGTGGTTTCCCATTTTTATACCAGGCAAATGCCGGGGCTGTACCTTAATTAAGGCCACGGCCGCTTCCTTCCAATTCCTAGCCCTTTCCTCTCCCACCATCGCCATAAGACCTATCTGTGTCGGTGCGACGTAAAGCAACTTGTAAAAAAAAAAAAAAGGAAGAAGAAGCTTTGGTCTTCTTATTCCAAGTTGGCCGGATAAATCGCGGCTTAATCTGATGATATTTGAAGGCTCTCAAATACACCAGACTAGTGTCCGTAGATTTCCGTAAAAGTGGTAGATATAATAATAATAATAATAATAATAATAATAATAATAATAATAATAAGAATAATAATTCGGTTGTGGTGTGGTTTACTGTAGTCACATTGTAGTTCGTGGGTAACGGATGAGTGGCCCAATATGAGGTCCTGGTACTAGTTGTAATGGAATAAGAGGGGACATCTAGGACATATTTTGAATCGTACCTTTCTTTGTACCCAGGCGGCTAAACCATAGCAGGAGAGATTCTCACTGCGACTATATGTAACTAGGGTAGCATCCTGCTTCAAAAAATTTACTCAGGCCGGATTATTTTAAGGAAGCCTCGAACCTATGGGAGTAATGGTATTACCTTTCCATTCGACAGGCGAGAGACACCTTGGGAAAAACTTGGCGAGGTAAATGGAATTCGATGGGGAGCAGTCTTTTTTTTTTTTTTTTTTTTTTTTTTTTGCTAGTTGCTTTACGTCGCACCGACACAGATAGGTCTTATGGCGACGATGGGACAGAGAAGGGCTAGGAGTGGGAAGGAAGCGGCCGTGGCCTTAATTAAGGTACAGCCCCAGCATTTGCCTAGTGTGAAAATGGGAAACCACGGAAAACCATTTTCAGGGCTGCCGACAGTGGGGTTCGAACCTACTATCTCCCGAATACTGGATACTGGCCGCATTTAAGCGACTGCAGCTATCGAGCTCGGTGGGGAGCAGTCTATAATGGAGCTTATGGAAGAAGGAAGGTATGACTGGATCAGTTATTATGAGGATGCCTCTAAGTGTGTTAGAAGTTAGTGATGTTAGGTAAGGGGAGATAATAAGGAAGAGATTATTATGGAATTTAATAGGAATGGGAAGCGTTTACTTGACATCTGTGCTAATATGGGATGACTAGTTATGAATACATTCTTCAAGCATCACATTAATCATCGTTGCACATGGGACGGTAGGGGCACCACATTTATAATAGATTATATCAAAACTGACTTTGAATTCAGGATCTCTGTTAGAATCTGCGGGTATTCCGAGGGTTTTGTCAATGCTACAGACCACTATCTGATCTGCGATTGCCGGGCTGAGTGGCTCAGACGGTTAAGGCGCTGGCTTTCTGACCCCAACTTGGCAGGTTCGATCCTGGCTCAGTCCGGTGGTATTTGAAGGTGCTCAAATACGTCAGCCTCGTGTCGGTAGATTTACTGGCACGGAAAAGAACTCTGCGTGACTAAATTCCGGCACCTCGGCGTCTCCGAAAACCGTAAAAGAGTAGTTAGTGGGACGTAAAACAAATAACATTATTATTAATGATCTGCGATTAACAAGTATAGAAAATGCAAAATCTGCCTGTAGGGTAGAGAACGTCCAGGATGAAGAAATTAGTAGTGCATGGGTATAATTACTTAAACCTTTCAGAGACAAGATATTCAGCAGTTTTAGTAGAACGAGAATAGGTGGCATACAGGGATGCTCTAATAGCAAGGTATAATAATGGCGTATGGCCTCCGGAGAGGTCTGGTGCGGGTCTTTTTCTCGTCGAAACAAATCATTGCAGATTCCGAAAACAAGTAATGGGATGATTTCGGTAAAAACCCCAAAAGGGTTGGTCAAGCACAGCTAAACCTATCTGGAGAGTAATAAAGAAAGAAAGAGATGGGAAAAAGGAAATGAATAGTATAGTAGGTAAATCAGATGAACTTATTCTGTTACACAGGGAGTCACTGGACCGACAGAAGGAATGTATTGAAATTCTTCTGAATTAAAATTAAATTATTCTTTCTTTTGGCGAACAACCGAGCTCATAGGAAGGAGGAAAATGATAGCGGTGAAATTACGGTTGAAGAAGTGGAAACTACATTTGGAGAAAGTAGCAGGAATATATGAAATTGGATATGATACAGTAAAATAAAAAGCGGGAAGGCGGGACAAAATCGCTTCATAGAGGACTAACATGAAATTTTAGTAATTTACCTTCTGATTGGGCAAAAGCAGTAATTGAACAAATCTACAAGCAAGGCAACAGGAATGACTGCATCAACTAACGAGTATTTAATTGATCAGTATACCAGGAAAGGTGATCCCCGGCATTTTTGCAAGGACAAGTCCTACTAAAACTATGTACAGCTGAGAGTTTAGTTAATGAACGAATGTTATAGAGAGCAGCTACAAACCGATATTCAGAATGAACACCGCATAATAATAATAATAATAATAATAATAATAATAATAATAATAATAATAATAAATAGTAGTAGTAGTAATAAACTCTTTACAAGTGTGATTGAGAAAATATTGCTCTCACAAGAGTTGCTTGTGTAAGGTGGATTAGACTGCACATTTACTGTACTCGAATATTAACCAATAACAATTCGTCTTCTAAAATATCTGATTTACAGGTAGTCTCGGCATAAGATTGCAAGATACATTTTAATTCTGGACGATGATCCAAATCGATTTCTTAGAGAGTTAGAAAGTTGAGAAATATGTTTAGGTGTCATAAAAATATTACACATACCGACAGGTTGAAATTCTCTTGTAAAACAAACAAACAAACAAACAAACAAACAAACAAACAAACAAACAAAACAAACAAACAAACAAACAAACAAACAAGCAAGCAACCCAATGGTGCAACAGCCCCAAAGGCCCATGGCCTATAGAGCAACCGCTGCTCAGCCTGGAGGCTTGCATATTATGAGGTGTCGTGTGGTCAGCTATCATTCTCTTCTTAAACGAGCCCATGACGGTCTATGAGCTACTTTGTAAATTTGTAGATGTAAATCAGCATGACACATGCTAATAATTAATATAAACCAGTCTCTGCTAACAACATTTGGAATGTACCACCATTGGTTCATTATTAGTAACAAAGGAACTTGGCATATGGTAAGTCGCCCTAGACGGGAGAAAAAATATGACGCGCGATGTGCAAAGCCTTGATAGCAGTGTGCCCTATTATAACGCTATCGTGTCCAATCAGACCGACGTAGCGATTTCGTGATCAGACTGGAATGAATGACATATGTCTTTGTATGGATTAAATGATTATTTTATCAGAACAGGGAGCGCGAATGACTTAGTGATTGATGCAGTACACAAATTATGCCAAACATTGATCACCGGTGAATTTAACCAGTTGATGGACTAATACCATGAGATAACGTTTCTTGAACGTCCAAATTACGTTTCACTGATATATGTTATCTGACAAACAGCCAGCCCTGTAATGCAGCCCGTCGACCACTTACCTGGAGACTGTGGATTGTCTAATGCTTTTAATTCTAGACCTGAGAATAGATTGAGGTTCACGTAGCCTCGTCAATTGTCTGATATAAGAGACAGCTGAGCTGGTAAAGAAAGCCAACCAAAACGGCTGGGGACACTCCAGTACCTCTAGGCCATCAGGTTGGTCAGAACTTGTAAAGAAGGGAAAATACTACGAGTTATCCTGCCCAGAAATAGAAGTCATAATTCCAAATTTTATTCAGTTTACTATTGATTTTGTTCATACTGTCAGCAGTTTGGAAGTGACAAGGTCTCAGTGCGTAGGACTGCAGGCACGGAAATTTGGCGTAAAGAAAATCAGCCTGTCTACATCAGGCTATTTCTGGCGAGTGATCTATTCCATACTCTGATATTACTAGGTAATTCAAGGCCTTGGCTAAATGGCGCAAACCCCTGTCGGCGTGGGCGATAGAATTTCATCTACGGTATCCCCAGTCTGTCATAAAAAGCGGCTAAACGGAGCCCCAGGGGATCTTCATTTGAGAGCATGGGTTGGCGGTCACGAGACCCTTAAATGAGTCCGAGCGTTATTTACTTGATCCTGGTTTCCACATTCGTCTATCCTATGTGACCTCCCTTGATCAACTCTTGTTTTTTCGGACCCCGAAGTATTAGGTTTGAAAGACCTAGGGATATTTCCATTTCACAACTTCCATGGCCCTCCTTGTCTTTCTTTGTTCAATACTTCTATTTTTCAAATTGTCGGATCCCTTCCAGTTTTTCCTCTATGTGGTGTTAATGGAAGAGGGTTGCCCAGTTGTACTTCGCCTTACAATACACAAGGGATACATTTAGCGCGATGAAGCATTGTCTCCCTGCGGGGACTTGTGCTTTGAACGTTCGTTTACGCGCACTTAGAACACATCGGTCCGCCGCACCGGGTGAACGTGTCTACCCGTTTAATTGATTATGGTCTGGTTTTGTTCACGAAGAAATGGGATAATAAAATATAAATGGCATTATAGTAAAACAGGCAGAGTTCTGAAATAAATGAAATTTTGAAGTATGAACAACATTTTCTTTTGTGGTTTCTATATCGGCAGCCATTCAACACTTGTCGATCAAAATATCAAAGGATTTAGTCAGATAAACCTTATACCAGGGCCTCTCAAACGCCCAAAATCTCACGCGTGCAAACTGAGGCGCAGAGTTCCTGTGCACAGTGCATCGGCCCCACTCGGCTCGCCTCGGACCAACGCTTTGTCTCTGGGCTACTCGGCTAAGCTCGGCTCAACTCAACTCGACTCAACTCGGCTCGGATTTGGAGCGCTACGTAGCAAGCGAGGACGAGGGAGACAGGCGGAGAGAGCGAGACAGGCGTGGGGAAAGAGAGAGACAGCGCTATTGATCCAAATCGAGGAGTGGGGGTCTGCAATCTAGTCAGCCAAGAGAAGTCGTCTTTTGCACCGTGCACAATGCACCCTGAGTAGCCCTGCGCTATGAAAAGAACTCAGCGAGACGAACTTAATTGTAAAATATTAGTGAAATGAAACGGTGTATGAGCAACATACTGTATACCGCAGTGCGAAGGTGCTGTCTGTGGATGTAGGTACAATTGTACGGTATCGGGATGGGAAGGAAGCTTCCATAGCATCTACAAACGTACCAATCCTGCATTTGCCTTGAACTCAAAATGGGAAAACAACGGAAAACAATTTTGAGGATGGCTGACAGGTGATTCGAACCCACTGAGTACACAGCTATAAGGAATATCAATCCGTACCACAACGCACTGAGCTAATCTGATTTGTGATATTCCCATATTAACGTTCATCGTGACACTTGGGCCTTTAAAAATTGTTGATCAGAATGTTTAATAATGCTATTGTTGTTACGTCCCAATAACTACTTTTTGACGGTTTTCGGAGACGCCGAGGTGCCGGAATTCTGTCCCGCAGGAGTTCTTTGACGTGCTAGTAAATCTACTAACACGAGGCTGACGTACTTGAGCACCTTCAAATACCACTGGACTGAGCCAGGATCGAACCTGGCGAGTTAGGGTCAGAAGGCCAACGCCTTTGTGCCACTCAGCCCGGTTATCAAAATGTTTATCGAGATAAGAAATGGTTAATCTATTTTTAATCTTGAACGAAACATTAATTTAATTGTTGACTATAAAGAAACGTCTGTTTCGCATTAGAAGTTGCTTCGAAAAGAATCAGAAGCTTCAGTGCTTGCTAGCTCGAAGTTCAGGTTCCCTGCTGATATTTATCCATACTCCGTTAAAGGTAATTTCTTAAATTTACTTTTTTAATAGGGGCCATTGGTGAGTTTTTAGTTGTCTTGCTGCGGTTAAGTCTTTTTTATAACTTTCCGAAACGATGAGGTATACTTCCTCATTGGAAAAATAGTTTACTCATCTTCAATCGACTCAGATAAAACAAATTATTAAAATTTGGTATGTGTTAGGGCAAAACTAAGGGCAGTTTTTGGGTTGATGAGAACAAATTCACTGTAAAAATAGTGTCGAAATAAAATGTTTGTTTGTCCAGCTCTTGTCCCGTTTCTTTGCGCAGTCGGGTATGATGTGAGATGGATCTGTTGTGGCGAGTTCCTATGACCGGATGCCCTTCCTGACGTCAACCTCATTAGATGAGTTAATGATATGAAATGAATGACGTGAGGTATGCTGGTAGAAAAGTAGAGGGTGAAATCCGGTGCCGACACATAGCCTACTCCTGTCGAATAGCACCAAGCGGTCTGTTCAAGGCTTAACGTCTCCATTCGACGGACGAATCACCATCAACAGCGTCATATGCCCTCACTCCATATGAGCACTGCGGAGAGGTTTGGAATTTAATCCAGGCTTTTGGCACGCAATCTAGTGATTAGAAATTGTATATCACCACCTCCCCTACCCTGCCCGTCAACATTGTGATGGTTAAATTTTTTTCGACCAACGGGACTCGAACCGATTAACCACGGTGTCAGACCATATAGACTTGATGACTTACCGAGCATGGCCACCAGGCAGACAAGTGTCAAAATGAAATTACCTTTATTTTATGCTGACCCGTGTATCGGTACAGCCCGTTCCAATACAAGTATATTTAGTTCTTTGATTATACGCTCGTCGTCTTTGTTCAACTTTGTGTCACGATTACCGGCCCAATCAAGTTGCAATTTAAGTGCTATAAAATTGTAGGGAAACCGTTTTCGATCCTAAACTCCAGAATTAAAGTGCATCGTATTCGGACGAACAACACCTATTTCATTCTTGGATAGAGACGTCCATTTCATTTACTGAATGGCGAGCATAGTGGCCTTCGTTTCATAGCGTCCGATGGCGTATGGCGTATGGCTTTTAGCGCCGGGAGTGTCCGAGGACATGTTCGGCTCGCCAGGTGCAGGTCTTTCGATTTGACACCCGTAGGTGACCTGCGCGTCGTGATGAAGATGAAATGATGATGAAGACGACACTTACACCCAGCCCTTGTGCCAGCGAAATTAACCAATGATGGTTAAAATTCCCGACCCCACCGGGAATCGAACCCGGGACCCCTGTGGCCAAAGGCCAGCACGCTAACCATTTAGCCATGAAGCCGGACATAGCGTCCGATGTTCAATTCCCATTCGGACCGGGAATTTTAGTCAAGTCTGAATTGTTCCTCTGGCTCGAGATTGGGTGTCGGTTTTGTCTTAATAGACAAATATCCATCTACAACTAACATAGTAGCTTCTGCAGAGACACACAAATATAAATACTTTCCTCCGCATATGGTTGGCGTCAGGAAGGGTATGTGGGCCATGTGCGGCACAGCCCGCACCCGCAACGTTATCAGCGGAAAGAGACAGGGATGGATCTCTGAATTCCTTTACGGAATAATAATAATAATAATAATAATAATAATAATAATAATAATAATAATAATAATAATAATAATAATAATCAAAATACCGGGTGAGTTGGCCGTGCGATTAGGGTCGCGCAGCGGTGAGCCTGAATTCGGGAAATCGAGGGTTCGAACCCGACTGTCGACAGTCCTGAAGTCCATGGTTTCTCATTTTCACATCAGGCAAATGTTAGAGATGTACATTATTTAAGGCACGGCCGCTTCCTTCCCATTCCTAGCGCTTTCCTGTCCATTGACGCCATAAGACCTATATGTATCGGTGCGACGTAAAATAAAATTGCAAAAAGAGTAAATAAAAATAATTATAATTAGCGAAAATTGTTTTTCACCGTTATTGCTTGCCTTTCGTGACTGGGTCCGCTGCTATCAGACAGCTCGTCTTTTGATCTCACAAGACTGAGATAACCAGTTACAACCCTTAGTCCAGAATATAATTGCTTGGGCCTGCCGTAAGTCGAACCGGGACCCCTCTGTAAGTAGCAGGTACATTACCCCTACACTACGTTGCTGACAACAATAATTAGAAATTCATGATAATAACTTAATTTCTTACATCATACATAGTGTGTTCAGGATACACAAAAAAGCCTAAAACCTCGATCAACGGAACGCAATACAACACAAGAATAACACAAGCAGTCATCATTTTGAAACATGATGCACGGACTCAGCAACACATTTCCCTTCCAAGAGAATTTCATAAAGGATTCTTCTTTTCTTCTTCTTTCTTTCTTTTCAGTCCCAAGACTGGACTATAGCCATGAAATTTCGCCAGATGGCATGATCATTGTCACGAAATTATTTGTGCCCCTGTCCTTCACGATCAGTTTTATAAACTTCCTTGGCCTTCCTCTTGTTTTCTTTCCAGTAATAGCCCTCTGATATAATTTTTATCATCGGCAAGTGTCGTAGGTTATGACCCTACAAAATGATATGTCGGTTTTTAATTGTTTTGAGCAGTGATTTCCATGGCTTCATCATTTGCAAGACTTGGAAATTTGTTACTTTTGCTCTTCAAGGAATTTTAAGCATTCATCTGAAGCACCACCTTTCAAATGCCGCAAGTCTTCTGGTATAGCCTTTATTAATGTCCAAGTGTCCGACTCATATCATAATATAATCAGTAAGGGACTATACGACAAAAAATATCTCGAAGTTGGTAACTGTTGCACTCATTGACATTCTCATACACCATTTAAAGAACAAACGACTCAACACAGAAATTAGAACAGAGACTAATAGAAATTTAACACACACACACAGAGAAAGAGAGAGAATGCATGAACTTTTTTAAAATTTCGAATTTGGAATGAAGCACTCGTAAGTTGCTGTTAGTATAAGATCTATATACAGCAATGCCTCCATGTCTGCCTTTCCTGGACCCGAGGATACGCTCATTCTCCTGGAAATGAAACGGCAGAAATCCTCGCTAAAATAGCCTCCTCATCCGATATAAGACTTGCCTACAAGAAATTACCCCCAAGCTGCGCAAAGTACCAAATCATAACGTATATAATAAGTCAGAGTAAAAACCTCTGGACCTCAAATACAAAGGGGTCTGTCACAATATATATATATATATATATATATATATATATATATATATTCATAGTTGACTCCAGTCCAAGCATTAGTAAGCGAGTACATTCTCACTCGATTTCTCTAAAACCGTGGAAAGTTTAAGTGCCACTTTGAACGCTTTAAAACTAGCACTGGAGACTGCTTTTGTGGACCTTCCCAAACAGTAACAATTTACTGTTTGACTGTGCAGTGTGTTTGAATGTGTCCTGTTTGGAAGGACAAGATTCGATTTCGAGTAACACGTCAGCAGTTATAATGTGAAACTCTATAAGCCATTATTCCATTGATTAAGAAAATCATGCTTCTATAAACAGTTTCCAAAACTCATTCGTCACTTCTTCAGCAATTTAGTTTCCTACTTTTTTCGTCAAGGACCTATACATTATTAACTGCTTGTAAGCCATTACCCTACTAGAGATCGGGCCAGGTAGGAAGACATCTGGGAGCGCATGCGCACTTTGGACTATCTCGCGTAGCGTATCCCCTCCTAAGGCCGGGCGCACATTGGGACGCAGGCGAAGCAGCTAAAGCAGCGCAGCGCAGAGCAGATTTTTGTAATCCACACAAATCATTGCACCATCGCAAGTTGACAGACAGGGCAGGACAGAGCAGAGCAGGCCGATTCTGCACCTACTTCCGCCTACCACGCGCAGTCTTCGAAACACAGTTTCCTGCGCACGTGTCACGCAGTTAGTTGAGGAATGGAGGAGAAAATTACCATAGCCGTTCGGTCTTACCATGTTTTGTACTATGTGGACTACAATGCAGTTTTTAATTTTAATTTCTGTTATGAAAGTTCGGGAAATAAGGAACTACAGTCTAGGCTATAAAGAACTTTATTCACGCTGGGTACAATGGTAGTTTGGTGGAAGGCCTAAAATGTAATTCTCAAATATCTATGTAACAATCCGTGACCCAAGTTCTCGTAACATTGAGTATTTCACTTCGAGATCTAATGTTGATTATGGAGATCATCATCGCCGACTCTGCGACCGTCATCTACCATCACATTTATGTGAAGAAATAAGGAAAGAAAATAATTTACCATATCTTGTCAAATGAAAACGTGTTCACAATAGATTGTCAATGTTGATTTATTTTAGTAGACTGTGTCTTGTGGCAACTAGCAGTACATTTGTAAATAAATGCTTTCTCCCTCTCTCTCTGATCCTGTTAATGAATACTACGAAACAAAAATTAAAGAGAATGCAATTTCCGATCATTTATGTCTTCTACTGTTTTATCGTGCCTGAGTCTTACCCGGACGCCCTGGGTTCGATTACCGACTAGGTCAGGGATTTTTAGCTGGATCTGAGGGCTTGTTTGAGCTCCACTCAGCCTACGTGAGTAGAATTGAGGAGCTATCTGACGGTGAGATAGCGGCCCCGGTCTAGAAAGCCGAGAATAACGGCCGAGAGGATTCGTCGTGCTGACCACACGACCTCTCGTGATCTGCAGGCCTTCGAACTGAGCAGCGGTCGCTTGGTAGGCCAAGGCCGTTCAGGGCTGTAGTGCCACTGGGGGGGGGGGTTATACTGTTTTATCGTACCAGCTATGATAACGGAGATATATATTAATGAATTTACCGAGGAAGTTGGCCGTACGGTTAGGGTCACCTTGCTATGAGCTTGCATTCGAGAGATAGTGGGTTCGAAGAACACTGTCGGCAGCCCTGAAGAGGGTTTTCCGTGGTTTCCCATTTTCATACCAGGCAAAATGTATTTAGACTTTTGTTGCTTTGTCCATACGAACGCCGAACATCGTAGCATGGAAATATTGTTCAGTCTTGTAAACTGGTGGTTTTTATTGGGATTGTCTTAAAATGTACAACCGCGTGGTCACCTTGTTACGATTCGTTTTACGCCGCACCGACACAGACAGGTCTTACGGCAACGATGGGTAAGAAATGCCCAGGAATGGGAAGGAACTATCCTTGGCCTTAATTAAGGTGCAGCCCTAGCATTTGCCTGGTGTGAAAATGCGAAACCACGGAAAAACATCTTGAAGGCTGACGACAGTGGGGTTCCAACCCACTATCTCCCGGATGCGAGCTCACAGCTGCGCGCCCCTAACCGCACTGCCAACTGGCCTGGTCGCGTGGTCATCAGCACAAGGTAAATGAGAAAACTTCATGAATGCTTGAGGAATAGGAAAAGAAGCACCTTTACGCTGCATGCCCCAATATCACATAGTCTGAAGAAAACATGTTTATTCCTTCTGCCATCGCCCTCTAGTATATACTAGAGGACGATGCTTCTGCAAACCGACGAGACCCTGCGTGGCAATGTGCGCTCACATGCACTTCGCAGTTTCGTCAACCGCGTGCTGTCCTGCTCTGCTCTGTCCTGCTCTGCGACCAACTGCTTCTCAATGTGCGCCCGGCCTAACAGAGCTCCTGCTACAAGGACAGTTCAGTGCATAAGTTAACACTCAGCTGCCGCGCTCTCCTTTCTAATTTCCCGTTGAGTAGTAACTGTGGTTAGTGGTAGTGTACGTTAGGCCTATCTGTAACAGTATGGAAGGCGTTAAAAGTAGCCTGCATCGTATGGTGCTAAAGAGTCAGACTCGTGCAGCAATCTTGAACATTATAGACTTTATGGAAAGGGAAGCAATGGAAGAAAAGTTCGTGATAGATTGTAAAAAAAAGTGCAGGAAAGAGTAGCAGCAGCTATTGGAGTGTCAGAAAGTTCTTTGGTACGAATTAAGAGCGAAAAACGAAAGAATTAGGAAAACCTATGGATAGTAGTGTTTGAAACACCAAACAAAAACCGAATGCGCACAAAGAATATTACTGGATTGGACGACTTTGACGAAGGTGCCGTACGTCTTATTGTTAGCAATTTTTATTTAGATGAAAAATGTTTACCTACAGTTTCAAAAATTCGTGCAAACTTAGGTAAAGACTTAAAGTTCAAAGGATCCAATACTAGTGTCAAGCGAATTCTTCGATCATTAGGATATCATCAGAAAAAACTAACACTAACAAGTGCATCCTAATGGAAAAACATGACGTTAAATACAAAAGGTTTGTTTATTTAAAAAATACCCAGTATCGGGTGGAGGGTAGTTGTACATGCTGGCGGTGAAATGGGTTTCATCGAGAACTGTCTGCTAATCTGGAAGTCTGGCAGCAAGAGTGGCGACTACCACGATGACATGAATAGTGACTTTTTTTTAAAGAGAATGAAAGATAACTTCCACCTCGCAGTGTTCTCGTAATTGACTACTCGTCATATCACAAGGAAGTAGATCGTACTCCAACCTCCAGCTCACGTAAAGTGACGATGATCTCTTGGCTAGTGAATAGGAACATTCCACACCGTGAGACGATATACCAACACGAGCTTTATGGGCTTATCAAATTGCACAAGCCGGCACACAAAACCTACGTCCTAGATGAACAGTACGGACACTCGGTAATTCGACTGCCCCCATATCAGCCTGAATTAAATAGTACTGAAATAATGCGGGCAAAAGTGAAGAACTGGGTAGCTTCTCACAACGTCACCTTCACTATTGACGACGTAGAGAAACTCACTAGACAGAAATTCGCGTCAATATCCGCCGAAGACTGGAACATAAGCGATGGGGAACATTTTGAAGACATTATGGAGTCCTTTGCGATCCAGCTGGGAGCCGACGACACGTCATCCGGTGAGGACGACAGAAGTGATGACGGAGGACTCAGCGAAATTGAAGAGATGTAGTGGACATAATAAAACAAGAATGTGCTCATTTTGTGAATAATTATAGTGTCATTATTTTATTACTTATTATTTATAGTGCCATTTAAGTTATCTTCGCGTACATACGTTGTTACTCAGCATATGTAGACCCTTTATGGTGTTTCCTTTTATGAATTATATTTTGTTTCTGTACCTGAGAACAATTATATGATTATGTCATATCGTTAAGTCACATTCATAGTCTAACACTGCTTTCTCGCCTTAAAGCAAAAGTACTTTTATTATTATTATTTCTTAATCTTCTTACCCTCCAGGGTCGATTTTTCCCTCGGACTCAGCGAGGGATCCCACCTCTACCGCCTCAAGGGTAGTGTCTTGGAGCGTGAGACATTAGGTCGGGGGATACAATTGGGGAGAATGACCAGTACCTCGCCCAGGCGGCCTCACCTGCTATGCTTAACAGGGGCCTTGGTGGGGGATTGGAAGATTGGAAGGGATAGACAATGAAAAGGGAAGGAAGCAGCCGTGGCCTTAAGTTAGGTACCATCCCGGCATTTGCCTGGAGGAGAAGTGGGAAACCATGAAAAACCACTTCCAGGATGGCTGAGGTGGGAATCGAACCCACCTCTACTCAGTTGACCTCCCGAGGCTGAGTGGACCCCGTTCCAGCCCTCGTACCACTTTTCAAATTTCGTGGCCGAGCCGAGAATCGAACCCGAGCCTCCGGGGGTGGCAGCTAATCACGCTAACCACTACACCACAGAGGCGGACATTCTTCTTCTTCTTATCATTATTATTTCGTTTCACCCTCTTTGGACTATGTTGAATCAATTCCTTCTCTGTGTGTTGTTCATTTCTTAGTGCCCAGTATTTCTTCATTCTTTCTGATCTTCGTTTCTTCTCGTCTTCCAAGACAAATAGATTTGGCTTTTAATGTAGATTTGTTTTGGAACGTTATGTTTTCTTCTTTAGTTATTACTTTAGCTGTTCGACCGAATAGTGAATTTTCTGTAGTTTTTAATTCTACCATGTCTTTTTCAGTTTCAGTTTTGGGTTACGGAAGAAGTCAAGATCTGTTCGGTTAATTATAGAGTTCATTCTGAGGAGAAGATGACCGTAAAAGTTTATCCTCCTTCTTCTCATAGTTTCTGAGGGTTTTTCAATTTTCTTGTAGCTTATTATTATTATTATTATCGAGTTATTTTACATGACGTGGCTCAGGTTATGAAGCCTGGTGTTATAGCAAACCATATTCTACACTGTACATCTACAGCGTCGTAAAGTTAATTTTACATCAAATTATAATTTAAAAATAAGGACTACGCAAATTGATACATGGAAACGATTTTGACAGCTACTGTAATAAGAGGTTAAATTATGTTCTAACTCCTTCAATCTATCTGTCATCTGTAACACTTCTAAATGCATTAATTTCGGCTAGGTATGTCTGTAATTTACAGCCGGAAGGGAATTCCACTAACTGAAAATCTGCGGAGTGTTACATGTCAGTTATAACAAATATTTCGGGTCAACTGTACGTCGCCACAACACTCAGCGAGAAGGGGAAGTCAGCGTTCTCGCTCCCACGGCTCTGCTTTCTCACTCGCACACTTCCCCTCACCGGATGTCTTCCTAGCTGGCCCGATCTCTACATTCGTGTAAAATAAGGTTCCAAACTCACAAATTACATAAATAAATAAATAAATAAATAAATAAATAAATAAATAAATAAATAAATAAATAAATAAATAAATAAATAAATAAATAAATAAATAAATATTGTTTACGAACTCAATTGCAATTAATGTTACAAATTCTACATTAGAAATGCCAATTGGAACTTCAAAACTAGGCATATAGAACTCATTAATTGCACTTAAATATAAGGGAATCTTCAACTGTCAACACAAGCATAGAAATTCTTCACACCAATCAAAAAAGACAATGGACTAAATAATGTAGATCAGTGTGAAATAAATGAACACACACAAAGCTCAAAGCACTATCATTTCCACCCAGTAGTGCCGCTTTGAAAGAAAAATATTTAATTATTATTTTAGCCGCCTGATTGTTTTATTTTCGGCACACTGTAGAACTTAACAGTTATTTAAACAATCTCCTGAAACTAGGAATTCTTAAAAAGTGTGCAATTCCTATTGTTTCTTCAGGTAATTCTTTTCTTTAATTTCCTTAATTATTAAAAAAGAAAATTAGCGGAAATACGCACGACATATGGTTCGTTGCAGCTAACCGCTTCGAACAGCGCCACAGCAAGTAGTGGAGACTCGCGCAGCAGCGGATAGCATGTGCTGAGGGAGGGTGGCAGGGATATATTTTTGGTACGGTAATGGGCACCGGCCGGCCCCGCGGTGTAGGCTTAGCGTGCCTGCCTCTTATCCGGAGGTTCCGGGTTCGATTTCCGCGCAGGTCAGGGATTTTCAGTTGCATATGAGGGCTGGTTTGAGGTCCACTCAGCCTACGTGATTACAATTGAGGAGCTATCTGACGGTGAGTTTGCGGTCCCGGTCTAGAAAGCCAAGAATAACGGGCGAGAGGATTCGTCGTGCTGACCACACGACACCTCGTAATCTGTAGGCATTCGGGAAGAGCAGCGGTCGCTTGGTAGGCCATGGCAATTCGAGGCTGTTGCACCATGGGGGTTTGATTTGGTTTGGTTTGTAATGGACATTGAGGTATGAAATCACCTGCTTGCTGAGCGCATTCATCAGTCTGGCAGTCTCACTGAGTCAATGCTTCTGTACAGTTCTATCTAGTGTCTGTTACCTTGTTAGTGTGTAGTCGAATACTAAATTACATTTTAATTGTCTAATCACGCCGAACTCCTATTTAATCGTAATACATGTGTAATTATTGTTCATTTAGTGAAAGCTTTATTGTATAGTACTATTATTACCGCACTGAAGTTGGTAGATTAAACCTTTACGTCTCTACCGAAATTCGCTCAGAGAGAATAAGATATATATATATATATTTCAATTTTTATTAACTCCTCCGCGCTATAGCCCTAAGACCCAAGTACTTTTTGTTGTCTGTAAATTGTTTTTCCCCACCCCCATACCGCTACTGTAATCCTATCGAACCGATAGAACACAAGCGTTATACGACCATATCATACAAAACTCTCTTCCTAATCGTAATGTTGGTAATGGACACAGGACGTCAAGTGTACTTGCCCGGTGAATGAACTGCTGAAGACGATCGAATCTAATTGGTTGAACACGCTCCAACGAGGTATCATGTATAACGTGAAAACTATCATTGGTTTAAACATTTTATTGCTTAAGTATGAACAGGAAGTTGAGCCTCCGTAGCTCAGGCGGAAGCGCACCGGTCTCTCACCGCTGGGTTCCGTGGTCCCAATCCAGGTCAATCCATGTGAGATTTGTGTTGGACAAAGCGGAGGCAGGACAGGTTTATCTCGGGGTACTGCGGTTTTCCCTGTCATATTCCATTCCAGTAACAATCTCCAGTATCATTTCATTCCATCTGTCATTCATTAATCATTGCCCCAGAGAAGTGCGACAGGCTTCAGCAGCCGGCACAATTCCTATCCTCGCCGCTAGATGGGAGCTTCATTCATTCCATTCCTGACGCGGTCGAATGACTGAGAACAGGCTGTGGAATTTCATTTTCAAGTATGAACAGGAAGTATGTTCATAAGAACATTTTACAAATTACCAATAGAAGCTTGTATGTTGTAGGGTGCTGGATGAGAATTTAGTTCACTGAATATTTTAACCACCCAGGAATGATAAGTTTTGAATACATTGTCAATGTATTTACTAGAAAGGAGTAGAAATTTTGAACAAGTATTCCACGCAGTTGGCAACAAGGCTAATTAGCATAATGGCTGGCTTGTATAATTATGGATTAGTTTTAATTGACATTTATTAAGTGGTAAGTTGAAATACATGTTAATTAAACTGTAGAACAATATTTGCTTTTAAAATTACAATGCATTCAGTCTTGCAGCTTACATTCAGCTGTAATAATGTATTTCTTGCTAATTATGTTCAGCTTCAGGGATGCTAATATCCAGGAAATAATCCTCATGACTTTGAACATAAAATTATGTTTTTGTTTACTAATAAAAGGCACAGAAAGTTAGTAAGTGAATGATCGTACATAATAATAATTGTTCCGGGGATTGTGTGGATCACAAAGTTGAAAGAAGGTGCGGGCATGAATAGGTGGATATACGAAAATCGAAAGATTGATTTAAAACATTTAAATTGGCAATTTCACTTCTTTTCTTAACCCTTCCATTTTCTATTTTCAACTCTTAACTAAAACAACAATTCATGTACAGAACTAGCTCATTAGCTCGGGTAGAATGTTGGAAAATCGGAATAATCAACAAATCACCAATTAATAACCTGAGCTTGAAGCTCCTAAAATCAATTTTAATTGAACACTCTGCTCCACTCAATCACTAGTCAAGGAGAAGGATTCCCCAGTTTCTTTTACATCAATACGAAAAGCATTATTGCTCTATCAATTTACAGTTAGGCATCTATTTTCAAAAATTTATACTTTTCAGGCCTATCAAAGGCACTACCTGAATTAAAAGAATTAAGCAGTATTCACTGTCTTAAATGCTAAACAGTCTGATATCATAAAGTTAAATTACTAAAGACTTGAAACCTTCCCCTCGAGCTAGCTATGGAAGACTATCATATTTCAAACTGAATCTGCCGTTACCTTGAGCTGGTGGACCTCCCGAAGATGGACGAGGCGTCCTCGCCTCCGTTACGAACACACACTAGATGTAGACAGGAGCGATCACAAAGACAACTTGGTCCGAAATGTGCCAGCTTTTAGAGTAGAGGGGAAAGTTCCAGAAAACGCTGGTCTAAGGCCCGACACACCCCAATTCTCATTAGATAATCAAACAAGTACCAGAAGGTTCTGAATGGTCGAAAAATAAATGTACAAAGCTTTTCATTGGCCAACATCTTAAGTTAGCGGTATGAGATAGAAGTGTTGTAAAGTTCAGCACACCGGAAACAAAGTATAAACAATTCACTTTAGGAAACTTTAACATACAAAAAGGTATCTAGAAAATTAATAGTTCATCTTCACACCAGAGGGCACAACATAAGTTTATGGTAGCGACATTTGTTGAAAAATATTCAAACTTCTTTTATTTACATATTTTGTTTTAGTTGCTGGCTTTGTTAAGTCCCTAGTTCTTTGCCCGAGGGCTCGATTTCTAAACCGTTTGTAATATGTGATACTAATATCCGATCCACTAGTAATTGACCTAAATATTCCGATCACTCGGACACAAATATATAAAGCACCTGTTCAGGACTGTATCTAAATCACCCTTCCAAAATGGTCACAGACTCTACTCATACGGGTCCGAACCCATGATCACAGGTAAGGTCAGAACTTTCTTCCCAAAGATAGCCATCGGACTATGTCTCGCCATTATCAAACAAATGTCAACAACACAGCAAAGAAATAACACACTAGACACATCAATAAAATTACAAAATGATATAACCAAAACCTGTAAATAAAACACACGGAATATACACGCTGAAGTTGATGGAGCTTTCGGGTCACGAAGCCAACATATCTGGGCACCAGATATCACACATCTCATATAGATACAACATAGCAGTATCATCTTACATGACAGGAAAATCAGCTGGTTGGCAAAATAAACATCAACTAACTAGGGCTTGGTGGACAGGCGATTCGTGAGTATAGCGGGACTATTTGCAAAACCTTTCACTATTATTTTCAGACCGTACAGCTGAGGCAACGGACGACTACCTGTGAGAATAACAATTGGCAGATGGGCCCTCGTATCATTCCCAGTGCTACAGATAAACTCACAAATCTGCTCAGCAAAAATATAGCTCATGGCCTAACATAATCTCATATATCACGGGCCGCCTCATTAACTCAGCATCATCATAGCTCAAAATATAACATCATGACTTTCATAGTCTATCCCTTGTCATCTCAGCCCCGTAAATATTCACAGGCAATTCTCTAGACTCACATATAAATAATCCTCGGTTTGACGACCGGTACATTTCCATGAATTTGCCTGCCACCCCTCCTAAGAACCCTATTCTACTTTCGACGTTGAAAGATCTCCCGCTGTGTCTTCCCACAGCTGAAATTTATGCATCATGCAATGGAGCATCCTCGCATATACTGTATCTAGTCTAATCCTCTTTAACGGTTCGACACTGGTGGCGTATAGCCCATTAGGTTTTTCATGAAGAATCTATCCATACAACTTTATCTTAACTCTACATAAACTGGAATAAAATAAATATAACAATAACATACACCTATATCTAACCTACTCTTTCCCTTATTTCCCATCTAAATATTTACAACACATATCTCGGGGACTATGCATGCAAGCAGCCCTGAACGCATTTAAATTTAATAAAATGAACAATACAAATTCCATTCTGGCTTAAATTTAAATAATAATTTACTTATTTGTAACTTTAAAGCCCTAAACTAGTGCATCTAGCTATCATTTCACATGCATATAGAAAAAAGGTTTTAACTTGGCGGCAACCGCTCCATCAGTGCCGAATCACATTCCACTATGTCATACGAGCTTATCTCATGACTACGATACACAGAACAGGGATGAAGGTCCTCTTGTCGACTCCTGGATAGTTTATAGTTGCTGTCTCCTTGATGTCGGCTGTATCTTGTACTGTTGAATTAGAACCATCTACTGTACTTCTCCACTTACTGTGCTCGAATGCACGATCGCAAACTTAGTACTGGCTAATAATTGACTACAGCCTCCGTTTAGATTTTAGTCCGATCTACATAGCACTAAATTAAGGGAACTGAGCCAGGTTGCAATCTGTCCTTGTCAGCGGTTATATATTAACGACTCGCACACGTTAATGTCACACCTCACGTACGCGCCGGATATTACTTATAAGTGCAGACCTTCATTAGCTCTTGTGAGCTAAATCACAATGATTCTAAATCTAACAGAAACTCCACACAGTTATTGTTTCATCGGCTCGCGATTCCGATACATCACACTCGGCGCTCAAGAAGCAATACGATAGCGCTTCCCGTCTCTGCTCAGCCTTCATAGTCTCACAAGGTCACCGACTCCAAGGGGAAGTACTAGCAAACAGACCCTCTTCCTTTGTGAAAGCTCGCCAGATGCTAACGGCTTCTCCCATTAATACGCTAATATCTCAGTTTAGTACAAGTAAAAATATTTTTATCAGCACCTGTTACTCTATTATTATCATCTGAGCTAAGTGTGGTGTCAGATCTGTAGAATTTAGCTTAGTGATTTGAATAATTGATTAAAATTCAGGTGATTCCAGCCTTGGAAAAGTGAGGTTTGTCAACCTGTCACATATGTTCGGTGCAACCCCTCCTTCAAATTTCACTCTCTCCACAATTTTCTGTCGCGTGGGTACGCGGCTGTTGGGGTCTACATGATCGAGATCACGACTTGCGACTCAGGACCAACTAGAGGAATTCATTCCCACCAGAGCGTTACGGGGTTCTCACAGCCTGTGGCACGGACATCCAGGGTTCCTTCCTTCATTCCCCGCGACTATATTCAGCGCTTGAATAAAATTATGCCACATTATTGTAATAAATAAATTGAACCGTATACGATATGGTTCAATACTTCCGAGATAGGATAATTTCGATATATGTTCTTGCTCACAAGCTTGATATTTTTACCAACCAGCTTAAGATGCTCGCTGATAACTAACACCTTCGTTTCCTTCGTAGTCGTATTCATCTATAAGTCAGAAATTGCGAATGACTACTGCTACTAAGCTTTTTTGCCAGTTCTATTTCTAAATCGGTGACTACTGTTTTACTGTCTGCAGAACTATTGGATCGAAATTGCTGACTGTTGATCTTAACGCTCTTCGTGTTGGTTATGAACTTCTGTGTGGCCTATTCAACAAGTACATTAAACAGTACTGAGAACGTGGCTACGCGATTTGGATCATGCAACTATCGGCTTTCATTCGGGAGAGGTAAGGTAAGGTAAGGTAAGGTAAGGGTGTATTCTGCCCGAAGGCAGGTCCGAACCTCCGCAGACGTGTGCCTGAGCCGGAGTTTACGTACGGTAGGGTAGCCAGTTCCTTTCCGCTCCTCCATTCCCTTACCCCCACCAACAGCGCGTGGCAACCCATCCAAATCTTGACCACGCCCGATGTTGCTTAACTTCAGGAAATCTGACGGGATCCGGTGTTTCAAAATGGCTACGGCCGTTGGCTCATTCGGGTGAAAGTGGGTTCTAGTCCAAATGTCGGCAGCCCTGAAGATTGTTTTCCGTGGTTTTCCATTTGAACACCAGGCAAATGCTGGGGTTGCACGTTAATTCCTTCCCACTCCTAGCACTTCCCTACCACATAAGACCTACCCGTGCCGGTGCGACGTAAAGTAAATAGTAACAAGAATAATGTTAAACAGCCTTGTCTGACGGCATTCCTTTTATTTTCGTCTATCCTTTCCCGAAACTAAACCAATCCTGTTCATTATTATATGTAATGATGATTTGATGCGTGAGAAAGAAGCGTTATAATCCTATGTCCTACACATTCTAATGTTTTTGGTATCATGATGGACCTGCTTTTAAAGAAATCATTTGTAATATCTCCATTATTACAGTATCTGCTTATCATCTCGAACAAGTGTTCCTTCATGCCATCCGCCATATTATTGAGCAGTTCTGGTTGTATACCAACTTCCATCTCTCTTAGATTTTTCAAGTGCGAGATCATATTCTCTCTTCAAAATTGATGCACCTTCTTCGTTCTCGTCCACATTTTCTTCTGGTTCAATGTACTTTCTTCCATCAGTCACATGGTGTGCTAGATAAAAATTACATTTTGTAAATTTTGCGTAAATGTCTATGTGGTAGTGTTGTATTATTGATGCCCTACTGTTAATCGTAGTGTTAACGTATTAGAAATATTTCACTTGTCTGTCGATTTATATCGTGATTGCGTTGAAATCATTGTCCCACTGCTTGTAATGGTATATTTTTAAAATATGAGTATATTCCTGGGTGAGTACGTTGTAATTATATTACGTTATATGTATGGGAATACATAAAGTTATTTTTCATATAAAACCCAAGCGGTAGCTTTTAATTAATATGTAAGTCATATAAATAATGTTTAATTATTTTGTATTTTTCGTTCCTTACTTCTCAATGTATTCACTTTTTATTCTTCAGTTTCACGACATTTTTTGTTTAGGTGTAATTTCTTCTAATGTTTTGTTTCCGTGTATATGTTCGCAGAGTTTTTATCCCACAATTGTAAGGTAACCTTTATATAGGATTACGCAACCACACATTATTTTCTGATTCATAAAGCATTCTGCCGGGAATGAATGAGGTTTCACCCACGGAAAAATACGATTTCAGAGGGAAGAAAGAGGAAGAAGCATCATGGTTGATGAGAACGAATTAACGTGATAGAAAATAATGGGCTCCATTGTCGTTTGAGTATGAGAGCGGCAGGTGACTCCAGAGTGCCATTTGGGGCGCAGCCTAGGGCTCGTAAGGAAGTAAAGAAAGTCCTTAAGGAGAATATGTGGTAAGCCCTTTGTTGGCGGGCCGCAATGTGTCCCAGGAGACGAGAACTTACAACAAAGACAAGACACTCCATCAACATGCTGCCTTACTCATAATAAATCCGTCCGCATTCTTGGAAGAAAACCATGCTACCTCATTTACAGTAGAACTACAGAAATAAAATAACCTCTCAAATGCGCGCCCGGTGGCCATGGTCGATAAGGCGTCAATTATTTAAAGTCTGACGCCGTGGTTAGCTGGTGCGGTTCTCGGTGGAGTAAAAAGTATTGCCAATGGAATGTAGATCGGCAGCGTAGTAGAGGAGGTGGTGTACCATTTCTAATCACCAGACAGCTTTACAAAATCTTGTATAGTTCTCAGTAGTGATCTATAGTATTCATATGGAGTGACAAAATATGACGCTGTTGACGGTGATTCATCCGTCGGATGGCGACGTTAAGACTTGAACAGAACCCTTGGTGATGTTCAACAGGAGTAGGCTATGTACCGACACAGGGTTTTACCCTCTCCGTACCTCATACTCATCATCGTCATCATCAACATCGGCAGCAGCAGCACCACCACCACCACCATCACCATCACCAACACTATGCAGACGCGCAGGTTACCCATGTGCGTCAATTAGAAAGGCCTGCACCAGGGCTCTGTGGGGCTCTGTGGAGGTCACACGGCTTCAACATCAATCTTTCAAATAGGAAACAGAAAATTCCAGATATAAAAATTAAGGAATAAAATACAGATTGCAGATAATGGAGCGATTTCAAATTTGATACCGTACTAGACAAGAGAGGGTTAAAAGAAGAAAATAATGTGAAGCAGCTCGTTGATATCAGAACATTTTAATGGAAATATACATTTTGACGATGATGATGATGCTTGTTGTTTAAAGGGGCCTAACATCTAGGCCATCGGACATGAGACGAAATGAAATGATGATTTAAAAGTCAAAAATCATCCACTGACAGGAATTCAAGGCGTGATGACGAAGATGAATGGATGGGTATGAATTTAAAACAATCAGCGGATCAGATCCTCAATGCACCACATTCCCAGAAACTAGGGTTGTACAATAGTATTTCTGACCTAGGGACTGCTTCTAAAGCACAATCTTGAAACGATGATGCTTGTACTCCAAAGGGGTCCCAAATCCAGATCATCAGCCTCTCATAAATGGTACTGATAGCTACCAAAGTAGAACCATGGTATTTGGTACTAATCAAAGGTAGCGTAGACTTGCGGTGTTCCACACATTATGGTACTACTCACAGGTAATGTAATACGCACATGTAATGCAGACCTATGGTGTTTCCCACATTGCGGCGCCATTTACAGGCATTGCAAACCTATGGTGTTCCTCACGTATGTGTAGTAATGACAGGGAATCGTACTATCCCGTGGTGTTCCTCACATAGTGGGTACTAATCATAGGCAAGGCAGACCCATGGCATTGCTCACCCATAGTGTCGCTCATATAGTGGTACTAATCGTAGGTACTGTAAAACCCACCCTGATTCACACACTCTCGCTACTAATCACAAACCAATTGTGTACCTAACATAGTGGTACTACGCGCAAGTAAAGGCTACCCATGGTGTTTCCCGCGTGGTGGTACTAATTACAAGTAGTCTCATGGTTTTAATTCTATCATCCCTTGGTCGCCCCTTTTAGTCGCCTCTTACGACAGGCAGGGAATACCGTGGGTGTATTCTTCGCCTGCGTCCCCCATGCACATGGAAAGTGTGTTTGGTCCGCGAGAGCTATTTTATTTCGCTCAAGTCCGCCGGCAACCCCCTATTCACCACCTGAGAGGCGCCACGTGTGAATATCACTTCTTCCCCTGCTACGCCAGCGTAGTAGGTTCGTGGTATACGTTTTATCGAAATGCAGAGTGAGTCAATAAGAAGTTCCACCTCAAATATCTCAAGATCAGTAAACATCGACATTATGTTTTGTCGCAGAATACGTCTATCGTCTCATTCTAGTATTGGGTCCCTCGGTAAAACAAGTGGTAGCAGAGCGTGGTTGAATGGGTCTACATTAAGCCCTTTTGACGGCTAAAAGTAGGATCAGTTCGCGTCCCGATAAAGTGTACTCCAAACTTCCTTCAATAATATCGAGCGGTAAAAGGTAACAAAAATATAATAACTGATTCAAAAGGAGGAAATGCCACAGATTCTACTAAAATAGCTTTCAAGGTCGGATGGCACAACAGTGAGTGGAACGCGCATCCGTCATTTTGTAGTGAAATCGGAGCTCTGAACGTACAGTAGAATTGGTATAACGTTGTAATAACACGTTCTCCATTTTGTCGTAGCCTACTGCAAATGAAAACAAGTTCGAAGAATCAGTCAGTGGAACAAGCCCTAGATGTCCCCGACTGCTGCTTCACACTAGGTCAGCGTCGAGTGATTTGGTAACTAAACATGTTCGAAAAAGTTATTTAACGGAACAGTTTAATACAATTATTAAATGAGCTCGATTCAGTAAAATGGGAAGTAAAGGATCGAGTAACAACCCCTACCCAACCTCACTGGCTCACCAATGGACAGGTCTGAACACCGTCTGTTTAGTAGAGTTCATCAGTTGTTCGTTCATTATAATTCCGCATATCTCTCTTATCAATCATCTCTCTTGCTTGTGGATCGGCAACATCACTCGTAGGTGAAGTCATACGACGGTCAAATTTGTTACTGCTTACGTCGAACACAAATTTTGAATTTAGCGACTACTTTTCCTATCGACAACTGATTTAATATTCCGGCATTCTCAGTCAGAAAAAGTATTCTTTAGGATCTTCAGCTGCAAGTTTTCAACAACAACAAAAGCACATTGAAAGTTCCATACAAATATCTTCGACCAATCCACTCTCGTACCCATCCTCTCCTGCTTTCATTGTTAATCCCCTTTTCCACCTCTTCCAGGATAAGCCTTGCTGCAACAATTATTTCTCGGATCATCTTACAGTCCACATCCCTTGGCAGTCGACACTTGAACGCCAACTAAACCGTGTCTGAACATAAACTCACTCACTTGCTTTTTTCTCCATTAGTAGCACTACTAAGTCACTCGCCACTGGACTAACTTTCTTTTTTTTTTTTTGCCATTTGTTCGGGGCGTCGACCTAGAAAGATCTTTTGCCCTTACTTGCACCATACATGAGGAACCTGCGTGTATTTTGTAAATGGCAGAAGTTTAAAGTGTTGAATGTCAGGAAAGGAACGTTAAGGACGACACAAATACCCAGCACCCAGGTCAGGGATATTAATCATTTACAATTAAATACCCAGGAACCGGCCGGGAATCGAACCCGGGGCCGCCGGGTGACAGGCGGACGCGGTGCCCCGTATACTGCGGGGCCGACTACTGGACTAACTTACTGGCCTAATGCAAATTAGCCTTAATAGTGCCCATGAACAATGACAGAAAGTGAAGGCGACGCTCCGCGAGCCGCAACCAAGTAGATCTTCTTAATCTATTGCTTCCGTCCAGCCTATGGGGGCAGAAAAGCCCTGATGCACCCAGAAGATATAATAAAGTCCATGGAGATTGGAAATAGTATGATTTCAAAACATTCACTAGAGGACGGTGGAATAGGAAAGAAAACCACTCCCCGAACGTTAATTGCAAGCATTCACGTATTTCTCACATTTACCCAACACCTACGCGACATATTCTACATCCGAGACTTGTGTCTGTGGCTTCGATCCAGCCCTAGAAACTTTTCACATTCTTAAGTGCTATTAGGGGATTCAATACAACGGCAGGTTGTTACATGTATCAATACTAAAGGAGGGCATTTCGAACATTTCGTTTAAGCCATGTGATATGCTGCAACATTCTGTTCCATTGTGTTTCCCATAATAAATATATTGTGTAGAGTTGTAGAAAAATAAGTTCTAATATGGAAATAAAGTATGTCTGGACCCATGTTTATATAACGTATTTTCTTCCTCTACGTGTGAGGAATGTGACCTGAAAGTCACACTGCATACGACAAACTTAAATGTATGCTTATTTGGAATTACAATAATTTCCTTGGGGCAGATTATTATTCCAAATTTTATTCTTTCGAACATGGCATGATTTTTGGATGTTACATAGGCCATAGTAGCAGTAACTCGTGGCGGGTAGGTGAATGATGAACTGCAGACTTCGAGCTACTCGACTAAGCGGTATGTTCCGAGCTGTCAGTGGAGATAAAGCGAGAAATAACATTAGTAGAACGAATAAGCTTGAATGAAGTCTTTAAAAGTCTGGGAGATCATAATATGAAGGCAAAGTTGGAATCCAAGTGGGAAAATTAGGGCAAATATTTGTTTATAGGATGAGGAATATTAGCGGTTGGAATAATTTACCGAGAGTGATATTATATAAATGCCGGCCCCGTGGTGTAGGGGTAGCGTGCCTGGCTCTTATCTGGAGGCCCCAAGTTCGGGTTCGATTGTAGGTCGGGTCAGGTATTTTTGCCTGGATCAGGGGGCTGGTTCGAGGTCAGAGTGATTAGCATTGAGCAGCTATCTGACGGTGAGATAGTGGCCTCGGTCTAGAAAGCCAAGAATAATGGCCGAGTGGATTCGTCGTGCTGTCCACACGACACCTCGTAATCTGCAGGCATTCGGGCTGAGCAGCGGTCGCTTGGTAGGCCAAGGCCCTTCAGGGCTGTAGTGTCATGCAGTACTGGGGTTAGTTTGGATGTTATACAATGTCCAGCTTCTTTGAAATCATTTAAGTCTAAGTAAATAACTGATAAGAAATCTGTCACCAGGCTGACAGCCCCAATTTAAGATCGGTGGCGATTGATTGATAATAAGCATTCGGTATGTTCTGTTCAGTTGCGGACGAATTGTTAGATTTTTCTCAGCAGTGCTCAGAAGTACAGCACTATAAGACACATTCATTGTAATGGTAGTTGACTGGAAATGGGAAAAAGTGTTAGACTGTAGAAAAATATGAATTGCGTGTGTAGTAGCGAGGTAGGAGATCGTGTCAGAGAAACGCGTAACATATGCGCCACATATGAAAGAGTATAGGAATACTGATTTCCTCCCAAAGGAATGTATGTTCGTTAAAACCAAGCACATCCCTAAATTTGCCTAATACTAAAGTAAACTCATGTTCTGGTCTCGAAGTGGTGCACTTCTTTTCAGACACATCCCTAGTGGAGGTGAGCTGCATGTAACATTTTAATCAAGTACCAGCCCTCCTGCCATTCTGAAATCGTGGGTTTGCACCCCGCTGTCGGCAGCCCTGAAGATGGATATCCGTGGTTTCCTCTTTTCATACAAGGCAAATGTTGGGGCTACCTGTGCCTTAAAGGCCACGGTCGCTTCCTTCTCGCTCCTTGCACTTTCCTATCCCATCGTCGCTATAAAACCTCTCTGTGTCAGTGCGACGTAAGGCAAATTGTAAAATTATTTAAGAACATGACAACAGAATATCGATATTTTAGAATTAGGATTATTTCATATTTGAGGTGAACGTTCATATAGCAGTTCAGTGCCCCACATACCATTATCGATTGTCGATGGTGGAGTTTGAACCCACTCATCTCTCGAATTCAGAGCTTCGTTGGATAGCAACACTGCGTTAAAACTCCTTTCACACCAGTCGGTACTGATGTGGATGAAGATAAAACTTAAAAACGCATTTTTTGACGTCCATTCAACTGCTATAAATTTCAAAAGACACCAAAATGTTGGAATTTACCTCTCAGGAGATTTTTAACGTTCCATAAGCTACAGACGAAACTTTGTCGCATTGCATTTTATCGCCCTCAGAAGTATTTATTTTAGAGTCGGCATCTGTGGAGTAATTGCCTGAACTCAGAAGTAGATCATACATTCGTTCTCTGTAAAAGCTCAAATTTGTATTTCCTACTTATTCGACGTTAAGTCATAAAACGCTTTTGTTGAACTCTTTTCTTATTTCATTACATCTTAAACACCATGGCTTTCACCCATTTGTAAAGCACTTCAATCTTCAATCAGATAAGAGTATATTACTATCAAAGGATATGAATTTCTTCGTAAAGCTTTTTATTCGTCTCGTACGCACGGGCTGGGTTATAGAATGTAGAGATTTTAGTCAGATGAAGAAACATGAATATAAATATTGCTTGCATGTAATAAAATATAAAAGGCAGACTGGATTATATAATAATACCCTAAGAAGGCGTAATATAGCTCGATTGAAGAGGGCTAGAAATGTTCATAACCTCCACCCAAGCGATGTGAAAATTACATTGAAATAAATGTATTTACGTTTATAAAGAGAAGAATCGCAACGCGAGGAATAATGTCAGAATATTTTCAGATAATAATAATTTCACCCTCTACACATATGCACGCCAATGACATGTTGAAACAGAGGATCTCGACAGTTTTCCGAAGTTCGGCAATATTAAGCTTGGTAACGACCTGAATGGGCAGCAAATCTACTGTACAATGCAGGAGAATTGGAAGGAAACTAGCAACATTTGGACAAGCAACTCTGACTTATAATCAATCGCCCCGGGCCTAACTAGAGGCATTGATTTGGTCGAAAATTTACAGATTTGAATAATGCACCTACATTAAAACTTTATCCTATCTTGATAAATAGAGGACATTTTCCACTTACTGGGCCAGTTGGCCGTTCGGTTAGGGGCGCGCAGCTGTGAGTTTGCGTCAGGAAGATAGTGGGTTCGGATTCCACAGTCAGCAGCCCTGAAGATCGTTTTACGTGATTTTCTATTTTCACACCATAAGACCCATAAGACCTATCCGAGTGGATGCGACGTACAATTGCAAAATATATATTTTCCACTTAAAATTTCCTTATGGCGACTATGCGATAGGAAAGGTTGAGTTGGAAGGAAGCGACCATAGCCTTATTTAAGGTACAACCCCTGCATTTGCATGATGTGAAAATGGAAAACCACGGACAATCATCTTCATGGCTGTCAACAATGGGATTGCCTCCGGATCCCAAGATAGCGGATTCAAACCCCGGCAGAGGTAGTCGGATTTGTGAAGGGCGGAAAAACACCTACTCGACACTACATGTCGTACGATGTTCGCATGTAAAAGACCTGTGGTGGCACATTTGGTGTTTACCCGATAAACTTCATTAAAATCTCAGCCATAGTCGCCCAACAGAGATTCAGTTTAGTCTGTCTGACATCTAGGTGGCCTAGAGTAAAACGGAACGTGGAAATTGAGAAGAGAGCAGCCAGATTACGTCAAATGAAACTGCCTGTAGGCCTACATGGTAGCTGAGCCCATACGATTATTATTATTATTATTATTATTATTATTATTATTATTATTACTAGCAAATGTACCCGTGCTTCGCTACGGTATTCTATATTGTACACGGATTTCTCCGTAAATTACTGTAAAGGCAGTGAGTAAGATTATATTAAATCGCATGCCTCTTAGCGCTATCCTAGAAACAAAACAAGAAGGTCAGAACGTAGTTTCCGATGTAAGGTAAGCATTGGCGAAGTTTTGAGGTGGCAGGCCACATATCCTACGACCAATCACAATCGAGTTCGGGAGTTTCTACTATAACAGCAGGCTAACCTGGCAAATGCCATTCACAGTAGATATGGTGAGTTTTCGTTATAAAGACAGGCCATTTTTCGTAATGCAAGTCACAGTCGAGTTCGAAAGAGTTGATAATAACCGAGAAATGCAACGCCATCTAACGCATCAACAATCGCGAAATCGAGCCACGACATTAAGTTATACGACCAAACTGGTTGATCCCTCCAAATAGAACGGCGATTATGCTATCTCTTTTGTAATACGACTTACCGTTTAGCCACCAATTATCACGATACTAAGGTCTGCACAGTCATTAAAATTGCATCCAAATTCGATATTTTCCGGGGCCAAAAGTTATACATTTGCATAGCTTGGAATATTTCCCCAAAGAAAAGAGTGTCCAGGTTTCGAGATTAGCACTCGCAAACATACGGAGTAATTAAGGAAGGAAATAACACAGTTAAGAGAGTTGAAATTAAGAGAAAATAGGATTATAACTGAGGCCAGATGAGGAGAACAAGTATGTAAATACAAAGTGGATGTTTTGGAAAATCAAATGCGCCTCAATAAATTATGCTGGTATGAATTATGGATACAAGAAAGCGGTAACAGAGGAGAAATTTAGGCGCACGGATTCTTATGTGAACAGATTAGAAGATGACTAATGATGTCATTACTAAAGCTATTCGAGGATTGTTATAAACTCCAACGATATTCCGACAATGTCCCGCAGAATGGCCGATTTACGTCCCTCTAACTTTCTACCCACGGAACAATCACGAATTTACAGGAATGATGGTTCGTTGTCGGTCTGTCGGTCACTCAATGCAGAAAATGGTAATTTTCTCCGTCATTTGAAGAGTAAGCTAAATTATGAACATAGCAAAAGTTGTTTATAATGAAAATACGTAACATATACAGTCCATGGAGTTTAGGGAAAATCAATAATATAAGAGAAACTGGAGGAAAACCGTTCTTTTTACCTATGAACTCCTCATCTGGTCAACGATTTTAAAATGATATTCATATCAAAACCTTTCCCGGGATGAGCATTCTATAAATGTGACGTTTGGTCGAGATCTATCCAGCTGTTCCGCCGTGATGGTGAAACACACAAACCGGCAAACAAACAGAAAAACAGGCACGAAAATTAAAAACGTCCGATTCGACCTTGAGTTGACCTAAAAGTGATAAATATCTGAAAAATTGGCGAAACAAACGAAATTACAGACAGCGGACCCCCTACAAGTTCATTTATATAGATTACTATTATTATTATTATTATTATTATTATTATTATTATTATTATTATTATTATTATTGTACCGGAAGGTACACCTCACATACGGTCATTCAAAAGAAGTGCCTCTATCTATCCAACAAACGTGAAACCGCTATTGCATGAAGTTGGGACATTAATCAGAAGATGCCACTAATGAATAATTGGGTTTATCATTTATAAGTTTCCTAAACTGATTGGATTTATTTTGTTTCGTTTAGCTGTACATCAAGAAATTTGGACATTTCTTCATAGATGCCATTACAAAAACGGAGTTCACGCACTCTGGTGCAAGAAAGAACAATGGGTTATTGAAATAAATTTTGTGTTTATGGGTTTTCTCTAGTAAATCAACTTTTATTTATTTTTTATATAATTCTAGGTTGGCAATACTTCTCTCTCATTCCGCCAGTTTTTGAACGTGACCAATCACAATTTTCTATAATTATTTTTCAGCCTATCACAGGCTTCTTTTTGCTTTTCGGGTGTAACTTTTAAATTTGCCAATAAAATTGAGAGGTTGTGTCCGGATGAGTCCAGAATTCTCTAGAACTATACCCTCGGGTATATAAACTGAGGCTTTTCTGGCTACCTTGTCTCATTGGTCGTCGGGTTTCTGAGTGTGTGTGTTAAGACAGGAGGCGGAACGCCTCATTCTTCGACAAGCAGAACAACAGTCAGGTAATGGCCACCAACATTCTATCTTTCTTGCTGTCTCCGCAAACTTATCCGAGGGGAAGGTTCGAATTTCTAACTATGTAACCAACCTTTTCTAAAATGTAAATTTTCGTTCGGCTAATGTAAAATTCCATAAAGTCTTTAACTGTAAATCGGGGATAGATAGTGGTTTACCCTCTCGAGTTCCCCTTCAAATTGGTTTGAGGTGACTACGATTTTGTAACTGTTTTTCTTTCCTGTAATGTATTAAATTAACTTTCATTCGAGTCACCTCAGTAGCTTGGGATTAGCCGCTGTATCATTGGGCCGAGAGCCCCTTTAGGATTTTATTCATTATCTAGAGTGCAAGTATACGCCTCCATTCATTTTGTGTTCGGGCCACTAATTCAACCTTTATTCTTCTTTCACGAAGGCCCAGTAGGTTGGGCACTAGATACCTCTGTGTACTAACTTTTATTAATTGTAAATTGCGCCCTGAGAGGCCAGACATTGTAAGGTTTTTGTAATTTTGCCTTAAGCGGGCTGTTAGAATTTGGTTAATATCAGGGAGCATGTAAGCTCTTTTATGAGATTCCTGTAATATTGAGAGATGCTTTCGGAAGACCATAAATTGTTACTGTTGGAGCCTAGTGCTCGTGTACACTGTGTATTGGGAGACATCTCTCCTTATCTGACTTACGCTACATTTGCGTATCTTGTAAATTTGGAGCCTGAATCTCAAGACTTGTAAATCTGGGGCTTGAAGCCCAACATTGTTAAATTCCCTCTTCTGGAGTTCTCTATCTTACGATCCAAATTTGTTATTGTTATTTCACTAAGTGAAAGATTGTCAAATTTGTTTTTAAAAGAAATATAAATTTTATTTAAAGTTTAAATTCAATTTTTGATATTGTTGTTAGACCCATTCAATACAGCACATTCTTTCACCTCTTTCTGCTCCACGGATAACCCCGTAACAATTATTATTATTGTTATTATTATTATTATTATTTATATTATTATTATTATTATTATTATTATTATTATTATTATTCCGGGGTTATCCTTGGAACGCAGAGAGGTGAAAGAAGGTGGGGGCTTGAATGGGTCTATGTACGATATGAAAGATTAATTTAAAACTTTAAATTAAAGGTTATATTTCTTTTCAGATCTCAAACATAACAAAATTCTTTACTATGTAAAGGAACAAAATGTTAGGTACAAAATAGCAAACAAGAACAGAAACCCAAGGGTTGAAAATTACAAGTTTTGAACTTCCAGCTCCAATTTACAAGTTTAAAACTTCGCGAATGTTGAGATCAAGTGTACTTTGCTCCAAAGGTTAGAAATACGGCCTTCCAAAGGCCCCACTCAGTATTACACAAATCTTAGAAAATAGCGTACATGCTCTCCAGATTTTACCAAGGAGGGTGGCTCCCAATTTCTTACAGCCTACTCAGGGAACTTTACACAAAACACTATAATTTCTGGCCTCTCTATGCACAACTCTACAACTTACAATACCGTATGGTTTACACAGGGGTATCTTGTACCCATGCTACTGGGCCTTCGTGAAAAGAAAGAACAGGTTAATATTACTGGCCCAAACTCAAAATGTATGGAGGCGTACACTTGCGCTCCTTGAAAACCAGTATTTAAAAACCCTACTTGGGCTTGTGGCCCGATTATATAGAGGCTAATCCCACACTACTGACGTGACTAGAAGGAAAGTTATTTAATGGTTTAGAAGAAGAAAACATTTACAAAATTGTAGTCACCTGAAGACAAATTGAAGGGGAACTCAAGAGGGTAACGCACTCTCTATACCGGAATTTACAGTTTAAGTCTTTATGAAATTTTACATTGGAAATGTAAGTTTACATTTTAGAAAACAGATGGGTACGTAGTTAAAGACTAGAATCTTCACCTCGGGTGAGTTTGCGGAGATAGCTACAGAGATACAAAACTGGTGGCCATTACCTGAGCTGATGTTCTACCTGACGAAGACTGAGGCACCCCTCCTCCGGTCTTAACAATCACACTCAGTAATTCGACGATCACTAAGATAAGGGAACTTAAAAAAGCCGCAGCTTATATAACCTAGAGGAGGGATCGAGAAGGCTGTAGACTAAATCCGGACACACCCTCTCATTTTGTTGGCAGAATAAAAAGCTACAACTAGCCTCTGATTGGCTGAAAAATAAATACAGAAAATTTCTTATTGCCCAGACTCAAAAGCTGCCGGGATCATAAGGAAGTGTTGCAAACCTTGAAGTGCCAATATAAATGAAAGTTTAGTTGAGAAAACCTATAAACGCAAAACTTGATTGATTGATTGATTGATTGATTGATTGATTGATTGATTGATTGATTGATTGATTGGTTGATTGATTGATTGATTGATTGATTGATTGATTGATTGATTTAGAAAACATTAAAATAAAATCTTACTCAGTTATTCGGTAGTGGCATTTTCTGATCAATGTCCCAATTTTATGCAGTTTCAAGTTTTGTTCGATAGATCGTTCCTTAAGGCACTTCTTTTAAATGTGCGGGTTTGAGGTGTACCTCCCGGTACGATTATTATTATTATTATTATTATTATTATTATTATTATTATTATTATTATTATTATTATTATTATTATTGCTGTGGCAGTATTGACGTTGTTGAGGAACGCGTGATGCTAGAGAATAAAATGGAGAATATTACTATTGCGGCTGGATACTATGAATGATACCATATATAGAACGCGCTAAGGAAGACAAATGCAAAGTATTTAAAATCTCACATTGATTAGAATGCCTCAATATGTCTCCACTATCAATTTTTACTGTTTCACTATAAATATAAACCTTGAATGAAGCTACTTGAGGATCCAATTAGCCTTCAAACTAATAACTTGACAAACATATGTCTAGCAAAGCCCGGTACAATGATCTAGGAAAAAACATAGCTACTTCTGTCATCTGAATTGGAAGTAATTTTCACTCCTCATCATCCAAGGAGTCGCTTGACATAGTCTTCCTCCGAATATGCGTATAAGCTGAAGCCGATCCGTTCACTTCAATCAATCAATCAATCAATCAATCAATCAATCAATCAATCAATCAATCAATCAATCAATCAATCAATCAATCAATCAATCAATCAATCAATCAATCAATCAATCAATCAATCAATCAATCAATCAATCAATCAATCAATCAATCAATCAATCAATCAATCAATCAATCAATCAATCAATCAATCAATCAATCAATCAATCAATCAATCAATCAATCAATCAATACTGATTCCATATCTCTTGTTTTCCCAGCCTTTTTTTAAATGATTGCAAATAAATGGGAAATTTATTGAACTTCTCCCGTGGTAAGTTATTCCAATCCCTAACTCCCCTTCCTATAAACGAATATTTGCCCCAATTAGTCCTCTTGAATTCCAACTTTATCTTCACAGATCTTTCCTACTTTTAAAGACACCACTCAGACTTATTCGTCTACTGATGTCATTCCACGCCAACTCTCCACTGATAGTTCGGAACATACCACTTAGACGAGCAGCTCGTTTCCTTTCTTCAAAGTCTTCCCAACCCAAACTTAGCAATATTTTTGTAAAGCTACTCTTTTGTCGGAAACCACCCAGAACAAATTGAGCTGTTTTTATTTGGATTTTATTCAGTTCTTGAATCAAGTAATCCTGGTGAGGGTTTCATACACTAGACCCATACTCTAGTTGGGGTCTTACCAGAGACTTATATAACCTCTCTTTCATATCCTTACTGCAACCCCTTAATACCCTCATAACCATGTGAATAGATCGGTACACTTTACTTACAATCATATTTATGTGATTACCGTAATGATTTAATTCCTTTTATTAACGCCTAGGAATTTACAATTGTCCCCAAAAGGAACGTTCACCCCATCAACGCAGTAATTAATACTGAGAGAACTTTTCCTATATGTGAAACTCAACCTGACTTTTAACCCCTTTTATAATCATACTATCCATCTCACAACATAGGTCAATTTGCAGTTGCTCACAATCTTGTAACTTATTTATTACTCTGTACAGAATAACGTCATCTGCAAAACGTCTTAAAGAAAACATAAAGGTCCAATAATACTGCCTTGAGGAATTACCCTCTTAATAATTACAGGGGCAGATAAAGCTTCGCCTACTCTAATTCTCTGAGTTCTGTTTTCTAGAAATATAGCCACCCATTGAGTCGCTCCTTTTTCTAGTCAAATTGCGCTCATTTCTGCCACTAGTCTCCCATGATCTACCCTATCAAATGCCTTAGATAGGGCAATCGCGATACAGTGAATTCGACCTCCTGAATCCAAGATATCTGCTATACCTTGCTGGAATCCATCAAGTTGAGCTTCAGTTGAATAACCTTTCCTAAACCCAAACTTCTATCAGACCAGTCATTAATTTCGGAAACATGTCTAATATAATCAGAAAGAATGCTTTCCCAAGGCTTAAATGCAATGCATGTCAAACTGACTGGCCTGTAATTTTCATCTTTATGTCTATCACACTTACCTTTTCACACAGGTGCTACTATAGCAACTCTCCATTCATTTGGTATAGCTTCTTCATTCAAACAATAATCAAATAAGTACGTCAGATATGGTACTCTATCCCGAACCATTGTCTTTAGTATATCACCGAAACCTTCCAAATTCCAGCCGCCTTTCCAGTTTTCAACTTTTGTGTCTTACTGTAAATTTCATTGTTGTGATACGTAAGTTTGAATACTTCTTTAGTTTTAGTCACCTCCTCTATCTGGACACTGTCCTTGTAACTAAAATTCTTTCCATCCTACTCACTGAATACTTCTGCCTTTTGGAGATCCTTGCATACACATTCGCCTTGTTCATTAATGACTCCTGGAAGCTGGAGTGATTCTTGGAACCTGTTTATGGCTTAAAGTACCTCCAGTTTTCACTGAAATTTGTATGGCCGCCAATTATGCTTGACATCATTTTATCCTTAGCTAACGTCTTTGCTAGATTCATTTTCCTAGTGAGTTCCTTCAATTACTCCGTACTTCCACAGCCCTTTCCAACTTTTATTATTTCCAACCTGCACCTTTTTCTTAGTCTCTTTACTTCGCTGTTATAATGTAGTGGACATTACCATTCCTTAGCACGTTTAAAGGTACAAACCTATTTTCACAATCCTCAACAATTGCTTTAAACCCATCCCAGAGTCTGTTTACATTTATATTTACTGTTTTCCACCGATCACAGTAAAATTTTTTAAACTCCCTCATGCCTGTTTTATGGGCCATATGGTACTGCCTAATAGTCCTAACTTCAATACCTTGATTTCTTTCACATTTATTTTTAACTAACAAAAAACAGCTTCGTGATCAATAATACCATCTATTACTTCGGTTCCTCTATAGATCTAATCTGGTTTTTTCAGCACCACCTCCAGAATATTCTTCACTCTAGTTAGTTGCATCACTTTTTGAATCAGATGCCCTTGTTTGCCATTTGTTGGTCATGCTTTCTTTCGTTCGCATTACCTTCCCAATTGACATTTGGTAAATTGAGATCACACGCTACAATCACATTCCTTTCCTTATCGTTTCCCACTTAGCTGATTATCTTATCAAATTATTCTGAATCAGCATCAGCGCTACCCTTTCCCGGTCTGTACACACCAAAGATATCAAATTGCCTATTATATTTAGAGGTGAGCCTTACATCTAGAACATCATGTTTTTCAGCTTTAACATTTTCGTAGCTTACAAATTCTTCTTTCGCCAGAATGAATACTCGCCCTCCTACCATTCCTATTCTATCTCTACGATAAATACTCCAGTTCCATGAAAAAATTTCTGCATCCATTATATCATTTCTCAGCCATGAGTCAACTCCTATTACAATATCTGGTAAGTATATGTCTATTAAATTACTTAATTCTATTCCTTTCTTTACAATACTTCTACGGTTGAGCACTAAATTTTTTGTCATCCCTACTTGACTTCCAGCTCCCTGTTCCCTTATCACCGCTCCCTCAATGTACCTCCCTATAACCCTTCTAAACCAAATTCCTAACTTATATGTACCACTGCGGTTTAAGTGAAGGCCATCTGAGCGCTGATCACTATCTCCTACCCTCCCATTAGTATCTTTAAATCTAATTCCCAGTTTCCCCTCATATCCACTCCATAGTCTCATTTAAACCCCCAGTCACCTTCCAGTCAGTATCCCTCCTACACAGTATTCAACTGATAACAATCTCCGCTTCCTTAAACTTCACCCGTGCTGCATTTACCAGATCTCACATATCCGCAACTACGTATGTTGGTACTTGTCTTACGTTGTTATTACCAACGTGAAACACTACGACCTTCTCTTTCCCTCCTCCTTCTATTCTACTTTCTTCGACATCTGCCTTAAACTAATTCCTGGATAACACTCTACCCTGGTTCCCTCTCCTCCACACACATTCCCCACATGTCTAACAATGAAATTCCCCATGACCAAAGCCTCAACACTACCCACCTCATTTGAAACCCTCCCTTCCTGGTCAGTCCTATCTTTCCTGAGAGCTGCAGAAGCTACTTCTTCCTCCCTTTTCCCCATCCCACGACCCTGGTCCACCTGCCTTTTCCTATCCACTACTCCACATTTCCCTCTCCTACCTTTTCCATTCCTCCTACTTCCACACTTCTCAGCAAGAGTTCTCTGTTCCTCATCTTCTCTCGGTTGTTCTGCCTGCAGCGACACATACCGATTTCTCGCAAACACCTGTCCTGAATTATGATCCTGAATAGAACCCTTAGCCTGCAATCTCCTTCTCCTTAAAAGCAATCTGCAATTCCCACCTTTCCTTCCCATACCTCTTTTACACCTACTGTATCCTGTACATTGTTTGAGAGAGGCCTACTTTCCTTCCCATCCTCTGAGAGAATCCTAATTATTTCCCTCAAAACCTCCAACTCCTCCCTCATACTCCTGAATGCCTGGCCACACCCACAATTCCTACACTTGCACTCTTTAGCCATTTTTTAGTGAATAATGGAAAGGAAAATTAACTTACTATGTGAAAAATAAAAATGAAAGGAAATAAATATTGTCTACGTAAGTTCATAAACATCACAAGACAATAAGGTAGTTCATATAGGCTACTACTGCACTACAATACTACTTAGTTGTTTTTCCTACAACACCCTAACAGTATGAAAATTGCTGTTAATTACTGAAAGCAGAAAATATTGCACAAGAATTATACAAATTTAAACTGCAGTTAAGTCTACCCTAATTGCTACAACAGAATTCTAGTAAGAGAGTTACTACAGATACCACAGATACTACAGATGTTATACTACGGAAATATTTCACAGCAATAGAATAAACACACTATTTTCTAATAAGATAATTTAATACACTACAATAATTTCAAACTACATTCAGACTACGTTCAGATACTACAATAATTTTAAACTACGTTCAGACGTATCCTAATTCGAACAAGTTATTACTAATCACAAATTCAATTAAAGTTTGAAATACGCAAGACTACTCAAAATAATAGAATAAGCACTCTAATTTCTAATATGTTACTACAGTACACTACAATAATTATTAAACTACGTTCGTACGTATCCTAATTATAATAGGTGAGTACTAAGCACAAATAGAAGTGAAAATTTCAAATAGGCCTAAAGTTAGAAATTCGCAAGAACATCTCAAGGATTACCAACAAACATAAACGCGTAGACAGATTAATATTAGTACTACATACTTTATCCCACTGTGCTGTACTAGAAATGAAACCTGCCATTTGGTTAAATGCTAAAGTATCGAAAGGGTTACCGTACACAAATATACACACGAACATAGTAACAGGCAAAATACTATCTAATATACGGTATCTACACTACAATTCTCAACTGAAATGTAGTTATGTGATTATTACAGATGCTGGATTACTATTATTTTCCCTACTCCGCGGGACGGAGAATAAGAGTGTCCTTAACTGCTGAAAAACATGAGGCTGTCCACAATAATTTCTCAAAAATACTTCTGTTAATACTACGCCAGGGACTTGAATTGCAATTATTGGTATGTAGGTGCTTGATTATTATTATTAGCTAACCGCTCATATGTACTGAAAGATCGAGGGTGTGAAATGTAAATTATGGTTACTTCAACTGCCTACTCAGAGCTACAAATGATCGGAATTTTATTTTATTTTTATTGTCTTGTTACACTACACCCTCTGTTCACGACTGTAGCCAACAATGCAATGTTTCAATACGAAGAGTGACAATAATCAATAACAATACAACGACTCTTAACTATTTCGCCAGTGAAATATTGTATATCATGTTGAAATCCTTTCTTTAAATAAAATTTACAACAGTATCTCGTTATTTAAAGAAGTTATTACCTTCGTGGTAGGTGGAACAGTTGAACTGCTATTTGAAATACCCTGTCAATTGCCTGCACTAATTTAACCGCTGCCGAAGTTACGACTCGTTTTAATATCCCGTCTTTGTAAGTGTTTTATCAACAAACCTACTGATGTTTTAATAATAATATAAAAAAGAAATATATATTTCGTCTTTCACGCAGTCCTAAATTACAGCTTGTAATCTCACGAACGTCTACGGAACTACTCAGTGTGAAAATTGTAAATAAATATCCCTAATCGGAGTTACTACAAACGAATACTAAGCACCAATATTTGCGGAACCAAATGTGGCACACACACACAAAATTTGCTAAATGTTTACATCTATTAACTACTATATCACTAAGATAGTACAGAGCTCTTGGAACTGCCAATCACTCGCTAGCGTATCCAACAATGGAATCCACCTTGTGTAACTCTAAGACTCATGACCTTAGTTGTAACAGCGAGATCGACAATGGGCGGCGGTCTCCCCATTACCTTTAACCTTTTAGTATGATGGGAATGTCAGCTATCAAAGAAACTACCCCAGGCCGTGGTGATTCCTGTATGTTTTTCCAGTTATCGGAGAACATTATGCGGGAATGTACTGGCGCTTCCTGAATCTCTTCGTCCCAACCGCAAGCATTTTCTTGCCACCATTAACGTAAATACGCTTCTCAAATCTGACAGATTTAAGCAATTAACGGACATTTTGGTTAGATTAAATATCCAAATTTTAGCTATTCACGAAGCCAGATATACGGATGGAGATCAGTTCGAGTCGGAAAACTACAGAATATACAAATATAAACCAGCAATTCGAGCCCATAGTACACCAATGCAATTTGACACCGGGTTTACAGTAAAGAATATCATAAATTCAGTTCTGAGTTTCACATCTCTTTCGGAGAAAAAATTATGTGCTAGCAATCAAATCAGAAAACAGAGCCTATTCAATAATCAATGCTCATGACCCTACAAATAATTACAACCAAATAAAACCAGAAAAAATGGAAGCTAACTGGGATCTACTAGAAGAAAAAGCAGCCCAAAATCCCCATCATTATGCCACAATTACTATAGCAATGTTGAAGTGAACAAATTTCTTTTCTTAAGAAAGCTCTTCCTTGCTTGTGCTAGTCTGTATTTTATATCCTACTTACTTCTGCCATCGTTAGTTATTTTACTACCCAAGTAACAAAATTCTGCAGTAGAAGAAAGGGTGAACAAGATGGAAAGAGCATATGGTGTCACAAAGAATGTTTGTAACAAACAGTGTCTATCTAAATATCTTAAAATAAGGCACTACACTACAGTGGTGAATCCGGGATTCCATCTGCAGGAAAAGTGATGGTGATTACATTTTTTGACTGTAATGGAATGATATACCAGCATGCAGTTCCCCCTCATAGTACTGTTACTACACATGAGTATTGGCTACACTGAGGAAGCATACTGAAAAGAACGACCAGAAATTTCTCGGACTGGGTGGCAATTTCATCATGACAATGTACGACCTCACATCGCAAATCAAGTCATACAGTTTGTGGCTATATTTAACATTGCCTGTGTACCGCATCCATCTTACAGCCCTGATATTGCACCCTGTGATTTTTTCATCCCCATCACTAAAGGCGAAGCTTAGGGGCATACGACTTGAGAACTCTGAAGCAGTGCTCAAGAAAAGTGAGGCGATTCTCAAGGACCTGACAAAGAATGGTCTGCAGCATGTGTTCAAGGACTGGCAGAGATGCTATAAAAAGTAGGAAGGGACTACTTGGAAAACGATCATGTAAACATTGAAATGGAGTAATAAACATCCGTGAAAAAATCAGTCTCAGTCTTTGTTGATCAGCCTTCGTAGAAACAATAAAAATGGAGAAGGATTACTCAACTTCTGTGAAGCCTTTCATCTGAAAGTAATGTTAACTCATTTTCTAACACACCTGCAGAAGGAAATAACTTGTATGCTCCCGGATATCCATTTAAGGGAACTTCAGGTAGGCCATGAAACTACTACGAACAGAAACCAAAAGGTGACCATAAGTGTAAAATTTAAGAGGGTATCATCGACGCTGTTTTGGGAGACGAACTGATGCTGTAAGTTTGCATCGCAGTTTATTTAGGTACCGGTAAATCTACCTCACCTTTAAATAATACTGGACTGAACTAGGATCGAATGTACCAATTTGGTCTCAGAAATTCAGTGCTACTATCTAAGACACACAGGCCTGCAATTATAATGATGATAATGAAGATAATATTAATTAAAAGTAGTCTAATAACACCACGTCTATATTTGAAAAACGTTATTTATTTATTTATTTATTTATTTATTTATTTATTTATTTATTTTATTTATTTATTTATTTATTTATTTATTGTCATTCCTACCTTTATGTTGTAGAAAACGTTTGTAGAATTTGGTGTTCTGGTGAGGTTCATCTTCATGAACGTAGATGAAGTTGGTAAGCTTCCATCTTTCAAAAATGGCTCTGGCATGGACGCAAAGAAAGCTGTGAACTTGGAAGGCATGACTGCTTTTATCCATCGGGGCAGATATTGAAGTGTTTTACTGGATGGAGTAATGCTCATTTCTGCAGAAATATTTCAATATAGGCCAAAAATTCCGCGGATGCGGGTCCTTTCAAGCTCTCAATATTTTTAGCCCAGGCAACAACTTTAATAAGCAGTGAGCGTTATCAAAATATAGTCCTTCCTACATAGCCAGTGAATATTTAATACTAAATAATAAGCTTTATTGATAAAGTAATAGTTTCTGAAACGATTTGTTTTTGAATTCCATTAACAGTTTAAAGTGATTAAAAAAACATTTAATTTATCGTACTCATGATGTAATCGCTTAATGAGGTCTTCATTTCATGATCCAGCTATCAGTGTGTCAGTGTCCCTCAAATAAATGCAATATCACTGCACGCATAAATCAAATGGAAATTTAATCTGCAGTATACTGCTGATGTCCAATTTAACACGGGCGTGCTGGTGGATACACCTTGTAGAGTTCCATTTAAAATTTGGTATCACTACTGTAGCCAACGGCCGTAGCCGTGTTGAAACACCGGATCCTGTGAGATCTCCGAAGTTAAGCAACACTGGGTGTGGTCGAGAAGTGGACGGATTGCCACGCGCTGTTGGTGGGTGTAAGGGAATGGAGGACCGGAAAGGAACTGGCCACCCTACCGTACGTAAACTCCGGCTCAGGTACATATCTGCGGAGGTCCGGACCTGCCTTCGGGCAGAACACACCCTTACCTTACCTCTTCCCTTAAATATCATCTTTGTGCCTTTACTGGCAGGACCTAGTGTTTACAGTGTACCATATCTTCTGGTATAGCCCAGAGCAAATTTGTTACTTTCATAGATCTCTCTCTCTCTAATCCTTGGCTTTGACAATGTGAAAGTGACTGAGGTTTGAGCGATGCTAGTAATGCCAATCCTTATGCAGCCAGTCGCTGCTATGAATGGTGTGTAAATGTTTCTCATATGGTCAGTTCGTGTATGCATTTCAGTGGGCTTGGCAGACTGATATGTAATAGCAAATCTGGCTCGGTGAGGAAAGCAACGGGAAACTACCTCACTCCTCATTTCCCTAGTATGCCTCTTCAGTGATGCCTAGGCCATTTAGGACAGCTGATGGCAGAGCTGTTGAGGATCCCACCAGTGGCATCGCTGACGGACTGAACATACAAAATCATTACTGTATCTCCGTTTAATTCCACTGAGAAGACAGCATATTGCTTTTGCAAGCCCCTTAAAACTATTTAGGAATATGACATCAGAATGTTGAAATCTTTAACAGATCTAGAACATTGCTATTGAATTAATCTGTAAAATCACCGCTTTGTGTTCTTTTTAAGAAGTAAGCATTCCCGGAATGGTTCCAAAAGCTTTCTCTGCAGATAGTATCCAATAATAAGGAAATTTGTTTGCCTCTAACGAGGATAGTCGAAGTGGTTTATTTCGCATAAATAAAAAATTAAATAAACAAACAAATCCAAATAAATAAATAAATAAATAAATAAATAAATAAATAAATAAATAAATAAATAAATAAATAAATAAATAAATAAATAAATACATAAATAAATAAATAAATAAAACTATGTAGCACTCTTAGATTTACATCAGATCGCTGGTTTGACCTAAATTCATTTGAATTGTAATGTAATATACGGTACACATAGCCATCACTAAGATTCCAAAAATTACATTTTAGCATGCTGATACTTTTTATGTACTGCCTCATAATGTTTTGACCTTTGAATTTCGCCATGTGCTCATCTATTGCCTAGGTTTTAGTAAGACTCGTAGCATTTTGTAAACTTTTATTTAAGTGATCCATTACAGGTCTTACTTTACAAGCCTCTGTTTGGCTGAGCTTCATTGTTTTAAAATTGGAAGTACTTCCTAATTTCTTCAAATCGATGAAAATGCATCACCTGAGATGCAAAGAGGACTGATCAATCGGTTCATTTGACCAGTAAATTGTAATTAATTAAGGTGTGATAACTCATTGTTATATTCATGACTAGAAAGAATGTCTCAATTCTAAAACCCTGAAGATGGTTTCCCGTAGTTTCCCATTTTAACACCAGCAAAATGCTGGTGCTGTACGCTAATCAAGACCACGGACGCTTCCTTCCTTGTTCTAGCCTTTTACTAACCAATCGTCACCATAAGAAGCTGTCTGTTTCAGTGCAACATAAAGCAAATGATAAAAAATTGTATTGGTGACCGGTTATAACTCGAGAACCAGCAGACAGATTTTTAAGCGGTTTTCCGAAGGGAGGTTTTCGTGTATAAAATGTTGAACTGTGATAAAAGTCAAACTGGGGATTAACGAGTTCTACGAAACAATTCCAAGAAAATAACAAAGCAAAAGCAAAGTCACCTCCGTACAGGCCATGAAGGCCCTTGGAGGAGTGGAAGGTAAAGGCTTCCACCATTGTTAACCTCGGCACTTGATGGGGTAGGGTGGTTAGCTCTACGCCCGGCCGTCTTTGCCCCCAGGAGTTAACCTGGTACTCATTTTTGGTGTAGGCTGAGTGAACATCAGGGCCATATTCACCTCCGGAAGTGGAAATCTCATTTCTTAAATTTTACGACTTCCTGACGGGGATTCGATCCCACGTCCTTCCGGGCTGACCGAGCACGCCTTTACCGCCTCGGCCAGGCAGCCCCTAAAAGCAAAGTCACCTCCGTACAGGCCATGAAGGCCCTTGGAGGAGTGGAAGGTAAAGGCTTCCACCATTGTTAACCTCGACACGTGATGGGGTAGAATGGTTAGCTCTACGCCCGGCCGCCTTTGCCCCCAGGAATTAAGCTGGTACTCATTTTTGGTGTAGGCTGAGCGAGCCTCAGGGCCATATGCACCTCCGGAAGTGGAAATCTCGTTTCTTAAATTTTACGACTTCCTGACGGGGATTCGAACCCACGTCCTTCCGGGCGAACCGAGCACGCCTTTACCGCCTCGGCCAGGCAGCTCCACAAGAAAATAACGCCAGATGAAAATTACAACGGTTTACGTTGCCTAAACCGTTAAATATTTAGAATATAAGAACGTCCGCAAGACCACAAACCTATCTTGAAAATTTCAGTCACATTAACAATTGTTATGCTCTTTAACAACAGAAATAGTGTACTGATATCCGAAATTATAATATTAAACTTTCCACTTCATACTCAAAATTCACCGAACAGGTCTCCGTGTATAAAATATTGAACTTAGATGAGCAGTTACGATTTATGAGAAAATGACACGAAGAAAATAGCTACAGACGAAAAATGTACCAACTTATTGCTGACTTACCATCACGAACTATACAGATAGGGAATGTAGAGCATAATATTTCAAAAATGTTCCAGGTAGCGGTATCACATACCTTTTTTTAAAAGTTCGCCCACAGGTAGGCTACAGTTTTATGTTTGTTAATGGTAGAAACCTTGTGCTAGGTAAGAGAACATGATTCTACAACTCGGTAACCACTGGATAAATTTTACCCGATTTTCGCTGTTATCTAAGAGAACTCGAGGGAAAGATTTCCATGTATTAAATATTAAACTCTTTTGAAATTAATCTGAGCAGTAACGGTGTTGGTGAAACAACTCGTTGGAGGTGACGGCAGGCGAAAACAAACTCCGCTTAGGCTGCTAAAACTGTTGTAAGATAGTCATCAATTATATGAAGAACTGTACAGGTTCCACAAAGAAATCTGGAGGGCACATTACAGGGTCACTCACATTAACAGCACTTATACTTCCTAAGAGTAGAAATTCTGGGATAGGTTAGAGAAGAGCATTGCTGATATTGGGTTTAACCCTGTTTTAAGCTTTAGAGAGATCCTTAGACTGTGTATGTATGTTCAGTCTTCAGCCCTAAGGCTGGTTGGATCCTCAACAGCTCCACCATCAGCTGTCATAGATGGCCTAGGCATCACTAAAGAGGCGTACTAGGAAAATGAGGAGTAAGATAGTTTCCCGTTGCTTTCCTCACCAAGCCAGAAGTTGCTATTACATATCAGTCTGCCAAGCCCACTGAAATGCATGCACCAACTGACCCTATGCGGAACATTTTTTTTTTTTTTGCTAGGGGCTTTACGTCGCACCGACACAGATAGGTCTTATGGCGACGATGGGATAGGAAAGACCTAGGAGTTGGAAGGAAGCGGCCGTGGCCTTAATTAAGGTACAGCCCCAGCATTTGCCTGGTGTGAAAATGGGAAACCACGGAAAACCATCTTCAGGGCTGCCGATAGTGGGATTCGAACCTACTATCTCCCGGATGCAAGCTCACAGCCGCGCGCCTCTACGCGCACGGCCAACTCGCCCGGTAAGGAACATTTTCACACCATTCATAGCAGGGACTGGCTGCCGAAGGAATATCATTACTGGCATCGCTCATACCTCAGTCACTTTCATATTGTCAAAGCCAAGTATAAGACAGAGACAGATCAATGAAAGTAACAAAATTACTCTAGCCCATACCAGAAGACACAGTGCACTGTAAACACTAGGTAGAATATTTGCGTAAAAACTATTTAGTATACAATGTTCTATGAAAAATTTCACGACACCACATGTGATTAACGAAGTCCTGAACAATGCAGCTAAACAGTCTGCACTCACGTGATGGAACATAGTTTGCAAATCTCAGTTTTAAAACAATGATACAGGCAGATCCATTATATCCGTATACGTTAAGGCGAGGATAAGATCTAATGTTATTAAACTGTAAATAATACCATTCCAATTTCTATATTTTCGGAAAATGTAATTGATGCCTTCCTTCAAAGAAAGCTGTACTGAACTGCGAGGAAAACGTATGCGCACAATTGAGGGTTAATAAGCCCCCCATACACTATCCAATCCGGTCCGACGAACCAGGCCGAACAAGGTTTGCTCGAAGTTGGGGCACACAAATGTTCGGTCAGCGAATCACCATACACTATCGAACATGGTTTGCCGCGCAAGGCCCCAAACTCGTACGTCAGATGTTTGTTCAACAAAAGTGTAGTGCGTCGCAATCCCACACACCGTCGTACCAGTGTCGTACCAACCTTGGTCTTCTGATTCATCCTCTTCCTGTGGCTCCATATCTTCATTTCATCTAAATATGTACTAGTAGACGACAAAGAAGATTTGCTTGTCTTAGGTAATTCGTGCATAATTGTGAATTCTAACAGCTCAAAATACCATCATTTAGGGGTATACATATTTTCTGTACCTGTCCCACTTGTCTTGCAGGATTGTACTTCGGCAAGTTCTCTTCTGAAGCAGCTCCGAATGTTTTCTATTCGTTTCTTTACAAAACCCAAAGTGGCCTCAGGAATTGTATTTTTTGTGAATTCTAGTAGCTCTTGCATAGCCATATCTCTCTTTTGCTTGTTATGGTACGATATCTGCCATAAAAAGGGAGCGTTTCTGTAGGTTTCTATAAAAATCTCTCAAAAACGCAGGGTTCATAAATTTAAACGCCATCGTCTTATCTGCATCTCCAGCCTTCATTTTCTTCGATTGTTTTGACACAATATTATCTGGTGGCGTTTCTTCATTCACTTCCTCGTGAATGATGTAGTGTTAACAAAAACAACGAAATAAATGTAAACACAGACCACTGAGACTGACACGTCCACTGTGAGATCAACAGCTGAAGTGAGTCAACCGATTGTCTGCCGCGCACCTCAGGTCCAGCTCAAACCAGTCTGATGGGCACACACATTGCCCGACTTGATGCGCCGAACATTTGTTGCTCCCAGGTTGGCGTGTGTTTACGGCCGGGGTGGAAAACCTGAGGTCCGTCCAACACGGTGCGGTGCGGTTCGCCCGCCACAACCCGGTCTGCCATCCGACCAAGTTGGAAGAACTGACGTACCGGGTTGGATAGTGTATGGGGGGCTTTAGTGGAAGAACTTATACATCAATATTAGTGCGTGTAGTGAAAGAAAATGAACGTCCAACACAGGTAAGGGAAGAAAGTTGTATATCACGTAGCCGGTTGTTTAAAGACTATATTCACGTAACGTTCCCTTCATAATAATATATCAGATAATACATTTACTTTTTAATAAAGTAGTTGATGAATTTAATGTTAGTTTGCGTTTAGACCCGGGTGTGCAATCCCAAGGACTGTTTTTAAAAAGAGTATTATGTCTGTATTTCGAGGCCATTTGAGTTACAACAGTATACACGTTCCTTTCTTGATACTGTATAACCAGAAAACTAGACGAAGAAATGAACATATATTTAACTGAGTTAAACGTAAATGGTAAAACTGAGGATATGAAGAATAGACAAAGTGAGTATGACACCAAGAAACTCAGAAACAAATTACGAGAATGTGAATTTAAAAAATGGTGCCAGTTGAGAAGTAAAGGTCACGGAGTGTGTCTATACAAGGAGTTCCATCCTGCAAACCGCTGGGTTAGAAACCCTGATGGCCTATCTAGCACGAAGTGGAGGGATGCGCTGGAAATGGCATGTTACATTGCACCTGTAAGAGCTGTACCAGGAAGTTCCCTTGATGGTAACCGCTGCAGAAGATGTAGTGAGACTGAAACATTACCTCACGTCTTGGGTTCCTGTACCTTCGGTGAAGATCTTCGAAACACTAGACGTCACAACATCAGGTCATCCATAGCACAGACGCTCCGTGAGAAAGGATATCAAGTGCATGAGGAAGTCCATGGCATCGGAGTAAATGGCAGCACGAGAAGGATTGATATGATTGCAATCAAAGGGAAGAAAGGATATATATTAGAACCCACAGTAAGATTCGAAACACACTCCGACCAACCAGACGAAGTGGACCGAGGAAAGAAGTCTATCTACCTGCCTACAGTGCCGTATTATAAGAATAAATACGAACTGGACGACATAGAATTGAGGGGTCTCATGATCGGTGCGAGAGGGACAGTCCCTAAGAAGACGATAGAACTGATGAAGACCTTTAACATCAGTACCAAGGAGTTCATCGATTGGGGGCTGAAAGCGCTCAGAGGTTCTGTTGTGATACTCAGACACCACTTATACTCGCCAGACTGAGACTCGCCAGATTGAGACATAATTTACTTATTTTATTTTTAAATGAATTGTTTGTGTATTCTTTGTCTTTGACAGCCTCCAAGTGGAGGAAGATTTTGAAAATAAAAATTTACAAAACAATGTGCATACCGAGTTGTTATGGATTTAAAACACGAAAGTACTGCAGAAATAATGATGTGGCAAAACGCGTTCAAACTATTTGGTGATACACAACTTTCTGCCAAGGAGTTTGCAGTTTTCTCACTGTTGATCTTTATAGGAGAACATTTGCATGCATATATACTGTATTATTTGGCTAAGAAAGAGAAAGTGTTTTATTTACATAAAGAATTAAACCCAGACCTATATTATATAAAAAACACCTGTTTTTCCCTTCCTGTGAAGTTCCCAAATATGGTATACAACTTTCTTTGAGGGCAAGCTTCAATTAACAAATAAACATAATCAAAAAGAAATGCGTACATTTAATATTACTCAGCATTGGAAGTAGCTTCATCTATCCTTTGACGGTCAAAATTTATCCGAAGTTTATTCAAATCCACTTCGCTGTAAGAGGTAAAACTGATACACTTATATGTTTCACCGCTTTAATGTGACTCAACGGACACAATGGATTAGATTTGCAAAACTTGGTCGACGCGGGTGAAGCCGCGGATTAATTCTAATATGGACGGTACATAAAATCGCTGTAAGATATCACACGACTTACATATTTAATTCGTAGCAAGATGCATATGTTCATGAAAAAATAGATGCACCTCATTCATACGGTATATATGAGTGTAGGATGCCGATATGTAAATTATCTCTGGTGACATATAAGTTATTTACGCGACAAAAATGACTAAAACTCAGCCACGCATCACGTAGGAGAGGTGCAGTTTACTCTGCCATCTTGTAGAATGAAATAGAAGATTGGAACGGATGCATAAGTAGCCTGGATGGCGAAAAATCCAGATTCCTGCACACGGAAGCTGAGGGCATGCGACTATTGTTATTATTCATACTTTTGCTTATACAGTACATCTAATTAATAATGTGTGCATTTCATATGTGGTATTTATACATTGTAGTATTGTAGCTTCCGGTCCAGAAAGCCAAGAATAACGGTCGAGAGGATTCGTCGTGCTGTAACAGTATTGAGTGAATAAGACCTCCGTGCTAAACCTTTTTGGATTGGTACTTTTACCACTGGAAATCATATCAACGGGCTTTGCCAATGAACACTGTTATTTCAGACTTAGAGTGCGATATGTTGCCAACTTCGAATGGATTCGACTATCTTATTTACTCGATCTGTTCAGTGCTGCGCTCTAGTCTCCAGCCTTTGAACCCTCAATACTGCCGTAGGTAGTCTGCGCGAGCGCACTGGAAGCAGCAGAGTAAGCCGAGCTTGTCTGCTAGGGGACGCTGGCAGTAGGGATGGGCTGCGAACGGAGTCGCGAAGAGTCGAGACTGCTACCTCTGGAACCGACAATGTCGACTCCAATGTCGACTCCACTGATGCACTAACGCCATCTAACAAGTATTGTAGGAACTGCTTGGAATTATAGTTCGGCGTTCGTCTGTTGGTAACTTCTGATATGATGAATACAAGATGATTATTATCCAGCAAACATTACATATTGTTTCGGGATCTTATCATCTTTGGTGTTAATGTTGTAGGTCTATTTTGGTGACGATTATGATAATGATGACGATAATAATAGTGGTAATAATAATCTGACAATATTGGCGATTATCTAAACGCATACTAACTTTAATCAGTCCAGCCCCGCAGTGTAGGGAGCAAAGCGTCCGCCTGTCATCCAGCGGCCTCGGGTTCGATTCTCGGCCGGGTTAGGGATTTTTACCTGTATCTCAGGTTTCGAGATGACGGTGAGGTAGAGACCGGGTCTAGAAAGCCAAGAATAACGTTCGAGAGGATTCGTCGTGCTGAACACACGTCACATCGTAATCTACTGGCCTTCGAGCTGGGCAGGGGTCACTTGGTAGGCCAAGGCCCACCAGTGCTGTCGCGAAAAAGGACTTTTGTGCATTATTATTATTATTATTATTATTATTATTATTACTATACACAAGACTTCATTATAATACAAGGACCACGTGAAAACCTACAACCCGTTTTCCAGTCAGTGACCGGGTCAGGAATGGAATGAATGAAGCTCCCATCCTGCGGCGAGGATAGGCATTGTACCGGTTGCCGAGGCCTGCTGCACTCCTCTGGGGCAATGATGAATGACTGACAGATGGAATGAAATCTTGCAGAGTATTGCTAGAATGAAAGATGACAGGGAAAACCGGACTACCCGCAGAAAAACGAATCTCACGTGGAGTGACCGGGATTTGAACCATGGAATCCGGCGGTGAGAGGCCAACGCGCTGCCACCTGAGCCACGGAGGCTTTAGATGGTTTAATCTCTGTTCCAATTGTGTTAGTGGATTTACCCATATTAGATTTGTTTTCATCGTTCATGTGGAATTCATAATGACTTACTATCGATATCTGTTTATTTGTCGTGATCAGGAAATTGATAAAGACGTCTGCTATGACGATACTTTCTGACTTGACACGTTTAGTTTTATTTCAACTACACCATTACGCTCGTCCTCTTCGTTAACGATACCGTACTTCAATCAACAATACTCTTAAAAAAACAAATGGTCAATTGAGCAGCAACATGTATGATATTTCATGTTATTTTCCGCTCCTCGACACGCAAGCGGCCCCGCAATGAGAGAGTCAAGTTCGCTTGGAGTAGAGAAGCTTCAAGCGAACCGAGACCGGTGTACGGAGTCGATGGAGTCGAAGCTCTCGATTCCAGGCTTCAGTCGCGCCTATCCCTTGCTGGCAGTCCGAGTTGTTCCGCCATGAACAGTAGGTGTGTGTGGTTGTCCAGTGAGTTGGCATGGGTCGGTTGCTTTGTCCCTGGATAAAACTAGCCCTCTACGGACATTGGAGCCCTTTTAGCTGTGATGTTGGCCTCCAGTTTAATTTGTTCGCATACAACGAGCAGTTAATCTGCACTTATTTCATTCTATTGGTCTTCGTGTGAAAGGAATCTTTCTGTAGCCTGTGTGTTACTTTGTTGCTGATGGATCAAAAATGTTTTACTATTAATATTACTCATGGCAATACTACATAGAATTGAACTCTACACCGGAATAACACAAAAGGAATAATTTTGGTCACGTACGTTAAAACTTAACTTCATCTGCAATAATAATAATAATAATAATAATAATAATAATAATAATAATAATAATAATAATAATAATGATACCCGTATGGGGATTTACCGGTTACCTCCATCGGGCGCGTCCCATTGGAATTGGGGAAGCTCGCTGGCTCTGCCAGCAGAGTCAGAGGGTAGTAGGGAAATAAAATACCACCGTGAAAAAAAAACTAGTCCCTTGCCAGGGTTACGGCGAAGACTGGTAAATGATCAGAAGCCAGAAAACATCTTGAGGCAACCTCTAGGGCTAACAATCCTAGTTGTAAAAGGATGGGTACCCGTCCAAAGCAAAGTCAAGTCAAAAAGCATGATGGCACAACATTTCAAGAAACATACCCCAGGGGTAAATCTTCGGATAAATCCCTCGTCGTGAACGCCACGGCGCACGAGTCTCGTTCGGATTCTGGGGAAGACTCGACATCATGCAAGAGACGAGTCGGAGCGTCTCGGTGTACCCCGAAGAGTCAAAAATTCAGGCCAAAATCTAAAACCTTTCTAGTAACTTTCAACATAAATTCACTTACACAAACTGGCAAACTGAAAACCCTCACCAAAGCTCTTCACGAAAATCAGATATCCATAATGGCCCTACAGGAAACAAGGTACCCAGATGAAGAGATTTTTGAATCCGAAGGCTACCGATTTTTGAAGAGCAAAGCGCAAAGAGGAATCCTCAATGGAGCTGTGATGCTTGGAACCGCGTTTGCTGTTAGAACCAAGATCCTTAAATCGGTTGCAAATTTCGAACCTGTGAATGACAGATTGTCTATACTCACAATTAAATGCGCGAACAAAACCTACGCCCTAGTTAACGCACATGCTCCTACAAACGATAAGAACAAGTCTGATCCAGACGAAGTTGATAATTTCTGGGACCTACTGGATGAAATATTAAACAAAATCCCCAAACACCATGTCAAGCTTCTTTTGGGTGACTTCACTGCCCAACTAGGTCGTGAACAGAAGTATACGAAATTACCCTGCTCACAAAAGAACCAATCCCAACGGCAAAAGACTGGTGTCCATTTGCGAAAATCACAACCTGCAGGTCATGTCGACCCACTTTCGCCATCTACCCAGAAAGCAAATGACTTGGCGTTCTCCCGTCCAAGCTCTCGGAGAGTTCCAAATTGATCATGTTGCAATCTCCAGGAGAAACAGCCCTGAGATTATGAATGTCAAGGTAAAGAAAGGCATCAATGTGGCCTCAGATCATTATATGCCTCATATCAAATTCAAACCAATTCCCGCAAACACAAGGAAGACAACCAAACAGATCACACGCTTCAACAATGATAAACTTTGGCAAAGGGTCGAGGAGTTCCAGGAGAAGGCTAGACCAAATGACACTGACTTTAACAACGCCAAAAGTCTCCTTGTTGAGGCCGCCAAAGACGTTGCAGAAATCAAGGGAGGCAAAAAGCATGCCTGGTGGAATGGTACCTGCGAATCAGTTCTCCAAGAAAGACTCAATGCGTGGAAACAGTACTACTCTACGAAATCAGAAAATGATTGGGAAACCTACAAGACCCAACGTGCCTAAGCAGCTAGGGTGTTCAGAACTCAGAAACGTAAATACGAAAAATCTCTCATTGAAAAGATAGAAAAAACTTTAGGAAGAATGAGAGCAGAGAGTACTACAATGCGTTCAAACGCAAACTCACTGGGTATAAACCACCATCTCTATGCTTTGAGCGAAAGGACGGCACACTGGCGACGTCTAATGAAGAAAATTGCAGCATTCTGGCAGATTACTTCAAGAATTTACTTAATTGCTCTAAACCGCAAAGCGCCATTGAGACCAAGGAACCCTTTCTCAGGTACCCAGATTCCAGACCACCCGACAGAGATGAAATCAAGCACCACATTGCCCGTCTCAAAAATAACAAAGCGCCGGGGGAAGACTCAGTAGTAGCAGAACTATGAAAATATGCCCCAGAGGAATCACTTGATATCTTGCAAAAGCAAATAGAAGAAATTTGGAACAAGGAGACCCTACCCGAAATTTGGAAAATAGCTTTGATCCATCCATTACTCAAAAAAGGCAGCATGAAGAACATCAACAACTACAGAGGAATATCTCTTCTACCCGTGACTTACAAAATTCTATCACTTGCCATCCTGGAGCGTTTGGAAGCACAAGTCGAACATCAAATAGGTGAATACCAAGGAGGGTTCAGAAAAGGTCGCTCAACAGCTGAACAGATCCAAAATCTCAAAACGATCATCAGATATTGTACACTGAGGTCCAAGCAGTATGTGTCTGTCTTTGTGGACTTTAAGAAAGCGTACGACTCCATTGACCGGGAAGTCCTGCTAAACATCTTAAATGAATTTGGAGTTGATTTAAAACTGCTGGCATTAATTAGAGCCACCCTGACCGATACAAAATCCAAGGTGAAGTTCCACGGATGTCTCTCGCATTCCTTTGACATCAAAACAGGTGTCCGACAAGGTGATGGGCTATCCCCGATACTCTTCAACTGTGTTCTTGAAAAGATCATCAGAACCTGGCGGGTGAGATTACAGAAAACCAAGTACAGTCCATTGAGAATAGGAACCAAATCCAAGGGGATCGCAACAGACTGCTAAACATTTGCCGATGATATGGCTGTTCTCTCAAACGACATAGAAACCGCTACAGCTCAAGTTGAAATTTTAAAGGAAATTGCCGAACAAACTGGTTTGCAGATATCGTTTGAGAAAACAGAAGTAATGACTAACATCAGAGGTTCCGCCAAAACTTCATAAAAATACGGGTACATCACCCGAGTAGACAAATTCAAATACCTGGGTGAGATCATCATGAAAAATGGACTGGACAAAGAAGCACTTCAGGAGCGAGTACGCAAACTGGAAATAGCCTACCAAAATCCCGCACAATCTACAACAAAAAATGCCTTTCCCAAAACACCAAGATACGTCACTATGAAACAGTTCTGAAGCCAGTAGTTCTATATGCAGCCAAAACCCTGTCTCTAAATGCCAACAAAGGACTCCTTGAAGAACTGGAGAAAAGAGAGGAATCTTGGGATCAAAGTACAGAAATGGAATCCATCGAAAGAGATCCAACAAGTAAGTCTACAGCAAAATAGAGAAAATTACCGACACAATCAGAAAAAAGACGGGCACGATTTTACGGTCATCTGAAAAGATTGGACGGAAGAAAGTTAACTAAAGAGATATTTCACTTTTTTTATTCAAACCCCAAAACCACAATTCCCTGGTTTAGAAATACCAAAGAAGACCTAGAAATGCTACATATCTCAGCTGAAGACGCCCTTAACAGAGATCTCTTCCGCAAGAAAATATTGACGAACGGGCTAAACCGAGACGAGCAACCGAAGAGAAGACACGGTGCCCCTTGGACAGAGGAGCGTAAGCAGGCCCACTCACAAAGAATGAGGGAAATTTGGGCTCTAAAGAAGGCCAAGTTCAGTGTCAAATGGAACAAGACTTAACGTGGTCCTTGATGGCCCCAGCGAATTATATAATAATAATAATAATAATAATAATAATAATAATAATAATAATAATAATAATAATAATAATAATAATAATAATAATAATCATCTCGGATACGTATAACGACGGAGTGTTCATTACATTACCACGGTTTCGATTAAGGAAGTTACATCTTGGTGTTAAAAGAGAAGGCACGGTCTGGACACTTTTCAAAATTAATTTTAGGTTTTACTATAATTTTAGCCCGGAAATATTCATAATATTCTCTGTGAAACTCAAGGATGGTTCACGCAAGGACCAGTTTCAATCTGCTTAACCTTTTCTAACTTTTATTTTTCGTTGGGCTTTATGGTTTAATATTTTTTTTTTGCTTTTTTCTGCTTATTTTTACACTTATTTTTAATTTTGGGGCGGATTTGTGTCGTTTCGCCTCGGGCTGTTTGGTTGTTGTTGCCATAGCAACAGGTTTGTGATGGGATTGTTGTGTTGACTTGGTTTCTGATGGGGCGGTTGGGCTTAATTGTGCCCTCTATTGTGTGGATCTTTTTTATTTTCGTGTGCACTAAGTGTGATCAGTTCCTATATTTTATTTTCGCCATCTATTTATCTCGGCTTTGTATTTTTTTTGAAGGCGATTAGTGTTCTTGTTTTGTGAAGATACTATTCTTGCGTCAGCTCCCTTGATGGAGAACGGATTTTAATTGTGTGAGATTTTAAAGCAACCTAAGGCAAATAACTCGCTAGATCTAGGTGCATCTAATTTTAATTAAGATAATGTTTAGTTTAATTAATTTTAAGGTAGGTGACGGGTCACAGCTTTAAGCTTAAACACCATTCTGATTTTACTTGTGTTCTTATCGAGGTCAACATTTTATTTTCATTAAACAAACTTAAATTGGTTTACATTTTATTGTCCATTCAAAAATTTTCAGGCTAATCAACGTTTTTCTTTCTCTTAAGAAACTTGAATTGCTTTTCAACTTATTGTTCCTTTAAAATCTTTCCTAGATTATCAACATTTTATTGTGTCTAAAAATTATTTAAAGCGTTTTGATGCTTTCAAACGATTTTACTTTCCATTAGAGTTTTTCATTTCTTCCTTTGAGTTGTACCAACCAATTATCTCTTATGAATTAAAGTTACCTTGTGTTACCAGAATGATGTTGATTTTCATTTCATTGAATCAGTGGAGCACTGTCACTGTTTATTGATTTTGACCACGGCCTTAAGGTAATTCCTCCCGCTTCCGAAAGGTAAGTGTGTGTTTTTCTCCTATTTGCTGCTTATTGTGTTGTGTTGCAGTTTATTGTTTCCCTTTGTGTCTTTTGTCACTCTCTTGTGTTCGCTTTAACTCCCCTCGGGGGCGAATACACTACCAAACCTCTCACCTGGTGGCCTCACTTCTAGGTGAGTAAGGTTAATACCAATCTTCCAAAGGGTTATTGGGGTTGCCCTGAAGATGGTGTCGGTTTAAGTGCTGACCACACAACACCTCGTAATCTGCAGGACTTCGGGCTGAGCAGCGGTCGCTTGGTAGGCCAAGGCCCTTAAAGTCTGTAGTGACAAGGAGTTTGGTTTGGTTTGGTATTGTAGCTTAAAGTACACTGGCGGAAATGTTCCACACAACATGAAGTAAGGAATGTAGAATACGGAAATTTTGCAAAAAGCCATTTGTCGACATATTTAATTGATTAAAGGTAGAAGATTAAAATTTAATACCCGCGCGAGAAAAAGCAATTGCAAATCTGTCATACTGGTCCATTAATAACCGGTGTAATCGCCTGACTGTTGAATGCAGGCCAGCAAACCTGAATGCATTTTGTCGTATAGGTGCCGGTTGCCAGCTTGTGGATGGAGTTCCTTGCCTGTTGCACTTGGTCGGTCAATACAGGGACGGTTAATGGCGGTTGTGGATGGCGCTGGAATCGTCGTCGAATGATGTTCCATACGTGCCCGATTAGGGACAGGTCGAGAGATCGAGCAGGCCAAGGCAACATGTCGACACTCTGTAGAGCACGTTGGGTTACAACAGCGGCATAGGGGTGTGCATTATCGTTTTGTAAAACACCCCCCGGGAATGCTGTTCATGAATGGTAGAACAACAGGTCGAATTACTAGACGGACGTAAACATCTGCAGTCAGTGTGCGTGGGATAACCACGAGAGTGCTCCTGCTGTCATAGGAATTTGCACCCCAGTCCAGAACACCCCGTGTAGATCCAGTGTGTCGACGCCGAAGACGGATGGAATGCAGGCGCTCACCAGGCCTCCTTCTAACCAACACACGACCATCACAGGCACCAAGGCAGAACCGGATTTCATCGGGAAACACAACGGACCTCAACTCCATCCTCCAATGAGCTCTCGCTTGACACCACTGAAGTCGCAGAAAGCAGTGGTTTGGGGTAAGCGGAATTGTCGCCGTACGACGTCTGGCTCGAACAGTTTGTTGCATCACTGTGGTGCCAATTGCCGCTCGAATTGCTGCTGCAGACGCAGTCCGCTGCGCCACAGCCGCACTCAGAATACGGCGGTCTTCCCTCTCGGTGATGCCACGGGGACGTCCGGAGCCCGGTCTTTTTGCGACTGTACATTCTCGTGAACATTGCTGCCAGCACGCATGCACTGTGGAGACATTCCTACCTCACCGTTCTGCAGTAGCGCCAAAGAAAAATCCACCTTCACGTAACCCTACTATACGGCCTGGTTCAACCGCTGTGAGCTGTTGATACTGGCCTCTTTATCGTCGTAAAGGCAGTCTTGACCCACTCACAGTCACTCCGTCCAATCTCATAGGTAACTAACGCTCTCGCACAGCACATCCCGTATCTAAAGCAAACCTGATATGCACAGTCATGGGGCCGCTACTAGCGCCACGCTAATGCGATATGTACGAAATTCGAATGAACGTCGTCATTCAGATGACGTACAAACACGCCTACCAACGTTCGTTAATCTGACACAACGCCTTCTTGGTGTTTGGATATTTTTTCCGCCAGTGTATATGAATGTTCATTAGCCTGGTAAGAACCTAAAAGTACTGAGATTGTCAGTATCGAGTGTACGTAATCCCTTTTGTTAATGGCTTGCTATTGTTATAAATAACGAGAGAAATTTTGTTTAAAAGTGTAAGTATTCTGCAATTGAAAATATCGACTGTATCAGGATTTCATAAGACTATGTTTGGAACTTGTATGGTGTTACCTCAAGAGAGAAGACTTGTATTAAGGTTGTTATTTAAGCATAACTTTATAAAGAAACTCCATTAGTATGCTCATCCCCTGTCTTACCGTCATTTGTCCCGCGTTAAGGCATTTTAACTTTGTCATAGTTACTTGAGTAAAATACAGTCTTGTAACTTAAATCCGTATTTCGAAAAGCCTAAATAAGGAGATCACCCAGACTTCCAGCATCGAGAATAGAGTTTGGTGCTTATGCATAAGTGAAACAAACTTCTTGTTTAGGAGCTTCTCGAATGCTGTAAAAGATCGTCCGGTTGAAAGGTGTACATGTTTCATAATTACGCGTGTTGAAGGTATCATTCATCTTCAGTACAACCAGAAAAATGAAGGACCTACATCCAACCTGAAAATTCTATTAGAATTCTTTGTATCATCTACAAGATTCCTATATGACAATCTCGTTTAAAGTGGGAATAAAAAGGTCACATATATATACTCCGCTGGTCCCGCGTTACAAGGGTAGCGTTCCTACCTCTTACCTAAAAGCCCCGGCTTCGATTCCCGGCCATGTCAGTGATTCTTGTCTGGATCTGAGGTCGTTCACAGTCTACTCATCGTACGTGTTCACAGTTGAGAAGCTATCTGACGGTGAAGCCAAGAATGATGTCCGAAAGCATTCGTCGTTCCAGCCATACGACACCTCGTAATCTACCGGCCTTCGGACCTGTTGTGCCATGGGGTTTGGTTTGATTCATTCACTCTAAACAATTTGTAAATGTCATTATCAATCGACAAGTTACGCAAATGTAAATTAGTTAATGGCATCCAGAGAATAGTGATTATTTAACACAACGTATTGAAAAACTGTCGATGAAATATATCTGCTTTTTCTACTTGCCTAGTAGCCCGTTCGCCTAACCTCAAAAGTACATTTTACGCAGTGGATGCAGTAAGATATACCATAAGGAACGGATTCCAGAATTACGAGGTATGATTGAATCTTAACTTCAATTCTGAATACTGTATTTTAATTACATTATACATTTATATTTAAATGGGAGTTTATCTTCCTGGCGCCAAGAATAATATGTACAAGGTAATCTTTCTTTGCCAACGCAGTATTGGATATAATATTTCTCCTTTGCTACATATTATGTTTATTTTCCTAAACTTTTTCTAAATTTCTTAGGGTCAACAATTAATGTGGATTTGACTCAGTGTTACGGCCGCGTGCTCTTCCCAACTCGAAGCCTATATGGAGGAATGTATTCACTATTGCGTGTTTCTGTGTTGGTTGATAGTGTGCTGTGTTTTATTTATATGGAGGGAATCAGTTTATTAATTCGAACACTAATATCCAGTCTCCGAGTCAGAGGATTTAACCATACGCAGTTAGAATCCCCATACTGGCTGGGAATCGAGCCCGGACTCTCTTAACCGAAGGTCAATACGCTGACAAGTCAGCCAAAGAGCTACACTTTTTATATGATATAATATAAGCTTTCTCATTCAAAACATCAGTCTACTATTTAGCAATGGCAATAAAGGAAGACTTTGAAACAACTAATTACATTTCCATATTGCACTGACTGTCGATTGTGTATCCAATTAATTTATTTCAACTCACCAGAATGAACCGTAAATGTAGTCCTTAGGGAAGTCGTATGAGGAATGTTAATTCAATTACCTGAAAACAGAAAAAGAAAACACGAATTATTATTGCATGGAGTCTACCAGATTACTTCCAATGCCCAGGATTTACCCTTGGGATCAGATATATAATCGCAGCAAATACAGCAATGGATCTACAATAATTGCATTTTCAAAATTTATATCCAATCTCCGCTCCATTTTTAATTTAATTTAGTTGGGTTGCGAATTAGAGTACAGTTTTACCTCAGCGAGGAACTTGTGCACGAATAAAGGATACGAGCAACCACATTTAAATTACTCCATTCAAGTCTAAATAATGGATGTGCAGGGTAACATTTAGTGCATACGTGCAGAGGGATTTCTGCCTGTAGTTCAATCTATCTAATCACGACCCATGAAAAAACGAGTAAGATCATGGTTAATTCTTTAAATTTCATTCAGAGCTAATGGTTTTCGTCCCAATAACTAATGACGGTTTTGAGAGACTCCGAGGTGCCGGATTTTTGTCCTCTAACAGTTCTCATACGTGCTCGTAAATCTATCTTCATGATGCTGGCGTACTATTGAACCGGAATCAAACGTACCAGCTTGTAATCGAAACAGACTTTCAACGTATTAGGTCGTGTTACGTACATGTAGTACGTGTTGAAGAGATGTTAAGTACAGAAGAAAAATGGCCAGCCGGACACCCACAACCTCCCGATTTTGCGTCGGTTGCTCTACCAATTGAGCTATGGTGGCCTAGGCCATCTTTGTTGTGTTTGAAAGGATCTGAGCTATAGGTCTGGCACTGCTGCTAGCACACTGTAGAGTGCGTTTAAGTCGCCCATTGTGGGGCATGTCAATGAATATTGAATTTTCACGACCGCATTGTAATCGAAACAGAGTTTCAACGTATTAGGCCGTGTTAATACGTTGAAAGTGACCGCGCAGTAGGCAATGGGGCCTGCAATTATAATGTAAACTTCCCAACTCGATTGTGAATGGCAGTAGGCAAATGAGCCTGTCGTTATCAACACAAATCCGTAACAAGCACTTTACATTGGAAACAAAGTATGGGGACCTCTCCATGCTGTTTCTCGGATAACGCTAAGAGACATGCTATTCTAAAACAATCTTATTTACTGCATGTACAGTATTTACTTCAATATTCGTATACAATGCAGAATACCGTAGTGAAGCACGGGTACATTTGCTAGTATCTAATAATAATTTTTCCTACTAATGCAACCCGCAGTTATACATTAACGTCTGGTAACAAGTTCTTGTGTAGGTACATGGCTTAAAATACAAATCAAAAATGAGAAGGTAATAATGAATGTGTGTGTGTGGCCGAACATTATCGGCAGCAGGATGTCTTGCAAAATCACATATCGCTATGCAGTCGATTTCCCTGGTGCCACTTCTTCGAGTAATCAACTGTCATATGCGATGGAATCCCAGACTAGCACATTAGTAATGGGGACGGTGTGTCACACCAAGGCTAAGGCAGCATTGAGATGCTCACCATGAAGCCTCCAGACACGAACATGGTCGTCGTCAGTACTTAAAGTAAACCTGGATTCTTCACTAAAGGCACCTCGATTCCAGTTCGTTTTATTCCAGGTTTGACGTTTACGATACCATTGTAAATGGAGACATTGGTCGATGAGTGTCAATTTCAAGACATGCAGTGAGAACGAAGAAGATGAATATCCTTCAGCCAAGCACCTGGAAATTGTTCTGGCAGACACAGGGGCCAATAAGTATGGTTCTACGTGTGCCTGAATGGTGGACATAGTGACAGCTGGATCTGCTCGTGCTTGTCGGAGGATCATACAATCGTCTGTTCTGTGGTCAGTTTAGGGCATTCTGAGCGCAGATGCCAAATCTGTCTCGCTGTCTCGCGCCCATTGATCCCAACACTTCCTAACGTTCTGGTCAGAGCGGCCTAGATGACGGGTGATTCGTGTGTGTAGCCATCCAGCCACGCTATTCCAATAATGCCCCCCCCCCCCCACTCAAAACCTGATAAGCGGGTAAAAACTTGTCGATTGCAACGTAGAGGCATGTCTAAAGGTTGACGATATTTCCAAAACAGGAAGCAGCGTTCCACCATTGTTGTCCCAAATTTCGCAAGATGGAACTCGAAAATTTCGGGAGATATGGTACCGGTAATATAATAACTTTGGAAGATATTTATAAATGCAGAATATAATTATCGATCAGTTAAAATTGTTAAGATGGGAACCAAGCTTTGCAGTGTGGTATATTTTAAATAATATTTGAATGTTTCAGTCTGTGGAACGCAAGATATCTCTACATACAAGACTCTCAACGCCTACCGGATGAGTCAGCCGCGCCTGACGTTGTATGCTCTTAGGCAACCCACCGAACGTCACTGGTGTCGGTATAGTCAACTCCTTTGCCGTACACCAAGCAACAATCGCCTTTAATCACTCACTGCACCATTACCTTTGCAAGAACATGTACCGACCGGGCGAGTTGGCCGTGCGGTTAGGTTCGCGCAGCTGTGAGCTTGCATCCGGGAGATAGTGGGTTCGAACCCGACTGTCGGCAGCCCTGAAGATGGTTTCCCGTGGTTTCCCATTTTCAAACCAGGCAAATGCTGGGGCTGTATCTTAATTAATACACTACGACGAAATGTATGATTTAACACCCGTCTTTCTTGGCCTACACTATGCAGCTAGCTCGTTCGGTGCTGTATGGTTTAATATAACGTCAGGATAATAATGTTGCCTCATAGAACCCGTCGCATATCCGTTTCTCTTTTACCTGTTTCCTACGGCGATATCGACGTTGCTAAATCATTAGTGACTTAGTGCATTTATGAGCATAGTGGGGAGAATACCCTGTATGTCAATAGCTATCTCATGTTTCATGTGTATAGCGAATCGAACAGGGCAGTCCCCAGCTGTAAAGTGAATCATGTTTGAATACATGTAATCTCGAGAAGTACTATCCGATTTTCAAAATAATCACGTGGCTGAATTTGTAACATTTGTAGTTTTAAGGGTATGTGTGGGAAAATGCGTAGTCCCATTTAAAAGAAAACGAAATTATTGCCATTATCTCAGAAGATATTGACGCCATTAAAAGTACTGTAAGTTCGATTATGAACCCCTTGGTTCTATTACTGATAGTGAAAATACAATGTCAATATCTTTCAACAGTTCACGAGTTATTTGAGCTGAACAACTTAGCTGAATAACGCTGTATATTTATGAGAAATGAGGTGTAAGAATAATCTGGAAGATTTCGTCCTAGAATCGTATTTTCTAGAACATTCTTAAAAATTGGAAGATCTTCCGAAATGTTGGTAGACTGCCGTTCTACGTATGGTTGGCCCCTGCCAGCTTTTATGTAGGCCACCAGTGGTAGCACGTTCCATGCCTCTGTGGACAAGACCATTCCACAATTCACGTCAATACGCTGATTGGCGATCGATTTGAGATGTAACTGAATGTCGTGTGTCGAGCAAAACAACAACCTCTTCTTCATGCGTCACTTTTTGTCAATGAGTGTATATCAAAATAAAACAAAAACCAGACAGGCATACATCTGAAAGGGGCTCATATAATTCAATATGCGACAAAATTTTGGTGGAAACATTTACTACGACTTACAGAGCACAGTACATCACTTCTCTTGGAGTGGTTTTATATTATTCAGAAAATCTTAACCCCTGCATTAATGACCAAATTCAATTAAATCCGGTAAAATAGATGGTATTAAATGGAAGTGTTCAGATAAATATTTCACAAAGTTTTTAGGACAAACGTTTCTGCCCTAGGTTAAATTTCAGCGTATTCGTTTGTATCCTTAAATCTCAATCTGCAGAAACGTGTACTACAACACCGCTGTATACTATAGCTATAGAACAATAATATGGCGCAAGAAACTAGAATTATGATTCGAGCGATTATTTTCAGCGCAGAAATACTTTTCTTGTTTCAACTTCCTCACTATTAATCTTACCTTTTCTTAAGAACATAACACCCTTTATTTCCCACAGACTACTGGTCTTTTTGAAATTTAAAATCGGCTAAAATTAGCTTAGGCCAGCCTCACTCACTCTAGTCCCTTGCCAATTAACTGTGCAGCTTCCTCCTTTCTCTAATTTGTGAATCACAGGTTGTTCTTGTCCGTCATTACCCCTTACTACGCTGCTGAATTCACATTCCAATTCTAAACCTACCCTCAGCGTCCGCCTTGCTCTAATTCTTTCACTCACCACACTAACGGCCATCTCTGTCATTTAACGGGCGACTGCCTTCAAAGGGATAAGCTAACTAAGCGAGTCAGGCTTCCGGGCTTGAGGAAAGTGACTTTTATGTTATCAAATCCTTCTAGCCACTGAGGTCGACCAGTTACCTTATAACTCTACTCTTTTGCACTCTAAATCACTCACTGTAAGGCTAGATTTTATCAGCTCATCCATATGTGGGTGATTAAGGCACTCATAAAATTGGAAATGGGAAGCTGCCTGGATTACAGATCGTAATAATGTTACAGGTTCATATTCCACTAACTACTGTACATTTACGCGCTGATAGACTGGCCATTTGAGTACCTTCAAATAATACTGGATTTAGATTATTTATATAGATCGAATCCTCGCTTAGGTTCATAAATCTATTGCTCAGTGATCTTAACCACTTATTGTTAGTATAAAACTTCACCTAACATTTCTATAATATTATTCACATTGGATTTCACCTCTTAATTAACGTTTACGTTAAGTACTTCTTGTTCGTACACGCCGACAAGGATTATATTTTCCTGAAATCTTAGTCACCAATAAAAATGTGCAAAATCATTGTATGCCTGCTAGGCCCACGATGAGGCCCAGGACTATTTTTATGAATAGTAATAATTTATAACTTGTTTAATAAATATGAAATGTACTAATTCAAGAAACAAGCAAACTGACTAAAAAACATCATAAAAAACAACTGTTATGACAATACTGATTTGACTTTATCACTTAATCACACACGTCATTAAGCAAGGTACTTACTAATGAGAGATACTAACAACAAAATAACATTGTGCTAACTTTAGTATTCAACGTCAGTCACTTTCCATCGCGTTTCATATTATCTATCTGATTAATCGTAACTGCACTTTGAGTTTCAGTCTCGTGATTATCTCAGTGTTGTAATCTGGTTCCTTTTGCGTTTTAGGCTTAAAATCATTAGTTGCGTTACCATTGCCATTCATTCTGCTCTCTTCCATGAAGTATGCATCCAAAACATTACGGCCAGTATTTCGAGAATGATAGCCCATGTTCTTGTTTATCCAGAACTTGTCTTGTTATCCTGGTTTTCTACAGCCCAAATAATAACCAGGACATTCTGCATGCTCTCCGCTATTCCTACAACTGATTTCAGAAAAATTGACATGGATCGTATTTCATACGATCCTTCAGTTCTATATTGCTCACTCGTACCAGTCTAGCGTAGTTTTGTGAGGCACGGAAATCTCACATTACGGTAAGTTAATCATTAATGAGAGCCTTAGAAAGAGGGCCGATCGGTTTCTCAAAATATATATACAAATGTTTGCCTTTTCCTCAAATCATTCCTATTGAAATATGGACAGCGATTAATTGAGAAGTCGGCCCAGCTATGTGAATGTACGGTTCATACCGATGTGTAGGGAATTTAGCGGATAACTCAGATATGTTACCACATTTATTATTCTATTACACTGACTGACAGAGCAAATGCAACACCAAGAAGGAGTGGTCAGAACTTTATGCCAATTGCAGGGTAGACTGACGTCACTGAGGTATGCTCATGATGTGAAATGCGCCGCTGTGCTGCGCACGTAGCGAACGATAAATGGGACACGGCGTTGGCGAATGACCCACTTCGTACCGTGATTTCTCAGCCGACAGTCATTGTAGAACGTGTTGTCGTGTGCCACAGGACACGTGTATAGCTAAGAATGCCAGGCCGCCGTCAACGGAGGCATTTCCAGCAGACAGACGACTTTACGAGGGGTATGGTGATCGGGCTGAGAAGGGCAGGTTGGTCGCTTCGTCAAATCGCAGCCGACACCCATAGGGATGTGTCCACGGTGCAGCGCCTGTGGCGAAGATGGTTGGCACAGGGACATGTGGCACGTGCGAGGGGTCCAGGCGCAGCCCGAGTGACGTCAGCACGCGAGGATCGGCGCATCCGTCGCCAAGCGGTGGCAGCCCCGCACGCCACGTCAACCGCCATTCTTCAGCATGTGCAAGACACCCTGGCTGTTCCAATATCGACCAGAACAATTTCCCGTCGATTTTTTGAAGGAGGCCTGCACTCCCGGCGTCCGCTCAGAAGACTACCATTGACTCCACAGCATAGACGTGCACGCCTGGCATGGTGCCGGGCTAGAGCGACTTGGATGAGGGATTGGCGGAGCGTCGTGTTCTCCGATGAGTCACGCTTCTGTTCTGTCAGTGATAGTCACCGCAGACGAGTGTGGCGTCGGCGTGGAGAAAGGTCAAATCCGGCAGTAACTGTGGAGCGCCCTACCGCTAGACAACGCGGCATCATGGTTTGGGGCGCTATTGGGTATGATTCCACGTCACCTCTAGTGCGTATTCAAGGCACGTTAAATGCCCACCGCTACGTGCAGCATGTGCTGCGGCCGGTGGCACTCCCGTACCTTCAGGGGCTGTTCAATGCTCTGTTTTAGCAGGATAATGCCCGCCCACACACTGCTCGCATCTCCCAACAAGCTCTACGAGGTGTACAGATGCTTCCGTGGCCAGCGTACTCTCCGGATCTCTCACCAATCGAACACGTGTGGGATCTCATTGGACGCCATTTGCAAACTCTGCCCCAGCCTCATACGGACGACCAACTGTGGCAAATGGTTGACAGAGAATGGAGAACCATCCCTCAGGACACCATCCGCACTCTTATTGACTCTGTACCTCGACGTGTTTCTGCGTGCATCGCCGCTCGCGGTTGTCCTACATCCTACTGAGTCGATGCCGTGCGCATTGTGTAACCTGCATATCGGTTTGAAATAAACATCAATTATTCGTCCGTGCCGTCTCTGTTTTTTCCCCAACTTTCATCCCTTTCGAACCACTCCTTCTTGGTGTTGCATTTGCTCTGTCAGTCAGTGTATTTCATATTCCTTCTCGTGACACGAGCTATATTAATACCCTACCCATACTGAAGTACACAACTGAAGAATAGAGGAACAATTTATAAATGGAATCCATATAACAATGAACGGTATTAGTGAAAGTATAAATGTAGTCTAATAGCGAAGTAAAAAGAAAAAAGGAAAACCTACTTACACCAGAAGTCTTCACGGCCCCCTGTCCGATTCTACTGATTTAAAATTTAGAGTTTACGTATCCTTACTTCATCTGTCAATCTTTTCAAATTTCAAATTCTATGCAACCTACTCATGCTTCTGTTCTCATTAATGCGTGTACTGTATATTTCCTCTTAGTTTACCATTATTATTATTATTTCACGTTCTGTTTACGACGTATTGAATCTATTAGTAAGAACCCGACTCGAACCTGGGTCGGGTCACCACATTGCACGACTAAACTTAGGCACTCGTATATACAGAGGAGAGTGGCATTGTGGTCACAGGAAGGGTCAGTAGCAGGTGAGTAGGTATGTTTTAAGAACAAATATTATTATTATTATTATTATTATTATTATTATTATTATTATTATTATTATAATTATTATTATTATTATTATTATTATTATTATTATTATTATTATTATTATTATTATTATTATTATTATTAATATTCCTTCTGGTGGAACCTAGTATTTACATAATACTATATCTTCTTGTATTCACTACAACGTATTTGTCACTTTCATTTTCCTGTCTCCTTCTCATCCTTGGCTGTGACAAGATGCAAGTTCCTGAGGTAAGAGTGATGTTAGTGTCATTTTAACGCAGCCAGTCCCTGTTCTGAACGGTGTGAAAATATCGCTCATTCGGTCGGCTGGTGTGTGCATTTTAGTAGGATTGCCATGCTGATGTACAGTGTGATAGCAAATTCTGATTCGTTGACGAAAGCAACGGGAAACTATATCACTCCTCATTTCCCTTGAACACCTGTTCAATGACTCATAGGTCATCTATGACTGCTTAACCTGGAGCTTTTGAGGATCTAACCAGCCTTAGGGCTGAACACTGAAAATACAACAAGCAACAAGCGAATGTATTACTTTGTAGCGCGATAATGCACTCTTTCCGACTATAAGTAATTGACTGCGGTATTGATAATCCACCACGTGGCCTATAAGTATCCTATAAGGTCTTATCAAGGCGACAAGCAAGTAGTAGTTAAGTGAGCATTAACTGTAACGGCTACTAGGACAGTGACAATCATAACCACTCTATCCTTCTATGCTCATCTTAATAGTAGTGCTACCGAGCTCGATAACTGCAGTCGCTTAAGTGCGGCTAGTATCCAGTATTCGGGAGATAGTGGGTTCGAACCCCACTGTCGACAGCTCTGAAGATGGTTTTGCGTGGTTTCCCATTTTCACACCAAGCAAATGCTGGGGCTGTACCTTAATTAAGGCCACGGACGCTTCCTTCCCACTCGTAGCCCTTTCCTGTACCACAGTTGCCATACATAAGACATATCTGTGTCGGTGCGACGTAAAGCAACTTGCAAAAAAAAAAAAAAAAAAAAAAAAAAAAAAAGTAGCGCTCATTTCTAAAGTTCGCGTGCTTTGCATTATTGCTGTCATACACTTTAAAATGAACCGATTTTCAAAGTTAAAAAGTGTTGCCCAAAAGTTCAAGTGCTACACAGATCATAAATTGACATGACACGTCACGAATATCGAGGAGAAATCTATATAAATAAATTTGTAGGGGATCCGCTGTCTGTAATTTCTTTTCTTTTGCCAATTTTTCAGATATTTATCCGTTTTAGGTCAACTCAAGATCGAATCGGTGGTTTTTATTTTTAGTGTGTGTTTGTCTGTTTGTCCGTTTGTTTCACCATCACGGCGAAACGGTTGGATAGATCTCAACCAAACTTCATATTTGGTGTATACTCATCCCAAGGAAGGTTTCGATATACGTATCATTTTATAAACTTTGAATAGACAGGGGGTTTATAGGAAAACGGAAACGGCTTTCCTCCATTTTCTCTTGTACTATTGATTTTCTGTAAAATCCGTGGACCGTACATGAAACGTTTCTTACATATAAACAACTTTCGTTATGTTCATAATTTACTTTACTCTTCAAGCGACGGAGAAATTTACTATTTTCTGTAGATATCATGCTCTGCATTGACCGACAGACCGACAACGAATCTACAGGTTATTATGGCTAGGTCTCTGACTGATTGCCAGCAGGGAAGTAACGTATTGCCATTTTCCTCATCATTCCTTTAAATTCGTGGTTGTTCCTTGGGTAGAAAGCAAGAGGGGCCCCAATCGGCCATTCAATGGGATATTGGCGGAATATCGTTGGAGGTTATAACCGTCCTCGAATAGCTTAAGTAATAAAACCATTAGTCATCTTGTCTGTTTACCTAAGAATCCCTGCGCCTAACTTTCTCCTCTGTTACCACTTTCTTATATCTACAACTCACACCAGCATAATTTATTGAGAAGCATTTGATTTTCCAGTACATTCACTTGGTATTTACATATTTGTCGTCATCCGGTTGTCCTCAGTTATAATCCATTTTCTTTTAATTTCAACTTTCTTAACTGATTTTCTTCCATAATTACTCCGTATGTATGCGAGTGGTAATCCCAAAAGCTGGACACTCTTTCCTTTGAGGAATTATTCTAAGCTATGCAAATGTATAAGTTTTGGTCCCGGAAAATATCTAAATATGGATGCAATTTTACCGAGAGTGTAGACCTTCGTTTCGGGATAATTGGTGGCTAATCGGTAAGCCGTATCATAAATAAGAAAGGAAAATACCGTTTCATTTTGGAGAGATCTACAACTTTGGTCCTATGACTTTTTGTCGTATTTCTATCCCATATACGTTAAATAGAGCTGTATTTCTAGATTTCAAGTCAATTTTCTACTTTTACACATATAAGTAATCATTTGCACACTTATAGGATGGATAAATCACGATATTCGGCACGCAGATTGACATAGCAAGTGGCCATGTGATAGTCGAATTATATGATTCTAGCTGTCACATGAGTATCAGAAATAAACAGTAGTATGTAAAAACTGTACAAAATATCACCCCATTCAATGACTATAACTCAGTCTAACCCATAAATATAGGAGATACAAGAAGATGTCATAGGTATAACCATGTAGAACCCTGAACGAGGAGTCTGATAGTGAAGTCCATTTGTAGATATGTGGTACAGTTTCAAAGCAGTAACTCTCGAAACAAAGGTCTGTACTTCTAGAGTGTGTCTGTACATTGACTGTTTTGGCGAAATTTCCCTACAGTTATCCGTTTCAGGTGTAATAATGACCATCTGCATATTTTTAGCTTTGGTGTCCGTCTGTCTGTTTGTTTGTTTGTCTGTTTCTCTCTTTGTCTATAACTTGGAAACTACTGGATATATTTCCACCAAACTTGATATTATTTAGAATGCACCTGTCATTTTTAGCTTTGGTGTCCGTCTGTCTGTTTGTTTGTTTGTCTGTTTCTCTCTTTGTCTATAACTTGGAAACTACTGGATATATTTCCACCAAACTTGATATTATTTAGAATGCACCTGTCATTGGGTAAGTTTTAGGGCATCTATTGTTTCGAAATCCCTGAATTGACTGGGGTCTTATAGTGGAAAATGCTAAATTCCCATGGAGGGGATTATATATTTTTCACCAATAAAGCATTTCAAAAATGTCGAAAACATATCAGATGTAAGGATTTTCAGGCGTTTTCAGGGGTTTTATGTGAAAGCGAAACCGTGATTTTGCGCTCCCACACAATATACACAAGGAAACTTAACAGAAATCTACCTGTCTTAATGGAGATTAATTTCTAAACCTTTTTTCTCATGTGCATCATTTCGATATGAGTATTAATAAGGGAGGTGTCATTAACGGATCGTTTTTCCGAACAAGTCCCACCGGACTTAACCCAAGAGCGGGTGCGTGTAAAGCGTATTTCTTACAACTTGGAAACTACTGACGATATTTGAACCAAACTTTATATTTAGCGTCCACTTGTCTAAATGTAGGATTTACAGGTCAATAACAATTCATGTTCCATTAATGGACTGGCGGTTTATAGGGAACCGAAATGGAGTTCTTACTCTTTCACAATATATACAGTGCAAGACCAACCTGACTGGAAATCGACCAAACTTGATGGAAACCAATTTCTAAGATATATTTTTTCATGTGCATTTTTCCGACAGGAAGAATAATAAGGGAGATATTATGAACGGTCCGTTTTGCTGGTTAAGTCCAGCGGACATAGCCCAAAAGTGTTGTACCTGTAGTAGATTACCTATCTATCTATATAAATAAAATTGTAACAACTGTGCGCCTCTACATTGACTATTTTGGCGAAATTTTCGTACAGCTACACGTTTAATGGATAATAATGACCATCCGCATATTTTTTTGGGTTTAGTTTCCTGAAAGTCCTAATTTTTACTCTCCTCGCCCAAAATCCAGATTCCAGTACAATCACCCAGACGAATAAGAAAATTGAAATTTGGCAAAATTATATATTTTGGCTGTAACGGACGGACAACTTCCAGGATCTTTAAATTTTTGACTTTTTAACACCGAAGAATATCGAAATATGGAGGCAATTTTAATGATGGTGTAGACCTTCAGGAAGTATTATCACATAACGAATTGCACAATCTCCTTTCAATTTGGAGTGATCTACAACTTTGGTCTTATGACTTTTTGTCGTATCTGTATCACTTTTACGCTTGATTATTCTCTATTTCTCGATGTTGAGTAAATTTGGGCTTTTCAAATGCATAATTCTTACTTTCAATCACTTATAGGATGATAAAATCATCAAACTCTATACGAAAATTGGCCCACCCAATAGCCATATGTGAGCCAAATGCTATGTTTGTAGCTGTCACATAATTATCCGAAAAGTAATGAAATGTGAAATAATCTTACACAAATTTTACCCTGTTCAACGTTTCTAACTCAATCTGACCCATGAATAGATGAGATATCACAGAAACAGCCATTAACGCCGCTAAATCCGGCGTCTAATGGTACAATCCTTTGTCGATATAACGTACCGTTTAGCAGCAGTTAATATGTAAATGAAGGTCTGCAATATTGTAAAGAAGCATATATTTTCGTATGTAGATCTACATATATATTCACTGATGTCAATTTTTAGCGACCGATAAAGGGTGTGTCTGCTATTGTAATCAGTACTCCCCACACCGACCTTGACTGGCAGTAAGAATGGGATCCTTCTCCAATTCCTGTGGAGCTGGCATTAGTAACGAAGGCCTACCATTTTAATGAATAATTCACTCCTCGATTTGACTTGAAGAAAGCAAGGGAGCATGCAGTTTTGTTTAAAACTACGCTACCCGATTGTGTTTGGCTGTAGGCAAGGGTGCCCGCCATTATAAACAAATGTACCCATATAAAATGTGACTGGCATTATGCATAGTGGCCTGCTTTTTTGATGGAAACTCACCAAATTGGTGTGACTGGCAGTAAGCTGGTTGGCAGTAGGAAAAGATGCCTGTCATTATAATGATAACTGCACAACTCAATTTTGACCGGTAGTAGGGAAGTTACCTTCCTTTATAATAAAAGCTCCTCAACTGTAATCTGTCTTGAAGTATGATAGGGCCTGCCATTGTAAAGAACTCTCCCGAAATCGATTGTGACCGCGCAGTAGACAATGGAGCCTGCAAATATAATGTAAACTTCCCAACTCGATTGTGAATGGCAGTAGGCAAGTGAGCCTGCCGTTATCATCACAAATCCGTAACAAACATTTTACGTTGGAAACCACGTATGGGGACCTCCCCATGCTGTTTCTCGGATAACGCTAAGAGACATGCAATTTTAAAACAATCTTATTTACTGCATGTACAGTATTTACTTCGATATTCGAATACAATGTAGAATACCGTAGCGAAGCACGGGTACATTTGCTAGTTATCATACACTGACTGACAGAGCAAATGCAACACCAAGGAGGAGTGGTTCGAAAGGGATGAAAGTTGGGGAAAAAACAGAGACGGCACGGACGAATAATTGATGTTTATTTCAAATCGATATGCAGGTTACACAATGCGCACGGCATCGACTCAGCAGGATGTAGGACCACCGCGAGCGGCGATGCACGCAGAAACACGTCGAGGTACAGAGTCAATAAGAGTGCGGATGGTGTCCTGAGGGATGGTTCTCCATTCTCTGTCAACCATTTGCCACAGTTGGTCGTCCGTACGAGGCTGGGGCAGAGTTTGCAAACGGCGTCCAATGAGATCCCACACGTGTTCGATTGGTGAGAGATCCGGAGAGTACGCTGGCCACGGAAGCATCTGTACACCTCGTAGAGCCTGTTGGGAGATGCGAGCAGTGTGTGGGCGGGCATTATCCTGCTGAAACAGAGCATTGGGCAGCCCCTGAAGGTACGGGAGTGCCACCGGCCGCAGCACATGCTGCACGTAGCGGTGGGCATTTAACGTGCCTTGAATACGCACTAGAGGTGACGTGGAATCATACGCAATAGCGCCCCAAACCATGATGCCGCGTTGTCTAGCGGTAGGGCGCTCCACAGTTACTGCCGGATTTGACCTTTCTCCACACCGACGCCACACTCGTCTGCGGTGACTATCACTGACAGAACAGAAGCGTGACTCATCGGAGAACACGACGTTCCGCCATTCCCTCATCCAAGTCGCTCTAGCCCGGCACCATGCCAGGCGTGCACGTCTATGCTGTGGAGTCAATGGTAGTCTTCTGAGCGGACGCCGGGAGTGCAGGCCTCCTTCAACCAATCGACGGGAAATTGTTCTGGTCGATACTGGAACAGCCAGGGTGTCTTGCACATGCTGAAGAATGGCGGTTGACGTGGCGTGCGGGGCTGCCACCGCTTGGCGGCGGATGCGCCGATCCTCGCGTGCTGACGTCACTCGGACTGCGCCTGGACCCCTCGCACGTGCCACATGTCCCTGCGCCAACCATCTTCGCCACAGGCGCTGCACCGTGGACACATCCCTATGGGTGTCGGCTGCGATTTGACGAAGCGACCAACCTGCCCTTCTCAGCCCGATCACCATACCCCTCGTAAAGTCATCTGTCTGCTGGAAATGCCTCCGTTGACGGCGGCCTGGCATTCTCAGCTATACACGTGTCCTGTGGCACACGACAACACGTTCTACAATGACTGTCGGCTGAGAAATCACGGTACGAAGTGGGCCATTCGCCAACGCCGTGTCCCATTTATCGTTCGCTACGTGCGCAGCACAGCGGCGCATTTCACATCATGAGCATACCTCAGTGACGTCAGTCTAACCTGCAATTGGCATGAAGTTCTGACCACTCCTTCTTGGTGTTGCATTTGCTCTGTCAGTCAGTGTATAATATTAGAGATTTGCTTGTATTATTCTATGGCTGGTAGGATAACAAATCCGATATTTGCCTTGAGACATATCAGGGAAGAAATAATTGAAAATATTTGGGATTATTGACTTTGATGAAGATGGGAGGAAGGAGCATGATCAGCGCAGTAGTATAGCTGCTGGATTTCCACATGGGCGATTAAAGTTCGATACCCAGTCGAACCCGAGTTACAATTTTCACTCGAAAATCGCGGGGTGTCAGGATGGTCATTCTACTTTTAATCACTAGCCAAAAACTAAAAGGAGCCAGGACGGATGCAGTAACCTCAGAAATATCTGGGCTGATCTGAAGATCAACAAATTCAGATAAGGAGCAAACATGGAATTAGAAGGCAACAGTAGATTTAACCCAGGTGGATACACTGAAAGGAGATACATATAGACAACACGGATGTTGAACCTTCGATGAGTATCAGTCTAAAACGTGAAGTACCGTATATACGATAAAATCAGTGTTTGGCCAATAGCATGTGATTTAATTCCTGTCCATATACAAATGCCATATAAATAGGACGAGGAGAAATGAAGAGAGACCTGTAGAGAGACAAGCACTGAAAAATCATAAAAGGGACACTTCAGAGGGACAGTGAAGGTAGCGGATTACTGGGGACTCAGGATGTTGGCTGAAAGGTTTGGCTCGCAGAGATATGATCTTGCATTCGGTAGATAGCTGGTTCGAATCCCACTGTTGGCAGTCCTGAATATTTTTCCCGTGGTTTCCCATTTTCCCATCAGGTAAATTCTGGAGCTATATATTAATTACAGCCACGGTCACTTCCTTCCATGTTCTAGAGCTGCCCCATTATTTCATCGGCTGAAAGCTTGTCTGAGTCGGTCCGACGTAAAACCAATAGGAAATGTATGCAGAAAGACTAGTTGGGAAAAATTAAGCAGGAAAAATTGACAAGGTCTGAACATGCGATGAGAGGAACATTATATGACAAAGAAGGTAAAACATGAGGAAATGCATAGGAATATGAGAATAGGAACGCCCAAAAGAAGTTGTGAACTTGAAGGTAGAACAAACAAGAGAAATAGATACGGAAGGTGAAGAAAACTCAACAAATACAGCGACCGTGTGTAAAGATTCGAGAAGTTGAATAAAGAAAAAAGAGAATTTTATTGGAAGAATAAACCCATTATTATCACATTACATGATGTTGTTGTTTGAGTCATCAGTCCATAGACTGGTTTGATGCAGCTTCCATGCCACCCTATCCTGTGCTAACCTTTTCATTTCTACGTAACTATTGCATCCTACATCTGCTCTAATCTGTTTGTCATATTCATACCTTGGTCTACCCCTACCATTCTTGCCACCTACACTTCCTTCAAAAACTAACTGAACAAGTCCTGGGTGTCTTAAGATGTGTCCTATCATTCTATCTCTTCTTCTCGTCAAATTTAGCCAAATCGATCTCCTCTCACCAATTTGATTCAGTATCTCTTCATTCGTGATTCGATCTATCCATCTCACCTTCAGCATTCTTCTGTAACACCACATTTCAAAAGCTTCTATTCTCTTTCTTTCTGAGTTAGTTATCGTCCATGTTTCACTTCCATACAATGCCACGCTCCACACAAAAGTCTTCAAAAACATCTTTCTAATTCCGATATCAATGTTTGAAGTGAGTAAATTTCTTTTCTTAAGAAAGCTCTTCCTTGCTTGTGCTAGTCTGCATTTTATGTCCTCCTTACTTCTGCCATCGTTGGTTATTTTACTACCCAAGTAACAATATTCAGCTACTTCCTTTAAGACTTCGTTTCCTAATCTAATATTTCCTACATCACCTGCCTTCGTTCGACTGCACTCCATTACTTTTGTTTTGGACTTATTTATTTTCATCTTGTACTCCTTACCTAAGACTTCATCCATACCATTCAGCAACTTCTCGAGATCTTCAGCAGTCTCAGATAAAATAACAATATCATCCGCAAATCTCAAGGTTTTGATTTCCTCTCCTTGGACTGTGATTCCCTTTCCAAATTTCTCTTTGATTTCCCTTACTGCCTGTTCTATGTAAACATTGAAAAGGAGAGGGGACAAACTGCAGCCTTGCCTCACTCCTTTCTGGATTGCTGCTTCTTTTTCAAAGCCCTCGATTCTTATCACTGCAGACTGATTTTTATACAGGTTGTAGATAATTCTTCGTTCTCGGTATCTGATCCCTATCATCTTCAGAATCATAAATAGCCTGGTCCAATCAACATTATCGAATGCCTTTTCTAGATCTACGAATGCCATGTACGTGGGCTTGTCCTTCTTGATTCGATCCTCTAAGATCAGACGTAAAGTCAGGATTGCTTCACGTGTTCCTACATTTCTTCTGAAGCCAAATTGATCTTCCCCCAACTCAGCTTCAACTTGTTTTTCCATTCTTCTGTAAATAATACGTGTTAAAATTTTGCAGGCATGAGATACTAAACTAATAGTGCGGTAGTTTTCACACCTGTCAGCACCGGCTTTCTTGGGAATAGGTATAACAACATTCTGCCGAAAATCGGATGGGACTTCTCCTGTCTCATACATCTTGCACACTAAATGAAATAACCTTACCATGCTGGTTTCTCCTAAGGCAACCGAGCTCGATAGCTGCAGTCGCTTAAGTGCGGCCAGTATCCAGTATTCGGGAGATAGTAGGTTCGAACCCCACTGTCGGCAGCCCTGAAAATGGTTTTCCGTGGTTTCCCATTTTCACACCAGGCAAATGCTGGGGCTGTACCTTAATTAAGGCCACGGCCGATTCCTTCCCACTCCTAGCCCTTTCCTGTTCCATCGTCGCCATAAGACCTATCTGTGTCGGTGCGACGTAAAGCAAGTAGCAAAATCTCCTAAGGCAGTCAGTAATTCAGAGGGAATATCATCAATTCCAGGTGCCTTGTTCCTATTTAGGTCACTCACAGCTCTGTCAAACTCTGACCTCAAAATTCGGTCTCCCATTTCATCAGCATCAACAGCCCCTTCATATTCCAGAACGAAATTATCTACATCGTTACCTTGATACAACTGTTGGATATGCTCCTGCCATCTTTCTGCTTTGTCTTCTTTCCCTAGAAGTGGCTTTCCATCTGAGCTCTTAATATTCATGCACCTAGATTTCCTTTCTCCAAAGGTTTCCTTGATTTTCCTGTATGCAGCATCTACCTTTCCCAGGACCATACAACCTTCGACATCCTTGCACTTCTCCTTCAGCCATTCTTCCTTAGCTACCTTGCACTTTCTATCCACTTCATTCTTTAATCGCCTGTATTCTTTTCTGCCCTCTTCATTTCTAGCATTCTTGTATTTTCGTCGTTCATCAATCAGGTCTAGTATCTCCTGAGTTATCCACTGATTCTTAGTTGATCTTTTCTTCCTTCCTAACATTTCTTCAGCAGCCCTACTGACTTCATTTTTCATGACTCTCCACTCTTCCTCTACTGTGTTTCCTTCGGCCTTTTCATTTAGTCCTTGTGCAACATGTTCCTTGAAACAATCCATCACACTCTTTTCTTTCAACTTGTCTAGATCCCATCTTTTTGCATTCTTTCCTTTCTTCAGTTTCTTCAACTTCAGATGGCATTTCATGACCAACAAGTTGTGGTCAGAGTCCACGTCTGCTCCTGGGAAAGTTTTGCAATCCAACACGTGGTTTCTGAATCTCTGCCTAATCATAATGAAGTCTATTTGATACCTTCCAGTGTCTCCAGGTTTCGTCCACGTATACAGCCGTCGTTTGTGGTGTTTGAACCAAGTATTGGCGAGGACTAAATTATGGCCAGTGCAGAATTCAACCAGCCGACTTCCTCTTTCGTTCCTTTGTCCCAATCCAAATTCTCCTACTGTGCTACCTTCTCTTCCTTGGCCTACCACTGCGTTCCAGTCTCCCATCACAATTAGATTCTCGTCACCTTTGACATATTGTATTAAATCTTCTATCTCCTCATATATTCTTTCAATTTCTTCATCATCCGCTGAACTAGTAGGCATATAGACCTGCACTATTGTGGTGGGCATTGGTTTGGTGTCTATCTTGGCGACAATAATTCTTTCACTATGCTGGTCGTAGTAGCTTATCCGCTGCCCTATTTTCTTATTCATTATTAAACCAACTCCTGCATTACCCCTGTTTGATTTCGTGTTGATAATTCGGTAGTCGCCTGACCAAAAATCCTGTTCTTCCTGCCAACGTACTTCACTTATACCAACTACATCTAACTTTAGCCTATCCATCTCCCTTTTCAGATTCTCTAACCTACCACAACGATTCGAATTTCTAACATTCCACGCTCCGACTCGCAGAATGTCAGTATCCATCTTCCTGATGATCGCCCCCTCTCGTGTAGTCCCCACCCGGGGATCCGAATGGGGGACTAGTTTACCTCCGGAATATTTTACCCGGGAGGAAGCCATCATCAGTACATCATTCATACAGAGAGAGCTGCATGTCCTCGGGAGGTGGTTACGGCTGTAGTTTCCCGTTGCTTTCAGCCGTGTAGCAGTATCAACACAGCTAAGCCATGTTGAGTATTATTACAAGGCCGTATCAGTCAATCATCTAGACTGCCGCCCTTGCAACTACCGAAAGGCTGCTACCCCCCTTTCGATGAACCATTCGTTAGTCTGGTCTCTCAACAGATACCCATCCGATATGGTTGCACCTGCGGCTCGGCTATCTGCATCATTGGGACACGCAAGCCTCCCCACCGCGGCAAGGTCACATGGTTCGTAGAGGAGGATTACATGATATCACAGACTTAATTTCCTATCTCTTTCACTTTCAACGTCTTTCGACAATATTTATATCAGATATCACGTCATCATATCATGCACTAGATCACGTATTCCATTACTCCAAGATATAATAGCTTCACATTTGAACTCCGTAATAAAGGGAGTCTTTCGTCAAACACCAGCGGATCATTCTGGGGGCCTGTGTTATGTAGCTGTATTATTAGCCTAGTGCTGAATCTAATATGTGTTTGATCACTCAAATTCAATGAATTACGGTATGAATTGAAAATGAAGGCCATGTTAGCTTTACAGAATGAGATAAGTTCTCTAGTTTCTCTCAGTTGTAGGCCTAGTTGGAATTGCATTTTAAGGTGAATAGTTACATATTCTCTCTCGGATAACCTAAATAATCAGAATCTTAGATATGAAGCTTCTACGGGCTGTATCATTACTATTAAGTATGATTTACTGGCTAAAAAATACACCCTATGCAAAGATTGCCTTCGTTTCGAATACATCACAGTATGCTTTCTCACGGCAACTGATGTAGCCCTTCTTCATACGAGGTAATCAGTTTCCCCAGGCAACTAAGCTGAGGCTCGGTGTTGTAATAATACCATCCTATCAGCGCAGATCTACTGCATCACGAAGCTAGTAAACTGATTTGTTTGTTGTTAAAAATAAATAACGTAAATCATTTTACAGTTAACTGAGGAGCAAGTTCTATAATTGTAACGACTATTGGAACACGAACCCGGATTTCCCGCTCTTATAACGGATTTCTTCATACCAGTTGGCACTTTAAGAGGAATACCTAAATTGAGATGGGTAAGGTAATACAACAGTGCCACAGTGTACCGTATCACTATATTACGGTCCAAATATCGTCATTTTACGTTAACAATATATTCTAATATATCACCATGCAGAGCCTGAACTCCGTGCTTTAGGGGGAGACGAACCCCGTAGCGCAAGCTGCAGTCCTTGCGATTACTCATGAAAACCTCAAGGAGAAGTAAGTTTTATTTTGAATTTACTCATAAAAACCCCGTAGATAGCGTTCCCAAGCGAATCAGTCTAAGAGAAAGAAGATCGCGGGATAGAGATGTTTAAATATGTCACGTGAAGCCAGTATTGCCAACAATATATAGCCAAATATGAGCACTCCAGATCTAGTAGCATGGTAATTGGAGATGTCATTTCCACACTAGTGCAAGTTTCAGTGAATGTAAAACACGTGAAAAGATGTGTACTAAGGCGAAGACGTGCACCCAGGACACCAACAGAATAATTAACCAGACGCGGCTAAAATTCCTGGCCCGATAGGTAATCGAAACCAGGGACCTTCAGACCGAAGTATCATGACATATACCATATAGCCATCAGCGACCGGACACCTGCTGAGAGGAAAGTAGTCTTATCCCGTAAGTGATTCAAGCATTTTGTGAGCCTGCATAAGGCTCAGCGGAGCGATCGAAATTGACATACGGCGAGAGCTCAGTGAGGTTGAAGGCAACATTGTTATAGCTGGCCCCGCGATTTGGTCATTTAATCCGTGAGTTTCTGGTAAGTTTTAGATATAGATTGAGCAGCGAGGGATGTGGTGCTGGAACGGAAACGCCAGGTAGTTATACAATCACTACTTCGACCAGGGAAGCTAGAATAATTAACAGATAGGGACAGTCGATGCCTTCGTCGTGTTGTGATGTAAAACCGGAATCATCGCCAGAAACCGTGCCTACATATTTTCGATTGGCATCTGGAAGTGGTGTCATTACTTGTGCCATTCGTTGCTCTTGGATCTCATGAGCGAGCTACTATACATAAACTATGGATCATTAAAATAAACGTCACCGCCAGTTACAGAGATGGAAAACACGTCACGTGTGGACTGTAGAAGTCCAGGAAACCATCATGCAGAATGAAGAATCACGCTACATATTTTGGGAGTCCCATGGACGTATATGGTCCTATTGAATATCAGGTGAGTGTTTTTTACCGGAGCATATTGTTCCTATTGTGAAATTTGGTAGATGAGGTATTATGGCCCCTCATTTCGTGGTTTGACCTTGGACCAACGGCTCAAGTTTCTGGCACAATGAATGCAAAAGTTTATCAGGAATTATTGGACAATTCTGTCCTACACACACTGTGGCAATATTCATAATCGAGTAGTTTGACGAAATGAAAGTGAATGAAATTGAATGGCTAATCCAAAGTCCTGATCTAAACCCAACTGACCACCTCTGGGATGATTTACAGCTCCAGTTGACCACTACACCTGACCGCCCCAAAACGGCTACATAATGGCTTTCTCGACCGGGTCCGCTATCTATCGTATCAGATAACTTCTCAGTTGTTCGGCTTCATGGGTAAATGGTTAGCGTGCTGGCCTCTGGTCTAGAGAGTTCCGGTTCGATTCCCGGCCGGGCCGGGATTTTAACCTTCATTGGTTAATTACGATGGCTCGGGGACTAGGTGAAATTCATCAGAGGTAGACTCCAACCTCATAGGTGCGCAGGTCGCCTATACGGTGACAACTCGGAAGACCTGCACAAGACGTCTTCGGAGGCCACACGCTATTATTATTATTATTATTATTATTATTATTATTATTATTATTATTATTATTATTATTACTACTCTGTTGGTCTCAAGAGGCTCAGTGAACATCATTCTAGCCCTCAATCCAGAATTATAACCCTTGGGGTGGCTGGAAAGCAAGCCCTGGGCCTCGGGTAAGATGCAGGCACGTTATCCTTATAGGCTATAACAGGAATAGCCTAAACATCATCTTCAACGAAGAATTTATTTACAGTTCTTTGTTGGTTGAGTTTAATGAATATTAAATATCAGCTTCTGGCCTGTAATAGGAAACTTTGTACCAGTGGTGAAATATGAACCCCGACGTTATTAATTTATTGTTAATGTATTGATATCCTCATCGTGCAGTGTACAGCTATCAATATCCTAAGGGAGGAAGTTTGCCCATGGCAGTGATTGATGTTTTAAGGGGTAAACCAACGAGGTTATTAGTTGCAGTTTATATTAATCCAAGAAGAGGGAGACGGTCATGGGGTGAACAAAGTCAAGAGCTATGAAAGGCGGGAGTATAAAAAAACACTCCCAAGGGCTCTCAAACATAACACCATTTAATTCGGAGAGCAGAGGGTGTTGACTTGATGAAACTGGATAAGCAAGGCAGGAACATGGAAGAAACGTACTGTAAGTAAGGGGTTGCACTCTTAGACTACCACAGGGTCCGTGACACCTACGTGTACATCATATTCTGTGACCCTTGGTGGATAACTCCGAAGTAAACGAACCAGTTTCAATGAAATTAGCAGAGACTTCAAATCTAAGAACTAAAATATTAACCGCCCTCGGAAGACAAATTCCAGCTCTGAAATCTGGATGTGCGATTACACTATTCCACTTTTCTGATCGAGAGAAGAGAGAACTGTATTGGGCTTTAAATAGATTATCACATGTTATACTCACTGCATATGGTAACTTTGTTGTGGTGATAGTGGTGATTGTTGTACAACTAGGCAACCATCCACTTTTAACACTAATCAGAGCAAAAATAACGAGTTCCGACCCTTCGAAGAATGAAGGTGTCGGAAATAGAAATGAAGGAAGTGAAAACCTCGAAAGTCTAGCAAGCTTAATACGATCTGGACTGCCGAAGAGAACAAGAGTTAACCAAAGGAGGTCAAGCAGGAAAGGTGATATTGAACAGGTTGACATAAGGTCTCCTGTGGTCGACAATCCAAGCTCAAAATTTCGGAAGCTCTAGGGACACTCTTTTAGTAATCCTCGCGATCGGCAGGGGACGCCACGTATGTATCATACTGCTCCCACCCACATGGATGTGAAATGGGTTTAGAAAGTAGTTTCCAATTATGTGGTCTTGTTATCAAAGACGAATTGGCTGAAAATACCATTACCCTCAGAATTTGAATCTATGTGCACTTCTCTTTCCCCACAGTACTTCAGCCCTGGTGAAGTTTCGCCTACCAAGCGGCTTCCACTCAGCTCGAAGTCCTGCAGACTGCGAGCTGATGCGTGATCAGTGAGACAAATCATCTTGGTCGCTTTTCTTGGTTTTCTATGCCGGGGCTACTATATCACCATAATATAGCTCCTGAATCTTTGTTTTGCAGGATGAGTGGACCTCGAACCAGACCTCAGATTCAGGTAAAAATCCCTGACCCGCCGGGTATTAAACATGGGGCCTCCGAGTAAGAGGAATGTACGCTACCCCTACATTACGGGGCTGGAAAACTGAATACACTGCTCTCCGAAAATATAGTTAATCGATTCTGTAAGGATGGTGAACACACACAAAAACCCATTTGATTTTGACATGGTTTATAATAAACTCAATTGAAAATATTCTCACCACGAGCGAATCGTGCAAGCACAACAAAGGTTGCCATAGGGGATAGTCATAGGATGATATGTGTACCATTTACGTATAATGCACATTACCTCCGCGGAAGTGCAATTGCGGAGTGTACATGACTCTTCCACATTCACATATGCAAGACACCGAATGAGGCCTTAGTAGCAGTGTGAGATAAGAAGCTAATTTGAGTGAATATGCAAGCATGCCTCGACGGCACATTCGACAAGCCTTTGGTCAGCTAGATGAATTTTAGAGAGGCCACATCATGAGACTAAGATAGGGTGATTGGACTTTTCGGTGGATATTTCACCACTTGAACAGTTTTGAGTACACTGTACATCGGTACTGGACGCAGTGGGAACATGAGGGCACGTACGCGCGTTGAGATGGCTGGGGTTGAACCTGGTGGATCAGCAACAGAGAGAATCCTTTTCACGTGCATCAGACTGTAAATACACCACGGGCGTCGCTGCTCACCATCCAGAGACATCACAGCAGCTGGAGATGCACATGTGTACACCATTGCCATGTACCGGAGCAGAATCTGTCGTCTCAGCATCTCTTTCTACGCCTACCATTCCGACGTGAGCATCTCCGAACACGTTTGAACTCCTGCCAGGGACATAGGTATGTTAGGATGCAGATTGAAAGCGAGGGTTCAGCGACGAATTACCATTTCATCTAGATAAAGACGAGCGACAAATTTGAGTTTTAAGATGTCTTGGCCAGTGCAGATATACACACTTTACTATAGAGTAGCACATCACCGCAATGAGACGTGTCATGATGTTGGATACAACTTCCTACGATTTCTGCTCACCATTCTTGACGATCGAAGAAACCCTGACGGTGCGGTCATTCATCCAGGAAATTCTGCTACTGTCTGTGCTTCCTTTTCTGGTGCAGCTGCCCGATCTCACACAGTATTGGCATCTCTGATCTGCCTTCGTGATATCAATGTGCTTCCTTGGCCAGCAAGGTCTCCAGTCCTCTCACCTATCGAGAACGTTTATGGCTAGATTGGACGCCAACTTCGGCCGGATTTGGCGGGATGGTCTGTTGGACCAGCTGTGGTAAGATCTTCCTCACCAGAAAAACCAACGTCTATACGCCTCCATGCTGGTGTCTGTGTCCGCGCTGCAGGTGTTTCAACTCTGCACTAAGTCCATGATGCAAGTGTTTGTTACCCTGCAGCGAATGTTCGGTGTGGTTTAATATTTTGAAGTTTTCTTTATCTTTCCTGTGACCTCTTTCTGTATTCACATCGTTCTCCTACGATGGCTCGTTTATGGTGTGCATTTTTGTTTGCTTTTGCTTTTCCTACGGTACGAAACATTCTCCCATTTAGAGTTTGCGCGCGTGTCTGACATTCGCTTTTGCTTGAGCTGCGTGGAACTTCGTTGCTATTCCTTCCGAAGCGTGAATGAGTGAGTGTGTAGTACTGGGTGCCAAGCTTGAAGAAACATCTACACAATCGACCCCTGTGTTAAATTTTAACTTGATACCTAATCGATCCCACTGAGTAACAAATTAATGGGATGAGAGAGAATTACATTAAGCTGCTTATACTCTAACGGAAATTGAGGAAAATATTTCGGTAGTAATAAAGCTTATAGGATGAGTATTATGAACCAGATTTAATGATGCCAGCTATATTATGGAAGTTTAAATAGCGTTGAAGCTCATTACGATTAATTGGAATAACAATCTGAAACAGCATTCAGTGTAACTAATACACGTATAAAGACTAGCAAGAGGAGTCTACAGTGTGGTGGACACTAGTTTTCTTGAGCATTCACGTGGTTTACCCACACGGATACTAAATCTGTATTTAGTCATAAATTCTCGCGAACGGACATTCATTTTCGACATTTCAGCATTTCAGTTCTCAAATGGTGGTGGTGATTGCTGTTGTAAGAGGAAGTACAACTAGGCAACCATTCTCTCTTAACAATCATCGGAAGTGGAAAAGGAAGGGGTCCGATGTTTCGAATAATGAAGCAAAGGAAAGAGAAGGGACACGAAAGGCGTGAAAATGAAAGACTCCCTAGGCCTCGTAAACATAATACCGTCGGGATACGAACGGGACAAGAGCTGATCAAGAGAGGTAGAAGAAAATGAGTAGAACTGCATGAGTAAGTAGAAGCAGTGTAGGATTCATCTAAGGCACCCGTGATTGATAACCTACGCTCCCAGGTTGGGAACCACGGCACTGTTTCAGACGCCTCTTATTACAGGCAGGGCGTGGGAGTATTCTACCATCCCCTTCCTTCCACAGAGGGATCAATTTTCAATAACCAGTTATAATATTTCATGCAAGGCAGCATTCAGAGGAGCGTTCCCATAGTATGGTTCCCCCTGTGGATGGGCCAGGCCCCTCACATTCATCTACCTCATCCGGCCTCCATTGGTCAACTCTTCTTCTTTTATCAACGCCTCGGTATTCGAGCATTTGAGTCCTAGGGAGTCTTTCATTTTCACGCCCTACGTGGCACTTGCCTTTCTTTGGCCGATATCTTCGTTTTACGATGTGTCGCATCACTTCCATTTCTTCTCTCTGATTAGTGTTATACGGCGTGATTCAGTCGTCCATTCTAATGTAGTTTTTTGCAACCCACAATATTCATTCCGTCCTGAAAATATCAGCCCAGCCGGTATGCTCAGACGACACAACCGGATATCTTGGTACCGGTATTTACCGCCTCACCATGATAGGACGCCGTAATGTTATACTTGTATTAAACACTGGAAGGCATGCGTGTGCATTCTAGGCAAGCCGGCGAAACACCAAATTGATATTTTAACCGCAGTAAACCAAATGCTTGCTTTCAAGCTGTCTACTGTGCCGTATGGAACCGAAGTGTAGTTGGTAAAGGCGTGGCGGAGCGTGCTTGCACGTCAGGTGAGAGGTTCCAGTCAAGGGCGAAGATTACACATTTTTGAAATATTTGTTTAATACGTACCGTACGCCATATAAGTTCAATACCCGCTTTCATGCAAATTTTGTGTGAATGAATGTGTTTGTGGCCCTAAAAAGGGCCGATTAGTTAGCAGTCTGCAGACATACAGACCGGAAATAATAGGAATACAACTTCCCTGACAATGTTTTATCGCAGCAAATGCTCCATGTGATGACTGTTTTGGTTTATGCATATTCGGGCCTGGAGTCCAATAGGTCGTCTTGCGCGCTGAAGCATTCCAGGTGTAATTACTCGGCAGGCGTCCGTGATGAGTTGCCGCAGCTGGTAGGGGTTTTCCCGCGCGTGAGTGTCCCCACAAGAAGAAGTCTAACGGCGTTTAATCCGGTGCTCTGGCTGGGCTAGAAACAGGGCCTCCTCGTCCTATCCATTTCCCTGCCAGTTCCTCGTTCAGATGGTTACGAACGGGCAAAATCGCATGTGGTGTAGCTCAATCTTGTTGCAACCATATCGTCAAACTGAGCAAGGGCACATTATCCAGCAGCAGTGAGAGTTCCTGACGCAGAAATTGCAAGTAGCGTGCGCCCGTCCAATGTCCCTCAAATAAATAAGGTCCAATCAGGCGATCCCCCAGGATTCCACACAGAACATTCACTCCCCATCGTACTTGATGCGCCGTCTGTCGCACCCAGTGAGGATTGTCCGGACTCCAACAGTGCATGTTGTGGTGATTGACGTTCCCATTATCGTGGAAGCGCGATTCGTCCGAGAACAATATATGCTATACGGATGCTGCATCATTGTCCAGCCTGCCAAATAGCCAACGACAGAACTCCATTCGAGCTTTGAAATCCCGCCCATGGAGCTCTTGGTGTAGCTCAAGATGGCATGGGTGAAATTTATGTTCATGCAGTATTCGCCAGACGAATGGCTGACTGGTGTTCAACTGTCGTGCAGTTGCCCTTGTACTGATGTGTAGATTATTACGAGCTGCCTCCAGAATGGCCTCTCTCGTTTCAACCGATGTAACGGGCCTATCGCGAACTGGTGGCTGGATGGAAATCACGCCCATTATCCTTAGGCGTCGTTCAACACGGCGGAATGTCGTAGCAGCCGGGTGTCGCCTCTCCAGCTGGTACAGACGTAGTGCCTCGCACGCGTTTTGCCTTACTTCTCTATAAATGAGGAGCATGCCAACGTGGAAAACATGCCGAACGACGACAGAGATTACAGTACATTCAGGGCTTGGCCAGCGGAGTATGCGTAGGGCACAATATGAATAACAGCGTCAATCTACGCTTTGAATGTGGCAAACGTAGGCCTACGTTTACGTATCCAAACATCATACCGATGCAAAAATATTGGAACCATGCAGGTTTCGAACCGACGCTGGCACATTCCGTCGATTGCTAGGCGGACGCCTAACCACATCCGCTACGCTAGGCTGCTGGAAACATGCTGGTAGTACGACGAGAACAAAGTGGATACGCTAGCCAGTTCGGTGTTTAAGTCACTAATTACTGCACTGCTACCTAGTTTTATGCACCGATTTTGCTCTTCGTTACACCCGGTCACGATGCACGATGCATTAACATAGTCACATGGTAAGAGGACGTTACTACATGATTTCAAGGCGCCATGTATTGAGAACTGATGATATAACATTTCGCTAGGTTTCAGAATCGTTTGCAAAATGTGCTTACTGAGCATTAGTACCATACAGTACGCCTGCAGGGGAATAGCACCCTTATAACAATGTACACGTTAGTTGGGCTGCAGCATACGATATTCGAAGGGGCTTCGGAATCACACTTTGTAGAAGACGGTTGCCTAGTTGTACGTATACTTCCTCTTAAAACAATAATCACCACTACCACTATTAACAATGTAGCCATGGTACTGGCTTTGATATGGAAGGTGAAAAGTTTTTAATCCGCATAAGTAATTTTTATTTCAATTTTAAATTTAATTTCACTCCCTGCTATTGCTTCCAGTTGCACATCTTTTATTCATGAGTCCTTTGCTGGTATTCTATTCTAATGTTTCATCATAACTTCACTTCCTATAAGTAGCACCATTTTTTTCCAGAGCAGCATTTAATTCAGTATTAATACAAGTTACTACCAGACGAATCGTACCGGAAATAACATACAGCAAAAAAAGAGTTAAGAACTATGAAAGGAGGCACTGTGAGGGGATACAGATAAGCGAAAGAAAGACAAGTAATCTTGATGTCACCTCGAAAACGTGCACCTAACGTTACAAAGCTGCAAACTTAGGCTCAGAAATCCAGCCAAACTCAACGGAGATTCCTCGTGCTATAAGTTAATACCTACGCCACCTTCGCCACTCTAATGCTAGAACGTTTTCTCAAACTTGAAACACTGAAATCTTGCAAGTTCAAAGCCCTTTAAAAGAAATTACAAATGGATGTTAATTATCTACAAGTTAATTTCCTTTCAAAGACTTCTTTTCAAAGTAACACAGCGACCAATTCAGCCCTCTACTTCCCAGGTGGGAAGGGATTTAGGAATTGTGCTATCTATAGGAAGTGAATGATAAACGCAAGAACGCGGTGAGCTGTTGTTGTGATGTTGGTTGTTGCTGGTGTTTCGAGGGATATAAAAATTACTCTGGTAGCCTCTCTTAATAATATTTAACTTGGCATAAAGAATACATGCTGTCTGTATGAGAAGGCATAGTACGGATTAATAATTTAACAGAAAAGCAATGAGATTTCCAGACTACTTTTACACTAATTAATGGAGAAGGAGAATAAAGGAAGTCTTGTTATTATTGAGGTGTCACCTTTAAAATGGGAAGATCTATGAACGCTGTTAAAATGGAAAATTCTCTAGAATTCATCACTCTAATATTGTCGGCTTCGAAGCACTAGTTAAAGATTTGACCAAGGCAGGTCGTATATAAAAGAGTAGAGACTTGGCTTTTTCAGAAGTAAGTGCAAGTAACGTGAAACGGAAGTAATAATATTATTGGTATTACGTTCCACTAACTACATTTACGGTTTTCAGGAGATGCCCATGTGCAGGAATTTTGTTCCACGTGCTGGCGTACATAACCGCCTTCAAATACCACTTGGATGTGCTTGGATCGAACCCGCAAATTTAGACTCAGAAATCCAGCGATCGACTGTTTGTGTCAGCCGGACTCAATTGAGATTACATGTGCAATAAGTTAAGATCTACTCGGTTGTAGCTCGCATCGCTTGCCTGTCTCAACTTTCTTACTTTTATATGCTCTCTGGCGCCCTCTAGCGGATATCTTATGTATGTTTGATTCTCTTTGACTCACAATTTCACCTTGCTTTCATTTGCAGCAGTCGTGGACCTTCTTTAAATTCAGATAGTGAGACATTGAGGAAATTTTCAGGAAAACTTCATTTCGCAATTCAGTCAAGATTCCTCACAAATATTATTACAAATATTGATGGGTCTCTCGTAGGAAAGCAAAGGACACTTAGTGATAGGTGTACTACGTCGTGCTCTTAAGTTGTAATAATTTTATCGCACGCACCAAGTTCTCCGATTCTACCACAAAATGGCTGTTTCACGCACAACTCTCTTTCGCGCCATCTGATCTGGAAATTACCTGTAAGAGATAAGGACAGTTCTACTGAAGTCGAACGAAGAAACTTGTGCATTCGCGCAGAGCATTATCAACCCACTTCCCCTCCCTTCCCTGAAGCACAGCAGCGCGCTCTGACTAAGCAAGTACGGCTAGTTTGTAGAATTGAACCGCACGTCTGAATGAACAAATTAGCCTCATTTTCCTGAAAGGAAAAATTATCCCCGCCAATCTGATTTCACAATCAATCTTTTACATAACACGAAGAACATCCCTGATTTAGATACACCCTGTATTAAAGAATAAATGCCACACGAAGAGCACGTTACATCTTCTCAAGGACGAATTAGTGAAGCTGTAAATGTCAGTGTCCACCTCTGTGGTGTAGTGGTTAGTGTGATTAGCTGCCACCCCCGGAATCCCGGGTTCGATTCCCGGCTCTGCCACGAAATTTGAAAAGTGGTACGAGGGCTGGAACGGGGTCCACTCAGCCTCAGGATGTCAACTGAGTAGAGGGGTATTTGATTCCCTTCTCAGCCATCCTCGAAGTGGTTTTCCGTGATTTCACACTTATCCTCCAGGCAAATACCGGGATGGTACCTAACTTAAGGCCATGGCCGTTTCCTTCCCTCTCCTTGTCTATCCTTTCCCATCTTCCTATCCCCCGAAGCATCATTAAAGTACTATCTGAAATGATTCATTCTAGTACGGAAAGGCTCTTTTCAGAGCCCAATTTAACAATTATATCTCTTAACAGTGAAGAACTGTCTTCTTGTAAAGAAGATATTTTACGTGAAATATGCATAAAACATAGTTGTGATGTTTTATATATACAAGAAACTCATAGTAATTATTGCGATATAATTGAGTATCTTTTTTTCCATTAAAACCCCCCAAAGGTGAGATTTTCGTTCAGACAACCTGATAATCTGAATTTGCAGAAAGTGTCCATCTTCGTGGGTGATTTCAACAGCCACAGCATTATATGGGGTTATCTACGTGATGATGAGAGTGGAGAAACTGTTATACATTGGACAGAATCACACCAACTGTCCCTTATTCATGATAAAAAACTTCCTTCATCCTTCAACACTGGAAGGTAGCAACGTGGATATAATCCAGACCTCACTTTTGTGAGTGAGTGGATTGCCCATCAGTGCGTTAAATTTGTCTGCCTTCCTATTCCTAACACACAACATCGTCCCATAATGTGCCAGATATTAGCCGCAGTCAGACCACAGAGTGTTTACTTTAAGAGAAGATATAATTTCAAAAAGGTAAACTGGGAATGTTTCGCTTCCTCTTTGGATAAAAAGATGAGTATGATCAGTCCCATACCAGAGGCATATGACCGATTTGTTGATGCCATTAGATTGTGCTCTAAACAAGCCATTCCAAGAGGATGCAGAATTAATGACACACAAGGTCTTTGCCAGGAAACATCTGCCCTACTGAAAAATCACTTCGATTTGTATGAAAGGGATCCTTTTAGTGCTGAAACTATTGCAAGTGGACAACAACGTCTCTCTGCTATTTCAGAGACTAAACGAGAACAGTGGTTAAAATTGATGGAAGAGGTTATTATGGATAGGAGTAGTCAGAAGGCCTGGAGGATACTCAGGCGTCTCAGTAATGATCCTAATAAATCATCATCTCTTTGTAACGTATCTGCAAACCAAATTGCTCTCCAACTCGCCCAAAATGGCAAGTCTGTAAACTCCAGTTCTAAACCAAGAGTGTATGTTACTAAGACAAAATTCATACTAGAGACCAGTATGCTTTATAGTCCCTTTACCATAGGAAAACTGAATGAGGCTATACATATCAGTAAAAATCGAAAGGCTCCTGGTGTAGATGAAATCTGTATTCAACAAATCAAGAATTTTGGACATGTTACTAGAGAATGGGAACTATATCTTCTTAACAACTTCATTCCAACATGCAGAATACCCAAAATTTGGAAGAAATCTAGAGTTATAGCATTCCCTAAACCAGGAAAAGATCCACATGATCCTAAAAATTGCAGACCAATTTCCTTGCTCTGTCATTTATTCACGATCATAGAACGAATGATTCTGGTAAGGCTTACAAAAATAGTTGAACCACTTTTGATACCAGAACAAGCTGGTTTTAGAAGAGAGAAGAACTGTACATCAAAAATCCTCCATTTGACCCAATATATTGGAGATGGTTTTGAAAATCGGAAAATAACTGGTGCAGCCTTCATCGACCTAACTGCGGCCTATGACACAGGGACGATAAAGAAAAACAATCTGACTGAATTTCTTAGATGTCTTCTTGAAAAGACATAAAGAATATTCAGGCAAGAAGTAAACTGAAAATTTTCTGGGAAGGTGCTCTCTTGGATCATTGCTCAACACATAAATATCTAGGGGTAACTCAGGATCGTACACTCACGTATGAACAACACTGTGTTACACGAAACACAATGTATCTACACGAAATTCCATTCTTCGCAAATTATGTGGTACCAACTGGGGAATGCAAGCTCAAACAATGAGAACTACTGCATTATCTCTGAGCCACTCTGCAACAAAATATACATGCCCTGTTTGGTATAGATCGTGTCATGCCAAACAGGTAGATATTGCTTTAAATGAAACTTGCCGGCTTATAACTTGTTGCCTAAGATCTACACCTTGTGACAAGGTATATTGCTTGGCTGGTATTTTTCCCCCAAGATATCAGACGTGAAGTAGCTGCCAAACATGAAATATCTAAAGTAGACATTTCCAAAACACATTCGTTACATGATTATTAACCTGCTCAACAACGATTGAAATCGAGGAGAAGTTTTTTTAATTCTACTGAGTGCCTTTCGGGCTCACCTCAATCATCAAGACTAACTTCCTGGTGATTCAAAAGCCTCCATCTCAGTGGATGGATGGATCCATCTGAAACTCTTCCAGTCGGTTAAGAAGAGCCGTGGTCTACATGGAAGAGGCTGAACAGGCTGCGGTCTGGGGTCGGTCGACCTAAGAACAATATGAAAAAGTGGGGTCTATCTGAATAGTCAACCCTCTGTGCCTGCTGAGAAGAACAAACCATGGTGCACTACGTAATTGCAACTCCTGCCCTCTCGTTTGCACCATGCAAGATTTGGTGCGGGCCACACCAAATGGTCGAGATCTCGCCAAATTCTGGTCCGATATGATATAATTGTTACTTGAATGTACCTCTAGTATGTTTTCACCAGTTAGGCCTATCTAATTATTTGTCATTCTTAATTGATAATTTATACGATGTATTGCTTCCGATACGAATAAATAAATAAATAAATAAATCCCCCGACAAAGCCCCTGTTCAGCATCGCAGGTGAGGCCGCCTGGGCGAAACACTGGTCATTCTCCCCAGTTGTACCCCCGACCCAAGGTCTCACGCTCCAGGACACTGCCCTTGAGGTGCTAGAGGTAGGATCCCTCGCCGAGTCCGAGGGAAAGACCGACCCTGGAGGGTAAACAGATTAAGAAGAAGAGTAAATGTTAGTCAATTACTTCAGTCTCTCTATAATGGATATGGTAGCCGCTTATACACACTTCAGGGGCGTAATAAAACGAGTGGCTTCACCACAGGTTTTCACTAAGACTCAGATAGTTCGGTCAACATGTATGGGAGAATTGAAATGAAAATTCATATACCTGCGGTTTGAATTTCACATAAAACTGGGAGTGCCGTGGCTGTAATCACGATACTAAGGGAAACTTAAAATAACAAGCTTGCGTTGTGTATCCTACTATTTCTTCCCAAGAGAAAGGAGGAAGCAACGAATGGCAGACGGGAAAGAGGGAAAATGAGATAGTGTGTTTATTTTCGCGGTTGCAAACGGTAAATCACCAACGTTGTTTTCACCTGGACGGAAATCCCATCGAAAGGGGTGCAACATTTTAAGTACCTGGGATACTGGCTAACACTAGAATGAGATCTGATATAGAAATCAAAACTAGAATGAGCGTCACAAGAGGTTTTATGTCTGAAAGTAGCAAATGAATTCGTGCTACGCTACGGTATTCTACAATCTAAACGGATATAGAAATAAATTAGTGTTCATGCAGTGAATACCATTTCTTTAACTGCATGTCTCTGAACGTTATGCGAGAAACGGCATGGTTGTTTCCAATCTAAAGTGCGAGTTGCGTGGTTGTAATTATATCGACAGGCTCACTTGCCTACTGCCATGGCGTTACAGCTGATCCCAGGGAAGTAGTTCGGAAAGATAAGGGTACCTAGACTGCTGTTATCGACTTCGAAAAGTCATTTGATAGAGTGCAGTGGCCCCAGACCTTCAGGTGCTGATTTCGGCAGGAATGAAATTCAAGGACAATAAATTAATTTGGCAGCACTATGAAAACGAAGTGGTTGTCACCAGATGCGGTAAACCTCAAGAGAAATTAATAAGGCAGGGGTTTAGACAGGGCTATTCAAAGCCCCCTCTTCCTCGCACACTTCAACACGTACTTCCAAAAAACTCTGGAGGAAGTAAGACAGAAGTGGGAGAAGAGGGTGGATTGTTTGTTCTGGGTGGGCAGGTGGACATTTTGTGCTTTGCAGATGACGTAGAAATCCTGGATGAGTGTAAAGGGAAGTTAACATCCATGTTGAGTGATTTAGAAGCGACACAACATGACCATAACAAGGACAAGACCAAGACCCTCGTGGTGAGCTGGAACGTGACAAAGGGCACCACTGTTCTGGATGGCCACAGATTACAAAACGTGAAGAACTAGGATGTTTATTTTTGAAGTCGATGAAAACAATGTAATTGTTCTCATCTTTCCATGGACATCTAAGGAGGGAAAAAATCTTCATTTCCAAGAACATCTACCAGAGCCGAAAGCAGCAGCTCCTATAGAGTTTTGTTAGGAGTATTCTTTTCTACGGCAGTGAAACGTGGACTCTTGGTACAGTGAAAGGGAAGAAAATTGACGCCTTCGAAGTGTCGTGCTACTGCAAGAACCTGAAAATACCTTGAATAGACAAGTTACCAAAGAGGAGGTCCTCCGCAGGACAAAACAGGTGCCCTGTCAGTGGAGCACCATCAGCTCACGGAGGGATTCCTTGTTGGGCCACACTTTCAGGCACGTGGGACTATTGGCCACCTCACCGGAGGACGCTATCGATGGCTCGAATTTGAGGGGCAAGCTCAAATTGGAATACTTCGACCAGCTCTTCGGAGATCTGGACTGCCCCTTATACCTGTAGCAGAGCCTGTTGACCGATAGCAGGTCGCAATCGACTTTTTTCAATTTGCTGTACGTCACAACCAGACAGATAGGTCTTAGGAAAGGGATAGCAGTGGGAAGGAAGCAGCTGTAGCTTTAATTGAGGTATCGCCTCAGCATTTACCTGGTGTGAAAATGGGAAACCACGGAAAATCAGCTTCAGGGCTACCGAGAGTGGGATTCGAACCCACTAACTCACGAGTGCAAGCCCACAGCTGTGCAACCGTAACCGCACGACCACTTGCTCGGTGGCTGCAACCCATTCTTAGCAGCGATTGCTAAAAAGGATTATGATTTGACGGTCAACTTTCTTGAAAAACTGGAGCGCTCTCGAAGGAACCACATCCGCACCCATTCACACACACCGTTGTCCGATGCAAAACCGATATGTACAAATGTTTCATAAGCTCCCGAAATGAGTGAATATCGTCATAGGGAGGTTGTTGTAGGGTTTCTCACCCAAATCTCCTCACAGAGTTAATAGTACAGGGGGTGGGTGTTGTCATAAATAAGACAAAGCCGTCTGAAGGCATGATCGGGCGTTTTGACATTATGGCCTGCCTCATTCAGCAGCGTGCCTTCATAGCATTGTGCATTGATTGCGGCCCCATGCCCAAGGTAAAGAAATAAATCGGACATTGGACATTGGTGACTAGATACAAATTTGGTTCTATCACAGGCCACAAGCTTTTTCAAGAATAAGACTGAACATCTCATCACCCAGTAGTATAGTGTTGTCTTAATATTTCCGGGTTTTCGTATCCTTACCTCAATTGAAACTGTCGAATAGTTAATAATATATCATTCTGTGCACTGAGGAAGTAGTAGAAGTAAACATTGACCCTAGGTCTGGAAAAGAAACCCACTAATGTAACAAACCAGAATTTTACTGAAGTCAGGAATACTCAAGGTAACTACTTAGTGTGTCGTGATACGACCATCTGATACGAGAACAGTGAAAATTGTTAGACTTATCGTGAAGAGTGTATTACCATACTCGCCTCCAAAATTGAGAAATTTAGGTAGACTATGTGAGGATTAGAAAATTATAATAGAGGGTAAAATCATAAGATGAAAAATAAGAAGGAATAGGGGAGGATAGAAGAACAGAAAGGCGGTGTATTTGCCTGGTAAACAAAAGGATAGTTAGAACAGAGCAGTAGAGAAGCTTGATTAGCGCAGCGGAAGCAGCCTGAGGCTGGAGACTATTCTGTAAATGTCATCGTCTCCAACGACGGTACTGATTATTCTCTCCACTCAGAATGACATTTTACATTATGGTACTTAAGGAACGAATGGCTACTTCCATTAAAAATCTTGACATTCTGCCTCTTCGTACGAAAGCTTGTAAGTTTGCTCTCCTCCCACGCTTTAAGAAGAATCTAACAATGCATGTTATATTAAGGTTCAGTTGCTACCATGTAATGTATAACGTTCCGACACAATAACTGAGTGTTGGGCGAGTTGGCCGTGCGGTTAGGAGCGCGCAGCTGTGAGCTTGCATTCGGGAGATAGTGAGTTCGAGCCTCACCGTCGGCAGCCATGAAGATGGTTCTTCGTGGTTTCCCACTTTCACACAAGGCAAATGCTGGGGCTGTACTATTAATTGATGCCACGGCCGCTTCCTTCCCACTCCTACACCTTTTATATCCCATCGTCACCACATTTGTGTCCGTGCGACTTAAGAAAATACTTTTTTTTTTAAATACTGAACATCATCTGCCCTAAAGATTGTTGTCCGTGTTTTCCTATTTCCTTTTAAGGTGAATACTGAGGTTTTACATTCCTTGCTAGGGGAAAACATTGCATAATTATAAAATCAGCGCTTATATTTTCTTCCTTTCGTTCTATGGTTGTACGCAATGTTCATTGTCTTATATTTCAACGAACATTTCACCAAACTACACTAGATTCCCATCCGAATTGGCCATTCTAACCGCGTCTGAATAAGTCCTTTAGCTCAGGGACTTTATCTTTAGTTGTAAAACTGGGCGATGTCAACATCTGCAGTGTAGATTTCACCCACGGTCCCATGAGAGTGCGGCGAAAATAGAATGAAAAATTAAAGAAAGGAAGAAAGAAAGAAAGAAAGAAAGAAAGAAAGAAAGAAAGAAAGAAAGAAAGAGTAATTTAGAATATTTTTAAAAGTGTGCTAACTTACGGTTGTGAAACCTGGACTTTGGGAAAAAAAAAGCACAATCAGTACCAGAAGCTGCTTAAGTGTAGTTCTGGAGAAGACTGACAGGGACGAGTTGGACAGAAAAAAAGACTAACACCCAAATCTTGAATGTCGTTAATGAGAAACGGACCTGAATTTTTTCTATAGAGCAGAAGAAAGCTAAATTTCTTGGACATGTCCTACGACATGACACCTTTCTCCAGAATGTCTTCGAAGGAAAGGTCCCAGGGAAGAGGTTGAGAGGAAGACCACGTCTCTCATACCTTAGGGACATAATCACTCAGCTGGGTTTTGCTTCCTACGTCACGATGAAAAAGACTCCTGAAGACCGAGGGATGTGGCTGCAGCGACAAGGCAAAACCTTTAGATAATGGATAACGGATGGAAAGGCAAGGTGTAGATAAATCTCCATGCATTAGTTAGCCAAGGAATCTCAATAATAATGTACACCTGGACTACGGTCGTGATTGTATTCAGGGACTTAACCAATTATTCTGACTTATGAATCCCATATGGAGCGATATGGCTACTCGTTTTGGGGTAGTTACCTGTGAGCTTCCATTTTGGGGATAGTGAGTTCGTTCCCCACAGTCAACAGCCGTAACACAACCTTCCGTGGTTTTCAATTTTCACACCTGAATTAAGGCCACGATCTCTTTCTTCCAATTCCTAGCCTTTTTTTTATCCCATCGTCGGCATAACTACTGTCTATTTCAGTGCGACGTAAAACAGATAACAATGAAAAGAAAATAATCTTATCGAAATGATAGCGAATATTATTTTTTTGATAATTCAACATCTTTCCTTGTTCGGTTAACATATTTTTAATGCTATTCCATAGTTCTTTTGGTAATGGTTCCAACGCAAAGAAAGAAATGTTCTTCATAAATTCGCGTAAACCAAAGTCTTTTGTATACATTGATTTAGGAAATGGATTGGTTTCATTACACTCACGGAAAGAATGGAATAATTGTTATTAAATATAATTGATGAAATGTGTTATTCTGTCAACCTTTAAGCAGGCAAACTCATGTATCTGCATCAAACTTCTTCAGGTAGAACTTCTGAACCTGTAGAGCTATTTTTGGCCTTCCTTGTAAGTTCAGTGTGCACGCGTCAGTGATTCTTAAACTATAAGTCGTGTTTTTAAGGGAGAAAATATTATAAGAAATAAATTAGTGTGAAATAAATTACTGCAACTTTGGTTCAATGGCTTTTCGTAATAGTTTGAAGAAATTAATGAAAATTACAATATTTTCCGTTCGGTATCTTGTAAAGTAGAGGTGCATACAAGGACCGGAAAAGAGATAGTGACAAAATATACATATTTACAAAACCGTTCTTTGTGGAACTACCGTAATTCTACAGGTACTCAGTGAAATACCAGTTTAAAATACCTTGTCAACGACGGAACCACTTGAAGTATAACAGCTCGTATACGGATATACCTCCCTCGGAGTGGTTCCTTTAGTCTGAACACACAGATTTAACAACCAAGGGCTCGTGTCCGGTGAATAGTGTGTACTGTATATTCCAGGAACTCCCACTTCCATCGCGTAAAACTTCCCTCACAGGAACAGCATTGTTACTGGGAGCATTGTCATGTAAGACAATGGGTGGATGCATACAGACAGCAAGAACTCCACTCAGGGTGAGGCGAGAGATATTTTAAAATCTTCCTCCAAGAGCAATGCTCAAATTCATTTTTGGCACAAAGAAAGGAAAGGAAGTTAGATATTTTTGGCGATAACTTCCGACTCCGCTAAATTCAAAATATTGTAATTTTATTTAGGATTTTGTTATAACTCAAGTCCTTTGAATTCGCAAATCAACATACGAATGCAATGGATGCCTTAACGGTCCACATCTTGGTGTTTGACGGAATCCGCAGTACACCTTATCCCTGGCCAGGCGAGGATCCCTTCCTCGCCAGCGTCATTATCGGTCTCGAGGGAAGGGTGGACGGCGTGTGGAAAGCATTTCGTCAGACCTTAGTGATTGAAATGTTCCTCCCACCCTCTAGGCAGGTACACAGCCCGGCCAGACAGCTGCACTTGATGGGGGATCCTCCCTGCAGGTAATACATTCCACTAACCGCAGAAATAGCTCTTGCGAGACTGTTACATTCAGTTAACAAACCAGATGACATGACTAGTAACTAGCGGCGTTTTAAAAAGAGACTAGAATAAGTGAGTGCAACTCAGGTGTGTATGCGTGAGAGAGAGAGAGAGAGAGAGAGAAAGAAAGATTGAGGAACAGTACGAAGGAGATTTTAATACTTACTCATATTCTCAGGATATTTCTTGGAAGAGAAATAGTTCTTATCGGTGACAGGGCTGGGCATGGGCGCCCGCAAGGGGGGGCAAGAGGGGGCACTTGCCCCCCCTGGAATTCTAAAGATGTTGATGTTCAATTGTTTAATATAATACCAGATTATTTCATAAACTGAAATTACTGACAGTCATCTAGCATATGTTATAACTGGAAGTTTCTGTAAACAATTTAATGTTGCTGACGTTATATTGGTTTTTATATTCAAGAAAATTGTTAATGTGCCCCCCCCCCCTGGAAAAGATCCTGCGGGCGCCCATGGGGCTGGGGGTGAGGGAGAGGTTCCTCACCTGAATGGTCAGCGTAATCACGTCGGTTCAAAGGGTTCCGGGATTGATTCCCAGCTGAGCCGGTTATTTTAGCCCCGTCTGATTAGTTCCACTAACTCGACGGCTGGGTGTTACACGTTCTTCATTCCAGATAACATATCACGAAAAAAACCTCCTTAGAAACACACAATAATTAATACATACCTCCATAGAGTGATAAAGGGCACCCGATCGTAAAACTGGACATAATCCAAACTTAGTTCCGACCCCGAGCAAATGGGAAAAGACCATGAAAGAAGAAAAAGGAGAAGAGGTAGAATAAGAATATATGAGACTTATTTTGGTAACGTTAGTGTAATCCGTCCGTCCCAACACTGTTGTACTGTTCAATGAATACGTATGTAGCACCAGTTGGAATACTCCGTTCACATGTGAAATGAAATGTTCGAAGTGACTTCTTCCTGCCTGGATACACGCCTTCATCCGTCCTCAAACTGAGGGCTGAAAAACATAAAAAATTGCCTGGAGTAGCACGTACTGTCTGACTGGCTGCCAGAACACGTGGACGGAGAGATGGTTCATCACCAACAGCAGTCGAATGCATGACAGAATTTATGTGTCACAAAAGTAAAATTCCAGGCTGTTAAAGTCAGGAGAGCGTGGTGGCCAAGTGGAGTTCAGATAATGCTTCAATGTTATCATGCCATTTTTAACGTAGACTTACGTTCCTCGACAACGGGTACATGGAAAGACAAATTTTAAGACGCTTTTGGAAACACACTGTATATTATCTGACACGCATTTGTTGTATCTTCGTTCCGTGAACCAGCACTGGGTGATATTACTTTCACACGACCGTTAATGCATTCTTGGTGATCTCACCATGGAGTATCCTGTCAGTGAGATTCTCTGAACAATCATTCGTAGCTTGATTGTAGTTGAATTTTGCACAGCAGAAACGTCCTTTTCATGACTGATGAATTACGAGTAAGTATTGAACACCATATTTTCTGTTGTTTGTTCTTATTGAAGACTTAAACTTACTAATAATAGCAATAATAACAGTTCCCGGTAGGTCAAATATTTCATCTAGAAGATTAAAAGATTAAAATGTATTTATTTTGCACTGATTTTAAAACTTTAAAAAGTATTGTGAGAGATGTCAATTAAATATAACGATAAATGTTTTTTTTTTGCTATGGGCTTTACGTCGCACCGACACAGATAGGTCTTATGGCGACGATGGGATAGGAAAGGCCTAGGAGTTGGAAGGAAGCGGCCGTGGCCTTAATTAAGGTACAGCCCCAGCATTTTCCTGGTGTGAAAATGGGAAACCACGGAAAACCATTTTCAGGGCTGCCGATAGTGGGATTCGAACCTACTATAACGATAAATGATGTGACACAGATTTTCTATTATGTAAGGTCATAATAAAGTTATTATAAGGTATTTGAAGGTGTTTTAAATTTTATTTCAGCTCATAAAATACAATCATTGTGTTCCCATTTGGGAACATTGGCGTTTAGTCGTATAAAAATTCTAAACAGTACATGTTCTCTTTTTATATAAATAATGTAATTCTTACAATTTGTTTTACGTCGCACCGACACAGATAGGTCATACGGACGCGATGACATAGGAAAGGCCTATGCGTGGGAAGTAAATAGGCGTAGCGTTAATTAAGGTACAACCCCAGCATTTGTCTGGTATGAAACTGGAAAGCCACGGAAAGCTACGGAAAGCCATTTTCAGGGCTGCCGACAGTGGGACTCGAACCCGCTATCTCCCAAATATTTTTTTCTTGGACGTTTCGCTGCAACTGTCACAGAATTAAAAAGCTCATCAATGAGCATTTCTGATTTTTTCAGCCAGTATAAACCACTCCGAGAAGAAATTCAAAGAGTAATGGCGTCCAAAATGTTTCATACATTATGTTACGAATTAGGAGTGTGAATACAGCAATTCGTAGAGAACAAGCAATGACGCAGTAATTGATAAAGATTCATTGACAGGCCATCCAAAGAGAAAAAGGCTGGGACCAATGGGAGGTCAGTGGAAGGAATAAGAAGAACAATGATGAAGCTTAATCAAAACAGTGTATTCTTTTTAATAGAAAATTAACCTCAAATCACAACTTAGAATTTCGTAATCTGATACATAAATGAAACGATAATCGTGAATAATGTATATCACAAGAAAATCCCTAGACCATTTACAAACTATAATGTGAGGCAAATCAAACGGACATGGTAAACTACAAGCCTTGGAGAAAATTGACACAGTTTTCAAAAAGGATGAACAAAAGGAGAAGGAAGGCAATGGGAAGGGGCAAGGACGGGATCACAACAGTGGGAGTCGCCTGAGAACTATGAGTTGCGGAGTGCAAGAACAGTTCATGTTAAAAGTTGTTGAGTCCAGGCCACGTATTCAATCATTCAAAAAATCCTGAAATTACGATTAATTGAAGTTCATATTTTGAGGGGAATTAACACTCAAGTCAAACTAAGAAGAAACCGGCCATAGCAACGAAGGTAAGCTCAAAATCCATTAGATAAAGAATAATGGTGGTGATAATAAATAAAGTACTCTGTTGCTCACACAATGTAGCAGAAAAGAAGTGGAGCTTCCCAGCAGAATACTGGGAACTCCTTAGACGACCCTCCAACCTCACTCGGTATCAGCACTGAAGACCGAGTGAGTGGGGCATGGATTTATACCGCCACAGAAAGTTCGAGAAAGAATCACACAAAACATCGAGAAGCATCAGACAGTGACGCAGCGCGTGACATAATCCAGTGGTGAACCAGTATGCAGTGAGCTGTTCAGCAGGACGGACGCAAGGCGAGGCGGCAGCGAAAGTCCAAGGCCGGTTAGATGAGTATTAATAGCGGTGAGTAGAGGAAGACAAGTGAAGTTCCAGTTGCCGGCAGCCGTAATTAGGTGAGTGACCGTTACAAATACATGAAGCTCTGGATTACTACTATTAATTTTGCGGGATGAATATTTTCTTAGTGATGACATTTGAATAAGTCAGCTGATGATGAAAATGAATATGACACTGATGAGGGAGTGATTGACGAAAACGTACTGTATTAGACAAAGTTGTTCCAGCAGACATCTGTGGAAGTTTGATAGTTACTGCTAAAATAAGAGAAAATCCAGGGGCATTTTGTGATCTTGGTCCCAGCACATCTAGGAAGTGTGAACGATGTTAGGACCAGATTACATCATGGGAAGTAGACCTCTGATTACAAGAGTGTTTACCATCAAGATCATTCCATAACTTCTGTCAGACGAATATCCATAACTCATTCCTTTACACCAGAAGACTTGTTTTATAAAGTACTACCTAAAACGCATATTGAATTACTAGCAACAGTGGCTCAATTGTATACAGCGCAAAAAATTAGATACATTTCACAGTAATTGAAGAAAATGTTACACAGTTCTTTGGAATTCTCCTACTTCTAACAGGATACCACTTGGTTCCTACTTAAGACATACAGTACTGGTGTAAGGCAGGGGTTATTGCCGTTGCTATATTTCCAATTATCATGTCCCGGCAAAACGATGGAGACATTAAAAAGTATTTTTATCCTTTTTTTCGGATATAGGACACGGATGTTGTGTTCCAGTAACGGATATCTTTACAACACTGAAATTTATGGCGGAAAGCATGCTAGAGATCATAGCACTCTCCATGTGGTGGTCATGTATTTACGTTTCGTCTTGCTTAATGCTCTTCAAGTGGAAATATAAGTTACTTCGACAATTTCTTCACTTCATATGACTTACTGGTGAAACAGAAAGAAACAACTTCAGATCTTCAGAGACTATACGAGATGGTAAAACTAAAAAAAAGTCCTCTGACTCCACCCACTATCGTGATGAAACATGACAGAGGCATCTGTGATGCTGATATATACATGTCTAGGTGAAATGATAACGCTGTTGTCCCCTTGGATCATCAAACCACCAAGCACACCCGTGGGAAGTACAATGCGATATTTCCAACTCTGTAAGAAGAAAATTGACGTTTCTGAGCCCAGTATCATACGTAGTTACACTTTCGGGATGGTTAGTGTTGATGCCAAAGACCGTCTACTATCAAGCTATACCGCCTACTACCAAGCTATCGACTTCAGCTTCGATGTAAGAAGTAGTGGTGTAACCTATATTTTCTCCTGGATTGAAAGTGGCAGTTATTAGTGCTTGGCAAATTCATCGTGAGAACTCAAAGTTTCAGATTTCAGAAGAGAAGTTAAAATTGCCATACTCAGAACTCACCCAGGACCTAAGGTGCAACTTTAACATTCAATTACAAAACAAAAAAGATGAACATAACCTAAGTGAATAAAAATAAGGCAGATGTGTAGAATGCAAGTGTAATGATCACCTGCAATATTGCGTGAATTCCCATTTTCACACCAGAAAATGCTGGGGCTGTAGTACTGAAGCAACACAATCGTTTTATTAATAATTTAATTACATTAGAACGTAACGGGCATTTCGACAAAGAATTCCATAAAAATACCAGGAGTATTGAATCCAAACTTAAATTATAAAAGGACACAATAGACCTTCCAAACCTTCACAACTCTTTCGAGATTAACTCTTGACACTTCTCATGGACAAGAAAAAATCACTTCGCATGTGCATAGTTACAGTTTTACCAACCCTGTATTTATCGTTCTACACAGAACTGGAACTTTGCTCCAGAGATTGGCTCAGTGTCTGCATATTTCGACGTTTCGTTGCTAATGGTAAGTATGCTGGATAGAGAAACGGTCTACAAACCCGAAATCAAGGTATGGATACGGACGCAAATAGTTTTACAATACAAGAACCCAAACTCTTAGACAATATGGCACTCATATTTCTTCCTGGCATCCTGAATTACAGACCTATTACCTCAAATCTGATTTCTATGACAATTTGAAGAGTAAGCACTTACCAAAATTCACCCTTTCTGTTTGATCGATGTCTAACGGAACTTCCCTGGTTCTCTCTGTGTTCAGGGCTTCCTCTCTGTAGTCACCCTGATCACAAAATTGCGATATGTAAGCCAAGCATCCGATTGATATTCAAAAAGTACTGAAAGATAAACAAAGTCTTAATTCTGGAAAGTGAAAAGCGAAATCTTGGTCATCTCTGTGCGGTCTAGCTAACAATATCCTACGGGTGAGCTGACAGTCTCTTAAATGTTATTACGGTACCATGGTGGAGATGGTATCATAATATGTCATTAGTGGGAATATGACATTGACCAAATCATTGTCTTCATAAGGACTGGATGTTATCTTCCGATTGCCATTTGTCTCATTTATACATACATTTGAATGAGCTGATGACGTGGTTGAGAACTCTTAATACACAGCCTCCACCGCTATACAAGTTACTTATCAACATATTCAAGCCCTCAGAAACATTATTTGTGTACAATAAGTTCTGTTGTGGGGAATTCAGAGGGAAGTTACTCAGACTTGCGAACAACTACAGTACTGTGGTTTAGTGCTGACCTGCTCTTGCCATCCCTTACCGCATTACCACAAAGGATAGTGAGGCTTAGAAACCCGCTTCGCACAGTGCGTGTTTTGTTAATATTCCAACTCACTGGATTATTCTGGCTGAAATCTACTCTGGACTAGCTCGCTGGAGAACATGTGTTTTACCAGCAAGCTTCCACCCTCATCGTTACCATAAGTCAATGCTGGACCTCAGTGCTACCGACGAAGAATGTCATTTCATGATTGGATTAAGGGAGTTAAGATAAAATTGAAGAATATATTATTGACTACAATTAGGAGAAATTATTCTGCGTTGCGTGACTGGCGCCAATATTCACTAACCATCACACTAATAAATAAAAATGAAATAAATAAATAAATAAATAAATAAATAAATAAATAAATAAATAAATAAATAAATAAATAAATAAATAAATAAATAAGAATAAGAATAAGAATAATGTCGGGTGGATTGGCTCAGAGCCAGTCCCGTGGTGTGGGATTAGTACCTGGAAGTCTTGCGTTCAATTTTCGGCCAGTTCAAGGATTTTAATTGTTAGACTGTGGACTTGAACGAGGTTCGCCCCACCTCATGAGACCAATTGAGGTGCTGCTTAGTATGGCGCTAGACAGCAACACCTCAGGTACAAATGGCCACACATGCTTGACATAACATGGGTTTTGATTAACACCGACAACGAGTGCACAAACTGGCCAACAGATGGCGCTGGACAACAACACGTCAGTGATGCCACATGAGACCCATGTACGGTATAAAATGAGCTGCCTTGAGAGAGGTTGTCAGATGCGCCTGCATTCGCGACATACCATGCTTGGCCCACACTATCCCCCGACCTCAGTTTGCATGATTGTTGGCTGTGGGCTTATCTAAAGTCGCAAGTCTACCGCGATCGTCGGAACTCTTTGGGGATGCTAAAAGACAACATCCGACGGCAATTTATCACCATACCTACGGATATGATGTACAGTCTTGTTCACAACATCATCCCTCGACTACAGGTATTGTTGATGAATGACGGCCGATGTGTTAAGCATGTGTTATAAAGAACATCGTCTTTGCTAAACTTCGATTGTTATGCTAATTAATGCTCCTTTATCCGCCATCTTTTGGTCATTTTTAGTGCTTTGTTTGGTGCCTCTAAAACACTATGTTATGTCAATCATGTGTATCAATTATTACCTCTCCAGTTCCAATATTCCGTTAAGTATTTCCTCGTCAAACGTTAACGAACTTTTGGGTCAGCCTTTACCTCAACGTTTCCGGACGCAATGATCCAGGACTCAGTTATGTGCTAACACTAGGAGCACATTTATTTAATCAATTCCTTTTCATGTTATGTATTACGTCTCAATAACAGAGCAAATGCGTCATTTATCTGAAGGTGGATATTTCTAATTCTATTCTCATCCCAATCTCCGTTTAGCGAGATGAGAGGCTCAGAGGTATAGCTATGAACTTTCCGAGTCCAGTTTGGTGCATGTGATAGCAGTTCAGTCCAGTGGTTTCTTTGAAGTGCTCGAATACACCTTCATGTCGGTAGATTTACTGGCATCTACTGTATAAGAATTCCTGTGGGACAAATGTTTGGGATCTCGGAGTCACCAAAATCCATAAGAGTAGTTAGTTGGATGGAGGTAATCACTGTCTTCTTAGCTTGATTTAAGAAACTTACTCATCGTCAATTATAGGTTCCCAAAATTAAGAACCATTGTAACTGAGAGGAATTCATCCAGATTTTTCTGATCTACAGAGCAGAGATTCTAAAGTTGGTTTAATAATTTAAGAATATTTATAATTGGTTTTAAAGATTAACTTAATAACAAATTTAGCGTTCAACACACACACTCCGCCACATCCATCGTCCTTCGCCATCGTACTGAATGAAGTATAAGACAACTCACATGATGTAACGAGTAATATTTCATCCTTACTATAAGGAATTTTCGTTGATTTACAAGAAAACTACTTGAAGAAAGTGGGGAGAGTTAGAGAATTCGAACATCCAATATTGATCAATCATTGCACTGAGCCGTAATTTATCGGAGTTTAAATCAACTTATATTGCCAATTGAGAGGACAGAAACAAATGCAGGGTAAATTGGAATGATCGTTATTTATAACATTCATAATTACTGACCTCTGGTAATACGACATTGAAGGCTTCTAGTAATCCTGCAAGTTCTTTCACACTACTGCGATAATCAGTGATAGTAGTCATGACAATATTTATTCTAATATTCTAATACGTTCCCCAATCTAATTCACACATTGGAACATACCACGTGTTCACATGGATCTGACAACACTCTGAACATAAAAAGAAATAAGCAAGCTTGTAGTTAAACGTGACCGTTAACATCGGTATCATAGCAACATGGGATGAGTGGTTCAGGGACGGCTGTGGCGCTGGCCTTCTGGCCCCAAGTTGGCACTTCGATTCTTGCTCAGTCCGGTAGTATTTGAAAGTGCTCAAGTACGACAGCCTCGCGTTGGTAGATTTACTGGCACGTAAAAGACCTCCTGCGGGACTGAATTCCGGCACCTTGGCGTCTCCGAAAACCGTAAAAGTAGTTAGTGGAACGTAGAGCAAATAACATTATTATTGACGTCCAGGCACTACAAGAAGGAGTTTCATTTCAAGACCTAGTCCCGGATTCAATTATACGGGTTATCACACAGGCCTGACGCACTCTGACAAGGGGAGACGATGGATATGGATCACTAACTTTGTCGAAATGTTAGGAGGTTAATGTGTGAGAAAAATAAAAACTGAAATAAAAAAGCAGCTGATACGTTTGTGTCGTTGGCCCTTAGTTAAATAGAAAATTCCCTTTCCATTTAACAGCCTGCTTACTTGTTAGCATTTTGCGTCCGATTCTTTGTTCCAGTAACTGGTTTATTGTTGATTTAGTGGTCGGCATTCCCGACTTCCATGTGGGCGCTTCACATCGACGAGTGCCAGCCTCTCATTTTTGCGTCGATTTCTCTGATCTTAGATGGAATATTAATTTACTGGAAGGGCTCGAATATGTGTTCATTCATATGGAAAATATGATTTTGTTATTCACTGTTGTGAAAATAATTGTATAATGTACAAATTATGCGCATTGCTCTATTTTCGTTTTTGAAATTCGATGAAATTACATCCCTTTGGTTTCAGTTCCACATATAAATGGAGGCCCCGTGGCTATAATTACGTAAAACACAACCATTTTCTTTCTTCCTACAAAATCTGACTACTTTTCTTCTTTTCCGTTTATTTGAAAATCACTGAATGATATAGATTTTAATATTTTCGCATTATTTATACGTTATAGAAGTGTTCAATGGGCTAATAAACTTGTTGTTTGCCCTCTACTATTCATTACTACAATCAACCATGCAAACGATTATATAACTTCCGAAATTTTGCTTCACGGTATTGCAAGGCCTCCTACATCAGGCAACTGCAAAACATAATCATTTAAAACAATATTATGATGTCGAATGTATGTGATCCGACAGCACAATCGTTCACATCTCAGTTCTGCTGACATCCCCTACTACCGAGCTCGATAGCTGCAGTCGCTTAATTGCGGCCAGTATCCAGTATTCGGGAGATCGTGGGTTCGAACCCCACTGTCGGCAGCCCTGAAGATGGTTTTCCGTGGTTTCCCATTTTCACACCAGGCAAATGCTGGGGCTGTACCTTAATTAAGGCCACGGCCGCTTCCTTCCCACTCCTAGCCCTTCCCTGTCCCATCGTCGCCATAAGACCTATCTGTGTCGGTGCGACGTAAAGCAAAAAAAAAAAAAAAACATCCCCTACTGTTCTTCACAATGTTCTTTATGTATAATATATTGCACTGCAAAATATTGTCGTCTACGTTAAAATATTCTATGTATTATGGTTGGACATGGCTTTATTCAAGGATCTAAAAAAGAACCGTTACGCTATTGTGTACGGTATTTTTGAAATTCACTCCGACAGGTTTTCTATACTCAAGAGCTCAATATTGATGACTACGGAATCTGGAACTGCCTCCATTTACCTGAACTAGAATGCTGTTTCACCTATCCTAACCGTTCTAATTTAGTCGATTCTTATCCTCCTCTGACCTCGATTGTATTACATTTGCGAGTCAATGAATGTTTCACAGTCCTCATGTTATTTAACCGATAGATTCATCATCTCTATTTCTCTAAGCTTTAGTGTTTAGAGAGTTTTCCTTTTAAACAGGCAACACTAGATATGACATCCAATAACAAACTTTCCTTACATTGTCCGAGTTAAGTCTTGGGTCTTCGTAGCCACCTTGGCTTATCTTGCATTTTGGCCAGTTGTTGAAGGCCAGATTCTCTTCGTTCATATGATAAATTTCTTCCAAGATAGATAGATAGATAGATAGACAATAATTTATTTATTCTGACAAAGTTAGTGACAGCTGTCCCTGTTATATATTTCTCCAGTAACGGAAATAGATTGACAAAATAACTGCAAATCATAACAAATTAACCGTTCATGAACTACGATTACGTATAACTATCTAACTCTAGCTAACAGTAAACATTTATAAGTTCTACATTGAAAGTTATAAAATTCAAGAAGAAAGAATACAGTATTATATGAACTTAGTACATTTTAGAAGAGATACATAAAAATTAAGTTGTAAGGAAGAAGAGATTATGAAACGAAGTAAAATTATTGTACTTGAAATAAAAGTTGCTCTTGTACTGTGAGTTCTCATTCGAGCTGAAAACGTTTCAGGAGAGGATATAGTAGACGGGGTGGAGAAGGTAAATGAGGAGAACAAGGAAGTAGGTAAGTCATTGTGTCCTTCTACCTTGCTAATTGTGCCCTTCCATCAGATAATGCGTTGAAAAGTTTTGGACAATTATATCTCTCTGACGTCTTGCGACATATTTTTTCAGCTGGATTAGAACATCGGCCATCCTATTGGAAAGAAATCAGCTAAGATTCTGCGCTCATAATATCCTCTTTTCCCGGATATATTATGCAAGAACAATGTGTAATTACCAGATAGGTGCATAGCATGAAATATTGCGAAAAATATAGAATGCAATAATCACATGCTGAAATGTACTCCGAAGTAGAATCAAATAAGGACCTGTTACCTTTGTACAATCATCAGTCATCTTTGGTCATGGTTAGATCCTCAAAAGCATCACTGAGGGATGTGAGGGGAAAACGTAAAATGAGAAGGTGGTGTCAAAATGAGGCATACTCAGCAAGCGGACGAACGTGTTAGTTTGCAATTACATCTCTCACTAGGACAGAATGTTACATTGCTGCTCGACTGATCCTATGAGTAACATTATTCATAATACCAAGACGTATTATTCATGTCCTGAAAGTAATTACTCAGCACCACCCATACCTCAACGGCTTTCATACTGTCATAGTCGTAAATGAAACTAAAGTAGGATTTCACTGGAAGCTATATATTTCTTTGGGGTGCATTCATCGAAAAATAGCAACGACTAGTAAGAGAGGTGAATAACTAGTACGTGGCCATTAGTTACTAAGGAGCGAAAGACTGTATCACAAGCATGTTTTAAAATTATGCATAGAAACTGTAAACTCAGAAGGTGATCAAAGTGAGGCGTAGCGGCGATTACGGGGGCGATGGAGGGGCAATCTCCCCCCCCCCCCCCGCAATTTGTAATGAAAACATTACATTTGTATTCCAATCTATCCGGCTGAAACTAGGAATTATGGGAATTATTAAAACAAGCAAGTTTTACAAGCCCTGCCGTCTTACCAGCTAATGCCCTTTATTTTCTTTAACCATTAACAAAATTATTAGCGGAAATAAGCAAAGGGACCTAGTTCGCCGAGCTGACCGGTTTTTATAGGAAGGGTAGCAGGGGGATATGTTTTAACAAAGTCATGGTATGATTCACCCGATTGCCGTGCAAATACTTTAGTCTGTCAGTCTCTTTAGTGTCTGTTCGTTTCATAGCGTGTAGAGTCCGACTCGTTGGCTGAACGGCCAGCGAACTGGCCTTCGGTTCTGAGGGTCCCGGGTTCAATTCCCGGCCAGGTCAGGGATTTTAACCTTAATTGGTTAATTCCAATGGCACGGGGGCTGGGTGTATGTGTTGTCTTCATGATCATTTCATTCTCATCACGACGCGCAGGTCGCCTACGGGAGTAAAATAGAAAAACCTGCACCTGGCGAGCCGAATCCGTCCTGGGATATCCCGGCACTAAAAGCCATACGATATTTCATTTATAGCGTGTAGACAAGTACTAAACGATTTTTAATTGTATAATCACACCGTGTAACTGTTCCCTCTCGTCAAAACACTTGGGGAGATTAAAGTTATTATCTTGGGACACATGAATATTAAATAAACTATTTGTGGCTTGCCCGCAAATCGCCACGCAAATAGAAACAATTAACATTCCATGGTTCCCCATTTCTCTATGTAATGTTTGGGCGCCATGGTTTAAAACTGTAAACCAAAATTTATATTTACTAGCATAGAGACTTACACTTAAATCACAGGGGTAGGATTTTAAATAATTAACCATTAAGTATCGGTTAAGAAAGAAAATTAACGCAATATAAAATACAAATGAATTTATTATACAAAAAAAAAATGAGATGAATCGGAAAAGTTTCCTTAAAGCGTGGAGGAATTTATAATTTAATTTACTGAATTTACTTATTGCTTGCTTTATCTAATTGAAGCTCATCAATTGCAGCTTTCGTTGACGTCATCTGGTTTCCGTGGTTACTCGTTCTCTTCTTCTCGATGTAGAATTTGCTCCATGGACATCCTTCCTTCCTTTTCTGATGTAGTATGGGCTATCTAGACTAACACTCCTTATTTGCCTAGTCTATAAATTAGACATTGGCCCTATACTTGTAAAACCTGATCAGCGTTGATCGTATGAGGAGAAAATTCAGAGATATGAATTTTTCCATATTGGTAGAAATCTCAATCCAACTGAGCTATACTATTTATACGGTACAGACTTGTACCAAAATTCCGTAGACTTGAACTAAACATAGTTCTTCGTCCACAATATTTACTGAATATAACACAAGCCGTAAGCTTGTTTCGTCTCACGCAGATCCGATAACATTACCGCAACTAAGTACTGTATCGAAGCGATAACCCATTGTACAAAATAACTATGTCGCAGAGCGACCACACACTGTTTCAGAAATCAAATCACGTCGTTCAAAGTAGATGTTCACAGGAGAAGTAGTAGTGATGGAGTTCCGTAGTTAGGTTGTAAGGTTGTAAGGTCGTAAGGTCCTAAGGTCCCGTTCTCGTGTTGAGAATCAGTATATATACGGGCTCACCCCCACTCTTGGTAACAGTTCAATCTCAAAACTCATATACAACGAAGTATCTGATTCGATAGATCGAAGCATCAACTCCCCTCCTCTTCTTCCTCGACAAGTCCAGAAGGCGTGGCGATGATATAGCTGACCAGCTTGCAAGCCTCGCGCACGGGTCGCTGTTTACTAGCCTTGGTCATAAAATAAACCCATGACACACGCAAAATCCCAAGCTTCAAGAATAACCCTCCGTATACACAAACATGAGATGAAATGAAAACAACTATGTCTCAATATATTGACCGTATTTACGACATAATGAATTCTTATCCTACATAATATAATAATTTAAATACTAAAACGATGTTATTATATATACAATATGATTCCAAAATGCCTTGATTACAAATGATTGACGTTGAATAAATATGTTATTACAAATAATTTCCGATGGCGGATAAACTTGATATCAAATGATATTGCGTAAAATGATATTATATTAAATTAGTAGGGCTGGAGAAGCCTGGACGGTTACAACCGTACTTCTATTTAATGGCAATACATTTGTAATATTCTTCATTCGGAGAAAGTGTTATTGTACAGTAATGAATCAAAATCTTAAAAAGCTATTATTACCGCACTTACGTTGGTAAACTCTAAAGCTTTACCTCTCTGTCGAAATTACTCAGAGCATAAAATAACTTAACATTTTGTAGTTTTTGCTGTTTTGATGTATCCCTCCCGCTTAATAATACAAACCCGGTATTTTTTGTTGCATGTATGCTATATTTTTGCCCCTCCTCCACTTCTAATTTCCAATCGCCGCTACTGAAGGGCACTAGTTGAGTACTACACTTCTAGGGAGTATCATATATGCTGTGGTTGTGGTTGAGTTAGTAATGTTCCGGTCATCTTTGATATCTGGCAACCGAATGCATCTTTTTAATGACTGATCGTGCCCCATTGTAATGGGGACAGAGTGTTTATACACACCTACCAGGTCACATCACAGCACTTATTCATTCATTCAGTCACGATGTATTACAGGATGACTGCGTCAATAGGTTGCGAATTTACGGAGAAAACAGACATAACGCGTTCGAATCGCAATGCCTGTACCACGAATATTTTTCTGAGAGAAGACTACCAATAGCAAACCGTTCCGAAAACTTCAAGGACGATTGCGTTCAACGGAGACACGTAGAACTGTACTTCCTATTAGAGATGCTCCTATATCATCCTGTCCAAATGAAGAGGCTGCTTTTGGACGCAAACCGGATTAATCCTCAGATTTGAACACGGACATTTAGACTACAGACCATCATCAGTTAGCTGTCTGTTATGAGAATAGTGCATATCAAAACATTTCACCCGTACCATCTACAGTTGCACCGGCAGCTCCACTGGCGTGATTTCGATGCTCGAGTTTTGTGAATGGACAATACGCATTGTAACCAATTATACAGCCTTTTATTCCAGAGTCCTGTTTTCAGATTAATCACGATTTCACGAAAAGTTGCAATGTGGATCGGCACAGTATGCACTATCCAAGCGCGGAAGATCTTCACTGGTTACGACAGGACACACTTCAAGTACAGTGAGGAGTAAATACATCGTGTTTGATCTTGGCGGCTACCTAATCGGACCATATTTTTTCAAAGGCCATTTGTCAGGAGCTCACTACATTTTCTTCAAAAGGAACTCCCACAGTTGCTGGAGAATGTGCCACTGCTCGACCGGTTGCGAATGTAGTTTCAACAGGACGGAGACCCACATCACAGATCAGGAGTCATCCGGAACCAAATTCGTGATTCATATATGTACTAATAAATGGATAGGAAGGGCCCAAGCTTGCCAGATTACCCGATCTTACGCCACATGACTTCTTCCTCTGGGGTCGTTTAAAGAGCAAGAATTAATGTCTTTACAAAGTCATGCTGAAATCTGTATAAAAGATTCGAGCATTTTCTACACTGAATTTGCAGGGTAACCTGGTTCCTACCAAGCAGACCATAATGTCGTAGTCCAACCTGGCTACGTAATATCCGACACGAACGGTCCTTCTCAGGACCACATCAAAATGCATTCGTTGGAACAACTAAGTACGTCTCCAGATCATATATACTGTAAACGACGTAAAGAGAAAAAGAGAATGTACCAGTCTGGAAAATGAATCCGCTTCCTTGCAGATTATCTCGACAATAGCAGGAGCGATGCATGATTTAACCACCTTAGGCATGGAGAGCTGTTGCGTATGACTGGCACATATGGAATTCGTTCGTATTCCTGATAGACACTTCCTTTCCAATCGTCAGGTGGTGTTTATTCACAGCTGTGATCGTTTTAAACATTCATTATGACTAACGTCATTGGAAGGATATTGACTGTAATGATTTCATCTATATATTCTCGAGCACAAACTCAAAGGTATGGCTGAACTAAGGTAATATAGGATCAGGTACTAATGTTCTCGTTTAGCAATAGTATACGAGTTCGCTTGGTTGCAAATCTCCAAAAAATAAAATAAAATAAAATAAAATAAAATAAAATAAAATAAAATAAAATAAAATAAAATAAAATAAAATAAAATAAAATAAAATAAAAATTAAATAAAATAAAATAGGAGAGGTTGGCGGGCCAGCAAATATATGTACATAAACTATTCAGTTCCGTGCCAACATGCAAACAAAAGAGAGGCAGAGAGAGAGAGAGAGAGAGAGAGAGAGGGAGAGAGAGAGAGAGAGAGAGAGAGACAGGGAGAGGGAGACGTGTTCCGATCCATTCTTTTACTATTCAGGTCGGTGTAAACATGCCAGCAGAAGAGAGAGATGGAGAGAGAGAGAGAGAGAGGAGTGTTACCATCCCTACTTTTACTATTCAGGTAGGTGTAAACATGCCAGCAGAAGAGAGAGATGGAGAGAGAGAGAGAGAGGAGTGTTACCATCCCTACTTTTACTATTCAGGTCGGTGTAAACATGTCAGCAGAAGAGAGAGATGGAGAGAGAGAGAGAGGAGTGTTCCGATCCATTCTTTTACTATTCACGTCGGTGTAAACATGCCAGCAGAAGAGAGAGATGGAGAGAGAGAGAGAGAGAGAGAGAGGAGTGTTACCATCCCTACTTTTACTATTCAGGTAGGTGTAAACATGCCAGCAGAAGAGAGAGATGGAGAGAGAGAGAGGAGTGTTACCATCCCTACGTTTACTATTCACGTCGGTGTAAACATGATAGCAGAAGAGAGAGATGGAGAGAGAGAGAGAGAGAGAGAGAGAGAGAGGAGTGTTCCGATCCATTCTTTTACTATTCACGTCGGTGTAAACATGCCAGCAGAAGAGAGAGATGGAGAGAGAGAGAGAGAGAGAGAGAGAGGGAGAGAGAGAGAGGAGTGTTACCATCCCTACTTTTACTATTCAGGTCGGTGTAAACATGCCAGCAGAAGAGAGAGATGGAGAGAGAGAGAGAGAGAGAGAGGAGTGTTCCGATCCATTCTTTTATATTCACGTCGGTGTAAACATGTCAGCAGAAGAGCGAGAGAGAGAGAGAGAGAGAGAGAGAGAGAGAGAAGTGTTGCCGTCCCTACTTTTACTATTCAGGTCGGTGTAAACATGCCTGTAGAAAAGAGAGAAAGAGAGAGAGAGAGAGGAGTGTTAACATCCCTATTTTTACTATTCATTTCGGTGCAACATGGAAGCAGGAGAGAGGGAGAGATGCGTTACCAGCCCTACCTTTGCTATTCAATTCAGTGTTAGTATGTAAGGATGTAGGGGTCATGAAAATGAGGAAACCCTAGCCCTCTCAAAACGTAATATTAAAGGAATCAGACGAGAATATAAGTTGATCGAGGGACTTAAAACAGAGAGGATCACAGTGTTAGCCCCACATAAATAAATGAAAGTAATGTTTAAAGTACTTGGGGGAGTATATTATCGTCTACTGTCACTGAATCATCAAGTGGTAAAATGCTCTCTTTCTTTTCATTTTATTCAGTCGGGGAATGCTAACATCGCACACCTCAGAACGAGCCACGCCCACGGATAGACTGCGGGAACGTCTATCGATTCCTCTACTCTGTGTAAATTGGGTTTCGCAGCTCCAACTTTCATTTATAAGCTTACCCAGCTCTTTACGGCAGCTGACATATTGCGGTTTTCTTGAAGCCTCGATAAACCCTTCCTCAATTTATGAGTCGCACGGTGTGTTGAACGTTCCAGAATCGTAGCCAGAGCGTTCGTCCCCTAGTTCACTCACTGGTATAAATCCTTTCCAGGTATCAGAGAAACGAGATCACGAACGACATAAAAGATGGTAATTCACGACGGTTCTGAAAGGATTACATCTACACCTCTCCTCAGAGTTATTAGCGGGCATTACTCCGGTGATTATTCTAATCATTCTGCGAATTTCAATGTCGTAAGCGCAAGTGGGGATGATCCTAAAATTCTCTTGCTGAGTTTAGTACCGTACCTCAGTTAATTTGTGTGAAAACCATTAATCCTTTCCTTCAGATTTCATAAATTGAAGGGTTATTTTCCAGCAACCATCTTTCCTTACTGAAATATAATGCAGCCCAATGTACCATTTTCATTAATATTTGGAATAAAAATATTTCATTGCCTTTTATACATTTACAGTGAATTGGCAAACCGTCAAAGTGACCTACTTAGTACCAAGGATATGTATTTCCGAAAAGAAATGGTTTCGATGGCAAAGGCGTAAGTAGCGTAACAGCACTTACGGCAAACGCAGAATTTGCGTCCTCTTCCTTCATGCATATCATCAAAATTCCTTTTTTCTGATTCTTGATTACCTACGAATGTTGACTCCAGACAAAAATAAACTTGATTTTCTTTTTATATAATTGGCTTTACGTCGCACCAACACAGATAGGTCTTATGGCGACGATGGGATAGGAGCGGAAAGGAAGCGGCCGTGGCCTTAATTAAGATACAGCCCCAGCATTAGCCTGGTGTGAAAATGGGAAACCGCGGAAAACCATCTTCAGGGCTCCCGACAGTGGGGCTCGAACTCACTATCTCCCGTATGCGAGCTCACAGCTGCGCATCCCTAACCTCACGGCCGGCTCGCCCGGTAGAACTTGATGTGTGGAACATTTAATTTTCTTTTCGTCATTCACAAACAAGGTATAAAATTTTACTATACACTTCCTCTTTCTCATAGGACAGAAACGTGCAAACTTTCTAGGTTAGAGATTGATGACAGAGTGGTGGAGGTGATAACTGATTTCAGGAGAAGATCAATTAGCGTATGATCCCTTATTAACACTGATCATTAAAATAAAAGAATGAATGAGGGTGTCGGCAAAAAGAAGAAAAGGGCCACGAAGGGCGCAGGGGGCTTTCTAGGTTCGGCAAATCTAAAACTGTTCGGATTCTGAAGAGGAAAAGAGTTGACCAAGGGAGGTCTGGTAGGAAACAGGCGCAAGGACGAAGAAACAATACAAGACTCAGGGAGAGGCCTCGAGTTCGTCAAGCTCAGAAATTCTAGTGTTGCCCACTTTTACTCGCCTCTTACGACAGGGATGGGATATATTCTAGTACCTTCATCTCCATAGGGTATATCGTCGCTGCCGGGACAAAACCTCTTTTGTGAAATATTTTAACTTAGAAATTTGGCCGGTAAGGTTCTGTCATGTAAGGTGCAATATTGTGTGCACATCGTCAAGGCATTCTCGCGCTTCATAATGTATGTGGTGCGTGTTAATATATCACCAAAAATATTATCACATGGGAGGTTTTGTCCCGGCAACGACGATATGTAAGGATGTCACTCACAGCTTGAAATGGAAACTGAAATAGTTCACACTATTTGTGTCACAACGTGCATATTGATGAAGATACCTACTTCTTCCCAGTGCATCATAGAATGAAACTCCTTCAGGCTTTGAAAGTTTCTTCCTGCAACTTGTAGGGTGAGGGGTGTTTTTATTTGTGGCCCAGGATGGGAAGCGTGGACTGGGTATTATTATGATAATAATAACAATAACCAGCGTAAATTAATACTGATAATAATAAAACACATATAGGAATAATATTCAATATTAGTATTTAGCATTGAAAAAAGGACATAAATGTCAAACCTGGGAAACTGAAGATCCAAGTAAAAGAAAAGTATAAAAATGGTTCATATCCTTTACAAATGTTCTGAATTATCAACTGTGTAGTTAAGTAAAGTTAACTATTCCAACATTCCGTTCCCTGAAGGGCCACGGCAGGCCACGTAGAGTGTTACTCCACTTCTCAGGCCAAGTAAACTTGAAGCGGTGATTTGAGTTTCGCGGTGGTGGCCATGGCCTATAAAACCTGTCCCGGCAGTCGTCTTAGTGCAGGCCCTCTACCTCGCGAATGCAGAGCTGCAAGGTTTGTAAAACTAGCCACTGTTGAGCAGAAGCTCACTATGCTTGGTTCATTATTTGTGAATTATACAGTCGAGAGTGGAGCGGTAAAGAAAGGAAAGCCAGTCACAGGTAGGTATGCTTACGTCACAGAAACTTTTCGGATGAAAATGACCACATGTGCCATGACGTAGACGGACCAGGTAAAGGGAAGCCGTAGCATACATTGGCAAGAACGAAAATTAGATTTTTCGTTATACAAGATGACTTTCTCGTATTCACAAATAATGTTAGAACCGGACTGAGTCAGGAAGACTGCGGTATGTTTTGTAGAAAAGTACGTATCCCGTGATGAGTACAGTAGAGTCCCGTTTATCCGACGTAAATGAGCCGGCGGGACGTCAGACGACCCAGAATATCGGTGAAAGGGGAAAGGTAACAAAACAATATCGTGAATATTACCGACGTCCTATTGTGGATACATATTACAACTCAATTCGCAAAACAAATAATATTTGAGTTAAGAATGTTAATCCAGTTTGTAATCTGTTTAAATAAGTTTGTAATAGACTTCTGCTTGATTCCGACAGCAGAGGAGCAAGGAGAGTTCTAAATTCGCTGAGTCAGCATTTCTTTTGCTGCGTCATTGAACCCGGCCAAAGGTCATTCACCCCGTGACGTCATGACCACGTGACCGGGACGTCATTACCACGTGCTCGTTTTTTTAAACAAAGCCACGTGTTCTTGTTTGTAAACAAAGACACGTGCTTTTTTGACAGCCACGTGCTTTTTGACAGCTGTCAGAAGCCATCTTTAAACAGCAGAGCATCGCTAACCTCAGTGCTGCCATCTTAACGACACTAAACATTAAAGCTACTACCTTAGGCACGTGGCGGCGGGCAATTTGAAATTCCACGTGTTTTTTTGACAGCTGTTAGTGGCCATCTTTAAACAAAACTACGTGCTCTTGTTTGTAAACCAAGCCACGTGCTTTTTTGACAGCTGCCATCTTCAAACAAGACAGCATCGTGCTGCCATCTTGACGGCACTAAAGCTCATAGCTACCACCTTAGGCACGTGGTGGCGGGTAATTTGAAATTCCACGTGCTTTTTGATAGCTATCACCAGAAATCTTAAAACAAGAACGCATAGTGCTCCTATCTATAAGGCACGAAACCTTGTATGCACGTGGTGGCGGGCAATTTGAAATTCCACGTGCTTTTGTTTGAAAACAAAGCCAGGTGCTTTTTTGACAGCGGCCATCATTAAACAGGAGAGCATCATGCTGCCATCATGACGGGGCTAAATCCTCATGGGTGCCACCTTAGGCACGTGGTGGTGGGCAGTTCGAAATTCCACGTGCTCTTGTTTGTAAACAAAGCCATGTGCTATTTTGACGGCTGCCATCTTTAAACAAGAGAGTATCATGCTGCCATGATGACGGGGCTAAATCCTCATGGGTGCTACCTTAGACATGTGGTGGCGGGCAATTTGAAATTTCCCGTGCTTTTTCACAGCAGCCATCTTTAAACAAGACGGCATGGTGTTGTTGTTTTTATGGCACTAAACTTCATACCTTAGCCACATGCTCTTTAAAGCCACGTGCTTGTTTGACAGCGGTCAGCAGCCATCTTGATACAAGACATGGCGTGCACATGGCCTACTGCTATCTTGGTAAGGAATTTAACGGAACAAGCAAGCTGCTACTTGTTGACACAGTTACTTGCTCGGTACAGCAGGTATAATCTCAGTTTTGTCGCTTGTAGCTACATGTAAACAGTTTCCGGTGGGCAAAATCTCTGACCTGGTCAGGATTCGCACCGTACGCGATGGAGGAAGCAAGCAGAAAATCTACAGCGGCTGCTGCTGGGCACCATTGTTATTTCTGGGCTACTTGTATCCTCGAACTCGAGAGAAGCAAACAACAACAACAAGTAGACATGCTTTAACTTAAAATATTCTTTCCTTCTTGTGCGGCAACTGTAAGAGCGCATTTAGGGTCTGCGAAATCTCTGACCTAGTAAGGAAACGAACTCAAGAGTCAAAGCATGCACCCTACACAACCGGAGAGGGAAGCAAAAAAAAAAAAAAAAAAAAACAAACCTCTATAGCCTTCTACTTACATGTAAACAAGGGGTAGAGGAAAAAGATTAAATCATAATTTTTTGCATGTAGTCTGCTCTCAGTACTGCGAGTTTTTGCTACTGCTTGCGAAAACGTGAACGGAAGTGACACAGCAAAAATACACGTTACGTTGTTCGCGCATACTGAGGTAAGACACTCACATGATGGATACTGCGATTTAAAATCCCGGTAACTTAATGTCCTGTTACTTGGTTGACCTTAGGAAGGGCATCCGGCCGTAAAACAGATTCTTGTGTTGTCGTCAGGAAGGCTATCTGGCGGTAAAACAGTATCTTTGATTCTAGCTAAAAGCTCAACGCTCACTACGTCTGTTAATGCCTCTACTCGAAAGCGCCGAGTTTGATTGTACACAACTGGTTCAGGGCCTTGTGGTCGTCAACTTATGCTCTTATGTTATTCTACCTACAGGCAAAGTGTTTGAAAGGAACAAGAGCTGACCAAGGGGTAGTCGGATAGGTTATATAAAAGTAAGAAGCAATGCCAGGACACAGCTCAGGGCCCGAAGGTTGCTAACTCACGCTCTCAAGTTAAGAGTCGGACCCCCTCTCTTAGTTACTTCTTACAGCAGACAGGGGATACCGTGGGTGTTATTCTATCGCCCTTACCCACAGGGAATGTGTTTGAAAGGAACAAGAGTTGGCCAAGAGGAGGTTGGACGAAAGTAAAGAGTCTAGAAGCAATGCTACGACTCAGGTCAGGGCCTGCTAGTGTTCTAGCAACAACGTGTAAGAAAGAGGGAATTGCATAATCATAGCTACACCAACATTGTTATCGCTTTCGTTATAACATTACTTGTAGCCCCGCCTTGTGGCTATGATTGTTAAGGCGCTGACACCGAGGTTAGACGGCTCGAGGCCCGCTGGTCGAAAACAAATTTTACTATGAGAATGTTAGCTGGCAGGGCAGGAGAGGTGGTAGTATACAATTTCTAATTGTATGCTGAAAGTCTGCATTAAATTCCAAACCTCTTCGCAGTACAGAGTAAGGGCATATGACGCTGTTGATGGTGACTCATCCATCGGATGTGGACGTTAACGGTCTAACACCGAGGTTAACCGGTTCGAGTCCCGTTTGGTCGTTCCCATCCTCTCTGCACTGCTTGAGAGCATATCACGCTGCTGATAGTGATTCATCTGTCGGATGGAGACGTTAAGATTTATGCAGAACCCTCGGTGCTGGAGTAGGCTATGTGCCGGCACCGGGTTTTACCCTCTCCGAGATGCGTGATGTATATTACGCTGTTGATCCGTCGGATGAGGACGTTAAGCTTTGAGCAGACCCCTTGGTGCTGGAGTAGGCTATGTATCGGCACCAGATTTTTACCCTCTCCGAGATGCGTGAGTCCCGGGGGATTCTGAGGCAAGAGACACTGTGGGTGTTATTCTACACCTCCTACTTACAGGGGATGTGTTTGTAATCTTTTACCTAGTTCTACAAAATCGTTGTTGTCGATCATGCGTATTCGCTGGGAGACGATGTTAAGAATAATTTTTTTTAGAGTGAGCTTCCAGCAAACACAAGCTGCTGCTGGACTCGGCCAGTGCACATTCGCTTATCTCTGGAATGTCGCACACACAGCAACTTTCGCCGGCAGAGGGAAAAGTCTATTTGCAAACTGTATCTTAAAATATACCCAACAGTAGCTCAATCAGTTGTAACAAGTTTAGTCTAGTAATACGTCAGCCTCGTAATTGCTATGACAAAGCCCTAGAGACTCATACTAAGCGCCTACCTCATGCTCAAGAGTCGCTCCCAAGTTAACAGGCAGGGAATACCGTAGGTGTTATTATAAATCCTCTTTTAAACGCCTCTTTTGATTCTACAGGACTAAGTGCCCAGCTCAAAGCCCGAGGTTCGCTCCCAAGTTAACAAGCAAGGGATACCGTAGGTGTTGTTATAAATACTCTTTTAGACGCTTAGTTTGATTCTAAAGGATTAAGCGCCCAGCTCAAGGCCCTAAGGGTCGCTCCCAAGTTAACAGGCAGGGAATACCGTAGGTGTTGTTAAGAGCCCCTCTCTTATAGCAACGCTCATATTCAGAAGAGACCTATGGGATCTAGGCAGGGGAATGCCGTCAGCCACCTCTAAGCGTCCAGCTCAAGGCCCAAGGGTCGCTCCCAAGTTAACAGGCAAGGGATACTGTAGGTGTTGTTATAAATCCTCTTTTAAACGCCTCGTTTGATTCTAAAGGACTAAGCGCCCAGCTCAAGGCCCGAAGGATCGCTCCCAATTTAACAGACAGGGAATACCGTAGGTGTTGTTAAGAGCCCCTGTCTTATAGCAATTCTAAAATTCAGAAGAGACCTAGGGGCTCTAGGCAGGGGGATATGGTCAGCCGCCTCTAAGCACCCAGATAAATGCCCCCAAGGGTCGCTTCCAAGTTAACAGACAGGGAATACCGTACGTGTTGTTAATAGCCCTTCTCTTATAGCAGGCAGAGAATATCGTAAATGTTATTGCAAGCAGAGCATACCGTAAATGATGTTTTACTGTCAACACGTTTGTTTCAACACATTTTTAAAAACCTCCTATTGAAACCGTAGTCGCCAACTTACACACTCCCCAGTTCGGAAGAGTCCTTACGTTAGGCAGGGGCGGACTCTAAGAGCCCCGTAGTCGCTGACACTTTTCAGTTCAGAAGATTCCTGGGGAAGAGTACTGCCCACACTGTTTATTCAGTTGCAACAGTCATTAAATTTTGAAGGTGTTTCTTTTACTATTGATTTAGCGAAAATTTCCGATTATTTTCCCACAGATTAAGGTTATAGATCACTGTCACTATACTGGGAAATATCGCGGACCTGCACATGATTCGTGCAATCTTTCATATCGTGCACCTAAATTTGTTCCATGTTTTTTCCATAACTTGTCAGTCTACGAGAGTCACTTCATTCCTTTTATGTATACAGTGTCGACGGCGACCGTATTGTAGGACCACATTACACCGCATCTTCTCCGAAACAACACCATCTTCATCTTTTATTTGTTCGCAATGAAAAGACAAGCCACTACCGCTATATATCTAATCTTTTCCGTCCGTTAAGTTCTCAACTTTCATTACACGATGGGAAAAGTATATATGTGAGTAGTATAATGGGACAGTTCGGGCGCCTCCTCCTCCTCCCGCGGCGCGGGAAATTTGAATTTTGGCGGGAGATTTGAATTTTGGCGGGAGATTTGAATTTGTAAACAAAGCCACGTGCTTTTTGACAGCTGTCATCGACAACAACGCATCGCTAACCTCACTGCTGCCATCTTGACGGGCCTAAACCTCAGTAGTGCCAACTTAACCTAACTAGCATGAGGTAAACAAAGCCACGTGTTTTTTGACAGCCACGTGCTTTTTGACAGACAACAACGCATCGCTAACCTCACTGCTGCCATCTTGACGGGCCTAAACCTCAGTAGTGCCAACTTAACCCAACTAGCGCGAGGTAAACAAAGCCACGTGCTTTTTGACAGCCACGTGCTTTTTTGACAGCTGTCACTTAACCTAACTAGCGTGAGGTAAACAAAGCCACGTGATTTTTGACAGCCACGTGCTTTTTGACAGACAACAACGCATCGCTAACCTCAGTACTGCCATCTTGACGGGCCTAAACCTTAGTGGTACCAACTTAACCTAACTAGCGCGTGGTAAACAAAGCCACGTGCTTTTTGACAGCCACGTGCAGCTGTCATCCGCCATCTTTAATCCAGAGAGCGCAGTGCTGCCCTCTTTAGCTACTTACCTTTGACAGCTGTCATCCGCCATCTTTAATCTAGAGAGAACAGTACTGCCCTCTATGTGGTGGCGGCAAATTCCACGTGCTCTTGTTTGGAAACAAAGCCACGTGCAGCTGTCATCCGCCATCTTTAATCACAGTGCTGCTCTCTTTAGCTACTTACCTTTGAAATGTGGTGGCGGATAATTTGAAAAATGCTTTTTGACAGCAGCCATCTTTGAGCACCGTGCTGTCCTCTTTAGCTACTTACCTTTGAAATGTGGTGGCGGTAAATTCCACGTGCTTTACAAACCTATATGCTTTTCTGACAGCTGTCATCCGCCATCTTTAATCCAGAGAGAACAGTGCTGCAATCTTTGTGGTGGCGGCAAATTCCACGTGCTTTACAAATCAACATGCTTTTTTGACAGCTGTCAACCGCCATCTTTAATCACCGTGCTGCCCTCTTTAGCTACTTACCTTTGAAATGTGGTGGCGGTAAATTCCACGTGCTTTACAAACCTATATGCTTTTCTGACAGCTGTCATCCGCCATCTTTAATCACCGTGCTGCCCCGGTGGCGGCAAATTCCACGTGCTTTACAAAGCCATGTGCTTTTTTTGACAGCTGTCATCCGCCATCTTAGAGCACCGTGCTGCGGGCAATTTCGTCAGTTATCATCCACCATCTTTAAACACCGTGCTGCCCTCTTTATGGCTACTACCTTAAGCATGTAGTAGCGGGTAATTTGAAAAGTTCTGTTAGCTATCATCCGCCATCTTTGAGCACCGTGCTGCCATCTTTAGCTAGATACCTTTGAAATGTGGCGGCGGATAATTTGAAAAAATGCTTTTTGACAGCGGTTATCTTTGAGCACCGTGCTACCCTCTATGTAGTGGCGGCAAATTCTACATGCTTTACAAACCCACGCGCTTTTTTTGACAGCCATCATCCGCCATCTTTAAGCAACAGAGTACAGTGCTGCCCTCTTTGTTGTGGCAGCAAATTCCACGTGCTCTTGTTTGGAAACAAAGCCACATGCTCTTTTGACAGCTGTCACCCGCCATCTTTAACCAACAGAGCACTATGCTGCGGGCAATTTCGTTAGCTGTCATCCGACATCTTTAATGAACAGAGCACCGTGCTGCCCTCATGCGGGGCAATTTCGTTAGCTGTCATCCGCTATCTTTTAATGAACAGAGCACCGTGCTGCTCTCTGTAGTAGCGGGTAATTTGAAGAGTTCTGTTAGCTGTCATCCGCCATCTTTGAGCACCGTGCTGCCCGGTGGCGGCAAATTCCACGTGCTACGCGCAGCTGTCATCCGCCATCTTACATCGCAAACCTCAGTGCTACACTCTATGTGGTGGCGGATAATTTTAAAAAGAAAAATTCTACAGCAGCCATCTCTCGACGCTAATTGCACAAGATGGTGGCTATACATGACTCCTTAAAGGTGCTTATGCAAGATGATCGCTATACATAGACGCCCTTGGGATGCTTGCGCAAGATGGCGGTTATACAAGGCTCCTTATGAGGGATGCTTGCGCGAGATGGTGGTTGCTCTTATGAGGCGGCTTAAGGATCCATGGCTAGAGACGCCCTAAGGATGCTTGCGCAAGATGGCGGATGCAAGATGGCGGCTATACATAGCTCCTTATGAGACAGCCAGTACTCGATACAACATGTGATCAGAACATTGATTGATGTGTTCAGAACACAAAATAAGTAGAATCGAACACTGTACTCGATACAACATGTGATTAAAACATTGTGTGGTGTGTTCAGAACACTACATAAGTAGAATCGAACGCTGTACAACATGTTAGGGGATACCTTTGTTTAGATTGAAACATAACAAGACTAGAATTGAACACTGCACATTGATTGATGTGTTCAGAACACAAAAGAAGTAGAAGCGAACACTGTACTCGATGTCGTTAACTTCAACATGTGATTAAAACATTGGCTGGTGTGTTCAGAACACTACATAAGTAGAATCGAACGCTGTACAACATGTTAGGGGATACCTTTGTTCTAAGAAGATCAGATTGAAACATAACAAGACTAGAATTGAACACTGCACTCGATGTCGTTACATGCGATCAGAACAATGATTGATGTGTTCAGATCACTAAACAAGTAGAACCGAACACTGTACAACATGTTAGGGGATACCTTTGTTCTAAGAAGATCAGCTTGAAACATAACAAGACTAGAATTGAACACTGCACTCGATACAACATGTAATCAGAACATTGATTGATGTGTTCAGATCACGAAACAAGTAGAACCGAACACTGTACTACATGTTAGGGGATACCTTTGTTTAGATTGAAACTAACAAGACTAGAATCGAACACTGCACTCGATGTCGTTACATGTGATCCGATACAACATGTTAGGGGATACCTTTATCCTAAGAACCGAACACTGTACAACATGTTAGGGGATACATTTGTTTAGATTGAAACTAACAAGACTAGAATCGAACACTGCACTCGATGTCGTTACATGTGATCCGATACAACATGTTAGGGGATACCTTTGTTTAGATTGAAACATAGCAAGCCTAGAATCGAACATTGTTTGATGTGTTCAGTACAACTTCAATGATTAACACACACTGTGCACATATTGCATAGCTAAAAGCACACTGTGCACATATCGCATACCTAACACTTCAAATGATTTGCTTAGTACGAAAATAAAAAATCTATACCGCGTAGCTAACTCGTTCATCACACTGCTAAGACGCTTAGTAACTGTGAATACACTCATACGAAAATCAAGAAAGCACACTGCGTAGCCAACTCGCTCGGCTCACTCGCTTAGTAATTGCAACACTGATACACACACGGATAAGAATGTTCCGAGATACTTACATGTTTTTAAGGGGGGTGAAAGATCATAAATTATATGTACACATGTTGTCTCCTCCAAGTTGTAAGATGAAATAGACGCAGTACTGCGAGTTTCCGCTCTAGCTGGCGAACGGAAGTAGCATGATATCTCAGCAAAAAATAATACGCGTGAGCTTGCAAGTCAGACACAATGATGGATACCGCGATTCAAATCCTGGCAACTTATGCCGTCGGGAAGGGTATCCGGCTAGATCATGTAATGACGATCGCGCAGGTCCCTCACCTAGCATTTGATATTTTTTACAACTTCCAGTTCGAACCCGCTATCTTCCGAAGTAGCGAGAATGATTGAAGAGTGTTTGAGGGTGATTCATTTGTTGGATGGAGGCGTTAAGCTGTGTGCAGGCTTCTTCGGTAGGAGTAGGCTATGTCGGGATATCGATTTAAAATCCTAGTCAGGAAGGGCAACCGGTTGTATAAAACTATGGTGCGAGCCGGGGTGTGCAAAAAAAAGCCAGCAATAAGTAAGGGCTGTTGATGGGGGCGTTAAACCTTGTGCAGACTCCTTCGAAAGTGATTTTTTGAGTACAAGACGTTGAGGGTGATTCATTTGTCGGATGGAGGCAATAAGCCTTGTGCAGGCTTCTCCGGTAGGAGTAGGCTATGTCGGGATATCTAGTTATCGATTTAAAATCCTAATCAAGAAGGGCAACCGGTCGTAAAACTATGGTGTATGATCTAAGAGGCGGGGTGTGCAAAAAAGCCAGCATTAAGTAAGGGCTGTTGATAGGAGGCGTTAAACCTTGTGCAGGCTCCTTCACCAGGAGAAGCCTACATGCCGGCACCGTGCAGGTTCTTTCGATTGGAGTAGGCACTGTGTGTGTTTTAACCTCTCCGTACAATCATGATAGTTTACGTTAGGAACTTACATAGGCTAAATGCTACACATTCCGTGGCAGAGCCGGGAATCGAACTCGGACCTCCGGGGGTAGCAGCTAATCACACTAACTACTACACTACAGAGGAGGACTATTTCAGAATATTTTACAACCTTAATTAGTACTGTGTTTTAAGAGCTTACATGAGCTGAATGCTACTCAGCTAAGAAGACGTTCGTGAGTTACAAGTCGCTTATCAGCACACCGTGTTTTCGTCCAAGGTTACTACTACAGCCGGAAGATACGTGTACAATTTCAGCCAACACATGCATTCCGCTGCTCGCTCTGCGCTGATACGACTTCAAGGACAGTAGAACAAACCCATAGCCTACAGTATGCATGCCTCTCACCCGGTAGTCTCGGGTTCGATTCTCTTGGGAATAAAAATGTGTTTAAATCGCAAGAATTTGTTGAGTTGTCCTTCCTGACACAAAACTAGCAGTATCTAACCTCTTACACTATAGTTTTCAACCGGTTGCCCTTCCTGACGCCAAAGAACTCGGATTAAGAATCTGTTTTGTTTTAAGACTAGTTGTCCTTCCTGATGCAAAATTGGCAGTATCTAAGCTCTTACATCATACGCTATTGTTTTCGACCAGTTGCCCTTCCTGACAACTCGGATTAAGAATCTGTCGAGAATCGGGGGTTTTACAGCTAGATTTTAAATCGCTGTATCACGAACTATTGTTTTACTGCCGGATGCCCTTCCTGACTAAGATTTTAAATCGCAAGAATTTGTTTTAAGACTCAAGTCTTGTTATGTTTCTTTCGTAATCTGCAAGTCTAAACAAGCATATCGCTGCACACTCTTGCCTTCGCGATGCGTGTTCGATAATTGTTTTCGACCGGTTGCCCTTCCTAACGTCAAAGAACTCGGATTAAGAATCTGTCGAGAATCGGGGGATATACAGCTAGATGCACTTCTTAGATTTTAAATCACGAACTATTGTTTTACTGCTGGATGCCCTTCTTGACTAAGATTTTAAATCGCAAGAATTTGTTTTAAGACTCAAGTCTTGTTATGTTTCTTTCGTAATCTGCAAGTCTAAACAAGCATATCGCTGCACACTCGTGCCTTTACGATGCGTGTTCGATAATTGTTTTCAACCGGTTGCCCTTCCTGACGTCAAAGAACTCGGATTCAGAATCTGTCGAGAATCGGGGGTTTTACTGCTAGATTTTAAATCGCAGTATCACGAACTATTGTTTTACTACCGGATGCCCTTCCTGACTAAGATTTTAAATTGCAAGAATTTGTTTTAAGACTCAAGTCTTGTTATGTTTCTTTCGTAATCTGCAAGTCTAAACAAGCATATCGCTGCACACTCTTGCCTTCGCGATGCGTGTTCGATAATTGTTTTCAACCAGTTGCCCTTCCTGACGTCAAAGAACTCGGATTAAGAATCTGGCGAGAATCGGGGGTTTTACAGCTAGATTTTAAATCGCAGTATCACGAACTATTGTTTTACTGCCGGATGCCCTTCCTGACTGAGATTTTAAATCGCAAGAATTTGTTGAGTTGCCCTTCCTGACGCAAAACTGGCAGTATCTACCCTCTTACATCATACACTATTGTTTTCATCCGGTTGCCCTTCCTGACGTCAAAGAACTCGGATTAAGAATCTGTCGAGAATCGGGGGTTTTACAGCTAGATGCTCTTCTTAGATTGTAAATCGCTGTATCACTACAGCCGGATGCCCTTCCTGACTAAGATTTTAAATCGCAAGAATTTGTTGAGTTGCCCTTCCTGACGCAAAACTGGCAGTATCTAGCCTCTTACATCATACACTATAGTTTTCGACCGGTTGCCCTTCCTGACGTCAAAGAACTCGGATTAAGAATCTGTTTTGTTTTAAGACTAGTTGTCCTTCCTGACACAAAACTGGTAGTATCTAACCTCTTACATCATACACTATTGTTTTCAACCGGTTGCCCTTCCTGACGTCAAAGAACTCGGATTAAGAATCTGTCGAGAATGGAGGGTTTTACAGCTAGATGCTCTTCTTAGATTGTAAATCGCTGTATCACTACAGCCGGATGCCCTTCCTGACTAGGATTTTTAATCGCAAGAATTTGTTGAGTTGCCCTTCCTGACGCAAAACTGGCAGTATCTAGCCTCTTACATCATACACTATTGTTTTCATCCGGTTGCCCTTCCTGACGTCAAAGAACTCGGATTAAGAATCTGTCGAGAATCGGGGGTTTTACAGCTAGATGCTCTTCTTAGATTTTAAATCGCTGTATCGTGAACTATTGTTTTACAGCCGGATGCCCTTCCTGACTAAGATTTTAAATCGCAAGAATTTGTTGAGTTGCCCTTCCTGACGCAAAACTAGCAGTATCTAGCCTCTTACATCATACACTATTGTTTTCGACCGGTTGCCCTTCCTGACGACAAAGAACTGGGATTAAGAATCTGTCGAGAATCGGGGATTTACAGCTAGATGCTCGCCGGATACCCTTCCCGACGGCATAAGTTGCCAGGATTTGAATCGCGGTATCCATCATTGTGTCTGACTTGCAAGCTCACGCGTATTATTTTTTGCTGGGATATCATGCTACTTCCGTTCGCCAGCTAGAGCGGAAACTCGCAGTACTGCGTCTATTTCATCTTACAACTTGGAGGAGACAACATGTGTACAAATAATTTATGATCTTTCACCCCCCTTAAAAAACATGTAAGTATCTCGGAACATTCTTATCCGTGTGTGTATCAGTGTTGCAATTACTAAGCGAGTGAGCCGAGCGAGTTGGCTACGCAGTGTGCTTTCTTGATTTTCGTATGAGTGTATTCACAGTTACTAAGCGTCTTAGCAGTGTGATGAACGAGTTAGCTACGCGGTATAGATTTTTTTTATTTTCGTACTAAGCAAATCATTTGAAGTGTTAGGTATGCGATATGTGCACAGTGTGCTTTTAGCTATGCAATATGTGCACAGTGTGTGTTAATCATTGAAGTTGTACTGAACACATCAAACAATGTTCGATTCTAGGCTTGCTATGTTTCAATCTAAACAAAGGTATCCCCTAACATGTTGTATCGGATCACATGTAACGACATCGAGTGCAGTGTTCGATTCTAGTCTTGTTAGTTTCAATCTAAACAAATGTATCCCCTAACATGTTGTACAGTGTTCGGTTCTTAGGATAAAGGTATCCCCTAACATGTTGTATCGGATCACATGTAACGACATCGAGTGCAGTGTTCGATTCTAGTCTTGTTAGTTTCAATCTAAACAAAGGTATCCCCTAACATGTAGTACAGTGTTCGGTTCTACTTGTTTCGTGATCTGAACACATCAATCAATGTTCTGATTACATGTTGTATCGAGTGCAGTGTTCAATTCTAGTCTTGTTATGTTTCAAGCTGATCTTCTTAGAACAAAGGTATCCCCTAACATGTTGTACAGTGTTCGGTTCTACTTGTTTAGTGATCTGAACACATCAATCATTGTTCTGATCGCATGTAACGACATCGAGTGCAGTGTTCAATTCTAGTCTTGTTATGTTTCAATCTGATCTTCTTAGAACAAAGGTATCCCCTAACATGTTGTACAGCGTTCGATTCTACTTATGTAGTGTTCTGAACACACCAGCCAATGTTTTAATCACATGTTGAAGTTAACGACATCGAGTACAGTGTTCGATTCTACTTCTTTTGTGTTCTGAACACATCAATCAATGTGCAGTGTTCAATTCTAGTCTTGTTATGTTTCAATCTAAACAAAGGTATCCCCTAACATGTTGTACAGCGTTCGATTCTACTTATGTAGTGTTCTGAACACACCACACAATGTTTTAATCACATGTTGTATCGAGTACAGTGTTCGATTCTACTTATTTTGTGTTCTGAACACATCAATCAATGTTCTGATCACATGTTGTATCGAGTACTGGCTGTCTCATAAGGAGCTATGTATAGCCGCCATCTTGCATCCGCCATCTTGCGCAAGCATCCTTAGGGCGTCTCTAGCCATGGATCCTTAAGCCGCCTCATAAGAGCAACCACCATCTCGCGCAAGCATCCCTCATAAGGAGCCTTGTATAACCGCCATCTTGCGCAAGCATCCCAAGGGCGTCTATGTATAGCGATCATCTTGCATAAGCACCTTTAAGGAGTCATGTATAGCCACCATCTTGTGCAATTAGCGTCGAGAGATGGCTGCTGTAGAATTTTTCTTTTTAAAATTATCCGCCACCACATAGAGTGTAGCACTGAGGTTTGCGATGTAAGATGGCGGATGACAGCTGCGCGTAGCACGTGGAATTTGCCGCCACCGGGCAGCACGGTGCTCAAAGATGGCGGATGACAGCTAACAGAACTCTTCAAATTACCCGCTACTACAGAGAGCAGCACGGTGCTCTGTTCATTAAAAGATAGCGGATGACAGCTAACGAAATTGCCCCGCATGAGGGCAGCACGGTGCTTTGTTCATTAAAGATGTCGGATGACAGCTAACGAAATTGCCCGCAGCATAGTGCTCTGTTGGTTAAAGATGGCGGGTGACAGCTGTCAAAAGAGCATGTGGCTTTGTTTCCAAACAAGAGCACGTGGAATTTGCTGCCACAACAAAGAGGGCAGCACTGTACTCTGTTGCTTAAAGATGGCGGATGATGGCTGTCAAAAAAAGCGCGTGGGTTTGTAAAGCATGTAGAATTTGCCGCCACTACATAGAGGGTAGCACGGTGCTCAAAGATAACCGCTGTCAAAAAGCATTTTTTCAAATTATCCGCCGTCACATTTCAAAGGTATCTAGCTAAAGATGGCAGCACGGTGCTCAAAGATGGCGGATGATAGCTAACAGAACTTTTCAAATTACCCGCTACTACATGCTTAAGGTAGTAGCCATAAAGAGGGCAGCACGGTGTTTAAAGATGGTGGATGATAACTGACGAAATTGCCCGCAGCACGGTGCTCTAAGATGGCGGATGACAGCTGTCAAAAAAAGCACATGGCTTTGTAAAGCACGTGGAATTTGCCGCCACCGGGGCAGCACGGTGATTAAAGATGGCGGATGACAGCTGTCAGAAAAGCATATAGGTTTGTAAAGCACGTGGAATTTACCGCCACCACATTTCAAAGGTAAGTAGCTAAAGAGGGCAGCACGGTGATTAAAGATGGCGGTTGACAGCTGTCAAAAAAGCATGTTGATTTGTAAAGCACGTGGAATTTGCCGCCACCACAAAGATTGCAGCACTGTTCTCTCTGGATTAAAGATGGCGGATGACAGCTGTCAGAAAAGCATATAGGTTTGTAAAGCACGTGGAATTTACCGCCACCACATTTCAAAGGTAAGTAGCTAAAGAGGACAGCACGGTGCTCAAAGATGGCTGCTGTCAAAAAGCATTTTTCAAATTATCCGCCACCACATTTCAAAGGTAAGTAGCTAAAGAGAGCAGCACTGTGATTAAAGATGGCGGATGACAGCTGCACGTGGCTTTGTTTCCAAACAAGAGCACGTGGAATTTGCCGCCACCACATAGAGGGCAGTACTGTTCTCTCTAGATTAAAGATGGCGGATGACAGCTGTCAAAGGTAAGTAGCTAAAGAGGGCAGCACTGCGCTCTCTGGATTAAAGATGGCGGATGACAGCTGCACGTGGCTGTCAAAAAGCACGTGGCTTTGTTTACCACGCGCTAGTTAGGTTAAGTTGGTACCACTAAGGTTTAGGCCCGTCAAGATGGCAGTACTGAGGTTAGCGATGCGTTGTTGTCTGTCAAAAAGCACGTGGCTGTCAAAAATCACGTGGCTTTGTTTACCTCGCGCTAGTTGTGTTAAGTTGGCACTACTGAGGTTTAGGCCCGTCAAGATGGCAGCAGTGAGGTTAGCGATGCGTTGTTGTCTGTCAAAAAGCACGTGGCTGTCAAAAAACACGTGGCTTTGTTTACCTCATGCTAGTTAGGTTAAGTTGGCACTACTGAGGTTTAGGCCCGTCAAGATGGCAGCAGTGAGGTTAGCGATGCGTTGTTGTCGATGACAGCTGTCAAAAAGCACGTGGCTTTGTTTACAAATTCAAATCTCCCGCCAAAATTCAAATCTCCCGCCAAAATTCAAATTTCCCGCGCCGCGGGAGGAGGAGGAGGCGCCCGAACTGTCCCATTATACTACTTATGTGACCGATGTTTGCAGTACGTTTCTACAGAAAGCATGTTAGCTACACACAGAATTGATTGTGCAACACATCCCTCCGTAAAACTTGTTCTGCCAACCACGGAAAATGCAGAAATGAAATTTGTGAATTATTATCCACAGGAACCTGTTCCCTTCACTGTTTATGCAGATTTTGAATATTTTACTGTACCTTTGGTCGTTGCCAACCAGACATGAGCGAACCCTACACGGATTACGTGCAAAAGCACACTCCGATTTCAATAGCTTACAAAGTCGTTTGTTCCTACGATGCATCACTATCATTTTTAGAATGTATCGAGGGGAGAACTCTACAGCATGGCTGTTAAAAGAATTAGAACAGTTAGCACAACGCGTACACAAACTTATTTCGCAATCAGTGCCCATTCAAATTACACTGGATGAAATGATTTTGCATGATGAAACTGATGAATGTTACATCTGTAAACAGCCGATTATTTTCCCACAGATTAAGGTTATAGATCACTGTCACTATACTGGGAAATATCGCGGACCTGCACATGATTCGTGCAATCTTTCATATCGTGCACCTAAATTTGTTCCATGTTTTTTCCATAACTTGTCAGTCTACGAGAGTCACTTCATTGTTCGTGAATTTGCACAATTAAATTGTACAAAGTTCACTGTGATTGCGCAAAACCATGAACGCTTTATTTCATTCGGTTATCGTGTAGGCGATATTAGCATTCGCTTTCTAGATTCGTATAAATTTATATATGAACCTTTTTTTTTTTGCTAGGGACTTTACGTCGCACCGACACAGATAGGTCTTATGGCGACGATGGGATAGGAAAAGCCTAGGAGTTGGAAGGAAGCGGCCGTGGCCTTAATTAAGGTACAGCCCCAGCATTTGCCTGGTGTGAAAATGGGAAACCACGGAAAACCATTTTCAGGGCTGCCGATAGTGGGATTCGAACCTACTATCTCCCGGATGCAAGCTCACAGCCGCGCGCCTCTACACGCACGGCCAACTCGCCCGGTGTATGAACTTTTCACTTGACACAGTTGTAAATGGGCTTTCCAGCGACGACATGAAATACATTCGAGAGTATTTTCCAGATTCTAAGCAATTTAAACTTTATATATTCAGAGCTTTCAAACATTAGAAGAAACAAAATTACTTCCTCATTCAGCATTTACAAGTGTGTTCAGTGAATGTAGTGCACCGTCACTCAGCCCATCGTCATACGATAAGCGTACGGTATCCATTTCAGATGAAGACTATTTACATGCCTGCCAGGTGTGGTCAACATTTCATCTACAGACCTTAGGAGAATATGCTGACTTGTATTTGAAGGTAGATACAATTTTACTCTGAGATGTGTTTGAAAAGTTTCGTAAAACGTGTTTAACTATTTACGGATTAGACCCTTGCTGTTACTACACAACACCCGGTCTGTCATGGGATGCGATGCTCAAGTGTACCGGTGTTCAACTTTATCTTCTAACGGATGTCAACATGCTTTTGTTTTTGAACGCGGCATTCGCGGCGGACTAGTTTCGCTTGTCAGCAGGCATGCGATTGTGAATAATCCCTACTTCGACAACTATAATTCAGAAAAAAAAAAGATCCTTATCTGATGTATTTCGATGTCAATAATCTGTATGGGTGGGTCATGTCACAGCCATTGCCGTGGAAAGATTTTGTATGGCTAACAGAAACTGAAATTCAACATTTTGATGTTTCTGAGGCTGCTTAAGATCCTCATCGCGGATACGTGCTGGATGCTTCTCTTGCATACCCTTCCCATCTACACGATTCACATTCCGACCTTCCTCTTGGCGTTGAAAAAATGATTCCACCTAATGATACATCAAACATACTAAACTGCTAGCCACTCTTTTTCCGAAAAAGCGCTATGTTATCCACATACAATGTCTTGTTCAATGTCTCGAATACGGCTTACAGTTAGAGTGTATTTATCATATCGTTGCGTTTAAGCAGGAAGCCTGTCTTAAACCGTACAAGGATTTAAATACTGAACATCGTCAACGTGCTACAACAACATTTGAGAGTATTTCAAACTGATGAACAACTCGATCTATGGAAAAAGCATGTAAAATGTACGCAAATATCGCGACGTTCATTTAATGAATCAATTGGATGGGCGGTATGAAGCACGCAAGTACATCTCAAAACCAAATTTCAAGGCCTATCATGTTAATGATCGTGACCTTATTTCTGTTGAAATGAAATAAACGGGGATCTTCTATGTGACGCCAATTTATTTGGGAATGGCTATACTTGATTTTTCAAAATTAAAAATGTATTATTTTCATTATGGATTTGCAAAAGTAAGAGTTTTCTGAACTTACACTTTTGTATATGGATACAGATAGTTTCATTTATCATATTCGGAAGACGGACGTCTACGATGTGATGCGGAACCATTCGCAATAGTTTGACACTTCTTCCTCTTCACCTAGTTATCCATTCAACATTCGGCCCCAAAACAAGAAAGTCATAGGGCTTATGAAAGATGAATGCGGCATGAATATCATGACTGAATTTGTTTAGTACCAAAAATTTGTCTATGACACTCAAAATTCCGTCCATTAAAAAAGCAAAAGGCGTACGTTCAAGCGTCGTTAGCCGTTTACACCTTCAACACTATCCCGATGTACTCACCTCTAGAAATGCCGCTTTCTGTACGCAAAAATTATTCAATCACGCAAACATTATGTGTATAGGATCGAACAAAATAAATGTTCATTGCTTCCTTTAGATGACATGTATGGGATAGTTATTCCCTTAGCAGTGTTCCATGGGCGTACAGCAACAACTTGTAAGGGGGAATTTCATAATAATTTAATAATAATAATAATAATAATAATAATAATAATAATAATAAGAAGAAGAATATTCAAGATGAAACTTGTACATACAAGAAATGCATTATCAGTTAAGAAGGGGAGAAGTACACGAACATGTACGTATATGAAGCAGAAATCACTACAGCAAATGATTCAAGATAAAACTTTTACATACAAGATCTAATAAATAATGTAGAATTGGCATATTCTTTTATTCTAGATTAGGTAATCCTTTGATGTGTATTACCTTCTCCTCCTCCTCCTCCTGCTCCCTCTTCTTCTTTGCGAGATAAAGTTTTGTTCGTTTGCTTAAATACATCACTCGAAGATGAAGAGGGTGTTAGTGTAAATATGTCAAGAAGGAAGGTATTTAAAACAGCAGATTCGTAAGTATGTCATCGTCTCAGTGTGTTCAGCTTGCTTTAAAAACTAAGAGAAGAACAGGTCAGTAAGTATGTTGAGATGGGATTTTTTTTCAATCCATCTACAAAGGTATCTCTCTGAACAGTGTTCTGTTGTTCGATCTTAGTCTTGTTTTTAATCCATATACAAAAGTATCTCTTGCAATGCAGTAAACATGTTTTGAACAGTGTTCTGAACACTTGTTGTAGGTAACGACATGAACTATAGTATGCGATTCTAGTATCACTTATTTAGTGTTATGAACACTTGTTGTAGGTAACGACATCAACTATAGTGTGTGATCCAAGTCATAGGTTTTAATCACATTTTTAGTATTATGAACACTCGTTGTGGGTAGCGACATTGACTATAGTATGCGATTCTAGTCTTGATATGTTTTAGTGTTCTGAACACAGCAATAAACCTTCTTAACAGCAGCTTTGTAAGTATGAGATCAAGTCTAAACATGCAACACTATGATGATGTCATCGCTGCAGGTTAGAAACAGAATACTAGCACGTGCACACTCTTTCCTTCACGTCGTTACAGTAATGCATGTTTAAACATGTTCGATAGAGATATAAAGCTATGCCTTGATATACGACGACGAGGAGGAGGAGGAGGAGGAGGAGGAGGAGGAGGAAGTCATATCAGCTTATGTTTACCCCATATTGTGTAGTAGCCTCTAAGCTAGCATGCTTCATAACAGCCTATGTATAGCAGCCATCATGTGAGTAGCCTCTAAACTAGCAGCTGCCATCCTGTGTAATTAGCGTCGGGAAGGGCATCTTGTCGTAAAACCAAGGATAGCCCCTTTCAAGATAGTAGATCTGAGATGAGGATTTTGCCCCTGCCAGCACTGAAGTTTGCGATCGTCTGTAGTTTAAAGATGGCCGCTGACAAAAAAGCATGTGGCTTTGTTTACAAACAAGAGAACGTGGAATTTCAAATTGCCCGCAACCACGTGCCTAAGGTGGCACCCATGAGGATTTAGCCCCGTCATGATGGCAGCATGATACTCTCTTGTTTAAAGATGGCAGCCGTCAAAAAAGCACGTGGCTTTGTTTACAAACAAGAGCACTTGGAATGTCGAATTGCCTGCCACAACGTGCCTAAGGTGGCACCCATGAGGATTTAGCCCCGTCATGATGGCAGTACGATGCTCTCTTGTTTAGAGATGGTTGCTGTCAAAAAAGCATGTGGCTTTGTTTACAAACAAGAGCACGTGGAATTTCAAATTGCCTGCCACCACGCGCCAAAAATGGTAGCCATGAGGTTTAGTGCCGTAAAGATGGAAGCACTGGAGTTAGCGATGCATTTCTGTTTAATTATGGCTGATAACAGCTGTCAAAAAGCACGTGTATGTCAAAAAAGCACGTGGAATTTCTAATTTTACGCGCCCACGTGCCTAAGAATGCACCCATGAGGTTTAGTGCCGTAAAGATGGCAGCACTGAGGTTAGCGATGCTCTGTTGTTTATTGATGGCCGCTGACAGCTCTCAAAAAGCACGTGGCTGTCAAAAGAGCACGTGTCATTGTTTACAAACAAGAGCACGTGGTCGTGACGTCACGGTCACGTGGCCGGGGTCAATGACCTCGTGTGCTGACGCAGCAAAAAGTGCTGAGTCAGCGAATTTAGAACTGTCTTTGCTCCACTACTTCTGACTGTCATCTTCTCGTCGCTATGTCACATAATTAACCGTAGGGGTAACGCAGTGCTGGAGATGTCCTATTATTGTTCCACGTACTGTATTTCAATTTTGCTTGTGTGGCTTTGAATCCTTCAGATAAGTTATGAGTGGCGAGGGGAAGTTTCGTGCATACCGAACGCTTTTTTGAGTGTAACATCAGCTATATTTTTGTACGAACGTGACGGATGAAACAGAATGGCGGATAAGCGAATTCCGATTAAGTGGAACTCTACTGTATTGACAAAATAAAGTACCTAGTCAGTATGGGGTTGATTATTTATTTTTGATATTTTATTATTTAAATGTAAGCAGATTTTCAGCTCCAGGACCATGAATTCAAAATTATTTGTCCCCACTGGGACAGCGGATTTGCTCGACTGACGCTCCAGCAGCGCGAAATTCGCCTCTATATGCTCGACTGCATTAACATTAATAAAACTGTTTGTACCATTCGTTGTTGTGCTGAGATTATCGTAAATAAGTTTTAATCCTTGCAAGGGACGAATGTGACATTGTCGCTGGGAAATTTGAAACAGGAGTGAATAAATAAAACCTCAAGGCAATAACATCATGGGTTCCATGTTACTGTAACGTTAAAAATAAATATGATAAAATGCTTGAAGGAAGAGAAAGAATATATATAACTTGGGACCAAGAAAATCGCAAAAGGACCAACATACATTCTGGCTGAGATTGAACCAGAAGCTCTATAGAATTACTGATGAAATTACAATGAAGATGAGGAAAATGGGTGATATTTTATGGGCAGATCAAAAGGACAAAAGGATGAATGAAGAGAGTTTGGGCAAATAACAATCTTTCTGCAAGAATAATGGAAACACAGCCCGTGTGGCTTAGCCTATACAGGTTCAAAAGGATCTCGCAGAAGTAGATATCGAGGAGGAAGAGATAGAGGAAAGGACAATATTTATAAAAATGTACAGGAATGAGGGATATACTGGAAAAGCAAATGGCCAATCCATGAAACATACCGGCGGAAGAGCCAGAAAGGAGTGAAATACTATAGGAACCATGTTGAGCGTGCAAAGAACAGGATATTAGACTGCGTGGCAGAAGGGCAGGCAGACTGTGTAAAAATGGACATTAGACGGCCGTACGGGTGAAAGAACAAACCAATAATAATAATAATAATAATAATAATAATAATAATAATAATAATAATAATAATAATAATAATAATAATAATAATAATAATAATAATAATAATAATAATAATAATAATAATAATAATAATAATAATAATAATAATAATATTAATAATAATAATAATAATAATAATATATTTAAATTCCGAATTGTCGAACCGATTAGTCAACAGTGGTATTATGTTCTCCCTCCGGATCTACCCCGGGGCGGAACTAGCGAATTCATTTTCCTCCAGTACCTCGTAAAGTGCTCTGCCTTTAGTCACTTGGCAACATTTCTTTGACGAATTTGAAAAAAAGACCCTGATGTTCACTCATCGTACACTAACGATGAGTACCGGGTTAATTCCATGGCAACATCGAGCTATCAATACGATAAAGTGCCAGCCAAGGGCCTTATCACCTTCGCTATACGCACTACTTGCAACCACCACCTTCAATTCCCCCCCCCCCACAACGTCATATACTAGCCGCATCTCTTGGCCAGAGAGAGGGCGTAAACCTCTAGGTGGCCCACCACACTCTACAGGGGAGGAATGAACACAATTGATCTTACGATCACAGGAATAGAACCAGCTTTTGGGTGGTTAGGCCGTGTGCGTTTGCAGAGTTTCGCCCAGTCGTGCCATTCGGGCTCATCAGTTGGAATGGCACGCCCCTCCAAGACTCTGCTGAGCAGTGGGTGACCAACCGCGTGGTCCCGCTATGTTAGCAAATAGGGATTGCTAACCTGCTAAACGAGAAGTGAATTCTCCGTTTTCAAAAATCTGTTCTCTCCATGGAGATACTGAACCATACTGTTCATGAGCCAATAGCATCGATTTTAGTATTAAGATTGGGATTACATGAGACCACCCACGAAGTCATTGTCTTATAGCATATTTCATAAATGAGTCCAGAAGACGCGTTCTTGTGTGAAGTGAGCTAGAGCGTCATTATGAGAAATCTCCAGAACCTCATTAAAGGGAGTTATGTCCCAAGCCAAGCCTCTTGATGAAGATTGGGGACGCTTCCCAGATCCCGGCAAAACTTATATTAGGAGGGAAGAGTGAATTAAATTAATATCTTTGGTTACGGAAGAGTTGCATTGGATTTGAAACAAGAATTGCAACCTGCATAATTTCTGCTTAATTTTGATATGCATTAGGGCTGCAATCATAAATGCATTCATTAAATGGAGTACTTGGCGGGAGTTGCGCGGGAGAACGGCGAGTCGCGGGCGCGTGGATACTACACGCGATCAAGCGGCGTGATGACGCTAAACTGGATTATAAAAATAAGGCCGCCTGGCATATCAGGCTCATTCTTGGACCAGAAGGCTGCTTGAACAAGTCGTCATACTGCGTGTTGGTACTGAGAACAACGCTTTGTCTTCGAGCTGCACATATTACTAGTACTACTGTACCTGCGAGGAATTACCCCAGCATCAAGTCAGAACGAGTTTTTGACATCATCATTGCGAGGAAGCCACAACCAGGAGCTGAAGCCAACACGACAACGGGCATCGATCCAGGAACGTTGGGTGCACCTGATCAGCGCGACGTCACACAACCAACATATCCAAGGGTATCAATATCAAACGGGTCAGTGTAAAATTAATGTAGAGCAAATAGAACAAAAAATCTCCTCCTGCTTTCAAACATCACGGTCGTCTCTCCCCTTAACAAACTCGACAAGCTGCAGACAGGAAAATGACCAAGTTTCAAGACTGTGACGTCAGGCACAACGACCCTCACCCTGCCACCACTTCTCCAGCGACAGTCCACATAATTGATGAGCTCAGCTGGCTGCCAGCAAAAACATCTCGCCTCTCAAAATACCTCACGTAACCTGGCTGCTATAAGTACTCTTTTAAATACACCTGGGCGATCCGCCCTCATCTCAGTGTCACCCGCCATATCACAAATCTTACTTCCGCCTCTCATGGGCTCAACCTTGGTGCTACAAAAACACAAATCACTAAGCGACAGTCATATGGCCCTAATAAGGGATCTCCAATACATCAAATACACTCTCTAACTGTGCGGGGCTTTCTCATCTCAAATACACACAGTCAGCTATCTGCATAATGCTCATATCTCTCAGATACTCGGACTCGCTCGCCCTGTCAGTGAAGCTGGGTGAATTACGGGTTCCATACTGGTCTCAACTATACGTATTTACGTCTGCAGATGTCCCCTTCGACGTCGCGCTGATCAGGTGCACCCAACGTTCCTGGATCGATGCCCGTTGTCGTGTTGGCTTCAGCTCCTGGTTGTGGCTTCCTCGCAATGATGATGTCAAAAACTCGTTCTGACTTGATGCTGGGGTAATTCCTCGCAGGTACAGTAGTACTAGTAGTATGTGCAGCTCGAAGACAAAGCGTTGTTCTCAGTACCAACATGCAGTATGACGACTTGTTCAAGCAGCCTTCTGGTCCAAGAATGAGCCTGATATGCCAGGCGGCTTTATTTTTATAATCCAGTTTAGCGTCATCACGCCGCTTGATCGCGTGTAGTATCCGCGCGCCCGCGACTCGCCGTTCTCCTGCGCAACTCCCGCCAAGTACTCCATTTAATGAATGCATTTATGATTGCAGCCCTAATGCATATCAAAATTAAGCAGAAATTATGCAGGTTGAATTCTTGTCTCAAATTAAATGCAACTCTTCCGTAACCAAAGATATTAATTTAATTCACTCTTCCCTCCTAATATAAGTTTTGCCGGGATCTGGGAAGCGTCCCCAATCTTCATCAAGAGGCTTGGCTTGGGACATAACTCCCTTTAATGAGGTTCTGGAGATTTCTCATAATGACGCTCTAGCTCACTTCACACAAGAACGCGTCTTCTGGACTCATTTATGAAATATGCTATAAGACAATGACTTCGTGGGTTGTCTCATGTAATCCCAATCTTAATACTAAAATCGATGCTATTGGCTCATGAACAGTATGGTTCAATACAATACCAGCAATTAGCAATCTCTATTTGCTAAAATGGCGGGACCACGCGGTTGGTCTACCACTGCTAAGCAGAGCCTTGGAGGGGCGTGCCAATCCAACTGATGAGCCCGAATGGCACGTCTGGGCGAAACTGTGCAAATGCACATGGCCTACTCACCCAAAAGCTGGTTCTATTCCTGTGATCGTAAGATCCGCGGCCGTGAAAGCCATTTTTAGTACAATTAATATTGTTGTTGTTGTTGTTGTTGATGTTGATGATGATCATAATGGTGAGCTAACCACCCCGTGCCACTTAGTGCTGAGGTTACGGCTAATGTAAGTCTTTTCGTTCCATTCCTTCAAGGGCCATCGCGGCCGGTATGGTGATGGTTTTGCTGCTGTCAAACACACCTTGAGTTTGAGTTCGTGAGTTATCTGTTGGCCTGTACTATCGTAGAGACATGTTCCCTGGTAAACATTAAGTGGTTTTCCGATTAGTTGGAGTTCTCTTTCAGAAGATGTTAGGTAAGGCTAGGAAGGGAGAACTGGATGGACTTCAGGGGGACTCTTACCGATAGTGTACTAGTTCCAATAAATTGTGCGTATTTTGTCTCTTCATTTGAAAATGTAGTCTGCGATAAGCACTATGTATTCCCAACATTCCTGTTCTCATAAATTGTTCAGTTTTATTTGATATATTGTTTGGCTTCGGCGTTTGTGGAATGAGGTATCTGATCGGATCCACATAGGTCACAACAGGAATTAAGTAATATTCGTACTCTAAGTTCTTTTTAAATTGCTAAGGTTTAATCGGATAAGTAGTTTGAAATTAGCCCTTATGTTACGGGGTATCTCATTAGCACCACGTTGGTTGAAATTATTAAATTGGTTATTTTTTATGTTTCCATATTTTGAATATAATCTTTTGGGAACAGTTCCTGTTTAAAAGGGATATCAGCGAGTGTGTTAGAGCTATTTCACCTTTAATATTCAAGTTTGAATTGTTTATTAAGGGATGCATTTTTGCATCCGTTTCTTGCAATGGGCCAAGGTAAATTTTAGCTACGACTGAAGTATAAATCTCAGTTATAGCTGTAACACTATGGAAGCTGTTGAGTAGTAACATTCCAGCCAGACTAGTGCATCTGATTATTTTTTATTTTACTTCTTAGAGTTTGCTTTACATCGCACCAACACGGGTAGGTTTTATGGCAAAGATGGGACAGGAAAGGCCGAAGTGTGGTAAGGAGGCGACCGTGGCTTTAATTAAGGTATAGCCCCAGCATTTGTCTGGTGTGAAAATGGGAAACCACTGAAAGCCATCTTCAGGGCTACCGACAGTGGGGTTCGAACCCACTATCTTCCGGATGCAAGCTCACAGCCGCGCGCCCCTAACCGCACGGCCAACTCGCCCGGTCAGCTGATTATTATGGAAGGTGTTACTCACATGGTTAGTGGTACTGCTAAGGTACTTAATGGCCGACTAGGGAAAGCAATGACAAAAAACCTTACTCCTCATCAGGTTTTGAGATTTCCCTATGAAGTCCGAATTTTAATTAATGCTATTGGAGTAGCCAAACAGCCCTCGGATTGATCGCTTAACAGACGTTCCTCAATTATTGTTCTTTCGTTGACCCATACGGAATCTGCCACCTGGGTGAAAGCCCTAAATGCAGATCAGCAGTGATTGATTGAAATCTGATTAATACTATAGTAATCAAACTGACTCTAATTAAAACTGGCAGTTTCTATCCTCTTATGTCCAGCACAGTTCTCCTGTGGCAACTTACTGCATGGTTATAATACGAACACCAAACCAAACCCAAACCGCCATGACGCAACAGCCTCGAAGGGGCATGGCCTACCAAGTGACCGCTGCTCAGCCCGAAAGCCTGCAGGTTATGAGGTGTCGTGTGGTCAGCACAACGAATCCTCTCGGCCATTATTCTTCGCTTTCTAAACCGGGACCGCTATCTCACTGTCAGATAGCTCCTCAATTGTAATCACGTTGACTGAGTGGACCTCGAACCAGCCCTCAGATCCAGGTAAAAGTCCCTGACCTGGCCGGGATTCGAACGCGGGGCCTCCGGGTAAGAGGCATGCATGCTACCCCTACACCACTGGCCGGCTATAATACTACAACTAATAATAATAATATAATTACTCCTCGTTGCATTCCAGGTATGTTTGAGGACGCTTCACATCAACCTTGGCTCATTATGAGTACTGGTAAATGTTTTAAGTCCAGATGCCCTTACAGATGAGATTCGAATCTCGGCCCTCCAGCCACAATTTGCGTGACTAAACGACTGCAGTATTAGACTTTTGAGGTCTAGGTAATCATTAGTTTTTTTGTCTTACAAGGCTCTCTAGCTTCTTTTGACAAAACCTTCCTTTATCGAAAGTTTCCCTTTTTGGCCCTGAGGATGGTTCTCCGTGGTTTCACACCTCCACATCAGGAAATGCTAGAGCTGTACCTTAATGAAGGTCACGACCGGTACCATCCCATTCCTAGCATTTTCTCATCCTTGCACCGCCAAAAACCTTCAACGTGTTAGTGCGACGTTAAGCCACTAGCAAAAAAAGGCCGAGATAGTACCAAAGGAAAACAGAAAAAACAGAAGTGATGAATAACGAGCAAAATTTAAAATTCCGACCAGGATTTCCCGTACTCAGAATCTATTTTATGTTCGCTTTCATGACAATATTGCTTATTTAGTCATTTTCACTGTATTTAAAATGCGTTTATTTGATGTGTTTGTAATCTTTATCCATGTACTGAACCGTTCTGTTCAGGAACCATTAGAGATGAGATCACACAAGAATGATATCAGGTTGAGTATTATTGTACAATATCACGTAATATTGCGCGCCTTGAAGGCATCATAGCGTCAGTATTAGGGTGTAGTTCCCAGCCAGACAAAATGGGGAGATGAAGCCACGCTAACTACTTCACTTAACGGCCTCTGATGTCAGCATCTCTGCAAGAAATAGCGGGAGATGTCAGGATGGAGGGAAATAAAACCTGACAGATATCCCTGCTCACAGAAGGAATGTAGAGATTTTAAGACGATAGAATTAATGAGCGCAATTTTCTGAATAATTTGATATGCCGCATGAAGCTATTCATTATCTCTGTGAATTAATGGGTATTCGTCTCAAGCACCGTGAGAAAAGTTCAGACCGGGAAAAGAACTCAAGTAGCCCGCGAAGGGAGTATCACGCGTGCCGTGAGTTAGTCACTTTAATAACTGCGCTGTTGGGACGCGGAGATCATTCTTCTCTGAATGCTACGCAGTCTGTGAGGTGTATTTCATGTGTCAAGCTCGCCAATAGAACAAAGCCTTCATCTTAGTAATTTGAAGCTAGAGAGATTTCTTTGTCCGTGTGGCAACTATCTAATGTCACAAGAATTCACCCGCGAGTGCTAATCGATCACGGCGCATACTTGCGGAACGTGCCAGTCAACGTGGACATCCTTCGCATCAGGAGACAACAATCCAGTACCGAGGGTGGTGGTCATCACGTTCAGTCATGATGTCATCAGCGGCTAAGAGACGACAATCCAGTATCGAGTGGTGTTGGTCAGCACCTTCAATCCATTCATCCGTGCAAGGTTCCAGTGAAGAATGAAGATTATGGGGATGTCGCTGAGAACGAGCCCAGGACTGCTGCGTTCTGCCACCATTAGTAACATGGGTTACCAAGTTGATGTCCGCTATGTGGAGCTGATAAGTGTAGCCACAGATGAAGGTCAGACATATTCTAACTTATAAGCATGAATAAGGAGTAGGGTAGCTTTGCAAATCGATAATGTAACTTAACGCCCATCAGGCTAATTTGTACATTGTATTTGATGCCCATCAGGCACTTGTACATAAGTTATGCTCAGGACAAGTCATACATGATTAGTGTATCTTAGATTTTCGTGTTATACACTGACAGAGCAAATGCAACACCAAGAAGGAGTGGTCAGAACTTTATGCCAATTGCAGGGTAGACTGACGTCACTGAGGTATGCTCATGATGTGAAATGCGCCGCTGTGCTGCGCACGTAGCGAACGATAAATGGGACACGGCGTTGGCGAATGGCCCACTTCGTACCGTGATTTCTCAGCCGACAGTCATTGTAGAACGTGTTGTCGTGTGCCACAGGACACGTGTATAGCTAAGAATGCCAGGCCGCCGTCAACGGAGGCATTTCCAGCAGACAGACGACTTTACGAGGGGTATGGCGATCGGGCTGAGAAGGGCAGGTTGGTCGCTTCGTCAAATCGCAGCCGATACCCATAGGGATGTGTCCACGGTGCAGCGCCTGTGGCGAAGATGGTTGGCGCAGGGACATGTGGCACGTGCGAGGGGTCCAGGCGCAGCCCGAGTGACGTCAGCACGCGAGGATCGGCGCATCCGCCGCCAAGCGGTGGCAGCCCTGCACGCCACGTCAACCGCCATTCTTCAGCATGTGCAAGACACCCTGGCAGTTCCAATATCGACCAGAACAATTTCCCGTCGATTGGTTGAAGGAGGCCTGCACTCCCGGCGTCCGCTCAGAAGACTACCATTGACTCCACAGCATAGACGTGCACGCCTGGCATGGTGCCGGGCTAGAGCGACTTGGATGAGGGAATGGCGGAACGTCGTGTTCTCCGATGAGTCACGCTTCTGTTCTGTCAGCGATAGTCACCGCAGACGAGTGTGGCGTCGGCGTGGAGAAAAGTCAAATCCGGCAGTAACTGTGGAGCGCCCTACCGCTAGGCAACGCGGCATCATGGTTTGGGGCGCTATTGCGTATGATTCCACGTCACCTCTAGTGCGTATTCAAGGCACGTTAAATGCCCACCGCTACGTGCAGCATGTGCTGCGGCCGGTGGCACTCCCGTACCTTCAGGGGCTGCCCAATGCTCTGTTTCAGCAGGATAATGCACGCCCATACACTGCTCGCATCTCCCAACAGGCTCTACGAGGTGTACAGATGCTTCCGTGGCCAGCGTACTCTCCGGATCTCTCACCAATCGAACACGTGTGGGATCTCATTGGACGCCGTTTGCAAACTCTGCCCCAGCCTCGTACGGACGACCAACTGTGGCAAATGGTTGACAGAGAATGGAGAACCATCCCTCAGGACACCATCCGCACTCTTATTGACTCTGTACCTCGACGTGTTTCTGCGTGCATCGCCGCTCGCGGTGGTCCTACATCCTACTGAGTCGATGCCGTGCGCATTGTGTAACCTGCATATCGGTTTGAAATAAACATCAATTATTCATCCGTGCCGTCTCTGTTTTTCCCCAACTTTCATCCCTTTCGAACCACTCCTCCTTGGTGTTGCATTTGCTCTGTCAGTCAGTGTATTCTTTGATTACGGCTTCGTTTGTGCCCTATTTTTGCTTTACATAAGGTTATCATTCATTGGAAGAAAGGGTTGTTATTAGAGCATTTGTTGAAAGACTTGCGCAGTCCAAGAATTTTTATAAGTAGACCTTGTGTCCTAGGGCCTAGTTAGAAATGTATGAGGCATGTTTAGACACAAATGTCTTTTTTTTAGATATAAAGCTATAAGATCCTCGCCATATTTCCTTTAATGCATCTCTGGACCAGGCACGGGAGTCGAACCGCCATGCATTCAGGTAGAACGTGAATCGCAGGTGAAAAGTATTTGTATAATAAGCCCAGTGATGACAGGATGGAATAGAGCCAAGTTTGAGCGAGTAACGCAAGAATAAGCGTCAATATGATATATAATTGCTGGTTTTCAGCTATGTTAATGAGAATATGTGCATGCAGGAAAGTGCACTGGCAATAAGGGTTACGAATGCCCTAAGTCGAGCTCTATTGATGAATTAATTTGTGTGCCGGGATTCACAAAATGTGTAATAAAAATAAATGTGATAGTTTCACGTCAGTTTATGTTAATGAGAGGGCATAGTAATTAAGTCCCTTTACTAGGGATTGTACTTTTATGAATGAAGTCTCGCGATTCACCTGTTTACAACTCACCAGCTGGTTTTAAATCACTTGGGGAATTGATGGTGGCGCTGGGCGACCGCTGTCTGCTGCTCGGTCTTGCAAAAAGGAAAGGTAGTCTGACGTCATTTTGGTTGGGGGAGATTCATCCCTTTGCGGAGTTGAAGAGAAGGGAGTAATTGTCCACGACACGAAGTTTTAACCTTATTTCCACAGGCTTTTAGAAGGGAAATATATACGTATTTTTTGTTGTACTTTTATTACAGGTATCTGGAGATCCCATATTATTCTGCGCATTGTCAATTAATTGTTTTTATGTTGCGTTGTAATTTGAGGTATTGTATATTTTCCCGAGGAGTCATATGTTCATGTCTCGGATATCATACGTCGCGTGTTGCATGTCTAGCGTTAAGGTTGTATGTTTATAATTTTAAAGTCCTGCAGTGTAATATAATTAGATATAAAGATTAAATATTTGTACCATTAGTGTGTGCGAAGGAATCGCCCTCTGATTCATCTTTCTTTAGGTTTGAGTTTAGAGATATAATCATGGTTAGAATTTTCTGCACCTAAACGAGAAAGGAGGAAACGTAGACTGCAAACGAATCGACGGAAGACGATGTAGGATTTTCCCGTCTGTAACTCTGGCAACGATTGAGGATGCCACTTCTTGGCTTGTAATTGATTTGATATTTAAATGTATTAATGTAAATTATCGCCAGTTTAAACATGTGAAACTACATCTCTCAGTTTGCAAATACATTTGTCTTTTGAGTTTTATATTGTCGCAACTCACATCTTTTTTTGAAATAGTTAGTTAGCTTATACCTGAACGATTCTTTCCTCTTCTGATTATTTCTTCGATGTCCTCTTTCACCCACTATTATACATTGGCTGAGCTAACTGGTGCTACAGAAGAGGATTTACGAAGTTCAGGTAAGCTATGTGCCAGGGTTTACGCAACGTTCGGTGAGTAAGTTTTTCCACTATAGCGCAACTGATAGGTTCTCATGGTCAACTTGATAGCGATCAGATCGTTGTAGGGAACAGTACGTATAATGGTCCTGCTTGAGCGCATGTGTCCGAAATTATTTCCATAGAGTAGAATGATCTCAGTCAAATTTGAGAGTGGAATTGCCTTTAGAACTGTAATTCCAATCTTCCCTTTTTACTTTTCAAAATCCGTGCCAATTTAACTTATTTGCCATGAGAATGCAGATTGAAGCAACGAGGTATATCTCGTGCAATGTGTTTAAAATAAAATGTTTTAAAAGTTGAATTAAATGGGGTATTATTGGACAACTGGTACGATACACTGATAAGCCAGAACATTACGACCACCTACCTACTATCGATATAAACCCCTCCAGGCGATAGCAGCTTCACCTGATGAGGAATTATTGCTAGTCAGATACAGGCACGGTGCATTTAGTATTAACGAGCGTGCTGTCCTTGTGTACTGTAGAATGAGGAAGACGCGCAATCTACCTGAGTTTGACCGAGGGAAGATTATCATGGCCCGGAGACTCGGCACGAGCATTTCGGAAACTGAACGACTTGTCGGGTGTTCGAGGACTGCTGTGGTGGGTGTCTTCAGCAAGTGGCGAAACCAAGGTGAAACCACGTCCAAACGTCGGGGGATTGTGTGGCCACCCGTCATTTCAAATGTCGGACGTCGTACGCTGGAAAGGACAGGTGGCGAACTGTGGCCAGGTAAATAATACAGGTACCCGCAATACGAGTGTATTAACGGGTTATGCCACGTGTTCTGTAATGTAAAGAAGTTAAATGAACACTGTAAACCATCATTGAAGACTTTGATACGGATATTAACTATCGAGGTGGAACGGCCATACTCAAGTATTAAACCTCTAGCAAGCATCACTTATGTTGACTACGTGACCGAATCGTTTAAAGGCTGGGGCACAAGGTGTGTGTGTATCGGCAGCGTAGTGGTTCGAATCCAGCATAAGGCAAGTTTTTGAATGACAGAGGTGCTCCATTTTAGCGGGGATACAAAAATAAACGATATCTATTACGTTCAACCTTTTCGATACTAATTGAAATACTAATTAGTATTGAAAAGGTTGAACCTAACAGATATCTTATCGTTGATCTCAGTTCAATACGGAAACATTAATGAAGTTTATATCTCTAAATACAAAAATAATAATATTTTTTCTATTGGTTTTAACGGATGCGCTCTGATTTGGCGTCTTTCCCGTAAGGAGGGGTGGGGGAAGGATTGGGAAGGAAATCGGCCTTGGTCTTTTACTAAGGTACCATCCCAGCATTTGCCTGGTGGTGAAAATGGGAAACCGAGAAAAACAATTTCAGGACGTCCAGTATAGGATTCGAATCCACAACCTCCCGAGTCCACCGCACACAAAACGTCCACACCTACGCTTTTGATTCCAGACAGAGTTTCTTGTGTTTGAAATACATTTCCTGAAAGAAATTGACAAGTGTCAAGTGGAATTTTTTTCTGTCTGAAACTGATAGTGAAAAGCAAATGAAAAAAAATATTTTAGTACGACCAATAATGAGATTCGAACATGCCTACTTTCAAGTCCAAGGATACAGGTAAACTCTAAACGTTCTGTATGTTTGGATTTAAATGTAGTATGATAAAACAAATCAGAATTGTGACTAGTTCTTTTTGGATTCTCGCTTTCATTCCCAATCCCTCTTGTGCCCTACAATTAATTTTTCCTTTCTTCGTGTGAAAGAGGTTCGCGAGATTTAACAACGTTTGGTAGAGGAGACCTCGAATTAAACTATTTACAAATTTTAGGGCGGTCTCAGACATCAATCACAAGTCCCAGGGGAAGCTAAGTCTCTTTTCTTTTTTACTAAATTTAGCCACATGCTTCCAGTCTTGTAGCTTTTGATGAGTGAGAAGATCTTCTTCGTAAACCTGCCGATGTCCATTCTCAGAAGGTACCCGTAAAACTTCAGCCGCCTAGTGTTAGCCGTCTCCAACTGCTGGTACAGTTCAGAGTTCGCTTTAAGTCACTGGGTTCCATCCAGGAGCACTCTTACTTGGCCCATGAATTTTGCGGAGGATACGTCTTTCGACTTTTTCCATCCATGGTGCATTTCCCATTCATTAGTAAGATCTCCGCAGCATGCAAGAACTGGGGTCTGACAACAGTTTTGTAATGGCATAGGCTATTTTGGCGTTCTTCGAAGTGCATTTCTTGTGGTGCATTGCACTGTGCACGGTGCAAAACACGACTTCGCTTGGTTGACCAGAGTGCAGACCCCCACTCCTCGATTTGGAGCAATAGTGCTGTCTCTCTCTTTCCCCACGACTCTCTCATTCGCTCCGCCTGTCTCCCTCTTCCTCACATGCTCCGTAGCGCTCCAAATCCGAGCCAAGTTGAGCAAGCTTAGCCGAGTCGCCCCGAGACGAAGTGTTGGTCCGAGCCGAGCCGAGTGGGACCGATGCTCTGTGCACAGGAACTCTGCGCCTCAGTTTGAACGCGTGAGATTTTGGGCGTTTGAGAGGCCGTGGCATAATATATGGACTGTGAAGGATAAAGCTATTTCATTCGGTCCTGGGTCAGTGATCTTTGCGGGGAAAGATTGTACGATTGAAATACGTTCTCTGTAGTCGTGTATAATTTACTGTAGAAATCAATCGATTTATTTGTATGTCCATTTATCAAACACAAGATATTCCAGTCGTAAAACAGGAGGGAAACACGAACAAAGCGTATCATGATGGATACTAATTAACAATTACTGCTTTACAAATCCATGCAGCCAACCTCGATGTGAACGACGTATTCTTTGAAACAGGTTTCTTTATAATTCCCTTTGTAAATGAAGAGCGTGGTCATGACATTTGCGAATGTGTACGCGTGGTTCGGACAGGAGGACGATTCAAAGTGGCTGAGAGCAGGGGAGAAAGTTACACAATGAAGCACGTTATTCATGAAACTGCATTGAACAGTTCTATTAAATCCTCTTCGTCAGTAAATCCACTGTAGTGATTAACTTAAACACAGAAAATTATGGACAGGGTGTGGAAATATTAGGTTGTACAGAGGAAAATACAGCTACAGTGCATCATTACCTTTAAACCGTAGGTTTTTGAAAGCATTGTCTCTCGACATGAACTATACATTAGTAGTTATGAGGGTTGTCAGTTCTCTTACTCATTCAAGGCAGTTCTCCTTGTCGCGTATGTTGTACTAACCTCTCCATCTCTTACGGAACGTTTCCTAAGTCTACTCTAATGCGTTTGCCATATTCATGTCTTGGTCTCGCTAATGATACCCACCTCCTGCAATTCCCTCCAAACCTAGCTAAGTACTTCAAACTGTAAATTGCTGGCCTTCTACATAATAAACTTCTACTTTATTTCTATTTTATTATGAAGCTAGTAACTGTATCGTGGATATGTTGTTTCTGGAAAGGATTTAAAAAATTGTGTCAGTTTGTAATCTTACTTTGTGGAAATTTCGAATAATAATAATAATACTAATAATAATCGAAACCGACTTTCAACCTATTAGATCGTGTTACGTACATTTAGTACGTGTTGAAGTGATGTTAAGTACAGAACAAAAATTGCCAACCGGACACCAGTGGGAACCGAACCCAAACCTCCCACTGTAGTCCGGTTGACTATTTTTGTTCTGTACTTAACATCTCTTCAACACGTACTAAATGTACGTAACACGACCTAATAGGTTGAAAGTCGGTTTCGATTACAATGCGGTCGTTTTCTCCGAATTCCTGTAATTGCATTCTAAAGAATTCTAAAGAATGAGCCACTTTTCCAATTGCGTATGACGCACCAAACTCCCGCAATTTTGTATGCCTTACAGAATAACATACAGAATGGTCCGTCAGTTCCTTTTAGTTCATTACGATACGCAACTCATCTTACGCTGCTAATCCATAAGGTCGATATGGCACTGCTTCCTACCTGTATGTCAGCAACGAAAACAAGCCAAATTTGACCAGGGAAAACGTCTAGATGCAATCAATTTGCTTTTTGCCTGTTGTTATAATACAAGCAATTATAATACGATAAAGGGTTACGTAAATTGTTTTGTTGTGACAGATCCTAAATGACCGCAGAGAACATGAATCATCCATAGAAATGAAATGCTGAAATGAAAGGTGCAGACATACAGACATGGACAAAAGTATTCATACCCCTAATCATCCAAGGCAAAATGCTTTATTGCTGGACCAATACGGAGTACAGGTCAAAATTACAAACTCAAACGTATACCTTGTTCAGCAGTGGTCATTACAAAGCACAAAATAAAGTGGAAGTAAATAACAGTACATAACAAAGCAACATGCGTACTCCACATGCACTACTTGTCTGGACATAAGTATTCATACCTTACGTGTAAAAATGGAGTTTGCACGAGTAAACAGAAACTTGTCTTGTTCCGTGGCATTAGATGTGTAGTAGATGCAGACAGAGACGGACTGATCAGCTGGCAAAGACGGTACTTGTCCAATGGCGAGGAAAACTTGGGAAACGTCTGGTGAAGAGAGACACTTATTCTACGCCTTCACCACCAAGGAAAATCATATTCCGAGATCGGAACCATCATTGGAAGAAGTAAACCAACTATGCAAAGCATCACGCAAAGGTTAAAAGGACATTATGTTCTTATAAGCAAGAAAAGAAGTGGTCGTCCGAAGAAACTGGCCGCACGAGAAGAAAGGTTCATAGGAACCACAATTAAAAAACAACCACACACTACATCTTCGGCAATAGCGTCGCAACTGGCAGAATATTTCCATCATGCAGTGTCACATAAAACAGTAAGGAGGGTCATTAATCATGCTGGGTATCGATCTAGGGCCCCAAGAATGAAACCGCACATAACGAAAGTGAATCAACGGAAGAGACTACAGTTTGCAAAAGAACATGTGGCGAAAGATAATGCATTATGGTCGACAGTGATGTTTACAGATGAGAGTAAATTTAATATTTTCCGAAGTGATGGACGCATTTTAGTGTGGAGATGCCCTAACACAGAGCTCGATGAGCAGAATCTCGTTACCATTGTGAAGCACGGCGAGGGTGGGGTTATGGTGTGAGGCCCAATGTCCGCTTCAGGACTCGGGGAGTTGGTATTTATCGAGGGGGCTATGGACACATTTCAGTATTTAAACATCCTGAAAGAAAACTTTCGCAACAGCGCCGAAAACTTGGGATTGCTAATGAGTTTTACTTCCAATACGACAATAATCCCAAACACACGGCGGAAATTGTTCGTTTTGCGGTACTCTACAACACGCCGCACACATTAGAAACGCCTCCCCAATCGCCGGATACCAACCCCATTGAATATCTATGGAGTGAATTGGAGTCCAGACTAAGAAGACATCACATAACAAGTAAAGCACACTTGAAACAGTTACTACAGCAAGAATGGGGAACATTTCATCTGAAGTAACACGGAAACTGGTGTTCTCAATGCCCAGCAGGTTAAAATAAGTAATATGCAGGAAAGGCAAACAAACGCGTTACTGATCGAGTTGGTAATATCTGTTTCTTCATTGAGTTGTGAACTCTTCTGGGATACGGTATGAATACTTATGTCCAGACAAGTAGTGCCATGGAGTACGAATTTTTTGCTTTGTTATGTACTGTTATTTACTTCCAGTTTATTTGGTGGTTTTTAATGCACACTGCTGTACAAGGTATACGTTTGGGTTTGCAATTTTGACCTGTACTCCGTATTGGTCCAGCAATAAAGCATTTTGTTTTGGATGGGTTGGGGTATGAATACTTTTGTCCATGTCTGTAAGTAGCTCGCTTCCAGTGACCAAGGAATGCGTCCTCATTGCAAATGAATAGACAAGGTAACAGTATGGTCCTTGAGATCTGAAAATAGATTCACGGAAGAAACCTGCTCAATGCAGATATTTTTGAAGGTATTCACAGCTTAATTGTATCTACATTCTGTATGGCAGAATGTCTTGTTTGAAACGATAACATAGGGTAATATTAAGCTTGCATGCAGCCTAAGCTCCAACGGGTCACGGCATTAAACTTATTCATTCACTAGGGTAGTCATCCACATGCGTAGCGCAGCGGTTAGGCCGAGTTTCGAATAGAAATGCAAATGGGCATTCTTCAGAAATTGATGACTGGGAGGAAGGCTAAAATGTGGTTGAATATGTTCATGTAGCTCACCTCCATTGTCGGTTTGCCTGAAAAGAGCAACCTCTGAACGAGGGCACGAATTTATATTTTGCTCCTCTAATGGGACTTATGACTAATGACTAATGTACTTTCATGACATGTTCTGTTCACGAAGACGACAATATGTTACAATCTCTGGAAATATTTGATATAAGTCATCACTTTGGCAAAGCTTGCACTCATTTTGTGAGGAAAGGAAACTGACAGACAATACGTTCTGGAGCCTTCAGTTACGTTAGTGTTCAGCTGCGATGTACAGTAGGAAACAGTAGACATACATACTCCAGTAACATCTGGTCGTAAAGAATAAGTTCTTTTAGACAGTTTCAGGAATGTCCCTCATATTGGTTCATAATCACGTGCACAAGAGACGAACATCAAACGGTCATCTGTTACGCGAGAATTACTTAACAATAAATTTCATCTGTTCCATCTCCATTTACATCACAAGCTTCACGATCTAACTTCGATACCTTTGGAATATTTTGTCAATAGACATTACACAATTTGGGCATTAAGATGCAGCATTTTTATCACTACTCCTTTCGGATGAATCATTTCATAAAAATCACACTACTTATCTTCGAATAGAAATGCAAATGGGCATTCTTCAGAACCAAATAAACATCCTTTCATCGGAAATGGATAGGTAGGTCCACAAATAGACAGAAAATAAAAAATAAATTGAAGACCTGAGTGCAAGAACTAGCTAATAACCAAAAGTTAAGTTCTGGTAAAAACGAGAAAAACATTTAAAACTATATAAATCCTATAATTCATTAAATATTTCAGTTTAATGTGAAAGTATATATGAATATACACTACTGTTTCAATTTTTAACCCACTACTCCATTTAGAAATAATAAATAAACGAGAAAATGTGTTATGGAATTATCCATATCTTGCACTCAGATGTTTTAAGGAATGTAAAAACGGAATAGAAATTGGAGAATGAATGCCATAAAATATGGTTGAAAACCGTTTTTAGAACTCGTGGCATGATGCCTCACTTTCAGAGCCATATTCTTCATCCTCGCGTTCACATCTGAGATCAGAATACCATTTCATGTGTACAGGAGGAATATACTTCTGTGCCAATTTCATCACATCTCTGTACTTCTTGTTATTCGAAGGCAGTGGAGTTTGGTACAACTTGGCGGGATGTAACATTGGAGTACGTTTCGTCTTGAACAGACAAAATTTTGTATGAACAAAAGTGTTTTGACCAGCAGAAACAGACAGCTCTCTCCCTTCATAAACAAATTCATAGTACCTACTTATTCTGAATGATTCGGTACCATTCTTTATTATTTTCTTAAAATGTGACACCAAGTGATGTTTAAAATGAAATGCAATGTCCTGGTGTACTTTTACCACAGCAAATTTTTGGGAAGCAGATGAAACAATATCGTACCATTCCTGAGGGACAAACACGTACTCTTTCTTGCGTTTTAGCTTCTCAATCTGTGCGAAGGTACGATCACAGGGCATGAACGAATGTCCACATTCTGGAAAATGGTGATATATTTTGACAAATCTGCCCGAAGCCGCTAGTGTACTTAAGTACTGAACCATCAAAATATTCTTGTTTTTCCCTGCACAGTTGTCAGGAAAAAAGTGCATAGTTTTAATTTCATGCGGAATGTAGTTCTCTACATAATGGTTCTACACCTATTTCTTCATCCTCATCTTCACTCTCAGTTTCATTGTTTCTTGCAGCAAGCTTCTTCTTCCTTCTCCACTTCATGCTGAAATCAGGGTGCCTTCTGCAACAAAAATATATTGCATTGTTGTGTGTTCAATGCTCCTACAAAATATATGTCTAAAACTAATATTTATTTAAAGCTTACCTTTGAATATTATGTGAGATTATTAAGCCCATGAGATATTCATCCTGAGCATTCTTCTCACTCATTTCGTTGAAATTCCTAAGAATTTGTTCTTTAATATCTTTGGAGATATCTTGGCTGTACATTTTCTCTTACAAAAACAATCTGGAGCAACTGTTTTTGCAGGCACAAGTTTCACTGTTGTTGATATATATTCTTCTCCATTCAGCATATTTCGTTTCCTAACATTCCTTTGCCAGTTATATTCTTTCCTTGTCTTTTTCTTACTCTTTACCGGAGAAGAATCAGTAGAACTTGGTAGCGGTATCTAAAAATTACAATCATTTATAAAAGCATAAAGTGTGGGTTTCAAACTTCCACATTTATTTGAATATAATATTTTAGTCTAAAATATTGTTGTATAATATTTTAGTCTAAAATATTGTTGTATAATACAACGTAACATTAAACTGAATATTCTGTAATATGCATTCAGCCACCTTCCTTACTCTCCTTCAGCACGAGGGCAACTGAGAGCAAGAACTGGATAATTCCGGTTATTATCCAAGTCTTGCACTCAGAAAGGAACCAGTTGAAACTTAAGGGCCATCTAGCGAGAAAAATAGGGACTTTCTGAAATTAACTTCTATAGTAACTGATAGAGGGCAGTTAAGGCTACAAATAGAAGTCAAAAGCTAATTTTCGCTAAATGTGGTCATTATCTAGTTCTTGCACTCATGTCTTCAATTACTCTATCTGGCAATTGAACTTCTCTCTGTATATAATTTCCATTTATTTTGGAAAGACCTCCTGTATTTACAGGCTGCCGCTAAGAACAAGGTAAAACATATCAATTTTATGTACATATGTATTAATAAAAGAACATTCAAAATTAGCTGTAGAGGTGGTGCCTTATGATCTTGATGGAGGCTCGGAGGACGAGGGTCGCGATATCCGGGATGAGCTTCATTGGGAGTTGGAAGCGCTTCCATGTGGCGACGAAGTGACGAGGTATGGTACCGCGTACTCCGACCATTATCCCTATTATTTCAATTTCCTGAAGGTGGTATTTGGATTTGTAGTAAGGGATAGTTGGTTTGTATTTGTTAATCTTTTCTAGATTAACCTCTTCTGGCTGACCGCTATGGTGCTAGGACCTGACCGTCGGATCTAATATGAATCCTTGAGAGCTGTTTTCTTTAAAGGCTATGATGTCAATTCTTTGCGAACTACCATTTACGGCCAGTCCGTGTACCTCCTCATGTACACTGAATCCCTTCTTTCTCAGTTCTGCGGCAATGAAGGATCTGATCTGGTGGTGCCGCGTGTTTCTAAGGAGCTCCCCGCGTGTGCAGAATCCCAGGACATGACCAAGAGTTTCTTTCTCTCCGTGGCAATGCCGACAGAGGTTGTTGTCCAGGGATCTGCCTGGCACCGAGCGCACCGCAGAAACATTAACAGTCATCTTTATAGCCTCTCTCCACTCATTACAAGACAGTCCGGTATGATCTCGCACCCAAGAGTTTGCTGGTGTATACTCTTTGTAAAGTTGTACTGCGAGTCCCTTTTGCGGTAATGAACACCAGGAGGTGAATTCACGTTCTCGTAGCTCTTGACGGATCTTCTTAATACCGTACAGGCCGTTCTTGGCGGTTATTTTCTGGGTATCAGCGTTTGTTAGTTTTAGGCGTTCTATACATTCCCGACTCTCCGCGTGACAATCCCTCGAAGCGACACCAAGTGGATGTTTAGTCTTCAGCAAGATATTGCAGGCATTAATGCATTGTAGGTAAACTTCCCACGAGGTTTTAAACAGAGCGAGTCCTTTGTATTTCTTTCCGGTGTACATCATGTCACAGAGGAGCGTGTTCTTTCTGTCTTAGCTAGAAAGGGGCCTAGCAGTTCGACAGAAATTCGCAGTTTGTACAGTATCTGTTCATAGGCGAAACGTACGCTTCCCATTATTCCCAACTGTTATAGTTTCATTGAATTACCGCTGATGCTAACGATTCCATCTGCACTGTCGAGCTTAAACCCAAATATGTCACCGTTAGCCTTTATAGGACTGATAATTTTTTAGTTGACTATACACTGTTGGTTGCATAAAATTAAATTATTAGGGGCTGGTTGATCACTAGGCATAGTAAGAATACAATATCCTGCTACAGAGCTCAGTAAATCACAATTAATTCAATTAATTATCGGACAGTTCCGGAACATGGCGCTAGTGACTATTTCTTATTCTTATTCTTATTCTTATTCTTATTCTTATTCTTATTCTTATTCTTATTCTTATTCTTATTCTTATTAAGTGATTAATGTTTTATTTATTTAATCCGTTTAATCTCTAGGGTTGATTTATCCCTCGTACTCAGCAAAGGAATATCGTGGAGCATGAGACTTTGGGTCGGTGGATACAACTGGTGAGGAGGACCAGTACGTCGCTCAGGTGGGCCTCACCTTCTATGCTAAGTAGAGGCCTTGAAGAGGATGGTAAGATTGGAAGGGATATACAAGCAAAATGGAAGTGGCCATAGCCTTAAGTTAGGAACCATTCCACATTAGGCTGGAGGAGAAGTGCTAAACCACGGAAAACCCCTTCGAGGATAGCTGAAGAGGGTTCGAAACCCCTTTACTCAGTTGACTTCCCGAGGCTGAGTATACCCCGTTCCAGCCTCCGAACCACTTTTCAAATTTCATGGCAGAATTGGGAATCGAACCCGGGACGTCGGGTGTGGCAGCTAATCACACTAACCACTATACCAGAGAGGCGGAATTCTTCTTCTTCTTCCTTTTATCCTTATTATTATTATTATTATTATTATTATTATTATTATTATTATTATTATTATTATTATTGGAATTTTCCACAAAGTAAGATTACAAGCTGACATATTTTTAAACATCCTTTCCAGAAACAGTATATCCACAATGAAGTTATCAGCTTCATAATAAAATTCAACAACATAGAGTTTTAATTGTGATTATATGTGTAGAGTAATTGGATACCTAGTCTATCCTACCAGGAAACTTAATACGAGTAATATAAAAACAAAGTACTGCAATTATGAGTATGGAAATATGTAAGTGTACATTATCCCAAGAGCAAGCAAACTGCAGAGCATTGGGGTGTTTTGTTACGGAGCTTCTCTCGCTTGCCTGAGGCGGTGCTGCCTAATCATTTCCTCATCACCCCTACACTATCTACTACATCGTTTAACGCTAACTCACTTACTAGGCCATTACAAAAACACTCAACGCCTAACAGCTATCTAAGTTAATTTCTCTTGCTGTGTCAATATTATGTTTGCGACTCATTTCCTTGAACCAAATACTGATAGTTTAATTTCTCTGCTCCATAACTTATTAATTTCAAAATCGTGGAACTATTCCTTGAACTCTCTTTAAAAGAATAAAACAGATCTTTTTTAAAAGAAGTGAGCGCATATTGAAAATATTTGTTTTGACTTGCTTTCGGTATCAGAACTTAGTTTTTGACAATTTGCTTTGCGTCCCACCGACAAAGTTATGTCTTATCGCGACGGTGGGGTGGGAAAGGAGTAGGATTAGGAAGGAAACGACCGTGGCCTTGATTAAGGTACTAGCCCAGCATTTGTTTGTTATGGAAATTAAAAACCTTGCAAAACCATCTTCAGAACTGCGGACGGTGGGGCTCAAACCCACTATCTCCGGAATGTTTGCTGACAGCTACGTTCCCAAACCACTCAGCCACTCATTTGCTAGAAGACGGATCTATTCATTTTGTGGATTTCCTCTGAGGAATATATTTAAAAAATATTACGGAGTCCCATCACTAATAGCGGTTTGTGAAGAGTTATTTTCGATCGATAATTTTTTTTTTTTTTTTTGAAGAGACCATTCTAGACAAGATGAGATTATCCAATGGATGCGAGGGATTTCTAGACAGCTATCGTTATCGTTCATTTACGAGTGCTACTTGTTGTTTCACATTTTAGTATACGATCAGACAGTGAGGGAGTGGATCCTTTTCTCCTGGTTGACAAGTCTGTGCTGGGAGAATTGGCGTCTCTCAGGCTTTGTGGACACAAACTCTTGAACTTGGTAGACATATAATATTATCTTTATACTGCTACATCCGAATCATTGTGGTATACCTATTCTGTTGCCAGATATTTCGTGGGATTCGCTTCCCGAACACAGCGAGGGATCTTATCTCTACCGCCTCAATGGCAGTGTCCTGGAGCGTGAGACATTTGATTGGGTATAAAACTGGGGAGGAGGCCCCGTACCTATCCCAGGCGTCCCCACATGCTATGCTTAACACGGGCCTTGTGGGTGATGGAAGACTGGAAGAGATTGGCAAGGAAAAGGAAAAGAAAGGTCATGGCCTTAAGTGAGGTAAAATCCTTGCATTTTTCTCAGAGAAAAAGTGGGAAACGACGGAAAACCACTTCGAGGATGGCTAAGGTGGGAATCGAACCCTCTCTATTCAGTTGAACGCCCGAGGCTGAGTAGACTCCATTCCAGTTCTCTTCAAATTTCGTGGAAGAGTTGGGAATCGAACCCGGGACTCCGAAGGTGGCATATAATCACACTAACCACTACACCACAGAGGTGGAAACCAGACATTATTTTGGCAGTAATTCGAAAAGTGTCTTGAGAATTTAATAACAGAGGTGGCTGAGAAATTATTATTGGGAAAAGCTGATGATTTCTCTCATTTGTCAGTCATCGATCCTTTCTATTTTTACAACATTGACACGAGACGTATTCTACGTTTCGTCACGTCCTCCAAAATCACTACCAACAGTGTCTTAAAGTCGTACCCTCTGGCTCCCCACACGATTACGGGTTCGTCTCCTCACATCTTCCTCCGTGGTAATGCAGAACCAAGTTTGAGTACTTGATAATGATACATTGCCACAATGCATGCCTCATGCTTATAAAATCACGACGTGCTTTCCAACGGCGAACCACAGAGACTTCTGAATACGCTCCATTAATGGCAATTGCACCTCTCGGAGACCCAGATTATTGTATCTCGCAAAGTGCTGGTAATGCTGTCTAATTCGTCTAGAGGCATACTAATAGTGTTTAGGTACCTTCTCTCACTGTGGTAACTGGCTCTCTCACGTTGTGCATGTGTGTTACAGAACTATCGCATTAATGTTGTTGGTACTCTGACATTATAGACGTTGCCCGCCATTGCAACTGTAATCACTAACACATCCATCGATAGTATACGTGTATTACATTACGTTCAGACTGGACCATATTTATGGGTGCTTAACATTTTTTGTTAGTGAGTGAATTATAAAGTAAACTTCAAGTTCAACTTCAACGTTACGACGGTTAATCATTATTTAAGCATTTGTTTCAGGACAGTGATAGTGAGAAGTAAACATACTTTTTTACCATGCGGACGAGAAGGAGCTCATAAATCAATAGCGTCGTTTTAAGCCGTCAGCTTCTACAAGTTACCAGTGCCACGAAGGAGAAGCCAATGACCTAGAGTTTATCAGGCCTCGTAGGTGCTGAATTATTAGCACTTTTGTGAGACTTCGTACTTTATTTATAGCGAATGACAGGAAATCGATGTAACCGTCCAAGTTCAGGTCAGGACCTTAAATTTTTAAATTCTTCGAACAAAGACGGAGTGGGCAAAGTGAACATACTATTGAGTCGGGATGTTACGGGAGTAAAATTTAGAAGACACAATGTGATGTACCACTTGCTCGATCCCCGAGGAGGTAAGTAAATATGTATGTGCATGCGTGGGTAGGTAGGTGTGACGACGATGTAAGTCGTAGGAAAATATCAGCTGATAACGTAAAGAACTGCACATGATTAAAATCGACCAAGCGAGCGGCTGCGTGGTTTGGTTCACGTACAGTAGCTATCAGGAGGTAGTGGATTCGAACCCCACTGTAGGCAGCCCTGAAAATCGTTTATCGTTTTCTCCCATTTTAACACCAGGGAAAAACTGAGGTTGTACCTTAATTAAGGTCACGGTCACGTCCTACCAGTTTCCTATCCCATCGCCATAAAACCCACCTGTGTCGGTGCGACGTAAAATATATTGTAAATATAAATCAAAATCATTTAAACGATTTTTAGGAGAGTGATCTATTCCATTATATTATTGTAGGGAACAGAGGAAGACAAAAGGTACGGTAAAAAAAGAGTTTAGAGGACAGTAGCTTAGCAAGGGGGGGGGGTTATAATTACAAAATGCTGATAGAACATAATGAAGGTGCGTATGTGGTTCGCGCATGCGTGTTTTGTCGTTATAAGAACACTGATACGAGGGAGTTATGTTAATATTCATATTGCAGCACACTTACATTAAAATACAGAACGAGAAAAATACGATCAAATTCAACAGTTTTACAGTGAATTGTATGTTTAATTTACAATCTAAATCAATTTTTGAGACAGTTTAGAAAATAGATTTACAATATTCTGTATCTGAATGTGTGTTTAGTTTATTGTCAGTTTATCTTTATTTTCTTTTTGAAAAATTCCATGGATTTTTTAATGTAAAAAATGCTATTTTTTCGGGGCGTCGACCTATAGAGATCTCTTGCCCCTACTTGCACTATGTGATATGAACCTGCGTGTAATTAGAATGGAGGATGTGTAGAGTGTTGAATGTGTGGGAAGGAACGTTAAAGACGACGCAAACACCCACTCCCTAGGCCAGGGATATTAATCATTTACAATTAAAAAACCCTGACCCAGCCGGGATCGCCGGGTGACAGGCGGACGCGTTGCCCCCTACATCGCGGGGCCGGACATGGCGGGGCGGGGGGGGGGGGAATTTAAAGGGGTCGAATTATAAATTCGGCCTCACACTCGGCGTTAGAATGCGAACCTTTATATCAATCCATGAACGGAAAATGCTTGGACAGTTCACTTACCAGGATATTAGAGAACTAATTCTGTGGTGTCGTGGATCGATCCCGTGGAGGGACGATAGAAGCACTTCTATTCTTCTTGCTACGATCCACGTTGCACTACCAGCCTCGTATCCTCTTTATGCTTCATTCTCTGTCTTATCCTCAATCTGTGCTTTAATTCTGGATTTTTTCTGACGTTTGGAGACAGGCTAATATAATACCCATTCTTAAATCCGTTGAATGTCATAACTAGGACTCGAATTATTAGGTACACGACCGTATCCAGTGTTTTCTCCATACGTACTTAGCATGAGCTGACTTCGACGGTGTTGTAGTTGTGTCTTCACGGATCAATTCACGCCAATTTAATAGACAATTATTACATATAACCTGATTATTTCGAAGGATGCTTCTCCTACGTTGCTCCGAACACCAAGAATTTGCTGTGGATATAACTATGGTCTCGCCATCTATCGGCCTTATTTCAACATGGTCTGTATTTAGTGATTCTATGGGTTCTACTCGTTGCCTACGAAATATTATAAAGCCAGCAGATAAGCGGCTGACGGTGGGCGGCAAACCATTAGTTCGACAATCACTCATCAGGTTCGTAGTTAAGCGCCCTACTTTCTCAAGTTTTAAATGCGCTAATTTCATACTAATGGAGCATTTTTATCTTAATTACCCTCATACCTCACTCTGATATTTACAAATCTTAATTCCTACACTATCCTCTCAAATTGAACGTAAAACTCCAGTAGGCCAAGGCTTTGAGAGAAGAAGATATGCAACATGTGCCAAATTAAGGCTGCATATCTTTCATAGATAGAAATTGCTCCACTTTCTTGGTTTTGCCGTTAAGATTTCACTGAAGTTTTAGAACTTTCCTGTTGAGAGGTTTCTTATTGAGTTTTATAAATCGTTCGTACTTCTATAAAATTATTTGTGGTAATGTTACTAAAATATTTTTCTAAAAGAAGCTGAGGAAACCCATTATTACAAGAGTCACATTTAATTTCTATTTTGAATTTGCCTTTCAGGAGATTGGAGAAGTTTTTTAGTAACTTTCTTTGAGGAGGGCAAGGCACAAATGCAACAAACAAATCAGAGAAAATTTTCAGAAGTGATACAAAAGGTTACTTTGGATATGTTAATCCTCTCCGGACTTGAAATCTTATTAAGCATAGTGCTGAGTTTTAAACTGCAGGACTTGATACTTTTTCTAAACAACCATAACAATTTGTTCTTTCTTCTGCTATGCGTACCAAGTGTTCTGCTACCATAGCATTTGAAATGCTGGCCATGTTAGCTTCAATTTCTGAAGCGAAATAATAAGCGTTGATGCCATTGAAATTAAAGTAACTCAAGAGATTAATTTATTTAAATTATTTATCTGTGATTACCTTGCATGGGTATGTCCAAAATATTTGAAGAACATGCGATGGAATTTCTTCACGCAAAGTGGCTTCTTGTAATTCAGTTCACTTTCTTAATAATTTGGCGCACGATCTGTTAATTCAACATTCCCATGTTTGGAGACAGCAATCAGACAAGTCTAAGTGTTGACTTATAGGAATACATGTTCTTTATACAAGACCGTGGCAGCGACACAGCTGCGTTAAGAGGGTTTGGTAGCCTAATTGTATGTCTCTTAACAGTAACCATCATCACCACCACCACTTATCCCGAGTGGCGCTTCTTTATTTCTACTTCATTACAGATTACTCTATTTCCCTCTATTGCTATTTAAGAGACGCTTATAAATTTCCGGTAGTGAAAAAGGTCTTTATACCTTTCCCTGAGCCATTCGTTAATTACTGGTCAAACGTCCAGCAGTGCAATGCGAATATTACGAGGAATTCCCTCCAGAAGGCCAGAGTTCAATGTTAGTCGAGATGTGATGTTCGCCATTTTGGTTCTTTTTCCTCTATCAGACGTAAATGTTGTCGGAGCTCTAATATAGTCTTCTGAAGTAACCCCTGTTCATTACGTTTGATGTCCGTCTCCATGGCTAGATGGTTAGCGTGCTGGCCTTTCGTCCAGTGGGTCCCTGATTCGACTCCCGACCAGGTCGGGAATTTTAACGTTCGTTGGTTAATTTCGACGGCTGGCTGTATGTGCCTTCCTCATAATTAGAAATCATTATAGATAGGGCCCCCATCCTTATAGACGCGCAGGTTGCCTGCACCAGGCCACTTCGGAGGCCACATGCTATAATACCTTAACTTGCCTTGTGTGGTGCGGCACCACATTCTCTATGCGGTCCGTCCTTAAGGTTATAATTGGTGGCTGCAATAATATAGCAAACGCCAGGGGGGGGGGGGGGGGAGCGAAGTAGCTCCGTACGGAAGAGCTTTTGCATGACTGGCCATCCGCATGGGCGTTTGCAAGACTACCGTTCCTAGGATCAGTTCTCACTTGTGCGCGCCAAAATTGTTGTTCACTGACTACCTACTGGTAGCTTTTCGAATTTCCACCTTGAGACCCTTGCAGGCGGCCATTGACCGGGTTGACCGGGGGTAACATTGGCGCTTGGGCGGCAGTGGTCTAGCGCCCGGGATGTCTTGGTACGACCGCGACAGGGTAACCAGTGCCGAAAGGGGATATGGGATTGCCTGGTGGGTTTAGGAAGGTTTCTCATAGCTTCTCCCTTACGGAGGGGTGCAGGTAGCTGGCAGAAGGTTAGCCTTTGCACCTCAAGTTATTGTGTACTCTTGTACTGAGCTATGCTCCTGCGATAATACTCGCTTGTCGGTCATTCCTCAAACAGGTAGGTCACTACGGGCTGAGAGGCTGGTTCGGATCCTCACGGCACCCCAACACAAAAGAAGGACATATAAAAACACAGCACTGATCTCTCTATCTCACCTTGAACGAGGAAAATCTAGTCGTGCTGGACTAGACCATCCTCCCTACAGCCCAGATCAGGCACCCAGTGCCTTCCATGTTTTCAGGCCGTTGAAGAAGCAACTTGGTGGCAAGCAATTCAGCGATGATACGGCCGTCATGACGTGGCTTCAGGCACTGGACTCAGATTCCTTCCATGCCGGCATCAAAGCCTTGGCGTACCGTTGAACAAGTGCTTGGAAAAAAATAGTGAGTATGTTAATAGTAAAACGTATCAGTACCCTAATACTGTATACCTGGCTGTAAAATTAAGTTTCTCTATACGAGCCCTTATTATCTTCTTGTTTTTAACCTACCTTATACATACGGCAGAAGGTGCCACAATAGTCGGAGGTCAGCCTTACAATGATTGCACTAGGCTTTGAAATAGCCAAACCAACTTATTACCTACAGTGTGTCTCACGATGTTTGGCAGTCAAAGAAAACAATCCCAAGCTCGTCCATTCTAAAGTACTGCCTTTCCAAAACATTTCTCTTTCACTAGACTGTTCCTCCTGAGCAAACCGTTCTCATTTTTATGTGGAGAACACTAAGACGTTTACCCTTGCCGGAGGGAGATTTCAAGCCACTCGATAATCCCCTAAGAAATCCATCTTTACTAGATTTTATAGCTTGATCATTCCAAATATTCGTATTAGTGTGGCCTGAATTTACCCACGTTTCATCAAGGAAATAAATAGACATTTCTTAACTTGACGTACTTTCTCTCCGCAAAATTATTTCATTCTTTTCAATAAACTCTCACTGGCGATATTGCGACACTTTAGTGAAGTTCATAATTTTCAAAAGTCTGTGAAGAGTTGATCGATATTTTTTCAATTTGCTTTACTCACCGACACAGATAGGTCGTTTGTTGACGATGGGATAGGAAAGGCCTAGGAGTCGGGGGGAAGCGGTCATGGCCTTAATTAAGGAACAGCCCTAGCATTTGACTGGTGTGAAAATGGGAAACCAGAAGAAACGATCTTCAGGGCTGCCGACAGTGGGGTTCGAACCCTCTATCTCACGTATGCAAGTTCACAGCTGCGCGCCCCTAACCGCACGGACAACTCGCCTGGTACGAGAGAATTTCGGCAATGCATCGTCACTCTTAACTGAATGTAATGTTTTATTCAGAGTTGGTATTTCATTTCTTAAAAAGAAGTAATTATTATTTTACGGATAACGTCTTTCGAAGAACTGTCGTATTTTTTTACGTGTTTTCAAAGGAGTAAACAGTTTTCTGTCAACCTTAATTTTTTCCTAGCAAGGTAAATGCTCGCCTTAGAAATACCTGCTACATCGGCCACTGAACGTATTACTTTACCCAGAGTAGTTCCAGTTCCAGGATTTTCTACACGAAATTTTGAAAAGACCTTTAACACACATCTCCTCCCGGCACTCGTCAGTGGCTTTCCCTGTTTATGTTTAATCACAGAATAGTCTAGTTCACGAATAGTTTATAATTACGGCACTTATATATATCTCTTCCACACACACGCACTCTGCACGGACGTTTACAGTTCCAACTAATTAAAATATGTAAATGGTGGACGTTGCATAATATTTTATTCACAATAATCTGAAAACTAGCTTCGGATTATCAAACACTCAGCTGCTAGGCCAAAAGAACAATGTTTGTGAAACGGATCGTCGTTCAGTCATGTGACTTGTTTTCCTATGTCCGAGAGACGTAACGTTTTACATGTAGGAAGAATAAGAAATACTCAAATTATATTGCTAATAATGAACAAAAACATCATATGTTAGGCTTGTTAAATTCCTCTTTTTTACCTCCGGCTGCCTTTCCTGACGCTTACCCCACGTACAGTAACCTCTTTTGCGCGTTTCTGTGGTGTTTTATCTGAGTATAAGAAGAAGAGTGTTGGAGCAAACACAAACCCGCGCTCAGGTTCAGGTTCCACATCGATATCTCAGCGCACCACCACTGACTGGAAAAATGTGCCTCCGGCTCTAGTTGTCGCTATAAACCTAAGGCAAGGGATCTGTGTGACTTGAGCAGACGTGCGGGATGCCTCGCAGACGTATGCGAGAACCGTACCGTCAAATGAGTGTGTTCGAAAGAGGGAGCATTATTGGCATGAGAGAACGTGATGCATACATCCGGGAAATGGCTGCTCGTGTGGCATAAAGTCTGTCGGCAGTGCAACTGGTGTGTAAAAATGGTTCACAGAAGGCCATAAAACACGACGAGGTGGGTCTGTTCACACCACCAAGACCACCGCCCGAGAATATCGACACCTCATCCGAATGGCATTGCAGGACAGATCTACGTCCTCCTCGGCTCTTGCACAACAGTCGAACAGTGTAACACATCGTACACTATCAGGAGTGACAGTCCGTCACCGCTTATTACGGTCTGGGTTTTCAGTGCGTCGTCTTCTTCTCCGCTCACCTTTCACTAATGTGCATAAACATGCTGGACTGCAATGGTGTATGGAACGACGTCACTGGGGACACGAATGGCAGAAGATAGTGTTTTCTGACGAATCAAGGGTCTGTTTGTTTGAAAATGATGGTCTCGTTTTGGTTCGTCGCAGACAGATGGAGAGGCATCATATTGACTGCATTTACACAAGACATACAACGCCAATTCAAGGCATTATGAAGTGGGGTGCTATTGGATAAAATCACAAATCGCAGTTGTTGCGTGTCCAGTGCAATGTGACTAGTTTGACCTACGTGAATGACATCCTGCGACCCGTAGCCATACCCTTTCTGTACGACACCCCAGACGCCATATTTCAGCAGGACAATGCGCAACAATATGTTGCTGCACGAACACGTGCCTTCTTGTTGTCACAGGATGTCAAACTGTTGCCCCGGCCCGGCCGATTACGGAATTGTCACCGATCGAAAATGTGTGAGATATGGTGAAACGAGACCCAATGCCAACCACCAAAGATGAACTGTTGAACCAGGTGAATGCAGCATGGATGGCTATACCCCAGTACTCAAGTCGCGCCTTATACGCGTCGATACCATCACGCATGGACCAAGTCATCATTACCCATGGAGGACCCAGTGCCTACTAGGCAACATAACACGTGCTGAACCGAGGTGACTGAAATACTAATCGCTTCTGCAGAACATACTAATGAACATGTCCTGTGAATATGAACTTCTCATCTCTAGTCTTTCAAGGTGTCTTGTTTTTTATGTGCATGAGTGTGTAACAACTAACATGTACCCAACGTACGTGCTCCGCCGGTGTAAGATGCTGTCAATCTCAAGCGAGGCCAACAGCTATCACTCAGCCACTCCAAGAGAAAGAGGCTTCAACCAAGTGACTTTAATTTTGCTGGGGTAGTTCCCTTTCACGCCGGTAAAGAAACCCAGTTCGCTGGAGAGACCTGGGCTGCGGTAGAGGTAACGGGTTAGTTGTTTGCAGTGTTTTTTAACTTGATAAATAAACGTTAAGAGGAATTATAAGAAAATGCAAATATAACATTCATTGCCCCAGGAGCGCTGGGGTAGCTGGGATTCAGTGCACGCCACGCCACGGCTAGCACAAGTAGGTCGTAACAATGTAATTCTTAATTGTCGCCGAAGGTAGTGATGATGGGGATTACTGTCTTAAGAGGAAGGACAACTGCGCAATCATAATCTATTAGCAGAAGATAGTGAGCATAGTTTTAACTTAACCTACACAAACCTAATATCCATTACAACCTACACAGCCTTTTGTACGTTTTTGCTAATCCTGATTTACAATTTGCAACATTTGGAATTGATTTTACGCATTCATAGTCTTCTTTGTTTCTGCTTCTGGTAACAAAGCAACAGCTAAAGTGCAATGACAAATGAACAGTTTTTTAACGTGTCTGAATGTAATCTAGATGGACCGATCTCAGTCTTCAGAATTACATGATTATTTCCTTTTCTATGTTATAAATAAACGAGTTCATTATCTTCGACATATATATTCACATTTTTTACACCTTATAGTCATAAATGCGCGTAGAGGCGCGCGGCTGTGAGCTTGCATCCGGGAGATAGTAGGTTCGAATCCCACTATCGGCAGCCCTGAAAATGGTTTTCCGTGGTTTCCCATTTTAACACCAGGCAAATGCTGGGGCTGTACCTTAAATAAGGCCACGGCCGCTTCCTTCCAACTCCTAGTCCTTTCCTATCCCATCGTCGCCATAAGACGTCAGTGCGACGTAAAGCCCCTAGCAAAAAAAAATATAGTCATTAATGGTCAAATTCTACAGTACTTAAGATACATTTTTTGCTTCCTTGACAAGAAATACTTTATAAATAAAAATGAAATATTTAAAATGATGATTCTTTCCACCTCAGTAGGACAAATTACATTTTCCTTCAGGGAAAGGGTTCAGAATATTTAAAATAAGATAATTATCTGCCTTTGTGGATCAGTGGTATGGTGTTAGCCCGCGGATCTGATAACCGCGGGTTCAAATCGGGTTGAAGTATTCGGATTATTGAAGGGTGGGGAATATTCCATTCAGCACTCCATGTTGTACGATGTCGGTAAGTTTCGTGACATATTTGGTGTTTATCCGAAAAAATTAATTAGAATTAATTAGCAATACGTCACGCAACAGATTAGAATGATGAGGATGATGTTAATGATAATTATTATTATTTTATTTACCGGGCGAGTTGGCCGTGCGCGTAGAGGCGCGCGGCTGTGAGCTTTGCATCCGGGAGATAGTAGGTTCGAATCCCACTATCGGCAGCCCTGAAGATGGTTTTCCGTGGTTTCCCATTTTAACACCAGGCAAATGCTGGGGCTGTACCTTAAATAAGGCCACGGCCGCTTCCTTCCAACTCCTAGTCCTTTCCTATCCCATCGTCGCCATAAGACCTATCTGTGTCGGTGCGACGTAAAGCCCCTAGCAAAAAAAAAATATTATTGTTATGTGATACTGCACTATTATCTCTAAAGGAAAGAGTTCAGTCGTTGAGCAGAAAAGGTGCCCCTAGCGAAATGACTAGAGAAAGAGAGGACCAGAAAAGATGTGGATATGAAGATTGCCTAGGTCTTTTAACTTTAAAAAGAACACCAAAAACAAACGCATGACACACTTTCATATTAACTGCCTTTCCCTGCCAAGACGGCTGCTGTTCAGCCAGATGGTTTGCATATCTTGGAGCGCTAAGTGGTGAGCGTACCGAAACCTTCAGCCGCATTGCTTGAATTTCGTGACCGGTCCACCGTCTCTCGTATGAAGTACTCCTCAGTTGATCACACATTCTAGTCCGCATTCTAAAATTAAATTGCCTGGACTGTTCGAAAATCGAACCTGGTGCCTTCGGATAAGAAGCAGGCTCACTACCCCTAGCTATCTGATATTATAGGGTCGAGTGTGAACACGATTTTAACATGAGAGGTAGCTTAGGGCAGATAATCTGCCCTAAGTCATCTGAATCCTATACCAGACTCAACTAGGGACTCTGCAGTTGCTACTCCAAAGTCGAAAACCTCTTGGAGTTTACCCTTAGTGAATGACAGACAGGGCTTACTTTAGCTGTATTCTCCTTCCCATCGAATGCATCTGTTCACTTATTTCCCTGCGCGTCCAACAGGCTGTGAGTTCCTTGAGAGAGACACCGCACACACACACAGTACATACACAATTACGAACATACTCGACGATGTTGACCATGATGTCCCTTGCTACTTACAAAACGATATAAACGTTCCTTTTTAATTTCTGTTTATTGTTTAGTAAATTTAGAATACAGTATATACAAATTACTTACAGTACTTTAGAACATAAGAATAGTGCCGTTGTGTGCGGAATGAATGATCTTATGACCATAAACATGGTAAGGCAACAGGACACGCTCGGTAAATTCGAGAATAAACACTGGCCTAGAGGTCGGAGGGTAGCAGTGATTTAACTACTCTGTTTCAAGCCGATGTTCCGAGAGCCAGCAATCGATTCACTTCAGAGGCGGACGATGTTGCGCGCTCCAGCTTTACACGTTCAGTGGGCTAATTCAATCATGGAACTGGAAACGGAGGCAAAGATTTATGTTCTCTGTGAAGAAACCTTCAAAACATTGAATTATCACTCACCTTTCTCCGAGAAGTTACTTTTCTTTTCAGTGCTCACCCATTAAATAATCCAACATATATTTTTACTGACATTTACATCAGTATTACGTGTTTTATTTATTTATTTAAATCATTCATTTATGTTTATGTAAATCAGTATAAATGCACAAAAATCAATCGGTCATTGCGAAGATATGACCCCTACTCCAGTGCCGTAGAGGATGTAACCATATTATTTCCACAGATGAAAATACCTCACTCCTGTAACTTCATTATTTAAACAGTGCAGGTTGTTTAGGAAGAAACTTCTCCGGTTAGCTATAATTTGGAAATGAGGAATGTGAAGCTACCTCATGAAGTCTTTTCAGAAAAGCCTCCATGATTTGAACCATAGTCTGCATTCATTACCAACTGTGACACTTAGCAGATTAAGATTTTATGTGCCTTACACCTTCCACAAAGTCGTCGGAACAAAATTTCCTCTTAGATAAACATGGAATTCAAGTCAGAGGGACACTTTTTCTCTCAGAGATACTGTCATGTTTTAACATAGGCCATAGACTGAATCCAAAACCTACACTACCATCTACAGTTTCTCCATACCTTGCGAAAAAATATGTGTGAACAACATTGTTACAGGTACAGTAATTGAAACAATGTTGTCAATTTTATTACACTGGGATGAAACGGCGAGATGTAAACCACGAGGCCCGTATCTTAGCCACATACTCCTGTCAGCCTCCTCACTTCTGCCTTCCCTATCTGACCTCTTTCTGTCAGTTCTTCTTCTATTTCGACGTGACCATTTCCTTCTTCGTTTCAGCGATACACTTATTCTTCGCAGGATATGACTCTCCAATTTTTCCTTCGATTAGTGGTAAGAGAGTACGGTTGCCCAGTTGTAAATCCTCTTAAAAAAATTATCACCACCATCACCTAACCTACTACAATAACAATTGTGGAAACTAACTCCGGAACTGTCGCTAGAAATTCAGCGCTGCTTGATTCAACAGCTTATTAATGAAGTCATTTACATGAACTTGAGCTTCTCATAACACTGACAGTAATTCAAAAAGTTATTGAAGACGTCGCAGAATAATAATAACAATAATAATAATAATAATAATAATAATAATAATAATAATAATAATAATAATAATAATATGTACAGCCTCTCCCTCGTGGTAGGCAACACTGTAAACGCATGAGGGCAGGAATGTCTGACGGAGAGTCAGAACTTTCTGAAGAGTACTCAATTTTCGGGTTTATTAACAAATGCTACTACTTAGTTTAGAGTGCCAACTAGGGGATTGGATTAAACACTCATTTGTAGAGTATTGTAACTGTTACGGCGTTTGCAGTCTTACCTAAGCAGCGGACGGAAGCAGACGTTAGGAGTGGACAGTGCAGGTAGAGCGGGAGCGCAGTGTGTGCGGCGAGTGGGAAGAAAGACGGGAGGGAAGAGGAAGATGATTGGTGTGGACCAATATCGGGTGATTATTGGAAGATGGCAGGGAAGACGGAAGATGGAAACAGCCTGGAGTGAAGGAGGTAAAGTAGAAACGAGAATGATGAGTGAGATAATACAGGTGGCAGCGGTGATTGTGGTACTGTTAATTATAGGGGGCGTGGAAGCAAATCCCGGTCCGACTCACAGTGGCAACATGAACTGGGAAGACGTGGAGGTCATAAGAAAAGTGGTCAAAGAAGTTGTAGAAGAAGTTTGACCGTTAGAACAGATTAAAAATGTGATGAAAGAACAAGTGAAAGAACTTGAAAATATAACGCGATGGATACAGGGAAAAACGGAGGAAACAATGACCAAAGTGAAAACTAACGAGAGAGAAATTACATCGCTCAAGACGAAAATAAGGAAGATGGAGGAAGAGATGGTAAAGTTGAAGTCAGTAGTAGAAGATGGTAACCAAGAACGCAGGAATAAATGCTTATTCATATATGGGGTCCCGGAGGAAAAAGGTGAGGACAAAGTGCTGACTATATACAAAGTAGTGGAAGTCGTCCAAAAAATGATGAAAATCAATTTTAGCGAAGCTGATATTGACGATGTGGGAAGGGTAGGTAAAGCACGGGGAAACAGACCGATAAAAATGAAGTTGTTTTCCACCCTGATGGTGGAAATAGTGATAAGAGGAGCGGATAATATACAGGGATAAAAAATTTGAATTAAAAGTGATATGGGAAGAGATGGGATCAAGAATATAAACACCCTGAAAAGACATTTGGTCCGGGCGCGATTGCAAGGGTTAAGAGCCTACATCAACGGTCAATTATTAGTGGTAACCAATGGTCAATGGACCAAATATTGGACAATAACGCAATTACGTGAAATGGAGCAGAATAAGAAGGAAGTGGTAATGGGGAAGATGGTAGAAGAAATGCGAACTACAGATAGTATAGTTGGTGAAGACGGGCATGGAAATAAGGGGAAAACCAAGGAAAATAGGGCATTAGATAAGAGCTCGCAACGAGAAGGAGACACCACGGTAGAGGAGATCATACAGGTTATCAGTGAAGAGATGAGGTGGGAGTCCAAGACGAGGATTGAGGAGCTGAGGTCGGATTTCGGTGCCAGAGACGAAAGGAAGGAACACGGAGTGAATGGGGGGGGGGGGGGGGAGGAACCACAAGACGTGACGAGTGCACATAAACGGAGTGAAAGGGAGAAGACAGAAGCACGAGGTGGCTTGGTAAAAGGGAGGAGCTTGAGCCTGAAAGAAATGTGAGAGAAGACGAGCAACCTGTACGTAGGTGTAATGACAAGAAGTAAAAAAACAAGCAGTAGCAGCAAGTAAATTGTTTAAGCTAAAGGGAACAGTAGAGGATGTGTGTTATTTGCAGTTGAAATAAGAGTGATCAAGTATTAAATTAGTAGGAGGTGAAGTGTGTGTGGACAAAAGAAAACAAGTGTAGCGAGGCAGTGGAATTCATGAACAGACAATAGTAATGAAACGCAAGGAGAAAAGTGCACAGCGACACGGCAGTGGAGGCAACAATGAAACGGGAGGAGAAAGAGCGCTCAAGGACACGGCAATGCAGGCAACAAGATAGCTGGGTTTGCAAGGTAAGTAGAAATACAGGAAGGTCAGTGTGCAGAAAAGATTGTGCTGAGTAACGTACCAGGCCGGAAGAGATATGCCGCGTGTTTAAAGAACAGACACTGTCTGCTTACACTATTACATCCTACATAGCAATATGTTACTGTGTAGACACTCTCCACAGCAATGTATCATGGGTTAAGTTCGCACTCTACATAGCAATATGTTATTGTTTAATATCTATATGCAGCAATGCGTTATTGTTTAAGTTTCTGTTTATTATACTCACAGACTACATTTCCGCCACGGCCAACAGACTATCAATAAGGATGGATCTCGGGTCAGGCGACAGTGTTTATTCTGCCTATTGCTTTTTTTTTCATGATTATTATTATTATTAGTATTATTTATTATTTGTTCATGGGTTTGTTGTTTATCAGGTGAAAGTATTCTCCTTTTCCTTTGTGAGCTGATTTAGGTAAGATTTGTTATTTTTTCTCCACATAAATGGATCATATACACATTATGTAGATCTGGAGAAAGAATAAAGAATATGATGATGATGATGTTACGGGGTTTGCACTGAATAGCTTATTTCATTTGTTTCTACGTTGTCACTGCTGTGATTTCAAACTAAACCAATTAATCATCGCCCAGGTCGTCCCTATAAAAAGAAGTAGTCTTGCACCTTAAGCATCTTTCTGTATTTGATTGTGAATAGTACTACGGGTCGTGAGGTCCTCCTCACACGAAGCTACAGGCAGTTGTAAGGTAGGCGGCTAGATTTACTCTATTCAGTGAACTTACTTCCGGATGGTGACGGGAAGATACCTGCGTTCCCTTCTAGCATGTAACAGTAAGGGTTGAGTAGCGTTTACCTTTATATTAATGTAGGCTACCTTAAATTTATTTAGTTTTGCAACATGGAGGTCTCTAGGTTATCTTTGAACGGAAGTAACCACCGAAGTGGGTATCATATCATGTCTTACGAATGTACGAGTGTGGACCCTCGTTTCCCCTGTTTGCTTTGCCTTTTGGTGCCTAAGCTTTGTGACGTTAGGTTTTATAGACTTGGGTAAGGGTATCGCATTTTGGGTAGATATGTACACTCAGAATAATCTCGCAATACACCAGAGTGGAAATGGTAAGTAAAAATACCAACAAAACAAACACGATCATAGAAGAATATAACTAAGTCATGAACTTAGACACTAGTCCGACTAACGCAGTAACATAAACACCAATCTATGCAAGTGATGGCATGCCACGAAAAGGATTTTACAACTCTCCAGAAAAATCCATACATGCACAAGTACTCAGATTTCAATTTTCAAAGTGAAGGATTTCAGCAGAGCGCATAGGGAAGCATTTTACTGTGTCCATTTTTTCAGAGGAACCCGAGGTAAGTACAGATAATTAAAGGACGTGGAAATGCGCGTGATAAAAATCAGGGAAAAAGAAGGAACAGTTTTTTCATAACAATAATATATTAGCACAAACACCAAGAAGGATTTTTACAAGCCAAAGAAAGTGAAACAGATAAATAAAGAATCCAACAATATTTTAAAGATTAAATACTTCTGATTTCCAAAAAAGATATGGGACGACCATTTAACAACACTAATTTGAATTTAAAGAAAACAGTTAGACTCGAGGCAAGATGAATTTTACAATAGTTTACATTGGGAGTATCCTACAAAACGGTAAACAGATATTACCCATTAATACGAAAATTTAAGAAAGTTTTGAAAGGCATTAGGCCACTGTACAATACCAAAGGTAGAAGAAAAGATAAACGCGGGACAGGAACGTGGGGAAAAAGGGAAGGACGTGAAAGAGAACAGTACCTAAGGCTGGCAACAGGGATTAGGAAAAATAGAACCTACAAACTTTGATGGAATTCAAATTTTCAAACAGAAACTAGGCGTTAATAAAATTACAATCAGTCCTATTCTTGCGTTTGTTCACCAAGTCTATTGGAATGCAGTGGTTCATATCACAGTAATCACTTGACGTAATTGAAAGTGAAATTTTGAAAAGAGATCGTAATGCAGTTGCAAGAAAAACACCACTGTCAACAGCTCAGACTAGCAATATTATTAGCGTGAACAGTCATTTGTAGCCAGTACGGCATGATGAAATCAGGAAGTGCAGCATTAAAAAGAAAGTGAAATATGGCAAGGGAAAATAAATTTAAAGTTCGCTCACCCGTCCAGCAGTTCTTGAGCTTCAATCATGAACATTAAACACCATTTAAAAAGAAACATTGCACACGGACCAGCCGCTAGCGTAAGTAAAATAAAGTCCTCCCTCCACACAAGTCGTCGTCTTCATTCAACTCGCCGATCAAGCCCAGAGCAGGCCTTATTTATACTCCGATGGAAACGTCCAGAAAAGACGAGAGCAGACGGTACACATTGCACAGCGAGGCGGTAGGGGAAGAAAGGAGGGAGGGTAATTAGCACGGACAGTACAAACTGGACGGGCGAAGAGAGCACACACACACAGGTTAGTAGCGGCATGTCAAGCGTAGCAGACGTAGAATCAGGTAGAACAGTTGAAAAATTTGGAGCTCGTTATAGCTTTTAAAACTTTTTCATCATACGCTTTGGTTAGTAATTACCTTTCCGGTCTTAGTCACCAACGTAGCATGGCTTATCCTCTGCGTCACCGGGCCTTCCGTCCAATTAGATTTTATGGCAAGTCATTTCTCGAGATTGCTTGAGTGAGTTCAGCATCCTATTTTATTTGTTTTCGGCCTTTTCTATTAACCTTTATTCTTGTAGTTCTTGGCCGTGTAGTATGAGCTTCTTCTCCTGTTTCTTTTGGAATCGCTATGATCCATTCGTTTTATTATTCCTTCCTTCTGAATTAAGGACAGCGAGTGTCACTTGGCGAAAGTTAAAGTTGGGAGTTCGATAACTCTCTGACAGGTAACGTTCATTATTAGAAGCTGACACTTCTTAATTTAATACGAAATATTTTTCTCTTGATATAGTGATTATGGCCATGACCTTTAGTATAACATGGAGTATGAACGTCAAAGTTATGACTTTCACACTTCAGTGATCTGACACGATGTGGCTGATAGTGAAACTATGACTACTTATGTGAGTAATCAGTTACATGTCATACAGTAGTCATGCCATATTCCTCTTATGTCATTGACGTTTTTTACGTAGCACCAATAGAGACAGGTTTTATGGCGACGAGGGGATACGGAAAGGCGATTGGAAGCGAAGCGACTGTATTTTTTATTAAGGTACAGCCCCAACATTTGGCCGCTGATAAAATTGCTTTGCTATTTTGCTTTACGTCGCACCGACACAGATAGGTCTTATGGCGACGATGAAGCAGGAAAGGCCTAGGAGTGGGAAGGAAGTGGCCGTGGCCTTAATTAAGGCACAGTCCCACCATTTGCCTGGTGTGAAAATGGGAACTACGGAAAACCACTGATAAAAATTGAAAACAACGGAAAATCATCTTCAGGGCTGCCGATAGTGGAGTTCGCACCCATTATCTTTTGAGTGCAAGCTCACAGGTCGGCGTTATTATTATTTTATTATTACTATTTTTATCACCATACTCTATTTTGTGTGAGGATACACAAATATTTAACATATATTACCGAAAAATTTGAGATATGAAAGCATAAATGAAAACGTTATTGAACACAGTGAATCAAAGAAACACACCCAGGGTCCAACATTTGCTCTCCACTCAGATTGGCTGAAGATAATGGAGCGCCACGTGGTCAGCTTGTTGACATCTTCTACCCTCTTTCTTGGCTTTGCTGACCGGATCCGCTGCCCATCGTATCAGCCACCTTCTCAGTTGGTCTCACGAGGATGAGTCTTTCTGTGCTGTCGCTTGTTATTCAGGACTGATTGACTCAAGACCTTAATAAATACGTTGTTTACAGGAACTCGAACATCTTATAATATCGACTGGAGTTCAAACATTATTGAGACACATTATAGAATAGTAATAATTAAATAGCAAGCATTAAAGTAGTCGGACTGTCCGGGTAATTGGCAAAATATATTATTAAGCCGGGATGAGACGTTTCCAATCAAGTGTACAATTTTAGATTCTTCATATCACATCAAACAAACATAACTGCGCCCTAATTATAAAGAAATTCTTCTGGAAACAATCCTCTATTTCACAAGTCGACCTTGAGGATTATAACCAATCTGCTTAAACATATATTTTCCTTCCAAAGGTACGTTCGTTACGGCTAGCTCCCAGGAACTGCTACAATATACCAGTGTACTCGACTCTTGAAAGGTTCATATGAATAAACCAACAAAACAAGCACACCTAGGCCGCTTGTTGCGGCGAGTACAGTTTGCTGCGTCTGCTTGAACTCGTGCGCTGATAAGCTGACACTGAATGCTCACTTACATATACCACACGAGTCTGAAAGTTGAAGCCAGAGATCATGGCATATTTTTGAATGTTTACTCTTCTTTACTCCTTTACTTCTTTGCCCGTTAGTCATCATTCTACCATAAACTGCACACCAGGTACAAAATTTCGTCAATACTGATTTAAACTTTAGTGGGATGCACATTCTGTTGAATATTCTATTTTCACAACCTATTTTATTTAATTTTTTATGCAGGCGAAACGGTTGTTTTTGTCAAATAATTGTCTATGCCGACATTATTTTTAGCCACTAATTGAAATAAAGTTCGGTGTGATTGCCGAGTGAGATCGTCACCCACTTCGAATCTCGTTCAACGGACATGGAATACTTGAATACTGGTTTGGCTAGGGTTGTTATTACAAATTGAGGCTTTGACTGCTATAGAAGTCGTATACGGAAATCACACCGAGCGAATTTGTCGTGCGGTTAGGGGTGCGCAGCTGTAAGCTTGCATTCGGGAGATAGTGGGTTCGAACCCCATTTTCAGTCCTAAAATGTATTTCCGTGGTTTCCCAATTTCACAACGGGCAAATCCTGGGGCTGTACGATAATAAAGGCCAATTACTTCCCATTCCTAGCTCTTTCCTGCCCCACCGTCACCATAAGACCTATCTGCGTAGGTGCGACATAAAGCAACTTGTAAACGGAAATCACAGAAAACACATGCATCAACTTACGCAAACGTGAAAAGCACTTCTTTACAAACAATAGGAAACTTAACTTAAGAGTTGATTTATCCAATAGTTTAATTTATAATCATTGAAAGAAAGGCTGCCGGTCCCGTAATATAGTTCTATAACAGTTTGAAAATAATATGGATTAAAGATAACCGAGAAATCGTGGTGTTCTCAAATGAGGTCACTGGGCGTTAATGGGTAATGAAAAAATGGCCTGCACTGTAATGTTCAAAACGGTATCTAGAATTCATTACAAAGTAATAATAATAATAATAATAATAATAATAATAATAATAATAATAATAATAATAATAATAATAATAATAATAATAATAACCCGAATCTATATAAATAAAACTAGCGAATGTACCCGTGCTTCGCTACGGTATTCTACATTGTATTCGAATATCGAAGTAAATAGTGTGCATGCAGTAAATAAGATTGTTTTAAAATTGCATGTCTCTTAGCGTTATCCGAGAAAGAGCATGGGGAGGTCCCCGTACGTTGTTTCCAATGTAAAGTGTTTGTCATGGATTTGTGATATAACGGCAGGCTCACTGCCTACTGCCATTCACAATCGAGTTGGGAAGTTTACGTTATAATTGCAGGCCCCATTGCCTACTATGCGGACAGAATCGATTTGGGGAGTTTTCGTTAAAATGGCAGCCCCCCTTTCCTACTTCCAGACAGATTAGAGTTTTTATTATAATGGCATGCAATTACCCTACTACCACTCGAAATTAAGTTGTGCAGTTATCATTATAATGTCAGGCCCATTTTCCTACTTTCAGCCAGCTTACTGCCAGTCACACCAAGTTGGTGAGTTTCCATCAAAATAGCAGGCCACTATGCCTAATGCCAGTCACATTTTAGATGAGGACATTTCTTTATAATGGCGGGCACCCTTGCCTACTGCCAAACACAATCGGGTAGGGGAGTTTTAAACAAAACTGCATGCTCACTTGCCTTCTGCAAGTCAAATCGAGAAGTGAACTATTCATTACAATTGTAGACCTTCCTTACTAATGAGAGTTACACAGGAGTTGGAGAAGGAACCCTTTCATACTGCCAGTCAAAGTCGGTGTGGGGAGTACTGATTACAATAGCAGACCCACCCTTTCTCGATCGCTACAAATCGACATCAGTGAATATATATAGATCGACATACGAAACTATATGCGTGTTTACAATACTGAAGACCTTCATTTACAGATTAACTGCTACTAAACGTACGTCATATCGACAAAGGATTATACCATAAGACACTCCGGATTTAGTGGCCTAAATGGCTGGTCCTATGATATGTAATCTATTCTTGGGTCAGACTGAGTTAGAAACGTGGAACAGGGTAACGTTCTTGTAAGATTATCTCACATTACATTACTTTTCGGATAATTATGTGACAGCTATATACATAGCATTTGGCTCATATATGGCTACTGGGTGGGCCAATTTTCGTGAAGAGTTTGATGATTCTGTATTTCATATAAGTAATCGAAGGTGTAAATTATGCATGTGAAAATTCCAAATTGACTTAACATCCATTAATAGAGAAAAATCAAACGTAAAATTGATACAGATACGGCAAAGAGTAATAAGACCAAGGTTGTAGATCATTCCAAATTGAACGGAGATTGTGCAATCTGTTATGCGATAGGAATTTCAGAAGGTCTGCACCATTATTAAAATTGCCTGCATATTTCGATATTCTTCGTGGATAAAAAGTGAAGAATTTAATTATCTTGGATGTTTTCCGTTCGTTACAGGCTAAAACGTATAATTTTGTCAAATTTCAATTATCTTCTTTTTCTTCTGGCAGATTATGCCGCAATCTGGATTTTCGGCGAGGCGGGTAAAAATTAGGACTTTCAGAAACTAAACCAAAAATTATGCAGATGGTCATTATTACCCCTTAAACGGAAAGCTGTACGAAAATTTCGCCAAAATAGTCAGTGTAGAGGCACACAGTCGTTACGATTTGATTTATATAGATAAGGAATCTGCTCCATGTAAAACACCTTTTTGGTTATGGCCGCTGGACTTAACCTGCAAAACTGACCATTCATGATATCTCCCTTATTAATCCTCCTGACGAAAAAATGCACATGAAAAAAAGGTTTAGAGGTGGAATTCCATCACGTTTGGTCGATTTCCAGTCAGGTTGGTCTTGTTCTCTATATATTGTGCAAGAGTAAAATCACCATTTCGGTTCCCTATAAACCGCCAGTCCATTCCGGAATCTGAAATGTTATTTACGTTTAAAACCTACCTTTGGACAGGTGGATGCTAAATATGAATTTTGGTTCGAATGTCTTCAGTAGTTTTCAAGTTGTAAGAAATACGCTTTACACGCACCCGCTCGTGAGTTAAGTCCGATGGGACTTGTACAAAAAAACGGTCCGTTAATGATATCCCCCTTATTAATCCTCGTATCGAAATGATGCACATGAGAAAAAAGGTTTAGAAATTAATTTCTACCAAGGCAGGTAGATTTAAATTAACGTTGGTTGTGTATATTTTGTGGAAGTGCAAAATCACTGTTTCGGTTTCGTATAAACCCCCAGTCAGCTCAGGGATTTAGAAACAATATTTGCCCTAAAATCTATCAAGGACAGGTGTATTCTAAATATGAGTATTGGTGGAAATACATCCAGTAGTTTGTAGCACTCGCGTACATACGGCGTAATTAAGGAAGAAAATAATACAGTTAAGATAGTTGAAAGTAATAGAAAATGGATTATAACTGAGGACAGCCGGAAAACGACAAATATGTAAATGCCAAGTTAATGTATTGGAAAAACAAATGCCCCTCCATAAATTATGCTAGTGTGAGTTATGGATATAATAAAACGGTAACAGAGGAGCAATTTAGGTCCATTGATTCCTAGGTAAACAAATAATAAGAAGATGACTAATGGTGTTATTATTTAATCTATTCGAAGGCGGTTATAACATCCAACGATATTCCGCCAATATCCCGCAGATAGGCCGATTGACGCCTTTCTTGCATTCTACCCAAGGAACAACCAAGAATTTAAAAGCATAATGAGGAAAATGGCAATACGTTACTTCCCTGCTGGCATGCAGTCAGAGACGTTGCCATGGTAACCTGTAGGTTCGTTGTCGGTCTGTCGGTCACTCAATGCAGAGCATGGTACCAGCAGAAAATTGTAAATTTCTCCGTCATGTAAAGAGTAAGGTAAATTATAAACATAACGAAAGTTGTTTATAATGAAGAGACGTTTCACGTACGGTAAACGAAGTTTACAGAAAATCAATAGTATAAGAGAAAATGGAGGAAAACCATTCTGGTTTTCCAATAAACACACCGTCTATTCAAAGATTTTAAAATGATATGCATATCGAAACCTTCCCCGGGAGGAGTATGCTCTAAATGTGAAGTTTGGTTGAGATCTATCCAGCCGTTTCGACGTGATAGTGGAAAAACCATTCTGGTTTACCTATAAACCCCCCCGTGTATTAAAGATTTTAAAATGATATGCATATCGAAACCTTCCCCGGGATGAGTATACTCTAAATATGAAATTTGGTTGAGATCCATCCAGCCGTTTCGACGTGATGGTGGAAAAACCATTCTGGTTTTCCTATAAACCCCCGTGTATTCAAGGATTTTAAAATGATATGCATATCGAAACCTTCTCCGGGATGAGTATACTCTAAATATGAAGTTTGGTTGAGATATATCCAGCCGTTTCGACGTGATGGTGGAAAAACCATTCTGGTTTTCCTATAAACGCCCCGTGTATTCAAAGATTTTAAAATAATATGCATATCGAAACCTTCCCCGGGAGGAGTATACTCTAAATATGAAATTTGGTTGAGATCTATCCAGCCGTTTCGACGTGATGGTGGATAAACTATTCTGGTTTTCCTATAAACCCCCGTGTATTCAAAGATTATAAAATGATATGCATATCGAAACCTTCCCCGGGATGAGTATACTCTAAATATGAAATTTGGTTGAGATCTATCCAGCCGTTTCGACGTGATGGTGGAAAAACCATTCTGGTTTTCTTATAAACCCCCCGTGTAATCAAAGATTTTAAAATGATATGCATATCGAAACCTTCCCCGGGATGAGTATACTCTAAATAAAATTTTGTTGAGATCCATCCAGCCGTTTCGACGTGATGGTGGAAAAACCATTCTGGTTTTCCTATAAACCCCCCGTGTATTCAAAGATTTTAAAATGATATGCATATCAAAACCTTCCCCGGGAGGAGTATACTCTACATCTGAAGTTTGGTTGAGATCTATCCAGCCGTTTCGACGTGATGGTGGATAAACTATTCTGGTTTTCCTATAAACCCCCGTGTATTCAAAGATTTTAAAATGATATGCATATCGAAACCTTCCCCGGGAGGAGTATACTCTAAATATGAAGTTTGGTTGAGATCTATCCAGCTGTTTCGACGTGATGGTGGAAAAACCATTCTGGTTTTCTTATCAACCCCCGTGTAATCAAAGATTTTAAAATGATATGCATATCGAAACCTTCCCCGGGATGAGTATACTCTAAATATGAAATTTTGTTGAGATCTATCCAGCCGTTTCGACGTGATGGTGGAAAAACCATTCTCGTTTTCCTATAAACCCCCCGTGTATTCAATGATTTTAAAATGATATGCGTATCGAAACCTTCCCCGGGAGGAGTATACTCTAAATATGAAGGTTGGTTGAGATCTACCCAGCCGCTTCGACGTGATGGTGGAAAAACCATTCTGGTTTTCCTATAAACCCCCCGTGTATTCAAAGATTTTAAAATAATATCCATATCGAAACCTTCCCCGGGATGAGTATACTCTAAATATGGAGTTTGGTTGAGATCTATCCAGTCGTTTCGACGTGATGGTGGAAAAACCGTTCTGATTTTCCTATAAACCCCCGTGTATTCAATGATTTTAAAATGATATGCATATCGAAACCTTCCCCGGGATGAGTATACTCTAAATATGAAATTTGGTTGAGATCTATCCAGCCGTTTCGACGTGATGGTGGAAAAACCATTCTGGTTTTCTTATAAACCCCCCGTGTAATCAAAGATTTTAAAATGATATGCATATCGAAACCTTCCCCGGGATGAGTATACTCTAAATAAAATTTTGTTGAGATCCATCCAGCCGTTTCGACGTGATGGTGGAAAAACCATTCTGGTTTTCCTATAAACCCCCCGTGTATTCAAAGATTTTAAAATGATATGCATATCAAAACCTTCCCCGGGAGGAGTATACTCTACATCTGAAGTTTGGTTGAGATCTATCCAGCCGTTTCGACGTGATGGTGGATAAACTATTCTGGTTTTCCTATAAACCCCCGTGTATTCAAAGATTTTAAAATGATATGCATATCGAAACCTTCCCCGGGAGGAGTATACTCTAAATATGAAGTTTGGTTGAGATCTATCCAGCTGTTTCGACGTGATGGTGGAAAAACCATTCTGGTTTTCTTATCAACCCCCGTGTAATCAAAGATTTTAAAATGATATGCATATCGAAACCTTCCCCGGGATGAGTATACTCTAAATATGAAATTTTGTTGAGATCTATCCAGCCGTTTCGACGTGATGGTGGAAAAACCATTCTCGTTTTCCTATAAACCCCCCGTGTATTCAATGATTTTAAAATGATATGCGTATCGAAACCTTCCCCGGGAGGAGTATACTCTAAATATGAAGGTTGGTTGAGATCTACCCAGCCGCTTCGACGTGATGGTGGAAAAACCATTCTGGTTTTCCTATAAACCCCCCGTGTATTCAAAGATTTTAAAATAATATCCATATCGAAACCTTCCCCGGGATGAGTATACTCTAAATATGGAGTTTGGTTGAGATCTATCCAGTCGTTTCGACGTGATGGTGGAAAAACCGTTCTGATTTTCCTATAAACCCCCGTGTATTCAATGATTTTAAAATGATATGCATATCGAAACCTTCCCCGGGATGAGTATACTCTAAATATGAAATTTGGTTGAGATCTATCCAGCCGTTTCGACGTGATGGTGGAAAAACCATTCTGGTTTTCCTATAACCCCCCCTCCCCCGTGTATTCAAAGATTTTAAAATGATATGCATATCTAATCCTTCCCCGGGAGGAGTATACTCTAAATATGAAGTTTGCTTGAGATCTATCCAGCCGTTTCGACGTGATGGTGGAAAAACCATTCTGGTTTTCTTATAAACCCCCCGTGTATTCAAAGATTTTAAAATGATATGCGTATCTAAACCTTCCCCGGGATGAGTATACTCTAAATATGAAGTTTGGTTGAGATCTATCCAGCCGTTTCGACGTGATGGTGGAACAGACAAACAGACAAACAGACAAACAGACAAACAGAAACGAACAACTTTATTTATAAGATTATTTTTATACCACTCCCCTCGCCCCCTGCCAAAAGGGTGCTAGGGGTGTCTTACCCTCACGCGGTTTGTCTCCTGATACTAATTGATAAGTGTACCACGTTTGGTGAAATTGCTCCAGTGGTTTAGGAGGAGATGTGTCATATACACACCCACACCCACACACCCACGCACACACATACATCAATTTTTATATATAGTAAGAAGAAGAAGATAATATTTTTATATGTAGTTTTTCGATTAATTTTATATCTCACCCCCTTCGCTCCCCACTTGGATTTGCAAAAAATCCGGAGTAATACTATTCATCTCAGAGACCCTGAAATCTATGGATTCGAAACTGTTCGAAACAGACAGACAAACAGACAAACAGAAACAATTTTATTTATATAGATTGTTTCTGTTTGTCTGTTTGTCTGTCTGTTTGTCTGTTCCACCATCACGTCGAAACGGCTGGATAGATCTCAACCAAACTTCATATTTAGAGTATACTGACCCCGGGGAAGGTTTCGATATGCATATCATTTTAAAATCTTTGAAAAGACGGGGGTTTTATAGGAAAAACGGTTTTCCTCCATTTTCTCTTATACTATTATAGGCAAAATATCGAATTTGTCGTATAAGGACGAGACAAAGCTCAATTTAATCCTCTTGACGCAAAGAACAAAACTCGGTAAGCCCTACGGGCCCGAAAACCATGTTTTAAGGCCCTAAAACCAACCGTTACGGAGATATTGGCACCACACTACCCCTGCTCTAGGAATCGGATAAAGAAATGAACTGCCGTAACCATGGCAACGTCAGCTCCAGGATTCTAGAGCAGTGAGATTATGCATGTACGTTTGGGCATAGCTGTCAACCAAAATAGGTACAAATAAGACTTAATATCTGGGAAAAAAATATACTGTTGTGTAAGGCACTCGTAGGACTCCTTTGGGCGGGGATGGAAAGGGGGTGAAGAACGAGTGTAAAAATCTATATAAATAAAATTGTTTCTGTTTGTCTGTCTGTTTGTCTGTTCCACCATCACGTCGAAACGGCTGGATAGATCTCAACCAAACTTCATATTTAGGGTATACTCATCCCGGAGAAGGTTTTGATATGCATATCATTTTAAAATCCTTGAATAGACAGGGGGTTTATAGGAAAACCAGAATGGTTTTTCCACCATCACGTCGAAACGGCTGGATAGATCTCAACCAAACTTCATATTTAGAGGATACTCATCGCGGGGAAGTTTTCCATATGCATATCATTTTAAAATATTTGAATATATGGGGGGTTTATAGGAAAATCAGAATGGTTTTTCCACCATCACGTCGAAACGGCTGGATGGATCTCAACCAAACATTGTATTTAGAGTATACTAATCCCGGGGAAGGTTTAGATATGCATATCATTTTAAAATCCTTGAATAGACGGGGGGTTTATAGGAAAACCAGAGTGGTTTTCCCACCATCACGTCGAAACGGCTGGATAGATCTCAGCCAAACTTCATATTTAGAGTATACTCATCCCAGGAAAGGTTCCGATATGCATATAATTTTAAAATCTTTGAATAGACGGGGTGTTTATAGGAAAACCACAGTGGTTTTCCTCTATTTTCTCTTATACTATTGATTTTCTGTAAACTTCGTTTACCGTACGTGAAACGTCTCTTCATTATAAACAACTTTCGTTATGTTCATAATTTACCTTACTCTTCACATGACGGAGAAATTTACAATTTTCTGCTGGTATCATGCTCTGCATTTAGTGACCGACAGACCGAGAACGAACCTACAGGTTACCATGGCAACGTCTCTGACTGCATGCCAGTAGGGAAGTAACGTATTGCCATTTTCCTCATCATGCTTTTAAATTCGTGGTTGTTCCTTGGGTAGATGGCAAGAGAGGCATCAATCGGCTCATCTGCGGGATATTGGCGGAATATCGTTGGAGGTTATAACCGCCCTCGAATAGATTAAGTAATAACACCATTAGTCATCTTCATATTTGTTTACCTAAGAATCACTGAACCTAAATTTCTCCTCTGTTAGCGCTTTATTATATCCATAACTCACGGCATTTATTTATTTGTCGTTATCCGGCTGTCCTCAGTTATAATCCATTTTCTATTAGTTTCAACATTCTTAACTGTATTATTTTCTTCCTTAATTACGCCGTATGTACGTGAATGCTAGAAACTACTGGATGCATTTCCACCAAGATTCGTATTTAGAATACACCTGTCCTTGATAGGTTTCAGGGCAAATATTGTTTCTAAATCCCTGAACTAACTGGGGGTTTATACGAAACCGAAACAGTGATTTTGCACTTCCAAAAAATATACACAACAAAAGTTTATGGAAGTCTACCTACCTTGGTAGAAATTAATGTCTAAACCTTTTTTTCTCATGAGCATCATTTCGATACGAGGATCAATAAGGGAGATATCATTAAAGGACCGTTTTTCTGTACAAGTCCCATCGGACTTAACTCACGAGCGGGTGCGTGTAAAGCGTATTCCTTACAACTTGAAAACTACTGAAGACATTCGAAACAAAATTTATATTTAGCATCCACCTGTCCAAAGGTAGGTTTTAAACGTAAATAACATTTCATGTTCCGGAATGGACTGGCGGTTTATAAGGAACCGAAATGGTGATTTTACTCTTCCACAATATATACAGAACAAGACCAACCTGACTGGAAATCGACCAAACCTGATGGAATTCCACCTCTAAACCTTTTTTTTCATGTGCATTTTTTCGTCAGGAGGATTAATAAGGGAGATATCATGAATGGTCACTTTTGCAGGTTAAGTCCAGCGGACATAGCCCAAAAGGTGTTTTACATGGAGCAGATTCCTTATCTATATAAATCAAATCGTAACGACTGTGTACCTCTACACTGACTATTTTGGCGAAATTTTCGTACAGCTTTCCGTTTAAGGGGTAATAATAACAATCTCCATAATTTTTGATTTCCTGAAAGTCCTAATTTTTACCCGCCTCGCCCAAAATCCACATTGTGGCATAATCTGCCAGAAGAATAAGAAGATAATTGAAATTTGACAAAATTATACGTTTTAGCCTGTAACGAATGAAAAATCCTATATCATTAAATTTTTCATTTTTTATCCCCGAAGAATATCGAAATATGCAGGCAATTTTAATGATGGTGCAGACCTTCGGAAATTCCTATCACGTAACGGATTGCACAATCTCCGTTCAATTTGGAATGATCTACAACCTTGGTCTTATGACTTTATGCCGTATCTGTATCCCTTTTACGTTTGATTTTTCTCTATTAATCGATGTTAAGTCAATTTGGAATTTTCACATGCATTATTCATACTTTCAATTACTTATATGAAATACAGAATCATCAAACTCTTCACGAAAATTGGCCCACTCAGTAGCCATATGTGAGCCAAATGCTACGTATGTAGCTGTCACATTATTATCCGAAAAGTAATGTAATGTGAGATGATCTTACAAAACCTTTACCCTGTTCCACGTTTCTAAATCTGACCCAAGAATAGATGAAATATCATTGGACCAGCCATTTAGGCCACTAAATCCGGCGTGTCTTATGGTATAATCCTTTGTCGATATGACGTACGTTTAGTAGCAGTTAATCTGTAAATGAAGGTCTTCAATATTGTAAACACGCATATACTTTCGTATGTCGATCTATATATATTCACTGATGTCGATTTAGCGATCGAGAAAGGGTCGGTCTGCTATTGTAATCAGTACTCCCCACACCGACTTTGACTGGCAGTAGGAAAGGGTTCCTTCTCCAACTCCTGTGTAACTGTCATTAGTAAGGAAGGCCTACAATTGTAATGAATAGTTCCCTTCTCGATTTGACTTGCAGAAGGTAAGTGAGCATGCAGTTTTGTTTAAAACTCCCCTACCCGATTGTGTTTGGCAGTAGGCAAGGGTGCCCGCCATTATAAAGAAATGTACTCATCTAAAATGTGACTGGCATTAGGCATAGTGGCCTGCTATTTTGATGGAAACTCACCAACTTGGTGTGACTGGCAGTACGCTGGCTGGCAGTAGGAAAAGGGGCCTGTCATTATAATGATAACTGCACAACTCAATTTCGAGTGATAGTAGGGTAATTGCCTGCCATTATAATAAAAACTGTAATCTGTCTGGAGGTAGGAAAGGGGGGCTGCCATTTTAACGAAAACTCCCCAAATCGATTCTGTCCGCATAGTAGGCAATGGGGCCTGCAATTATAATGTAAACTTCCCAACCTGATTGTGAATGCCAGTAGGCAAGTGAGCCTGCCGTTATATCACAAATCCGTAACAAACACATTACATTGGAAACGTACGGGGACCTCCCCATGCTCTTTCTCGGATAACGCTAAGAGACATGCAATTTTAAAACTATCTTATTTACTGCATGTACACTATTTACTTCGATATTCGAATACAATGTAGAATACCGTAGCGAAGCACGGGTACATTCGCTAGTCGTAATTAATTTCGTGTGGCTATTTCTAGCCGAATGCAGCCCGTGTAAGACAGACCCTCCGATGAGGGTGGGCGGCATCGGCTATGTGTAGGGAACTGCGTGTTACTGTGGTGGAGGATAGTGTTATGTGTGGTGTGTGTGAGTTGCAGGGATGCTGGGGAAATCACAAGCACCCATCCCTCTAGCCACTGAAATTAAGCAATGAAGGTTACAATCCACGACCCGGCGGGGAATCGAACCCGGGACCCTCTGAACCATTGGCCAGTGCGCAGACCATTCAGCCAACGAGTTGGACGTCTGAATCGTTATTAGGAAGATGGTTACCATTCAGAGCACCAATAATCTAGTGTCTACTTTCTCACTATCGTTACTATTTCCCAAGTCATTGTCATACAATCTTTCTTAACATGAGGGCATAATGAATTTTTCATTTGTTATATGTGTAGTCATTCCTTCAGTGTGAGGGTAGTAGTGTTGGCTACTGAGTGTATGATTCGAAGCAGTTCATTTAATTGTCCGAGTGAATCGAGACGCAGGAAATCCGAGCTCACGGAGTCACGGTACACGATTCAGCGACTCGCAGCAAATAGTGCTGAGTGGCTCACTTACGGATAAGTGATCCACAACACACACACGTTTCATTATCGGCATACTGGACATAGGCGGGGAGCCGAACTCCCGCTGCAGAGACACATACAGAGCCATGGAACACTGAAATAATCGTACACTTTAACGGACTCCTGCCCTCGGCTCATTTGAAAATAATACCCACTTGCATTCAACGTCCTCTTCTTACACGGGGATTAAATAGTAGGTAAGGGTTATTCGGCCCGAAGGCAGGTCCGAACCTCCGCAGAGGTGTTCCTGAGCCGTTGTTTACGTGCGGTAGGGTGGCCAGTTCCTTTCCGCTCCTCCATTCCCTTACTCCCCATCAACAGCGCGCGGCAACCCATCCAACCCCTGACCACGCCCAATGTTGCTTAACTTCGGAGATCTCACGGGATCCGGTGTTTCAACACGGCTACGGCCGTTGGCGATTAAATAGTTGTTGGATTTATTTGGAGTGTTAAAAAGGTAGTCAAGACATACATTAATTCCAAAGTAGCTAGTAAATAGGTGGGCTAGTAGGTTATTCAATTTACTAGTTTAATGAATCTTAGTGCAGTATTACAACTTAGTTGACAATCGTCAATTAATTCAACTCACTCTCTAGCCTACCCTATGACTATGAGTAATGATCATGACCACTGAAAATTATCTGTTTTATATTGGGAAGGATCACTCAGTATTCTCTCATTTCGTATGTCGTATCAGTGCACAATATTTCAATAATAGAATCACCAAGACCACTGGTGTGCGTGGACAGTAAATTAAGTGATCCCTCTGTTGCAATGACGTTGTATCAGAGAACCGCGAATACATAGAAATTTATAAGTTCTTTGAAGTCATTTAAGAACAGTCTAGGCAAACACTTGATAAGGAATTTGACATCTGGGCGACAGCACCAAATGCAGAATACTGATGATTGTATTTACGGATATCTTTTCATCTAATTCCATATACTTATTTCATAGAGTTTTCACTGTGTTGGGGAACTTTATGCGAAGAGGTGGCTGCAGGAGAAACCTGAATCTGAATGCTGAATGACGGATAGGAAGGCAATTGATAGAATGAAGACCAGATATCTTCAGCGGGCAATGAATGCTGTTGCTGCTGTCGTATCAATTCGCACTACACAGATTTAATAGGAACGGTGACTCTAATGTGGCGTGATCGGATCACTGTATCGATTCAGTAATGTCAGTGGAATCAAATGAATCGATTCAGTAAAATGAATCGAACATACCATCGCTAAGGGACATAAATATGATAACGTTAGAGGGTTACCACTTTGAGTTAATGTAATTCTAGTGAAAACATTCATAGTTCATATATTCGAAGGCAGAATCTGAATGTTCACAAGTGCTGCTGTAATAGATTTTGGAATATTTCATTTAGGTCTTGCCCCCTTGAGATTCATGGCAGTAAATTTTAACTGTTTCCATTATGTGGATGTTCCTGTCCGGATAGATCGTGTCAAGGGGTAAACATTTGCTAGTTGCTTTACGTCGCACCGACTCAGATAGGTCCTATGGCGACGATGGGACAGGAAATGGCTAGGAGTGGGAAGGAATCGGCCGAGGCCTTAATTAAGGTACAGCCCCAGCATTTGCTTGGTGTGAAAATGGGAAACCACGGAAAACCATTTTCAGGGCTGCCGATAGTGGGGTTCGAACCTACTATCACCCGAATACTGGACACTGGCCGCAATTAAGCGACTGCAGCTATCGAGCTCGGTCAAGGGGTAAACGAGGGACATATAACTCGCCAGCAGATGCTGAAAAACACATGGTCTATTCCGGGATGAAATATGTTTATACTCTCAGTGTGATGCACAGTTACATAACAGAGATACATTTGTAATATCAGAACCAGCTGCTACTGTGGAAAACATGATGTAGCGAGTACGAAACTACTATGATATCTTGAGAACTCCTGCAATGTGTCATAATATTCGCAGAAAGACGACAAAGTTCCTTTATGATCCTCCTTGAAGAGATTAATACATTTATTTTGTGTATATACCAATGAATTCAATCTGGCTCCTTGGATGAATGGTAAGCGTAGTGACCTTCGGGTCAGAGGCCACAGGTTTGATTTTAAGTCGGATCGGGGATTTTAACTTCTGCTTAAATCCTCTGTCACAGAGGCTATGTCTTTGTGTTCGTCTTAATATACATCTTCACTTATATACAACAAGTCATACTACAAACCACCACAGATATACGAAAGAGTGAATACATCTCTCCCCACGTGGTTGGCGCCAGGAAAGTTACCCTGCAGTAAAATAGATCCAAATCCGTAAAAAAGTGAAAAGGTAAGGAATTAGAAGGAGGAGAATAATAAGAAGACCACCAGTGACTTCAGTAATTCAGCATTGACTCCTGAGAGTAATTATTTAATTAGAGGAAATGGCACTGTGATCGTCATGCCTCCAGTATATTTGTATACTATCACAATATTTTATAGGGTTAGTCTTGATGCGCCAATATATCTGTGTAATGTTAGACAAATTCATCAGTATTTTTCAAGTAGCATTTTCCTTTGGGAGCTATTCCAAACTATACCCTTACAAACATGCCATGTAGGCCTATGTCAGTTGTTACTCTACAGCACAAGATCTTGGCAGGGAGCTATGAGTCGTGACGTATTGACAAACGTATCCTCTCTGCCGCGAAACTCGGGGCAACTGTAAGTAAATGCGTTACGGCATTGGATATAAACAGAGTACACAGTATTCCACGATTAGGACAATTTCATTGTAACGGGGGCTGACTGGAAACGGAGGAGGGAGCTAAAAAATTCGAAACGTGATTTTTTGCGCCAAAGCATTTGACAAGTCGTGCTGGTGAAACAGAATATCGTCGCTGCCGGGACATCTCCTATGTGAAATATTTTAGCTTAGAACTTTGTCCGGTAAGGTTCTGTCATCTAAAGTGTGAATATGGTCAAGGTATTCTGGCTCTTCATAATGTATTGTACCAGTTACGACCTGTATATGCAGTATTGTTTTACTATTTGTACCGGGCGGTACACCTCCACGTCGCTAATTCAAACTTTGCGCCAGTTGAAACTCCCCTACTGGAGGAAGTCTGAACTTTATCTAAGGTGTTAATTTTCAAGTTTCTCAGAAGATGTCACTACTCGGAAATTTTGAACTTTCTGAACTGGGTCGTTTTCGATGTATTTTTGTTTTGCCTGTAGTAAGAAGTGTGAACATTCTCTTCTAGAGAACACTACTGAAGAACTACAATGGTGTACCCTAGTGCGAAGTGAAAGAACTGTTTTTTTGAGAAATTTTTATTTCAAAAGTTTGTTCCTTGTTAAATTTCTTTCTGTTATTGTTTAAGTTGGCTGTATAACACTTTCTTTCCCCTTGTTTTGAATCTAGCCAATCCCGTATTTCTTTAATTAATTTATGACCAATCAGGTGTATCTTCTCCAAAGTGGATATGTTGCTTAACCCTAGCGAATAAAGTTTTTGTGGGAGGGTGTTCTCATTCCTGAAACGCCTCGAACTTTCCGCGAGAGTATATAAACAGCTGATTTTCGGGTCTCCGCGCCACTTCTGTAACATCTTTCAGTGTGTAAGGTACGTAGCAGGGGGCGGGAAGCGCCTCTTTCTTCGGGCAGCAGTTCAACCACAAGGTAATGGCCTTTTAATAACTTCTTTTCTTGCTAGCTCAGCAGTTTAACTCTCGGGGCAGGTTCGAAGCATTTTCCATGTAACTTTCTTTTAATAATGTAAAGACACTCGGTGTCAATTCTTTCTGATTTAACTACATATTGGGATAGAGAGTGCTTAACCCTCTCGAGCTCCCACTCATATTGCATTGAGGTGAACTTATTTTCACAACCTTTCTTTCTTAACGTAATGTAAATTGTTTCCTTCTATAAGTCACCTCTTTAGTATGGGATGAGCCCTCGCATTAGGGGCCTAGAGCCAGATTAGGTTTTAAACAAAATGTATTAGGAGTGCAAGAACGCCTCCTCTCAAGTTGGTATTTTTGAGGCCATGTAATTTTCATGTTTCTTTACTTAATAGGCCTCAGTAGGTTGGGTATTTTACCCCTGTGTTTATGTCCTTAGAGGACAACTTGAAGGTGGATTTTGGTGTGGCCTTTGATAGGCTTAAATTTTAAGAGCGAGTTGCTCTTTCTTGAAAAAGTGCGTTGTTGAATGCCTCGAGGAGGCCTTACCGTGTAAAGAGGAGCAAGTGCTCCTAGGCATGATTGGGGTCTTCTGCCCCTTTGTTGACTTCTGTATATCGTAAGGTTGGGCTTATAGCTCAAGAATTGGGTGTCTGGTTCTCGGAGCCCAAATCCTGTAATCACTGTAATTGTACTTTTTCGAATTGTGTTTCGGCTACTGTGTACCTGTTCAATTTGTTATTTCTTATGCTTGATTTTGAAAAGAAAATATAACCTTGTTAAATTTTACCTTAACTTTAATTTCGTAGTTTGAGACCCGTTCACCCCCGCACCTTCTTCCACCTCTGCTGTTCCACAGATACCTCGGAACAAGTGGTAGCAGAGCGTGGTTGAATGGGTCTCAATTTAGCCCTTTTTGACGGGTAAACATTGCTTTGATTACAACTCTAACTATTTTCTCAGTTGCTGGAATTTTTACTTTTTCCCTTTTCAAAATTGTTCTGTCATCATGCCCGGCCCTCGCGATGTTCTCCATCTTAACTATTTGCGCAAGGAGGAGTTGATCTATGAATTAACTATTAGAAATGTGCAATCTGGAGGCACGGTTGCGGTATATACGAATAAGCTTAGAGAGTCCCTTGATTTGCCCATTTCCATCCCCACTTTGGGAGAGAAAGAAATTGACGACTCTCTTTCCACGATCACTGACAATACTACTGAGCTAGCATCTGTAGTTAGTTTTTTTGAAGAGAATGATCCTTCTCCTAATCAAATTAAACGTGTGCAAGCCAGGTTATTTCATTTTTCTAATAGAGTTAACGATCCGTTGTCTCTGAAGTTGAATGACGTTCAGAGGAAGGAAGCTAGTATGGTTCTTGAAAATATTTCTGAATTATCCAGTAAGGTTACCCAATTGTTAACTGGGGAAGTTCCTCCCAAAACTGATCAACCCACCACGGTGAATGTAGGTAGCGAGGAAGAAACTCCTTAGGGAGAAGTCAATAGGAAAACCGTTGCAGCTCAAACAATCTCTGCCCCATTGGACAACGAGTCTGAACGCCGTTCCTCGTTGAATAATGTACGTTCTGAATTAACTTCTTTGCCACTTAAACCTTTACCTACTATGTCACCTGGGTTCAGCAGCCTGCCTCATCCATTAGCAATGTTGCTCAGAGGTATCTCTAAGTTTTCAGTTAATACCACCAGTGAAGTAATTTCATTTTTAAGGTTTTTAGTTGAGTTCCAGGACCATGCTCTTGTTTTTTCTCTTTCTCCATGTCAGAGTTTGCAAATCATCTATCCCTATGCAATTGGTATTCTCTCAGACAAAATAGTAAGAGCCATTGCCGAGCAATCATCTATTGAAGACTTCCACGCCCACTTGCTAGCAAACTTCATCCCGGCTAGGGCAAGGTCCTCACTTAATCAGAAGCTTCCTGACTATTGTTTGTCTGCGATCCAATATGTTTCGGCTAATTCATCTCCATTAGAAATTCTAGGTTCTTTACATGTCAAAATTCGTATTTTTAAATTTACATGGAAAATCAAATTGTTTGTGGCTAAGCACTTGTCTTGCCCCATTATATTGGGAGCTGACTTCATTTCTCACTCTGGTCTTGTGCTCGATATTCAGAGTAAGTCGTGCACATTCAAATTTGCTTCCAATTGTAAAATCCCCTTGTTAAAGTGTAATTCTATATCATGTTCCTCTATTTCGCCGACCCAGGATGAGATGTTATTAGACCTTAGACATCTACCTGAGGAGCAGGCTGATAGTATTCGTAAATTGTGTCAGTCATTTCCAGAGGTGTTCTCTTGGTGTTACTGACCTTATTGAATACAAAATTGAGGTCACGGATTCGATTCCGGTCCGTTTTCCACCTGATAGGCTATCTCCACTTAAAATGAAGGCTCTGAAAGAAATCATCGATCAGATGTTGAAGGATGGTATTATTAGGCCCTCTAAGTCGGCGTATTCTTCGCCTATTTTTCTAGTCCCGAAACCCCAAGGTGGCTTCAGGCCTGTCATTGATTATAGGGCTCTCAATCGGAAGGTGGTGTTACAATCTGTGCCCCTTCCTGACCTTCATTCTTGCTTTTCGTGGTTTCGTAAAGCTAAATTCTTCACCATCTTCGACCTGAATCAGGCCTACAATCAAATTCCCCTTGCCGAAGAGTCTAAACATCTTACAGCGCTTGCCACGGATTGGAATTTGTATGAATACAACCGCGTGCCTTTCGGGCTCCCCACGGGAGCAGCTGTACTCACTAGACTGCTAGATAGGGTCTTCTCCGACATCAAATTTGAGTACTTGTATCACTACCTGGATGATGTCGTCGTATTTTCGGAGACCTTTGAAGAACATCTAGATCATCTGCGAGAAGTTCTCCATCGCCTTCGTAAGGCTGGGTTAACTGTTAAGTTGTCCAAGGTTGCCTTTGCTAAGCCCTCCATGTCATTCCTAGGGCATATTGTGTCACCTGATGGTGTTGCTGTCGATCATTCTAGAACACAGGCCATCCGTGATTTTAAACCTCCCAAGGACATCAAAGGTATCGCCAGGTTCATTGGTATGGTGAATTTCTTCAGGAATTTTATTCCTAACTTCGCTAATAGAGCGGCGCCCTTGAACCGTCTTCGTAGGAAAGGCATCAAATTTGAGTGGGGACCTTCTCATCAAGCCGCTTTTGAAGATCTTAAATTAGCTCTCTGTAATGCCCCTGTCCTCGCTATGCCTGATTTCTCAAAGAAATTCATCGTCCAAACCGACGCGTCGTCGTCGGCGGTAGCTGCAGTCCTTCTTCAAGAGACTGAACTAGGGAGGCGACCCATTGCCTATGCATCTAGGACTCTATCGGCTCAAGAAGCCAAGTATTCCATCTATGAGCTCGAAGGTTTGGCAGTCTTATTTGCCTTAGAAAAGTTCCGTCTCTATCTGGAAAGGATCAAATTCGACCTGGAGACAGATAATCTAGCCTTAAGCTGGGTCTTAGGTAGGCCGCGCCGTACTGGTGGTATAGCCCGTTGGGCCATCCGTATTTCTGCCTTCCAATTCGATGTCAGGCATATCAGAGGTACCGAAAATGTTGTTGCTGATGGACTCAGGCGTATGTTTTCCAACGACGTTGAGACCCATGAACCGGTCGACAGTTCATCACCTCCCGAGTCCATACTATCTGATGTTAATGCCATCTTAACAAATGCTCCCATGCTCTTTAGGGATATCGAGAAATACCAACGTGAAGATCCGACGCTGGCTCCGATAATGGAAACCCTTTCTTCTGGGGAACATGTCGTCCCTTATGTACTGAGGAATGGTGTTTTATGTTGCCCTTCGAGGCATGATAAGATGATGAAAGTTGTCGTTCCAGCTGTTCTTGTACCTATGATCTTCAAGTACTATCATGAGACCCCATTAGGGGGGCACCTAGGCATCTTTAAAACTCGTGAGAAGATTCGTGAAATGTTCATCTGGAAAGGTATGGACGGTGAAATCCGTGAACTAGTAAAGGCTTGTAAATCCTGCTTGCTTAGTAAACCCACCCTGTCCACCAAGGTAGGCCTGTTGTCTTCTCATCAAGCGTCGCGCCCTATGGAACGCCTGTATATTGATTATGTAGGACCCTTCCCCCAGTCGAAGGGAAATGCCAACAAGTTCATCTTTGTATGTGTAGATGGTTTTACAAGATTTTCCTGGTTATTTCCGACTAAGCTGGCTACCGCTCAGTCCACCATTACTTGTCTAAATTCTATCTTTGCTTCTTTTGGTCCGTGTCAATATATTGTGTCTGACAATGCTAAGGCTTTCACATCTAATTTTTTTGTAAATTCTGCTTTGACCTGTCCATCTCTCATGTGACAACTTCTGCTTATTACCCTCAACCATCTCTGGCTGAACGGGTTAATCGTAATCTCAAGTCCGCGCTTATTGCCTATCATCATGAAGATCATTCTAGGTGGGACACGTCCCTCCATTGGTTAGCCTTTGCTTTGAACTCGGCGGTTCATGAATCTCATAATTTTACGCCAGCTTCGCTGATGTTCAAGTTTGATCCCAACACGCCGCTCACTAACCTCTGGTCTCTGAGTGACATTCTACCTGAGACAATAGACCCAGATAACATCAAAGATCTTTGGAAGAAGGCTAAAGCCAATCTCAAAGTGTCTCATGAAAAGGTTAGGGAAAGATATGATCGTGGACGGAGACCCACCAATTTGAAGGTAGGCGACCAGGTGATGGTCAAGAATTTTGTTCCCGCGGGCAAGCTTGCCCGCAGATTTCATGGGCCGTGTATCATTCTCGATTTCCTTACTCCCGTTACCTTATTTTTAAACAATCCAGCCACCGAGAGGATATTTAGGGTTCACCTGTCACAGGTGAAACCGGTGTAATTTCGGTGTTAACTTGCTTCAAATAATTTGGAAAGAAATAGGAAGGTTATATTTTTTTTGAGTGGTTTCACTTTTAAGGCCTTCTGCTCTTGGAATCTGTTTCCTTTGTGTGTAATTATTTATTGTAAACCTCCCCCGATCAGTTAAAGTGCATCCTGTCCTTACCATGGCCATTACCACGCTCCCGTCTCCTGCTAACATAACACACAGTGGCTTATATATGCCAAGAATATCTTCTCGCCGCTGTCCCCTCAACCTCTCCACCAAGCCTGTGCCCTCAAAAAATGATGATGGTCAAACAAAATTCTGCCGCCGAGCTTTAATGTTTCAGTGCCCCCGCAGCAGCGCGGTGCCGTACCGCTCCTGAGGCAGGGTACGGGCCCGCCCTTCTCCAGTGAGGCCAACCTGTGTACGGCGAGCCGGAGTCCTCCTCCCGGCCAAGGCTGATGTGCGGCGCACAACCTGTAACTGTCCCGCGACTTGCATGTTCGCCGCGGGCGCGGCGTGCTTCAACTCCACTACTCCTCTCATAGTGTGGGCGAGCGGTATCTCAGGGTACTTGAGGGGTCCGTGCGGCCTCCTCTGAACTCAAGCAGCGGCGGCTGGTCTGGCCGTCAAACTTATCAACGTTTAAAGTACATATCCAGCTATATGGACATTCCAGTTCAACATTACAACCTTTTTTTTTTTTTTTTTTTTTTTTTGGATTTTACTGCAATATCTGGTGGACTTAGAAAATTTTTCCTCAACTTTAAAAACTAAAAGTTTCCTTCTGAATTCAACTTCTACAAACATAAAAACATTACTTCAAAAGTTACTACAGAAATTTTTAAACTGGATGCAATCATTTTAAGAAAATTTGTTGGTAAATACTTCTGCTATCTACTTCCATATAAACATCATAGCTTGGACCTTATGTTGAAATAAAAGTTTATATTCTTCTGTGTTACCCCTTGGAGGGACTTTTGGGGAGGGAGGTCTGTACCGGGCGGAACACCTCCACGTCACTAATTCAAACTTTGCGCCAGTTGAAACTCCCCTACTGGAGGAAGTCTGAACTTTATCTAAGGTGTTAATTTTCAAGTTTCTCAGAAGATGTCACTACTTGGAAATTTTGAACTTTCTGAACTGGATCGTTTTCGATGTATTTTTGTTTTGCCTGTAGTAAGAAGTGTGAACATTCTCCTCTAGAGGGCACTACTGAAGAACTACAATGGTGCACCCTAGTGCGAAGTGAAAGAACTGTTTTTTGGAGAAATTTTTAATTCAAAAGTTTGTTCCTTGTTAAATTTCTTTCTGTTATTGTTTAAGTTGGCTGTATAACACTTTCTTTCCCCTTGTTTTGAATCTAGCCAATCCCGTATTTCTTTAATTAATTTATGACCAATCAGGTGTATCTTCTCCAAAGGGGATATGTTGCTTAACCCTAGCGAATAAAGGTTTTGTGGGAGGGTGTTCTCATTCCTGAAACGCCTCGAACTTTCCGCGAGAGTATATAAACAGCTGATTTTCGGGTCTCCGCGCCACTTCTGTAACATCTTTCAGTGTGTAAGGTACGTAGCAGGGGGCGGGAAGCGCCTCTTTCTTCGGGCAGCAGTTCAACCACAAGGTAATGGCCTTTTAATAACTTCTTTTCTTGCTAGCTCAGCAGTTTAACTCTCGGGGCAGGTCCTAAGCCTTTTCCATGAAACTTTCCTTTAATAATGTAAAGACACTCGGTGTCAATTCTTTCTGATTTAACTACATATGGGATAGAGAGTGCTTAACCCTCTCGAGCTCCCACTCATATTGCATTGAGGTGAACTTATTTTCACAACCTTTCTTTCTTAACGTAATGTAAATTGTTTCCTTCTATAAGTCACCTCTTTAGTATGGGATTAGCCCTCGCATTAGCGGCCTAGAGCCAGATTAGGTTTTAAACAAAATGTATTAGGAGTGCAAGAACGCCTCCTCTCAAGTTGGTATTTTTGAGGCCATGTAATTTTCATGTTTCTTTACTTAATAGGCCTCAGTAGGTTGGGTATTTTACCCCTGTGTTTATGTCCTTAGAGGACAACTTGAAGGTGGATTTTGGTGTGGCCTTTGATAGGCTTAAATTTTAAGAGCGAGTTGCTCTTTCTTGAAAAAGTGCGTTGTTGAATGCCTCGAGGAGGCTTTACCGTGTAAAGAGGAGCAAGTGCTCCTAGGCATGATTGGGGTCTTCTGCCCCTTTGTTGACTTCTGTATATCGTAAGGTTGGGCTTATAGCTCAAGAATTGGGTGTCTGGTTCTCGGAGCCCAAATCCTGTAATCACTGTAATTGTACTTTTTCGAATTGTGTTTCGGCTACTGTGTACCTGTTCAATTTGTTATTTCTTATGCTTGATTTTGAAAAGAAAATATAACCTTGTTAAATTTTACCTTAACTTTAATTTCGTAGTTTGAGACCCGTTCACCCCCGCACCTTCTTTCACCTCTGCTGTTCCACAGATACCTCGGAACACTATTAATTGTATTTCATCATCACGCAAGACGTTCAGAGTGAACTTGATTTGTTTACGTCCGGAGGAGTGGGCCAGCGACAGCTGTGTGTGTGACGTAGCCCCAGGGACAATATACACTACCCGCCTGACGCCACGTGTAGCCTGCATGGCCTGGTATGTTTCTGGATATGAACGTCACGCCTTCGCGAACATTCGATTTAAAAAATCAAAACTTCTATAACAATAATCGCAGCGACTTGAGTGATACGTCATTTTGAAGGGGATAACATAAACACCTCAAATTGTGAATCTCAAATAAATCCGTCGAGGGATTCGTGAGATAATCAGCCTCAAAGAGATCACGTTATGTGATGACGTAGGAGCCCCGAACTCAATATAAGGAGAGCTCACTTTGCCCAGATCAGACAGTCATAGCTGGATGTCCAGCCTGACTCTCCACGCTCCAGTGTTCGTCGAAGTACTGACAGAGGCTATCTTCGAATACTCGAGGTCTTTGTGTGGGACTTAAACTTTGACAGTCGTGTTGAACTTATGAATTGTGCGCGTGTGAACTCTAATATATAATAAAGTCTTTATAATGGACATTGAGCCTATCAATCAAGTTGAATTTATATTCTGTGCGCATGTAGAAACTTCTCGATATAACTTACTTTCGTTCTTGTGGAACTGAGTTCATTACCACGTTGCCTGTGTGAAACTTAATCTCCGAATCAATATTAATTTAAATGTGACACTACTGCGACATACTAGAAACTGCGATATTAATTTTTTTAAATCTCAGTCAGCAGAACTTAATCTCTGAACACATATTAATTTCAGTGTGACACTACTACATTATACTATTAACTGTGATATTTTAAAATCTCAGTCAGCATAATTTCATTTATAAACTAGGGAGTGTATGAAAGTGTTCGAACTTTCGCATGAAAGTTAATTCAGGTGATTACCATAATCGTGTGCTATGACACCAAGGTTTCACTCCGAACACAAACTGTTTTCTTTACCAAATTCAAACAAAATTGTGTATTATTTCTTCTGAACTGTGTGTAAATTATTTGCGTGTGACTGACGGCAGTGTCTTTGATAAACTCTAGAGCAGTCATACATTTCTTTCAACGTCAAGTGCTACTTTATTTAGTGGAAAATCACCACGAACTGTGCCAAGTGCGTGAACAATTTTCCGTTTCATTATTTCTATTCATGAACTGTGCTTTATTTTCTTCGAATCTCGATGCTACTTGCATCTACATCTTTAGTGAACTTATAAATTCTATCTACAAGATTAAGAGTGAATTCGACGGCATATCCCAACCATATTAAAAGAAACAGTGCTGTTAAACCAAGGTGTCGGGGGACTGTGTAATTCTGGACACTCGTATAAGTTATGTGACGCAACATCGTCGGAGACCATCGGAAAACGTCAGAGAACGTCGGAGATCGTCCAGAACGTCGAAAGTTCGAGACTCAAACCCATATCAAACAACCTGGGTGTTCCGGCCTTATCTCAACGTAATATTGGCAACTTCCAGAACGTGTTCCAGTCCCGTTCAATCTGGTGAACTGGGAGCACGGGTCATCAAATGGCGATGTTGAAGACAGCGAATATCAACAGTAAGGTGATGTGCACTTTAAAATGTATTTTCTGAATAAAAAATATTATTCAATCTATTTAAATTTTTCCTTGGAGATAGCACCCTACCTCCTGCACCAAGCTCTAGCCAAAAACCACCCAGAATTGCCCTGAGGCCTACTTCGCGCTAATTTTATTATTAATCCATAAAGTCGGGCTATTTTACTGGTACAGTATGTGCTGCGGGTCAGTATATTTCCAAAAATATTATCACAAAGGAGGTTTTGTCCCGGCAATGACGATATGTAAACTGTGCACATAGCGAAGTTGAAGGAGGTTCCACCTCCATCATTCAACGTACGCGCCAGCGTACGGTTGCTCCCGAAGGAAAGATTATACGTCAGACAGGCATATTTTTTAATATGACATTTAACACTGCTGTTACGGTGAATAAAATCTTGATATTTTCATTTAAAAACGAAAGGTATTATCAATACGCCCGTTCTCAAGGCTTTCAAAGGAAAAGAAAGGTAAACTGTTTTACGATCCCTTTAACGCCACTTAAGAATATTAAAACTGAATGACGGAGCGAGTAGCTGCACGGTTTTGGTCACGTAGCGGTCAGCTTGGATTTTGGAGATACTGGTTCGAACCACAATTTTCGGAAGCCCTGAAGATGGTTTTTCCGTTATTTCTCATTTCCACACCATGCAAAATCTGGTGTTATGCCCTAATTAACGCCGTGGCAGCTTCCTTCCAACTTCTAGCCCATTCCTATTCCATCGTCGCCATAAGACCTATCTCTGATAGTAGGAAGAAAACAAATTGTAAAAAATAAAAAAACAAATGAATGTCGGCATCTCGATATATCTGAGATGGATGACCTATTTTTGCTGATGGTCGCGTTAACGCAAAAAGGTTTACAGCGAAGTTGGAACAGGAAAGAGCTAGGACTTTCAGGGAAGTGACCATAGCTTTAATTAAGGTACAGTCCCTGCATTAGCCTCATGTGAAAATGGAAAACCATGGAAAACCTATTAAGGGCTGCCGATGTTGGGGTTCGAACCCACGTTCTTCCAAATGCAAGCTTGTAGCTAGGCGGCACGTATCGTGCAGTCACGCGCTCGGTTAGTGACCCTTCTTACTGATTCACCTCGTACATTTAACTCGAACATGTTTTTATATTTCTCTTTAATATCGTACCTGTTCTGTGTGAAATTTATATAATGACTTTGCGATTGAGTAAATGTACTAGAAGAAATATACTGACTGATAAATACAGTTCAAAAATCAGGTGGAGTGGCCCAATTTGAACGCTCTTTGGTACTGTACATTCTATGGGTGTATAAATGATCCAATTCTCTGTGCTGTAATCAGGATTACAGCAATTACAGTGACAGTATTACATCAGAGTGGCAGGCAGTCAGTCAATACAGTGAGTGACGAACACTGAACACAGAAAATACCTCGCATACTATTTTGAGAACATTACTAATACATCACGGAGTTTGAGAGTGATCGTATTCTGGGTGCCTTTATGAGGCCCCTGTTAGTACGTTCCAACTGCTTGGCAAATGAAGCATTCGGAAGTCACAGTTGGCTGATATTAGGTTCGAATTTTACGCAAGGACACCCACATACTTTGAGAATGTATTGATCGAGCATGATAGACCACATCAAGGGAGTGAAGTCACAGAGTGGGAAGCAAAACACAATCCCATAACTTCAGGGTCTACCGCCAAGGCACGGTAAATAGAATCTTTGCAACAACATAAATGGATGCTCTACAATAGGCTGTGTAATTCCGCACCATGTTTTGACGACTGGCACCAGTCGGATTACGAGTTCACTTTCCGAAGCGTTGCACGGATGGCTGTCTTTGTAATGGAATCTTAACCAGGAGCAAGGCCGCAGTAGATAGACAGGCCACAAGGCTCGGACTGTGACGTCACGAGAGTGATCGGCGTTCAGCATGCCAGTGTACGACCCGCTCTCACTGTCACCGTGATACTATTCATTTATTGAACATTTTGTAAGTTATCAGCTTGATTAAGTAAGTTATTTTTTAAGCTTTTTATAGGATGAACAGAATCAAACATTACAAACGTCTTTTGTGTTTCGTAAAATAGGTTTTGAAAACTGTAAATTGCTTTTTCGCAGCTTTCTAAACATTTTCCTATTAACACTGTTATTATAAGAAATTATGCATAATACGTTATAATAACCTATATCTGTTAGTACTTTAAGGACTTCCAAAGTTATTTCTTCTACGGAATGTGATGTTTTGTTTTAAGAATGGATAGCAACATAGAAGTCTGTACAGTTGAAGCTAATGTAGTGTTACTTTTTCCACTTTTACTACTAAAGGCAACCACTTCTACCTTTCCTCCCTTACAGTTAAGCTCAGGTTTTTCATAGATTTCATCCAACCAAAGTTACAAAATCTTTCAAGTTCATTTAACAATTTTTGTTTCTTTTTCAAATAATTCCAATGTGAATCATCTATACTCATATTTCCCCTACTTATTTTTGCAGTAAAAGACTGTAAATACAAAGGGTGATGTATTGTAATGAACGTTGACTGTCTTATCTTATTATATGCCCCATAAAATGCGAAAAGTATTGAAGTTAACCATGTTATTAGTATTCAGGAGTAAGACACTTTCTTTACAAAGTATAAATTTAACTATTCCTTGAAAAATGCTAATTTATCAGTAATGACACAGTCATCAACTTCACTTTCAGTTCCATCGACTACACTTTCACAGCTTCTATTTTGTTGTGGTCAGTCACTTTTGAATCACAAGTAGGGCTAAACAAGAAGTTACGGATACTTTTCAAGTTTGACCATTTTAATACCTTGCACGTGTATCAGGTTATCATTCATGGAAATGTTATGGTTTGTGGCTTTAAAATCAAGAGCCTCGTTTGATGTTAAAGAAGTACCAAATTTTGTAATATATTCCTCAGTCATATACATTTTAAAAATACAAAATTGACAAAATCTTTGTCAATATCTAATTTACATTTAATACTGAAATTACCCTTAACGTAATTGAAGTCGTTGATTCTGTCATCTTCTTCCTCAAATTTCTTTCTTCTTCCCGTTTTACAATTCTTTCTTCTCTTTGAATAGGAGCTTTCCCGGTGTTGGAAGATTTTTACACCGATAGTCAGGTACATTTTCAACCTTAGTAGAAATAGCATGTTTTCAGACTTTTAAATGGTTACGTTTTACAGTTAAAATAGACCCATCAGATCTTTTAACAGAATACTCCCTAAGTATGAAACGTTCGTCGAAGAGTTTTATGCATTCAACTGAGCTTGCTGAAGGGTTCGATGGATGTCTCAAAAACCCACTTTTGTTTTTTCCGAACCAAGTCAGTAGGAAACTTAAACAATGAAATATTAGGCTGTTTTGAAGTATAGTTGCTTCTACAATCAGGTACACCACACGACGTGGGCATAGTTCACAATATTCACACACGTCTAAATCATTCAACACCATTGATAGCCTCGCTGCAGCGAGGTTCAGCTCAGCCTACAACTCATTGACGAGACGTGAAGTGGCCGGCCACTAGTGTGACGTAGTGCCCGAGGTGGAGGGGTAGACTTATGGCCTGTCTATCTAGTTGGCCTTGCCAGGAGGCAAAGCTGTTAATGAGTAACGTTATATTATGTTCGGCGATGAATCTCGGTTCAGTATTACACAGGATGTCATTAGTTCAAGAGTATGGGGCACCGAGGGTAGAAAGAGCAGCCTTGCCAATGGAGTGGAGAGATACACCGGTAGAATCATGGTGTGAGGTGCCTTCGGTTATGACTTGAAGTCACCTCTGATAGTGATTCGGAGAGCAATGGCGCCACAACAATCCGTCAGTGACATCCAGCCTTCTCATGTGTTACCTCACATGAGAACCAACCGGGTGCAATCTGGCCACAAGACACATGGCACATTTGTCTGTGAACTGTCTGCGTTTATACTGAGACACTTCTGCGGCCAATGAGGTTCCATGATCTGCCCCCAATGTGCACTCCTACCCAAGTGTCGATCTCTAAGGTATCGTGAGCCAGCTACAACACCCGTAGCGAACGTGCCTCAGAAAAATATACGATGACTGCATAACTTCCTTACCATCGGCTTTGGTGCATTCATGCAGGCCCAGCGGGGTGCTACATCCTATTGACATACAAAAAGGACCAGTAGTATGTTCGTTCTGTCAACATTATATTTCCTTTGATTTGTTACTGTAAACTTTGAAAGAGCCACAAGACTACACAGACGTGCAGTTTCAATTGATTTACACTACTCTACTGGGTACTTAAAGTTGTTGTCATTGATATAAGAACGATTATTATCCTCACCTCCTTTCGTCACACTCGTTTTCATAACAGTGGCCCAAAATAATCAAATGGCATCGTGATCTTGGTGAAATTCATACATAACCGAATCGTTAATCTGTAATTCTTCTTCTTAAGTCATTGCAAATTAACTACTACTTGTTTTAACGTCGCAATAACACATCGAATATTTTCGGTGACCGATAAATGTGAAAGGGCTAGCACTGAGAAGGCAGCAGCCATGGCATTAATTAAGGCCCGGTTTGAAAATGGGAAACTACGGACAGCCATCTTCAGGGCTGCCGACGTTGGGATTTGAATCCACTATCTCCGGAATGCAAATTCACAGCTGCGCGACTCTAACCGTACGGCCAACTCGCTCGGTGAAAATTAACTAAGCACACTCACAGTGTATTCGACACTTGTGGAAGGTAATCACATTGGACGTCTCATTCGCACTCAAGCCATCCAGTCTATTCTGACAGTAAGCCTCTGCTGCCTTCGACTCCGCTTAAGAGCTCCAGATATTTATTGTCGCAGAACTTCTCCTTTCCGTTGTGCGATGAAACAGCAAGCATCTGCTGTTCTCTACAATCTACGTCACGGCTTTTAGATCCTTCTCGTCGCAGTATTTTCCATCTCAGTCACGCATGTTCCACCCAAATACTGGTTACGTGTTCTACTGGGTATATTTACTCCTTATACCTCTCTGTTTGCTCTACTACCTTCCAATGACAGCGATAGAGCGGATAAGGTATGAAAGACACTTCCCTGTATGGGAATTTTTGTCATCATTCTTTTACGTGACCAGTATGTGCTTTGCAGGTGAGTCATCTTAAGTAGAAAGGGACTGTGGACTACAGGTTTTGAGAAGATTAACATTTCACCGATTGTAATTGTTTAAGTGCAACGACCTAATATTACAACTTACATGTGCGAGTTTCTCTGACCGATGGGCAACGCTTTTACCAGCTCTGAGTTAGTTCCGCCTAACAAACATATTGTGGAGGTTTCCGTCATGTTACTGTAGAACTTCATAGAAGAAACTTAGCTTGGTCCTGGCCAGAGTGACGTCACCGAATTGGGATACCACCTTTCAGCAAGAGATCGGGATTAAACCAGGCGCGCAAGGCCAGCCCTCTTTGCCACCCCTCTCGCTGGAGGCCTCAGGATGACGGGAGAAAGACCCGGAAAGTAAACATTCAGATTCGTGAGTAATCTGCAAGGCTTATCCCTGCGTGAATTACCTTGAAGGGCCGGTCTCCCAATTTAAGGCAGGCCGGACGAGCTTCATTGTTTCAGTTGAGGTTTAATGGTTCATTCCACTCAGAGAATCAGTCTGCCAGATAGTGAATCACTGCAACTGAGCAGTGCAGCGGGACGAGTGCAGTTCTTTCTATCGTCTAGCAGTAGTCTCTTGTGTCTAACTGTTGTGAGGGAACGCGCGTGTCTCTGAGACAGTGTGAGAGGGTACTGCAAGGTACAGTGACTTAGACCGTGTACGACATACAAGATTTTGAGACTGGTTGAGCGCGAGCTGTGAATTAGGTGGCTGTTAGCATACAGCAAGAATAAGTGCGGAACTGAAACAGGACGTAAGTGACAGTAGTAGAAGAGTGTATAATGAGATTTTTTAGTTTTTAAACGACAGCGCAAAGTATTAGTATGACTGAGCATTGAGAGAACGGATTGGTGTAATTGTGCACTGTGTTGTGTGAGTTGTGGTCCTGGTATATCTGTGTAGTATTTAGTTAACATTTCCTATAGTAAACGCTACCAGCTGCATATTTTTACCTACCTGCCACCACATTAGAATATTTCAATGTATCTTTTCCTCTCTGCATTTGTGTGGTGTTTATTGTGGTATGTAGACTTACTTCTCAAGAACTTCTCAGCAAACTTTTCATGGACTCATTCGACTTAAAAGCCCTGCATTACATTGAACTGAACTTTTCATCGAGTTAATCCATAATTGTCTTTATATGTCCTTTACGGCGTGTTTAAGGTTCATTGGTTCAAATTCTGAAGATCTTTGGAGTATCTTGCAAATGTTTCTCAGATTGTATGTTAGCCTACTTTGAAAGTAATTACGATTTTGTTTACACTCTGGGCTCAGTTTCTTACTGTCCTATCGGTACCTGATTTCCTTATAACCTTTCTTTCATTTTTGTTACCCGAGAAATGTATCTAAATGCCTGGCTCCTTTCCTCTGTTAACGTGTATAATGGTGTACCCCTTTTATAATGTCGCGTAGATTAATTTCTGAGATTGTGGTAATAATCGCAAGTACATGTTTAGGGTAAAAGTATTTTTCATGTGCTAGTCCTGACCAGTTTTACTCCTTCTATTTGTGGAAGCTCACAGCCTTTGATCTCGTATTTTGCAGATATTCTGTTTTCTATGCACATCTACTATTTTTATTGCTAATTGATTTTTAATTATTGTAGTTTATTTATACATTATTACCTTTTGTTATTCATTTTTTTTTGCTAGGGGCTTTACGTCGCACCGACACAGATAGGTCTTATGGCGACGATGGGATAGGAATGGCCTAGGAGTTGGAAGGAAGCGGCCGTGGCCTTAATTAAGGTACAGCCCCAGCATTTGCCTGGTGTGAAAATGGGAATCCACGGAAAACCATCTTCAGGGCTGCCGATAGTGGGATTCGAACCTACTATCTCCCGGATGCAAGCTCACAGCCGCGCGCCTCTACGCGCGCGGCCAACTCGCCCGGTCTTTTGTTATTCAGTATGTTCCATTCCAAGTAGAGATTTCCTCAGTTCGTCCCTATGTTCACTTTGTTTACGATATGTAATTCTCATAGCAACCTGGTTTCCTTTGTGTGTACGCTGTTGACCTTGATGAACTGCGTAAGTTTTCTAACTTGTATCGGAGACTATCTACTTATAATCTGTGTAACATTTTAATAATTATTGGCCTTTGATCCACGGATTTCTCTCATTCGGTCCCACCATCTGCATATATGTGCCCCTGTGGCATGTGTGTAACTTCCCTTATGTATCAGTAATCTAGCATTTTATACCTTCAGTTCGTATGTATCAAGGCCTTTTCTATAACTCTTGTAGCAGTACGGAAGCGGAGTCTCTCGGGTACTCCCAAATATAAAATTTTAGAGTACCGTAGCACTATCAGGGAAGGAATTTTATAAGTACTGTAGAGATAAATTGAAGAAGTTAAACATCAGTGTATGTATCAATAAATATTTATAATGTTTGTATGAGTCGTGCACTAAACAGCTGCGCATAAGAAACTGAGACCTTTATAAAAACATAATGAAATTTTAACATCCAGAACATTTTTCTGTCCGTGATTTAGCGTATCAATACGTGTTTATTCGTAGATTACGTTATGACAGAAGATGAAGATACGGTGCAATGATGACACTCTTTATGTCCCGAAATATCTATTTTATACAAATACAAAATAATATTGTTCAGAATGAATACTGCGTCAAGATATAAGGGTTATTTCACTGAATATTTGGCACCAGAGAAGAAAGTGAAAAAGAAATTTCCAGCCAGCGAGGAACGTTCATAAAGATTTACGGAGTAACTCTGTCTTCCAACTCGACCTCACGTACAAGTGAAACTTTGACAAGATAACAAAGAGATAAGAATCGTGCAACTAGGGTGTAATATTTTAGAATACTGACTTGATATCAGGAAACTTGTAACCTAGCCATCATGAGGTATGGGAATTGGGTCCAGAGGAAGAGAGTGTTAGATCTTTATTGCCTGTAAACTGTCTTCTTCTCGCACGCTGGTAGTGATAATGGCTGACAATAACATGCAGTGAGATAAAAAGAAATGTACAAAAGAGAACCTGAAGAAGTCTGCCATTATTCACTCGGCCGCTCGTAAATAAGTACAAAAGGATGTCCACTCTCAGCGACCGCTCTATGGGTGTGATTGATTGTTACATGTGCGTTGTTTCATGAAATGGGCTATGGACATCGTGATCAACTACCCTGTGTACTTAGTGCGTGTGAAGTTTCTTTAATGACTATGTGATTATGTTGCCTGCAGAGAAGAGTGTGGGGAAGTACAGTTATCATCACACGGCTCATGAAAGTGTGTGGGGAGTGAAATATAAGGGCTTCTACTATTCATAACTTTGGCACTAATTGTGTTAGAGCAATAAATTAACTGTATGCCTACCCACGTTTATCGCTCAAGAATTAACCCGATACTAATTTCTGTCGTCTGAACGAATCGGAGGCCCATGTACTTCACCAAATGTGAATATCTCGTTTCCAATTTTACACGTCCTAGCGAGAAATCAAAGCCATGCACTTTCAAGTGAAACAAGCACGCCTTTACCATTTGGACTAGGCAGCAGCGAAGTGGGAAGAATGGTTAACCCTTTCCTAGGCTATCTTTGCTGCTAGAGAATAATCCGGTAATTACTCCCTGAGTAGACTGAGTAAGGAGTGGTAATTATAGTTTGAAGAAGCAAATTAGCAACTATTCCCTCTTAATACCATTGGAAAGTGAGCATTTTAAGAGCGAAGGTATCGGAAGGAAGTGCCACGAAACCATAACACGAAAGGCTCCATAGTGCTCACAACCCGAACACCGTAGGAGTTGAAAGGGAACATAAATGACTAAGAGAGGTTCGTTAGGATCCTAGCATATTACTGTAAGTAGAAGAAATGTCGGATTCAGATGGAGATCTTGTGATCACTAACTCAGGCTCCTAAGATGACAACTCCTGGGGTGTCTTTTTTAGTCATCTCTCACGACGAGTGTATATATTCTATGCACCACCCACACACGCAATTCCAGATGAACTAAGAATGAACACTTCGACTAGGAGCCACATACTGAATTTTGAAATTAAAAGTGTGGATATGATTTAGACAGAAATAGCATGGCTAAATTTTATGAAAAGCAATGAATTATGGTAGAATATGCTACAGATGCAGATGCCTAAATTGTGCTTATCGACTAAGTAAAAATGGATAGGCAGGCATAGTTCGTTGTATAGGGTGTATCTTAGCTTATATGGATAATAGAACAGAATAAAACATATATATTTTTATTTAACTACAGGTGGAAAATCAGTAACTCAAATACACTTTGAGGTGGTTGAGAATAAAACTATTACATGTCAATTGAATTGTAATATTTTACAAATGCTGCTAGAAAGAGCGCACTCCTGCTTATTTCTATACACGCTCTGCAACCACGTGCCATTACCGGCCGTATTCGTGTATACGCCGTAGAGAGTATGCAGCTTCAAGCATCTGAGTGACGAGATCTTTCGGCGCTTCAGTTGGAGTCACATACACTCTCTCGGTCTATTCTAAACAAACGAAAATGCATATACAGTGAATTATAATGTCATGTCAGCTCTTACACAATATAAAATATTGAAGGTTTTGAAGAATGAGACTTATAATATTAATTTATACCCATTAAGTTTTCCAGTATGTCAGTAACAATTCGTCTCGGACCCATGGTTATTTATCTTAAAAAGGTTCGTTTTGGTCTCCTCTACCATCCATAGAAGTTGGAGTGTTGAATTTTGATACATCCTGTGGATTACAGGCAACGAGAAACTTCGTTATATTTTTGTCTTCTTATATACGTTGTTCTGTCTTCGCTATTAGACAAAGAGCTAATGCAAACCTATGGCACCCACAACTGCTTCCCTTCCTGGTAGCCTATATGTATTAGAATGTCACGGTCAAGTGATCTGTGTGATGACACCTTCAGCCTTGTTGCTTAGCTTTCTTGACTGGGCTGTTACGTATATTTCATATCATACAGTTCCTCGTGGAATTCTGGACATTAATGTGTAAGCACAGTGTTGATTTTAACGCTATTTATCTTCCTTGTAAGGTCGGTGGTGCAGGAAAGAGACAGAAATCAAGACTTTGGTATTTTTATAACCTTCTCTCTCCTACGGATTTTACTGAATGTCGCAAAATGTGGAATGTGTGTAACGTCAGTGATTCCTCATCTTGAAGGACCTTCTTAAGCACAATATTATGAGTGCTATTTCTTATAGGCAGAATTTACACCATCATTTTTTCCATCATTCGCACTCGAGACGTAGCAAACATACAAGTGTGCGTAGCTAAATAGAGGTTGGGGGTAAATGAACACTAAAAACAGTACAAAAAGAAGTTGTTAACATAACGATGAGGTTACTTTGCAGGACAACTAATATCTTTTTCGGAATGATTTCCACAGTCACTTAATGTTGCTATCCGTATAGCCTTTCTCAGTGTTATGTAATATTTTCTATCTAGTTTTGATTCAGAATTAGCCAATCAAATACTTTCAATCACGGAAACACAACAGGTAACCACGAATAATTCAAATGAACATTCAGACGGATTAATTAACCGACAAGAAGTAGCAATGCACTACAGGAACTCACAATCTGCAACTGTATAAACTAGAGAGACATCCATGGACAATGATGAATAAAACTAGCAGAAGCAATTACTGCTATGTGGCGACACACAACACACTGTTGTATGTTGGGTATTCAGCCCGAAGGCTGGTTTGATCCTCTGCAGCTCTGCCAACAGCTGTCATAAATAGCCTAGGCGTCACTGAAGAGGCGTACTAGGGAAATGAGGAGTGAGGTAGTTTCCCGTTGCTTTCCTCACCGAGCCAGCCGCTGCTATTACATATCAGTCTACCAAGCCCACTAAAATGCATGCACCAACCGACCCTATGAGCGATATCTTCACACCATTCATAACAGGGACTGGCTGTATAAGCAATGGTATTACTAGCATCACTCATACCTCAGTCACTTTCATATTGTCAAAGCCAAGGATGAGACTGAGACAGGTCAATGAAAGGAACAAATTTGATATAGCCCATACCAGAGGACATATAAATAAATAAATAAATAAATAAATAAATAAATAAATAAATAAATAAATAAATAAATAAATAAATAAATAAATAAATAAATAAATAAATAAATAAATAAATAAATAAATAAATAAATCATTGATTTGCATTTAGGCTGTTGTCCACGTGGGAGAACCACGTGAGAGATCCCTATCGGTTGTCTACATAGTAGTTTTTCCTTAAAATAATGATATCAATGACTTTGGAAACTTATCAAACATCTGCCTTGGTAAATTACTCCAATCCCTAAATCCTCTTGCTATGAATGAGTATTTTCCCCAATTTCTCCTCTTCAGTTCCAACTTTATCTTCATATGATGCAAAATTTGGCCTTTGACCTTCTATTAACGAGTGCTGCATAAACTTCAATGTAAACAGGAATATATTAAGTTGTTATATACAGATATAAAGGACATGAAACAGGCTTTCGGAAAATATATAGATTCTAAACACCTGCTGCATTAAAACATGAAATCACTGAGTTGCTGTTTATTTCTCGACACTGTTTATAGAATATTATTACTTCTTTAATACTGTTTCTCGCAATATACTGGTATATTGAGTAAATACACAACGTATGAACTGTAATAATAATAATAATAATAATAATAATAATAATAATAATGCCATCGAAATTTTCTACGCAAGGTTCCTTCCATTAAATATATATCCTCTTAGGGACCACATAAATGCAATTACTTGTTGGTAAATATATTAATGAGTTTATATTAGACTAAAGTTTGAACTTCGAAAACGAAGTCCCAAAGAAATTGAATTACACATACTGATTCCCACATCTTGACTGTCCATCTTTTGAAACAGTTGCCCTCATACGTAAGCTACACGATAGTCACCGTTCATCTATCAAATGTCCTCATTTTGACAAACTGTTCCAAACACTCGTGGTACAGCCTTTGGCTAAGGACGTCTCATTTATGGAGAATATGTCCAGTCTAAGCCACTCCTTGAATACTGTGATGGATGATGTATCACACAAGAAACTTGAAGGCATCCATCAGAGTTGCTAACGGTTTGTGACCCAGAAAGAGAAAGGAAGTCTCTCCCTAACTTCCCAAGTGTAAGAGATCCTTTACTGGAACTGCACTGGTGTGTTCTCTTTCTAAATGACATTTCAATGGCCGATTACATGTATTCCAATCATCTGTAGAATTAATCCTGTGTGAATATGGAGCCCGAATTGTATTTATTTTCACTATTTAAGGAAAAAGTAGAAGATTAAATAACTATTGATAATAAAAGTGAATAAAAAATGGATATTTTGTTTGACTATGCCACTGTCTGCCTGTAACCAATTTTCAACACAGAAATTTATACTGACCCATATTTCCTCTTAGAATCTTCTGGCTGCATCCTGTCAATATGTCACCTGTCAGCTTCATCAGATTAACAGAATTAAGTTCTATTCATTATGTATTCTGTGGACAAATAAATTGTTGAAGACAGCTGACAACTGAATCATGATAGAAAGAAGATGTAAAGATTTGCAGTGCGCTGTTCTGATGAACTTCCATTAGAACAAATGCACATAGGTGCAATAGAATTAAAAAGACAGACGGGCAGGATAAAATTGTGATGATGAGCAGCTGTGATTCGTCGAAATTAATTTTCTTATGCAGGATCGGTCACTGATTCATGATCGAAAAAATGAATGTTAATGTACACACTTTATGAATCCCGTGTAGGTTAACGTGATTGTTTATAAATTCAGAGACACGATTATAGATGCCATTCGTGGAGAATATGTTGATAATTAACATCATCTTCCTCAAAATTTGAATAAAATAATTTTCTCAGAAAATACAACTTTTCTTATCACTGTGTACAGTAGATTCCACGACGTAAATTCTTACCGTTTGCACCACTCGAAGATATTACTGACAACGGAATTCTGGTCGTAATAACAGATAAACTCAAGCAACCCGGAATACAGTATTGAGTAGGCCTTAGTTGAGTAAAATGGACGGTCAAAAGTATATGTGATAGTATTGTAGTTCAATAGAAGTTCGGGACTTGGCTGTGTGGTCCGCATAGTAGCCTTCGGTGTAGAAAGTGTACAAAGTTCCAGGTTAGATTTCTGACAGGTCTGAAGATTTTAACCATGCCTGGTCCACTCATCTGGCTCTGTAACTGGTTGTTTGTGTTTAACTCCTTTTACACATAGCAACCAATCGCCATAGACACATGTAATAGTTGATTACTTCTTGATTACGTTGCAGATTTAATTGAGCTGGCATCGATTAATAAATGAGTTAAAGTGAGGTCTATTTAATATATGTATAGCGTATGTACATTACTGAGAATGTGTTTAAAAGAAGTAAACCCTCTTAAACTGCTGTAATGAAATATTATTCAGGATGGTGTATAAATTGGAGTAATTCTATAAAATTACTAGTTTTAATCATTTTGTAAACACCATAATTTCGGTTAGTAATCACGTTACGTGCTTACAAGGTCCTAACCTTATTATATCGGACTTATACGATAGCCTTGGGTTGGAAAGTGATATAAGCGGAAGGAAAAACTACTGCTTATATGTCCACATTCATAATAATAATTGTACCGGGCGGTACACCTCCACGCCGCTAATTTAAAATTTGCGCCAGTTGAAACTCCTCTGCTGGAGGAAGTCTGAACTTTATATACGCTATTAATTCGCTACCTTCTCAAAAGATGTCACCACGTGGAAAATTTTGAGTTTTTGAACTGTGTCATTTTTGATGTGTTTTTGTTTTGCTTGAAGTAAGAAGTGTGAACTTTCTCTTCTAGAGGACACTACTGAAGATCAATAATAGTGCACCCTAGTGCGAAGTCAAAGAACTATTTTGTTGGAGAAATTTTTATTTCAAATGTTTGTCTTTGCTAAAATTTTTTCAGTTATTGTTTAAGTTGGCTGTATACCCCTCTCTTTCCCCTTGTTTTGCATTTAACCAATCCCGAATTTCTGTTATTAATTTCTGACCAATCGTAGGTATCTTCCCCCAACTTGAATATGTTGCTGTATCCTACCCAATAAAAAGTTTGTGGGAGGGTGTTTTCATTCCCCTGACTCCTAGAACCTTCCGCGAGAGGATATAAACTGCTGATTTTTGGGTCTCCGGGCCACTTCTGTTCCATCTTTCAGTGTATTAAGTACATAGCAGGAGGCGGGAAGCGCCTCTTTCCTCGGCAGCGGTCAACAACAAGGTAATGGCCGATTAATAACTTCTTTCTTTGCTTGCTCAGCAGTTTAACTCTCGGGGCGGGTTCTAAGCGTTCCACCATGTAACCTTTTCCTAAATGTAACTACTCTTTTCATATATTCTCTTTTAAAGCTACATACTGGGATAGAGAGTGCTAACCCTCTCGAGCTCCCACTCATATTGTTTTGAGGTGAACTTATTTTTCTCAACCTATTCTCGTTAACGTTAAACAAATTGTTCTCTTCTTAAGTCACCTCTTTAGTATGGGATTAGCCCTGGTATTATCGGCCTAGTGCCAAGTAGGTCTTAATCAAAGTGTATTAGGAGTGCAAGTTCGCCTCCTCTCAAATTGTTACCTTAGAGGTCATTTAATTAACCTTCTTTTCATTTTATAGACCTCAGTAGATTGGGTATTTTACCCCTGTGTTTATGTCCGTTGAGGACAACTTGAAGGTGGAGTTTGGTGTGGCCTGGGAGAGGCTTAAATTTGAGAGCGAGTGGCTCTTTTGAAAATTGAGTGTTGTATGCCTCGTGGAGGCTTTTCAGTGTAATTTGGAGCTAGGGCTCCTAGGCATGAATGGGGTTTTCTGCCCCTCTGTTGAAACTTGTGTTTGGAGGTAAAACTGAGCTGATTGCCCAGGCATTGTGTTTTCAGGGCTCGAAGCCCAAATCCTGTAAATATTGTAACTACCCTTTGACTTGCTACTTTGTACCTGCCATGCTTGTTATTTCTTTGTTTTTGAAAAGAAAATATAACCTGGTTAAATTTTAAATTAATTTTACTTTAGTAGCTTGAGACCCGTTCACCACCCCGCACCTTCTTTCACGCGTAACTACCACAAAAACGCGGTAAAAAGTGGTAGCAGAGCGTGGTTGAATGGGTCTCAATTTAGCCCCTTTTGACGGCTAAACATTGTTTTGTTCCGAACTCTAACTATTTTCCCAGTTGCTGGAATCTTTTGAGTTTTTCAAAATTGTTCTGTCACCATGCCCGGCCGTCGCGATGTTCTCCATCTTAACTATTTGCGCAAGGAGGAGTTGATCTATGAATTGACTATTAGAAATGTACAGTCTGGAGGCACGGTTGCAGTAGACACAAACAAGCTTAGAGAGTCCCTAGATTTGCCCATTTCCATCCCCAATTTGGGAGAGAAAGAAATTGACGACTCTCTTTCCACGATCACGGAGAATATTACTGGGCTAGCTTCTGTAGTTAGTTTTTTTGATGAAAATGATCCTTCTCCTAATCAAATTAAGCGTGTGCAAGCTAGGCTGTTTCATTTTTCCAATAGAGTTAACGATCTGTTGTCTCTAAAGTTGAATGACGTTCAGAAGAAGGAAGCTAGTACGCTGCTTGAAAATATGTCTGAATTATCTAGCAAGGTCACTCAATTGTTAACAGGGGAGGTTCCTCCCAAAAGCGATCTACCCACCACAGTGAATGTAGGTAGCGAGGAAGAGCCTCATAAGGGAGAAGTTAATAGGAAAACCATCGCCGCTCAAACTATCTCTGCCCCATTGGACAACGAATCTGAACGCCGTGCATCGTTGAGTAACATCCGTTCTGAATTAACTTCCTTGCCATTGAAACCTTTACCTACTATGTCACCCGGGTTTAGCAGCTTGCCTCACCCATTGGCAATGTTGCTCAGAGGTACCTCTAAGTTTTCGGTTAATACCACCAGTGAAGTAATTTCATTTTTAAGATTTCTGGTTGAATTTCAGGATCATGCCCTTGTGTTTTCTCTTTCTCCATGTCAAATTTTGCAAATTATCTATCCTTATGCAATTGGTATTCTTTCTGACAAATTAGTAAGAGCCATAGCCGAACAGTCATCTATTGAAGATTTTCATGCACACTTGCTTGCAAATTTTATTCCCGCCCGCGCGAGGTCTTCTCTGATTCAGAAGTACTATTATCGTGTACAGCGATTGGATGAGAACTTGGCTGATTTCATACAAGACATTAAGTTTTATACTAGGGTGTTTGCTCTTCACTTCCCTGAGGATCAAATTGTACAAGCTATTGTGGAAGGTATTTCACCATCTTATAGGTCATACTTGTGTTTCGCGGCGTGCCCGCAAACTTTCTCTGAACTTGAAGCGTTGGCCGTCTCAGCGGAAGGAGTTAGGTACGCCGATTCTTTGCGTGTGGCAAAAGAACCCCCTCCTTCGTTTAGTAATACTCGGCCTCCACCTCGCCGACCAGTCACACCCCGTAAATGTTATGCTTGCGGGTCGCCTGACCATCTTCGCAATAAATGTCCATTGGTCAAAACTAGTAGGGCAAATAATGGAGCTGGTTCAGCACAAGGCTGTTTTAAATGTGGGGCTTTATCACATATCACCAAGAATTGCCCAAACTCGATTAGCACCCCCTCTTGCTCAACTCCTGGTGCAAATTATACCTATGCCAATAATAAAAAGTGACTAGTGGCTTCGGCTGAGTCGACTAATCCATCTTCCCGAGACTCAGCCCCTAGTAAACAGGTTGTAAATTCAGGGAACGAGCAATTTTCAAATTTATCTTTTGAAGGTCCCAAAGAGTGTCTTAGGATTGCGGCGGATTCCCCCGCACCGGTTCCTTTTCTTAAGATTGAGTTAAATAACGAGCCTATTACAGCTCTCTTAGATTCAGGCAGTGTTTGTTCGATTATTTCGGCTGAATGGTATTCTAAATTGAAATCTGTTTGTAAACTACCTGACTATGTCTCATCTCCTGTTCAATATGTTTCGGCTAATTCATCCCCATTAGAAATTCTAGGTTCCTTATTGGTCAAAATTCGTATTTTTAAATTCACTTGGAAAGTTAAATTGTTTGTGGCCAAGCTCTTGTCTTGCCCCATTATATTGGGAGCGGACTTTATTTTTCACACTGGTCTTGTGCTCGATCTTCAGAGTAGGTCTTGCACTTTCAAATTTGCCTCTAATTGTAGCATCCCTTTATTAAAGTGTAATTCTGCATCATGTTCTTCTATTTCGCCTACCCAGGATGAGATGTTGTTAGACCTTACACATCTACCTGAGGAGCAGGCTGATAGTATTCGTAAGCTGTGTCAGTCGTTTCCAGAGGTGTTTTCTGATACTCTTGGTGTTACTGACCTGATAGAATACAAAATTGAGGTCACGGATTCGATTCCTGTCCGTTTTCCACCGTATAGGCTATCTCCACCTAAAATGAAGGCTCTGAAAGAAATTATCGATCAGATGTTGAAGGATGGTATTATTAGGCCCTCTAAGTCAGCGTATTCCTCGCCTATTTTTCTAGTCCCGAAACCCCAAGGGGGCTTCAGGCCTGTCATTGATTACAGGGCTCTCAATCGGAAGGTGGTGTTACAATCTGTGCCCCTTCCCGACCTTCATTCTTGTTTTTCATGGTTTCGTAAGGCCAAGTTCTTTACTATCTTGGACTTGAATCAGGCCTATAATCAAATTCTCCTTGCCGAAGAGTCTAAACACCTTACAGCGTTTGCCACGGACTGGAATTTATATGAATACAACCGCGTGCCTTTCGGGCTCCCCACGGGAGCAGCTGTACTCACTAGGCTGCTAGATAGGGTCTTCTCCGACATCAAATTTGAGTACTTATATCACTACTTGGATGATGTCGTATTTTCAGAGACTTTTGAAGAGCATCTAGATCATCTGCGAGAAGTTCTCGATCGCCTTCGTAAAGCTGGGTTAACTGTTAAGTTGTCCAAGGTTGCCTTTGCTAAGCCCTCTATGTCTTTCCTAGGGCATATTGTGTCACCTGATGGTGTAGCCGTCGATCATTCTAGAACACAGGCCATCCGTGATTTTAAACCTCCCAAGGACATCAAAGGCATCGCCAGGTTTATTGGTATGGTGAATTTCTTCAGGAAGTTTATTCCTAACTTCGCTAATAGAGCGGCGCCCTTAAACCTTCTTCGTAGGAAAGGCATCAAATTCGAGTGGGGACCTTCTCAACAAGCCGCTTTTGAAGACCTTAAATTAGCTCTTTGTAATGCCCCTGTACTTGCTATGCCTGATTTCTCGAAGAAATTCATCGTCCAAACCGACGCGTCGTCGTCAGCAGTAGCGGCAGTCCTTCTTCAAGAGACTGAACTAGGGAGGCGACCCATCGCCTATGCATCTAGGACCTTGTCGGCTCAAGAAGCCAAGTATTCCATATATGAGCTCGAAGGTTTGGCAGTCTTATTCGCCTTAGAGAAGTTCCGTCTCTATCTGGAACATGTTAAATTCGACCTGGAGACAGATAATCAAGCCTTAAGCTGGGTCTTAGGTAGGCCGCGTCGTACTGGTCGTATAGCCCGTTGGGCCATCCGTATTTCTGCCTTCCAGTTTGATGTTAGACATATCAGAGGTACCGAAAATATTGTCGCTGATGGACTCAGCCGTATGTTTTCAAACGACGTCGAGACCCAAGAACCGGTCGACCGTTCATCACCTCCCGAGTCCATACTATCTGATGTTAATGCCATCTTAACCGATGCCCCCATGCTCTTTAGGGATATCGAGAAATACCAACATGAAGATCCGACGCTGGCTCCGATAATGGAAACCCTTTCTTCTGGGGAACATGTCGTCCCTTATGTTCTGAGGAATGGTGTTTTATGTTGCCCTTCGAGGCATGACAAGATGATGAAGGTTGTCGTTCCAGCTGTCCTTGTGCCTATGATCTTCAAATACTATCATGAGACCCCATTGGGGGGGCATCTGGGAATATTTAAAACTCGTGAAAAGATTCGTGAAATGTTCATCTGGAAAGGTATGGACGGTGAAATCCGTGAACTTGTAAAAGCTTGTAAATCTTGTTTGCTCAGTAAACCCACCATGTCCACCAAGGTAGGCCTTTTGTCTTCGCATCAAGCATCGCGCCCCATGGAACGCCTGTATATTGATTATGTAGGACCCTTCCCCCAGTCGAAGGGAAATGCCAACAAATTCATCTTTGTATGTGTAGATGGTTTTACCAGATTTTCCTGGTTATTTCCGACTAAGCTGGCTACCGCTCAGTCCACCATTTCTTGCCTAAATTCTATTTTTGCTTCTTTTGGTCCGTGCCAATATATTGTATCTGATAATGCTAAGGCTTTTACATCTAATTTATTTCGTAAATTCTGTTTTGACTTATCCATCTCTCATGTAACTACCTCTGCTTATTACCCTCAACCATCTCTGGCTGAACGGGTTAATCGTAATCTCAGGTCCGCACTTATTGCCTATCATCATGATGATCATTCCAGGTGGGACACGTCCCTGCATTGGTTAGCTTTTGCTTTGAATTCGGCGGTTCATGAATCACATAAATTTACTCCAGCTTCTTTGATGTTCAAGTTTGTTCCCAACTCGCCGCTCTCTAACCTCTGGTCTCTGAGTGACATTCTACCCGAGACAATAGATCCGGATAATATTAAAGATCTTTGGAAGAAGGCTAAAGCCAATCTTAAGGTATCTCATGAAAAGGTTAGGGAAAGGTATGATCGTGGACGGAGACCCACCACTTTGAATGTAGGTGACCAGGTGATGGTCAAGAACTTTGTTCCCGCGGGCAAGCTTGCCCCCAGATTTCATGGGCCTTGTATCATTCTCGATTTTCTTACGCCAGTTACGTTGTTAGTAAGCAATCCAGCCACCGAGAGGATATTTAGGGTTCACCTGTCACAGGTGAAACCGGTGTAATTTCCGTGTTAACTTGCTTCATATTATTTTGAAAGGAATATGAAGGTTATATTTTTTTTTTGAGTTTCACTTTTAAGGCTTTCTGCCCCTTCTATAATATTTTGTTTTATATGTAAGCATTTGTGTGAAACCTCCCCCGATTTGTTAAACTGCCATCCTGTCCTTGCCTCGGCCATTACCACGCTCCCGTCTCCTGCTCCAATACACACTGTGGCTGAATTATATTAAATGCCATGGACATCTGCACGCCGCTGACCCCTCAACCTCTTCACCAAGCCTGTGCCCTCAAAAAGATGATGGTCCAACACAATTCTGCCGCCTAGCTTTAATGTTTCAGTGCCCCCGCAGCCGCGCGGCGCCGTGCAGCAACTGGGCAGAGGACGGGCCCCCTCTTCTCCAGCGAGGACGTCAGGTGCACGGCGAGCCGGAGCTCTCCTCCCGGCCAAGGCTGATGCGCGGCGCACGACCTGCTACTTGCCCGCAGCCTGTATATGTTCACCGCGGGCGCGGCGTGTTTCAACACCTCTGCTCCCCTCATAGTGCGGGCGAGCGGTATCTCAGGGTACTTGATGGGTCCGAGCGGCCTCCCCTTGGACGCAAGCTGCAACGGCCGGTCTGGCCATTCAACTTAATCAACATCAACTACATGGACAGTTACGATAAGCAATGACTACACTTGGGAATTCCACAGCAATATTTGGTGGCAATTGCAAAATTTTTCTTCACCTCTAAGTACTAAAAGTTTATCTTCAGAAATTCAACTTCTACAAATATAAAGACTTTACTTCACCTGCAACAACAAAATTTTGAAACTGAATCAAACCAAATGAAGAAATCTTATAAATGCTTCTGCAATCAATCTTCATATCCACAGCATAACTTGGACCTTGTTTCAAACAGATTTCATGTGTCATCCCTAGAGGTACTTTTGGGGGGGGGGGAGGTCTCTACCGGGCGGTACACCTCCACGCCGCTAATTTAAAATTTGCGCCAGTTGAAACTCCTCTGCTGGAGGAAGTCTGAACTTTATATACGCTATTAATTCGCTACCTTCTCAAAAGATGTCACCACGTGGAAAATTTTGAGTTTTTGAACTGTGTCATTTTTGATGTGTTTTTGTTTTGCTTGAAGTAAGAAGTGTGAACGTTCTCTTCTAGAGGACACTACTGAAGATCAACAATAGTGCACCCTAGTGCGAAGTCAAAGAACTATTTTGTTGGAGAAATTTTTATTTCAAATGTTTGTCTTTGCTAAATTTTTTCAGTTATTGTTTAAGTTGGCTGTATACCCCTCTCTTTCCCCTTGTTTTGCATTTAACCAATCCCGAATTTCTGTTATTAATTTCTGACCAATCGTAGGTATCTTCCCCCAACTTGAATATGTTGCTGTATCCTACCCAATAAAAAGTTTGTGGGAAGGTGTTTTCATTCCCCTGACTCCTAGAACCTTCCGCGAGAGGATATAAACTGCTGATTTTTGGGTCTCCGGGCCACTTCTGTTCCATCTTTCAGTGTATTAAGTACATAGCAGGAGGCGGGAAGCGCCTCTTTCCTCGGCAGCGGTCAACAACAAGGTAATGGCCGATTAATAACTTCTTTCTTTGCTTGCTCAGCAGTTTAACTCTCGGGGCGGGTTCTAAGCGTTCCACCATGTAATCTTTTCCTAAATGTAACTACTCTTTTCATATATTCTCTTTTAAAGCTACATACTGGGATAGAGAGTGCTAACCCTCTCGAGCTCCCACTCATATTGTTTTGAGGTGAACTTATTTTTCTCAACCTATTCTCGTTAACGTTAAACAAATTGTTCTCTTCTTAAGTCACCTCTTTAGTATGGGATTAGCCCTGGTATTATCGGCCTAGTGCCAAGTAGGTCTTAATCAAAGTGTATTAGGAGTGCAAGTTCGCCTCCTCTCAAATTGTTACCTTAGAGGTCATTTAATTAACCTTCTTTTCATTTTATAGACCTCAGTAGATTGGGTATTTTACCCCTGTGTTTATGTCCGTTGAGGACAACTTGAAGGTGGAGTTTGGTGTGGCCTGGGAGAGGCTTAAATTTGAGAGCGAGTGGCTCTTTTGAAAATTGAGTGTTGTATGCCTCGTGGAGGCTTTTCAGTGTAATTTGGAGCTAGGGCTCCTAGGCATGAATGGGGTTTTCTGCCCCTCTGTTGAAACTTGTGTTTGGAGGTAAAACTGAGCTGATTGCCCAGGCATTGTGTTTTCAGGGCTCGAAGCCCAAATCCTGTAAATGTTGTAACTACCCTTTGACTTGCTACTTTGTACCTGCCATGCTTGTTATTTCTTTGTTTTTGAAAAGAAAATATAACCTGGTTAAATTTTAAATTAATTTTACTTTAGTAGCTTGAGACCCGTTCACCACCCCGCACCTTCTTTCACGCATAACTACCACAAAAACGCGGTAACAATAATAATAATAATAATAATAATAATAATAATAATAATAATAATAATAATAATAATAATAATAATATTAATAATTGTTACGGAGTTATCCCTGGAAGACAGAGGTGAAAGAAGGTGCGGGCTGGAATGCGTCTAACTACAAGTCCGAAAGATGAATTAAAATTTCAATAAAGGTTATATTTTCAACAGACTACAAAGTTTAGCAATTTTCACAAGGTGAAATAACAAGAATATCAGGTACAATGTAAGTTTACAAATTCTGGGCTACGAGCCCAAAAGTCTGAGCTCTCAGCTCATAACCACAAATTACCAAAGGGCAGAAAACCCTTAATTACATGGAGCATTAGCTCCCGACTTTACATCTCAAGCCTCTCTAAGGCACTTTTACCACAACACCATTAAGAGCTGACCCGCTCTCGATCTTTCAAGCCTATAAAGGCAATAACAGACTTTTACACAAACTGCCATCAAGGCATAATAAAGAAACAGGGGTATCTCCTACCCAATCTACTGGGCCTTAGTGTGCAAAAACTAGGTTAATTTAAATGGCCCGAAACAAAAAGGATGGAGGCGTGAATTTTCACTCCTAAATCTACATTTTAAAACCTAAGTGGCGCTAGGCCGATCACACAGGGGCTAATCCCAATCTATGGAGGTGACTAGTATACAAGATAAATTTAACACACTAAGAAGGAAGAGAAAAACGGTTATGAAAACATAGTCACCTCAAATTCAAAAATGAAGAGGAGCTCGAGAGGGTAAAGCACTCCCTATCCCCGAATTAAAGTTTAAGAAAACAGAAGTTTACCAGGAAAAGGGTTTACATGTTTAATAGTTTACATATTAAAGGTTTCGAACCATCCCCGGGAGTTAAACTGCTGAGCTAGCAAGAAATAAAGATGTTAAGAGGCCATTACCTTGATGAAGAGCTGCTGCCTGAAGAACGGGGCGCTTCCCGCCCCCTGCTACATATCCACACACTAAGCTAGATGTTATTGAAGTGGCCCGGAGACAAGGAAATCAGCAGTTTTTATACCCTCGTGGAAAATTTGAGACCTTTCAGGAATGAGTAGACACACCCACTCAATTTTTATTGGTTGAATAAAAGTTACACATGGAAATTCGAAGAAGAAAGCAATTAGAGGAAAATTAATTACAGAAATTACTGACTGGCTTAATTCGAAATAGGCGGAAGGAAAGGATTAATATTGCCAACCCACAAATCACAGAACAAAATTTAGTAAAGACAAAACTTATGAATACAAAATTTCTTCAAGAGAGTTCATTCCATTGCACCAGAGTGTATTACCATAGTTTTTGGTAGAGACATCTGTTAGAGAATGTCCACACTTCTTGATCAATGAGAAACAAAAGCAAATCAAAAACACACAGTGACATATTCTGATAACCAGTAGAGTTAGTTCAGTTGTTAAAGTTCCGGGTTTCTAAAGTAGAGAAGTTTCAATTGGCACAAGATTTGAACTTGCGTCGTAGACGTGTACCGCCCGGTACAATAATAATAATAATAATAATAATAATAATAATAATAATAATAATAATAATAATAATAATAATAATAATAATTGTACCGGGCGGTACACCTCCACGCCGCTAATTCAAACCTTGCGCCAGTTGAAACCCCCCTACTGGAATAAGTCTGAACTTTGTCTTATGTGTTAATTTTCAAGTTACCCTGAAGATGTCACTACTTGGAAATTTTGAAGTTTCTGAACTGTGTTGTTTTCGACGTATTTTTGTTTTGCTTGTAGTAAGAAGTGTGAACATTCTCTTCTAGAGGACACTACTGAAGAACTACAACGGTGCACCCTAGTGCGAAGTGAAAGAACTGTTTTTTGGAGAAAATTTAATTTCAAAAGTTTGTTCCTTGCTAAATTTCTTTCAGTCATTGTTTAAGTTGGCAATATTAACCCTTTCTTTCCCCTTGTTTTGAATTTAGCCAATCCCGAATTTCTTTAATTAATTTTCCACCAATAATGTGTTTCTTCTTCATCTTGTGTAGGGGTTTTCTTTATCCACCAATAAAATGATTGTGGGCGGGTGTTTTCCTCCCTGAAACGCCTCGAACTTTCTGCGAGAGTATATAAACTGCTGATTTTAGGGTCTCTGCGCCATTTCAGTAACATCTTTCAGTGTGTAAATTACATAGCAGGGGGCGGGAAGCGCCTCTTCCTTCGAGCAGCAGTTCAACAACAAGGTAATGGCCGATTAATAACTTCTTTTCTTGCTAGCTCAGCAGTTTAACTCTCGGGGCGGGTCCGAAGCTTTTCTACCATGTAACTTTCCCTAAAATGTAAAGAATCTTTGTATTTATTCTATCTTTTAAGCTTCATATTGGGATAGAGAGTGCTTAACCCTCTCGAGCTCCCTCTCATATTGCATTGAGGTGAACTTATTTTCACAACCGTTTCTTCCTTAACGTTATGTAAATTGTTTTCTTCTAAAAGTCACCTCCTTAGTATGGGATTAGCCCTTGCATTAACGGCCTAGTGCCAAGTAGGTTTTAAACAAAGTGTATTAGGAGCGCAAATTCGCCTCCTCTCAAATTGGTATTTTAGAGGCCAGGTAATTAAATTTTCTCACTTAATAGGCCTCAGTAGGTTGGGTATCTTTACCCCTGTGTTTATGTCCTTAGAGGACAACTTGAAGGTGGAGTTTGGTGTGGCCTTTGATAGGCTTAACCTTTGAGAGCAAATCGCTCTTTTGAAGTTTGTTTCTGCGCGCCTCGAGGAGGCTTTAGATGTAATTGGGAGCAAGTGCTCCTGGGCTTGATTGGGGTCTTCTGCCCCTTTGTTGAATTCTGTATATCGTAAAGTTGGGCTAATTGCTCAAGAATTGTGTGTCTGGCTCTCGGAGCCCCAAATCCTGTAATTGTACATTCTCGATTAGTGGTTTTGCTACTCTGTACCTGCCATTATTGTTATTTCTTGTTTTTTGCTAAGAAAATATAACCTTGTTAAATTTTAAATTCACTTTAATTTCGTAGCCTGAGACCTGTTCACCCCCCGCACCTTCTTTCACCTCTAACTACCACGGAAAACTCCGTAACAATAATAATAATAATAATAATAATAATAATAATAATAATAATTTCTTTATGTCCCACTAACTACTTTTACAGTTTCTGGAGACGGCGCGGTGTCGGAATATACTCCCACAGGAGAGTTTTACGTTTCAAGTTTTACTTTTCTACCGACACGAGGCTGACGTATTTGAACACCTTCAAATACCACCGGACTTATCCAGGATCGAACCTACCAAGTTGTGGTCAGCAGGCCAGCGCCTCAACTGTCTGATACATTCACCCCGGCGTTTAGATTGATAATTTCAAAATCTAGATCAATAGTCATGACATATTTTGAGATTTTGCTGATATTGTCGTTCGCTTTATAAGTGAGTGAGCTAATTACTTCTATATTTCAATAACTCGGGAAACATGTGTTCACATTTGACTTGGTGGTTTCACGTTTTGTTCCGTAAATGGATTTGTGTTTCTAAACATTTGTTTAGTTATATACACTGGCAATATACTTGTCTAGGTATCATATTTTATTTATTAAAGGTTAATATCGGCGCGAGAAAAGCCATCGCAAATGTCCCATGCCGGTCCATTAATAACCGGTGTAGTCAATTGGCTGTTCAACGCAGGCATGCAAACGTGCATGCTTTGGGTCGTATAGGTGCCGGATGGCAGCTTGTGGGATGGAGTTTCATGTCTGCTGCATTTGGTCGGTCAATAAAGGGACGGTTAATACCGGTTGTGGATGACGCTGGAGTTGTTTTCTAATGATAACCCATACGTGCTCGATTGGGGACAGATAGGGAGATCTATCAGGCCAAGGCAACATGTCAACACTCTGTAGAGCACGTTGGCTTACAACAGCGGCATGGGGGCGTGGATTGTCCTGTTGAAAAACGCCCCCGGGGATGCTGTACATGAATGGCAGCACAACAGGTCGAATCACCAGACGGATGTACACGTCTGCAGTCAGGGTGCGTGGGATAACCACGAGTGTGTTCCTGCTGCCATAGGAAATTGCTCCCCAGACCAGAACTCCCGGTGTAGGGTCAGTGTGTGGACGCCGCAGACAGACGGAATGCAGGCGCTGACCTGGCCTCCTTCTAACCAAAACACGGCCACCACTGACACCAAGGCAGAACCGACCTTCATCCGAAAACACAACGCACCTCCACTCCATCCTCCAATGAGCTCTCGTTTGACACTACTGAAGTCGCAGACGGCGGTGGTTTGGGGTAAGTGGAACGCACGCCGCAAGACGTCTGGCTTGGAGCTGTCTTTCAAGTAATCGATTTCGAACAGTTCGTTGCGTCACTGTGATGCCCACTGCCGCTCGAATTGCTGCTGCAGACGCAGACCTTTGCGCCACAGCCATACGCCGAATACGGCAGCTCTACCTCTCGGTGGTGCCACGGCGACGTCCGGAGCCCGGTGTTACTGCGTGTGTATATTTCCGTGACCATTGCTGCCAGCACGCATGCACAGTGGAGACATTGCTGCCAAGCCGTTCTGCAATAACATGGAAGGAAAATCCACTTTCAGGTAGCCCTGTTAAACGGTCTAGTTCAACCTCAGTGAGCTGTTGATACTGGCCTCTGGCCACTCACAGTCACCCGATCCAATATCACAGGTAACAAACACTCTCGCACAGCATAGCTCGTATTTAAAGCAAACCTGGTGTGTGATGTCATGGAGCTGAACATTTGAATGAACGTCATCTTTCAAATGTATGAACACGCCTACAAACGTTCGTTAATAGCACAACTCCTTCTTGGCGTTTGTATACGTTTTTCCGCCAGTGTATTTCATATTTCTTGTCAAAATGGGATAAATTCTGTGAAAAATGCCCTTAAAACCTTTGAACAAATACTAAATCTCTTATTAATCCGTCAGGCTGAGTGGCTCAGATGGTTGGGGCGCTGGCCTTCTGACCTCAACTTGGTAGGTTCAACCCTGGCTCAGTCCGTTGGCATTTGAAAGTTCTCAAATACGTCAGCCTCATGTCGGTAGATATACTGGCACGTAAAAGGACTCCTGCGGGACAAACTTCCGCTACCTCAGAGCCTCCGAAAACCGACAAGTAGTTAGTGGGACGTGAAAAAACAACATTATTTAATTATTATATTATTCATCCACCACTTTTCCTACGCCGTGGTGGGGTCGTGCCTGCGAACTGTGTCACGCAGTGTATTTGGCCCTGTTTTCTTACCACATGCCCTTCCTGATGTTAACCGTATGTGGAGGGATGTATTCACTGTTGTATGTATATGAACGCGTGTGTATTGGTACAAACACTAACACCCAGTCCCTGCGTCTGAGAGGTTAACCGTTCCAGTCGTGAATTAATGTTGTTACGTCTGACAACTTGTCCGCACACCTGATCGTCTCAGTATCATTAAAATGTCAACGGAACGTTATTTTTTGTATGTCTTCCACCCAGAGACACATACAAGACACAACCACAGGACGTTGCCTTCCTTCGTCCAATGAATGTTGTCCGATGAGGAGCGCTGAGTGGAAGAAAACACTAATATGACTCCTCAATGCTATTCTTCCTAAGTAAAAGTTGAGAGGAAAAAACCTGTTGACATTATAAAAAATATAGGTGAAAATTTGAAGAGTGGCTATTCCCATGTCATGATTAGCCAATGATGGATCAATATGTGCAATTGTCAAGTCAATCAAATGTTGGAAATGACCACCAATCAAGGAAGTACCTTCTTTTATGAATTAGAGGACATTACTGCGATTGTAGGTTAAATAAAATAGGATTTTCCATGTTCTAAAACTGAGTATAGCTCACAGATTACATACAAACATTTAATTTTGACAGTGCGTATGGATCCTGGCCCACAACAGCTTTGAATCACGTAGATATTAACTTGCATTCGGGAGACAGCGGGTTCGAATCCTACTGTTGGCCAGCCATGAATGTGGTTTTCCGAGATTTCCCATTTTCGCACTAGGTAAATGCTGAGGCTGTAGCTCAATTAAGGACAAGTTTGATTCCTTCCCAATACAACTCCCACAGACGCTATAATATCTGTTTGTGTCGATGCAATGTAAAATAGACATTAAAAAATGAAATGGAGAAAAGTAACCCCCCTGTACGGGCAACTTTGCTCAACTTTACGTATCAATTAAAACACAATGCACATCACAATGTGTATCCGAAATGCTAAATTGTCCATTGTTTAAGTTTGACAGTTCAACACTTACGAAACCCACTGTCGTGCACATTATAATCTCTAAAAGTGGAAAGAAGCGGTTCCCTGAAAATGATATCCTGCTTGTAGGTAAAATTAGGGGGCACGGTTAAAATGACAGCAATGTAGACTGTACAGCTAAATTTTATGATTAATTAAATATTATACTATCAGGTACGGCGTAATTATTGATCAGTAGACTGAAGTAGATGACTGAAATAATGAATTAGGAGACGATACTTTGAATACGAACTATAACTAAAACATGTATGTACTATGAATGATCTGCACCTGTAAGGCTTTTCGATTTAGTGAAGCGAACACTTATTTTAAAACATTGTACTGTAAAGTCTCCTAATAACGGTTAACCATCAAGGCTCGTATTTATAATATAAATTTAATTATTTTCTACGAAGTTACTTAGGCACTTGGCATTTTCTGGCGGAGATCGTGAGATCGAATCCACGTGCAAAGGATTGAGAATCGCATATAAATCGAGTTATTGCAACGTTAATAATAATAATAATAATAATAATAATAATAATAATAATAATAATAATAATAATAATAATGCTTGTGATGGTTACTTAATTTCTAGACTGAAATCGACTTATCGACAGCGGCATTTTAATTCTTTTGCGGTACCCCTGGGACAGATCTTACCCCAACATGCGTCAGAATTCGTTCTTAGACACAGTATCCCGCTTTTCTGTAGTTCTAGCCGAGGCGGTAATGGGTTATTTTTTCACTCACAAGGGCGTGGGTTCGATTCCCATTCAGGAAGTCGCACAATTCAGAAAAAAGATTTCCACTTCTGAAGGGGCAAAAATGCTTCAGTAGCCAATAACATACGAAAGCCAGAAAATCAATTATGGATATATTAAAATAACATCTTTATATGTTCTAATTGCAACCAACAATATTATTCATGAAGATTTGTTTTAATTTCCTTTCTTCTTTTACTTTCCTAAATTCATTTGTGGTCGGGTCTCCTCGTACTGCGGTGCCACATAGTTCGAACTTGTGTTGTCACTGGTGGTTAATTGACGACCTTCAAATACCACCGGACTGAGCCATGATCGAACTCGCCAACCTGGGCCGATATTTTACCATCTGGGTCACTCATTTCGGCTTCTATATTATTGAAGGGGTAATGTTGAAGCAATTCCCTGGTACGCAGGTTAGAACACAACATCATGCGATATATATTGGAGTTTAAGGAACTTTGGAGGAGATCACTATTTGACTATGAGGCCACGCGTGCTATTCGCTGGTAAGCGATCCGTCGACAGGATTCATGATGTGTGTTCAGTGATTTCTCGGTTAGGCGAGGATCGTAGTCTTACAAATGAACTGGCTTCGATAATTAATAATAGCCTATTTAATGCTTGTTAGAAATTCCAACAGTAATGAGATGTCAGTTGAATTATCCTGCCGGAGTTCGTTAGCTTACCGAAACTGTGTAACACAGGATTGTGATATTTAAGCAACGTGTTAAGCCACTGACCTCAGTTGAGATCAAACTCAAGTATACAGATCAGCAGACATAACTAAGGCAATGAGACAACAAACGGGAAATATAATTTTATAACATTTTGCATCTACAGAGACTAGGCAAATAGAGACAAAGAATTATTTCCATGTTTAGGTCTTACGTAAAAAATAAATAAATACATTCTCTCGTAAGCCAGACGTCCATTGGAAAACGAATGCACCTTCTGTCATTTTATAGTATTACTAGCAAGAGACCCGTGCTTCGCTACTGCTTTAAAATGAAAGTTATTATTCAAAGATTTACATTTTGAAGAGTCCACTGTCAGCCGAGCCTGTAAAGTACGTCCTCAGTTCGTAAGTCAAACGGTTTGGGGGAATGATTATTTATTTTATAACCTACCATCACTTGAACCCCGTACCAAAAAATTGAATGTTTTAAACCATATCTGATTTAACATCTAGGACGTAAAACCGACCAACCTATGAAATTTTGATTTTGTACGTCGAACAGTAATGGAGGGATGAATACTTTTTTAAGGAGGTGAATGGTTTTAAATATTTATTAACATGTAGAACATAGAAGACAGCCCTTCATAAAAAAAGTTATGTTCGTGCCTGAAACGGTTTTTGAGGACTGGATATTGCGTTCTTGAGAGTCAACTACAATCTAAACCACTTAGGGGAGAAATATTTTGAATTATACTGTATTTTACACATAGGACATAACAGAAGACATTGTTAGTAAGATTACTACATCGTACGCCAAACGGTTTTGGAGGGATAAATAATTTACTTTACGGAGCTAACCTCATTTTACTTTTTAGCGGTGGAACGTTTAAAAAATATTTCCTATTTCACACCTAGTATTTAAAATATATACCTCTATTTGGAATTTTGTCTTCGTACGTTAAACCATTTTGGAGGGATGAATATATTTGTTTGCGGATCTTAACCCCCATTTAACTCTCTGAGGGGTTAAATTTGTTTCAAACCTTTATTTAACACCTAGGATATCATTTCACATTTTAATTTCGTAATTCAAATGGTTTCATATAAACGTATATTTTTGTCATCATTCCTCATCCCCAAGTCAAACCTCCCTAGAATGTGTTGTTTTATGTCCACTTCTTATTTGTACCCTCATAAAAAAAGAATTCAACTCCTTTCAGATCCCCCTTCATTTGATTGCCTCCCCCCATCAAAGAATGGGTGTTCCTTTATTTTAAAAGGAAAATCCATATACAATTTTTACATCCGTAACAACCTTCGTTTTTGAGATATAAGTATCCTTATACAAAGAATTCAACTCATTTTTCAATTTATTTAGCCACCCTTAATTTGATTTTCCGAAAACAAAAAAAAATATGTTGTTTCTTTATTTTTAAAGGCGATACCAATTTTCTCGTCTGTAATATCTTAAGAGTTTGAAATTCCAGTATCATAATAAAATCATTCATCCCCCCTTTCAGGACTTCTTTATCTCCCTCCACACCCTAAGAGATATTTTCCGGAAAAACTACGTGTTACTTTATTTTTTAAAGGATTTAAAATACTAATTTTCAAGTCTGTAACATTTTAGGGATGTACTATACATATACTCATTTTAAAAATTCACCCCCTTTGTCAGGCCTGTTCATTCCACTCCCCCCTTTAGTAGATTTTCCAAAAACAAAAATTACGTGTTTCTTGATTTTGAAAAGGAGATTCAAAATACCGTCTCTAATGACTGTAACGTCTTCAGTTTTGAGATATAAGTATCCTCAAAAAAGGTATTCAACCCCTTTATCACTCTTTTTCACCCCCTTAAGAGGATTTTTCTAAAACAGAAAAAGTGCTTCCTTTTTTAAAGGAGATTACAAATACCAGTTTTCACGTCTGTAACATCTTCAGTGTTTGATGTATAAGTATACCCATGAAAATAATTCAACTCTTTCTTCAGTTCTCTCCACCCACTCGACCCTTTTAAGTGGATTTTTCGAAAACAAACAATGCGTGTTTATTTATTTTTAAAGAAGATTTTAAATAAAAATGTTCTTGTTTGTAACATCTTCAGTTCCTGGGATATAAGTAACCACATAAAAAATAATTCAACCCCATTTTTATTCCTTTCTTCAAACGCCTCTCCACCTTCACCTAAGTGTTTTTTCCGAAAACAAACAAATACGTGTTACTCTTATTTTTAAAAGGTTAAAAATACCAATTATCACGTCTGTAACATGTTAAATTTTTGATGTATACTATATAGGGGATGCTCATTTTAAAACTTTATCCCCCTTAACACTTCCCCTTCAGTGTATTTTCAGAAAAGAAATTATGCGTGTTCCCTTACATTTACAGGAGATTCGAAACAGCAATTTTCACGTCTGTAAAATGTTTCGTTTTTGAGTTACTGTAGATACCCTCATTTTTTTAATTCACCCCGTTTGTCACTCCTGTTCACTACCCCTTAAGTAGATTTTCCAAAAGCAAATAAAACGTGTTTCTTTTTCCTTAAAGGAGATTCCAAATGCAAATTTTCATGACTGAAAAATCTTCCGTTTTTGAGATATAAGTGTCCACATAAAAGGTATTCAACGACTTTTTCACTTTTTCCCATCCCTTAACAGGATTTTCCGAAAACAAATAATACATGTTTCTTCGTTTTTAAAGGAGATTCCAAGTACCAATTTTTACGTCTATAAACTATTCATTTTTTGAGATATACATACTCTCATTTTAAAGATTCACCCCCTGTTCACCTCCTTTGCGACAGAATATCCCAAAATCCTCCCTCAATGAGCACCTACATTTTAATATGAATGTGTCCCCTAAATTCCATTTCTTTACGTCCAGTAGTTTTGGCTCGGTGATGACGAGTCAGTCAGTCAGTCAGTCAGTCAGTCAGTCAGTCAGTCAGTCAGTCAGGACAAGTTATTTTGTGTATATAGATATAATTTTTACTTTTTAGAAAAGAATTACGTTCATCACAAAGAAGAATTACGTAGGTTTCTTTTCCCTTATAAAAATCACCACGAAGGATTAATAAAAACATTATAAGCCATAACAAGAGCTGAGGTACGTTTTATCAGAATAACAATAAATCATGGTAAATGTTAATTTAATTTGTATTTTAAGGTGGAATTTTCCTAAAATTACCATAACACTTTTTAAGATCGACAAAGGGTTTAAATTTTATTTTCATTTTTTGTATATAATCCAACTATAAGCAAGGGAACAGGAAGGATTGCAACAACTATCGAGGTATCTCACTGATTAGTATACCAGGCAAAGTATTCACTGGCATCTTGGAAGGGAGGGTGCGATCAGTCGTTGAAAGGAAGTTGGATGAAAACCAGTGTGGTTTCAGACCACAGAGAGGCTGTCAGGATCAGATTTTCAGTATGCGCCAGGTAATTGAAAAGTGCTACGAGAGGAATAGGCAGTTGTGTTTATGTTTCGTAGATCTAGAGAAAGCATATGACAGGGTACCGAGGGAAAAGATGTTCGCCATACTGGGGGACTATGGAATTAAAGGCAGATTATTAAAAGCAATCAAAGGCATTTATGTTGACAATTGGGCTTCAGTGAGAATTGATGGCAGAATGAGTTCTTGGTTCAGGGTACTTACAGGGGTTAGACAAGGCTGTAATCTTTCACCTTTGCTGTTTGTAGTTTACATGGATCATCTGCTGAAAGGTATAAAATGGCAGGGAGGGATTCAATTAGGTGGAAATGTAGTAAGCAGTCTGGCCTATGCTGACGACTTGGTCTTAATGGCAGATTGTGCCGAAAGCCTACAGTCTAATATCGTGGAACTTGAAAATAGGTGCAATGAGTATGGTATGAAAATTAGCCTCTCGAAGACTAAATTGATGTCAGTAGGTAAGAAATTCAACAGAATTGAATGTCAGATTGGTGATACAAAGCTAGAACAGGTCGATAATTTCAAGTATTTAGGTTGTGTGTTCTCCCAGGATGGTAATATAGTAAGTGAGATTGAATCAAGGTGCCGTAAAGCTAATGCAGTGAGCTCGCAGCTGCGATCGACTGTATTCTGTAAGAAGGAAGTCAGCTCTCAGACGAAACTATCTTTACATCGGTCTGTTTTCAGACCAACTTTGCTTTACGGGAGCGAAAGCTGGGTGGACTCAAGATATCTTATTCATAAGTTAGAAGTAACAGACATGAAAGTAGCAAGAATGATTGCTGGTACAAACAGGTGGGAACAATGGCAGGAGGGCACTCGGAATGAAGAAATAAAGGCTAATTTAGGAATGAACTCGATGGATGAAGCTGTACGCATAAACCGGCTTCGGTGGTGGGGTCATGTGAGGCGAATGGAGGAGGATAGGTTACCTAGGAGAATAATGGACTCTGCTATGGAGGGTAAGAGAAGTAGAGGTAGACCAAGACGACGATGGTTAGACTCGGTTTCTAACGATTTAAAGATAAGAGGTATAGAACTAAATGAGGCCACAACACTAGTTGCAAATCGAGGATTGTGGCGACGTTTAGTAAATTCACAGAGGCTTGCAGACTGAACGCTGAAAGGCATAACAGTCTATAATGATAATGTATGTATGTATGTATGTATGTATATAATCCATTGTAAGCTTACTCACTTTTCCTGTATAATATCATCCTCAACTGATAGAAATGAGAGAGTTGAGGGATACACAATTGCAATTCACATAAACATTTCACTTTAAGCACCGTGGGATATGAATTTGATGATAATCAGTTGATCCGTTCACCACGGATCCCACTATCGGCAGCCCTGAAGATGGTTTTCCGTGGTTTCCCATTTTCACACCAGGCAAATGCTGGGGCTGTACCTTAATTAAGGCCACGGCCGCTTCCTTCCAACTCCTAGGCCTTTCCTATCCCATCGTCGCCATAAGACCTATCTGTGTCGGTGCGACGTAAAACCCCTAGCAAAAAAAAATAAAAAATGATCCGTTCAATCATTATTCGTTGGATAAGTACAGAATAATACAGTTAAAATACCAAATGTTAGTGAATGGTTTGTGTATTTAACTACTCTCACAGAGACAGTGCGCGCAATTTACAAAAGAAACACTGTAACGTGCTTGATTCTCTCATAGTTATTGCAATCACTATTCAGATACATTTTACTTTCCTGTAGTTATCAATTTATCTCCACAGTTCAAATGCCCTGCAATATTTAGGTGAAGTAACTTCAGGCGACAATCATATAGTTAATGGCCTGTGGCCTCCGTCAAAGCCTGGCGCAGGTCTTTCGAGATGACGCCCTATGTGGGTTAGTCAGGAAGAATGTAAATCGGGTGTACGAGCATTACAGGATTGGTGATGCTAATAAATAATTTGAAAAAAGTAATTCGATAGCTCGCACCGTTGCCATTTTATCATCTGCTGAAGTTAGCCAATCAGATCACTTCGCGGGCGAATTCAAATGGGCTCTGCAGGATGGTCTTGCTAAACCAGTACGTGGTTTAAAACCAGAATCAGTGCACCAGTCGAAGAATCAAACTTCACATACAGACCTCCGAGCACCAAAGTACGCTACGGTGACATTGGCTGAAACAAACGGTGTGTTTTCACTTGATACTGATTTCTCAGTTTACCCTCAACCCGTTCTTAAATCACGTGCAGATTTAGCAATACTGTGGTACAAAGCCCATTTGATGTTGCCCGCGAAGTGATCTGATTGGCTAAATTCAGGAGGTGATAAAATGACAGCAGAGTGAGATATCGACTTATTTCTTTCGGACCTTTAATCGACATGAGGAACACTCTAAAGCTCATATACCCGGATCAAGTTGTTTCCTACCACCCTGTATATGACTTGCGCATCTGTGAGGATGGGGACCTACCTGAGATAAATTCTAATGTAACTGTAAGTCTTTTCAGTCTGTCGAAAGCACTAATTTATAACACACACAAAACCCTACAACATAAATGTAAAAAACACACACTAATAAACAAAGAATGGCAGGTTCTATTCTAAAGGAACATCCTCAGATTATATCAAACACATTTATATCATGCACATATATACACTATTGTTACGTTGCGTGAACTTGTCAGTCAGTGCCATAATACCACTCTTCGTATCACGTAGGCATCTGCTGCGACAGCACACGAAGTCTCCAGTACTCGTTCATCAAGTTACCATTCACCACGGGCACCATGAAGTACCGTTTCCCAATCACCATTTACCATGGATGTGATGAAGTTCCAGAAAATTCACTCCAAAAGTCATAGGAGAAGACACGGGGCGACTTAGGCCGTGATCTCCCGAGGGAAGGACAGATAATGAAGATCCACTCGTCACATTAACTTAATATTCGAACTTAGAACCAAGGTACTATGTGCAGTCTATGGTCTGCTGTAAACTTTGTACATGGATAATTAATTACTCGTCTCACTTGGGTGAGTCCACTAGTAAATTATTATTATAATATTTACTTAATTAATGTCACAATTTATTTACACTTTTATTTTACTCGTATGACTTGAAAAAACTCCACGTTAAAATTATGTCTCTACTTTAAAAATTCTAGGAAAGTTTCGCAAAATGTGTGCAAGTTATTCTAGTCACGCTGATCTATAGCAGCTGATGAGCATTATTTAAGGCTTTAAAACTGACACACTTCAAGTTACGAGATATTAACATGTATAAGGAATTATTTAAACACTGAGCATAATTCTTCAAAAACAAAAGCCTGTCTTAAAATGTTAACGCCGGAAAAATTGTATCACTTGGCGCAGAATGGAAACACAAGGAGAGATGGTACGTTACTCAGCGAAGCTCTTCTTGATGGAGTACATCGTGGGAGATTACGAAAATAAAGGCTATATCACTAGACGAAAAGAGTGGTTGAATTTGATCTACGTTTCAAAAAGACATAACTCAGAGAATTAGAGTAGGTGTAGTGTTATCTGACCCTGCAATGATTAAGGGTGGAATTCGTGAAGGCAGTATTATTAGACCATTATGTTTTATGTTTATAAATGATATGAGTAAAGAACTGGAATCAGAGTTAAGGCATGTTTCTGATTATGTTATTCTGTACAGGATGATTAATAAGTTAGAAGATTGTAAGCAACTGCAAAAAGACCTCGGCAATGTTGTGAATTGGACAACAGACAATGATACGATGTTAAAAGGGATTAAAAGTCAGGTTGTCAATTTCACTAATAAGAAAAGTCCTCTTAGCTCTTCTAGTTTTAATACACCCTCTTAACTATTTCATTTCTCAAGCACTCTCTAAGTGAATTTAAAATTTCTTTGATATTGTCAGCATCTGCACAATTTTTCAGTGAAACCGATTTTACTAACACAAAATGAGGATGGCAGTGTACTGCTAATTCTAAAAAAGAGCAAGGAAATAATGTGAAGGCGGACGTTCGTGTCACCAGTTCTACAGCTGCTATTTTATAGCAAACTAGCGGAACGCTGAGGCCGATTAAAACAGTTCAAACCGGACTAGCTGGCCGTGCGGTTAGGGGCGCGCAGCTGTAAGCTCGCATCCGGGAGATAGTGGGTTCGAATCCCACTGTCGGCGGCCCTGAAGATGGTTTTCTGTGGTTTCCCCGGGGCTGTACGATAATTAAGGCCACAGCCGCTTCCTTCTCATTCCTAGGCCTTTCCTGCCCCATCATGGCCATAAGACCTATCTGTGTCGGTGCGACGTAAAGCAAATAGAAAAGAAAAACAGTTCAAACACCCCGCCTCACAACGCTGGACGGTCTACTGCCTAGAAGCACGTGCATTACACAACGGCTATCATGCCAATTCGGAAGGTAGATTTCAGTTTTAGATAAATATTATCATGTAGATTTAACTCTGGAAAATGGCCTTTTTAAAGACCAGACTAAGAAATAGTCTGTTTGTTGGTCGGAAAGAGAGGTGATCCTTAAATAGAGGTACGAAATGCATTGGCTTTATGGGGTTTTAAATAAGTTGTTGGAAATGTCGGTAGTTCATAGGAGTTTTCACGGTAGTTAGTGTCACCAGTCTCTTACTTTATGCTACTCGCTCAGGAAACCAGGATCTAGAGGCACTAACAAGTCACAACACCAGCCAGATATCCTACAGATACAGGAGACACTTGTGTATACCGTGACCTCCACAGCTATATTGATCGCACTTAGTTCCTCCCATTTTAGATAGATCTTCAGTTGCTCCCTCGAGCCGAGTGAACACCTTTTTTGCCCTCAGTCCAGGATTATAACCATGGGATTCGAAATAGAAGCCTTCGTGTAGGAGGCAGACATATTTCCCTTACGCGTTATACCATGGGACTGGCATGAATGGAGCAATTCCTCATAATCCAGTGCCCGATGTTCCTAGCTTTCACAAGATGTAAGTGACAAAACTCCTGGTACATACCAGAAAAGAAAAACGGAAAAATTGATCAGTATTATATGAAACCTGTGTAAATCTGTTCACAGTTCAGTGTACTGTACATGTAGTTGACCGTTTACAATACATTTCGTTTCAATGTTCGGAACGTCGTCATGAGTTATAAGTTATTAGAAAAATAACACAGAAGTGTCTGTTCAAAAGGTGCTATTTCCACCTTAAGAAAGTTGTGGGTAAAGCGTAAGAAACACAAGGACTATGGACCTTATCCATGATCGAGTTTGGTGAAATTTTAAGGAATGGTCTAGATTGTTCATGACAATCAATAATATTCAAGTACTGTAATGCATGTGGACGAAATACTGTTTTGGAAGTGGAAATACCAACTTTTGAACTTACACTCCTCAAATTGAATCGTTATAAGAATCATTACAGGCGTAGATGGCTCCAGTAGTGAGCATTTGAAGCAATATTTCACTAAGAGAGCCGTTAAATAGTACCACGGCCTACAGGGGGATTTTGAACTGTGTATGACTATAATTGTAACTAGTACTTCCACGAAATACAACATACTGTAGTTATTTGAAAAATATAGCAGTAGTGACTTTCTAGAATGTCCTAGAAATTTCATATTTCTGCTTCTTATGGAACTAGTTGGAGGCAAGCAAACTCCCTCGGAAATAAGCATACAGTAATTTCACCTATTGTTCAAGAAAACTGACATGTAAAATTACGCGTGTTGAATGTAGGCATATCTCCAATAATGCGATAGAAAGAGAACATTTCTACTGTGTTTGAGGACAGAGCAATGTTCTTCCTAATCGCACAGCATCCGGCCCACATCAAACTGAGTTCGATCAATTAGCCATCAGCAATTCAATTAGCGAACTATGTAACAGAGTAGGTCACTCTCGAATACCAGGTGTAATTGTAGCTCACCATTTGAGCTATCTTGAGGAGTTATCCGCTTCATGAAGGAAGGCTACCCTTGGTAAAGACCAAGCATACTACGTTCTCAGTATTACTTACGCCACATCCATTTACTATCAGAGGAATTTCATAAAACTGAAATGAAAGCCTTTCCGTATAATACATTTTCCGGATCCCAGTCCAAAGTGCATGAATTACAATAGTGTCATCTCAGTCTATTACCAGAGACAAACTTGACAAAATCCCGCCTTAAAATGTATCCATATATTCATTTATTGCACCAATAGATATAAGTTTGTACTTTCCAGTTTAAAATATTGTTAAACATACTACGTGTTTTTGTAGGCCTTGTTCGTGGCTGCGAATTAGTCTTTTACGAGTAATTAAAAGTGATATCCTCCTTTGGGTTGGAACGGTACAGTAACACCCACGCCTCCCTGTCATAAGCGAAGACTAAAAGGGGCCCCAGGTGCTCTTAACTTGGGAGCGTGGGTTGGCTACCACGGGGCCCTTATATGAGTCCTAGCATTGCCTCCATTTGCCTACTTGTGTCAGGATTCTCACTTTCAACTATCCTGTCGGATCTCCTTTGGTCAACACTTGTTCTTTTATGGCCTCGGTGGTATTAGAGCATTCTAGGCCTAGGGTGTGTTTCATTTTCATGCCCCTTGTGGCCCTTGTATTTCACTATATCTCCGTATTCTCAGTTGGTGATACCGAAAATTATTTCACTTAATCTCGTATTCTCATATCTAAGAGCGTATTATTTTTCTATGTGACCATAGTTTCAATTCCTGAAATCCTAATTTATTTCACGAAAAATACATAGTCTCAATTCATGAAATCGTAACTTACTCTCTGAATTTTTGTATTCTCAATTCTTGAAATCATACATTGATTTGCTAAATCAGCGTATTTTAAATTCCTAATGATGTCCGTATGGCCAATAGCTTCAACCGAAAATTATTTCATGATATAACCGTTTTCTTAAAATATCGTAAATAAATTCGCGAAATTCATAATTGATTCCATAATTTCAATTCGTTAGATCGTATATTCTTTCGTAAATTCTCATTCTTTGTTACAACGCAGAAAGTATATTATTTTCTACAGTGTTGTTTGTAAGGTCTATAATAATAATGTTATTTGCTTTACGTCCCACTAACTACTTTTTAAGGTCGTCGGAGACGCCGAGGTGCCGGAATTTAGTCCCGCAGGAGTTCTTTTATGTGCCAGTAAATCTACTGACACGGGGCTGTCGTATTTGAGCACCTTCAAATACCACCGGACTGAGCCAGGATCGAACCTGCCAAGTTGGGGTAGGAAGGCCAGCGCCTTAACCGTCTGAGCCACTCAGGTTTGTAAGGTCTTGTTACTTGCTTAACGTCAAAGGAAATTCCTAGTAATATTACTATTTCTATGATGAAGAATTTGTGGGCTTATATTGTAACTCTGTGTTGGGCACACAATGCTCATCATTCCACCGAACATTTCCAAATCAACTACCGACAATAAGCCCCTAATTATCGTACCAATCACTGCATTAAATGGGTTAGTGATTTACGTATTGTTGATAATCATTCGTATCGCAATATTTAGTATGTAATTTCATTTATAGAAATGCGATAACGCTACTCGAAAGGGAATTCAACAGTGGTATATAAATACCATATTACTTTACCCTTTATTTATGACATCCAACTGAATCGTTAGATATAGAGATACACAGGGCACATTAACGTGCAAATTAATAATAAATACTGGAACAGAAAACCATAACGAATGGAAAATATTCCACTACATGTCGAATTTTATCACCATTTCTGGAAATTAGTGAGTGGTCGCTGGTAGGAACAAGAGGAGGTAATGGGAGAAGGGCACTCGCAATTGAGAGATAAAGATTAAATTAGGAATAAACTCAATGAATGGAGCTGTGTGTGTGAACGGGATGCAGTGGTGGCTAATGGAACAGAAGCTATCAAAAAAACCTATTGTCCTGTCCGCATAAGGCAAAGGATTCTTAACGATTTTACGGTATCACGTACAGCCAGACTAGCTCACATAGCTGCAAATATACAGTTGTGGAGTTCGTTCCAGGCAGAATGCTGCAATTCATAAAGTCTATAATAGAAAAGCAATGCATTTTCTAGAAATGTACGCATATTATAACACAAAGAGGCGGGTAGGGGCAGGTGATGGGCTGTGTCATTGTGGTTGCATGACAACGTCGCGTGACGCAAGGCTCACTTACAGTGAAATGAAAGACGAATTAAAGAGTCATTTCAATAAACACTGATTCTGTCTTTCCGCTGTTATGTTATTGATATCATTCATTTCATATATGGCTAGGCACTTAGCGACATGGATATCTAAGTATGTAGCCCGAACATGCGCACACCGGTTCACTCCATATCATTCTCTACCAGTCTGCACGTGCGCTTAATTAAGTCGTATAGTTCCGTGCCCTTATAATTTTTGAAGTTGAAGTCTGACAGGAGTTATCATGGCACAGTTCAATCCTATTCGAATTAATCATTCCAATGATACCACACACGGGAGAGTTTCAAAACTTTTGGTTGTTTTCCTAATTTTGCACACGATGTAACTTCTGCCGTAATTGTTCTAAGTTCCGTTATGTTGGGCGTAAGATTCTCTATTCGATGATTCAGTCACCTTGATATCATGAGTCGGGCTTAACATTCAGATGTCCGTATCAAGATAATTAAAATTCTTACATTTTCGACCCATCCATAACTACAGTATGTCGCTAAAGTAACAGGTCAACTGTAATACTTGATTAGCCTCAGTCAAATAAGTGAAAGGTAGCTTTGATATGAGTGACTGTTTGGCAGGATGTGATAAACCCGCAATAGTGCCTGTGAAAGCTGTGATGTCACCGCTCTTTTAATATCCGTGGCTAATATACTCTGGCATACCATAAACAATGGAATAACAGTATTTAAATGTATTAGTCGGTGGCACTACCGAACCGTGAGTACTTGGAAATGCCCAGACCTTTATCAGGTGAGATCAGGTGAGTGCTGGTCGTAGCAAGACGACGTTACTTGCGCATCGCGAACACCTCATTTAAGCCATTACTACCTACATAGAACAGCGCAGTGGCTGATCGCGGATGTTGAGTGATCGCGATTAGCGGTATCAGGCTACAATGTCCATTTAAATTGACAAGCTTCATTGGCTCAAATCACATCCACATTCAACGCAGAACGTACCAGACGCTTATCCAGCAGGTCAGTGCTACGTTCTTTAACATCATTGGGATGTGGCAGCGGAAGAACTACCAGTGTGCTTTTGTTAATTCCACGACACCGGGCACAACGTCTCAGCTGTGCGCGTGACGTTGCTAATTGGACCCTGGAGGACTGGTGGCATGTAGCTTGGTCCGGTGAATCACTGTTCCATTAGTTCCGAGCTGATGGTAAGGTTCGGATATGGCGCAGGAGCCATAAATTCATGGACCCCAGTTGTCAACAAGGTACCATACACGCTGGTGGTAGCTCCGTAATGGTGTGGGGTGTATTCACGTGGTATCCGCCTGATCCACCTGAATAAGTCGTTGATCAGTGCTACTGACTGCTATTGTACGAAGAGATATTACAAGAGGATAACGCACCGTGTCATTTGACCGACCAGAACAGGTTCGAGGAGCACTTTAGCACTTTAGAGAGTTTCAACGACTGCTGTAGCCACATTTCTCATTCGTGCACACTTATGATCTTCCAACACTGTAGTAGTAGCAGGAGGAGGAGGAGGAGGAGGAGGAGGAGGAGGAGAAGGGACACTGTTGAGACAGACTAGCGGGCTAGACTTCAAAAGCACTAATCCTCCGGAGTGCTATTTGACGTATACTGACAAATGAATGCGAGGCATGGCTTATACACTAGTATTCAAAGTTCGCAGTGATTTCGGCCATTGTTACTGAAAATTCCTTGTTCTCTGGACTTCAATTCAAAATACTTTCTTATTTAGTGCTACATGTGGAGATTTGAAGGAAAGTATTAAATTCAATATGCTAAAATTCTGCGAGCACGTGCTGCAAGTAAACATTACCACAGTATGATACGGCCTGACAGTAGTGGCAACCGAGATTTGTGGAGTTATGAAACGAATGTCGATAATATTTAACAATGTTTCTCAGTCCACCGATTAAAAAAGTACTGAGACCACACGCATCACCCATACCTCAGCATCTTCCATACAGTCACAGCCATAAGTGAGACTCGGTGGAGCTACATTCTGCTCTGGCCTATTCTGGCCTATTCCAAGAAATAACAAGCGAATTTTTTTTAACGTGGTGAACACTCACTTCCAGTCGATTTTGTTGCCTGTACCGTTCGTAATTAATCTGGGCATTCCAGAGTAATTTCATTTTTGCTGTGAGCTTGCACTGTCGGCAGCCCTGAAGATATTGTCCGCGCTTTCCCATTTTAACAACAGGCAAATGTTGGGGCCATATCATAATGAAGATCTCTGTTACTTCTATTCCATTCCCAGTCCTTTTCTATCCTTTCGTTACCATAAGACCTCTCTAGGTCGGTGCAATTAAAGCAAACAAATGGAATAAAAATAATAATGATTAAATTTGGGAGAAAAAGATAATGATTCAGTTATAGATTCACTTTTCCTTTAACAATTCGAGAGTACTAAGTAATCATTAGTACGTGACAGGGAGTCATTATCTTCGAACTTTGGAGTGTTGTCTGCATAACACAGGGCCCCCTTGAACACACTTCCATGATCCAGACTCCTCGCGTTCATGTACCTATCCAAACTCTCTTGGTCAAACCTTGTTCTCTTTCAGTCCCTGAGCGGGAGCCTTTGGATTTCATACCATTCGTGGTTCTTACTTTTCCGTAGAATCAGATCTTCTCATTTATTTTATACTTCTGATTGATGTTAAGTTGTCTAGGTGCGCTTCCCCACAAGGCTATAATCACTGTCATATTCCAATTGAACTTTACAGTGAGAGCTGAAAGTACCTAGTAGTGAGATAGAAGAGGTGCACAGTCGACGTAAATAGCTCATGTAGTCTTTGGAAGCAAGTACGTATAGCGAGTAAGTATATTCTAATTTATTGCTTTGGAGGTGCAGATGTGCGTAGTATGACGAACATACCTTTAATTTTCCTATTCATGGTACCACGAAATATTACCACTATTTCAAAATCTTGTCATCTTCAGTGTTGCCAGGGGGTCGATAACCCGCCTCCCCCCCCCCCCCACCGTCTCTCCAAATAAAGCAAGACAATTTTCCTTTTTTTCTGTAAGATAATTCCCTACACTAAAATTTACTACGTCTATTTTACGACTATTCATGCTGTAAATGTAGAAATAATACTACTTAAATTAATAAAATAATGTATATCAATAAGATGGTAGAAAATGCATCCTAGCACAAATAAAAATGGAAACGCATGGATGATTTATTTCTCATCGCCATTCTTGACATCACATATTTCTAGAAATATTGGTTGAATATGCTCAAAATATTAATTACTTTATAGCCTTGTATTATTATGCTTCAGTATGATCAAATGCTGTTACTATTTCAAAATCGTGTAATTTTTAACTATGAGATATCGTCACCATTTCATGTTATACTACATAACAGTCGGCAATGACTGGATAACTGCAGAACCATTGAAATTAGCCGAGTGCTTTGTGTTAGTCACGCTATAAACTGCCTCCAGCGAGATCAAACAGCTGAGTATATCTCTCTTAATCGATGACCGTCCGAGTAGAATCAATTAACACACCTATCCGGAGGGCGAGGGTTTTATGTTCATTAGACGGGACAGCCACATTATCAGCTCTTTTTCTTTCAATAATGGCAGCTTCAACACAAGCTATTCTCTGAATCAAGCTCTTTTAGTTCGTGGTGCCCATACTAAAACAATTCAACTTGTTTAGGTAAAAATGAACTGTCGTATGGCTTTTAGTGCCGGGATATCCCACGACGGGTTCGGCTCGCCTGGTGCAGGTCTTTCTATTTGACTCCCGTAGGCGACCTGCGCGTCGTGATGAGGATGAAATGATGATGAAGACAGCACATACACCCAGCCCCCGTGCCATTGGAATTAACCAATTAAGGTTAAAATTCCTCACCCGGCCAGGAATCGAACCCGGGACCCTCTGGACCGAAGGATAGCACGCTGACCGTTCAGCCAACGAGTCGGACAACTTGTTTAGGTGACCACAATTAGTGAGACGTGCGAAAATGTTTGCCATTACCCATGTGTACGTTACAATTCAGGGTGTATGTTTTGCAACTCATTAATGTGTTTTTTTTTTGCTAGGGGCTTTACGTCGCACCAACGCAGATAGGTCTTATGGCGACGATGGGATAGGAAAGGCCTAGGAGTTGGAAGGAATCGGCCGTGGCCTGAATTAAGGTACAGCCCCAGCATTTGCCTGGTGTGAAAATGGGAAACCACGGAAAACCATCTTCAGGGCTGCCGATAGTGGGATTCGAACCTACTATCTCCCGGATGCAAGCTCACAGCCGCATGCCTCTACGCGCACGGTCAACTCGCCCGGTTAATGTGTTTTTAGACAATCGCCATTATGAGTATAATTTTTATTATGATGTCTTATGTCAACCAAACGAGCTATATGTAGGCAACCCTAATGATGATTGTTATCAGATTGCCCTTGATTTGATATTCAACAAGAACTGATGATGACCCCAAGGGAGTCGAAACCGGTCTTCGCTCAATAAATTTAATATATTTTAGAATGTGTTTAATGGTAGAACATCCCTAAAACTCTGTTTAGTTATACGTCAACACGGAAATGAAAATTTTAACCTACGATCATAACCTACGATTACCCATTTCGTCAAGTTTCGGAGTAAAACTGGATACAGCCTTCTCATACTGACTTTCGCTCGATTCTTACCGTTTATCTTAGTGACTCCCAAGAGACCCGCTTTGCACAGCTAACGAGTTATAAATGTAATTGAAATTTGCATTATTGCTTGCTGACATATTCAATCGCAGTAGCCTATGTACAATAAAGCACAATATACACAGAATATATTTCCCTGCGCTGGCAAGACTTAGTGTTTACAATGCTCTATATATTCTGGTATGGGCTAGAAAAAATTGATTCTTTCATTTTCCTGTTTCAATCTCACTCTTGGCTTTATAATATCCCCACTTTTCATCATGCAACGGCGCCTGCCAGAGCGTGTTCTGATCAGGATGAGTTGACAGCTCGTGTCGAGGAAGATTGAAACCCGGCATTCTTTGTTGTACCCTTGATCAGCAAGGTGTAAGTAGGTAGCTGCTGTTCCCATCGTTATCTCCATTCTTCCTTTACACTGAATGTTTCAAGTATATGTAGATTAATCTAGACTGGGTTCCGGGACTTTAAACGCGTCACAGATAAATCCTGCAAGGTGATGTACAAGAGTGAGTTTCTCTGCTCTAGGCTCTTCTTGAACAACTACAGTATGTACCTATTCTATTCGTACAGGCTGTTTGCGTTAGTACTTCGTCGCACTGCCAGAAAATAATAAACTGAAAAGGATTTTATTCACTCAACATACGTTCAACAAATCTTTCAGGAAACATATATCTACTGTATCTGTCTGCAATCGCCTTAACCAAACATACAGCTTCTAATAAAGAAAAGCGCGCCCATAATCTCGTTTCATTCCTATTCGTACAAACAAACTTAACACTTGAAATAAACAAAAAAATAAAGGGTTCCTGGAACATGTTAGTATCTAGTGGAATGTCCCCAAGACTTTTAATTGCCTGCCATCGTCGCCGCATAGAATGCACTAATTTCGTGAACATTTCGGGGCTGATTTTCTGCCTTTCCTGAAGAATCACACTTTTAAGTTCTTCCTTCGTAGGCATACGTTGCCTACGGAGATTCCTCATCAACGTAGCCCAAAGATGTTCGATGGGATTTTAATCCGGAGACTGGGAAGGTGTTCTAAGCTGCTTAGGAATGTTCCAGATCAACCATGTCTTTTTAATATCAGCAGTGTGTTTTGGGTCATTATTATGCTGGAATATATAAACAAGTGGCATCCCCATATTTTCGTCACTCTGCTTCACGTTTGCCCACAGGATTGCATTATAGCCCTCCTTGTTCATTATTCCGTCGATGAAATGTATGTTACCCACACCTCTGGCTGACATACAGCCCCAAAAGTATTTACAGACCCACCACCGTATTTTACAGTTGGGAGTGTATTCGCCACATCATTGTCCGTACCAATTTTTCTCCATATTTTGTGGAGGCAATCTGACCCAAGAAAGGTTAATTTTTGTCTCATCAGACCAGACAACATCATTCCAGAATTCTTTCTCCTTATTTATATGCTCCTTGGCGAATATCAGTATAAGCCGTCTTTTTTATATACTTACATATGGCCTTTTACGAGGGATTCTTCCATAGTACCCATGTCGATACAGGATCCGACGGATGGTGGAGTGGCTGATCGTCTTTCCAGTTCGTTCCTTCGTGAGTTGCTTCAATACTGGTGCACTTAATTTGGAGTCTGACTTTATAAGCCGAACAACAAGCCGTACCTTCCTTCCTTCCATTAAACACTGTCTCTTGGGTTTCCTTGGCGTGTTCTTAACAGTGCCTTTGTATTTAAATGTATCAACCACATATTTCACCGTAGAATGTGTTCTATTGACCAGCTGTTCAATCTTTTGAAATGAAAGTCCTTTAAGTGCCAGTTTAAGTATAGTGTTCTTGAGCTCCGTACTTAAATCTGCACTCCTACCCACGTCCACCACAGATACACTAGCAAGGATACTATCGCACTCACCAGTCGTATGCCGTCACTGAGACTTTTCCGAGTAGGTTCGAACCCCACTGTCGGCAGCCATGAAAATGGTTTTCCGTGGTTTCCCATTTTCACACCAGGCAAATTCTGGGGCTGTGCCTGAATTAAGGCCACGGCCGCTTCCTTCCAACTCCTAGCCCTTCCTTGTCCCATCGTCGCCATAAGACCTATCTGTGTCGGTGCGACGTAAAGCAACTAGCAAAAAAAAGAGCAAGAGACTTTTCCGTGCATCGCAACCAAACGGTGGGCTTCATCCTGTCCATGTGTACGAATACAACTGATACACCCGTTTGTCGATGCCGGCACATTCATATCAAATCTTCTTGCCTGTATGTAAATAAGTATGGTTTCCACTAACGAATTGTCATTGACAAACCATGTTTTTACCCGTAGTGTACGTTTTATTTCATTCAATCGTTAATGTGAATATACGAGACTTGATAAGAAATTGAAGTCTGTACGGATAACAGAGACACATACTGTATGCTTTCGACTTAAACATGTTACTATTAAACATGTTACTTACCTGACTTAGTAATACGTTTGTTCAAAATAATGTCGAATTTTCGAACACTAACACCGCACCACTCCAGACTGCGAGTTATATGTGTACACTGGTAATCAACTTGAGCAATATAAAAAAATTATAATTATTTTAGAGGTTAAATAAATTATGAGTTTTCAGTGAGTGAAGCGATGCCTTCATAGGCTATCTACCTTGTACTCATCGCCTGATGGTAACACGAGTCCGTGATTCACAAAACTGCAACTTCTGTTCTACAGTCATTGGCTAATAACATTATATAAAATTATTACTTAAGAAGATGTGTACTGAACCATGTCAAAGAAAGAAGTTCTTGAACTTCTTTCCTTCATTTTCCAAGTATTTTAAGCATCAATTAATGAAAGTATCCATTTGCCTTGTTAATTCCTTCCGGAAAAGATTGACGGTTGATCGTCTTCAGTTCCTCCAAAATATGAATTTGTCCAGAAAAGTTTATCTTTTAATTATTTCCAGAGTTACCAGTCACATGGCGTTATAACAGGGATGTAGGTGAACCAAATGTTGTTACTGATTAATCTGCTAAATCACTTCCTGAATTGCTGGTATTGGAGCATTGACTGCAAGAGCTGTTGTACAGTCCTGCTGGAAAAACGTGAAACTACGTTTCCTCTAAGATTACTCTGCAAAGAAAGGTTGCAATATTATAAGCACATACAGTACGTTTCACCGTTTATTGCATCCCCAAAGAAAATAAAGCTTTTGGAAATTTATTTTCACATACAGTACATATCACCATTAATTCATTGTATCTTCAAAGAATAAGTCCTATTACTTTTCATCTAATAACCACGCACCACACTCCTAGACTTTATCATGAAGGATTTCTCATGCATATATTAGGTTTTGTGGAACTTCAATATAGTTAATAATGCGTATTTCAATGATCGTGTACGGAGCAACTGCAGGGGTAAAGTTCAACAAATCACCGAGAAATTCAACAGTAGTCACTAGGACAATGTTTAACAACACGTGGTCTAGCGAACACTGTTACACCTGAGACAGCGGAGTGAAATAATCCACCGATAGTAGGGTATAATGTGGGCACAAAATCATCGGCACTGGAATGTAGATCACAGGTAAAAGGTCGCCTGGTCCGAGAAACCAACGTTCCTGGTTCACCACATCGAGAGCCAAGTGCGTGTACGCAGATTGCCATCGGAGGCTATGCCAACTGATTGCACTCTTTGACCACCAGAAGGGGTGTGATGTTTTGGGCAATGTTTTCATGAGATATTATAGAGTCCATTGTTCCGGTACACGAATCTGCGACAGCTGTCCGGTATTTAGACGTCACACACTCTGCCAGAATTGTGAGGAACTAATTCGGGAAACATGATAGTGAATTTAATTTAAAGCTGTGGTTCTCAAATAACCCGTGTGTAAAGCTAATTGAGCGTTTTTGGTTTGATTTGAAGAAGCAATTTCTTACAACATCACTACGCCGCGCAGTGTATACCAGGTAGCAGACCTGTTGTCACGTTGGTAACAAACCGCCTGATCAGTGTATCGATGTATCAACAAGTGGTCGCAGTTTTGCAGGCTAGAGGTAGTCCTACATCGCGTTATGTACGTGGTCATAACGTAATGGATCATTGGTGTATTCATTAATTGTTTGATGAGCCATTGAGTGTAAGATAAGCATTGGTAAAGGTACCTGGATTTCGTGTTAAATGTCAGTATATTAATATTCAGGCGTAGATTGTTACTGCATTCTCTTTCTTGCTATGTAGTTGTAGATCACATAAATTAATTATCAACAAGCAGTGCTGTGGTGCTCTGACATTAGCATAGCGAATGCTGTTTATCTAGATTTTATTATATTGTTATACCTTTTCCTAAATTTTCAATTGTCTCCAGAAATATATACTCAATTTCTTCTTGTGCCAGACGTTTCCCCCAAATTAATGGGGTTAGCACTTCTTGGATATTTTGACAACTTTTACGGTTAGCCATCCTTCCTGACACCAACCCGGTGTTTCTGTGATGGCTGGTACTGTGGTGAGTTGTATGTACAAGAAAAGGTGTGCATTGAGAAGAACACAAACACCCAGCCTCCAAGGCAGAGGAATTTTTTTTTTTTGCTAGGGGCTTTACGTCGCACCGACACAGATAGGTCTTATGGCGGCGATGGGATAGGAAAGGCCTAGGAGTTGGAAGGAAGCGGCCGTGGCCTTAATTAAGGTACAGCCCCAGCATTTGCCTGGTGTGAAAATGGGAAACCACGGAAAACCATTTTCAGGGCTGCCGATAGTGGGATTCGAACCTATTATCTCCCGGATGCAAGCTCACAGCCGCGGGCAGAGGAATTAACCATACTCTGGCGGTAATCGAACCCGGACCCCTATGGGTGGGGATGGTAGAATAGCACCCACGGTACCCCGTCCTGTCGTAAGAGGTGACTAAAAGGGGCCCAGTGACTCTCAATTTTTTGGCTAGTGGCTTAACGTCGCACCGTCACAGAGAGGTATTATGGCGACGATGGGATACGAAAGATCTAGGAGTTGGAAGGAAGCGGCCGTGGCCTTAAATAAGGTACAGTCCCAGCATTTGCCTGGTGTGAAAATGAGAAACCAAGGAAAACCATCTTCAGGGCTGCCGACAGTTGTATTCAAACCCACTATCTCCCGGATACAAGCTCACAGCCACGCGCCTCTAATCGCACGGCCAACTCGCCCGGTGGCTCTCAACTTGGGAGCGTGGGTCGGCGACCATGGGGTCCTTAACTGAGTCGAGGCATTGCTTCCATTTACTTGTGTCAGGTTCCTCACTTCTATCCTATCCGACCTCCCTTGGTCAGCTTTTGTTCTTTTCCGACCCCGACGGCATTAGGGCACTTGAGGCTTAGGAAGTCTTTCATTTTCGCACCTTTCGTCGCCCTTGTCTTTCTTTGACCGGCATCTTCATTTTTCGAAGTGTGGGATCCCTTCCACTTTTTTCTCGGATTAGTGTTATGTAGAGGATGGTTGCCTAGTTGTACTTCCTCTTCAAAACAATAATGACCACCACCGCCACCAGTAATCGAATCCGGGTCCCTTTCAAACTAAGGCTGCTACTCTGGCAACGAGCCGAACTCCGAAAGGTATTAGCAGAACAAAAGTTAAATAAAAGGGATGGATGAAAACATCCTTGCTAGGCTCTACTGCATATATTTGGTGTGTTAGTTAGCTCATTCCTAAGTTTACACAAGTTCCTTATACAGTAAATGTCTATGGGCGGTTATCCTGGATTGCATTCAAGAGGAATTGAACAACGGTATATTCCAAAATTATTTCAAGAGCCAATGTCATTTTATACCAACATTGGAAATATGTGTATAATCCATATTCATTACGCCGAGTGGCATATTAGTGGGTATAAAAATGAGTCCATTATTTTGCTTTGATTACATTTAATAGATGGAAAGATTTAAACACATTACGCACAATCAAAATCAATAGTAGAACAGGCTTTACCAATTAAGTACGGCACACATATAATCGTTTCATGTGATTAAATCGTATCGCTGAAATGTTCGATATACATTATAGTAGTCATTATAAACACTCATTTGAGAAATTAACAGCTATGAAACAAGTTCATTTATCGTTAATGTTACATCAGTAGGCATATTGTCTACTTTGAATACCGAGTTCCGAGACATTGCTGATAGTGCCAACAGGGCTCGAAACAGAATCTCTCCACTCAATGGACCAGAACGTTCATCAATTCTATTAGGACAGCCTGCACGTGGAAGAAAATCGTATCCTATTCTTGAGCAGTGTAAAGCTATCCGTTGAGCAACCTGTAGTGCAGAGAACAAAAAAATGCCAATGGCTAAAAGCTCCCTTCCATCATAATCTGACTAAAACACACATTCTATGAACCTTACATTTTGATCAGTTTTTCTTAAAATATATAGCTTATACGAATCTTGATGTCCAAACTTATTGATCAGAGTACGAAGTCTGCTGCGACGAAGGCTTCGTAAAACGCACTGTGCTGAGTAAACAGCAAAGTACTATGCTTGGTGATTTACTGTAATGACCGTTCATCCAGAAACTGGGTACGTCTCTTCTATGCCATTTTATGACCCGCATATATCAGATGGAAATATACAGTAATGTGAAGTTGTTCATAACTCTGTGGACAGGTGATATAGAATTGTGAAAATCTCAAAAATATTATTCGAATTGATTCTGAATTGATTCGCATGGAACTTAAGAAAAGACATATATTCTACTATGAGTTTTAATCATACAAAATTTTATGTTTATATTTTAAAACACTCTAGACTAGCATCTGTACCTGTTCTTTGAATGGGAATTCACAATGGATCCCGTTTCTTTCAGGAATTTCTGGGAAGTTACATGGCTCTATTCACACGTTTAATACATATTAATATGAAATTTTCCTCCGATAACATGAGGCATTCACATTAATATGATACATCTGAACAAATACGAGACAGAATGAGGACGATTTCCGAATTTAAAGTGCGGTACAGTTATTGGTCCGAAGTTGTGCGGAATTTTCCCTGCTTCCTGATTATATATTTTTCTTTGTCTGACCACTGGCGTGGCGTTAAGGCTAAAAACTCATGAAACTCATCGTTGAAGATACCTTGCTCATTATCTGCTGTATCGCAAAGCGCAAAATGGCTCTTAAGTTCTTCCCGTTAACCCACCGTGAAGTGACTTGCTAAAGTGTCCCACAAGACTTGGACTAAATATCCTTTATTTCGTAAAGCATCTCCGTTATTATACGTCTGTATGTATGTATGTATGTTCAGTCCTCAGCCCGAAGGCTGGTTGGATCTTGAACAGCTCCGTCACTACCTGTCATAGATGGCCAAGGCATCACTGAAGAGGCGTACTAGGGAAATGAGGAATGATGAAGTTTCCCGTTGCTTTTACATAACAGTCTGCCAAGCCCACTGAAATGCATGCACCAACCGACCATATGAGCAACATTTTCACACAGTTCATAGCAGGGACTGGCTGCACAAGAAATGGCATTACTAGTATCACTCATGCTTCAGTCACTTTCATATTCTCAAAGCCAAGGATAGGACTGAGACAGATCAAAGTAACAAAATTAGTTTAGCTCATACCAGAATACATAGTGTATTGCACTGAAAACACTAGGTATTGCCAGCAAAGGCATATACGGCATAAACAAACAGAAATACAATATTTTTAAACGTTTGTTATATATACTTCTGATAGATTACGAGGCCTGCCGATGGTGGGATTCGAACCTACCGTCTCGCAAACAACTAAGTCATATTACTTCTTCCTTTAAACTATTTCCACTATAAATCAATTTATATTTTTATGCTACAGCTCGTTTCTTTATAGGTCGCCAAGCAACCAACCTACCGTTGTAAGTGAAATATGAACGATGCGTACGTGATATTTTATCTCAAAATTCCAGATGCATCGGCGTTACTACGATGTTAGATATAGTTTGATTCTAGACAATATCGTTGGTCATATGTCTGTCTAAATCATGTTCAAGAAAAAATGAAGTACTATTTTTAATATACAGAAATAAACTGTCTAAAAGACATTCTTGCAATATGACTCCTTTTGTTTTTAGGGTGAAGTGACATTTAAAATCAAGCAAGGTTGAAGGCATTTCTTCAGCAGTTTCTCCCACTTTATTATGTAGCCAAGTTTATATAACCTTTTCTTATTTCAGTGCTCCATTTGTTTCTACGCTTGATATTTACAAAAGCTTTTATTTATTTGAAATGAAGGTGGGGAATTTAACTCCAGTGTTTTATGTCTCTTTCTTTCAAGGTGATAACATTTTCACATGGAAATAAAGCAAGAAACTAAGATACTATTATTATTATTATTATTATTATTATTATTATTATTATTATTATTATTATTATTATTTTAACGGGTGAAGTATTTGCAAATGCTTGAATTCGCCAGCCTCGCATCGGTATAATTACTGAACGAACACGTTAAAGAATTTCTGTGGAAAAAAATGTCGGCACTATATCACCTCCAAAATACACTGACTGACAGAGCAAATGCAACACCAAGAAGGAGTGGTCAGAACTTTATGCCAATTGCAGGGTAGACTGACGTCACTGAGGTATGCTCATGATGTGAAATGCACCGCGAACGATAAATGGGACACGGCGTTGGCGAATGGCCCACTTCGTACCGTGATTTCTCAGCCGACAGTCATTGTAGAACGTGTTGTCGTGTGCCACAGGACACGTGTATAGCTAAGAATGCCAGGCCGCCGTCAACGGAGGCATTTCCAGCAGACAGACGACTTTACGAGGGGTATGGTGATCGGGCTGAGAAGGGCAGGTTGGTCGCTTCGTCAAATCGCAGGCGATACCCATAGGGATGTGTCCACGGTGCAGCGCCTGTGGCGAAGATGGTTGGCGCAGTGACATGTGGCACGTGCGAAGGGTCCAGGCGGAGCCCGAGTGACGTCAGCCACGCAAGGATCGGCGCATCCGCCGCCAAGCGGTGGCAGACCCGCACGCCACGTCAACCGCCATTCTTCAGCATGTGCAATATCGACCAGAACAATTTCCCGTCGATTGGTTGAAGGAGGCCTGCACTCCCGGCGTCCGCTCAGAAGACTACCATTGACTCCACAGCATAGACGTGCACGCCTCGCATGGTGCCGGGCTAGAGCGACTTGGATGAGGGAATGGCGGAACGTCGTGTTCTCCGATGAGTCACGCTTCTATTCTGTCAGTGATAGTCACCGCAGACGAGTGTGGCGTCGGCGTGGAGAAAGGTCAAATCCGGCAGTAACTGTGGAGCGCCCTACCGCTAGACAACGCGGCATCATGGTTTGGGGCGCTATTGCGTATGATTCCACGTCACCTCTAGTGCGTATTCAAGGCACGTTAAATGCCCACCGCTACGTGCAGCATGTGCTGCGGCCGGTGGCACTCCCGTACCTTCAGGGGCTGCCCAATGCTCTGTTTCAGCAGGATAATGCCCGCCCACACACTGCTCGCATCTCCCAACAGGCTCTACGAGGTGTACAGATGCTTCCGTGGCCAGCGTACTCTCCGGATCTCTCACCAATCGAACACGTGTGGGATCTCATTGGACGCAGTTTGAAAACTCTGCCCCAGCCTCGTACGGACGACCAACTGTGGCAAATGGTTGACAGAGAATGGAGAACCATCCCTCAGGACACCATCCGCACTCTTATTGACTCTGTACCTCGACGTGTTTCTGCGTTTATCGCCGCTTGCGGTGGTCCTACATCCTACTGAGTCGATGCCGTGCGCATTGTGTAACCTGCATATCGGTTTGAAATAAACATCAATTATTCGTCCGTGCCGTCTCTGTTTTTTCCCCAACTTTCATCCCTTTCGAACCACTCCTTCTTGGTGTTGCATTTACTCTGTCAGCCAGTGTACATTGAAGTGGTTCGTTGTAAGTAAAACTAGTATCACTAGTAGATATGTTTCTCATGATAACGTAGACGTATCTAATAGGTTTACATCATGCATCAGAACCATGGATGCAATAAACTCACCAACTGAACGATATTTGATGTCATATTAATTAGACATTATTATCAAGCATCATAATTATTATCATCATCATCATCATCATCATTCACCACTGATCTGTATTTAGGAATATCTCCCACGTGACAAATTCCATGTTATTTATCTAGTCTTTAATTAAATGTTGCCAAATAAGTTGGAAATCTCCCTACTTCTTCTCGCTATAAACGAATATTTTCCTCATTTCATCCTCTTAAATTCCAACTCTATCTTCATATTACGATCTTTCCTAATTTCAAAAACTCATTTCAAGCTTATTCTCTTACTAATGTCATCCCGTGCCATCCCTTCACTGACAGCTCAGAACATACCGTTTAGTCCAGCACCTCGTCCCCTTACTCCTAAGTCTTCCCAGCCCAAAATTTGGAACAGTTTCGTAACCCTACTCTTCATTCTAAAAACACCCAGAGCAAATCGTACTGCTTCCTTTGGGATCCTTTCCAGTTTTAGAATCATGTAAACCTGGTAAGGGTGCCTTACCTGGAACCATATTCTAATTATAGTCTTACCTGTGACTTATACTCCCTCATCTTTACATCTTTACTACAACCCTAGTTATATGAAGAGATCTGTAATCCTTATTTACAACCTCGTTAATGTGATTAACCCTATGGAGATCTTTCCGTACATTGAGGCATGGGTGCTTACAGTTATCCCCATCAGGTACTTTTACTACACAAATCAGCAACTGAAATAAGGAGGACTTTTCCTCTTAGTGAAACGTACAAACTCACTTTTCACCAAGCGAGTTGGCCGTGCGGTTAGGCTTGCATTCCGAAGAGAGTTGGTTTAAATCCCACCCTCGTCAACCCTGAAAATGGTTTCCCAAGTTTCCCATTTTCACACCAGAAAAATGCTGGGGTTGTACCTTAATTAAAGCTACTGCTACTTCTTTCCCACTCCTAGCCCTTTAGTATCCCATCGTCGCCATAAGACATATAACTGTCGGTGCTACATAAAGCCACTTACGAAAAAATGTGACTTTTAACCCTGTTTTCCATCATTTGAAAAGTGTCTTGTCTCTGATTCCATTTCTACACTCGTATTATGCGCACATCAAGAAAGGTTTTGTATCACCCGTGTATTATATAGTTCATACCACGGAGAGGAAAACTGGGCCCAGATTCTCGAGAGTGCATATATATGAAATAATTGCAGCTCGCCAAAACCCTTACCAGGTTTACATGATTCTAAAACTGGAAAGGATCCCAAAGGAAGCAGTACGATTTGCTCTGGGTGTTTTTAGAAAGAAGAGTAGGGTTACGAAACTGTTCCAAATTTTGGGCTGGGAAGACTTAGGAGTAAGGGGACGAGGTGCTGGACTAAACGGTATGTTCTGAGCTGTCAGTGAAGAGATGGCACGGGATGACATTAGTAAGAGAATAAGCTTGAAATGAGTTTTTGAAATTAGGAAAGATCGTAATATGAAGATAGAGTTGGAATTTAAGAGGATGAATTGAGGAAAATATTCGTTTCTTTCTCAACAAGAAAACATTATTTGTTTCACACAGAGTGTTTGCTCATCGACCGTGGTCTTACTAATACGGGGTAGGACCTTCCCTTTCTCGGATACAGGCCGCAGTCGGCCTTTGCATCTCATTCCCAAGTGCATCCAGCCAGCCGCGATCCGTTCTTCACAGGCGATTATGCGAAAGTCTTGCAGAATACGTCGTCGACCTGGAAGTCCATAAAAAGCACGTTTCAATCGATCTCATATATGTTAGATCGAGGCCAACGAAAGAGACAGGCCGCGGCCCGCTAAAATCACGTGACAAAACCAGTCCCAGGAATGGCAGAGCGAAGCCGGTTATTACATGTGTTCTTGCGGTGTTATTGCTAGTTTGTTGTGGATTATGGAAGGAAATAACGGAGATTTCGTGTTTATTTGAATATGTTGGTGTTGTGCAACAGTTCCTGACATTCATAGTGTTGTGTGCGGAAGTGTAGGCCTAAGTAAGTATTCATTTACAAAAATGTGTATATAACCTCAACGTTCTTCACTTCATTCAGCAATGTTGGGCTGCAATACACAAGTTGGATAAGTTACAACTCCAGTGCTGAGGATTTAGAGGTAATACATTTATTTCCTATTTAATTACAGATATATGAAAATGCCTCGTCGCTGTAGTGTCTTCGGCTGTCGGTCTAATTATGACACTGAAACTGAAAAAAATCGACTTTTTCCTTACCGACGGATGAAAGTCGCCGTAAGCTATGGCTTCGTTACATTCCGACAGATTTTTCTAAACTGAAAAACCCAATAGTATGCATAAAACATTTTGATGAGTCGTGCATAATTCGAGTGGACAGGGTTACAGTTAAGGGAGAGCTGAGAGAGTTTCCAAGAATAATTCCGAAACTGACGGAAAATGCTGTGCCAACTATTTTTCCAAATACACCTTCATATTGATCGAAGTCCACTCCCAAAGTAAGACGTCTTGCTGATGTGGAAGAGGATAATCTTCGAACAGCTATTCAGGATAGCATCGAATCCAATAAAATTTACCTGGCAGAGGACTCATTGAAGTGTCCGAACGATATTAGTTTATTTCCAGAAACCAAGCAAGTTTATTCCAATAAGTGGACTGTAATTAAACATGAGGGGAAATTATTTATTTGTCTCCTGGGAGTTGATAGGGGAATGCCATGTGTTACTTCCTTTGTCACTATACTGGAAGATTTGACATTCAGTGTAAATATAAAAACCGGTAATGACTTCAGTGTAAATACTTCCTTCAAAACATTAAGATATTGAACTCTATTAACGCTCTAGAAAATATTATGTCAGGGGTGGAAAAGGGAGAAGTAGTGCCTAATATTAGGGATAAGGTTGACTGCGCTATTCAACTTTTGCAAACTATTCCCAATTATGATGAAAACGAACAGTTAAAATTTATAGTAGAACAACTTAATGTGTCGCAGACCTCAAAAAAAAACAGACAACATGGTAACAGAACTATGATAGTAGCATCTTGTTTATATATTTATTCAGTCTCCGTATACAATGCTCTTCGAAAATGTGATTTAATGTTTTTACCACATCCTCGTACCTTACAGAAACTTATTTGTAATTATCAGCTAGTGAACTCTTCACTACAAAGCAGTTCCTACTTGGAAAACAGGGTTAAGCATTTAAAAGAACATGAGCTCTTAGTTTCTCTGTTGATGGACGAGATATATATACAGCCACAGTTGTCATTTAAGGGTGGTGAGATATATGGAAGTAACAGTTTTGATGCACAAGCATGTGCAAAAACTGCTCAAGTGTTCATGGTATCATCTCTTTTGTCTAAGTATGTTGATGTGGTGGCTATAATTCCAGTTGCAAATATGACAAGTGAACAGCTGAAATCATTAACTTCTAATGTTTTGTGCATGGTGGAGAGAGTTGGTTTCAAAGTTGTTAGTCTCATAGCAGACAACAACAGTGTGAATAGGAAATCTTTTGAACTTTTCACTCCTAACAAAATTCTACAACCCTGTATTGAGCAACCCTTGGATTCCTCCAGGAAACTGTTTTTTATGTTTGACACTGTGCACATTTTGAAATGTATTAGGAACAACTGGGAAACAAAGCGTAATGTCAACAAGACTATGCATTTTCCTGATGTGAATAATCATTCAGTAATATTGTCAGCACAGTACAGACATTTGGAACTGGTATTTGAGAAAGAAAAAGACTCTTTAGTTAAATATGGGCATACCCTTTCAACTAAAGTTTTGTACCCAACATCTATTCAGAAGCAAAATGTGAAATTAGCATTAAAAAATTTTAATGATAATAACGTAGTAGCCTTGAAGCATGCCACGAAAGACCTACCTGGAGTTTTTGAAGAGATAAACCAAACTGTCATCTTTCTAAAAATTATTGTGAACTGGTGGAAGATCGTTAATATTAAAAGTGCATTTGAAGGGAAGAGATTCAATGATCCCTTTAGGGAAGCAATTAGAAAAGTAACAGATGAGCAGGTTCAGTTCTTAAGTGGCATGTGTCAGTGGCTGAAAATTTGGAGAGCCTCAGTTCGATCGAGTGATGCTTTAACATCACAGACCTTTCAGTCCTTGATTGTAACAACTGAATGTTTTCTTCAGATCATTCCATATTTGTTCGACAAATATAGGGTGGATTATATCTTGTTGGGTAAATTTCAAAGTGACAGCCTAGAAGGTCGTTTTGGATCCTACAGACAACTAAGTGGTGCCAATTACTACATTAGTTACATTCAGGTTCTAGAAAATGAAAGGAAACTAAGGTTCAAAAATGATGTACTGTTTGCAGCTCAGAATGGTAATATAAGCTTAAAAACCTTGATCCCTGTTAAAGAGAAGCAAGATTGTAACATTGATTTACAACTATTTTCTGAAATTCTGGATGTACCATTCGAAATGGATGTTATTCCTTGTAATACTTTGCCCATACTGACCTATATAGGAGGGTATGCAGCTAGAAAGATTTTACAAAAGTCTAAATGTGATATATGTAGTGTATGGCTTCAGTTAAGTAAGGAAGTTGAGGTAGATCCATCATATGATTTTGTTAAGGAGCTGGATAGGGGTAAACTCACTTTGCCATCTGAGGTAGTTGTGTTTACAGTTGGATTGGTGTGGCATACAGTCTCTCTACTTGTAAAAGATTTCATTCAGCATTTTATGTCATGTGAGAAACAACTCTTTGTTGCTCAAAAGATAAGTTTGTCAAAATTAGAGAAATCAGACATACATAATGCTGAATGTAAGTGTTCTCTTAACAACACACTGTTAAACAAACTTGAAAGTGTATCTCTCTGTACAAACAAAATTCTACTCAAGAATTTTGAGAAAAAGTCAAATGATAAACCATGTTGTTCCAAGGTGACTTCGAGGAAGATAGAAAAACTTAAGAATTAAGTATGATATTGAAACCAGATATGGAGTGAAATTTAAGACTTGTAAATACCTTACTATAGGTCTACCTCTGATCCTGCATTCAATAAGATATTCCTTACAAGAATGCTATTATAAATATAGGCCCAATTGTACATTAACCAATTTCATTAACAATATTTGATTTATATGACTGTGTATTTTTTACCGCAGTAAGATTTTTAGTTTTTGTCATCCAAGGCTAGTTAGAGACAGTATGTTTCATTTCATTTCTAATTGAATAGGGTGGTTCCAAGATAACTTTCAGGAAGTAGCAAAATTTAAATATGTTACTGAAGCCAGGCATGGCGTGGAACAAATGTAAGACTTGTAAATAGCTTACAATAGGCCTATTTTTCACCCTGGATTCAATAAGATATTCCCTACATGAATGTTATTGTAAACATAGGCCTAATTGTACATTAACCACTTTCATTAGCAATATTTGATTTCTATGACTGTGTATTTTTTTACTGCAGTATGATTTTTATTTTTTGTTATTCAAGGCTAGTAAGAGACACTATGTTTCATTTAACTTCTAATTGAATAGGGTGGTTCCAAGATAACTTTCAGGAAGGGAGCATAATTTAAGTATTAAATATTATGCTGAAGCCGGGTATGGCGTGGAACAAATGTAAGACTTGTAAATAGCTTACAATAGGCCTACCTCTGATCCTGCGTTCAATAAGATATTCCCTACATTAATGTTATTGTAAATATAGCCCTAATTGTACATTAACCAGTTTCATTAGCAATATTTGATTTCTATGACTGTTTATTTTTTTACTGCAGTATGATTTTTAGTTTTTGTCATCCAAGCCTAGTAAGAGACACTATGTTTCATTTTTTTCTAATTGAATAGGGTGGTTCCAAGATAACTTTCAGGAAGGGAGCATAATTTAAGTATTAAATATGATGCTGAAGCCAGGCATGGCGTGGAACAAATGTAAGACTTTTAAATAGCTTACAATAGGCCTACCTCTGATTCTGCGTTCAATAAGATATTCCTTAAAAGAATGCTATTGTAAATATAGGCCTAATTGTTCATTAACCAGTTTCATTAGCAGTATTTGATTTCTATGACTGTATTTTTTTTACTGCAGTATGATTTTTAGTTTTTGTCATCCAAGCCTAGTAAGAGACACTGTTTCATTTACTTTCTAATTGAATAGGGTGGTTCCAAGATAACTTTCAGGAATTGAGTATAATTTAAGTATTAAATATGTTGCTGAAGCCAGGCATGGCGTGGAACAAATGTAAGACTTGCAAATAGCTTACAATAGGCCTACCATTCACCCTGGATTCAATAAGATATTCCCTACCTGAATGTTACTGTAAATGTAGGCCTAATTGTACATTAACCAGTTTCATTAGCAATATTTGATTTCTATGACTGTGTATTTTTTTACTGCAGTAAGAATTTTAGTTTTTGTCACCCAAGCTTAGTAAGAGACACTATGTTTCATTTACTTTCTAATTGAATAGGGTGGTTCCAAGGTAATTTTCAGCAAGGGAGCATAATTTAATTATTAAATATGTTGCTGAAGTCAGGCATGGTGTGGAACAAATATAAGACTTGTAAATAGCTTACAATAGGCCTACCTTTCACCCTGGATTCAATAAGATATTCCCTAGATGAATGTTATTGTAAATATAGGCTTAATGGTACATTAACCAGTTTCATTAGCAATATTTGATTTCTATGACTGTGTATTTTTTTTACTGCAGTATGATTTTTATTTTTTGTTATCCAAGGCTAGTAAGAGACACTGTTTCATTTAATTTCTAATTGAATAGGGTGGTTCCAAGATAACTTTCAGGAAGGGAACATAATTTAAGTACCGGTATTAGATATGATGAAGCAAGGTATAGAGTGGAACAAATGTAAGACTTGTAAATAGCTTACAATAGGCCCACCTTTCACCCTGGATTCAATAAGATATTCCTTACATGAATGTTATTTTTAGTTTTTGTTCCACCAGGTATAGTAAGATACACTATGTTTCATTTGATCTGTAGTTCAATAGTGTTCTTTTGGTAGGTTAAAATGCGCTGAAATGTATTTTATTTACCGCGCTACGATAGTCTCTCGCGTGAGCTTGGGGATGCATTCTTTACAGTAAGACCGGCCGAGTCACGTGACATTCAGTGTATGACGTGCGCGCCGCGGCCTGTCTTTCTCGTCGGCCTCGTGTTAGATGGGCTTTTTATGTCTGGAACAGCCAGGCCACTCCTGTCGGGTGATCGCAGCGCGATTTAAAGATACGTTATAATGTTTCTGAGTGTATAATTGGATGCAGAATGTTCTCCTGTAATGTACAGCATTTAGGGCTCCCTGAACAACCCTGAGAAGTGTACAGTAAGCCCATGTAAAACCACTCCACATCCTCACTGAACAACCACCGTGTGCACGCGTGTGACACCGTGCTGGAGGCGTGCTCTATTACTAACTTCCTCCAAACACGACGTCTGCCATTATCAGGAATCAAACAGATCCGATATTCATCGCTAAACAGCACGAGGCCATAGCGCGTGATAGAAATGTCAGACGGATTTCTGAACAAACGGAAGCTGAGACGTCCATGCAGAATGATTACGTGTCTAACTTTAACGGTCTGTATCATACAGATATACATTATCCAAACTTCTCCTAGCAGTTTGTTTGGGCACATGATGTCCTGTACACCTCATGAACTCAGAGTTCAGTCCCGCAACACTCAGCTCTTGGTTTCTCCGAGACAACAGTTGAAGGCAGCGATCATCAACAGCAGCTGAAATACGTGGATGGCCTGAGCTAGCTAAGTCATCAACACTACCTGTCATTCTGAACCAAATCCATGCACCCACCACATCACCTTGACGCCGGTACACATTTCGAGCAACTTCTCTGGTTGACAAGTCTCTTGACCGTAACGTGGTTATGCGAACTTGATCACTGGTCGCCTGTGTTGTTCGTGGCATGATGGAAGTTCACTACACTGGTCCAAACACGCCTCTAATGCTTCCTAACAGGTGCTCCATCTTCAAAAGAAACACTGCCTCCCATTCGAGTGTGGCGTTCTACCCGTACTGCTGCAGCTATGTTTACAATCAACGTACTGGTTGGCTGGCCGATATGCACAGGAAGAATCTCAATAGCAACAGAGACGCGACATGTTGGGGTGATGCAATAATTTCGTTTATGTGTGTGTATAAAAATATATAGACTCAATAATAATGACTAGCAGAACAACCAGCTTAATCATTAAACAATCAGATAACACCCAATATAAATCTCTCAGTTCTGCTTTCTGGAAATCTAGCCACTCATTCAATCACTTTTTCGTCAAGTCGGACAGTCGTTATTTTCGTCTGGGTTCTCCCATAATCTCACCTATCAATAACCTCTGATATGTCATTACAGATACAGTCCATTCGACCTCCTCAATCTAAAATGTTGCTGGAAATATGCAAGTTGAGGATTACTGTAATAACATTTCCTAAAACGGAACTACCTTCAATCAAACATGTTAGAAATTTTGCAAAAGTGTCTTATATAATCAGAAAGAATAATTTCCAACGCCTTACATGTAACACATGTCGAACTGAATGGTTTTAATCCGCTTTATGTTTATCAACCTTTCCTCCGAACAATGGACCTACTATAGCTGCTCTTCATTCATTCGGTATAGCTCCTTCCTACAAAGAGTATTCAAATTTATACTTCAGATATGGTACGATAGCCCAATTTTTTAAGTACACTAGTGTCCAAAAGTTAAGCATAATCACCAAACGAGGCTATAGCGTGGATGTATTCTACCACCCTCACAAAATGGTACAAAGCCGCCATCTGTGTTATGTTTATGTTAACGTCATTTGAAAATTGGTGATTATAATTTGTAGGGCTACAAGTCTTCCACTGACTTTCGGCAAGAAAACAATTCAAGTTAATACTTATCATCATCGTCATCAGAGGAAGAATAATGATAATAAGAAGACCGAGAAAGTGGCTCTGCAGTTAGGGTCACGTAGCTATCAACTTGCATTCGGGAGATAGTGGGTTCGAACCTCACTGTCGGCAGCCCTTAAGGTGGTTTATCCACGGTATCCCATTTTCACACCTATCATATGCTGGGGTTGTTCCTGAATTAAGGCCACGGTCGTTTCCTTCCCACTCCCAGCCCTTTCCTATTCCATCGTTTCCATAAGACCTATGTCGATGCGACTTACAATAGATTGCAAATACAGAATAATAATAATAATAATAATAATAATAGTTATGCATTATGTGAATAGTGGTAGATAACTGCGAACCAGTTTGTATTAGGCTTTCATAATCTTTACCCCCTGTGGGTGGGGGTGGTAGAATAACACCAACGGTATCCCTTGCCTGTCTAGAAAGGGGGCTGGAAAGGGCCCCAGGGTCACTTAACTTGGAAGTGAGAGTCGGAGACTACGGGATCCTTAGCTGAGTCCTGTTTTTTAACTTAATTATGCCAGGCCCCTTACTTTAATTTTTCAAAACGACTTCCCTTCGGTATTTATCTCGAAAAAGTAAACACGAATAATATTATTACGCCTATACAGTTCATATTACCTTTGCAATTTTTTTTTTTAATATTTGTTTTTGGAGGTTTCCTAGAACAATTTATTGGGTGTATTAGGAACATTTGAGTGTTTCCGTTCATCTACCCCCTTTTGTTCATATCGCGATTCATTAAAATTATGTCAGAAATAATACATGATGGAACTCATAAATAAATATTCGATCATTTAAACATATGATTTTTCAGTAATAATTTCAACTAACCTCGAACGAGACTGAATGTAGGTTGTCATTTATCACGCCTGGAATTTTGAATCGTATCTGCTGAGCTGACCATGGCTTATTACTGAAAAGCGAAACACTTAAATCCCGCCATTTGACTTATTCTGACAATTTTGTGTAGAGCAGTATCCCATTTTCCTTAAAAATACAAATATATTTCATTTTTTCACATTGGGCTGGCCCACATAAAAACGATGCTTAGGACTCAATATGGCCGTCACCGCAAAGGATTGTGTTAGCGTGTCCTGACCTTCCTAGACTGACCTTGCAAGTAGTTAATGAGATCCTTGATTCGTTATTACTCTCCCAGTATCATCCTTCATTTCATTATAGTCTACGCTACGTATAGGTTAACAAGACAAGTAGATTAGCTAAACAACAGCCCCATTTCTTTCTGGGTAGATGCTATTCCTTCAGATCCCTCAGTTCAGTAACGTTTGCTTGTACCTTGTATTGGTGGTAGATATCCCTTATTTTTTGCACGCTTGTTTACAATCATATTTAGCATCGTCGAATATTTCCAATGAAACTTCCAGCACTAAACTGTCACACACTTAGGTCAGTTTTCTTCATTCGATTTTTACTGAAGTATGTGATAAGGTTATTTTTACACGTGTCTATACGGTTCTGCGTAACTTGGTCTATCGACTTTAAAAAACGCACTCTGACTTTTTATTTCGTATGCCGAGAGATCTCCAGTTATGGAGGGCCTTGCCTTGTCCTACCTGCAGGCTGAGGAAGGGGCCGTGCCTGAGTGGAGAACAATGCACGATGAAAACAAGAGGAAGGGAGCTTTAATGATAGATACCCAGAGGCTCGTGTAAATATCGGCGTTATTCTTCTTTGTTACATTATTATACATAAGTGAGGAATAGCTAACCGGGTTGCTCCTATACTGCATCGCTAATGCTTTCATTGGTATTAATATCACACGGTAACGTAATCACATCTTTTTGCTTCGTTACAGGAAAATTAATTTACAATACGAGAGGTAAATTATGCTTTAAAGGTAGAGGTTGGGATTTTTCGGTGAGAGAAAATTCCAAAAAGAGGTATTTTAAAACAGTAAAACCGGTGGTTTTAAATGAACAATTCGGAAATCTAAGAATATATCAAACGATTAATTTATAAGTAAACACACGTACACAGTTAATATATTTCTACATTAAGACATGGTTTCAAAAATGTAATTTTAATTTCAAAATAAATATTTAGGTTGTGTTCTGTAAGATGAAGATTCTTATCTGAATGAATGTTAAAGAAACGTTCACAATCGTCACTTGCACACGGCATTCATAGCAAGTATGGAATGTCACATTTGTTTCCTGTCAACACTTTTTCCAACTATTCAATTTGTTTCTCATCATCCTTTGCAATCCTGTATTAAATTTCTTAAGTTTATCCCAGTTTTCTCAAAGGTCACTAGAGCCACACAGTCTCATTAGGATCTGGCCAGGTGTTTAATGCCGGATGCCCTGCCTGATGTCACGCAGTTATTGAGATGAAAACCTCAACCCAGGAATCGACAGGGATTTGAAACTCAGCCTTCTGGGTGGAATGCCAGCAGCTAAGTTACTGGGATAATCACACCTCCCTTTGCAATCCTGTATACTCTCACTCAGATGGGAGGAAAAATATATATTTTTTTTAAATTTGCTAAATTAACAGTTTCTGAAGGGCCAAACATACTTTTCCTTCTTGTTCTTCTTGTTCTTGTTCTTCTTTTTCTTCTAATCACACCTCCCTTTGCAATCCTGTATACTCTCACTCAGATGGGAGGAAAAATATATATTTTTTTAAATTTGGTAAATTAACAGTTTCTGAAGGGCCAAACATACTTTTCCTTCTTGTTCTTCTTGTTCTTGTTCTTCTTTTTCTTAATCATATTCTTCTTATTAATATCGTCATTACTATTAAATTACAATATGATCGATGTAAACTATTAACAGCAAAGGTGAAAGATAACAGCCTTGTCTAAACCCTGTAACTACTTTGAACCAAGAACTCATTCTACCATCAACTCTCATTGTAGTCCAATTGTTAACCTATATGGCTACTACGATTGCCTTTAATAATCTGCTCTTAATCCCTCAGTCCTTCATAAGGGCTGAAACAAATTCCTCTGTACTCTGTCACATGCCTTGTCTAGTTCTACGAATCATAAATGCAACGTAATGTATGTCGCACACTGATATTCTCACATTGATAGCCCCACCGTTGTCTGAAGCCCCACTATTCTTCCAACTTACTCTCAAATATTGGTCGCACATTCCGTTCCAAATTAACAGTGAACACCTTGCCCGAGCTACTGGTCAATTAAGTACCTCAATAGTTGTCGCAATCCTTCCTGTTCCCTTGCTTATAGATGGACGCAACTAGCGCTTTCGTCCAATCAGAATATTCCTTACTAATATTCCATGCTAATCAAAGTACTCTGTGAAGCCATGGCATCCCCACCATCCCACTTTATTTCAACATTCCAGGTCTATTTCATCTATTATTTCTGCTTTATGATAATGGAGTTTAATTACCACCTTTCCCACTTCTTGAAGCGTAATTTCACTATCATCATTGATCTCCTTCCCACAGACATGATTGTTTGCGACGTGAACAGAAAGATTTCCTTTCAGGTTAAAAATATTTTCAAAATATTCCTTCCACCTGTCCAGTGATACCCTGAGATCTACTATGGTTTCACCTTATTTACACAAAAGACTATTCATTTCTTTTTTCCCCTCCCTTTCTAACCAATAGCAGAGAGGGATTCAGTTAGGTAGAAATGTAGTAAGCAGACTGGCCTATGCCTACGGATAAAGACATTGGACACAAGCACGATACATGTAGTTTCTGTTCACTTGTAGCTCAAGTTGACACTTCATCCATCATTCGTAACTGGTTACTCGAGATTAATATTTTAACCGGCGGTTTATATTCTTGTTTTACATGATTTAAAATTCACTCCTTCTCTTCTCACTGTGTTAAAGGAAATAATATTCCTGTAAACAATGAACACTATTAAACAAAGAATGACATGTTTCGTTCTACAAGAACATCCTCAGATTTTATCAAATCACTTAAAATCATGAGTATGGGATTAAATGTACAATATTGTTTATGTTTAACTTTCAATGATCATGAATTGCAGGTATTATGAAAACGTATGAACAAAGAATGATCGTGGTGGTGTTTTCGAGAAACTTAAACGCTTTAACGTTATATAATCTTTATACATACGCACTGGGAAAGTTCTGCAATACGCAAAAACAGTTGGCTGGACACCCCTGTTATGGTGAGGGGTGAAAAGAGGGGTGAAAGCCGGTCTAGAAGACTGCAAGGCGCGACTTTCACACCAGTTGTTACCAGGCAGTGGGGGTGAAAGCAAGTTAAGATGCCAGTGTGGTCTGAAGGTGAATATCGCGCAATTATACGCTACACATTAGTTCGTGGATTAACTGTTGACCAGTGCCTGGAGGAAATGACTCATGTGCTGGGGAAAGACTGTCCACATCGGACAACAATTTTCCGCTGGTATAAAGAGTTCCAGAGGGGAAATTTCGGGGTTGAAGGCGATCCTCGTTCTGGGTGACCGTCTGAATCAGTGACTCAGGAAAACATCGAAGCCGTGAGGAAAATGTTGCAGCAAGAGATGCGGTTGACATATCTGCAGATAGAAGAGACCCTCCTTATCCATGCATCAGCTATTCATTCAGTTCCACACGGCCATCTCCATGTTAGAAAGGTTTGTTCCCTTTGGGTGACCCATTCACTTTCAGAGGAACAAGGGGCACATCGAGTGAAGTGGTGCCGAGAAATGCTAAAACAATTTGAAAATGGGACTTCCCTCTAACGTCAATAGCATCGTTACAGGTGACGAAACTTGGGCTTATTATTACGATGTCCCAACAAAATCCGCAACAAGGTGTGGCTGTTTGAAGGTGAGAGTACTCCTGTGACTGTCCGAAAGTCAAGGTCAGTGAAGAGAAGGATGATTGCAGCATTCTTCACTAAACGGGACATCCTGACTCGGCTTGTGCTAGAAACACAAAGGACAGTTACTGCGAATTGGTACAGTGAGGCTTGTCTGCCTCAGGTCATCCAGGCTCTCAAGCAGCTCCGTGCAAAGTCACGGCTCAACACTTGGCTCTTGCATCACGACAATGATCAGCACATCGTGCTAATGTAACACTGGATTTTCTTGCCAGATCAGGGTTGACTGTGCTTGATCACCCTACATACAGCCCTGATCTTGCCCCATGTGACTTCGCACTCTTCCCAGAGGTGACGATGAAGCTGAATGGGCGGCGTTTTGCATACGACGAGGAGCTTCTGGCAGCATGGGATCAAGAGTGTTAAAATGTAACCGAAGAAAAGTGGCAGAGTTGGTTCAGTGACTGGTTTCGACGTATGGAGAAGTGTATTCAGTGCGGTGGAAATTATTTTGAAAAAGTATAAAGCGTTCACTCACATTACAAAACTTTCCTAGTGCCCTTTGTACCGGTCTGTTTCTGTTTTCACACCAGATTTTCTGTACGGGAGTGAAAGCTGGGTGGACTCAGGATACCTTATTCCTACGTTAAAAGACATGGACATGAAAGTAGTGCGAATGATCGCTGGTACAAACAAGTGGGATCAATCAATCAATACTGATCTGCATTTAGGGCAGTCGCCCAGGTGGCAGATTCCCTATCTGTTGTTTTCCTAGCCTTTTCCTAAATGATTTCAAAGAAACTGGAAATTTATTGAACATCTCCCTTGGTAAGTTATTCCAATCTCTAACTCCCCTTCCTATAAATGAATATTTGCCCCAGTTTGTCCTCTTGAATTCCAACTTTATCTTCATATTGTGATCTTTCCTACTTTTATAAACGCCATTCAAACTTATTCGTCTACTAATATCATTCCACGCCATCTCTCCGCTGACAGCTCGGAACATACCACTTAGTCGAGCAGCTCTTCTTCTTTCTCTCAATTCTTCCCAACCCAAACATTGCAACATTTTTGTAACGCTACTCTTTTGTCGGAAATCACTCTGAACAAACCGAGCTGCTTTTCTTTGGATTTTTTCCAGTTCTTGAATCAGGTAATCCTGGTGAGGGTCCCATACACTGGAACCATACTCTAGTTGGTGTCTTACCAGAGACTTATATGCACTCTCCTTTACATCCTTACTACAACCCCTAAACACCCTCATAACCATGTGCAGAGATCGGAACCCTTTATTTACAATCCCATTTATGGGATTACCCCAGTGAAGATCTTTCCTTATATTAACACCTAGATACTTACAATGATCCCCAAAAGGAACTTTCACCCCATCAACGCAGTAATTAAAACTGAGAGGACTTTTCCTATTTGTGAAACTCACAACCTGACTTTTAACCCCGTTTATCAACATACCATTGCCTGCTGTCCATCTCACAACATTTTCGAGGTCACGTTGCAGTTGCTCACAATCTTGTAACTTATTTATCACTCTATAGAGAATAACATCATCCGCAAAAAGCCTTACCTCCGATTCCACTCCTTTACTCATATCATTTATATATATATAAGAAAACATAAAGGTCCGATAACACTGCCCTGAGGAACTCCCCTCTCAACGATTACAGGGTCAGACAAAAATTCACCTACTCTAACTCTCTGAGATCTATTTTCTAGAAATATAGCAACCCATTCAGTCACTCTTTTGTCTAGTCCAATTGCACTCATTTTTGCCAGTAGTCTCCCATGATCCACCCTATCAAATGCTTTAGACAGGTCAATCACGATACAGTCCATTTGACCTCCAGAATCCAAGATATCTGCTATATCTTGCTGGAATCCTACAAGTTGAGCTTCAGTGGAATAACCTTTCCTAAAATCGAATTGCCTTCTATCGAACCAGTTATTAATTTCACAAACATGTCTAATATAATCAGAAAGAATGCCTTCCCAAAGCTTACATACAATGCATGTTAAACTTACTGGCCTGTAATTTTCAGCTTTATGTCTATCACCCTTTCCTTTATACACAGGGGCTACTATAGCAACTCTCCATTCATCTGGTATAGCTCCTCCGACCAAACAATAAACAAATAAGTACTTCAGATATGGTACTATATCCCAACCCATTGTCTTTAGTATATCCCCAGAAATCTGATCAATTCCAGCCGCTTTTCTAGTTTTCAACTTTTGTATCTTATTGTAAATGTCATTGTTATCATATGTAAATTTTATTACTTCTTTGGCCTTAGTCTCCTCCTCCATCTCGACATTATCCTTGTAACCAACAATCTTTGCATACTGCTGACTGAATACTTCTGCCTTTTGAAGATCCTCACATACACACTCCCCTTGTTCATTATTTATTCCTGGAATGTCCTTCCTGGAACCTGTTTCTGCCTTAAAATACGTATACATACCCTTCCATTTTTCACTAAAAGTTGTATGACTGCCAATTATGCTTGCCATCATGCTATCCTTAGCTGCTTTTTTTGCATGATTCAATATTCCACTAAGTTCCTTCAATTTCTCCTTACTTCCACAGTCATTTCTAAATCTATTTCTTTCCAGTCTGCACCTCCTTCTTAGTCTCTTTATTTCTCTATTATAATAAGGTGGGTCTTTACCATTCCTTACCACCCTTAAAGGTACAAACCTGTTTTCGCATTCCTCGACAATTTCTTTAAACCCATCCCAGAGTCTGTTTACATTTTTATTAACCGTTTTCCACCGATCATAGTTACTTTTTAGAAACTGCCTCATGCCTGCTTTATCAGCCATATGGTGCTGCCTAACAGTTCTACTTTTAAGACCTTCCTTTCTATCACATTTATTTTTAACTACCACAAAAACAGCTTCATGATCACTAATACCATCTATTACTTCAGTTTCCCTATAGAGCTCATCTGGTTTTATCAGTACGGCATCCAGGATATTTTTCCCTCTGGTTGGTTCCATCACTTTCTGAATCAGCTGTCCTTCCCATATTAACTTATTTGCCATTTGTTGGTCATCCTTCCTGTCGTTCGCATTTCCTTCCCAATTTACATCTATCAAATTCCGATCTCCCGCTACAATCACATTTCTTTTAACGTCGTTTCCCACATGGGTGACTATCCTATCAAATAATTCCGCATCCGCGTCAGTGTTACCCTTTCCCGATCTGTACACTCCAAATATATCAAGTTGCCTATTAACTTTAGAAATGAGCCTTACACCTAGAATTTCATGTGTCTCACCTTTAACTTTTTCGTAGCTTACAAATTCTTCTTTCACCAGAATGAACATTCCCCCTCCCACCATTCCTATCGTATCTCTACGATACACACTCCAGTGCTGTGAGAAAATTTCTGCATCCATTATATAATTTCTCAGCCATGATTCAACTCCTATTACAATATCTGGTAAATATATATCTATTAAATTACTTAATTCTATTCCTTTCTTTACAATACTTCTACAGTTCAACACTAACAATTTTATGTCATCCCTACTTGATTTCCAGTTCACTGTTCCCTTATCACCGCTCCCTAGGCCATCCCGTTTCCCTGAATGTACCTCCCTATTACCCTTCCAAACAAATTTCCTAACTTATACGTACCACTGCGGTTTAAATGAAGGCCATCCGAGCGCAAATCCCTGTCTCATACCCACCCATTAGGATCTAGAAATTTCACTCCCTGTTTCCCACATACCCACTCCATAGTCTCATTTAAATCCCCAATCACCCTCCAGTCAGTATCCCTCCTACACATTATTCCACTAATAACAATCTCCGCTTTCTTAAACTTCACCCGTGCTGCATTTACCAGATCCCACACATCTCCAACTATGTTGGTACTTATATCATTTTGCCTTTCGTTGTTGGTACCAACGTGAAACACTACCACCTTCTCCTTCCCCTCCTCCCTCTCTTCTACTTTCCTCAACTTTGCCTCAACCTAATTCCTGGATAACATTCTACCCTGGTTCCCTTTCCTCCACACACTTTCCCCACGTGTCTAACGATGGAATCCCCCATAACCGGAGCCTCAACCCTACCCACCTCATTTGATCCCTTCCCCTCCTGGTCAGCCCTGTCTTTCCTGATAGCTGCAGAAGCTACTTCCTTCTCCCTTTTCTACTTCCCATGAGCCAGTTCCACCTGTCTTTTCCTATCCTCTACTCTACATTTCCCTTTCCTACCTTTTCCCTTCCTCCTACTTCCACGCATCTCAGCAACAGTTCGCTGTCCCTCATCTTCCCTCTGTTGTTCTACCTGGAGTGACTCGTACCGATTACGCACAGACTCCTGTCCTGAATTCTGATCCTGAATAGAGCCCTTAGTCTGCAATCTCCTTCCCCTTAGAACATTAGACCACCTGTCTTCTACAACTCCTCCCTTTCCTTCCCCTCCCTCTTGTACACCTACTGTAACCTGTACATTGTTTGAGGGGGTCCTATCTTCCTTCCTGTCTTCTGTGAGAATCCTAATTATCTCCCTCAAACTTTCCAACTCCTCCCTCATACCCCTCAATGCCTCACCACACCCACAATATGTACACTCGCGCTCCTTAGCCATTCTTTACGGGGAATTTTTTTAAATAAAATAACTTATTTGCAAAAAATAAATGAACGGAGGGATATATTGTCTGGGATAGTACACGACAATAAGGTAATTAATATACGACTACACTACAATACTACTTAGTCGTGCTCTATTTTATTTTATCCTACAACCCCTAACAGGATAAAACTGCTGTTAATTACTGAATATCGAAAGTAATACACAAGAACTACACAATTCCAAACTGCAATTAAGCCTATCCTAATTACAACAACAGTATTTTAGTAAGAGTTTCTACGGGTACCTCTTCTACACCAGCACTACACAAATATTTTACAATAATAAAATAAGCACACTAATTTCTAATAGGATATTACTCGTACACTGCTGTACTGCACACTACAGTAATTTTTAAACTACTTTCAGACGTATCCTAATTACGATACCGGTACCGTACCGTATGTCACTACTAAGCACAACAGAAATGAAATTTGAAAGAACTACTGTACTCAAAGATTACCAACGAAGCTAAATGCTTAGAAAAATTATTATTAGTATTACGGTCTAATAGATACACACGAAAGATAACACACGAACATAGCAGGCAAGATACGGCACTATCTAAATGTACTGAATCTATACTACAATGTATCTACACTACACTACACTGCGTTTGGTTAAATGCTTAAGTATCGAAAGGTTTGCCGTACACGAAGAAAAACACGAATATAACTGGCAAGATACTATCTAATATATTATACCTCATCTTCACTACAATTCTACTGAAATGTGGTTATGTGGGGATGAATGGCAGGGAGTCACTCGAAATGAAGTTAACCTTAGTAAATATGTGTATATCTGCGAAGGAACCGGAGGAAGACTTACTTGAAAGAAGCTGCCTACATTCTTTGAGTGTCATCTTTTAAGTAGTGGCCTAGATTATGCTGCTCTATACCCTGTTCAATATTGACGGATCAGCAAAGATAATGCGACCGTTGTAATCAGGCAAACTTTCAAAGCGGACAAGTTTTCCCCTGAGTATACAATCGCTTATGAAGCAACACCGTGCAGCTAACGCAATACATCAAAATGCAGCGATTCATCATCGCGTAACTAACATAGACAAATACGCACACAATTAAGGATGCCTTAAGTCTTCCTTAGAAGTCAGTCTAGTTATTTCACGGATGAATTCCTAAGCCTTCTGGACAAATTTTACAGCTTTATGTGCATCTCATGTGGCGTAAAATTATTTTTTATTCCTTGCCTCGCACTGATCCTTAAGCGACGATATGGATTGTGTCCATAGTAATGCATCATTCGTCACTACTGTATTTAATCGAAATTAATACTTTAACCAGAGGGTTATATTCTTGATTTAAGTGATTTACAACTCACTCCTTGTATTCTCACTGCGCTAAATAAAATAATTCTCTTAATTAAGGACTAGTGTGTAGTAACTGAAACAAAATATTTCCTCGCGCATGATCAGTTGCTGTAAAATGGAAAAATAACCACCATACCGAATATCTTGTTGTTATTCTTCGTGGTGATGATGATGGTGGTGGTAATATTTTACGGACAAAAAATAATTGAATGAAAGGACAGAAAGACAATAAGACCGAACATGAACAGACTCGGCCGAATTTCACACTAGGTTCTAGTACACAGTACTGCATTACGAAAGTATTTGGTGGTTTGCCGATAGAGTCCGGCGTCGGACATTTCATTTAACCTATGATCTCTATTCTCGGCCATGCAGGGCTCTGGACTGATTTGTTTTCGCTATTTATTTTACGTCGCACAAATACGGGGGTGTTACGTAAAATGTAACAATACACCTTCGGATGCAAACTCACATTGGACTAAAAGTTATACGGATATGTTGAATTGAAACTCAAATTAAAGAAAATTTAAGAAATGATTCGAGACCTGGGTAAGTGTCTAGATGCATTAATAGACGTTTAAATATACATAAGACCTTCCTTGACCTGTAGCACAATATTCGAGAGAGCTTATTACTTGACTGGAATCTTTTACGCCATTTGACAAGTTTAGTTTGCGATAATTTCATGAATGTCCAAAGAGTAAGCCCTGTCTCCTCAGTCGGACCAGGTAGGAAGATTGGAAAATATCGCTTGATAAATATATTTTTTTCTTAACTTCATGTCATTGGTTTTGATGATCCTTTAAGAAAACTATGCGATGGAAAATATAGCCATTTAGCTGACCAGTACTTTTGACAATGATTTTGTACTACTTGTTTAAATGGATAAAGACATAAGACACGAGCATGTTGCATCTAGCTTCCGTTTGCTTGCGGCCCAAGTTCATACTTCAGCACTTCCATTTTAATGAACTTACGTGAAGGCGTTCTTCTACTATGCGAACCTCCAGTCGTTCATTGTGTCTTTTTTATTCCAACGTCGTTCGTGCAAATAACATATGTGTTGTCTGAACGGAAGACATTTCATAGGAGTAGGCGTTGAATCTTCTCCGTGACCATATTTATTGTTAATATTAAAGAAGAAGTAGGCCTAATTTAATATAGGTGGTACACTCCTACGCTGATAACAAACTATTCGCCGATTCTTGAGCAATACTTTCTATATTCTCTCGTAACTTCTGATCCGTGTCACCAATGAAATCACTGAGGTGTTCGTGCACTAACTGTTTACATAATACCCGCCACGCAATTCTCCGCCGTACCAGGTCGAGAGACGTTTCTAAATCTAAATATAGACGTTTTTTTTCTTCTTTCCCGATGTACTTCAGTAATCGGATGCGAAAAATGACATCCGGTTTTCTCTGTCGGCGGGGTCGGGGGGCGGGGCAATCGCACTGATCCTCATTATCTAAACTAAGTCTAGTAGTACTTGATTGAGGATTCCTTCCTGTAACTTGATGGTAGAACGCAAGAGTTTTATGGTTCGGTGATTCCCACATATGTGACGTACCCACTCTTGCCCACAGATGTGTGACAATATGTGACGTGCCCGGTCACCTTAATTTAATATACATAAATAGATACTCATGTACTTCTCCATAAGCAATATCCCATGGGCGTTAGCCCTCAAACTTATGGCTTTAAGACGATAGTTGATAATTAATAATAATAATAGGTAATGAGATTCTAAATACTCCCAGAGTTGGGGTGAGGGAACACCAACCATTTTTTACACTCTAACTTTGAAATTAAGGATAATTTATAAGACTTTCTGCAATAACCAATTAAAATAACTATTTATTAGGATAAAAACGTGACGGCGTATTTACTAACTTTGAACTTACAGAAATAAATCTTATAAAATAACCTGTTACGCAGAGGCTGGCAGTAATTTATGCCATCAGCTCACTATTTGTAGATTATTTTATCTGGACACGTTCGATGTAGCAGCTGTTGTTTGAAGTGCCTCTCGTACAGGCGTCGTCATCCCTCGTTCTTGGTACCAGTCATATTTCTGATTCGTGCTTAGCTCACTGATTGTACTACGACTATTCTGACTTTAACACTTCCTATGATACTCTTTACATAAAGTTGTAACGAGCGCTAATTTCAATATAAAAACCACCTTGGGTTACGTTCATGGAGAGAATACACTTGTATTCTTCCGTATTACAGAACTGTAGCGTAACTAACTAGATAACAAAATTTCTCCTGTGCTATACCAGTCAAAACCGGTCTCTCGTCAATGAGATAACCAGGTCACAATGAGAGCAATTTTTAGTAGTGCTCTACTCAGATGCGAAGTGAACTAAGTTCAGGTCTTCAGACCTCCTCCTATGTCAATACGTCCTCCGAAGTAATGATATAATAGATTAGCCCCTCTCCAGCTCATGCCGTCGATATATATAGGCTCCAAAGTCTCCCACCATCAACCATATCACATGGTCCAGTAAGATCTGTTGTACTATCCCTTCTCCAATTCATCGCTGTATATCCATCATCTCGTTCTATAACGTTCATTCACAGTCACATTCATTTCAAAGTGTCATGTAGCGAACTTCGAAAAGTAGGCGTTAACAAGTCTTTAACTCTCTCTTCAGAATATGGAAGGGGTAAGGAATCTTGCAAGCATGATGACGTTCTATTCCTTGTAATGGTCTAAAATTAGCATGGTGAGTCCGGTCACCTGACCTCGGACTACTGGAAATGTACTGCAAGCTATTAATACGAATGATATTGTAATACTTTACTCAAGAATAAGTTCGTTCAGAATACGTTTTAGCCGTGATGCAAAGAAATGATATGATTATGTTAAATGGATGACTAAAAACTCTATATTTTAAACATAATAATTTAAAATGACCTACAAATATGTTCAAAACATCACACACTCTCTAAGAACTCTTTTATTGTTGTGAAATGGCTTTATATGTTACCCCTCAATGCGTTGGATGGAGATCTGTTCTTCTGTTACAATTTTGTAAAGCAACTTCAGCAAGAACACATTTCCTGTATGATCAAGTGCTTAACATAATTGAACGGAAACCCATCTCTCCCTAAGGATTTATTATTTGGCATCCTCTTCATAGCATAATTTAACTCCCACCCAGTTATTTCTTGTAAAGATCCTAAGGCTAATTATATTATTCGCATGGAAAGCTTTCGTTTTCAACATCCCCGTAATACTCTGTTCATCTTCTCTGATTTCGTTTTAACGCGTAACAAAGTTTTCATTTTTGTGTTTTAAGAAATGTATTTTCTTTATGCCCTTTTAATTTTATCCTGTCGGCTTAGCGAATTTGGAAAGTTCTTTGTCAATCCGAGAAATGGAGGGAATACAATTTCGATAGCAAAATGTCAATGTCGACATAGGCAAAAGCTTTGCTCAAATCTAGAAGTATTAAAACTGTCACTTCCTTGTCGTCCATAGCTTCTCGGATGTCTTTTGTGACCTTCAGTAGTGCCGTTGTTAGTACGGTGTGCTTGTCGAAAACCAGATTGTAGTGGGTCAAGTAAGTTGTAAGTTGTCACGTAGTCCGTTATTTGTCTATGAGCGATGAACTCGAGCGCTTTGGATAAAGCAGAAAGTATGCAGATGGCGCTGTAGTCAGATGGTTCAAAAGGGGAGGCTACTTTTTTTTAGAGGACGTATATTGCCCGCTTTCCATGTTTCGGAAAACGTGCTGTCTACAAGGGAAGAGTTAACTATGTTAATTAGTGGTGGTAATATCTCATCCAGAATAATTTTTATCATATCTATTACTATACTGCCATTTCCTTTCGCCGTTGATGTTATCCCATTTAAAGCAAACCTTACTTGTGAGTGGGTTGCTGGATAGAAATAGCTGTTTTCTCTATCTGTTCGCGTCTTTGCCTAATTCCCGTCAAGAACTTCCTGTTGCAGGACTTCATTTAATGTGCAGTTAGATGAAAAATAATCTTCAGTCTTTTGTTGCATTCCTACCTGCATGGCCGTCTGCAGTGTGTTACAGATAGGATAAACAAATCGACGGTCCGTGCAGTGTGGTGTACTTCAAAGGTCGGTGTTAGGACCAATTCCTTTTTTATTTACATTAATTATGTCTTCCAAAACCTAACGCACTGCAAATATCATATTTATGCTGATGATGTATAAATGTAATATCTGCAGATCTAATATTTTCGGCCATAGACAAAATCAATCAGCATGTAACATCGTTTTCTTTGTTTTTGAGATGTGGTGTTACGTTAAACCCAGCAAAAACGCAAGCCATCATCCTTGGATACCCGAACCTACTCGCGAAGGTCAATCGACCAGATATTCCGTCTATGGGGTTATGTAATACTAACATACCATTCATGTCATCAGTAAAAGTCTCAGGCGTTAATTTCGATGATGACATGTCATTGAAAACGCATATGAGGAACATCACCCAGAAAAAACTCTGCATTGATCATGCTGCGCGGGTATAAATACTTACTTCCTAAAAGACTAAAAAGTATTGCTGGTAGAAGCTCTGGTTTTCCCTCATTTCGACTGCCGTGACGCAATTTATAGAGACGCTGGGTGCAAGTTATTGAGCAGATTACCGTACAACGTGGTCAAAATGCATGTGTGAGATACGTCTGTAACATACGGTGCTATGACCATGTAACCCCTTCATATAACAACCTATCATGGCCCCGACTAGAAATCCGTCGCACTGTGCATACCCTATTCCATCTCCATAAAATCCTTCATACTTCACAGCCATTTTACCTTATTTCATATTTGAAAGACCATTTTAAGACCATACCTACTTATAATTCCATCCTTCTTTACCTACCCATATAACTGCTATCTACGAAAATCCATTCACAGTAATTGCTTGCCGTGAGTGGAACCTCCTTCCCGAAAGTGTCAGAGGGTTAAGCGTTGTCCGCACTTTCAAGGAAGCATTTAGGAGACATTTTATGCACCACTAAGGATCATCTGTAAATTGACGTTGTTACTCACAACCATTCTATTGTCATGGATGTCTTGGTAGAAGATTAGTCTAAAATTCTTACCCAACTTGTTTTTCAGATGTTATTAAATTTTATGTACTACCTCTGTTTTTATATATAAGCCTAGGATGTTAGTTTTCAGAATTTGTCATTTTATTACATATAATTTATTTCATCTTAATTGAATTTCGTAATTCATCATTCTTATATTATTATTCATTTTATTTGTATTTAATCTAATTAATGTAAATTAATACATTGCAATATATGTATATTGCAGTGCCTGGTTAGATGGAAGAGAAGGACTGAAGGCCTTAATCTTGTCGGGTAAAATAAAACATTATTAAATGATAAACATTAATTCCAAAAGGTTTTAAGAAATTTAGAGGTTTAAAAAAAATTTAAACACCCCGTACCAACTAGAATGTTAACCGACAGAGGGTAATCACGCTTTGTTCCCTTAAGTTACATATTTCCCGGAAGGGAATATAACAGAGACCCCAAACTTGCCGAAAATTCTATATTTAAACCAATAAATTTTATAATTTACATTACAAAAAAGAGTTTGAAATCTTCCCCTCACACTATCCGCAGAATCTATAACATATCTATGAAAATTATGCAATTATCCTGAGCTGCAGGGCCTTCCTCACGCAGGCTGCGCCCCTGACTCCTGGTTCACATCAATTCACCCTCCCCACACTGGAGCAATTCAGACGATACGGCCCTAAGCATCCTGCTTTAATAGTATTTTTAAAGAGAAGCTTACAATACTCTTTACTGATAGGCTGGATTCCTGTACATACCCCCAATTTTAATTGGCTACAGAAAATATTCACAAGTTTCTGATAGGTTGATTACGATTGAAGAAGGAACAAGCTGAAGTGCTGACAACTTCGATTCCTAAACGAAACAACCCACAAAACCTATGGTTTACCAACTACAAAATTAAATATTCCTTTATGAAATAATTAGACTACGTTCCGATAGAGAGAGCAATTAAACCGATGATAGAGACAATCTAACAATTGAAGACCAAAGTATCTTGTAGTACACCAGTTCAAGTTTGTTTACATAGATGGCCTTATAGAAGGCGCGCAGATTAACTGGCCGAGAAAGGTGTACCACCGGTACAATATCAACAAAAACAACAACAACAACAACAACAACAACAGTAATAATAATAAAATAAATTAAAATGATTAAATTAACTTATTATTATTATTATTATTATTATTATTATTATTATTATTATTATTACTTACCGGGCGAGTTGGCCGTGCGGTTAGGAGCGCGTGGCTGTAAGCTTGCATCCGGGAGATAGGCCTAGTGGGTTCAAATCCCACTGTCGGCAGCCCTGAAGATGGTTTTCCGTGGTTTCCCATTTTCACACCAGGCAAATACTGGGGCTGTACCTTAATTAAGGCAAATTATTATTATTATTATTATTATTATTATTATTATTATTATTATTATTATTATTATTATTATTAATCATGATTTATTTTTAGCGCAGGCATACTTGGAAATGAACGAGTTCGTTATTAATGTATTTCCCTCTTTTTTTTTTTTTTTTTTTGCTAGTGACTTATCGTTGCACTAACACATTAAAATTTTTGGCGACGTAAGGATGGGAAAAGGTAGCGGTAGAAAGATAGAAAGGTAGTGGCCGTGGCCTGTTTTAAGGTATAGCCCTGGCATTTGCCAGTTGTGAAAATGGGAGAACACAGAAAACCATATTTAGGGCTGCCAACAGTGGGATTCGAACTTGCCACCTCCCGAAAGCAAGGTCGCAGCTACGCGACCCGAACAACGCAGCCAAATCACTCGGTGTTATAAATGTTGAAATTACGTATTATTCAGAGTGTGTGTAAGCATATTTACAGTTTTATTTTCTTTGGCAATATCCATTTTATGTAACATATTATTTAATGAATCAATACATTCTAGTTTATTTTATGAAAGTAGGCTCCGTCCACTGTTCAGACCATTAGGTGTCGATCTTTCTCACTTCAACCTGAGTTCGGAACCTTGTTAAACGATAATAATAATAATAATGAGTTTTCTTTGGATCTCCAAATTTCCCTTTCTATTTCAGTCAACACTTCATTATCAATCATTTATCGTTGCCCAAATGGTGTGCGACAAGTACCGACAGTCGGAGGTTACTATGTCTCAGTACTAGGTGGGACTTTATCCTTTCATCGATCTCTTGCCCGTCATCAAGATAAGTACATTTATGACTGATATGTGTTGGACATCTCCCAGGATATTAGGCTGTATTGACATTGTAAATGTGTTGATATTTAAATTATTGTACAGTATCACTTTTAAGATAGAAAACCATAATTTGTTAGTTAATAAAGTATATTTACCCTGATTCCAGCGAAGTGTTAGTTGATATCTGCCATATGAACCTAAGTATGCAAGTATGGTCTACAAAATATATTAGACTATGTTCTGCCATAGCCTTCCCGAAGCCACTAAATTTCAGTCATCAGACTAAATAATCTTTAAGAAAACATGAAATCAATGCAATTATATCCATAATTGGTGTACATAATCAGACAACATTATATGTAAACAAGCGATCATGCGTGGAGGTAATCTAGCAAACAAGTGAGTAAACATACTGCCACAATTCTGGGAGTAAACATTAGAACATAACCACAGTGATGATATTATATCATCCTGAATACATTGTAATTAATCTTACCAGTATTTGAGGGAGAGATTGATATTTACTCTTCAATAACATGCATGTTTCCAATATGTACATTTTATCACTCCAACTCTTCCCGCCCGTATCGAAGTTACATATATGTACAAGTTTGAACGATGACATAAAATAAAAAAAACCTATCACAAAGTGAGAACGTATGTTATAAATTCATAAACTGAAGGGATATTCACTAGGGTGTACAACGCAGACAATAGGAGTACAAATACACTGCAGGAATATTGTACCTTGATATGCTGCTCGTGCTCTAAACAATGTTTGATGGTTATTCTTTTAGGGGGGTGACTTCACTAGCCTATTCAGAAACCCATCCACTATTCCACGCATAGATAATTTTAAAATTAAAAAAATATACCTTTTTCGTTATGATTTTAGAAATTTAGCCATTATTCTTCTACGGGCATTCGTTCCTAGTTTGCTATGTTATGGGATCGAATCCTGGTACAGTCAAATCTCATTTAAGAGAATAAAATCCAAGAAACTTATTCCAATGTATTTACTGTAACGTTCAGAATCCCTTTCCGTGGGAAGAAACCTTTTATTATTATTTTTTAAATTAACGAGTTCGTTATAAATGTACTTTGTTCTCCTACGTTAAACCCGTAGTATTACTGTTCACTATATTTGAAGACATCTTAGAGATAAGGTGGATAGGTCGAATCCAAGGCTGGACAATTTTCAGCTCAAAGTAGTGAACATTTTTATGGGAAGTAATCATCGAGTGGAGGTGGTAATTGTTCTAAGGATAAGAATAACTAGGCAACAATGCCTTATTAACACTTAGAAGAGAGAATGAAAGTAACTCGATCCTTCGAAGAATGAATGTATCAGAAAAAAGAAATGGGAAGGACTACGAAGTGCGTGAACGATCAAGGACTCCCTAGGCTTCTCAATAACCATACCACTGGTGCTGGAAGAGAACATTAGATGACCAAGGGAAGTCGGATAGAAAATAAATAAGTAAGGAGGCTAACACGAGAGAGTGGAATTAATGCCCGACTCAGATAGGGAACCTGTGATTGCCAACCCACGCTCAAAAGTTAAGAGGCCGTACAGGCCTTTTAGCCTGACCCTTGCGACTTAATTTTACATATACCATAGCCAATAAATGAACACTCAAGGGCTTAGTTTTTCGTTTAAGAAACCAGCATAGGTTAATAATAATAATAATAATAATAATAATAATAATAATAATAATAATAATAATAATGAAGAAGAAGATGAATATTATTGTCTTTATGTCCCACCAACTACTTTTGTGGTTGTCGGAGACGCCGAAGTGCTGGAATTTAGTCCCGCAGGAGTTCTTTTACATGCCAGTAAATCTACCGACACGATTCTGACGTATTTGAGCACCTTCAAATACCACCAGACTGAGCCAGGATCGAACATGATAAGTTGGGGTCAGAAGACCAACGCCTCGACCGTTTGATCCACTCATCCCGGCACCATAGTTTAGCAACAGCAGTTCATCATATGAACTTGTCAAGTTCATTATTATTATTATTATTATTATTATTATTATTATTATTATTATTAGTATGCAGTTTTTCGTCATGTGCCATTATACAGGAGTCAACCAACTGCTGTAGTCGATCAAGTTTTGCTTCGAGTTGGGTAGGGCTCGCATTAATCTAAAGCGACTAATGCCCGGCTATCACGTGAACATATGTTGGCTGCCGGCCAAAACACTGCTGTTACGCTCTAAGTCACTGCCTTCAATGGGATTATGTTACTGTTGCATTTGTCAAGAGTAATGAATGACTTGTAGGTAGTTGCGTGTATGTTCTTTACTGGGCAGAAAGGAGGCAGTAAGCTGAAGACCAGCGACGAAGTAAATCAAATTCGAAAGAGATCTTGTGGACATAGGTATAGTCTGGCAGTTCATTAGTTACACGGGAATTGTATAAGTTCTGTTGCGTATTTCACTAACCAGATTTTTGAGCTTACAAGGCAACCATCTCACATGAGCGACGGCCATTATAATTAAAATATTATATAAGCATTTTTTTATTGCAAGCAGCATGGTAATATTTGCTTATGCCGCTTTTGAATGTTTACATATGATAACAGATAATACGGTGTAGATACACCACTCATGTGCTAACAGCAAGTAACAGACTATGAGGCAGGAAGTTCTAAATCTTTACTCTTCACACCTTTAACGTTTAATATCTTCATCAAAATTTTACATAATCCATCAATATAAAAAATCAAAAACACATTGATTCACAAACTTCACTGTAACTCAGAACTCCTTTAAGCTAGGAAGTTAACATCTTGTAGGGATGTTGCCCTTGCCGCCTACGTCCTAGTTATGAAAGCTTCTTCCTATAAGGTGGTAATTTAAGGGTTTATAAACGAATAATGAAATTTAAATTGCAACTTTCAGTGCGAGTCTCGCTGAACAGAACGAACAGCGCGCTAAGTACCACGCCTATCATCAAGCGAGTCAGTCGCTCTGTAATATGTAAAAGAGCAGTCTTTATATGTGTAGTAACTCGACAGCGCATGGGGCTCCATCTTACGGCTTACCGGGAAGAGTTTATGCTACAATACAGTCGATTATATGCGAGGCACATGGCCCATATGAACATTCAACATGCGCCAAGAGCATCGTTCAGTGATCTACGTCTTCAAAAGGGAAATGCAGTCTTCCATATGATTTCTGATTTAACCACATATTTCCCATTTAATTTTCGTGAGCTGCTTCTAATGTGTATGCGCATAATGGGCAATTATTTTGATTAACCATTTCACTCTGGCGTAGTGAGTACGGTGGCGTGACCCTCTCGTTGCGACCAGCGAGTGGCTCACCGAGCCCGCTGTACGGGATACTTCCGTCGCTCCGCTCTCCCGACCGTACACGGTTAGCGACGCGAGAAATGTAATAGCTTAAATGCATTTTATTTTTAATACGGAACTTTACCTGCAGCCATCTTATGAGAAAGGCATCTATTAGTCTCCTCGCACAGAAGAGTTATGATATTCATGCTAAAAAATAGCTGAAAGAAACTTAACATGCTCGCATGGTCCACTAAACCTTTCGGTCCGGAATTAGCTGCATTGAAATTACATTTATTCAGTTTCAAGTTCTTCTTTTTCATTTTTGTTTTCTAATTGGTGGTTCAGGCATCTGGTCTTCACCCTCACTGTATTTATCTTCAGTCGTAGAGACTGCTGGACGGACGAACATTTTTTGTATATTTCCATTAATAATGTTGTTAATAATTAAGGAAAATAAAGGAAAGACAGCAGGGTTCGTACAAATTGCATTTTAAATCAATTCCTACTTTTAGCCGCCTAAAATGGAACAAATTGTAATGAAATGAACGAATGAAAACCTACAACCTGTTTTCCAGTCTTTGACCGGGTCAGGGATGTAATGAATGAACCATATATAGGCTATTAGAACAATAGGGTCACCACTCCCAAAGTGATTAATGAATGACTGATAAATGCTATGAAATGAGAATGGAGAGTGTTGCTGGAATGAAAGATGACAGGGAAAACCGGAGTACCCGGAGAAAAACCTGTCCCGCCTCCGCTTTGTCCAGCAAAAAACTCACATGGAGTGACCGGGATTTGTACCACGGTATTCAGCGTTGAGAGGCCGACGCACTGTCGCTTGAGCCACGGAGGCTTTATAAATATGTAATGTTTCTTTCCAAAAATATTCAGGGGTGGGGGCGACTGCCCTCCATTTCACCCTCCTAATCACCGCTACTGGTAGCATGTGCAAAGTTATGTAACTCCCCATCCACTTTCCGCCAATATTCAATCGGGACGCAGCAGTAATCCCATCAATGGGAGATGAGTGGCAACAGAAGAGACAAATTACATCAAGACAATGGTCAGTGTAATGTTATTGTTGTTATTGTTGATTTAATTCTATATAACATTATTTATGTGGTATTAATCGATAGGAATACCGATAACAAACATAAATACATACATATTTGAGAATTACATTAGATGCCTTCCCCTAAACTAACATTTTACTCAGCGTGAATAAAATTATTTATAGCCTAGATTGTAGTGACTTATTCTTCGACTTTATATACCGATTTTCTTTAAATTCTCTTCAGTCATTTTCCCGCGATGTGCGTACATACAAACATACAGCCAGCAAGCTAGACAGACAGACATGACGGAAAATTAAAAAGTTAATTCACTTGTTACTGTGGACACTACCGGTACTAAAATAACATTCTTTTTAACATTCTGAGCCATGTGGAGACAAAACTCTTATTTTATATGTATATAGATGGTAGGTATATCCGCATAATTACAGTCGCTTTCAAATGGAGGACGAGAAGAGGAAGAAGAACATACGTCCTAATTACCGTTATATCGAGATATTTGGTGAACCATTATGAAGAATTGGAAGAATGTAGCTGTCATTTAGGCATAAAAACCACAAGTTTGTCGTACGCAGAAATCGGTCATTACTTCATGGTGTACACGAAGCTTGCTAAATTCTTAAAATACACTGTACAACAGTCTTTATTACATTAAAAATCACATTAAAATACAATGAGTTACATTTACAAATTCAGTATATACTACAACGATCGGAGATACACACTGCGTAGCAAGGGAGCAGTAGAATGGCGTTAATAATATGAGAACTACACGCGTCAGTGAGAGAAACACACGCGATGACTGCTTCTCTGTAAATTTGAAGAACCTTGGTATTCTTTGTCTCGTCCGTTGAGTATATGTGGTCCAAGCATTTCACACAATGAATTAGTAGAGCCTTCTTGGAGATATACACTACTTTCTTTGGTTTGTGTATAGCCTTCAACACTAACTTATATAAAGGGGTATATAATTATATATTTCCCTTTCTTCATTTTAGCTTGGCTTCCCTACTACAATTCGTTGTACTGTTTTCATCAATCTTTTCATTTATGATTATAGGGCCGTCTTCATAGCGAGATATATTTTTTCGTTACTGCACGTAACTTAGGGACAAGAATTTCAGGTCGAAGGAGGTCAATTTTGCTACGTTTTCTGTTTCTGCGTTATAATAGCATTTCTTCATTTGTGACTTAGTTGAATTATATTTCCTTCAGTTTTTGGTTGGTCAATTGATCAAACATATCATACGAGAATAATAAATCTGATTTAGCACTTTAGTGAATGAAGCTTTCTCGGTAATATTTTCTTTTCTATATTTTACCTTGGCTTCTTTACCATTTTGGAAATGATTTTCTGCTGCAGAACACGTTCCTGAAGAATAGGCAGCCACACGTTACTATGTAGTAAACATTAGTGGCGATTGCGGATGTTCTTTTGTCCGGCCCCGCGGTGTGGGGGGCAACGTGTCCCCTGTCACCCGGCGGTCCCGCGTTCGATTCCCGGCCGGTTTAGGGGCTTTTAATTGTAAATGATTAATATCCGTGGCCTGGGGACTTAACGTTCCTTTCCTCATATGCAACATTTTACAATTCCGCAATTACAAATACACGCAGGTGCCAGTAGGGGCAAAAGATCTTTCGAGGTCGACGCCCCGAACAAATAGCATTTTTTCAAATGTTCCTTTTGCCCTTTGTGTTACTCGCTTCATGGCAGAGGCCCGCTTGGGGAAGAAGTATATGCCAATGTGGTGAAGTTCGTTCTCCATCGGACTTAATGGAGAGCCAGATGATACCAAGCTCGAGTGCGGCTACGTACACATCTGAAACTTGTGGTACCACCTGTAAACTCATAGCAACGGGGAGATGTTTCGTATGAGTTCCAGGTTTTCTGTATCGACATGCTCGTGACAATGTTTGCGCTATCTTTAACGAAAATGAAGCTCTCTGGTGACCTGTTGTCAGGAGATGTCTTCTCCCCTCACCAAACGATAAACCTCCCTGCCCTCTACATGTCGTCCGGAGAAGAATTCTCTTTAGTAAGCTCAGTGACATGCATGTCCCTCCCTGAAGATTCTGAGAAGAAACGCAAAGTTCACCCAGCGGCTGAAAAACCACGAGGAAGCAAGCGTCGTGCTTGGTTTACTGACTCTTTCGAAAAAATGTCATAGGGGCACTGTCGATAAGTGAAGGCAGATATATCCTGACATGCATAGAGCTTCAGTGAAATCCTGAAATAAACAGGTCTTCAGCCATAAAATACTTATAAATTAATATAGGTAGGGATGCTGTTGTCAAATATAACAATAACGCAGCAGAAGGAAAATACAGCGAAAAGGGGCAGCAGAGCATACCATTTCCATGAACAGTGAAGCTGCTATCAGGTTTAAGGTAGGCCTATTATGTGAACGCAGATTATAGATACAAGTCATCGATATCGATCCGAGGACAGGTTTTATGTGATAAGAACTGGACAGAAAAAACTCCAGAATTTGTTGTAGTTATGAGAACATCAAACTACTCACTCTTGAGGAGCTCCCGTAACCCTTCCAAAGAATCTCGAACGATCAGCATCCAGAAAATGAGCATTCGCTACGACGAACTTTACCGTGTCCATTATGATTTAGTTAAGTCTCAATGATACACGATTCATCTGCCACCACAACAGTTCCACAACAGTGGCTTACTCTTTTTACAGATTTATTTCGTTCTAGAAGGGGGATAAATAGAACTAAATGCACTCTGGTCTTTCCGCTGATGTGTTGCCAGGATTAATGGGTCAACTGAAAAAGTTGATAAATGACCACAGTACGTTCATAAAGAATTGAAGTTCGCAGTCGAATATGTACCCAGATATCAGAAGAACTTCCGAGAATGAAAGCTGATATAAAGCTCTCTGGTGCACACAGGGGACGTTTTAATGCTGCCAATACAAACAAGGTAGCACTGTTGAATATGGACCAGAGGTTTGAGAATATAGGCATTGTGTTCCATAACAGGTAAAGTTAATTTGTAGGGGTCAACTAGATACGGAGAGATTACGTCGCTCTTCAGTATGTAATCATGTTTTCCCGTAGGAGAAATTAATATTTTATCCAACACAACGTGATACTGATTCCAAGGTTCATCTCATTAAAATTATGTCCGCGACAGACACTTTTTCGTAAGATACGATGGAACGAGATGTAGGATAAGAATTGGTATTCCGCAACCTGTTTAATTAGTTTCTGGTTGACATGTAAGCGAAGGTAAAAACTGTAAGACATAGTTATATAAGAATCAATCAGATCAAATTATGCACCTGCAGGATGCCATTAAGAGAGTTGATGGAGAACAATAAGATTTCGGTATAATTGTGATATTATTGCTCACTTTCACTAGTGTGCGTCGCTATATACACCAGTAAAGCCAAGACGCAATGACCTAAGTCTGTTATTATGGCCGAACTAACATTTCCATTACATTCACATGTAATTTGAAATGACAGGAAATAATATACATTTTGATGCAGTGACAGAGACTTCCTCCGCACAGAGATGATCTCATACCTCGGGTATTGCACTTAAAAGAGAAAAGAAAGGATTGATTTTCTTACAAAGGATGCACTTTTGATCTCTCCGTGGAACGACAGAAGGGAAGTCACATCATGCTGTGCCTACGGTAAAGTATCACGCCAGCCCTCATTGAAGAAATAATACGTGCAGAGATTCCTGATCCCAAACTCGACACCGTGTGTCATGAAGTAGTTAAGTCGCAATGGTACAGATCCACATGGCAGAATTAACTTGAACTCTCCCTGCAAAACGAACGGGCTCTTCAGCAGGAAGAGTCCCAAACTATCCACCAAAAACACGCCAGCTGGGGAGGAATACTACCCTCAGTACCGCAGCCAGATTTTCATGGGAAAGTGTCTTCCCAGTGACCATAAACGGACTCTGCATGGACAATTGCTGAATAGTGCTGTACAGCCCCATCCTTCATGCCACAATACAACGTTTGGTTCTGCAACTCAGTGAAATTCATTTATTACAAATGCTATTACATACCAATAAAGGCTCCGAGAAGGTGGCGTACACCGTGGAGAACGAGCTGGGTGAGGTATCAAGGTACGAGACAGCCCACTACACAACGAACTTGGCCGATATTCGTCTTTCTCATCCACGAAAGGTTTCCTCCTGTCATGCATCCTGCTGTCCATTTCGAGTACCGCCAATGGGTATATTTTACAACTGAAAACCTTGTTCAGAATGTGAACAGTTCACCGAAAACTATACCTCTGGCCTGTTTTTCATTCATGCAAAGTCGACGTCTTTGACAGGTCAGTACTATAGGATTAGTCTCCTCTCATTCATTAAACAGTAACCGTGCGATCTGCTGCTCTTATTTACAGCTAAACCGAACTGTTCAAGACAGAATTTTGTGGTCGCAGCGACAATGAATCGCTGCTACGGGATAAATGACTCTCCATTATCAGAGTATGTACTCACAGATGCATACGTCCAAATAGCTCGCTGCGGAGAAACGACACACACACACACACACACACACACACACACACACACACACACACACACACATACACACACACACACACACACACACACACACACACACAGAGAGAGAGAGAGAGAGAGACTAATAACCCAAAATTGCATCTGTTTCTGTGATTTCTTATCTGTTACCCTGAACTGCTCAAATCGTATCACCACGCTATTTACCAAACAAAAAATAGCTATGATAATTTGCTTATTACACTGGCCGTGGCGCAGAGGATAGTTAATTTCTTATTAAATGATAGTCTCGTTGTACTGAGCGATGTGAGTCACGTGCAGTGTTATCAGATTACGAGTAAGGAATGAGTCAGTGTAATAAACTTATAGACAAAAGTGTATTAGACAACAGTATAGCTACTTCACAGCAACTCATGTACGGTAGTCCGTATTTCAGAAAGGCTATCAGGTTTTGAAAATTACCTACCATAAGATCTGGGCCATCCTTAACGGAATGCTGATAAAATGTGTAAGATGCATGGTGGCCCCGTGGTCTAGGGTTAAGTGATAGTAATAATAATAATAATAATAATAATAATAATAATAATAATAATAATAATAATAATAATAATCATAATAATAATCTTTGGGAAAGGAGCATGCCTCTCACCCAGACGCCCCCGGTTGGATTTTCAGCAAGATCAGAGATTTTTTCTGGATCTGAGGACTGGATCATAGTCCAATCATGTGTGAGTACACTGGACAATCTATCTGACGGTGAGACAGCAGCGCTCTTCAAGAAAGCCAAGTTTGATGAATTCATCGCAATGGCCACGCACTATTTCGTAATCTGGTGGCCCTTGGGTTGATCAGCGGTCACTGGGTAGACCAAGAACCATCAGGGGTTATGAGGTGCAAGACGGGCACATTCATTGTATAAATTAATGAGCTTCGATATCTTCACATGGCTGCGATTGTAGAGCTGAACGTGCATATTATTCAGTATATCGAGCACATGTTACCAATAAGAGCGTTTCCGGGTGGCCTGAACGAGTTTCTCACGGCGACGGATAAATCACTTAAATACATTCACAATTTATGCATGTGTGATCTTTCTGAATAGTGTAAATAGCAATGTTATATGGGTAGAAATATTATTATTATTATTATTATTATTATTATTATTATTATTATTATTATTATTATTATTATTATTATTATTATTATTATTATTATTATTATTATTATTATTATTATTATTATTATTATTACGGTGTTTTGTGGTGAACAGAGGTGAAAGAAGATGTGGGCATGAATGGGCCTAACTACTAAAATTAAAAGATTAATTAAAAGCTTTAAAATTAAAGTTATATTTCTTTTCTCCTCTTCTTTTTGACTGCAAAAATATTAACAAACAAGTCGCTCAGCGACGGAACAAGATTTCAGGTGCAGTAGTTTGAATACAAGGTAGGAGAAGTCAGAAAATCAACAAAATAGGTCAATTAATCATCTGAGCTTGAAGCTCCAATTTTACAAGTGTTATTTCAGCACTATTGCTCCATACACCCAAAAGTTAAGGAGACAGGTCTCCCCATTTCATTTACTGAGTATATCTATCAGAATAGGAAGAGCATCTATGCTCTATGAATTGTCAAGGAGACTGAGCATTTTGCTCACTGAAAATTTACACTTTCCAGGCCTTTCGAGGCATAACCTACATTTAATAGCTCAAACAGATTTCATTGTCTTCAACACTCAACAGTTTTACCACTTAACAGAAATAACTAAGTTTCACAGGAGTATCGAATACTCATTCTACCTGGCCTTGGTGGAAAGAAAAAAAACACAGGTTAAAGTTACTGGCCCAAAACTCAAAATGATGCGGAGGCAGATATTTGCTCTCCTTGAAATGTGCACACAATATTCAAACCCTATTTGGGCTTCTGGCCCGAAGTTACGGAGACTAATTCTATTCTACTGAGATGACTAGATGGAGAAAATTTAAGTTACAAGGCTACAGACAGGAAACGGTTACAAAAACATAGTCACCTCAAATACAAGTTGACAGGGAAGTCGAGAGTGTGTCGCACTCTCTATTCCAAAATTTCAGCTAAGTTTTTAGTCAAGTTCGAAATTTATGTTTGAAGAGGAAATTTATATTAGTGAAGATTGGAAATTAAAGTTACATTCTTAAAGACTGGAAACCTGTCCCTCGGTTTAACTTGCAGAGACTATCTCCTAGTTAGTACATGGCTGCTAATACCTTATTGCGCTGGACTGTTCGATGAAGGGCGAAACGCCCCCGCCTCCACTATTAGCACACACTCTATACACTGGACGATCAAGAAGACAAGGTAGCACGAAAAATTATCAGCTTTCATACCCGAGAGTAAGGCTCGCGAGAGATCTGGACTAATGCCCTACACATCCCCAATTTTTTATTGGATAATTAAATATGTAGAAGAAAACGCTAATTGGTTGAAAATTAAATACAGGAATTTTTCTATTGGCCACTTCTAAGTTTTCCTAACTGTCTAGGCGCAATTGACGAAGAGCATCTTCGATTTAAGTGCCCGTTTCGGTCACGAAAAATGTATTTTAATTACAAACAGTTCGTTTCCATTGCTCTGTTGGCAGTTAGTCATGCCAGTTTTAAATCCATTTTTGTTGAAATTGTGCCATATAGAAAAACGGAGTGATGGTGGAACTTCCTGGAGCTCAGTGCTTTACAAATTAATGAAACTCGCAGTTAACATCCCTGCCTTGGAATTTCTTCCGGTTTGTAATATGATAACACACTATGTTTTCGTTGGTTATGAGGCGTACCCTTCGTTAAATAATTGTTTTAAACATCTAGTGAAGAGAAAGAGATAGTTACTAAGAAACGGTTGACTGAGCGAAAAACGGTGAAATGCAGCTTCGGAATATTATCCGCGGAGTGATAGTGCGGAGATCCCGTCCGCCAGAGTGATGCCCGACGTTCGAGCGTTTAGAGTACACAATCGTTCAACAGTTGAATCTGCTGCAATGAGGAAGGTGTCTAAAGACTTCTTATGTATTTATTTATTTATTTATTTATTTATTTATTTATTTATTTATTTATTTATTTATTTATTTATTTATTTATTTATTTATTTACGATCAGCAACAGTAAAGCTCCGAATTACTAAGATCCAAAGGTGAAGTGAAGTGATGAAATGCGTCGGAACTCTAAACGACCACAGAATTGACGGTGAATATTTGTCAGTTCAGTTCTTCTTTTCTGTTATGTAAAAGCTATTCTAAGACTAAGGTTTATTATGTACTACTGTTTACTGCTTACGTACTATACAGATATACCAGGACTACACCTTACATTAGACAGTGCACTCAATTACACCAGTTCGCAATCTCTCTGCTCTCAGTGCTGTGCCACCAGTTCATGAACTAAAATAATCACACTGCACAATCTTATACAACCACCACTTGCCCTGCAGTTACTCTCGCTATACATTATCACAGTTATTTAGTTCATAGCCCTCGCATAACACAGTCTCGATATCCTCTTTGACATTTACTGTCAGTACAATCAAAACAGACTTCGTTCACTGTCCCTTGCCGACTTCTCTCACGCTTCTCCAGAGACGCACACGTTCAAGAATAGCCGCCGGGCACGGGGGACTACTCCTCGATGACGGGCAGAACAGGACAAAAATTCAGTTCCACTCACAGAGAATGAAACACAGACCTCACTGACTCCTCCACTCAAGCTGAACCACTGAATTTATAACCGAGGTTTCGCTATGGCCCTTTCATTAATATTTTGTAAATAGCATTCTGCCATTGAAGTTCGTGTCACCTGGGAACTTATTTCCCGTGATTCTTATTCTAATATCTTACCTGTGACTTTCTGTCGCATTTTATTTATTCGTTTATGAATACTTCGTCTCAGTGCTTGGAGCACTAGTTCCCGTCTGGTGCTGCCCCAAGTCGGTAGCAGACAAACTTCTGTTTTGTTCTGGCCAATGAGTCCACGGCTACATCGTTCACCTAACCGGTCACAGTCAGCAAGAGACTGTCGGCCGTTCTGTGTTCTTCCGTGATGGACGAAGTTTGTGGAATGAACCGGCGTCGTGTGCAGGTTTTTCTGGCACCATTGACCCAGGATAAACCTAGCTACTTAGGACGTTATCACCCTGAAACAGTTTTTTCCTGCCTCAAAATCTCTTTCATTTGAGTTTCGGTGGAGAGTTTTTTCTTTATAATCTTCTAAACCCACGCCTATGGTCAGTATGTTTTTAAGCATGTGATTATGCTTTGATACCAAATGGGATCACTACGTGAATCTTCCAGAATTGTAAGATGACCTCATGTATTTTCGCCTCCACTTTTCGTCATGGATTTCAAATATTATCTCCTTCAACAAGACATCTGCTTCCCGTGGTCACCCTTCTGTTTCGCGTAGCTTCTGAAAATTACGTCTTTATTAAAACTATTGTAATGTTTCAATCTTAAATTTATATTTTATGGGGCTTCCCCTCGTAAATTTTTGGAATTTAAGTTTTTCTTGCACGTTATATATTATTCTTATTATTTGGTTGAACCGTTTCCCGGAGTATTGGGTTTAGTTAATTAACTTATTGTTATTATTATTATTATTATTATCGTCAGCAAGTGCTTTGAACTTATACGTAAAATCTAATTTATAAATAAATAATGTTAGAGGCGGTTTGACTATCCACGGGGGTTTCCGCAAGAGTTTTGAAAATAACATTTAGATCGCATTTTATTATATTAGTTTTCTGTTTCCTTTTTCTTATTATTTTAACTTACCATGTAATTATTTTGTGAAATGGGATTTGCTAGATTATCTATTGTTTAATTGCATATAATTTTTCTCATTTTTGGGTATTGTTCCTCGGTTCGCCATTCCATTGTTTTTGTTTGGTGGTTGCCATAGTGATGGTGGTGATGACTGTTTATTGAACTAGTTGGTGTGGTTGATTTTCTATGAAAGACCTTGGTCTTTGTGGAGCATTTTATGTTGATTCTTTTCTTCTAAGTGATATTTGAGAATTTTCCTTCTGGCTAATATTTTCCACGTTTATGTATGTTTTAATGTACGTGATGTGAGCTCATTGTTGTGGGTGATTATGATGAGCTGGCTTGCGGAAGGAAAGTGGGACGTCCTTGATACCAACAAAATTTAACAAAGATATAATATTTTCCGCGTTTTGGTCTGGGAATTTTGTTTGAAAAGAAAAAGTAAGTTAACGATATACTGGAAATATTGTCTCAAGCTGCTTTAATTGTAATGGTTGTAGAGTTTCTACCATTTCCTTTTTTTTGCGTAGACCGACCGGGTTCTAAATAGATTTTCTTCCCTAGGCTGTACATTTCATTCCTATTTTAGTGAAATTCTGATATTTTACATATTTTTCTCGATATGTGGGAACAATTGCTGAATATTTGTTAATTTCTGTTTAATTCATTCCAGAGTTAAATACATCTAATTTACCTTAAAGACGTGTATCTTTTTAACTTTCATTAATTGATCCGTAATGGAAGTGTTTCGATCCACGTGCTTCCCTTTTTTTTAAATCTAGACACCCTGACCATTTAATGGTAAGTTACCTGTTCTTTCACCATTTTCATTGTTTGTATTGTATTTGTTGTTATCTTGAGGGTGTCTGTTACTTGTGTCCGCTATTTTTCGGTACCGTGGTGATCGTCCCTTCGAGATATTTCACGAAAGAAGAGGCCACTAGTGTCCTCTCGAATCAGAATGATCTGGGTTCGCTTTCTAGGTTTTTATCCCACCGTTGGGAGGCTTCCAGTGAAGTAACGGAGTGTTGGATCAAGGGGGGGGGGGGGCTCTCCACACCTGACTTGTTTCTGACTGGTTTATCAAGCGGTGGGAGGATGGTGCCACAACTCGGTGCCATATTTGAACTAATGTCTCATTATCATATTTAATTTAGATTATGTTTCACGTGAAGGGACGAATTGTATGAAATCATCCGTTCCGACGAATTCCAATTCTGTCTCCAGCACCCTGATAGTCATATCCGTGTGTGGCGATAAATCGGCCACAGGCTGGTCGAGTTGAGCTTAATGCATCGTCCTATCGATCTGACATTACAGTATGGGTTACTGGATTTCAGACTCTCTCACATCTAGCTCTCATCCCCAGCTACTTCAGCAGCCAACTTTATATCCCTGAACTGTTTGAGCCTTCAGAGCTTAAGACAGGTGGGCTTTAGCAATGTTTCGAAACTTCGTGGATTGGCTTATCTCAGATACTCAAACAGTCTCTTCATTCCTACGTAGTGTCGGTACGGAAATGAATAAAGATTAACTTTCTGCTTCATTTATTACTTATCGGTCTGAAATTACAGGTAACGAGAAGGATCCAAAATATTACACGCATGTATTGTATAAATTAGCAGCCTGCAAAGGGTATGAGATTCAAATATATAAAGCATTTTGTTTGTGATTTGCGGATCATCGATTACTTCAACATGTAAATGGCGTCTCAGTATCCAGATAAATCTCTTCAGTGTTGTGACGCAAACGGCTAGCATGACATATCTGTTGATTATGAATCTGTTGAACAATTCGACAAAGAAATCGGTAATCGTCCAATGGCTGCAAGCAGATTGCCCGTGAGTTCAACATTTTTGAGGCACTAAGATCGTAGGGGATACACGGATTGTATCCATTCTTTTTCTCTCTGTCGACTTTTACTGGATGTAGCAGAAATATGACAGTTGGATATATAATACACCCATTTCTTGTTTTTAATCGAAGGCAGTGACGTGTATTAGACAAGTACTACTACTTGTAGACCTACATATATGGATTAATTATTATCTTATGGGTTATGCTATAATTGTTTTCGTTATTTTCGTACGTACTCTAACCTTACTAATCACTTTCATCAAGGTTTTGTTCGGGTACGAGTGAAGAACCAGACCTCTTCATTTCAATCAATTTTTCTAATTATATTAACTAGAACAGACTTGACTGTACATACTGTTTATACAATTAATAATTTGTATGTTCGCCATGGAGTTGTGTGAGAGTTGTACGTGTTACATAATTTTTGAAATATCTTGAGGAATGCTTTTGCGAAAATTATCGAAAAAATTAAATGCAGTACTCGTGTGTATATTACATTGAATAACTATTTACTTAAATGTAAAATGATTTTTTTCTCCAGACTGTAAGTGGCACGTATAACGGTTTTCGGTTTGTAACAAACCGTGAAGGAGGAGAAACACTTGGTTCAATTGCTCAATCCTATAGGGACGACTAAGCAATACAAACAGAATGACGCGAAGGGAACTGCCTACCTTCCTTTCATCCACAATACCACAGATCGAATTGCCAACGCCCTCCCCAAGCACAGTACTCTTTAACAGTTAAGGTAAAAGCCAAGAGAAATTGTCCCCAATATTACACCCTGGGATGTAAAAAATTACCTTTACTTGTGGCAAGGTATATATTGGCCAAACATGCCGCTCCATTGGTACTCGTACCAAGGAACACACAAACGAAATATCCGTCTCAACCAGCCAGAGAAGTCAGCAACAGCTAAGCACGCTCTATCAACGGTTCATAATTTCGTGTTTAACGACGTTCGAGCTCTCATCCACACTAAACACTACAGGTCTAGGACTATACCGGAAGCTGTGGAAAAATGTAAATAACTTAAACATTTCAACAGGGTCACTGGCTATAAATTAAGTATTATGTGTTTGCCATCCATTGAGAATTTGCGTAGATAATTCTCTTCTCTTTCATTCCACTATAGTTATTTCGTTTCGGTGTTTTCCAAGTTCGTACTCTCCGCATCACGAGGAGGTTTATTCTGCGCCCAATGAACCATGTAGTTACGAATGAGAAAACCACTTACTATAGACCAAAGATAAAGTATTCCTAAATTCAAACTTGCATTATTAGAGGAGTATTTTTCGTGACCAGGCGATATTTTGTTCTGAAGACGATGAGCAAATTTCTCTGCGAAACGTATAAAGCGTTACCTTGTTTTCTGACAGGGCGAAAGAACAAAAGCTTATTACCACGTCTGAAATTAACGGCCTTGAAAATATTGATCTTAGCACGAATAATAGTTAATGTAATAAACGAGGAATTACAAACTTTTAATGCGGTGGAGCAAAAAAATATTTTTATTACAAATGAAATGGCCATATGACAAGCTACATGATTGAAGGAAAGTGAACTTTGACGAAGACAGGGAAAAATTATCAATGGCAGTCGGTTTCAGAGTAGGTTCTCAATTTCTTACAGGATAAATATGAACTAGTGTCTTGTATTACAGTATCAATATAAATGTATTATATCAATTTATGTTTTCTACACTTTATACGAATAATTTGCGTCATCTTCAGTTTTAACAAGTAACCAATAGTGAGAAGGGTATCAGCTTTGTTAGACTGTTGTATTCACAAAGACGCACACAGGAGATTCTGTCAATTGTGTACACTGTTATTATTTACAAATTATACACACACTAATAAACTGCCCTCTTGAACAACACACTGCTACGAAGAAGAAGAAGAAGAAGAAGAAGAAGAAGAAGAAGAAGAAGAAGAAGAAGAAGAAGAAGAAGAAGACTGCAACACTTGCATGTCAACCAACTACCAACCCAACAAAATCACAACATGGGTTCACACACTCGGCTAACGACTTCCACTACAAGTCTCGCTAAACATCTCTAACTCCAACTACTAAGGCTGCCTCTTTATATACATTGCCTGGCCAGGCTTCTAGAAAAGTATGACAGAACACGTTTTCTCGTCATTTATACAGTCTCCAAAAGCCTATTTACACATGCATCGAATGCTCTGGAACTTTCTAGTGACGAGATGCTTTGTTCTGGATTATTACCGTGTGTTGCACAACATTACACTGGATTTATACATCATATTTAGAGGTAATAGTAAATTATATACTATTAATTACCGTGTTCTTATATTAACTCATAATAATATACAAACAGCAGACGTGTCTTGCCATAAACTCACTTGTTTTTTTGCCTACCTCGATTTATACCAAATGAAATCCGAACACAACTACGTAAATAATAATAATAATAATAATAATAATAATAATAATAATAATAATAATAATAATAATAATTGTACCGGGCGGTACACCTCCACTCCGCTAATTTAAAATGTGCGCCTGTTGAAACTCCTCTGCTGGAGGAAGTCTGAACTTTATTGACAGTATTAATTTTCTACCGTCTCAAAAGATGTCACCACGTGGAAAATTTTGAGTTTTTGAACTGTGTCATTTTTGATGTGTTTTTGTTTCGCTTGAAGTAAGAAGTGTGAACTTTCTCTTCTAGAGGACACTACTGAAGATCTACAATAGTGCAACCTAGTGCGGAGTCAAAGAACTATTTTTTTTGGAGAAAATTTAATTTCAAGAGTTTGTTCTTTGTTAAATTTCTTTCTGTCATTGTTTAAGTTGGCAATATTTACCCCTTTCTTCCCCTTGTTATGAATGTATCCAATCCCGAATTTCTTCAATTAATTTCTATCCAATCAGATGTATCTTCCCCCAACTTGAATCTGTTGCGGGGTCCTATCCAATAAAGAGTTTGTGGGAGGGTGTTTTCTTTCCCCTAACGCCTAGAAACTTCCGCGAGAGTATTTAAACTGCTGATGTTTGGGTCTCTAGGCCACTTCTGTTCCATCTTTCAGTGTGTTAAGTACATAGCAGGGGGCGGGAAGCGCCTCTTTCTTCTCCAGCCGTTCAACACAAGGTAATGGCCGATTAATAACTTCTTTCTTTGCTAGCTCAGCAGTTTAACTTTCGGGGCGGGTTCTAAGCGTTCAACCATGTAACCTTTTCCTAAAATGTAACTTCCTTTTTCATCTATTCTCTTGTAAAACGACATATTGGGATAGAGAGTGCTAACCCTCTCGAGCTCCCACTCACATTGTCTTGAGGTGAACTTATTTTCTCGACCTATTTTTCGTTAATGTAAAACAAATTGTTCTTTTCTTAAGTCACCTCTTTAGCATGGGATTAGCCCTTGTATTAACGGCCTAGTGCCAAGTAGGTCTTAATCAAAGTGTATTAGGAGTGCAAGTTCGCCTCCTCTCAAATTGTTATTTTAGAGGTCATTTAATTAACCTGCTTTTCATTTAATAGACCTCAGTAGATTGGGTATTTTACCCCTGTGTTTATGTCCGTTGAGGACAACTTGAAGGTGGAGTTTGGTGTGGCCTGGGAGAGGCTTAAATTTTGAGAGCGAGTGGCTCTTTTGAAAATTCTGGGTTGTATGCCTCATGGAGGTTTTTCAGTGTAATTTGGAGCAAGGGCTCCTAGGTATGAATGGGGTTTTCTCCCCCTCTGTTAAAACTTGTGTTTGAGGTAAAACTGAGCTGATTGCCCAAGCATTGTGAAGTCAGGGCGCGAAGCCCAAATTCTGTAAATATTGTAACTAACCCCTTTTGAATTGCTACTTTGTACCTGCCATGCTTGTTATTTCTTTGTTTTCGAAAAGAAAATATAACCTTGTTAACTTTTAAATTAATTTTACATTGCACTATAATTTCGTAGCTTGAAACCCATTCACACCCGCACCTTCTTTCACCTCTACCTACCACGGAAAAGTCCGTAACAAGTGGTAGCAGAGCGTGGTTGAATGGGTTTCAATTTAGCCCCTTTTGACGGCTAAATATTGTTTGTTCCGAACTCTAACTATTTTCCCAGTTGCTGGAATTTTTTGAGTTTTTCAAAATTGGTCTGTCATCATGCCCGGCCCTCGCGATGTTCTCCTTCTTAACTATTTGCGTAAGGAGGAGTTGATCTATGAATTAACTATCGGAAATGTGCAGTCTGGAGGCACGGTTGCAATAGACACTAACAAGCTTAGAGAGTCCCTTGATTTGCCCATTTCCATCCCCAATTTGGGAGAGAAAGAAATTGACGACTCTCTTTCCACGATCACGGAGAATATTACTGGGCTAGCTTCTGTAGTTAGTTTTTTTGATGAAAATGATCCGTCTCCTAATCAAATTAAGCGTGTGCAAGGCAGGCTATATCATTTTTCGAATAGGGTTAACGATCTGTTGTCTCTAAAACTGAATGATGTTCAGAGGAAGGCAGCTAGTACGCTCCTGGAAAATATTTCCGAATTATCTAGTAAGGTCACTCAATTGTTAACTGGGGAAGTTCCTCCCAAATCTGATCAACCCACCATAGTAAATGCAGGTAGTGAGGAAGCGCCTCCCAAGGGAGAAGTTAATAGAATAACCGTTGCTGCTCAAACTAGCCCTGCCCCACTGGACAACGAGTCTGAACGCCGTGCATCGCTGAGTAACATCCGTTATGAATTAACTTCCTTGCCATTGAAACCTTTACCTACTATGTCACCCGGGTTTAGTAGCTTGCCTCATCCATTGGCAATGTTGCTCAGAGGTATATCTAAGTTTTCCGTTAATACCACCAGTGACGTAATTTCATTTTTAAGATTTCTAGTGGAATTCCAGGATCATGCCCTTGTTTTTTCTCTTTCTCCATGTCAAATCTTGCAAATTATCTATCCGTATGCTATTGGTATTCTCTCTGATAAAATCGTAAGAGCCATTGCCGAGCAATCATCGATTGAGGATTTCCATGCCCATTTGCTAGCTAACTTCATCCCTGCTAGGGCCAGGTCCTCCCTTATTCAGAAGTACTATTATCGTGTACAGCGCTTGGATGAAAACTTGGCTGATTTCATACAGGACATTAAGTTTTATACTAGGGTGTTTGCCCTTCATTTTCCTGAAGATCAGATTGTACAGGCTATTGTAGAGGGAATTTCACCTCCCTATAGGTCATATTTGTGTTTCGCGGCGTGCCCGCAAACTTTCTCGGAACTTGAAGCATTGGCCGTCTCAGCGGAAGGAGTTAGATACGCCGATTCTTTGCGTGTCGCGAAAGAACCCCCGCCTTCCTTTAGTAATACTCGGCCTCCACCTCGCCGATCAGTCACCCCCCGTAAATGTTATGCTTGCGGGTCGCCTGACCATCTGCGCAATAAGTGTCCTCTGATCAAAACTAGTAGGGCAAATAATGGAGCTGGTTCATCACAAGGCTGTTTTAAATGTGGGGCTTTCTCACATATCGCAAAGAATTGTCCCAATTCGAATAGCACCCCCTCCTGCTCAACTTCTGGTGTAACTTCCAACAACAATCAAAAGTGACTAGTGGCTGCGGCTGAGTCAACTAATTCTACTTCCCAAGGTTCAGCCCCTGGCAAAAAGGTCGAGAATTCAGGGAACGATAAGTCTTCGAATCCATCTTTTGAATGCCCCAAAGAGTGTCTTAGGATTGCGGCGGATACCCCCGCACCTGTTCCTTTTCTTAAGATTGAGTTAAATAACGAGCCTATAACAGCTCTCTTAGATTCAGGCAGTGTTTGTTCGATTATTTCGGCTGAATGGTATTCTAAATTGAAATCGGTTTGTAAACTTCCTGACTATGTCTCTTCTCCTGTTCAATACGTTTCGGCTAATTCATCTCCATTAGAAATTCTAGGTTCCTTACTGGTCAAAATTCGTGTTTTTAAGTTTACTTGGAAAATTAAATTGTTTGTGGCTAAGCACCTGTCTTGCCCCATCATACTGGGAGCGGACTTTATTTCTCACACTGGTCTTGTGCTCGATCTTCAGAGTAAGTCGTGCACATTCAAATTTGTGTCCAATTGTAAAATTCCCTTGTTAAAGTGTAATTCTGTGTCGTGTTCATCTATTTCGCCTACCCAGGATGAGATGTTGTTAGACCTTAGACATCTACCTGAGGAGCAGGCTGATAGTATTCGTAAATTATGTCAGTCATTTCCAGAGGTGTTCTCTGATACTCTTGGTGTTACTGACCTTATTGAATACAAAATTGAGGTCACGGATTCGATTCCTGTCCGTTTTCCACCTTATAGGCTACCTCCACCTAAAATGAAGGCTCTGAAAGAAATTATCGACCAGATGTTGAAGGATGGTATTATTAGGCCCTCTAAGTCGGCGTATTCATCGCCTATTTTTCTAGTCCCGAAACCCCAAGGAGGCTTCAGGCCTGTCATTGATTACAGGGCTCTCAATCGGAAGGTGGTGTTGCAATCTGTGCCCCTTCCTGACCTTCATTCTTGTTTTTCATGGTTTCGTAAGGCCAAGTTCTTCACTATCTTGGACTTGAATCAGGCCTATAATCAAATTCCCCTTGCCGAAGAGTCTAAACACCTTACAGCGTTTGCCACGGACTGGAATTTATACGAATACAACCGCGTGCCTTTCGGGCTCCCCACGGGGGCAGCTGTGCTCACTAGGCTACTAGATAGGGTCTTCTCCGACATCAAATTCGAGTACTTATATCACTACTTAGATGATGTCGTCGTATTTTCAGAGACTTTTGAAGAACATCTAGATCATCTGCGAGAAGTTCTCGATCGCCTTCGTAAGGCTGGGTTAACTGTTAAGTTGTCCAAGTTTGCCTTTGCTAAGCCCTCTATGTCATTCCTAGGGCATATTGTGTCACCCGATGGTGTAGCAGTCGATCATTCTAGAACACAGGCCATCCGTGATTTTAAACCTCCCAAGGACATTAAAGGTATCGCCAGGTTCATTGGTATGGTGAATTTCTTCAGGAAGTTCATTCCTAACTTTGCTAATAGAGCGGCGCCCTTAAACCTTCTTCGTAGGAAAGGCATCAAATTCGAGTGGGGACCTTCTCAACAAGCCGCTTTTGAAGATCTTAAATTAGCGCTTTGTAATGCCCCTGTACTTGCTATGCCTGATTTCTCGAAGAAATTCATCGTCCAAACCGACGCGTCGTCGTCAGCAGTAGCTGCAGTCCTTCTTCAAGAGACTGAACTAGGGAGCCGACCCATCGCCTATGCATCTAGGACTCTATCGGCTCAAGAAGCCAAGTATTCCATCTATGAGCTCGAAGGGTTGGCAGTCTTATTTGCCTTAGAAAAGTTCCGTCTCTATCTGGAACATGTCAAATTCGACCTGGAGACAGATAATCAAGCATTAAGCTGGGTCTTAGGTAGGCCGCGTCGTACTGGTCGTATAGCCCGCTGGGCTATTCGTATTTCCGCCTTCCAGTTTGATGTTAGACATATCAGAGGTACCGAAAATGTTGTTGCTGATGGACTCAGCCGTATGTTTCATAACGACGTCGAGACCCACGAACCGGTCGACAGTTCATCACCTCCCGAGTCCATACTATCTGGTGTTAATGCCATCTTAACAGATGCTCCCATGCTTTTTAGGGATATTGAGAAATACCAACGTGAAGATCCGACGCTGGCTCCGATAATGGAAGCCCTTTCTTCTGGGGAACATGCTGTCCCTTATGTTCTGAGGAATGGTGTTCTATGTTGCCCTTCGAGGCATGATAAGTTGATGAAAGTTGTTGTTCCAGCGGTTCTTGTACCTATGATCTTCAAGTATTATCATGAGACCCAATTAGGAGGGCATCTTGGAATCTTTAAAACTCGTGAGAAGATTCGTGAAATGTTCATCTGGAAAGGTATGGACGGTGAAATCCGTGAACTTGTAAAAGCTTGTAAATCTTGTTTGCTCAGTAAACCCACCATGTCCACCAAGGTAGGCCTTTTGTCTTCGCATCAAGCGTCGCGCCCCATGGAACGGCTGTATATCGATTATGTAGGACCCTTCCCCCAGTCAAAGGGTAATGCTAACAAGTTCATCTTTGTGTGCGTAGATGGTTTTACCAGATTTTCTTGGTTATTTCCGACTAAGCTGGCTACCGCTCAGTCTACCATTACCTGCTTAAATTCTATTTTTGCTTCTTTTGGTCCGTGTCAATATATTGTATCTGATAATGCTAAGGATTTTACATCTAATTTATTTCGTAAATTCTGTTTTGACTTATCAATCTCTCATGTAACTACTTCTGCTTATTACCCTCAACCATCTCTGGCTGAACGGGTTAACCGTAATCTCAGGTCCGCACTTATTGCCTATCATCATGAAGATCATTCCAGGTGGGACACGTCCCTGCATTGGATAGCTTTTGCTTTGAATTCGGCGGTTCATGAATCTCACAAGTTTACTCCAGCTTCTTTGATGTTCAAGTTTGTTCCCAACTCGCCGCTCTCTAACCTCTGGTCTCTGAATGACATTCTACCCGAGACAATAGATCCGGATAACATTAAAGATCTTTGGAAGAAGGCTAAAGCCAATCTTAAAGTGTCTCATGAAAAGGTTAGGGAAAGGTATGATCGTGGACGGAGACCCACCCCTTTGAAGGTAGGTGACCAGGTTATGGTAAAAAATTTTGTTCCCGCGGGCAAGCTTGCCCCCAGATTTCATGGGCCATGCATCATTCTCGATTTTCTTACGCCGGTTACCTTGTTAGTAAGCAATCCAGCCACCGAGAGGATATTTAGGGTTCACCTGTCACAGGTGAAACCAGTGTAAATTTTGTGTCAACTTGCTTCATATAATTTGAAAGGAATATGAAGGTTATATTTTTTTTTTGAGTTCAACTTTTAAGGCATTCTGCTCCTTCTATTTTATTTTATATGTAAGCATTTTTTGTAAACCTCCCCGATTGTTAAACTGCCATCCTGTCCTTGCCACGGCCATTACCACGCTCCCGTCTCCTGCTTCAATACACAGAGTGGCTTGACTTATGCCATGGATATTTGCACGCCGCTGGCCCCTCAACCTCTCCACAAGCCTGTACCCTCAAAAAAGATGATGGTCCAACACAATTCTGCCGCCAAGCTTTAATGTTTCAGTGCCCCCGCAGCCGCGCGGCGCCGTGCAGCAACTGGAGCTGAGGACGGGCCCCCTCGGCCCCAGCGAGGACGACGTGTGCACGGCGAGCCGGAGCTCTCCTCCCGGCCAAGGCTGATGTGCGGCGCACGACCTGCTACTTGCCCGCAGCCTGTATATGTTCACCGCGGGCGCGGCGTGCTTCAACACCTCTGCTCCCCTCATAGTGCGGGCGAGCGGTATCTCAGGGTACTTGAGGGGTCCGAGCGGCCTCCTTTGGACGCAAGCCGCAACGGCCGGTCTGGCCATCCCACTTCATCACCATCTAGTACATGAACAGATACTATAAGAGATGACTATACTTGGGAATTCAACAGCAATATTTGGTGGACTTTGAAATTTTTTTTCTTCACTTTCAAGTATAAAAAGTTATCTTCAGAAATTCAACTTCTACAAATATAAAGACCTTACCTCATCTGCAACAACAAATATTGAAACCAAATCAACCCAAATTAAGAAAATCTTATAAATTTTTTTGGCAATCAATCTTCATACCCACAGCATAACTTGGACCTTGTTTCAAACTGATTTCATGTGTCATCCCTGGAGGAACTTTTGGGGGGGGGGAGGTCTGTAACGGGCGGTACACCTCCACTCCGCTAATTTAAAATGTGCGCCTGTTGAAACTCCTCTGCTGGAGGAAGTCTGAACTTTATTGACAGTATTAATTTTCTACCGTCTCAAAAGATGTCACCACGTGGAAAATTTTGAGTTTTTGAACTGTGTCATTTTTGATGTGTTTTTGTTTCGCTTGAAGTAAGAAGTGTGAACTTTCTCTTCTAGAGGACACTACTGAAGATCTACAATAGTGCAACCTAGTGCGGAGTCAAAGAACTATTTTTTTTGGAGAAAATTTAATTTCAAGAGTTTGTTCTTTGTTAAATTTCTTTCTGTCATTGTTTAAGTTGGCAATATTTACCCTTTTCTTCCCCTTGTTATGAATGTATCCAATCCCGAATTTCTTCAATTAATTTCTATCCAATCAGATGTATCTTCCCCCAACTTGAATCTGTTGCGGGGTCCTATCCAATAAAGAGTTTGTGGGAGGGTGTTTTCTTTCCCCTAACGCCTAGAAACTTCCGCGAGAGTATTTAAACTGCTGATTTTTGGGTCTCTAGGCCACTTCTGTTCCATCTTTCAGTGTGTTAAGTACATAGCAGGGGGCGGGAAGCGCCTCTTTCTTCTCCAGCCGTTCAACACAAGGTAATGGCCGATTAATAACTTCTTTCTTTGCTAGCTCAGCAGTTTAACTTTCGGGGCGGGTTCTAAGCGTTCAACCATGTAACCTTTTCCTAAAATGTAACTTCCCTTTTCATCTATTCTCTTGTAAAACGACATATTGGGATAGAGAGTGCTAACCCTCTCGAGCTCCCACTCACATTGTCTTGAGGTGAACTTATTTTCTCGACCTATTTTTCGTTAATGTAAAACAAATTGTTCTTTTCTTAAGTCACCTCTTTAGCATGGGATTAGCCCTTGTATTAACGGCCTAGTGCAAAGTAGGTCTTAATCAAAGTGTATTAGGAGTGCAAGTTCGCCTCCTCTCAAATTGTTATTTTAGAGGTCATTTAATTAACCTGCTTTTCATTTAATAGACCTCAGTAGATTGGGTATTTTACCCCTGTGTTTATGTCCGTTGAGGACAACTTGAAGGTGGAGTTTGGTGTGGCCTGGGAGAGGCTTAAATTTTGAGAGCGAGTGGCTCTTTTGAAAATTCTGGGTTGTATGCCTCATGGAGGTTTTTCAGTGTAATTTGGAGCAAGGGCTCCTAGGTATGAATGGGGTTTTCTCCCCCTCTGTTAAAACTTGTGTTTGAGGTAAAACTGAGCTGATTGCCCAAGCATTGTGAAGTCAGGGCGCGAAGCCCAAATTCTGTAAATATTGTAACTAACCCCTTTTGAATTGCTACTTTGTACCTGCCATGCTTGTTATTTCTTTGTTTTCGAAAAGAAAATATAACCTTGTTAACTTTTAAATTAATTTTACATTGCACTATAATTTCGTAGCTTGAAACCCATTCACACCCGCACCTTCTTTCACCTCTACCTACCACGGAAAAGTCCGTAACAATAATAATAATAAATATAATAATAATAATAATAATAATAATAATAATAATCGAGGTTGATATTTTCATTATTTACCCATGGGTTAGACAATTGGTTCCAAGTTATACTAGCCCATTACACTTACATCAAATTGCATACTTCGAAATCAATTCATGTTTCTAAACTTACAAGAAAACTATTATACCACACATACCGAAACCTACCTTGATATTCCAGTGCGGAAGCGATGTATCATAAGAACTTATCCAAACGTTAGCTGCTGCTCTAAACTGCAAGGCTCTGAATTCTTTCGCCAAACCACCCATTTAAAGACAGATAAATTGGACTTCAAATCGCTGTCTGGCCTGTACGCCCCTGACAGCTTATCTCAAGCGGATCTGGAGAGAGAACAACGTATAGGTAGGTCATGTCATGCCAGGAAGTAGTTTGTAAGCGACTTGTGTTGATAAATAGACCACTATATGTTGACATTCGATTTACTGTTAGCGACAGATATACCGGGTGGTTCTGCGCCGTACCCTGACGGCTCATGTGGAATATTAAATTATATTATTTGGCATATCAAACAGTATTATAAACGTGGACTGCAGTCAGGCATTAGAAGAGTAGCAGATTATTGTTGAAACCGGAAGTCCAGGAGACAGAATGTCACGGGACGCTTGCGCGAAGTTTTCTAGTGACCATGGGAAGCGTCAAATTTTACTCAGAGTCAGCATAGCCAGCACGTGTAGAGATCGTTAGACCACGAGGTGTATTAAGCCAATTAGAGAGCGAGGGCGTGGCTATTATGAATAATGGATTGCACAGAGTTAAATTTCAGGATGACCAACATTGTTCTACGTGTGGTGTGTTCAGCAAGAAAGAGTGGTCAGTTCTGTTATTTGAGGCTTTTCGACTGGTCTGAGAGCTAGAAACATTCAGGAATAACTTATAAAATATTGTCTGAGCCGTAATCTGGTTATCTTGAGTGCATCTGGTATTAATTTCAGTGAATTACAAAGACATTATGTGAAACAATAGCTCTGATTGGTTGAGCATTTGAATCTTCACGGAATCCCCTACCTGTAGGGGCGTCTGCTTAGTTACTTAAGCGCACCACCTGCTGGAGCGTTCTCTTTCTTTGTGACTGGTCGAATAGTGAACATCAGTGTGATACTTCAGTGTACGCGGGACGCGTAATTGCTGCCACGTGGGCAGGAGTTTAACTCTGAACCGTCCTACCGACCCAAGACAGTGTATTTCTTTTCTTGTGAACAGTGTTATGTAAACTGTGTGCAGTAACAATTAGCCAAGTGCGCTATGTCACAAGTTCGTGTGTTAATGGAACAAGCTGTAATTTCCGCCGCAGACTGGAATCGAGCGAGAGACGCTTATTAGTGTATTACCAGCGGACCGGTCACGTTTCGTGAGAGACTGTTCGAATCGGTACCCAGGCCACTCTTAGAGACAGTATTCGAACCCATAACATTAATTGTGTACGGTGAACGTGTTGTTGGTGTTACTTTATTCACGTTGGCTTGTAATTACAGCCGACATAGGGTTTGTTCGGTGCAACGTCCACAGAGAGCGGTGAAGAAATACTGACCAGAAATTTGTGTGTTGCTGTTATAAAGGAACTAGCTTCAAGAAGATGGCATCACCAATAGAAGAAAGAAGATTGGATCCACGTGTTGAAACTCTGTTTATAATGAAGTAGATTTTCATGACAGCGGGGTTGTGACCCGCTGTACATGTCCTGGGAGTTGCCAAGATATGACGCATGTAACATTTTAAATGGCTAACTTTGTGTATTACGATTAATACTAGCGAGGCTTAGATTAGGGAATATCTTTAGTATGATTTCAGCCTGACGGCATGTGCTAATTTTATATTTGTGCTATTGTAAATACGGACAGGTCAGGGTTGCATGCTTTCTTTTCGTTTTACTTTAGCTGGATGGGTTATTGGGGGAAATGATAGGTCTTATGTTGATCTTATTTGTGTGAATTATGCATGTTATCTAGTTTAAGGTTATTCCTGTGGTTTTTTGATACGGATAGAATGATTAGATAGCTGAAATCATCAACATCCCGAGTTACACACTCGCAGCGTCGAGACTAAATTTTTATTTAATTTACATAGAGAGATTAGTGACAGATAGGATGCTTGCTGCATGAATTACAGATGCTGTGAGACGTGAGAAGCTGTATGTTTACCGTTAATTATAATAGGTTCTTGAAATACGGGTTGGAAACTGTTTAGAACAACGATTGGACCGGGAATCGAACCCTGATTTGTAATGAAAAGACTGATGAAATTACAGGAGATATACATGAGAATTTAGTGCATGCTGAAATACATATGAAGTCAATGATGCGGGCAGTGTGTATGCCTGGAAATGTTATGAGAAATATGTGAAGCGAGAATAGGCCTGTCATAGTATTATGGATTATTACTGAAAATTAGATTTGCCGTGAAGTAAATGTCAGACCCAGTGATTATTATATGTGTGTTGAGAAATATAGTAGCATGCCGGCAATATGAGTTTTTTGTGTGAGTCTCTGAGCGGTAGTTGAAATATTAGCTTGCTATGAAGGTTAGTTTATCAGCCGAAGCAATATCATAGTTGTGAAGCGATGAGCAATTTCCGTGATATAATCTTGTCAAATCAGTGACCAATTTCTAAGAGTAGTCTTGAGTTTCTAATATTCTTTTCAGCTGATTGCCAAGCAGGAAATCTGTAACTGACGAAGGGCGCTACCCTGCGATCCGATGCAGTACGATGAACGGGATTGTTGCCCGTTGCTTTCTTTGTGTTTATTGAATTATATTTTTGTTCCTTTTACGGGATTGTGTATTTGTGTGATTTTATTGAGATTTTGGTTTGATGTTGTAACTGTTCCCTCTCGTCAAAACACTTGAGGAGATGAAAGTTATTATCTTGGGACACATGAATATCAAATAAACTATTTGTGGCTTGCCCGCAAATTGCCACGCAAATAGAAACAATTAACATTCCATGGTTCCCCATTTCTGTATGTAATGTTTGGGCGCCATGGTTACAGTTTTAAATAAAACTGTAAACCAAAATTTATATTTACTGGTATAGAGACTTATACTTAAATCACAGGGGTAGGATTTTAAATAATTAACCATGAAGTATCGCTTAAGAAAGAAAATTAACGCAATATAAAATACAAATGAATTTATTATACAAAAAAATGAGATGAATCGGAAAAGTTTCCTTAAAGCGTGGAGGAATTTATGATTTAATTTACTGAATTTACTTATTGCTTGCTTTATCTAATTGAAGCTCACCAATTGCAGCTTTCGTTGACGTCATCTGGTTTCCGTGGTTACTCGTTCTCTTCTTCTTGATGTAGAGTTTGCTCCATGGACATCCTTCCTTCCTTCTCTGATATGGTACGGGCTATCTGGACTAACACTCCCTACTTGCCTAGTCTTTAAATTAGACATTGGCCCTATACTTGTAATAACTGATCAGCGTTGATCGTATGAGGAGAAAATTCAGAGATATGAATTTTTCCATATTAGTAGAAATCTCAATCCAACTGAGCTATACTATTTATACGGTACAGACTTGTACCAAATTTCCGTAGACTTGAACTAAACATAGTTCTTCGTCCACAATATTTACTGAATATCACACAAGCTATAAGCTTGTTTCGTTTCTCGTAGATCCGATAACATAATCGAAGCGACAACACATTGTACAAAAGTAACTATGTCGCGGAGCGACCACACACTGTCAAAAATCACATCACGTCGTACAAAGTAGATGTTCACAGTAGAAGTATTCGTGATGGAGTATCCGTAATTAGGTTGTAAGGTTGTAAGCTTGTAAGGTCGTAAGGTCCCGTTCTCGTGTTGAGAATCAGTATATATCCGGGCTCACCCCCACTCTTGGTAACAGTTCAGTCTCAAAACTCGTATACAACGAAGTATCTGATTCGATAGATCGAAGCATCAACTCCCCTTCCCTTCTTCCTCGACAAGTCCAGAAGGCGTAGCGATGATACAGCTGGCCAGCTTGCAAGCCTCGCGCACGGGTCGCTGTTTACTAGCCTTGGTCATAAAATAAACCCATGACGCACGCAAAATCCCAAGCTTCAAGAATAACCCTCCGTATACACAAACATGAGATGAAATGAAAACAACTATGTCTCAACATATTGACCGTATTTACAACATAATGAATTCTTATCCTACGTAATATAATAATTTAAATAATAAAACGATGTTATTATATATACAATATGATTCCAAAATGCCTTGATTACAAATGATTGACGTTGAATAAATATGTTATTACAAATAATTTCCGATGGCGGATAAACTTGATATCAAATGATATCACGTAAAATGATATTATATTAAATTAGTAGGGATGGAGAACCCTGGACGGTTACAATGTCTTGTTGATTAATGGGGAACAGCCCGAGAACTGAGTTGATGATTAAGGTTAATCTAGTTCCGACTAGATCTTTGGTGAACCACGTTTCACGTCGAGTCAGTGTAGTTTGTAAATTTTTCACCCACCTGATCCAGTGTACATACTTTGATTATTTTAGCTTGTTTTAATTGTTGTAAATACAGAGTAGGAAAATGCCACTAGTATTTTTCGTATTTCATATCGTCATGTTCCACTACGTCCAAATTTAGATCACGTTCAGGTGCGCTTATCGCAGCAATATTCCCGAAGTTAAACAAATTCGTATAACTGTGATTTTTACGACGGTATTACTCCATGTGAACAGAAACGCTGGACTATTACGTTGATTCATAATGGAACTTCTTAATATTTAAGTTTATAATTGGAATTTTCATTTTCTCATTTTATTTGTTTGCGTTGATAATGTTTGTTTTCCATATTTTTCTTGTTGAATTTAATTTTATTTCGATGCCGGTTCCAAGCCGTTTTTAACTTGATTTTCATTTTGTGAATTGTGGTGTGGTTCGGGTTATTTTTTGCAATAAACTTATACCCCATATTAGTGTTTCTCATTCGAGATAAACCTCCATTATTCCTGTCATTATACTTAGAGATAAGTTTTAAACTTCGACTTCTAGACTTACCCGCGACAACTTAACCCACTCTCTACCCCCCTGAGTTAGTCGGATGTTTAGTCAGGAAATGGAGGCATCGTTCTGGAGGGTTCCTACCCCTGGGTACGGTACAGTACAGTTCGCCTTATTTTTCCCAAACTTATGCAACCAGCTAGAAATTAAATATATTTTAGTCCTATATTGTGCAACATCTTACAGCAATTTTATGTGCAGTTAGTCCGATATAGACTTCTCCACACAATGCAAAAACGGTACAAGAGGCAGTAAGTTAGGCCCATCTCAAAAACACTGTACCATTTTACGTAGAGCGGAGACCAATACAACAGTCACATTTAAAATAATGTTACTGTACTGTACAAACCATAGCCTCTCATTTTGCTGACAGTAGAGAATTTTGCACCTGATTGGTTCAGGATGTCATTTTCTTTTGTCATGAAAGGATGGTCACGGTATCATAGAAAACGTGATGGGTTAGAACAAATTACATTCATGTCAATTCACCGGCATTTTATATAGTCTCATCACATCAAAATTGATAGAAACGCATTTTTCACAGCATTTAATAATCTTTGGCAAGCAAATCCTGTACAGCAGATGTGATAGCTTACGCCATGTAATTACTATCGGTTGGGAGTTCAAAATAGTCATAAAACTGGACCATAAGGCTGTAACACATCAGTAACTTTACGAAGCGGGAACTTTCGCTCTCCTCGTAAATGCAGAGTTGTAAGAGCTGGACGCTCACAAAGGTAGTAGCCGCGCACAATTAGGCATGTCAGATGTACTAGCTAAGCTGTATGGAGCAGTGAGGGATCGAAACGTTATTGAGTCGTGCCTTTTTAAATTTTCATTTCGTACTCTTCGTACTTTTCTAAAGTCTCATACATTCTTCTAAGGAAGTTATAATAAACATAAATATTTTCGCCACGTAAGCACCGACTACGGACAATTTTTTTGGGAATACCACTTGAAACATAATGCTGGACTTATTTTACCAAGTAACATGTACATACTCTACTCGTAGGGAATAGTTGCAACTATCTGGGCTTAAGAGAAGTATTGTTTAGCATACTGTGGTGTATGCAGGAAGGTAACCCTGCCTGCACATTCGCGTTCAGAACTTGTAACATATAAGACCATCATCGAAGTGATAGGGTAGATTATTCCATTGGTACAGAGATACGAAACGAACTCCTCGTTGCCTGGTACTAATGGGAACCAGAATATGATTTTCTCGACTGATTCAGAGTTCGAACCTAACTACGAGTTCTTAAAGGCTTTCGTAATTAAGGTTTAGCTTATTAAGGTTTAACTTCCGTAAGTCTCAAAAGTCATTTTCCATTTTTAAAATGAGAGCATACGTCAGAAATAACATGCGACTTTCAAATGGCAAACGGCGACAACGAATGAAGCGCACTGCACTTATTTTCAGCATTATGACACACCCATTCAACCAAGCAAATGCGCACGATTGACTTGAAGAACAACTGGACTTCATACGTAGGGCAAACGAAACAGCACATAGTAATCTTTACAGCGAAGTGCAGGTAGGTTCCACCACGTACGTTGCAGCAAGCAAGGATGACTCACCTCAACCGTACTCTGATATGCATTAACAAAGAAGGTGGTCGTTTTGAATACTTCCTTTATTAATCAAATGGCCATGCACAGCCCATGGCACCTCTGACGGCAAAAGCTTATTTTACTGCTCTTTCAAGAGCTACTTAGAAATGAACATAACAGAGTAGGTACCTGTAACATGAGGACTAATCATGATTTAAATTTGTCTTCAACAACGCTACTCACACGAACATTTAACAACAAAATTAAAAAATCGTCCTGTATCGGACTCGAACCGCCGGCAAACGAGCACCACTTTCCTCCTCTAGTTTCAAGCATGCTCGTTACATCAACACTATTTCTCGACATTCAGCCACCGTATTCTCTGTACATGAAGTTTTTGTGATAGCATTTTTACGATTCTTTACAGTCATTCGGCATTTTATCGTTAATGCTGATTTCGTTGACACGAATTGACGAGTTATAGAAAGCGTAATATGACCAGGTCAATGTTTTAGGTTAGGCTACATTCTGCGGGTTGCATGAAACTAAGTGAATAGGGGCAGCTATACCACTCGGCATAATACGGATTATGAGGGTAGTTTAGAATAAGACATGTGAGGGTAGTTTGGAAATAGAAGAGTGACACTGTGTTCCATTGAATGTGAGATTCTAAATCCTGTTAATATAATTGAGTTCGTGTTCATATATTTCCGCCGAAAATGTTTTTTCCATCTACCTGAAGTATAAACACAAAAGAGAAAGAGGTGCCGGTATGTGATAGAAGTGACTGAAAATTATTATACAGGAATAGACCGAAGTGAGGAGACTCCTCTTGTGGAAAATGAGGAGGATAATGAGAATGAATCTAGCGACGCCGGCAACGAAGGCAATTTTTCATTCTCAGGTGAGGTTGCTGATTGGAACCAGTGATACAAGTCAGTCACCCTACAGATTCTCTTCTCTATATGTTAGAAGTCCAGTGAAAGGTATTCAAGTGATATCAGTAATGAATACAAAAAGAAAGCTATGGATTTCTAGCTGATGAAGGCGCAACAAGCGACGTTCGTTATCTCATGCCCATTACGACGTCATCAGAGTGACAACATCTTTTGTGGATAAGCAAGTTTCTATTATACCACAAATTATATAAAATAATGTATGAAACTGCACTCCCACTATGAAGAAGTAAGAATATGAAACGAAGTGTGAATGATGGATAAAATGGGTCCTGAATACTTCACGTGAATTCAATACCGAATATACAAATTTCTGTTCATCACGAACTTGGAACAGTCGATTCAAGAAAACATGTAAAATCAAGAGCAAGAAATTACGAAATTCGCATCACGCTTCCATGCTCCCGACGTGCAGTAAATGGTAAGGCTGCGGAAAAATTTATCGAGTGGCATGAAGCGGTTTATCCATTATACTCCCTCCTCCATGCACAACACAGGGCAAAATGGATTTAAGCAAGAAATGCGATGAAAACTGTTGCGTTAACACAAATTAACAATTGTGAGCTTTATGTTCCCTAATTATACACTCTTCAAGAGCATTTCAGCTCCTTTAAAAAAAGAGTCAAGAAGATGGATATCCCAATACCATCTACCAATTTGCCTAGGAGACTTCACAGCCTTCTAAAGGCACCATTCAACGTTTAAATTTATAACCAGAGCATCTTTGCTCTACAATTTTTTTTCACTTTCAAGGCCTCTCTAGGCACAATCTACATTTAGCAAACAGTAGTAGCTATCTTCTAGACTCAACAGTCTGATATATTTACATAGAACCTGGAATTTACATTTCAGAAGATTAAATTTACATTATTAAAGATCGGAAACCTTCCCCTTGAGCTAGCTTTCAAAGACAATCACTAAATAAGATCTGGACTGCCATTACCTTGAGCTGATGTACTGCTCAATGAATAAGGCTCCCTGGACGAAAATGTACCAGAGAGGAAGATTCTAGATAGCTCTGGGCTAAGGCCCGACACACCTCCAATTTCCATTGGGCAATTAAATAGATACAAGATAAACGTAATAGGCTAAAAAATAAATACACAAAATTTTCTATTGGCCAACATATTAAGTTGGCGGGAAGAACAAGAAGTCTTGTAAACTCTAACACACCAAAAACGAAGAACAGTGAACTCAGTTTAGGAAACCTAGGAATACAAAATTACTTAATGATTTTAACTGTCCATCCTCACATCAGATGGCATAACACAGTTTTTAGTAGAGACAACTGTTGACAAAAGTTCAAATTTCTTAGACTAGTCGTTGCAAGCTTTATGTTGAGGATAGCATTCTCCAAGGCGGTTCATTTAAATGAATGGGACGCGTGTACCTTCCGGAACAATTATTATTATTATTATTATTATTATTATTATTATTATTATTATTATTATTATTATTGTGTACAGATTATTTTAATAATACTGCTAGAAATCATAAAATGATAAGAACAAAAAAGACAAGGCAGGGACAGAGAACTTCTGGAACACACTGGATAAGGTAGTAACGGAAGCAAACAAGAGAGGTGTAACGATCTTGCTGGGGGATTTCAATGCACAGCTAGGCACTGAATAGGAGATTCAAAGGCCCTGTAGGGGATTACCCTGCACACAAGAGAACAAATAAGAATGGAGAAAGGCTTGCGAACTTGTGCAAAAGACACAAGATGAGAATCATGACCAGACACTAAGCCAAGGCGAGTAAAAAGACAACCTGGGTAAGTCCGGACAGTAGAATTGGTGAAAGGCGGATAGACGACGTAGCGATCCGAGACAAAAAAAACACAAAAACATGCAGACATCATGAACACCAAAGTCAGGAAAAACAGCAGAATGCAGTCTGACCACTATCTCACTGAAATCAAATGTAGATGGATACCAAACAGAACTAGGAGGAACATGAACACAAACTCTCACCAGATCGACAGAGAACTGCTGAATAAAAACCGATATCAGTACATGAAGAACCTGAGAGTGGAGAGTAAATGGGAAAACGTAAAGGACAAGGTTAGAGAAGAATCCAAACGATTGGCCACTAATAACAAGAGAAAGAAGCATGAGTGGTGGACAGAAGAATGTGAAGAGGCGGTAGAGTACAGGAGGAAGATGTGGGTAAGGTGGCAGACTACCAAGAAGGAAGAGGACCTGTCAACTTTCGAGACAGCGAGAAAGATGGCTGCCAAGACGATCAGGAATGCCAGAAGGAAAAGGTGGATTGAGAGGCTGGAAGAAGCTGATCATGCGTTTAAGAAAAACAAATCACGATCCATCTTTAAAGAGATGAAGAGCAGGATAAAGGGTTATGAGGCGAGAGAACCTTTTGTGAAAGGACAATGGCGAGTTGAAAAAAAGGTGGAAAAGACGTATTCGAGGAAATGGCAAGATATTTCAAAGATCTACTGAACACAGAATCACCCACAAGGATTATGACTCTACACTACAGCAGATACATCAACCAAGGAAGAGCACCCACCAGAAAAGAAGTTGTGAAGGCAATCAAGGATCTCAAAAACAACAACGCAGCTGGTATTGATGGTATATGCGCCGATGAGATTAAATGAGGTGGTCCTGCAATGGAAGAAAGGGTGTACAGAATAATAATGGACATCTGCATAAATAAGAATATACCTAGCGACTGGAAAGAAGCCATAATTATACCAGTACATAAGAAAGGAGGCAAAAGAATACTGGATAACTACAGAGGTATCTCACTGCTAAACATTGTGTACAAGATACTCTCGAGATTATTGCTGAACAGAGTGGAAGCACAGCTTGAATTGACCATAGGAGAATACAAGGGTGGTTTTCGGAAAGGCAGAAATTGCGTAGAACAGATCTTTGGACTCAAGAGAATCATAGAACACAGACACAGGAAAGGAAAGGACACAATAGTTACATTTGTAGACTTCGCAAAAGCCTACGACTCAATAGACAGGAACACACTACTGAACATCCTACGCGACAGAGGATTGGATTCTACGACACATGCGTTGGTGGGAGAAACATTGAAGGCTACAACCGCTAGAGTAAAATACCGGAGTGTGTTGCCAGACAGCTTTGAAATTAAGACAGGAGTCTGACAAGGGTATGGTCTGTCGCCAATATTATTTAACCTAGTTTTGGATGAAGTGGTGAAGCAGTGGAGACGGTTGAATAGAACCATGGGAATTGCAGGTGTACAGATTGGATATAAGATCAAAAACAATCTCATAGTGGATTGCCTTGCCTTCGCAGATGATATGGTGTTGTTACATGAGAAGGAAGAAGACGCGAAGTTGGCACTAGCAAATCTAGCTGAGACTGCAGCAAAGGTTGGTCAAAAAATAGCCTACAACAAAACGAAGGTACTGAATACGAAGACCGATTGGAATGTAAAAGGCCAAGTGGTAGAGAGAGTCGACAGCTTCCGGTACCTAGGTGAGAACATCACGGGTAAATTACAAAGCAACAAAAGTGCCGCAGACAGAGCTCAACTGCTGCTGAAACTACGATATGCAGCCATGACTACATATGGAAAGAAGAACCTCTCGAGGAACGCCAAACTGGGACCCTACATGATAACCATCAGGAATGCTGCATTATATGCAACTGAAACGCTGACATTGGGCAAGAGAGCATGCATACAATTGGAGAAGGAGGAAAGAAGAATCTTGAGACTTATATGGGGCACCAAGAAGCAAGGTGAAATCTGGGTACACAGATCAAGGCAGGAACTATATGCAATTATAGAACCAATCTCGAGTGTGATAAGAAAGAGTAGGTTAGGATTTGTTGGATATCTCATGAGGATGTATGACAGTAGGCTGACGAAGAAGATATGGAATGCAACCTGCTTAACTGGAAATAAGTGGATTAAGGAAGTCAGAGAAAATTGGGAGACTATTGGCATAAAGGAAAAGTATCCACTGATGACAGTACACGATAGGTCCAAATTCAAGAAGCTCGTGGAAGGTCACAGATGGACAGACACCATGATCCAGATTCAGATCACGGAAGTCGAGAGAAAGAGGAGTAGTGGGAGAATGAAGAGGTATTGGGAAGAAAGAAGACGTACCGAACAAGCCAATCGTGATCCTCAGGGGTCGTAACGAACCTGATAATAATAATAATAATAATAATAAATAAACATATATGGACAAAATTAATATTCATGGATTTAATGTTTAAGTGAACTTATTGTCAGATTTTACTTCGAGCTACTGGTTCTGTTTACATAAACTTTTAATTGTATCCTTGAAAATGTTGTATTTTAGATTTAAATTATTATAAAATTTTTCAGCTATGTATTATAAATAATTCAATTTTTATTTAATATTGTAACTCTTACAGCTTTTAAATATACTGTCCCAACACGAGCTTTAGCTCATGGGATCTTTGAATAAATAAATAAATAAATAAATAAATAAATAAATAAATAAATAAATAAATAAATAAATAATAAATAAATAAATAAATAAATAAATAAATAAATAAATAAATAAATAAATGTGTGGAGCCAGGGGCAAGTTTTCTTTTGTCGATTTCTGCAACGGATTCATAATCAGTAAAGATGTCATCCACGATGTTGCCCTGGCAACACTGAAGGGATCTATCAAGATTTTCAGTCAGAATCTACTGTACATCTATCCTGACGTTAATGGACTTAATGCACCGCAAACCACCAATATTTCTTGTTAAATTCGTAATTGCCAAAGCCTATTAATTTATAAAGTTTACCTTATGGACACCTGTAATTTAAGGCAGATTAATAAAATAGCAGTAACTATTTTCTAGAACACCCTTTGATTATGCTAGGAACCATATACAATTTTATTTATGATTTGAATTTCATACAAAAAGGAAAACTATGAAATACACGTTAACATAACAACAGCTGGAAGTATGAAAATGTAACAGGATAGTACACTTGGTTTATCAAATTAGGAACACGGAGTTTTTATTGTAAAATAGAAAATTGTCTGCTAGCATACTAGGAAAATATTTAAATTGACGTTATATAATTCGCTAATGGATATCCTGACATCATTTTAAAAGCAGGGTCACGGTGCTTTGATCAAAATGGAACATTAGGCATTAGTGGGTTGATGGCAGTTTTGTCTCATTATAAATTTTAATTTTTGTGTTAGTAAACGAAAAATTCTTCGGTCTGCTGACACATTTTCCTGATTAATCATGATGTCAAATTCACTTAAATTCAACTCCATGATATTTATCGCATCTCTTGAATACACTTTTTGATTATAACACTCTTCTCTATGTAGATCATATCATGCATACTTTCATGCATACTGGCTGGAGGCGTCATCCATCACCTGCACTGAACTGATACAAAGTCAACAGGAGGAGATAAGATAATACGTTTGGCTTGAGGCTCTAACACTCTACCCCCTGTCTCATCTAAATCTTAGATCATATTTCAGCGAGAATTTTAAATGAGGTATTTCTATTTGAATGCAAATATTGTATCTGTCCCTGTGATCTTGAGGAGAGAGGCGTTGTTTGTTGAGACGCTAATGCCTTAGGCTTGATTTTATTGCCTTTCTTTTATAAGAAAACGCTTCCAAACGACGAAATTTCTTCAAGCATTCGGAACGGAAAAGAATTCAGGAAATGTAAAGATGCTAAATGATGCGCCTCTTCTCAATGGGAAAACATAAACAAGGCTCTTTAGTGATAATCACCACTTAAGTAAAATAACAAATCGTCTTAATGTTACTGCTCACAATCATTGCTTCCACTTATTGTTATTATCATACTAGAAGTTTCCACCGTGAAATAAGTCTAATGGTAAAACTCCAGGACCTTGTCTGAATATGAAATGAAATGGCGTATGGCTTTTAGTGCCGGGAGGTGTCCGAGGTCTTTGGCTCTCCAGGTGCAGGTCATTTGATTTGACGCCCGTAGGCAAACTGCGCGTCGTGATGAGGATGGAATGATGAAGGCGACACATACACCCAGCCCCCGTGCCAGTGGGATTAACCAATGATGGTTGAAATTCCCCACACTGCCGGGATACGAACCCCTGTGACCAAAGGCCAGCACGCTAACCATTTAGCCTTGGAGCCTGAAATCTCAATATAAGGATCTGGGGCTAAAATCAATAACATATCAAAATATACACCCCCAAGAAATATTTAAAATATGAAGGACGCAATGCATGAGCGTTGTGTATTTTATCACGTACACACGACCGCGATTTGCAAAATTTTAGAAACTCAAGATTTTATTCCAATATCTAACGCGAATAACAACAGCAATAATAAAAAATTCACAGTTATTGCTTTTTTATTATTATTTATTTTATAAATAGTGTATGTTGCCTCATTTTCACTGTACCTTATTACCGCCTATAGCTGCTCTGGCGTTGTGTAGGTCTCTGACACGCTGTGGCTCACTTGCGACCAGTATATTGATGCCATCTTGAGCAAGAAGGTCCCATTCCCTCCGAGCAAATTCAATAAGGTTTGGGAGCGTCTGTGGAAGTTGTTGACGAACAAAAACAGCTATTTTCAAGCTGTCCTACGCATGCTCAATGTAATACATGGCCAGTAAATTAGCTGATCAATTCCTGTGGTTGATGCACGCCTCTATCATGGAGTTCCTCAGTGGTGCACATCAAAAAGGGTGAGCATTGTCATCAACGGAGATTCAGCACATTAAAATGTCGAAGAATTTAACCGGTAAACCGCTGGGCAGTTAACGTCCCTCGAATTGGAGTCAAAGGTGTACGAGCCGGGCTGAGTAGCTCAGACGGTTCAGTACTGGCCTTCTGAGCCCTACTTGGCTCGTTCGATCTCGGCTCAGTCCGGTGGAACTGAAAGGTGCTCAAATACGTAAGCCTCATGTAGGTAGCGTTACCGGCATGTAAAAGAAATCCTGTGGGACAACATTCCGGTACGTCGGCGTCTCCAGAAACCGTAAAAGTAGTTACTGCGTCGTTAAACCATTAACATAATTAAATGTGTACGGCGGCTGTCCATGATTCCAGCTCCAAATTGTACACCACCTCCTCCAAATGAATGCACCTCTTCGACATGATGGTAAATTCCACCGTGTCCTTTATGTCTCCACTCCATTTGTCGCCGTGTATGCGGCCTGAGTAATTACCGCTTTTCGTCTGAAAACCTAACACAAAAACCCAAATAAGATGTTGGATGGCCCTTGATCCATCTTTTCCTCTCACCACGATGACGACTCTCTAGTGCAAGGCCTCTCAAACGCCCAAAATCTCACGCGTGCAGAGCGAGGCGCAAGAGCTCCGTGCACTGTGCAACGGTGCCGCTCGGCATGGCTCGGATCAACGGTTCGTCTCTGGGCTACTCGGCTAAGCTCGGTTCTACTCGGCTATACTCGGCTCAACTCAGCCCGGATTTGGAGCGCTACGGCGCAAGTGGGGCAGAGGGAGACAGGCGGAGCGAGCGAGAGAGGCGTGAGGAAAGAGAGAGTAAGCGCTATTGTTCCAAATCGATTAGTGGGGGTCTGCACTCTGGTCAACCAAGCCAAGTAGTCTTTTGCACCGTGCACAGTTCATGCACCACGCGCATGCACCCTGAGAGGCCCTGCTCTAGTGGAACAGGTCGAATCGTCCAAATGACCTTAAATGGGCGCTATGCAGACGATTGCGTACAGTTTTTTCAGAAACAAAATGGAACTGGGTTGCCCTCAAGAAATTATCCCGTAATTGTTGAGCAGTTGATGTTCGTCTCGTCTGTGCTGTTACGTGAATATACTGTTGTTGACGTGACGTTGTCACCCTCGTTCGACCTTCTCTCGATCTGTCAGTCACATCGTTGGTCCCACGGTAGGTTTTCAATGTTTTCCACTTTTGTTAACCCTTGCAATACTTGATACTGCTGCTTGTGTGCGACCATCATGAATCAATCCCTCAATTCTTGCTCGGTCAAACTGGGAAATACGGATTGAACATGAAACATAAACACTAGATGAAGGTCGTCTTGCACTATATACACTACTATCAGTCTTCACTTGAAATAGCCTAGCTCACCCCAGGCTCAGCACGGACCTTAGGCAGTACATCTTTTGTATTGCAAACAATCAGTTGAATTACTTGTGCATATATATTGCTTCATATCCCTTACAACAGGACACAACACATTCCTACCACAAAAAATGCACAATCCTACAATATTCCAAACTTATTTTAAGATGTATATTTCAAGGCACATTCACTTACATGTGATATACATGTTAAGTATTTATTTAACACCAACATAAGGGGATAAATTTACCTTACATATGAATCGGTTATTTATGAAAGGCCATACGTTATTATTTTTGTCGGAAATGTGCAAATTGTGGTAAACGATTATTTGGCCGTAGACGCATGTTTTATTTTTTTAAAGACGTAAGTCTGATCCTTAGAAATGTATAATGAAACCTCCTTTTTACCGGTTATTGATGTACCGACTTATGTCAGCAGAATTACGGCCTTTCACACATAAACGCATTTGTGTGCTCATTGTTGGGAAATAAGTTCTGCATTTCTTCTGTCAATTTCTTTCCCTTCCCCAGTTTGAGGTACTGTTAAAACTTTTGCATTTGTGGAAGGAATAATTGTTAAGTTTCGTGACTGTGCAGGAATATGAATTCTAATGATGAGGTTAAACTTGCAAATTTGTTTATGAAAAGGCTTAAGTCAGGTGTTCTTCAAAAAAGTTGTGTGCTTCTATTGTTAAACTGCTTTGTTGAGGTACAAACTTACGGTGTTAAAACTCGTTAAGGACGTGAAAACAAATGAATGGTAATAAGTATGATGTAATTTCAACAATTTTAAGTAAAAGTATGCAAATTTATTTATGAAGAGGCGCAAGTGAAGTATTCTTAAAAAAATTCATATGTTTCTGTTATTAATCTACATTGCAAAGTGTCAAAATTGCATTATATAAACTTTCCAACTATGTAGAGGAAAATGTGCAGGCATTTAATTTTCATCAATCATGAGCGGGAAGATTTATTTATTAAGGTAATTTTTTTGCCATTTCGGAACAGTTAAACTTTTTGACATACGGCCTTTTATATATATAGCCGATTCATACCCCACGAATGGCGCGAAGCCTGGTTTTAAGTTCCTAAGACTCAACTAAGGAAAACAAAATCCTAAGACAAATGACATTTGCGGCATTGTTACGATCTAATTTAAAGATAAGTATTGATCTCTGGATTCCTCCTATCAAATCAGAGATTATCAAGATTTCTAACCTGATTTAGGCTAGAATAATTCTTACGGAATCTAGTAAACCAGACATCTCTACGTTGTAATAAGTTATAAGAATCAAGAAGCTTAACGTAAGGTATAAACACTGTGGTCTTTTGTAGACCTGTAACTTGTAATAAATTTGAGTTTCAAATATATCATAATAATAATAATGATATTGGCTTTACGTCCCACTAAATACATTTACGGTTTTCGGAGACGCCGAGTTGGCGAAATTCAGTCCCGCAGAAGTTCTTTTATGTCCAGTAAGTCTATCGACACGAGGATGACGTATTTGAGCACTTTCAAATACCACCGGACATAAAACATATATGAATTTTTCAAACCTTATTGGCATCGCTATTCAAACATCGTCCTTTGCATACTTGTTTCATGTGCTGTTTTCATATTTACGTTTTGCACATCTGATCGGGAAGTTAAGGGGTACGCGCTAACTATACGCTGCCTGGCTGCTGGCGGAGCTCGTTACAGCCTGGTTGGTTCACGTCCGCTGCTTCGCTCCTCCCTACCCCTCCGCCACAGCCCGATACTCCCGCGACACTTCTAATTTTACGACTATTTATTTGTTCAATTTTGGCGTTTAAACTTGCGCTGGGCACATGCAGTTTTCACATTAGCATTCTACTGCCTCCCGCGAATATTCCCACCAAATTTCAACTAAATCCGAGTGTAACACATGCATGTGTTCCCTCTAAGTAACAGAGCACCATTCAGACTACTTGTCTTCAACAGATATATATTATTTCCCTTACCTGTGAGCCATGAGTGACATCCAAAGAATTTCAGGTGAACCACTTACCTGGAACAAACATAAAATATGAATGTTAAGTGAGGTTATATAGTATCCAACGTCAAACAAAGAGAAACACACACACACACACAGAGAGAGAGAGAGAGAGAGAGAGAGAGAGAGAGAAGGGTTGGAAGGGGAGGGTCATCTCAATTGCCCCTCTAATATTTTTACTCTACAAAAATACGCAGGATCAAGGTAAATGTCCATAGTCCACCCGCTACTCATGGGCAAGGGCCGTATTAGTGCAGGCTTGCATTCGCGAAATGGTGGTTTCAAACTCCACTGGAAAGCATTCAAACAGTATCAGGAAAAAGAGGATTACCTTTAATGGCTAATTCCCCCCGGTCAGTCATGAGTCCAAAGAAGCTATCGAAGAGAATATTAATCATTTCGATAAAAATCGCAGAACACTAATCCGATAGTCCATCTAAGTTAAACCGGATGTATCTGAGATTGATATCGCAAGAAGATAGAGCGATTAAGTAGTTGGTGAGAGTTTGGGTTTATGGGGGAGTTTGAGAAGAAGTTAAGGAAATCTTCTTGGACAAAAGAGGAGTGAACATAGTGGAAGAGTGAAGAATGAATATTGGAAAGATAGGAGGGGAAGAAGTTATTTCACGTGATCTACAGCGGGCCAAGGTCTAAGAAAGACAAAAATAATCATCATAATACAGGCTTTTAAGATCCCTTGTAGAAGACAAAATTTACGATTCTGACAGTCACAATTGCACGTTTTGTTCACAGATGTTAACCCATCTTCTTCTGCCCCTCGCATCCTAAATAGTAGCTGCTGGCTGTTCCTGGTGCAAAATCACCATCAATCGTTCTTGGACGTCTTCCTCGACGATTTCCTCCCAAATGCTTCAGTTGGATGTCAATCGAAACCTCACATTTTTTAAATATATAACTTTATCAACAACAAATTTCTAGTTGCGAGACGCCAGATCATGACTGGGATGTGGGAGATTACATCGTGAACGGTGGGGTAGTATGCTTTAATTTTAATGCTTTTTGCTATTGGCTTTACGTCGCACCGACACAGATATGTCTTATGGCGACGATGGGACAGGAAAGGGCTAAGACTGGGAAGGAAGCGGTACAGACCCAGCATTTTTCTGGTTTGAAAATGGGAAATCACGGAAAACCATCTTGAGGGTTGGCGACAGTGGGGTTTGAATCTACTGTCTCCAGAATACTGGGTACTGGCCGCACTTAAGCGACTGCAGCTTTCGAGCTCGGTCATTTGAAATTTAGTGTTAAATGTGTGCATACTTTTCACTGAATTTTATACAGAATAATTTGACTATAAACTTGAGCACATTACTACGATGTTGCTATGACACCGTTATTACCATAAAGAAAAGTGAAAATAAACTCATTATGCTCAAACAATGTTTTGAGAACTCCAGTTTCAACACTTTTATTTTCTTTGTACTTTGTGACATGAAACTTGATAGTTTATGATTTCCTTACACGAAATGAACTACCTACCTTCAGTAATTATTATCAAACTAGCGTACCCGTGCGAGAACTCCCGCATGTGGAAATCCGCTCCCCATTCCCACCGACACTTTCTCCCTACATCCGTATGAAGGGTGAATTTATTTCTGACTTATTAAGCTTCTTTGCATACAATGAATGATGTACTGTAGTATCATTGGTATCAAGTGCCATTTAACGGTAACTACCCCGGGGTATTATGCATGCCTTATGCGTTGAAACAAACATGAGTCATTATTTCCATAAGAACATCTAACCGCACCAAACCAAGCATCAGTCAAGTATTCGCGGACACTCAATCACACGCCGAAAAAGAAGGTTAACCAAGGATTTTCATATACCCCTCCTAAGTCCTACCCTATTAACCTATCTGGCTAAGTTTTGAAGCATTTACTACGTTAGCGTACTACTGATCACACTCAACCACTGATCTCTATACATGGATGGCTGGTGGCTTGGGTAGCAGTAAGCCGAATAGAAGATGACTGGCGTAGTAAGATGGCATCGAGCGCACGGTGCAGTAGACCCATTGAATAGACCACGAGGAGCGCGCTTGCTTTGTTTATGCTTAGTTCAGTGACGCCAACCCCCTTGATTGTAGTTCCACGGGTGTTCTGTGCTGTGTTATTTCAAAAGAAATAGTAGTGTATTTTATGAATTTAGGTTTGTTGCCTTGTAGTATGCTTGTAAATTCGTTCGTTCGTAATCTGTTTATCCTCCAGGGTTGGTTTTTCCCTCGGACTCAGCGAGGGATCCCACCTCTACCGCCTCAAGGGCAGTATCCTGGAGATTCAGACTTTCAGTCGAGGATACAACTGGGGAGTATGGCCAGTACCTCGCACAGGCGGCTTCACCTGCTATGCTGAACAGGGGCTTTGTTGGGGGATGGGAAATTTGGAAGGGATAGAGACAAGGAAGAGGGAAGGAAGCGGCCTTGGCCTTACGTTAGGTACCATCCCGTCATTTGCCTGGAGGAGAAGTGGGAAACCACGGAAAACCACTTCCACGATGGCTGAGGAGGGAATCGAACCCCCCTCTACTCAGTTGACCTCCCGAGGCAGAGTGGACCCCGTTCCAGGCTTCATACCACTTTTCAAATTTCGTGGCAGAGCCGGGAATCGAACCCGAGCCTCTGGGGGTGGCAGCTAATCACACTAACCACTACACCACAGAGGCGGACACTGCTTGTAAATTACAAAATTAAATTTAAATGTGCATGTATTTATGTGAAATCCGAATGAGGAAACATCCTACCGGGTATTAACATACCGCAGTGTTCAGCTTATGGATGTACAAACAGAAACGATCAGCAGAAGGAGAAATCATTTCATCGGTGAGTTTTATCCTGTACATAATAATCTCTCTAGGGGAGTGTTTTGAGTTTTAGGTTTATTGTATCTTATTTCGCATATTCTGGGAGCAAAATGGCCATTTTTCTAGGTTTCCTTTCTCGAAACCCGAACATCTAAGATCATGAATTAGGAGTATCAGGCGGGAGATTTGGGAGCCTTCTAAAACAGCTGCTCTCTGCTCCCATCACTTTGAGGAAGACTGTTTAGATAAAAATGGACAAACTGCACGCCTTAGAAATGATGTATAGCCAACTGTTTTCAATTTTACTGAACTTTAACTGCAAGTAAAGATTTACTTATATTTTTATTTATTTGTCATAATTAAACTGACGGTTTTGATGAAATAATTGACGTAGCCTTATAACAATCTTAGAAAATGAAGTCTGGAGGAATTCTAGACCTTATTTACATCAGTAATAATTATGGGTTTCAGACACTGGAGTGGTGGGAGAAGGCAAAGTGTGGTGGGTGTTTTAGGCTATCCCATTATACTAGTTGTGGTATTTGGGGCTCATTTAACGGGTGTTACATATTTCTGATGATGACCATCAATATTGCTTTGGTAGCTGAATTTAATTAAAGAGGTCTGTAATAGTAAATTAAGCTGCAGGTAATGTGATATATTGACAAGTTTTGAATATTTGCTGGTTTTATGAATGTGTACATTTGCTTCAATTATATTTTAATTTGATAAACTGCGCGTTATTTCATAGAAACAGGAAACAGTAATTCATTATCAAGCACCGATTATGGTATGTCGAATCTAGGCCTGTATAGTGAGCTACGTTTATAGTACATAATTTTAAGAATGCATAATTTCGTGACATACATGTATACAATTTACAGCAATGTTTCCAGAAACTGATTTTCACTCGTATTGTGTTACCGATCGCTAATTGCATGTATTCAGCACCTAAGTTAATATTAGTCTGCCGTTATTATACACTCATTTTTATTGCTATCCCGGAGATTTACTGACCTAGGAACGACGTGTCAGTGATCCTAATGTCCTTATGCTTCGAGTGAACATGTCCCTATATTTTTAATTATTCCAACGCGCCATTAATTGCGATTTAAAATTGACTATATTATCATTGCTTCCCCATAAGGAGAGCTCTAGGATGGGTACGCCAACATGGCGAACCGCGCGCTCAACTTGGCGTACTTTCTCCTACAGCGGAGAGCTGCCATCAGCGATCCATGTATAGAGATCAGTGCACTCAACACAACACGATAGATCATGCCAACCTCGGTCGTACAACTGCTACGACTTGATGGAAAACGTAGCCTATGCTTGAGCATACACGCATATATATATAATCTTCGCGGCTGAACTACGACTTAAACGGCATCCAGATTGTCACAGTTCCTCTCGGGGACCTTGAAAACTATGGATTCGACATTAATATCTGGGTGCTAGGGGTTTCTTGCCCCCACAGTCATTTTTTGTTTTAGATAGTAAGTCGTATGTGTACCAAGTTTGGTTTAGAACTCTGCTGGATCATGCATACCTTCATCCGTAATCTCGATCATTTAGGATATTTTCTTTTCAGCCCCTTCTGACCGCCATGCCAATGGGACTGATGTTGGACTTAAATTATATCTTATGTGTGACTATACACCTCAGCGACCACAAAAACTATGGATTCTGCATTAATATAGGTCGTATTCTATTATAATATTATTTTTATACTTCACCCCCTTTCCATATCCGCCGAAAGGAGTCCGATGAGTATCTTACACAACAGTGTATTTTTTCCAGATGGTAAGTCATGTGTGTACCAATTTCGGTTGGCAGCTATGTCCAAACGTACATACATAATCTCGCTACTGTAGAATCTTGGAGCTGACATTGCCATGGTTACGGCAGTTCATTTCTTAATCCGATTACTCGCCCGGTATTGTTATTATTCTTCCGAGTAGCATAAAGGATTTTTTTTACTTTTATAAGGGAGTACTCGATCAAAAATGGCTAGTGATAATTGATTTAAAAAGCGGTAATTATTTAATTTGTTTTGATTTTATGTGATCCGAAGTCATTTCATTTCAGTGAAGTATATGAATACATAAATGAGAAATTATTCTGTCACGAATGAAAAATTTAAGTATAAGAAAATATTTTGTGGAACAGGTGGAGGAAATAGTGTAATAGGTTTTTTCCACTATTATCCAGATCTCCCACAATAGCAGTAGAATTTCATGACAGCGCCTTTGTTTGAATTGCGTCTATCAAGAGAAGTAAAAAAATATCAGCGAATCACCAATATCCCGGCGACTTTTAATAAATATAATATAGAAAACGCGCGTCTGTAGGATTTACATAATGGACGCATAATTCATCTCGGGGAAAGGGGCAAGCATGTTTGTACTCTCCCATGGGAACGCCAGTCATGTGGGAATATCCTGGAGGCTTAGTCGGGATATTGTATTTGGGAACACGGTATGACCCTCGAGTCATCTGACCCTCCATCAAATTCCCAACAACGACGTCCTCGCAAAAATGCCGTAGATCCCTTAACGAATCTCTTTTAACATTCCATATACAAAGCCAAGTACAGCTGTACCCTGTGTTATCATGTTACATTATTGTATTTATCAAGTTTCTCTTAGGTATGTAATCTGTAGTTATGTTAGTCAAATAAACGTTGGTGAATGTCATAAAACAGCCAGGAATTTAAAAAAAGAACCGTAGTGACTTGAGGCTTTCATGGTCGACGTCACGAACAATGTTTAAATTTTCCGGGCGTGTAGGCCATGGTCTGGGAGATAGGATAGTATCTAACTTAAACCACCGAGCTCGATAGCTGTAGTCACTTAAGTGCGGCCAGTATCTAGTAATCGGGAGATAGTGGGTTCGAATCCCACTGTCGGCAGCCCTCAAGATGGTTTTCCGTGGTTTCCCATTTTCACACCAGGCAAAGGCCACGGCCGCTTCCTCCCATTCCTAGGCCTTTTCTATCTCATCGTCGCCATAAGACATATCTGTGTCGGTGAGACGTAAAGCAAAATAGCAAGAAAGTAAAGCCGACAACAGCTTATCTGAAACAGAAGCATTGTTGTTGCTTGTTGTTTTTTAATAGTAGGCTATGTGTTTTACGTTTTGTAAAAAGTCGCGCGTAGATAAAAATACATGTTTTACACATGTAAGGCTGTGTTCGATTTCCTACCACTGATCCAAAATTAAAGAAAGGAAATATAGAGGACTAGACTCCGTTTTATAGTTACCTGCCAGCTGAACAGGCTTGAAATCGATTCTTGCATGAGAAAACTAATTCACGTGAGGTCAACTGAGATTAGAGGAGGGGTTCGATTCCCATCTCAGCTATCAACGAAGTGGTTTTCCTACTTCTTCTCTAAGGTTATCCCGTAGAGGCCTGAGTTAGATTCTTTGCTGTGCCTTTTTCCTCAGCAAATGCTAGGATAGTATCTAACTTAAGCCGACAGCAGCTTACCTTAAGCAGACTCTTGTTGTTGTTTTTATTATTTGTTAAGAGTAGGCTATGTGCTTTACGTTTTGCAAACAGTCGCCCGCGCACAAAAGATGTTTTCCATATAGAAGGCTAGATTAGATTTTCTAGCACTGCTATAAAATAAACTATGGAGGACTAGATTCCGTGTTTGTATTTAGCTGTAACCCCTAAATACTTGAGTTCGAATCTTAGCTGTGCTCATTCAATCACAGGAAGTCTACTGAGTAGACTGAGTAGACCACCACGTAGGCCATTCTTTGAATTTTCCGAAGTCACAGTCATGCGTGCTAGTATCAGTCACATCGTCTGCTACAGGACCTGATGAAATACCCATTTTTATAATAAAACACACCATTGACACTATTCTTCCTGTCGTTTCTGACCATGTGGAAAAATGACTGTATAAATCTGTTCCCGAATCTTCCTCACCTGTACTTATAACAGACAATCGACCTGTTTGCATACTTTCGTCTCTCTCTAAGCCTTTTGAACGCATAGTGCAAGCGCAACTAACCGATAATTTAAATAAATACAAACAATTTGAGCCTTTACAGCCAGGTTTCAAGAAGGTCCATAGTACTGCCACTGCCGCACTGAAGGTTAGAGACGACATGAGACGTGCTGTGCACGAAAGACAGGTGAGTTTACTTGCACTTCTTTATTTTAGCAAAGCCTTTGGCACAGTAAATATAAAAATACTAGCTGATAAACGTAAATCACTTAAACTTGGACGGATTCCTATAGGATTCTTTCTCACAAACCTTACCGAACGAAAACAATGTGTAATTCTTCAGAATGTGTCATCTGAATGGTAACGAAAATACAAGAGTGCCACAGGGCTCAGTACTTTGCCCACTTCTCTTTGTTATCTATATTCATGATATATCGACACGGCTAAGACACCCTACATATCACTTGTAGGCTGCCGACCTACAAATCTGTTATCACACCAAAATTTCAATCAAGTAATAAGTTATATGAACACTGATTTAAATAATATCTGTGCAAACGCTCATGAAAACTATATTTTAATCAAACCTTAAAATATAAAGCTGTTATTGCTGGTCATCTGAAACAAAACAGTGCATTGAAGTGCATTTAAGCAGAAACTTGTAAAATATTTACATAAGATGCTGTGAACATCTGAGTTATCTGACTGTGTAACTTGTGTACATTAAATACATCGTACCTCTATATTAAGTTTAACTCAATTTCTGTTTATTCTCATGTAAAACATCAGTGTACTTAAGAGTCTGTGTTATCTCCTAATTCTGCTACATGTATATCAGATATGTATTGCATCTATATTGCCCCCATTATTCCCGAGCTAAGCCCTGCCAGCGAGCGAGAGATCCCGAGGTGGACCGTTCGATCGTTGGCTATCACTTTCTAGAGGCATTTAAGGGAAGTTAAGGGTTGATGACCAAGCAGGATAAAAAGAAATGTTAAAACAACACTCTGACATTTATTCGCATAAGCAAATAATAAATGAAAATATTCTTAATGATATTCTTTTTTTTACATAGAACTTCCATAATATTGTATTTCTTCCTCGATATTGAGTGACACGTGTTCTTAATCTCCAGCCTTACTGTGCTGTAATGAAAACCAAAGAAAAATTAGTCCTCTTGCCTTTCCAAATCAAATTATTTGATTGAAAGAAATAAAAAATTAACATAGAGGTTCATAAAATAATTAAACAACTGTCTTGCTAACGAGGGTTTTACAATAAATGTGTTCAAAGCTTTACCAATTCAGAGTAGTCTCAACACGTGGTTTTAAGATGAACTCAACTAAATTTATCATTTACAGTATTTTATATTAGTCAATGACACCAACATGAACTTCAGTAGAATATGAAAATTGATTTAAAAATTCTCAAAATTAATTAATTAATTATTATTCTGATTATTATTATTATTATTATTATTATTATTATTATTATTATTATTATTATTATTATTATTATTAATCTCTCATCATTTAATTAACCTATGCTTCACTGTCACACGATCATGTTCTCATTAATTTTCCACTGCATCATTTACCTAACGATCGTCATTAGCATTCCAGAATAATTATTTTCCAATTAATTATTATGACTTAGTTTCACCATAACTCAAAGTAATCATGTGGCTAACGAACTTCTACTTCTGATCTTTGTATTGCATTTCCACTCAAATTAATCTTAAAATATTTCAAAGTTCCACTATATGTGTCAGAAATTTACGTTATCCACGTGTGAGCTAGTTAAATAAATTTTATTTACAAATCGAGTGCCTTCGTAAGATAACGAGATGATCTTTCTTTTTAAATCTCGCTAATGAAAACAAATAAATTCTTTTCTAATCTTCCTCGAGACTCGAGTTGATCAAATTTTCCCTTAAGGGCATGAAAATTACTTCTTAAGGCAGCACACAACGATGAATGTAATCTGCGTCGCAGCAAGTGCACGACCAGATCAAATTAAATTGGACCAACATGATACAAGAGAAATATACGTATTTACATATACACACACATTCACACTAGGAAACAGGTTTTTATGTACATTATTTACATCGAATCCTGTTTTGGCAAGTTTATTCATGATTTTTACGAGTGGTCAGGTCACGTAATATCTAGCAGAAATAATCTGTGTACTGAAATTATTCTTCATTAATGGTGACTAGTGATCAAAGTCATGGGTATCACTTGGTAGAAACACATTTCTCATATCGATGTAAGTTCATCTAACTCTTGAAATTATAATGGAAGATACTAGTAAAATCCATAAGCACTACCATCGCTTGGGCTACAGGTTGAAACTATCGCGAGTGTGAGCCTTAATCGTATTATTTTTATTCCCTACCTGTGAAATACACTCGCAACACGTGCTCCAATAATTATAATCTATCTTGCGCTCCCAATACACAAGAATAAGTCAAATATCATCATTATATCATCAATCAATTATACAACAAATATCCCTCAGGATTGGTCATATTCCAGACCCTTCATGAACAGAGCACATTCAATCTCACATACACTGACTGACAGAGCAAATGCAACACCAAGGAGGAGTGGTTCGAAAGGGATGAAAGTTGGGGAAAAAACAGAGACGGCACGGACGAATAATTGATGTTTATTTCAAACCAATATGCAGGTTACACAATGCGCACGGCATCGACTCAGTAGGATGTAGGACCACCGCGAGCGGCGATGCACGCAGAAACACGTCGAGGTACAGAGTCAATAAGAGTGCAGATGGTGTCCTGAGGGATGGTTCTCCATTCTCTGTCGACCAATTGCCACAGTTGGTCGTCCGTAAGAGGCTGGGGCAGAGTTTGCAAACGGCGTCCAATGAGATCCCACACGTGTTCGATTGGTGAGAGATCCGGAGAGTACACTGGCCACGGAAGCATCTGTACACCTCGTAGATCCTATTGGGAGATGCGAGCAGTGTGTGGGCGGGCATTATCCTGCTGAAACAGAGCATTGGGCAGCCCCTGAAGGTACGGGAGTACCACCGGCCGCAGCACATGCTGCACGTAGCGGTGGGCATTTAACGTGCCTTGAATACGCACTGGAGGTGACGTGGAATCATACGCAATAGCGCCCCAAACCATGATGCCGCGTTGTCTAGCGGTAGGGCGCTCCACAGTTACTGCCGGATTTGACCTTTCTCCACGCCGACGCCACACTCGTCTGCGGTGACTATCACTGACAGAACAGAAGCGTGACTCATCGGAGAACACGACGTTCCGCCATTCCCTCATCCAAGTCGCTCTAGCCCGGCACCATGTCAGGCGTGCACGTCTATGCTGTGGAGTCAATGGTAGTCTTCTGAGCGGACGCCGGGAGTGCAGGCCTCCTTCAACCAATCGACGGGAAATTGTTCTGGTCGATATTGGAACAGCCAGGGTGTCTTGCACATGCTGAAGAATGGCGGTTGACGTGGCGTGCGGGGCTGCCACCGCTTGGCGGCGGATGCGCCGATCCTCGCGTGCTGACGTCACTCGGGCTGCGCCTGGACCCCTCGCACGTGCCACATGTCCCTGCGCCAACCATCTTCGCCACAGGCGCTGCACCGTGGACACATCCCTATGGGTATCGGCTGCGATTTGACGAAGCGACCAACCTGCCCTTCTCAGCCCGATCACCATACCCCTCGTAAAGTCGTCTGTCTGCTGGAAATGCCTCCGTTGACGGCGGCCTGGCATTCTTAGCTATACACGTGTCCTGTGGCACACGACAACACGTTCTACAATGACTGTCGGCTGAGAAATCACGGTACGAAGTGGGCCATTCGCCAACGCCGTGTCCCATTTATCGTTCGCTACGTGCGCAGCACAGCGGCGCATTTCATATCATGAGTATACCTCAGTGACGTCAGTCTACCCTGCAATTGGCATAAAGTTCCGACCACTCCTTCTTGGTGTTGCATTTGCTCTGTCAGTCAGTGTATAAGGACTCTACTGTAAATTTATGGCCCACGAGCGTTTAATTCTGTTTTATCCGATCTTTAGTCAATATTATTATTATTATGTAAGTGATTATTACATCCACTGATCCTCGTGGGATATCATAAAATTAGATGACTTCATCATAAATACAACAAGTGATCTTGAAAGAACTAGGTTCGACCCTATTCACTCAAAATGTACACGTAAATTTCAGTCCAGTAACTTTCAACATTACAAAGGAAGTAGATTTATCGTGTGGTCAGTGATTTTTAAATATTAAGCTCCTAACCATGGGATATCATTCAAAGACAACCTACATGTCTACTCTAACAGATTCAAAATTTCATTCACACGTACCTAATCTACCACGACACATTAAGAAGTGGAAAATGAAATGTTTCTAACTACAACAAACTAATAGATCTACGACTTAAAGAAGAAAGACCTCTAGTTGTACAAAAGGTAAGACAGATAAATTAAATTAAAAGGTACTCAAGTTTTAGATGGAGTTCGATCCCCTTCGACAGTCAATTATTCCAGCATTTTCCTCCGGTCAGTCTCCTTCCAATTAGCAGATACGCCTCACATTTTACAGCTCCATGGAGGCTTTGTAGCAGGTGTCCCTCGATGAAGTTGTGTTATAGGTGGTTGTGGAATTGTCCATCTTGAGGTGTTCAGCTTCTAAGACGACTTCTGTAGAATTCCGGTCACAAGCTGTAACTGGGATGACAAGATTAAGTATTTGCACAAGCACACGTCGAACGTTAATAACTTGTCTACACAGTCACACTTAACTTAGTTGATAATGCGTGTTTTACTCCATAGGAATTCGCTAATTATCTCGCTAAATTCTGGCAGAACGGGCATCGACTGAACTGGAAATCATTTCTCCACGTGGTCGGATAACGTAGCGTCGCACATCCAAGTCTGGAGTTCAGAATAGCAATACAGCGAAGGATATTCAGAGAGAGAGCAATTTACTCGTAACAAGGCCTTTTTATCTTATCGGCCTGGGAGGTGTGATCTTCAACGAGAACGATAATTGGCTGATGGGTCTCATTTAATTGGCTCAGACTATTCCAGATTCAGAATGTGAGTTGCGCGCGTGCGGCGGTAGTCACGTGATTTGCTTCGACCTTGGCACGGTCCGGGCCATGTATCACCCCTCTGAATGACGAAAAAAACTCGTTCTTAGCTCGCCACTACTTCCCCAATGACACATTGCAGTTCCAAGCAGACAATAAAACTTTTAATTTCCACTTGTTGAAAATATACACAATATCGCCAATTTTAACGGGGACAATATGAGCCACGATTCAGGTGCCCTTTACGAAATAAAATTAAAATTCAAAAAGAACATTCGTCTACTAATTCTCCCTGGTAAAATTATTCCGTATGGAAACTCGTTAAAAATCTCGATGAAAATATAAACGATACACTTAAATGTGGAAAGCACATTGCCAATGCCTGTAGAAAAGAGTACGCCTCCCTGCAACCACTAAAATGTCATCAAAACATCAGAGTTAAGCTTATAAGTACTCTTATCATCTCTATATGTGCTTACTGTGGCGTAGTACTAATTAATGCAACGAGATAACAATTAAACATATTACCACATGCTATGAACTCTTGTATTATATTTGTCTTCTCCTTATGCTGTGGTGTTCATTTTATCCCTGATTATCGTCAACTTTACTTTCTAAAATTTGAACAATATAGAAGCCTCCCCATTGTAGGATTAATCTTTCAACTGTTAAACAGAACATCCCATACTATTTATATTCAGTTGTAATCGAGCTAGCGAAGCGAGAGGTTGTATTGTATAGTAAGTGCTGAGTGAGAAGAGAGAATATTGCTGTAGAGCAATATCACGCGGCCATAGGTCGAAGTCACAGGCGAGTGAAGTATGTGTGTATGGCAAGTGGTAAGGTGCACCTACGACAATCTGGGCTCGTGGGAACTATGATCGTGGCAGCAGTAGTGGCAAGTCTTCTGATAATAGAAGGTGTAGAAGTGAACCCTGGACCAACGGGAGCAATGAGTTGGGAGGACATGGAAAAGGTTAGGGAAACAGTCAGAGAGGCCTGTCAGACTGAACATCGAGGGAGCTAATTCGTGAGCTGAGAAATGATATGGTACAAACGAAAAACTTTGTAAGGGAAGAGATAAGAATTATGACAGAAAAGGTGGCGGAAATCTCTAGGGAAATAGAAATACTGAAGGTGAAAATGAAGGGGTATGAAGGGGAATTGGAGAAAACCAAGTGGCAACAGAAAATGATTATTCAGGACGCTAAGAGGAAAACTATTTTCATATACGGCATATCGGAGAATGAAAAGGAGGATTTGAATGATTTGACGAGTAAAGTGTTGGATATTATAAATAATCAAATAAAGGTAAAATGTAAAGAAGAGGTTATTGATGAAATTCATAGGCTGGGAAGAGTTAATGGGAAAACAGCTATTAATGTTAAGTTGATCTCGGCTCTGAAAGCGAATAAAGTCGTCCTCAATGCTAAGAACATAAAAGGAGAAAGGATTTGGGTGAGAAGAGACATGGCTGAGACCGTCACGGAACAGAGATTCTTGCGATTTCATCTAATGAAAGTTAGGAATTATGGACTAAAAGCATACATAAGACGCAAACGTCTTACGGTAGGTGACGGAAAGTGGTTGCGTACTTGGTCAATTACACAGCTACGGGAAATGAATATGCAGTTGAGTTCATCGCATCAGGAAGTTCATCAACTGTCTGTTGTGCAAGGAATTTACCAGGCAGCTACCTGCACGCTGGCTGACAACATAAAATCTGATAAGAACAGCGACCTTCATACTCGACAGAAGAACAAGCAGAGTGACGAACGCACGGTGGAGGGGGATGGACAACCAGCTGTCGAGTAGACATGAATCCAGGGAGCAGCGGACCATCTGATGACAGAAACAAGACGTTGAGTTTAATGGACTTCTGGGCTAAAAATTGCAAAGGACAGAAATACAATACAGACAAGGAAATTATTAGTTCACCAGAGGGCAGTATTTTAGAACTGGAGAAAAAGAGAGTGACTAGAAACAAGACAAATAACTTGTCTGAGGGTAACGGTAAGAAACAGCTAGAAATGAACATTGGTACGGTCAATATAGAAGGTATTTTGAATAAGTTAGGAGATGGACAGGTGAAATTATTAATGGCAGAAATGCATATCATTACCTTTGTTGAGAGTTGGATAGCACCGGGATATGAAGTACGCATTGAAGGTTTTTTTTTTTTTTTTTTTTTTGCTACTTGCTTTACGTCGCACCGACACAGATAGGTCTTGTGGCGACGATGGGACAGGACGGGGGACACAGATAGGCCTTGTGGCGACTATGGGGCAGGACGGGGCTAGGAGTGGGAAGGAAGCGTCCGTGGCCTTAATTAAGGTACAGCCCCAGCATTTGCCTGGTGTGAAAATGGGAAACCACGGAAAACCATCTTCAGGGCTGCCGACAGTGGGGTTCGAACCTACTGTCTCCCGAATACTGGATACTGGCCGCACTTGAGCGACTGCAGCTATCGAGCTCGGTTTGAAGGTTTTAAAACGTATAGCAAGTTAAGGGGCAGGAATGCTCGTAGTGGTAGATAGGTCTATCCTCGTGGTATACTAACCTTGATAAGGGAAGAAATAAAGGAGAAAATTGAAATTAATATCATCAAATATAGAAGAAATGCTTTGGATGAAAACAATGTTAAGAGAAGAGGGATGTTAATCTACGTCCCGGTTTTGTATACAACCACCGGGTGAGTTGGCCGTGCGGATAAGGACGTGCAGCTGTCAGCTTGCATCCGGAAGATAGTGGGTTCGAACCCCACTATCGGCAGCCCTGAAGATGGTTTTCTGTGGTTTCCCATTTTCACACCAGGCAAATGCTGGGGCTGTACCTTAATTAAGGCCACGGCCGCTTCTTTCCCATTCCTAGGCCTTTCCTGTCCCATCGTCGCCATAAGACCTATCTGTGTTGGTGCGACGTAAAGCAAATAACAAAAAAAAAAGTCACGGCAGTTAACAGGCTATTTTACATTGAACGAAATAGATGGAGATGATGACCACAATGCTACGCTATAAGCCTCTAACCTAGAGCAACGAAAGCACAATCCTCTACTTCAAGTTGACCATTACCTTTCCTATTTCTCTTCCCCGATGACTGAAGTAAATCCGGAGATTTCAAACACCGAATAACAAAGTGCCTCGCATATTGGTGTGGATCATTTCACAAATCACTTCTACAGGCATTTAGTGCACTCTCGCAGCCGTTGCTGCTATGTAAACACGTCCTTGGCTCCAATATTCTCGCTATTTTACGTTATTCGCTCACAAAAGGGAGAAAAACTTTCCCTAGGTTGCCAGGGTAAGAAAGGTTTCTTGTAGAACAAGTACGTGCTGGTTACACCATACGTCTCTGACTGTGCCACATGTTTACGTAGAACGGCCCATGAATATCAATACCGCTCTACTCCAAGTAAGATGGAAACAGACAGGTTGCCTTATAGCATGATTTACATAGCAGAATGTCAGCAAGGCGTTAAGCTCCAGATTTATTGATATGCCCAGACACTGATCAAGTTAAAGTGGCGGCCGAGACAAGAAATAGAGCTTGAGATATCCTGCGCTTTCAATGAAAATGAGAAGCTGTGAGTTTACGACCTTCTCTTCACTAACATCATGAATGGTGTACTTTACTGGGAAAAGGAAAGTCGTGCTTTTCTGTTCCATAATATATATCTCACGTTACGCCATAGTCTCATAGTCTTGGCTTTTATGAAGGAGATTACGGTAATGAATGCCTCATAATGACGCAGTCACTATTAACGCCATTAGGACCGGCAAAGGGGCTGGTAACAAGAATAACGCAGATAGAAAACGAGAAAACGAGACACGTTAGGTGACGCAAAAGGTACACGCATACGTCAATGAAAGAAAACGGTGATAGAGTACAACCATGTTCATAATATTCTAATCAAATGGATCAGATAAATCTGGTCGTTGTAAATTACATTAGAAACATAGTGATGGGACTAAAGTGATATCACAGTTTCACGTATATTATGACGTCGTATTAATTTACATTTAAATGATGGTAGCTACCTTGATATTAAATCTTGCCTTCAGAAGTATTGCAACTCTCCTCTAAAAGTATTACGATGTATTTTTCATAGATACCTAAGTGTTAACATAAATCTGAACTTAGTCACAGTAAGTCAAGACCAACAAAATCAACATTCGACCGCAAAATAGGGCCAAGGTACATAGGATAAGTGGAAGAAAGGAACTCGATTGTCAAAATAGGTCCAAGCACACTTATGCGACTCATTTCGCACGCACGACCCCATCAGACTGTGAGAAAAGCGACAGTAGAAGATTAATAGTATTAATAATAATAATAATAATAATAATAATAATAATAATAATAATAATAATAATGACTGGGCGAGTTGGCCGTGCGCGTAGAGGCGCGCGGCTGTGAGCTTGCACCCGGGAGATAGTAGGTTCGAATCCCACTATCGGCAGCCCTGAAGATGGTTTTCTGTGGTTTCCCATTTTCACACCAGTCAAATGCTGGGGCTGTACCTTAATTAAGGCCACGGCCGCTTCCTTCCAACTCCTAGCCCTATCCTATCCCATCATCGCCATAAGACCTATCTGTGTCGGTGCGACGTAAAGCCCCTAGCAAAAATAATAATAATAATAATAATAATAATAATAATAATAATAATAATAATAATAATAATAATGAAAATAATAATAGTAGACTAATAATCCGACTCATTGACTGAATGGTGAGCGTTGGGTCTTTCGTTTCAGAGGGTCCCGAGTTCGAAACCCGGCCCAGTTGGGGATAGTAATCGCGTCTGATTAACTCTTCTGGCCCGGGAACTGGGATTTGTTCTTTTGTCAACACTCTTCCCTTCATATTCAGACAATACACCACACTAACAACCACTACAGAAACGTGTAATAGTGATTATATCCCTCCATACAGAGATCTTACCTGGAAGAAATCCGGCCATAAAGCAGGGCCAAATCCACTTATACGGCATGGTTCGCCCCCGCGATCCCACAAGTTTGGGAAAAGCGATATAATAATAATAATAATAATAATAATAATAATAATAATAATAATAATAATAATAATAATAATAGTAATAATAATTGTACGGAGTTATCCGTGGTAGTTAGAGGTGAAAGAAGGTGCGGGCTGGAATAGGTCTCAACGACAAAATTAAAGTTAATTTAAAACTTTAACAAAGGTTATATTTTCTTTTCAAAATCAACAAATAACAGAGTATAACAGGTACCAAGTAGCAGATCAACAATTAACAAATTACAGCTCATTACAAGATTTGGGCTTCGAGCCCCAAGTTTACTTTCTGAGCTCTCAGCTCACGATCACAATTGCTAAAGGGCAGAAAACCCCTAAGTACAAGGAGCACTTGCTCCTAATTATAATGTTAAGGAAAAGAGCAGACCCGCTCTCAATTTGACAAGCCTCTCAAAGGCCACAACAACTTTCTTTCACTTCAGACTGCCCTCAAGGCACACCAGGAAACAGGGGTATTTGATACCCACCCTACAGGGCCTTTACATGAGGAAAACAAAACATCAGGTTAAGTTACTGGCCCATAATACAAAATTGAATGGAGGCGATAACTTGCACTCCTACACAACGTTTTGTCTAAAAACCTATGTGGCGCTAGGCCGATAATACAGGGGCTAATCCCAATCTATGGAGGTGACTAGTCGGCAAAATAAATTTAAGACTTTAAGAAGGAAGAGAAAAACTGTTGCGAAAACATAGTCACCTCAAATTCACAATGAAGAGGAGTTCGAGAGGGTGAAGCACTTTCTATCCCCGCTTTATAGTAAAAGAGATTATAAGTTTTTACATACGCAGAAGGACATTTACATTTTAAAGGAATAGGTTACATATTAAAGGCTTCGAACCCTCCCCGAGAGTTAAACTGCTGAGCTAGCGAGAAATAAAGATGTTAACAGGCCATTACCTTGTTGAAGAACTTCTGCTTGAAGAAAGAGGCGCTTCCCGCCCCCTGCTACATATTCACACACTAAAGAGATGTTACTGAAGTGGCCCCGAGACAAGAGAATCAGCAGTTTTTATACCCTCGTGGAGAATTCGAGGCCTTTCAGGAATAAAAAGACACACCCACACGATTTTATTGGGTAGCTAATAGCAGCATATCCATATGGAAGAAGACATACATGATTGGCTTAAAATTAATTACGTAAATTCATGATTGGTTACATTCAAAACGGGTGGAAAGAAAGGATTTATATTGCCAACCCACAAACCACAGAACAAAATTTAGTAAAAATAAAACTTAGGAATACAATATTTCTTCAAGAAGATTCATTCCATTGCACCAGAGTGTGTTACCATAGTTTTGGGTAGCGACATCTGTTAGAGAATGTTCAAACTTCTTGATACGGAGCAAACAAACACCAAAATAGACACAGTTCAGAACACTTCAAAATTACCAAATTTACAGTAGTGACATCTTCCGAGAAACCGTTGGGTTAATACAGTTTGTTAAAGTTCAGGCTTTCTCCTGTAGAGAAGTTTCAACTGGCGCAATATTTGAATTCGCGGCGTGGAGGTGTACCGCCAGGTACAATAATAATAATAATAATAATAATAATAATAATAATAATAATAATAATAATAATAATAATAATAATAATAATAATAATAATTGTTACGGAGATATCCGTGGTAGGTAGAGGTGAAAGAAGGTGCGGGTGTGAATGGGTTTCAAGCTACGAAATTAACGTGCAATGTAAAATTAATTTAAAATTTAACTAGGTTATATTTTCTTTTCAAAAAACAAGAGATAACAATCATAACAGGTACAGAGTAGCAAAAATGTAGGTACAATATTACTGGATTCGGGCTCAGTGCCCTTACTTCATAACTCTTGGGCAATCAGCCCCGCCTTACTCCAAAAAAAATTTTAGCCAAGGGGCAGAAAACCCCATTCATGCCCAGGAGCACTGGCTCCAAACATTACACATAAAGCCTGCACGAGGCATACAGAAACAAATTTCAAAGAGCGATCCGCTCTCAAAATTGTAAGCCTATTACCAGGCCACACCAAACTCTACCTTCAAGCTGTCCTTCTAAGGACGTATTCACAGGGGTAAAATACCCAACCTACGGAGGTCTATTACATGAAAAGAAGGTTGATTACATGACCTCTAAAATAACAATTTGAGAGGAGGCGATCTTGCACTCCTAATACACTTTGTTTTTAAAACCTAATCTGGCTCTGGGCCGCTAACGCAAGGGCTAATCCCATACTACAGAGGTGACTTAGAGAAGAACACTTTTCATTACATAAACGAAGAATAGTTTAAAAAAAATAAGTTCACCTCAAAACAAATGTGAGTGGGAGCTCGAGAGGGTTAGCACTCTCTATCCCAATATGTAGCTTTACAAGAAAAAGATGAAAAGAGTAATTACATTTTAGGAAAAGGTTACATGATGGAAATGCTTCGAACCCGCCGCGAGTGTTAAACTGCCGACCTAGCAAGAAAAGAAGTTATTAATAGGCCATTACCTGGTGTTGAACGGCTGAAGAAGAAAGAGGCGCTTCCCGCCTCCTGCTATGTACTTAATACACTGAAAGATGGAACAGAAGTGGCCCGGAGACCCTAAAATCAGCAGTTTATATACTCTCGCGGAAGTTTCTAGGCGTTAGGGGAATGAAAACACCCGCCCACAATGTTTTTATTGGATAGGACCCCGCAATCGATTCAAGTTGGGGGAAGATACATCTGATTGGATAGAAATTAATTTAAGAAATTCGGGATTGGCTACATGCAAAACAAGGGGAAAGAGAGGGGTATACAGCCAACTTAAACAATAACAGAAAGAAATTTAGCAAAGAACAAACATTTGAAATAAAAATTTCTTCAACAAAATAGTTCTTTGACTCCGCACTAGGTTGCACTATTGTTGATCTTCAGTAGTGTCCTCTAGAAGAGAAAGTTCACACTTCTTACTTCAAGCTAAACAAAAACACATCAAAAGTGACACAGTTCAAAAACTCAAAATTTTCCACGTGGTGACATCTTCTGAGAAAGTAGAGAATTAATAGAATAGATAAAGTTCAACCTTCCTCCAGAAGAGGAGTTTCAACTGGCGCAACTTTTAAATAAACGGTGTAGAGGTGTACCGCCCGGTACAGACCTCCCCCCCCAAAAGTTCCTCCAGGGGTGACACATGAAATCAGTTTGAAACAAAGTCCAAGTAATGATGTTGATACGAAGATAGATAGCAGAAGCATTTACAAGATTTCTTAATTCAGTTTCAAAATATTGTTGTTGCAGGTGAATGAAAGTCTTTATGTTTGTAGAATTTGAATTTCTGAAGATAAACTTTTAATACTTAAAGATGAAGAAAAATTTTGCAATGTCCACCAAATATTGTTGTTGAATTCCCAAGTGTAGTTATTGCTTATGGTGACTGTCCATGTAGTTGATGTAGATTGAGTCGGATGGCCAGACCGGCCGTTGCAGCTTGCGTCCAACGGAGGCCGCTCGGACCCCTCAAGTACCCTGAGATACCGCTCGCCCGCACTATGAGGGGAGCAGAGGTGTTGAAGTACGCCGCGCCCGCGGTGAACAGATACAGGCTGCGGGCATGTAGCAGGTCGTGCGCCGCACATCAGCCTTGGCCGGGAGGAGAGCTCCGGCTCGCCGTGCACATGTCGTCCTCGCTGGAGAGGAGGGGGCCCATCCCCCTCCCCAGTCGCTGCACGGCGCTGCGCGGCTGCGGGGGCGCTGAAACATTAAAGCTAGGCGGCAGAATTGTGTTGGACTATCATCTTCTTTGAGGGTACAGGCTTGTGGAGAGGTTGAGGGGCCAGCGGCGTGTAGATATCCATGGCATTTACTATTATGAAGTCACAGTGTAAGGTGGAGCAGGAGACGGGAGCGTGGTAATGGCCGTGGCAAGAACAGGATGGCAGTTTAACGGGTCGGGGCAGGTTTTACACAAGGGTTACATCTAAAACCAAAATATTACAGAAGGGGCAGAATGCCTTAAAAGTGAAACTCAAAAAAATATAACCTTCATATCCTTTCAAAATAATATGAAGCAAGTTAACACAGAAATTACACCGGTTTCACCTGGGACAGGTGAACTCTAAATATCCTCTCGGTGGCTGAATTACTTAGCAATAAGGTAACCGGCGTAAGAAAATCGAGAATGATACAAGGCCCATGAAATCTGGGGGCAAGCTTGCCCGCGGGAACAAAATTTTTGACCATAACCTGGTCACCTACCTTCAAAGTGGTGGGTCTCCGTCCACGATCATACCTTTCCCTAACCTTTTCATGAGACACTTTAAGATTGGCTTTAGCCTTCTTCCAAAGATCTTTAATGTTATCCGGATCTATTGTCTCGGGTAGAATGTCATTCAAAGACCAGAGGTTAGAGAGCGGCGAGTTGGGAACAAACTTGAACATCAAAGAAGCTGGAGTAAATTTGTGTGATTCATGGACCGCCGAATTCAAAGCAAAAGCTAACCAATGCAGGGACGTGTCCCACCTAGAATGATCTTCATGATGATAGGCAATAAGTGCGGACCTGAGATTACGGTTAACCCGTTCAGCCAGAGATGGTTGAGGGTAATAAGCAGAAGTAGTTACATGAGAGATGGACAAGTCAAAACAGAATTTACGAAATAAATTTGATGTGAACGCCTTAGCATTATCAGATACAATATATTGACACGGACCAAAAGAAGCAAAAATAGAATTTAAGCAAGTAATGGTTGACTGAGCGGTAGCCAGCTTAGTCGGAAATAACCAGGAAAATCTTGTAAAACCATCTACACACACAAAGATGAACTTGTTGGCATTGCCCTTTGACTGGGGGAAGGGTCCCACATAATCAATATACAGGCGTTCCATGGGGCGCGACGCTTGATGAGAAGACAAAAGGCGTACCTTAGTGGACATGGTGGGTTTACTGATCAAACAAGATTTACAAGCTTTTACGAGTTCCCGAATTTCACCGTCCATACCTTTCCATATGAACATTTCACGAATCTTTTCACGAGTTTTAAAGATTCCAAGATGCCCCCCCAATGGGGTCTCATGATAGTATTTGAAGATCATAGGTACAAGAACCGCTGGAACAACAACTTTCATCAACTTATCATGCCTCGAAGGGCAACATAGAACACCATTCCTCAGAACATAAGGGACAGCATGTTCCCCAGAAGAAAGGGTTTCCATTATCGGAGCCAGCGTAGGATCTTCACGTTGGTATTTCTCGATATCCCTAAAGAGCATGGGAGCATCGGTTAGGATGGCATTAACCTCGGATAGTATGGACTCGGAAGGTGATGAACTGTCGACCGGTTCATGGGTCTCGACCTCGTTTGAAAACATACGGCTGAGTCCATCAGCCACAACATTTTCGGTACCTCTGATATGCCTGACATCGAATTGGAAGGCGGAAATACGGATGGCCCAACGGGCTATACGACCAGTACGACGCGGTCTACCTAAGACCCAGCTTAAGGCTTGGTTATCTGTCTCCAGGTCGAATTTGACATGTTCCAGATAGAGACGGAACTTTTCTAAGGCGAATAAGACTGCCAACCCTTCGAGCTCATAGATGGAATACTTGGCTTCTTGAGCCGATAGAGTCCTAGATGCATAGGCGATGGGACGCCTCCCTAGTTCAGTCTCTTGAAGAAGGACTGCAGCTACAGCTGACGACGACGCGTCCGTTTGGACGATGAATTTCTTCGAGAAATCAGGCATAGCAAGTACAGGGGCATTACAGAGAGCTAATTTAAGATCTTCGAAAGCGGCTTGTTGAGAAGGTCCCCACTCGAATTTGATGCCTTTCCTACGAAGAAGGTTTAAGGGCGCCGCTCTATTAGCGAAGTTAGGAATAAACTTCCTGAAGAAATTCACCATACCAATGAATCTAGCGATACCTTTGATGTCCTTAGGAGGTTTAAAATCACGGATGGCCTGTGTTCTAGAATGATCGACAGCTACCCCATCGGGTGACACAATATGCCCTAGGAATGACATAGAGGGCTTAGCAAAGGCAACCTTGGACAACTTGACAGTTAACCCAGCCTTACGAAGGCGATTCAGAACTTCTCGCAGATGATCTAGATGTTCTTCAAAAGTCTCGGAAAATACGACGACATCATCCAAGTAGTGATATAAGTACTCAAATTTGATGTCGGAAAAGACCCTATCTAGTAGCCTAGTGAGCACAGCTGCCCCCGTGGGGAGCCCGAAAGGCACGCGGTTGTATTCGTATAAGTTCCAGTCCGTGGCAAACGCTGTAAGATGTTTAGACTCTTCGGCAAGGGGAATTTGATTATAGGCCTGATTCAAGTCCAAGATGGTGAAGAACTTGGCCTTACGAAACCATGAAAAGCAAGAATGAAGGTCGGGAAGGGGCACAGATTGCAACACCACCTTCCGATTGAGAGCCCTGTAATCAATGACAGGCCTGAAGCCTCCTTGGGGTTTCGGGACTAGAAAAATAGGCGAAGAATACGCTGACTTAGAGGGCCTAATAATACCATCCTTCAACATCTGATCGATGATTTCTTTCAGAGCCTTCATTTTAGGTGGAGATAGCCTATACGGTGGAAAACGGACAGGAATCGAATCCGTGACCTCAATTTTGTATTCAATAAGGTCAGTAACACCAAGAGTATCAGAGAACACCTCGGGAAACGACTGACACAGTTTCCGAATACTATCAGCCTGCTCCTCAGGTAGATGTCTAAGGTCTAACAACATCTCATCCTGGGTAGGCGAAATAGATGAACATGATACAGAATTACACTTTAACAAGGGAATTCTACAATTGGACGCAAATTTGAATGTGCACGACCTACTCTGGAGATCGAGCACAAGACCAGTGTGAGAAATGAAGTCCGCTCCCAATATGATGGGGCAAGACAAGTGCTTAGCCACAAACAGTTTGATTTTCCATGTAAATTTAAAAATACGAATTTTGACCAGTACGGAACCTAGAATTTCTAATGGCGATGAATTAGCCGAAACATATTGAATAAGAGCTGAGACATGGTCAGGTAGTTTACAAACAGATTTCAATTTAGAATACCATTCAGCCGAAATAATCGAACAAACACTGCCTGAATCTAAGAGAGCTGTTATAGGCTCGTTATTTAACTCAATCTTAAGAAAAGGAACAGGTGCGGGGGTATCCGCCGCAATCCTAAGACATTCTTTAGGGCATTCAAAAGATGAATTTGAAGGCTGATTGTTCTCTGCATTTACAACCTGTTTACTAGGGGCTGAGTCTCGGGAAGATGGATTAGTCGACTCAGCCGATGCCACTAGTCACTTTTTATTATTGGCATAGGTGGAATTTGCACCAGAAGTTGAGCAGGAGGGGGTGCTATTTGAGTTTGGGCAATTTTTGGCGATATGTGAGAAGGCCCCACACTTAAAACAGCCTTGTGATGAACCAGCTCCATTATTTGCCCTACTAGACTTGATCAGAGGACACTTATTGCGCAGATGGTCAGGCGACCCGCAAGCATAACATTTACGAGGGGTGACTGATCGGCGAGGTGGAAGCCGAGTATTACTAAAAGAAGGCGGGGGTTCTTTTGCCACACGCAAGGAATCGGCATACCTAACTCCTTCCGCAGAGACGGCTAATGCTTCCAGTTCAGAGAAGGTTTGCGGGCACGCCGCGAAACACAAATATGACCTGTAGGGTGGTGAAATCCCTTCGATAATAGCTTGCACGATCTGATCCTCAGGGAAGTGGAGAGCAAACACCCTAGTATAAAACTTAATATCTTGGATGAAGTCTGCCAGGTTTTCATCCAAGCGCTGTACCCGATAATAGTATTTCTGAATAAGAGATGACCTCGCGCGGGCAGGAATAAAATTTGCAAGCAGATGTGCATGGAAATCTTCGATAGATGACTGTTCAGCTATGGCTCTTACTATTTTATCTGAGAGAACCCCAATAGCATAAGGATAGATAATTTGCAAAATTTGACATGGGGAAAGAGAAAACACAAGGGCATGATCCTGAAATTCCACTAGAAATCTTAAAAATGAAATTACGTCACTGGTGGTATTAACGGAAAACTTGGATATACCTCTGAGCAACATTGCCAATGGATGAGGCAAGCTGCTAAACCCGGGCGACATAGTAGGTAAAGGTTTCAATGGCAAGGAAGTTAATTCAGCACGTACATTGTTCAACGATGTGCGGCGTTCAGACTCGTTGTCCAATGGGGCAGAGATAGTTTGAGCAGCAACGGTTATCCTATTGCCTTCTCCCTTAGCAGGTTCTTCCTCCCTACTTACATTCACTATGGTGGGCTGATCAGATTTGGGAGGAACGTCCCCAGTTAACAATTGAGTGACTTTACTAGACAATTCAGAGATAGTTTCAAGGAGCGTATTAGCTTGCTTCCTCTGAACGTCATTCACCTTCAGAGACAACAGATCATTAACTCTATTTGAAAAGTGATATAATCTGCCTTGCACACGCTTAATTTGGTTAGGAGACGGATCATTTTCATCAAAAAAACTAACTACGGAAGCTAGCCCAGTAATATTCTCCGTGATCGTGGAAAGAGAGTCGTCAATTTCTTTCTCTCCCAAATTGGGGATGGAAATGGGCAAATCAAGGGACTCTCTAAGCTTGTTAGTGTCTATTGCAACCGTGCCTCCAGATTGAACGTTTCTTATAGTTAACTCGTATATCAACTCCTCTTTGCGCAAATAGTTAAGGAGGAGAACATCGCGAGGGCCGGACATGATGACAGAACAATTAAAAAAAACTCAAAAAATTCCAGCAACTGAGAAAATTGTTAGAGTTCGAATTAAAGCAATGTTTAGCCGTCAAAAGGGGCTAAATTGAGACCCATTCAACCACGCTCTGCTACCACTTGTTACGGAGATATCCGTGGTAGGTAGAGGTGAAAGAAGGTGCGGGTGTGAATGGGTTTCAAGCTACGAAATTAACGTGCAATGTAAAATTAATTTAAAATTTAACTAGGTTATATTTTCTTTTCAAAAAACAAGAGATAACAATCATAACAGGTACAGAGTAGCAAAAATGTAGGTACAATATTACTGGATTCGGGCTCAGTGCCCTTACTTCATAACTCTTGGGCAATCAGCCCCGCCTTACTCCAAAAAAAATTTTAGCCAAGGGGCAGAAAACCCCATTCATGCCCAGGAGCACTGGCTCCAAACATTACACATAAAGCCTGCACGAGGCATACAGAAACAAATTTCAAAGAGCGATCCGCTCTCAAAATTGTAAGCCTATTACCAGGCCACACCAAACTCTACCTTCAAGCTGTCCTTCTAAGGACGTATTCACAGGGGTAAAATACCCAACCTACGGAGGTCTATTACATGAAAAGAAGGTTGATTACATGACCTCTAAAATAACAATTTGAGAGGAGGCGATCTTGCACTCCTAATACACTTTGTTTTTAAAACCTAATCTGGCTCTGGGCCGCTAACGCAAGGGCTAATCCCATACTACAGAGGTGACTTAGAGAAGAACACTTTACATTACATAAACGAAGAATAGTTTTAAAAAAATAAGTTCACCTCAAAACAAATGTGAGTGGGAGCTCGAGAGGGTTAGCACTCTCTATCCCAATATGTAGCTTTACAAGAAAAAGATGAAAAGAGTAATTACATTTTAGGAAAAGGTTACATGATGGAAATGCTTCGAACCCGCCGCGAGTGTTAAACTGCCGACCTAGCAAGAAAAGAAGTTATTAATAGGCCATTACCTGGTGTTGAACGGCTGAAGAAGAAAGAGGCGCTTCCCGCCTCCTGCTATGTACTTAATACACTGAAAGATGGAACAGAAGTGGCCCGGAGACCCTAAAATCAGCAGTTTATATACTCTCGCGGAAGTTTCTAGGCGTTAGGGGAATGAAAACACCCGCCCACAATGTTTTTATTGGATAGGACCCCGCAATCGATTCAAGTTGGGGGAAGATACATCTGATTGGATAGAAATTAATTTAAGAAATTCGGGATTGGCTACATGCAAAACAAGGGGAAAGAGAGGGGTATACAGCCAACTTAAACAATAACAGAAAGAAATTTAGCAAAGAACAAACATTTGAAATAAAAATTTCTTCAACAAAATAGTTCTTTGACTCCGCACTAGGTTGCACTATTGTTGATCTTCAGTAGTGTCCTCTAGAAGAGAAAGTTCACACTTCTTACTTCAAGCTAAACAAAAACACATCAAAAGTGACACAGTTCAAAAACTCAAAATTTTCCACGTGGTGACATCTTCTGAGAAAGTAGAGAATTAATAGAATAGATAAAGTTCAACCTTCCTCCAGAAGAGGAGTTTCAACTGGCGCAACTTTTAAATAAATGGTGTAGAGGTGTACCGCCCGGTACAATAATAATAATAATTTAATTTAATTTCATGTGGTTATTTCTAGCCGAGTGCAGCCCCTGTAAGGCAGAGCCTCTGATGAGTGTGGGCGGCATCTGCCATGTGTAGGTAACTGCGTGTTATTGTGGTGGAGTATAGTGTTATGTGTGGTGTGTGAGTTGCAGGGATGTTGGGGACAGCACAAACATCCAGCCCCCGATGCCATTGCAATTAACCAATGAAGATTAAAATCCCCTACCCGACCGGAAATCGAACCCGGGACCCTCTGAACCGAAGACCAGTACGCTGACCATTCAGATAATGAGTCGGACATAATAATAATAATATGTGTCTTCTAATAGACGGTTATTTTAAACTTTTTATAATCTACAGACCTAAAATCCATCTCTCATTCACAGTGATACTGAGAAAAAGAGAATGTTTCAACAGTTTAATTCGCACCAGTTATAGATTGTTTTCACCTCTTTACAAGAAAAATACGACCGCGAATAATTTACTATTTAAAGAAAATTACGTGTCTGAAGTTCCATTGTAGGTGGTTGCCAACAAGCACAGAAGAGCACAGTGGTGGCGAAACGTATTGCAATGCATTCGCTCGCTGAGGCCGAGATTTATGCGTGTGGAATAAGATACTATAGAGCACCTCACCGACGTGCTGCCAGAATTGAAACTAATGGACACGCATGGACGCCATATTGCCTATTATTGATCAAGTTGCGCAAATTGTGTTAAATACAAGAATTCGCTATTATGATTTTTGTTTACTGGGATATTGAAAGGAGTTACAACAAAAAGGCAGGAATGTTTTAGGGAAGAAATCGGAAATCTATAGCCGGGCTATGTGTCTTAGACGGTTGAGGCGCTGGCCTTCTGACCCCAACTCTGCAGGTTCCATTCGGGTTCAGTCCGGTGGTATTTGAAGGTGCTGAAATAAGTCAGCCTCGTGTCAGTAGATTTACTGGCACGTAAAATAAATCCTGCGGGACTCAATTCCGGCACCTCGGCCTCTCCGCAAACCGTAAAAGTAGTTAGTGGGACGTAAAGCCATTTACATTGTTACTATTATTATTATTAATATACCGGGGGTACACATTCTCCGTACCGTTGAACTACGCGCCTTATAGAAGGCCATCTGTGCTATGAATAACAAACTAATGTAATACAACATACTTGGACCTTCAACCATAGCAGAAATTTTTTAACATGCGATAACTCCAGGCAGATAGCTTGAGGGAAGTTTTCAAACATCTTTACTACTCAACTACTCATCCATCCACCATCGGCCTATGTATCCCGTCTGGCGGGATTAAGGACGATTAATTCTTGAAAAAAATTATATTTTCAAAGTTTGTTAACCTTAGTTCTGGTATATTTTTTAATGTGTCAATGTTTTCAATACTCCTACGATTTCCTTCTTCCTTAGTTATTAACCAATCAGGAGTTTTGTGTATATATCTCTAGCCAGTTAACATTGCCTATCTGAAAAAGTTCTGGAAATTCCCCCTCGGGAATGTTATGAAAGCTGGGTGCTTTAGGGCAGGATTGTCTTCTTCATCGCTCCGGTCTTGTGAGTGCGGCATGTTATTTAGGACAGGGGCTGCCTGTCGTCTTTGGAAAGGCCCAACTAATCAACATAATGGCAGAAATGTATTAACATGCGATAGCTCCAGGCAGATAGCTTGAGGGGAAGATTTCAAACTCCTTAAATTTTATGTAAGTCCTAATCACAGGTTTCAAATATACATTTTTGGCAGGTCTGAGGACTCTGTTCAAATCCCTGCTGGGGAACATATAAATTAAGGGAACAAACAGTTCTCGCGTTCTATTGATTCCCATTCAACTTGGTATAAAGTGATTAAAATGTTCTAATCTTCCAAATTCTTAACACTCATTCGGCATTTGACATTTCTCATTTAGTCATCCCTCTAGCTTAGCATCTGCAACTTCGGGCCATACTCCCATTTAGGGTTTTAAGAAACTTTTCCTTGAAAGAGTGCAAGTGTTTCGCCTCCTACACTTTTGTTCATGGCCGTTCGTGTTAAACATTTTATTTTACTTTAAGGCTATTTATAATGGGCACTCGTTGCCCCTGTTTATTTGGTATTGTTTATAGTCGGGTATGTAACAGACTGTTGAGCAGAAGTGACATTAAACACAGTATTTGAAGTTTGTAAGGCATACTTTTGTAAGAAGCTGGTGCCTCTTAGAGGCTGGATTACAGTGAGTGACCTTTTGGAGCTCAGTCACCTAGAATGTAAATGAGTGGAGCAAATATACTCTTGTAAAAGTGTACCTGTTTAGAGATATATTGCAAATTCCTTGTATATTATCACATTGGTAATTCTCTCTAATTTTTTACCTGATTTTTTTACTTTAAGTCGTTGTTGCTGTGGGAGGTGATGAGCTCATCATTATATTGTTGTTTTTCATTAGGATTATCTACCTATCAAATTTTAAACTAAAAACAGGAAAGAGAAAATATTTCAAAATTTAGTGCTACAACTTATGCTGTGGTCATTTCCTTGTCCACCCATTCACCCTGGGACCTTCTTTCACCTATCTCTTCCAAGATGCATCCGTACCAATTATTATTATAAATCTATATAAAAATGACGGGGAATATAAAATGACAGGTTTGTTGTAGAAGTACTGAACTACCTACAACGACTTCAAATGTCAGAAGGACCGATGAAATGAAATGTCGTATGGCTTTTAGTGCCGGGATATCCCAGGACGGGTTCGGCTCGCCAGGTGCAGGTCTTTCTATTTGACTGACGTAGGCGACCTGCGCGTCGTGATGAGGATGAAATGATGATGAAGACAACACATACACCCAGCCCCCGTGCTGTAGGAATTAACCAATTAAGGTTAAAATCCCCGACCCTGCCGGGAATCGAACCCGGGATCCTCTGAACCGAAGGCCAGTACGCTGACCGTTCAGCCAACGAGTCGGACAGAAGGACCGATGTTAGGCCCATTTAAACAACAATCATCATCATCAACATCATCAGCAAATGTCAGTACCAACCAATATTTAATTTTTCTTCCCAGTCAAATGTGGAAGTAGCGGAGCAAATCAACATAATCAGCCAACATATTTTGAACATTCTGAAAGGTGACAAGATTACATACAGTCGAACTGACTCCATAGAATGCCAATAACACACGCACGGACAAACTTTATATAGATTTGGGATACATATCTCCACTCCGGTTTTTGCCCAATGATAACTATATGTAGCTTTCTCTGAAAATATCAGACGTGAAAGTACAACTACCACCTACAACTACAGTCAGTATGATTCATAAGTAAATTTTGTAATATCTGTTACGAATCTATACAACTGACATCTATGCAATATTGACAATGTAACGTTTATTCTTAAGATGTATTAAAATGTTCACTTTAAATTTCCAATTACATTTCACATACTAATCTTCGCTGTCGAAGGCAGATCATCATCATCATCATCATCATCATCATCATCATCATCATCATCATCATCATCATCATCATCATTTTGCAGTTCCAGTTTCCCGGGTACTGTTGGTGAGCCTGTTCCATTCTGTCTTATTGAGATACGTTCTGTTGTTAATGACGCCCTCCAATGTCCTTCCCCGATCTGCAATATCCATCTTTACGATGTCCATCCAGTGGGTTCTTGGTCTTTCCACAAGCCGTTTCCCTGCCACATGTCGCTCTAAGTTAACATATGCTGTCCTTGTTGGCTCCATCCTCATTACATGCCCAAATCACCTCAGTCTGGACATGCTTATCCGATCTAACAACGATGTAACAATCCCAGCTTCTTTCCTAACTACCTCATTTCTCAACTTGTCCAGTGTGTTTTTTTGAATTTTGGATCTAAGGAACTTCATATCGAATGCCTGCAATCTTGATGAGTCTTTTTTAGTGAGTGTGCAGGTTTCAATACCATAGGTTAAGATTGGTATGAAATACTGATTGAACATAACCAGATTTGAATTTGTTGGTACTTTGGGATCTCAGAAGAGTGTTCGTACTTGCTGGTAAAAGGGAAAGCTCTTCTGCACTCTATTAGCCACCTCCTTTGTGACTAATGTATCTCGAGATGTTACACTGCCGTTGTATGAAAAGCTTTCCACAGTTTCTAGTGGATGGTTTCCTAGCATGATGTTCGCTGGTCGTACCTCTCTGTTTACTGCCATCACTACTGCTTTGAGTTCGCTTATCTTGAGACTGAACTCCTGGAACTAAGTCTCTACTGTACTTGTTCCTCAGTTTCTCCCCAGATCATAACATCATCAGCAAAGGCCATTGCATTTAGTTCACCAGAGGTTTTCTTGATGTTCTTCATTATGTCATCCATGATGCTGATAAACAATAACGAGGATAGCGAACTGATTTGCTGGACTCCATTTTCGATCTTTAACCAGGATAAAGTCCGTCACCCAATCGCACACAGCTGGTACAGTTCTCATACAGCATCTGGAATTTCCTCACCAATCCCTCTGGCACATTCCTTTTTTTTTTCAAGCATTCTCTCTTGCAATGCTGTCATATACCTTCTCATTGTCAAGAGAAACCATAAACGGATCTAAGCTTTTTCTCAATATTTTTGTATTAACATGCGGACACTGAAGATTTGGTCTGTTGTGGACTTCGTAGGCCTGAAGCCATACTGTTCCTTTTCAATCTGCTCTCAAAAATTTTCTGAAGAATCTTAAGCCCATGAGAAAGGAGTGCTATTCCCCGGTAGCTGGAGCATTTACGGCGATTTCCTTTGCTCCAATCAGTAGGTATTTTGTCACCTTTCCAAACTGCATTGAACACTCTGTGTAGCCACTGTAATCCCTGGACACCTGCTGCTTTAATTATGTCCGTGCTGACTTCATCAATCCCTGGGGATATCCCTTGCGGCATCTTCTTAACGGCTCCTTCTGTTTCTGCCCATGTAATGTGAGGTACCTCTGTGTAGGTTTCAATTGCTGGTTCTTTTCTTCTCTGAAATGCTTCTGTCCTGTTCAATAGGCGATGAAAATGATTCCTCAGAACCTCTCTGATGTCCTCCTTTTTCCTGACCAGGTTTCTATCAGGATCCTCAATTGCTTTGATGGTTTCAACTACTTTTGTTTTTGATCACTCTAAAGAATAGTTTCATATTGCCTCTGCTGTCTTCCTTCAGTGTTTGAGTAAATTTCTCCCAGAACTTTATCTTCTCCTCTTCTACTGTACTTTTACCTCTCTATCTCTTGTACCGGTAAACTTGCTCGAGGTATCTGATCTTCCCTCGTCCCTTACCTGTTCTGGCTTGGATTTCTCTCTTTCTCGTTCTTTTTTGCCACATTCCTTTCCTTTGTTGAGGATCTTACTCTCTATTTATTAATTTTATTTAGAAATGAACATATTCACAACTATCTTTGTGTTTCAATTACAAGATTCTAACAATACATTAATAATACACAACCTTCTATGTGCAGTTATCTCGGTAGCCTTTCCCAAATCACTGCCTCCTGACTTGAAGTAAATTGTTAATTAGTGTGCTCGTTGTACCTTTGGTATCTTTTTGCTTCTCTTACCTTCTCTGGTAAGATCATATATTCAATGCAAGTTTTAAGATTAGTACATTTTCAACGAAATGTGCCATTGAGTCTGTAAATTGACATGTCACAATTCTGTACTGCGTATGCGAATAATAAGTACTCGATTCATATATGAATATGTGATTAACGGCATACAATAATGGCTGTGTAACTGTAAACTGTAATATTATGTTGGGCCAATTCAGGTACCATGGCATGCTTAACAAGTTCCCTTGATTTATGATTGAAATCTATAGGTCTATAGAACTTTTAGACTAGTGCAGCTAGTTTTATGTTCATCGGATCAGAATTAATTAAATGCTGATGATGATGATGCTTGTTGTTTAAAGGGGCCTAACATCTAGGTCATGGGCCCCATTAATCAAATGTGTTTTCCTTTTACCTAAATACATTTTTGAAGGGAAGATATATAGGTCCCTCTAATTGAGTCGCTGAGGAAGATCTTAGTACGAACGTGGTTCAGGGTATTTTGATAAATATTTTTACAAATATACAAAATTAATATTCCCATATCAATATTGTGCCAGGTAGAGGTACATATGGAGCAAGTGGCCGTGCGGTTAGGGGCGTGCAGCTGTGAGCTTGCATTCCAGAGATAGTGGATTTGAACCCCACTGTCGCCAGCCCTGAATATGGTTTTCCGTGGTTTCCCATTTTCACTCCAGGCAAATGCTGGAGCTGTGCCTTACTTAACCCCACGGCCGCTTCCTTCCCGCTCCTAGCCCTTTCCTATAAACATATGCCGGTTAGTTGTAAGTTACAATCAAAGCTAAATCTTAGAACACCAAGTAGATTTGCCTGGTTCACGATGCCAGTGTTAACAATATCACAAAGCCAGTTATAAATAAACGAACGGAAAAGGAAGCTTCTTCTTCTTCTTCTTCTTCTTCTTCTTCATCATCATCTTCTTCTTCTTCTTCTAGTCCCTACCCGTTCCGGATGTCGGCAACCATCTTGGTTGTGTCTTCTCTGTTGTGAGCTGCTTGAAGTAATTCTACCGATGTCTTGAGAGTCCAGTCTCTGAGGTTTTTTAGCCAGGAGATTCGTCTCCTGCCAACACTTATCTCTCCATGTATCTTTTCTTGCAGTAGATAGTACCTGCTTTTGTTTCTCACGTTGTCGCTGAGGTAGTGTAGCTTTCTCGTTTTTGCAGTGGTCAGTATTCCTTATCTTCTCTCATTCTTCGAAGGATCTCTGCATTTGTGATATGATCTGTCCATGACACTCTTAGCATCCTTCAATATAACCACATCTCAAGGGCCTTTAATACTTTACTGAGCAACTTCGTTAAAGTCCATGTTTCAACACCGTGATAGGAAACAGGAAATACACAGCAGCCAAAGTGTCTCATTTCAGTAACTAGTGTTAATTCATGACTTTTAAACAGTCCTAGCTCTTCCAATGTGGAACTTCGCTTCAACCGAATTATCCCAATGAACATTAACGATGGTGCCGAAATAAGTGTATTTCCGGAATCGCTCAACAGGTTTATAGTCAATTACTAGATGACATGCAGGGATAAAATGTTTATTACGACCACATCTTTGGTTTTCTTTATACTAATGTCAAGACCGTACTCATGGCTAGTGGATGCTACTCTCCCAATGATTTATTGTAAACTTACTAAATTATCTGCAAAAATTACAGTGTCATCCGCATATCGAATGTTGTTTGTCCATTGTCTATTTACAATCACTACCATCTGCATATCATCCAGTGCTTCCCTGAAGATATATTCTGAATAAATGTTAAATAGCAATGGGGACATTCTACAACCTTTGTCGGGCACCTCGTATTTTCCACTCCCAGTCTAACAGAAGCAGTCTGATTCAAGTTGAAAATGATTCTTAGATCCTTATCATCTAAACCTATAATTCTTAATATTTCAATCATCGTGTGATGTTGCACTCTATCAAATTCCTCCTGATAGTCAAAAAACAAGCACAAATATCACAATTTATGTCTCTACGTTGCTGAAATAGTACCTGAATGCTAAATAGAGCTTCCTGTGTGCCAATTTCTTTTCGGAAACCAAATTGTTTAGATGAAATTTGATCTCCGCAGAGTTTGTATATTCGTCTGTGAATGACCTTCAGAAATATTTTCAACAAATGGCTCATAAGGCTTATCATTCTGAAATCGCCACATAACTTAGCTCAGGTTGTTTTATGTATTGCAATCAATCCTTATTTTAGCCACTCATAAGGAATGTTGCCAGAATCGTAAATGTCATTGAACATTACAGTCAGTCACTTCACATTGTCCTCATTAAAGTTTAAAAATTCTGCATTGATCTTATCTGGGCCTGAGGCTGTGTCTTTATTGCTGTTCGTACTTCCTCTACTAGAATATTCGGTCCTCTTTCACAGTTTAGCTGTGGAAAATCTGGTTGGTTGTCCAGAAACAGTTGTTCTATATTGTGCTCTAAAAGGAGTTAGGGATATAGGTTACCATGAAATCTCAAATCTATAGGGGCCAATATAGAACAATTTAGAAATTTAGAAAAGGATGGCAAGACTCACAAATGAATTTCTCATTCCAAGGTAAATGCAGTGCCCTTCCTTCTACCCGATCATCCAACCTCTGAGGAGGTTGTTGATTCTTGATAAAAGGGGATCTCTTTATCTGGGGAGATTCCCGGTCCCTGAATCCGTTAGCCACTTGCTGCTTCGGCAAGCGTTGCCCCGTTTCTACCACGGGGAGGGGAATGTCAGTATTTTCCCTCCTACGAGTCTAGGACATTAGGCATTTCTTAGGCTCTCCAGTACTTGCAGTCATTAGTGTGAGGGTGAAACAGCAGAGTTATTACAAATTTCAGTAGTAATTTTGTCCATTCGTTTGGCTTGACTATTCGAAAAAATGGACGGAGAATCGGTGAAACTCTGTATTGTCCTCTTCAAATTTGGCCTATAATAAACATTGTATTGTGTGTTGAAATAAGAGGCTATTATTTCATCTGTACGGGTGAAATATTTCCAGTCCTTTGTTACAAGGACTTGTCCGCATGCACGGAACCGGTTTTTACCAGCTGAGAGCGAAGTATTGATTTTTCAATCGACCAGTCATCTGTATCACATGACCCAGTGGGAACTCTCAAGGCCATCACAAGGTGCATTGCGTGTGTCAAAATTTTCTAGTGAGAGTACTTTCGAGAAATGTATTAATCTATCAAGTGTAAGACGACGGTCAATTACGACTCGATATGGAGACACACCCACCTTGAGGAACACTTATATACTCAAGTTTTCCGAAGAAACGCTCTCTTACCTGCTCTTACTTGCATTCTTCTACTTGGATATTTACGACTCTGGCACTATTCAACTCTGCGGCGTTATAAGTCAACTACTATCTTACAGTATAACAGTCAACGAGTCTGGCAAATTTTCGTAGGTTAAGGTACGTGCTGTTCATCTATAAAACTCGACATATTTGTGTGTGGAACATCTACTAAAAATAGTGTCAGTTTCAGCTTCATCGTACCAGAATAAACAAGAGGATCGCCACGTGTTTACTGGAGTTCATCAAGATGGTGCAACTAATTGAAGAGGCAACCTACAGTATTTATGGCCTGGACTTGGCTGCTTCGATGGTGTACTAAAATGTAGGCAACATCTAACATGGGGGGATAACGACGGAAACAGATGACCAGCAACATGTGATCCAGTAATTCCAGATCATCGGCAGAGATCCAGTTTCATCATTCATTTAAGTAGCAATTTATAATGTTTTACCTGTTCATCTTTGTAGAAATAATGCTTACTTATTCATTAGTGGTAGTATTTCTATTAGATTTGTAGAATTAGCTAATATTTTCATACTTCCTTCACATGGGAAATGGTAGAGTTGTCACGTTGTGAGTGATTACTGGATTCTATTAGAGCAGCTAGACTGTGCGCGCGTCTTCTATGATTACTCTAAATGTCCCAATTAATAGTCAAGTGTTATTTAACAATCATTGTCCTCATCGATAAGTGATAATTTAATGTTGAAATTATTTTCAATGTGGAAGCCATGTGGGACAGATTTAAGGCACATTTGTTACGCCGGATATCAATGTAGATTTTCTTCTTATTTATCTTGTTGGATTTCACGCATGTTAGTGTCAGCTGGTTTATTGTCGAACTGAGATTTACGTGAATTTAATATCCACAACGTTTAATAATAATAATAATAATAATAATAATAATAATAATAATAATAATAATAATAATAATAATAATAATAATAATAATAATAATACGATGAATAAGAATAAGAATAAGAATAAGAATTCCAGCTCGAGTTAAAACAATGAGTAAGGATCGTGAGTTTAAATATTGCTTGATCATGTTGTAAGATTTTAATATTGCTCTATTAGGTAGAATATTATTCTGGAACATGGCAGAATCCCGACGGATCAATTTGCTGTATTTATTGAATTATTGAATTATTGAATTCATTTATTGAATTTATTTGAAGAGTATATGTTTGGTGAAACATAACTGCTTCAAATATGGAGCATGTGTTGATTGATGAGTGTAGATTAAAGTAATAATAAATGTCGTGACTCATGAACCATGAATTCGAATGCTAATGTTTGACCTGTACTACGTGCGTATCTGTAGACGACAATTCTTCCAAATATCAATCGCTGATATTATCACGACCAACGTTGTGAAAACTTCATCATTTCTGACTAAGTGATCACTCAGATTTTTATCACATTTCTGAGAGAGTCGTAAATGGATTTTTCGACCGATACAGTCATCGTGATATTTCATGTGCAGTTGATAAAAATTAAAATCTAACATTAAAAGTCTAGAATTCGCTGCAAATAATGTAAATAATATTTGTGTGCCTAGTTGCGAATGCTGTGTGTGTGTTTTAATGATTTTTATTGACTTGTGATATTTTTTAAATATGGTTTAGACCTGGCCACGTGTTTATCATGTTGGGCCCAAGTTATCAGCATAGTTGTTTGTGATGATTTAATTTATTGGAAGTTAAACCTTTAATGAAATTTATTCTAAAATTAAGTCGAGGCAAGATCAAAGTATCCGACACCAGTGTATAAGTGCGAATTATTTCAATCATGTGGACAAAGTCCACTCAGTCATACAAAGTTTAGTGAAAAATGGAAAGGTATGTATAGGTATTTTAAGGCAGAAACAGGTTCCAAAAAGGACATTCCAGGAATAATTAACGAACAAGGGGAGTGTATATGTGAGGATCTTCAAAAGGCTGAAGTATTCAGTCAGCAGTATATAAAGATTGTTGGTTACAAGGAAAATGTCGAGATAGAGGAAGAGACTAAGGCCAATGAAGTATTAAAATTTACATATGATAACAATGACATTTACAATAAGATACAAAAGTTGAAAACTAGAAAAGCGGCTGGAATTGATCAGATTTCTTGAGATATACTAAAAACATTGGGTTGGGATATAGTACCATATCTGAGGTACTTATTTGATTATTGTTTGGTCGGAGGAGCTATACCAGATGAATGGAGAGTTGCTATTGTAGCCCCTGTGTATAAAGGAGACGGTGATAGACATAAATGGCAAAAATGAGTGCAATTGGACTAGACAAAAGAGTGACTGAATGGGTTGCGATATTTCTAGAAAATAGATCTCAGAGAATTAGACCCTGTAATAATTAAGAGGGGAATTCCTCAAGGCAGTATTATCGGACCTTTATGTTTTCTTATATATCTTATATAAATGATATGAGTAAAGGAGTGGAATCGGAGGTTAGGCTTTTTGCGGATGATGTTATTCTGTATAGAGTAATAAATAATTTACAAAATTCTGAGCAACTGCAACGTGACCTCGATAATGTCGTGAGATGGACAGCAGGCAATGGTATGTTGATAAACGGGGTTAAATGTCAGGTTGTGAGTTTCACAAATAGAAAAAGTCCTCTCAGTTTTAATTACTGTGTTGATGGGGTGAAAGTTCCTGTTGGGGATCATTGTAAGTATCTAGGTGTTAATATAAGGAAAGACCTTCATTGGGGTAATCACATAAATGGGATTGTAAATAAAGGGTACAGATTTCTGCACATGGTTATGAGGGTGTTTAGGGGTTTTAGTAAGGATGTAAAGGAGAGGGCATATAAGTCTCTGGTAAGACCCCAACTAGAGTATGATTCCAGCGTATGGGACCCTCACCAGGATTACCTGATTCAAGAATTGGAAAAAATCCAAAGAAAAGCAGCTCGATTTGTTCTGGGTGATTTCCGACAAAAGAGTAGCGTTACAAAAATGTTGCGAAGTTTGGGTTGGGAAGAATTGAGAGAAATAAGAAGAGCTGCTCGACTAAGTGGTATGTTCCGAGCTGTCAGCGGAGATATGCCGTGGAATGACATTAGTAGAAGAATAAGTTTGAGTGGCGTTTATAAAAGTAGGAAAGATCACAATATGAAGATAAAGTTGGAATTCAAGAAGTCAAACTGGGGCAAATATTCATTTATAGGAAGGGTAGTTAGGGATTGGAATAACTTACCAAGGGAGACGTTCAATAAATTTCGAATGTATTTGAAATCATTTAGGAAAAGGTTAGGAAAACAACAGATAGAGAACCTGTCACCTGGGCGACTGCCCTAAATGCAGATCAGTATTGATTGATTGATTGATTGATTGATTGATTGATTGATTGATTGATTTCGTGGAAATAATTATTGTGACAGTATAATTTAATGGAAATAATTCAGATAGAGACATGTTTAACTATTATATCCTACAAATAATTTTTTTAAGTACAGTTCAATGGATCTCGTGTTTGATGAATGAGACGATGTAACTTTAGATTATCCACGAGTAGGACAACGTGATTAAATATTTTCAGAGAAGATTTTTGTAAAATAATGACGCCATAATTTATTCATTTACTTAAAGATATTAAAGTTTCATTTTGAAGGAGAGGATGTTATCATGAATTAGCCTGATAATTTAAAATGACCTAGTATCGTTTACGAGTCAGATAGCAGTTTTTGCGACCTGTAAATTATTATAATATTATTAGAAAGAGGTCCTCCCAACATAAATTTTTATTTTATTTTCGTTAAGCCAGAAGTAGGCTAATGTTAGTTTGTTATATTTGCAGTGTTATTCAAGTTCGAAAGGTTGAAGAACATAATGCTGTATCTGAGGAAACTGGCTGAGAAGATTTTAATTTTCGAATTACCATCAAGATTTAATTATTATAATTTGTTGTATGTGTTATCAAGTGCTAGTTTGTAAATAAATGTCAAAACCTGTTGTTTAATCTTTTGTGTCATTGTCGCTAGCCCTTGTATCTTTCCCTGCCTTTAAAAGTAAGCGAAGCCAGACAGCGAACGCTCCACCCTTGGGACACTCACTCTCCAGCTGAGCATGTCGGGAATAATGGGGGCCGTATATTGTTAATTTTCTTTGTGTTATTTCCTCAGTACGTTCTCTTATTCAAAAACACTCAACATCAGTTCAAATGTTACTTAGATACCGAACTGAACTTCAGTTCGTATAAAAATTCAAAACTACATATTTATTGTGATTACATTGGATTTAGTTAGTCCGTCATGAACTGAATAATAATGGAGTATGGCTTTTAGTGCCGGGAGTGACCGAGGACATGTTCGACTAACCAGGTTCAGATCATGAACTGAAATATAGTGAAGACGAATTAACGTGTTCGATAATTTGAAAATCTAGTGAAATAACTGTGACGACTCTCGTCACACTGTGTTATAATATATTACCAGGCTTTTAATAGCTCCCGAATACACACGACTTGTAGATGCTTCACTTATCTCTATCCACCATTTTCGTCCGCAAATTGTCCTTTTGCTAGAATACAGCAGGATCCAGCACAAGAGCCCAGTTTCGATATGAAATGCATCTATATATATATGTATGAAATCCCTATTCCGTCATTCACAGTGATTATGAAAAAACGACACGGTTTGAATAGCTTAATTTTGCATCAGATATGTGTTGTTGCCTCTCGTTTACAAGAAAAATACAACAAAACTCTCATAACCAGGAATTTGATACATTTTAAAGAAATTTACGTATCTGAAACTTCGCTGTATATTATTGCCAACGAGCACAGAATAAGATACGATAGAGCACCTCACCAATGTGCAGCCAACGGACACGCGTGACCGCCATATTGTTTGGGATACATTATAGACTGGTAAATGTCTATTATTGATAAAGTTATTATACTTAAAGCAAATGCAGGGGTTCAGTATTATTATTTGAGTTTGTTGAAATTTTGAAATAAATGGAGGAACGGTCTTAGGAAAGAATCAGAAATCTATATATAAATGGCGGGACTACTTTGACTGTGGTGAAACTAGACAAAAATATTGTTCGTGCAGAAATTATGCTGGGCTTAGCTTCAGGAAGAACGTGTTTTATGCCAAAAATTGATTTGGAAATTTTGACATACCATTGATTCTTAAGCGGAGGCAATTTTCTCCAAATTTAGCCTTCTATATCACAAGCAACAAGGCACAGGGGCATATTAATAATACTTTACGCAGATTAGAGATGAATTTCTCCACTCCAATTGCCCATACATAACTACAGGCCTATGGAGTAACTCAAGAGTTCGCAGATCCATAAACATCAAAGTGCAACTGCCATATACAATTACGCTCAACATGATTCATGAGGAAATTTCATAATTCCTGCTACGATTCTGTACAGTTAACGTATACGTAACATGGGATGTGTAACTTTTGTTCGTACGATATATTAGCAGATTCATTTGAAATTTCCAATTACGTTTTACATAGTCACTTTTACTGTCGAAGGCATAGTTACATATTAGTGTGTATATATTGCAGACTGTTTGTGAAATGGGGCCGTGCACGATTATATATCGTCGCTACTGGGCCAAAACCGCAAAATGACAATGCCCTTCCCATTCAATATTTTCTTTACGAATCATCACTCTTCCCAGCCACATATTGATATGCAGTCCGTCAAAACAGTTTTCATTGAATTAATTTTCCTATGCGCATGTGTAAAGAAAAATTAACCTTAGTACAACGTGTTGTAAGAATGTATGTTTGCGTGACATATTTGATGCTTATAATGAAGATGCTTGTTATAAAGGGGCCTAACATCTATGTCATCGGTCTGCATGGTATATTTACTCACTCCTAGAGTATGATGTATTTAAGGTTCATTTTCATTTACACACCCGCACAGAAAATTAACTCAGTAAAAATGCTTGTGATGGACTACATATCAATATGTGGCTTGGAGGCGTGACCAGACTTAAGGGAAATAATGGGTAGGAAGAGCACTGTCAAATTCGCGTGTTTGGCACAGCAGCGATGATATAATATCTGATCAGGATTCAGTAATGGAGACTGGCAAAACTTCGCAGTATTTCCCCTTAAATTTGCCATTAACAGCTGCATCACCAATGAGTCAGATTCATATTACTTGTTCAGGGAAGATGGAACATATCAATAAATGTACCTCCCTAGGGATTTCTATTTAGCCACTACTGGGAAAGAAGGGTTCATAACAAACCTTTATTTTTATTTATAGCCGTTCATTTACTAGTCGTATTGTACGTCATCATCACGATTTTCCTTCCTAGAAATATCGTACAAAAGGTCCATTTCTGACAAGAGTATTTCGATAGAGATTCTAGAGAAGACGCTTATATATTTTTATATTTTCATTATTGAAAAGTTTAGTAATAGGGTAGATGACCGTGGAACTGAATCAAGGGCCGATCACCTAGCTGTTCGGCAACTTTAAACAACAAATAAACGACTAAATCTAGTAAAAGGACACTTAAACAGAGGAAATATATTTCTTCAAATGTATGTTCTAGAAGCGCATTCATAATACATATTGGCAATAACATACTCGAACGATTTCTTTAACATAAAATAGGACTTTATTTCAATTACAATTGAAAACGAAATAGTCTGAAAATAAAAATCTGCCTCGCCTGGCTGTCTTAATACGTTTACGTCGATCGATGATCAACTGATACATCATCATCATCATTATCATCGTATCTTACAGGAGCGTATTTATTTTTCTCCTTAGAGATTTATTATCGTACGATCTTCTTCTACGTTCTTGTCTCGTGCATTTCTAATCGATAATGATGTCAAATCTTGCCCGAGAATATCCGACTAAGTAAAAACATGGGCGTACTCTCCACCACTTACCACAACTCACTGTTACCATCGATTTCTGAGTGTTAGATCTTGATGATAAAATATTTGAATCAATAAAAATGTTATCAAGCACCCATAAACCATCACAATTATCTTAATAGTTGGAAAATTGTCCACTATTTGTGCACACTAAAGTTTCTTTAGCTCTTTTGAAGTGAATTGTCAGGAAGTTGCGGCTTACCAGATAAACTTCGTATGCTATTGTCAGTTATCAGACACAATGTGAACATTTTACGGAAATATAGAGTTTAATGTGCTTATTCATCACATCTGCCACTAGTTTACGTGTAATGAAACTCTGTTACTAAGTTCTGCGACTGAACCACCCAATTATTACCATCAACTTCACATTAGACCTACTTACATAAGGCAAACTAACCTGTTGACCGGAAAAACGTCAGTAGGCTTCTTATTAAAGTTCCAGAAGCAGAGATCGGTCATTATACCAACATAGACATACTTGGTAATCAAGGCAACAATTTCGTTTCCATTCTGAGTGCGAAATGTGTTACAAAAGTATATTTTAAATTTAAAAAATATTGTTTCCCCTCATATTACATGAGGGGCTCGACATTTTATCTGCTCTGTGGACCACATTATCTTTAGATTATTTCAAATACACGCAGTACACCGCTACTGCAGCTAGACAAAAGCGCGCAGACATAATGGGATAACATTGTGTAGTCTCCAGCCAGCAGAACATTGTTTTCCCCCAGCTTTTTATATACAAGTCCAGTAACATGCACAGGAGAGCTTCTATGACAACAGGTTCGTTTCACAGGGAATTTTCTTTCCTTGTGTGTGTATTCACATGCATCATCATAAGTTATTCATTTATATTGTACCAAAAAAAAATAAGAGCTTTCCTACCACACAACAAAATAAAACGGTAATACTAATCCTCTACTTCATGTCTCGTATTTCTCGCTGGATGCGCTCTACGTGTTACACGCTCCACGGGTAATTACAGACCTCACTCGTTATGTTTTCGTTATGAAATATGCAGATATAATATTTCACGAAATAATTTATCGTCTTTCTGTTCACGTAATACATTACATTTTAAATGGGAGTTGTCTCCTCATTCAAGGGTTACGAGACATTTCAAACATCATGACACTGATATTTGTGGCAATTTTATTTGCGTTTTCCATTCATTTATTAAATTTTATTAATACTACCTAGCACCATGTTTGCATTTTCATTGTCAAGAACGTAGGATATTTCACATAGAACCGAGGTGACATATCAGCTCTGTCATGTGTTCACAGCCTGTTGCTGCCCACAAGAGTGGAAAGTACTAAACTGTAAATGGAAATTGGAGCAGCGGGTACGGTGTCGATGATGAGATTTAAATTGAAGATATACAAAGCTGTCTATTATTTGATACTGAACCCGACAGGGGCATGATCCAAGGACCTTAGGTTGATATCGATATCCGTAATTACGCACGCAATGCTATTAAAGGGAAAGAACGCTGAAAATGATTAATATTCATATCATTAATAGAGGTCATACCGAAACTAATTAATATTCATACCATTGAGATAGATGAATTGTGTGTTTTAAAATTATTTTACGAGATTTCTTTGTCTGCGACTTATTGCGCAGTATTATCCTTTGTGTAGCGGGGGCCCCGTAGATGAAGCCAAGCCAACTTAGGCCCGGGAGGGGTTACGAATGGGGATTCCCTGTGACATCACTCGAGAGAAGACATCCCTCCTCAAGACTCACAGAATGAGGGGAAACTAACTTTTTCGAAACGAAATATGAAAGCCATCTTGGAATCGGACTGGCCAACTTAATTACTTACGAGGTAGAAAATTAATAAAACTCGAATTAGGGGCTCCTCTCCCGATTTAAAAGGGATAAATGTTACTGAGACATTTATTCAGAGTGTTTAATGTCCTCTTCCGTGATAACTTTCAGCAGAAGAAAGAATACTGTGTTGTTTCTGCGTGGAAAAGTACTGGGGCCATCTGGTTAGTCTCATGACACGTCCTCGACGGAGGGAATTCACCCCGTGTGGTAGGGGAAGCAGAACATATTTTAATTAATTTAAAGAGATTCACCGAAGGATAATTGGGTGGTTATGTCTCAATCGCACCAACTAGATACTGGTCACCGGTCACCCGCACTATTTTACCTCGAGTACGCCGGGAATAGGCGCTACGCAAATTAGTGGAAGGGGTATCGCTCCCTAGTAAAAACTACTGCAGGAAGGGAGAAGAGTCAGTCTGGACTGGTGGCTTACGGACGGCGAAGCTGCGTGCCGTCGAGCTTCCAGCGATCTTTTGTTTGAGTGAATTTCAATTTAATTTACAAGTGAAATCGCGTACTGTGCGTAAATATTGCAGAGATTGGATAGACGTGATGCTAGTGTCTAAACTTTAAAGATCAGGGACGTGTCGCGAACATTAAATATAATTTGTAATATTATTATTATTATTATTATTACGGCGCTACTGTGTCGAGTAGTAACAAAGGTACGCGGAATCCGATACTGAATCGCGGATTGCGGAGTGAGGTCCGATATCGTGGCTGGACGTTCACACTGAATGTAGCTAAACAAATCTTGGAATAAATAGTGACGTGTTGTGTGCCTCAGGAATACTGCCAGCGGTTTCGTCAACCTAGAACAATGGACTCCCGGTTGGAAAGAAGAATGGTGCCTCCAGTAACTGCTTTGGTGCCTATGGGTCAGCACTAAACCAGCAATGGACTCCCCGAGCTGACAACGGGTCATCGAGATGGAGATGAGTATCAATCATATTTAATATGACGTAATCAGATTGGGCGGGGAACAGTTATCATTACCTGACGCTATAATGTTAAAGATTGTAACTTCAGTAATGTAGATGTGCTACCATGATACACGTAGCTTCTATTTACTTTATTTAATTAGTAACACGTCTGAGCAATCAATTGTAAATAAAGGGGTAATACGATAAGTTTGCATGCAGTCGTATTTTGACTTAATCATTTTATTTGGGGAAACTTGTAATTATTGATGCGTCAGGAGACCAATTTTTTTAGTAATTCTGAGTAATTCAAGTTAGGCTGTAGTTAGTCCAGCGATGATAATGCATGGCTGGTAATTAGTGTAATTTTATTCCGTGAGCACCCAGAACTACGAGATATGACTTCGGAACTGACACCCAGGCCTCCACTGACATATATTTAGATAGGAAGTGTACGATTTTAATTGGCAGGCTTATCACAATTTAAGTGCAAATTGAGGAATATTTAATTCATAATTGTATTACCGTGTGACGATTTTATCAGAAATCACAATTTAGATATGGTTTAATTACACCGTATTACGAGGAAGTTAATTATGATCACGCAGTATGGTCTAATTTCCAGGTAAGTCGTGTAGGGAGATAGTGTAATGATGAACCCAATAATAATAATAATAATAATAATAATAATAATAATAATAATAATAATAATAATAATAATAATAATAATAATAATAAATTGTAGTTATGGTAATCATGCAAGTATTGGTATCATAGAAACCGGTGTCGCGTCGCGGGATCATGACATTGTAAACGAATGTGTGTGTTGAATTGAAGTGAAGTATTGAGAGCCGATATAGTTTTGTTTAATGAACAATGAAGTTCAGTTTATTAGTGAACGATCCCCGAGATGGGGTGTTTTGTTAAGAAAGGGCGTTATGCCTGTGAAGGCCGAGGCCATTGACCACCCGCCGTGCAGGGGCTGGGGGCAGTTGACCTAGTGAGGAGAAGTGTTGGTTTTTTTTGTATGCTCGTCCGCTCGTGTAAGGGGGAGCCTTGAGTTGAAGAGAATGAGGGCGGAAGAATCGCCCAATAATGAAATATTCAACACGCCAGAATGATGTAGTCGCTAATAAATGACACGGCGATTGTTACCAGTACTTGTTAGCTTACTGTCATTACACACTTCAGTATAATGTAGCTTAGGGTTTTCAGAGTCCCACTTCCATCCCAAGGGGTGTCAGTTCAGTTCCCGACAGCGGCATTGGTACCCCAATGCTCAACCGAAGGCTGGATATCTCACGTGTTTACTGTATATAATTTGTGTTCTTTAAGGGTTTATTATCTTGTTGTGATTATAATTGAGTTGCCGATGGTGTTGACCATCGGGGTGGTGAATTTTTACAAGAGAGGGTCGGTTCAAACCCGGGCGTTTGTTCCACATTTTTATGAGTTCCTTCTTGGTACTTCGTTGGGGAATAGTTGTGTGTTTAGTATAGGGATTGCTCAGATTCGTTGCATGCATGTTAATCCTATGGGTCAATGATATCACATAGCCTCAGTGTCTATGATAAGTGTTTTCCGTTCGAATCTCGTCATAATGGATCGCTCTGCGATAGATAATACTCGGATCCATCACAAACGACTGAAAGTCGATAACAAACAACAACAATTGATAATAATCCATGTAATTCGTTTGTATATAAATGCGTCATTACCATCATCATCATTAAGGCCTAATAAACCACTTGTATTAATCTAAACTTTAACCCGAATGTGTTCTCATTGTAATTAGGTATGATCCGTCTCCTACCCTGTATGCCTTTAAGCTAAGTCTAGTTAAGCGCCTATTTGTTTTATTCCAACCCGTTAACGCCCTGTAGATATCATGCCGGAGCCATTAGGCGTAGGGACGGGTGCAATACGGACCTAACATATTGAGGGTCTCTTGCGCCCATTTATTCTACATAGAGGGTGTGGGATTTAAGACTTTTTGCTAGTTGTTTTACGTCGCACCGACACAGATAGGTCTTACGGCGACAATGGGACAGGAAAGGGCTAGGAGTGGGAAGGAAGCGGCCGTGGCCTTAATTAAGGTACAGCCCCAGGATTTGCCTGGTGTGAAAATGGGAAACCACGGAAAACCATTTTCAGGGCTGCCGACAGTGGGGTTCGAACCTACTATCTCCCGAATACTGGATACTGGCCGCACTTAAGCGACTGCAGCTATCGAGCTCGGTGGAATTAAGACTAACCACCTGAAAAAAGTATCCCTTTATAGTGATAAAATAAAATACTGCACAAGAATGTTGTTTGGCTTGAAGGAGGGTATAATGTAACTAACCCTTAGCAGCCATGAAAGTTTAGCATGATGCATAATTCTGCTCGTATAATATTTTCTGGGAAAACACGGGTGCTCCGCTGCTTATTCTTAGGGCTATAAATGTTTTATACGAATCGTAAAATAAAAAAGTACTTTACATGATTATATAGAGGCTAGAAATATGACATTTATAGGCATGCTCTTTTATTTAATTTTACTCTATGTACAGCACATCCCAAAGGAAATACATCGACCAATGTTTAGTTTCATAATAATAATAATAATAATAATAATAATAATAATAATAATAATAATAATAATAATAATAATAATAATAATAATAATAATAATAATAATAATAATTGTACCGGGAGGTACACCTCACCGTCGCGCATTCTAAATTAGCGCCTAAATGAACTCCTCTAATGGTAAAAACCAGTGAAACTGAAACTACAGCAACTTGGAACTTTAATCAGAAAATGTCACCACTGAAATATTGAGTAATTTTGTTATTTTCAAGTTTCATAAACTGACTGAATTTCTTCTACTTTTGTTTGCTATACATCAAGATGTTTGGACATTTCTCCACAGGTGACACTACCAAAAAAACTATGATCGTGCACCCTGGTGGAAAGTGAAAGAAATTATAATTTAAAGAAGTTTTGTATTTCTAGGTTTTTGTGACCGATTGATGTTCATTTATTTTTGGGTTGGCAATGTTAACTTTTCCTTTCCGCCAGTTTTGAATCTGGCCAATGAAAATTTTCTGTAATTGATTTTCAACCAATCACAGGCTTCTTGTTCGATTTTGAGTGTTACTTTTGAACTAAAGCAATAAGATTTAGAGGATGTGGCTAGTTTAGTCTTGCATGATCTCGAACCTTTCCTGAGGGTTCATAATCTGCGGCTCTTCACGTTTCTTGGCCAATTGATCGACGTCTGTCTGAGTGGGTGTGTTAAGCAGGAGACGGGCGGCCTCTTTTGTCGGCAGCTAGAACATCTACAAGGTAATGGCCACATAACTTTAGTCTTTCTTGCTACCTCCGCAGTTTAATCCGAGGGAAAGGTCCGAATCGTTAACTATGTAACATACTTTTCTAAAATGTAAACCATCTTTCGGCTAATGTAAAAACTTCGTAAACCCTTTAATTGTAAATCAGGGATAGAGAGTGAATTACCCTCTCGAGCTCCTCTCCATCTTGGTTTGAGGTGACTACGTTTTATAACTCTTTTTCATTCTGTAATGTGGTTAAATAATTTCTATACGAGTCACCGCATTAGTTTGGGAATAGCCCCTGTTTCATCGACCTAGAGCCCTGTAGGTTTTAATTTTTCATTATCTTGGAGCGCTGTGTACGCCTCCATTCATTTTGTGTTTAGGCCAGTTATTTATTCTGTTCTGTTTTCACGAAGGCCCCGTAGGTTGGGTATTAAATACTCATGCATAAAGTTATTTTCAAATTGTAAGTTGTGCCTTGAGAGGCCAGTGATTGTAAATTGATGTTGCCTCGAGTAGGCTTGGAAAACTGAGAGCCTGATAGCTCTTCTTGAAAGTTTCGTAACTCTAAAGAGTGCCTCTGGAAGGCCAGATATTGTATTTAGGGAGCAAGTGCTCTGTGAATTAGGGGATTTCTGCAATTGAATAAATGTGTGCTCTTTTGTAAATTTGAGCTCAAGAATTATAAAGCGAGAGACTTGAAGCCCAGAACCTGTAGGATTCACTAATTTTGTATTTTCCTTGACTTGTTTCAAGATTGTCATTGTACCTGATATATTATTGTGTTCACTCAGTGAAGGATTGTTAAGTTTGAAGTTCTAAAAGAAAAATATAACTTTTCACAATTTTAATTCAATTCTTGATTTTGTAGATAAACCCATTCCCCCCGGCACCTTCTTTAAGTCTGTCTGCTCCACGAGAAACCCCGTAATAATAATAATTGTTACCGTGGTTTGGTGGATTAGCAGAGGTGAAAGAAGGTGCCGGGATGAATGGGTCTAACTACGAAGCCAAAGTTAATTTAAAATTTTAAGAAAAGGTTATATTTTCTTTTCTAAAAAAATCAACAAATAACAATGTACAGGTGCCAGTATCAATAAATAGGTCGAGTCAAGATAAGATAGGTGGCATAAACTGATCTTGGGTTTCAAGCCCTACTTTTAAAACTTTGAGCTTCTAGCTTACATTACAAACACAAATTCGTTCAAAGAGCAGAAATACCCTAATACGCGGAGCCCTTGCTCCTCATTACAATAAAAAGCCTCCCAGAGGCATTCTTACAATACAGGAAAAGAGCTGACATACACTCAGTTTTTCAAGATTACTCAAGGCAACCCAATGTGAACATTTAATAATTGAGTCGTATGCGCGAACAAACGTCTATGTAACATTTTTGTGGAATTTGAGATATTCACGGAACAAACATCTATGATGTGTCCTGGATATGTATTTGCAGGTAGTTTGAGCATATCTCAACAGATGGCTATAGTATTCCGGAAACTGTGAAGAGAAATGTACTTGAAAAATAACGGAACAAAAGTCTATGTTACATCGTTTCCCGCGCGAGTGCTCGACAATGTCACGAATTGAATGCAATATAATGAACATATTCTAGTCCGGAGATTGTTCTGGTTTGTTAATCTTATATTACTGAGTTTATTTAGTTACTCATCGAAACCATAATCATGCAATCAGACGATAGTAGTGATCGTAATGTACTGTTGAAGCCAAGCAGTATACACAAGTTGACGAAAAACAGATGCAAGAAAAGGAAACGTGACCCTAGTGAGTGGAAAGATGTACGCACCAAATCATTATAATTAGGCTAAAACTTTAAAATAACACTATTCTCCTCCGCATGCATACATTATGTACGAATGAGTGAGCGCGTGCACTTATAACCTGTTGGTTTACGGAACAAAAGTTTATGTTACATTCTCTCGCGTAGCCATGTCCCGCGATCAACAATTATCTGTATTGCCGTTTGTCTCAATATGTAGGGAATGTAACATAGACGTTTGTTCGTGCATACGACTCAATTACTGGCTTTACCAGGCACTATTTACAAAAATGAAGCAGGGGTATCTCGTACCAAAACTACAGGGCCTTCGTGTAAAAGAAATGACAGTAAATAAATGAACCGAATACAAGGTGAAAGGAGGCGAACACTTGCACACCTCGATGTAATTTCTTAAAACCTAGCGGGCACTAGGCCGATGACACAGGGGCTATTCCCAACCTATGGAGGAGACCTGTATAAGAAGGAAATTTAAACATTACGGAAAAGAAAAATTCAGTTACCCAAACGTAGTCACCTCAAACCAAAATGAAGGGGAGCTCGAGAGGGTAAATCACTATCTATCCCCGAATTACAGTTACAGATTTTATGAAGTTTTTACATCAAACAGCAGAAAATTACATGTTGAAAAGATAGGTTACATTGTAAGGATTCGGACCTTTCCCGCGGGTTAAACTGCTGAGCTAGCAAGAAATAAAGATGTTAAGCGGCCATTACCTTACTGCAGACCTGCTGCCTGAAGAAAGAGGCACCTCCCGCCTCCTGCTACACGTCCATACACTAGGTTAGATGTTAATCAAGTGGCCACGAAACGTGAAAATCAGCAGTTTATAAACCCTCTGGGAATGTTCGAGACCTTTCATGAATAATCAAGCCACACCCTCTTACTTTATTGGTCAATCTTGAAGGTGCACTCAAAGTCGAAGAAGAAACACATGATTGGTGGGAAATCAATTACAGAAATTCGGAATTGGCTAAATTCAAAACTGGCAAAAAGAAAATATAAATATTTCCAACCCACAAACGAATGAACGAAATTTAGAAAAATAAAAATAAAAATAATGAGCACAAAATGTCTTCAAAAAGTTCCTTCACTTCGCACCAGGGTGCATGATCATAGTTTTTTAGCAGAGACATCTATGAGAGAATGTTCACACTTCTTGCTAAACGGGAAGCAAAACAAGTAGAAATGTACACAGTTCAGGAAACTTCACCAGAACAAACAATTTTAGTGGCGCCATCTTCAGAAAAAATTTATAAGTTAGTCTAGTTTTAAGTTCACAGTTTCTCCTGTAGAGGAGGTTTTGTTGGCACAAGATTTAAACGTGCGGCGTAGAGGTATACCTCCTGGTATAATAATAATAATAATAATAATAATAATAATAATAATAATAATAATAATAATAATAATAATAATAATAATAATAATAATAATAATAATAATAATAATTGTTACCGAGTTTTGCGGTAGTTAGAGGTGAAAGAAGGTGCGGGTGTGAACGGGTCTCAAGCTACGAAATTAGAGTTCATGTAAAATTAACAAGGTTATATTTTCTTTTCAAAATGAAGAAATAACAAGCATGGCAGGTACAGAGTAGCAAGTCAACAAAATGTAGTTACAATATTTACCGGATTTGGGCTCAGCGCCCCTACTTCACAATTCTTGGGCAATCAGCCCAACCTTACTTCAAAATAAGTTTTAACAGAGGGGCAGAAAACCCCATTCATGCTCAGGAGCACTTGCTCCAAATTACACAGAAAAGCCTCCTCGAGGCATACAACACTCAATTTTCAAAAAGAGCCACTCGCTCTCAACCTTAAGCCTATCAAAGGTCACACCAAACTCCACCTTCAAGTTGTCCTCTAAGGACATATACACAGGGGTAACATACCCAACCTACTGAGGTCTATTAAGTGAGAAAAAGGTTAATTACTTGACCTCTAAAATAACAATTGAGAGGAGGCGAACTTGCGCTCCTAATACGCTTTGTTTAAAACCTACTTGGCACTAGGCCGTTAATACAAGGGCTAATCCCATACTAAAGAGGTGACTTAAAAAGAAACAATTTACATTACGGTAAAGAAGAATAGGTTGAGAAAAAATAAGTTCACCTCAAAACAATATGAGTGGGAGCTCGAGAGGGTTAAGCACTCTCTATCCCGATATGCAGTTTAAAGATAGAATAGATACCAAGGGTCTTTACATTTTAAGGAAGGTTACATTATGGAAAAGCTTCGGACCCGCCCCGAGAGTAAAACTGCTGAGCTAGCAAAGAAAGAAGTTATTAATCGGCCATTACCTTGTTGTTGACCGCTGCCGAAGAAAGAGGCGCTTCCCGCCCCCTGCTAAGTACTTTACACACTGAAATATGATACAGAAGTGGCGCAGAGACCCAAAAATCAGCAGTTTATATACTCTCGCGGAAAGTTCGAGGCGGTTTAGGGAAGAGAACACCCGCCCACAATCACTTTATTGGCTAGGGTACAGCAACATATTCAAGTTGGGGGAAGATACATCAGATTGGTCAGAAATTAATTAAAGAAATTCGGGATTGGCTAAATACAAAACAAGGGGAAAGAGAGGGGTATATAGCCAACTTAAACAATAACAGAAAGAAATTTAACAAGAAACAAACTTTTGAAATAAAAATTTCTCCAAAAAACAGTTCTTTCACATCGCACTAGGGTGCACCATTGTAGTTTTTCAGTAGTGTCCTCTAGAAGAGAAAGTTCACACTTCTTACTACCGGTAAAACAAAAATACATCAAAAGTGGCACAGTTCAAAAACTCCAAACTTTCCAAGTAGTGACATCTTCTGAGAAACTTGAAAATTAATACCGTCCATAAAGTTCAGACTTCCTCCAGCAGAGGAGTTTCAACTGGCGCACATTTTAAATTAGCGGCGTGGAGGTGTACCGCCCGGTACAATAATAATAATAATAATAATAATAATAATAATAATAATAATAATAATAATAATAATAATAATAATAATAATAATAATAATAATAATAATAATAATAATAATGATAATAATTTAATTTCGTGTGGCTATTTCAAGCCGAGTGCAGCCCTTGTAAGTCAGACCCTCCGATGAGGGTGGGCAACATCTGCCGTGTGTAAGTAACTGCGTGTTATTGTGGTGGAGGATAGTGTTATGTGTGATGTGTGAATTGCAGGGATGTCGGGGACAGCACAAACACCCAGCCCCAGGGCCATTGGAATTAACCAATGAAGGTTAAAATCCCCGACCCTGCCGGAAATAGAACCCGTGACCCTCTGAACCGAAGGCCAGTACGCTGACCATTCAGCCAACGAGTCGGATAATAATAATAATAATAATAATAATAATAATAATAATAATAATAATAATAATAATGGCGTATGGGCTTTAAAGAAGCCTGGTGCAATTCCTTAGACTTGGATGGTTTAATATTTGACGTTCTTGTGCAACCTGTGCGTCGATTAGGATGATGAGGGCCTACGATTAAATGTAATGTTGATGGCGGCCCAAACACCCATCCGCGGTGCCAGACGTTAGTTTCGTTAAAACAAAAACATATTTGAGAAAAAAATAGATTTCCCTTCATCTTTCTTTGTTCTCTCTGTTACTCTACACACCAGTGTCCGTTGTAATCTTTAGTGAATCTTGCTAGATGAAGTGCCGCTTTTCGTTCAGGCGTTCCTCCTCATGAATGAAACTTTTATTTCGAACAGCATGAACTGCTACTTTATAGACAATATTAGCCGATAGTTGCTAAATGTTCAGTTGCTTTGTATAAATCCGCTAATGTTATTATAACAGGAGATCGTGGCGAAGTAACAGATTCGACATATGATCGTAAAGAGCTTTTTCATACCTGGATAAGTTGAATGAAAATAAATTTCGTTAATTTTAATGGATTGATATGTTTCACTATTTACCAGTTCATAGTGCATTTGAAGACGAGCACAACGACTGTATTCATACAGTCATTCACATATTTGAAGGTAAATGATGAAGCAAAGGAAGCATAGAGACTGGTTTTAATTGACTGTTGATTACATGATGCCAACGGCCGTAGCCGTGTTGAAACACCGGATCTGGTGAGATCTCCGAAGTTAAGCAACATTGGGCGTGGTCAGGAGTTGGATGGGTAGCCACGCGCTTTTGGTGGGAGTTAAGGGAATGGAGGAGCGGAAAGGAACTGGCCAACCTCCCGCACGTAAACTCCGGCTCAGGAACACCTCTGCGGAGGTTCGGACCTGCCTTCGGCCAGAATAACCCTTACCTACCTGATAACATGATCGTAGCCACTAGTGTCTTCAGTTTTGCGTGGAATGTGTCCAACAGGGATATATCATCCGTTTACCCTCCAGGTTCGGTTTTTTCCTCGGACTTAGCGAGGGATCCCACCTCTACCGCCTCTAGGGCAGTGTCCTGGAGCTTCAGACTCTTGGTCGGGGGATACAACTGGGTAGTATGACCAGTATCTCGCCCAGGCGGCCTCACCTGCTATGCTGAACAGGGGCCTTGTGAAGGAATGGGAAGATTGGAAGGGATAGGCAAGGAAGAGGGAAGGAAGCGGCCGTGGCCTGAAGTTAGGTACCATCCCGGCATTCGCCTGGAGGAGAAGTGGGAAACCACGGAAAACCACTTCCAGGATGGCTGAGGCGGGAATCGAACCCCCCTCTACTCAGTTGACCTCCCGAGGCTGAGTGCACCCCGTTCCAGCCCTCGTACCACTTTCCAAATTTCGTGGCAGAGCCGGGAATCGAACCCGGGCCTCCGGGGGTGGCAGCTAATCACGCTAACCACTACACCACAGAGGCGGACACAGGGATATATTTCATTTCAAATATCCCACACATTTTCGTCGGATTTCTACTGCAACTGCTTTAGTGAGAAGCCAGTGACAGTGTCAGTCGGCTATCACGCCTGTTTAATGACTAAGAACCGCCTCCGTAGCTTAACGGTTAGTGTTATTAGCCGTCATCCTCGGGAGCCCGGGTTCGATTCCCGGTACTGCCAGAAACTTAAGAATGGCAGGAGGGCTGGTATAAGGTTGAAATGGTACATGCAGCTCACCTCCAATGGGGGTGTGCCTGAAAAGACTTGCACCACCTCAAGATGAGGACACGAGTTTACTTTTAATGACTAAGATACAACAAAAATAATAATTATCTACTGGGTTGTCCTATTGCAGAAATTGAACCCAACAACTTGAATATAAGCAAATATCCAACTCGTTGTACTGTTTCTATTTTATTTATTACTAATTGCCTTACGTCGCACCGAGACGGATATGTCTTATGGCGTCGATGGGATATAAAAGGACTAGGAGTGGGAAGGAAGCGGCCGTGGACTTAATTAAGGTACAGCCCCAGTAATTGCTTACTGCGAAAATGGGAAACCATCGAAAACTATCTTCAGTGCTGCCGACAGTGGTGTTAGATTGCACTATCTGCCGAATGCAAACTCACAGCTGCGCGCCCCTAACTGAACGGCCAAATCGCTCAGCTTGTACTGTTTCCTCTGTGAATATGTTTGCAGTTTAAAAAGGTGAAAAATTGAGTGTATCCTCCTAATTCAATACAGCATATATTCCATCATTAGACGGAGTAATCAAATTCAAATATGTTTCGGCTCGTTCGAGCCATCTTCAGTGAAAAAAGGGGGGGGGGTGAAATAACTTTACATAATACAAGCTAAAAAAACAAAAACGTAATGAAAGAACAAATGGAAAAACAAAAGGGGACCTAGACGGAAACAAAATTAGCACAATATACAATATTTACATCATCATGTGGAGCAAAAAAAACAACTCACTGCGATAAAATTCAATGAAACAGGGGTTAATACAAAACTTAATTGAAAGTAAAAAGTGTGTTAACCTAAGAGGAGAAGAACTGGAAACAAATGATACAGATGGAAATGAACAATAGGCAAAACCAATATTTTGTAAACTAAGAGGTCCGCAACCTCACTATGTGCACTTGTTGTTCAGCATCTGTATCATTTGTTTTCATTTCTTTCTTCTTAGGTTAACACAGTTTTTATTTTCAATTATGTCTTTTATTAACCCCTGTTTCACTGAATTGTATCACAGTGAGTTGTTTTTTGCTCCACATGATTTTGTATATTTTGCTAATTTTGTTTACGTTTAGGCTCACTTTTGTTTTTTTCATTTGTTCCTTAATTATGTTTTTTGTTTTTTCATTTGTTCCTTAATTATGTTTTTTGGCATTTTTAGGTTGTATTATGTAAAGTTATTTCAACCCCACCTTCTTTTTCACTGAATATTGCTCAAACGAGCCGAAACATGCTTGAATTTGATTACTCCGTCTAATGATGGAATATATGATGTATTGCATTAGGAGGATATACTCAATTTTTCACATTTTTAAAGTGAAAACCCTCATACGAAATGATTCTAATATCTTGTAATATGTTTGCATGAAATCTTTAGTCCTCGGTATGTTTCATTAGCGGTCGGAAAACGTCTTACTACCAGGTGTTCACAATTAAACTGACGTGGTTACAGGCTGTAATGATCGTAGGAGTCTCATATTTCGTTGATATGCTCAGTGATGTGCTCGCGAACTGTGGCACAAAAGCTATTAATTCCCAATCTTGCCAACAGGCGATAATATGGCGGTGTAAGCAGTTATAGGGACGCAGAAGAAAGGCCGGTAAGATCAAACACATGATAACGGTGGTTCTGATATGTTTAATAGGATGTATGGTTACAAAAATTGTTCAATATGACTTCCCAACTCAGCAACATGCTGCATCCCTAACACGGCATGGTCGACATTTGCCCGCAGCATATCGGATGAAATCAGAGTGACATGTCATTATATGCTAGCTTTTAGATCAGGCAGACAACGGATGTCCCTGTTAGACACGATCCTTCACGTATCTCCACAACCAGAAGTCCCGTCGATTTAGGTCGAGGGATTTGAAGGCCACGCATCTAGAAAATGCCTAGAAAAGTACGGTCATCACTGAAGGTTTCTTGCAGTGAAAAAGAATAAAAATGCGTCACCAAGGGATTGACGTCAGAGTTATGGAATATTCCACGTTCTAACTGTTTACAGCGCCATATTTTCGTCTGGTGGCAAAAGTTGGAAATAATACTTTTTTGGAATAATACACGAGCGCATTTGCTTAGTTTACATGTGTACAACATTTCAGACTCCTACAGCCTGTGCTGTACCGTGCTGAACATCGTAAGTTTAATTGTGGACAGCCAGTATATACTCACAAGGCACTATACGAAAATTATTATAACAGCTGTTCAATTGTATTATGAATTGTATTTTAATCGCGCCTAAACTTCGCGATATATCTTTGCAAATCATAATAAGAATATTACAAGATACAGGAAGCATGGATTATAAGAGACATCAAAGACACAACCAATGAGGGAATTGCAAATAACATTTTAGCAGCTGTGGCACACAATCCACATGTCAGCACGAGGTAGTTTGACCCTTGAGTGGCATCAGTCTAGGAAGAGTTCTGCGAATAATATGTTTCAACAGAATTCCACCCTTTCCAAATTTTACTTCATCAGCAGCTTCAAAACGATGACTTTACGAATCGGTTACAGTTCTGCGAACGGTGTCTATAGCAACTGCAAAATCAAATATATGCCAAGTTTCTGACATGCAGTACTGTTCGCACAGAATCATTTCACCATTTTGAATAAAAGATAAAAGTAAGGCAAGTAAGGTATATTTTTGTTCATTGACATTCAAAACACGGTCATCACATCAAGCGTTCTGTTTAAAGGTAAATAACAAATGCTTTTCTTGCAGGTACTTAACTACACATACGACGCTATATACAGGTACCGTACCTACGTACAATAATAACCTCTCAGGACAGTCCATATTAGGTGGAACATGCCTGTTCTTACTCATTATGTCCCAAATTACCCGAAAAAGCCCATAGCACGCTTTAATTTACTGCCTTTGGTAAAATTATCGACTTTTGTTCTTGCAATTGTCAGGATGTTGTTTCTGAATACCACAGTATTGAAAACTTTTGACAAATAATTATTTTATTTTCGGTTCTTCGTATACAATTCAGTCGCGTAATCGTGTACAGAGCTCTCTTGCGTAGACTATCAGAGTACATGCGCAATCTAACAGATCTGAGTTTTGTTTGTTTAAGCATTTCCAGTACAGAATGCATCACAGTTCTGAACTCAAATGTATATGTTGAATAATAATAATAATAATAATAATAATAATAATAATAATAATAATAATAATAATAATAATAATAATAATAATTGTGCCGGAAATACACCTACTCCGTACATTCAAACTAAGCGCCCTTTAGAAAGTCCTCTATAATCTATAAACCTGGTTCTTAGGATTGCTTTTTAATGTATCACAGTTTTCTACACTCCAGCTTCATTCTTCAATAGCTATCAACCAATCAGAAATTTGTAAATATTTTCGCTAGCCAATTAAAATTGTGGGTGTGTACAGAAATCCATCTGTAAAGATTTCTGGAAACTGGGCGCTTTAGGACCGTATTGTCATCTTCATCGTTCCAGTTTAGCGAGTTTGGCATGCTCTTCAAAGGCAGAAGTCGTGGTCGGTGTTCGGAAAGACCAGCGACTCAAGTTAATGGTACAATTTTCTTAACATATGATACCCTGGCAGATAGCTTGAGGAGAAGGCTTCAAATCTCTTTTATTTTATGTAAATTTCTATACCTGGTGGTTTAAATATAGAATTTTCGGCCGATCTGAGGACACTGTTCTATTCCCGCTTGAGAAATACGTAATGTAATGGTAGAGTGATTACCCTCTGTTGATTCCCATTCAATTTGGTATGGGGTGACTAAAGTTTCTAATCATCTAAATTTATTAAGACCATTTTGTAAATTCAATATTTCTCATTTAGTCACTCCGGTGTAGAATAGACTTAGGCTCTGCATCTTTGGGCCATAAGCCCACTTAAGGTTTTAAAATATTCTAGAAGAAGTGCGAGTGTTCCGCCCCCTAGCCTTTTGTTTATGGCCAATAAAGTTAAGAAAGTTGTATTACATTAAGTCAATTTAGTATGGGCACTAGTTGCCCTTGTTTATTCGGTAATTGTTAATGGAGCAGTGTATTACTAACTGTCGAGCGATAAATAAGCCCACGTCAAACCAACGATGTGTAAATACTTTAATTAAGAACAACCTACAGCTTGTAAGTGTGCTATCAAATGCTGATGCCTCCGTGAGGCTGGACCATTATATAGTTGCAGCCAGACTCCCTTTTAGTGTGAAGGATAGGAGCAAATAGTGCTGTTGTAAATTTGGTACCCTCCAAGAGCAATCCAGCTCTTTTCTTTAGAAATTATTATTTGTAATTCTCTCAAGTATTACCTGACATTTTTTGGACTTTAATTCATTGTTGTTGGAGCTGACGAGTTCATTGTTTTCTATTTAACTGTTATTTGTTCTAAATTTTCTATCTATCCAATTTTAAACTTAAAAAAAGGAAATAAATAGAATTCCAAAATTTATCATGTTAACTTATGCTCTAGTTAATTCCTTGTTCACACATTCACCTGTGATCCACGATATTTCCTTAACAATAATAATCCTCACAGTTGGCAGCCCTGAAGACGTTTTACCGTTGTTTCCCATTTTCGCACCATTTCGCACTCCTAGCGCTTTCCTATCCCATCGTCACCATAAGACGTACCTGTGTCAGTGCGATGTACAACAAATTGAAAATAATAATAATAATAATAATAATAATAATAATAATAATAATAATATTAATAAGAAGAAGAAGAAGGAGAAGAAGAAGAAGAAGATTTGTACCAGGGGTACACCTTCCCCGGCTAGTTAAACTGCGCATCTTCTCTTAGGCCATCTACAGTATGTCAACGGTCTTGAACTTCCATAGACTTTGTCTTGTAGCTTTAGATGGCTATGTTAGTTCATCGATTTGTAATTACTTGAGAGAGTAATGTTTATTTTGAAGTTTGTGAACCTGGTTATGAGGATTGTTTTTTTAATGTACCAAAGTTGTCAACACCTCAGCTGGTTCCTCCTCGAGTGTAATCAACCTATCAGATTCTTGGAAATATGTTCCCAAGCCAATTCAAACCTCGGGTGGGTACAGGAATCCAACCTATCTGTAAAGAGTTCTGGAAGCTTCCGTTCAGTGAGCTATAAAAGCAGGGCACTCTAGGGCCGTCTTGCGTGAATTGCTCCAGTGTTGAGGAGTGCGACTTGACGTAAGCCAGGAGGCAGGGGCGAGGCCTGCGTGAGGAAGACCCAGCGGCACAATGTAATGGGGGAATTTACCCAGACATGTGATAGCTCCTGAGGGTATTTTGAGGGGAAGGTTTCAACCTCTTTCCTTATAATGTCATTTTGTAAACTGGTGGTCTTAAACTGAGAATTTTCGGAAAGTCTGAGGACTCCGGTTCTATTCCCTACAGGGAAATATGTAATGTAAAGGAAGTTAGAATGATGATCCTCTGTCGTTTCCCATTCATCCTTTCATTTGGGTGACTAAAGTTTTCAATCTCTAAATTTCGTAAATATTGTCTTGGCATTAATATTTCTTCTTTAGTCACCCCCGTGTGGTATAGAATTATTAGCCTCTGTATCTTTGGACCGTAAGCCCACTTAGGGTTTTAACAATTTATAGACGGAATTCAGGTGTTTCGCCTCCTTGCCTTTTGTTTATGGCCGTTTATGTGCAACCTGTTCTTTTACCATTAAGGCCACGTAGTTCGGTCACTTATGCTCCTGTTTATTTATTTCTGAGTGCAAAGTTTTCCTGGTATTAGTTCCCTTTGGAAACAGTAAATTATGTAACTGTTGGGCAAAAGATAAACTCACATCGGGGCAACTGCGTATAAATACTGTCATGTGAGGCCAACCGTTAGGTTGTTAGGTGGAATTTCAGTGCGCCATACGAAACTGATGCCTCTGCGAGGCTGGGCTATGGTATATTTGGAGCCCAGACTCCTATGATGTGTAAATATCGGATCAAATCGTACTATTGTAAAATATCGTTATCGTCAAAAGCAAATAACGCTATTTTATATGTAAATTAACTGCCTGGTAATTCTCACTAGTCTTGTACCTGATATTCGGACTTTTAAGTCCCCAATAGTGTTAGAGGTGACACGCTCAGTAATAACTTGTTGTGTTGTCTATCATTCATTCCGATTTTTCTAATTTCGATTTTAAACTAGAAAAGGAACGAAATGAAATTTCGAAACTTGTTGCGTAGATAGTAAGAGCAAGCCGACACTTAGCCTACGGTGTGCCAGTCCTACATGTGATAGGTTAATCACTCTTAATGTACGTGAAATATCCACTTTTATGCATATTTTCAGTGAATGAAAGAGTATGTGGCCCCAAGAAGGGCCAATATGTTATCAGGGTGGGACGAATACGAGATAGATAGTTGGTGGAGGGAACAAATAGTGGTTAGTTACGTTTACAAGTGCTCGAAGAGACGACATGCTTGGTTTACAAACATTTGAATGGATATTGTAGTATTGTAGTATACTGTAGCATAGCCAGTGTTATTGTTCTGAAGGTTTCGGTGATGAGTTGTCCAAGGCTCTCGGGATTTTCCGGCTTCTGGATGTAATCCGGTGACCTGGTGGGCCAAGGTATAGGTTCTCCTCTTTCTACCTATTTTTCTCGATGTGTCTCATTCAGGTGGTTATGGACGGCTAATATACAACAATATACATCGTGTTGAAACCATGTCATTAAACTTATTCGTGTGGTACAACCTCCAGCAGAAGCAGGAGTTCAAGACTTAGAAAGCGCAGATAGCGTGCACATGTTAAATGACCCTCAAAGAAATACAGTCCAATGAGGCGATCACCCAAGACCCTTTACCAACATCCCCCATTTCTTTTCATAGGCGACCTGCCGCAGCCAGTAGGGATTGTCAGCACTCAAGTAGTGCATGTTGGGGCAGTAGACCGTGCCATTGTAGTAGAAATGTGATTTGTCCAAGAACAGGATTTGCGACAGGAACGCTGCATTATTTACCAGATTTTCTGATAACATCCTGCAACAATACATTCTAGATTTGAAATCCCGCCCGTGGAACTCCTGATTGGCTGTAGATGGTAGGAGTTTAATTATTCAGTATTCGTAGAACGGAAGCCTGGTTGATGTTCACCTGTTGTGAAATTCCCAGTATACTCGTGGGTTAGTTATTGCGAGCTGTGTCCAGAACAGTCTCATCATTCTCACCGGACGTTAAGGTCTTCTCTCGGAGAGGTGATATCGTATGAAGTAACCCATTTGTTCGTAAAGGTCTTTTCATCACTACGGAAAGTCTTTGCCGTCAGATGTCGCCTGTTCGGATACCTTTTCTGATACAGACATAGTGCCTGTAACGGATTCTCTGTTACTTTCCCGTAGGTAAGGAGCATATTAACGTTTGCTTCCGTGGAATACACGGCGTATGACTGAAGCGACATCAGTCCAACGGTATAACAATGCAGTGTGCGCACCGCACAAAAACTATAATAGCGGCGTTTAATACCAGCGTCTAGCATACACTGGCCTGTGGCATTGAAACTCCATATCGATGTAAAAAGTTTTGTACGATGTAAGTTTCGAAGTTAAAATACTATGTTCCATTAATTAGTAGGCTTGAGTTAGCCGCATGTGCTACGTCACAGCTGTGAGTGAGACTTGTATTATGAATGTAGCAGAATACGTTACTCCTTCAGTTCACTACTTCATACACTTTCCATGTCACTATATCTTAGTTTTTGGCGTTAATTTCGCGATTTTATATACTCAGTAACTTGGAACGACATCTTAACATAGTGACTTAGTAGAGTGACGTAACCTGAATGATTCAAAGAATGTGATATTTTTCGAACCGTCTATAGTCACATGTCGGGGACGATAATAGTGTTTAGAATCGTTTACAGGATGTGCTTAGAGTGCATTAGTACCCTACGGGATACGAGCAGAGAAATATCGACCTCACAACGATCTTACACGTTTGTTGGGCCAGAACAGAATATTGGTAGGGGCAGCTGATTCATCTGGTATTTGTTGATAACAATGATCATTATTCTAGGTATTTTACGAGCACCAGGCTACAGTGTACTCTTCTCGATCGTAACATTTCTGACCAATCTACGCTCGTATTAGTTTGTCTTCTTATTCCGTGACATGCAATCAAATACACGCTGGTATCAACCGAGCAGAAATGTGGTTTAAAATTCTCGGCCATTCTAAAGTTGGTTCCCTGTGTTTATCACTTCAACTCAACTTCCGGTCAGTCAGGATGGTGTATCAATGTATGATGTTGTTGACAGAGAGTCTCAAGCCTCTTACCGTGCATGAAGCGGAAACTCTTGGCTGGTGTGAATCCTTGATCTATATACTATAGTCTTAATATTGCTGTGTATTGAATAAAAACTGCCTAATGGGCATTTACCGAGCGTTCGTCCCCCATTCGATAAGCTGAGATGTATGCAGTACCGATGATCACGTCACCTGGCCACCCACGCAAACACAGACACGCACAGGCACAAAAGATCAGAAGTGAAGAGCGCACCACGCCCACAGGACCGTACAGTGTAGACACAATGGGTGGAGGGGAGGCGGGAGAACTATATATCGCACAGAGTCGTGAATACATTACACACTCCAACACGTGGCTGTACAGTCAACGTTGAGCTTTAATGACCCTTAAATATATAATGAGAGCTTCACTTATCACAGCCACAGAATGTGGACGCCCCGAACATGTCAATAGGTTCGATTCCTCAGCATCGAACACTGTAGTTATTTACTTCAATTGATTATTCAGCTCCCTCTATGGGTCAATAGTACAGCGTCGGACTATGCATCCCCAGACTGCTTGATCAATCTCGGATGGAGAAAAACGGATCGTCGAAACTGACACACAGGTAGCCTTAATACGATCAGTTAATAATAATAATAATAATAATAATAATAATAATAATAATAATAATAATAATAATAATAATAATAATAATAATAATAATAATAATAATAATAATAATAATAATAATAATTGTTACGGAGTATTGTGGATTTGCAGAGGAGAAAGAAGGTGCTGGCTGGAATAGGTCTCAACTACCGAAGCATGAAAGATGAATTAAAATTTTAACAAGGTTATATTTTCAAAACTTAACAATGGTAGTATAGAATTTTGACAGCAAATAACAACAAGTTACATCAGATACACAATTTACTGGGCTACGGCCCGAATTTATTAACTCTCGAGCTCTCAGCTCACAATCACAGAGCTACAGGGCAGAAAACCCCTAAGTACAAGGAGCACTTGCTCCTAATTACAATGTTAAGGAAAAGAGCAGAACCGCTCTAAATATTACAAGCCTATCGAAGGCTACGCCAACCTTCACTTAAGACTGCCCTCAAGGCACACCAAAAAAAAACAGGGGTATTTAATACCCAACCTGCAGGGCCTTTACACGAGGAAAACAAAATGTCGGGTTAATTAAATGGCCCAGAAAACCAAATTGACTGGAGGCGTAGCTTGCACTCCTACATGAAATTGCCTAAAACCTAGGTGGCACTCGGCCAGTTATACAGGGGCTAATCCCATACTAGGGAGGTGACACGTATGAGAAAATTTTACCACATAAAAGAAGAGAAGAACGGTTATGAAAACGTAGTCACCTCCTTTTTACAAAATGAAGGGGAGTTCGAGAGGGAGAAGCACTCTCTATCCCCGCTTTACAGATTTGTACTTTATAGATAGACAGAAAAGAATTTACATTTTTGAAAGGTCGGTTGCATATTAAAGGTTTCGAACTGATTTATTTTGCCAACCCCCCAAACCACAGAACAAAATTTAGTAAAAATAAAACTTAGGAATACAATTTTTCTTGAAGAAGGTTCATTCAATAGCACCAGAGTGCACAGGTATAGTTTTTAATGTAGTGACATCTAGAAGAGAATGTCCACACTTCTTGCTACAGAGCAAACAAAAACACCTCGAAACTCACATAGAGCCATCTACGGAGGAACAGTAGAATTAATACAGTTTTTCAAAGTTCGGGCTTTCTCCTGTAGAGTAGATTAAATTGGCGCGATATTTAAACTAGCGGCGTGGAGGTGTACCGCCCGGTACAACAACAACAATAATAATAATAATAATAATAATAATAATAATAATAATAATAATAATAATAATAATAATAATAATAATAATAATAATAATAATAATAGTAATGTCATGCACGATCTACAACGAAAATTCCTTTCCCAAAATACTAAGAGACGTCACCATGCTAGTTGCTTTACGTCGCACCAACACAGATAGGTCTTATGGCGACGATGGGACAGGAAAGGGCTAGGAGTGGGAAGGAAGTGGCCGTGGCCTTAATTAAGGTACAGCATTTGCCTGGTGTGAAAATGGGAAACCACGGAAAACCATTTTCAGAGCTGCCGACAGTGGGGTTCGAACCTAATATCTACCGAATACTGGATACTGACGACGTCACCATGAAATGGTTCTGAAACCAATAGTTATGCATGCATCCAAAACCCTATCCCTAAATGCCAATAAAGTACTCCTCGAAGAGCTGGATAAAGAGGAACGCCGAATAATTATGGGATCATGGGATCCAACTTCAAGAATGGCATCCTCCATAGAAGATCCTATAAGGATGTCTATAAAAAAAAAACCAGGGAAAATTACAGACACGATCCGCAAAGGGAGGGTACGATTTTACTGTCACCTCACTCAAAGGAATGGACGGAAACAGGTTGACCAAAGAGATCTATCACCTATTTGATTCAAAACCTAAAACCAAGATGCCTTGGTTTAGACACACCATAGAAGACCTTCAAGTTTTACGGATCAAAACGGTAGACGCTATCAACAGAGGTCTTTTCCGAAAGAAGACAGTGACGAACGGGCTAAAACGGGCTGTCACTTCGACAGAAGAAGGCAAGCAGGCGCACTCAGAAAGAATGAGGTAATTCTCGGCTCAAAAGAAAGCAAAGTTCGCTGCCAAATGTAACAGGACTTAACGTGGTCCTCGATGGCCTCAGCGAATAAATAATAATAATAATAATAATAATAATAATAATAATAATAATAATAATAATAATAATAATAATAATATGAAAGTGAATTGCTTAGCATTCGCTGATGACATGGCATTGGTAACAGAAGATAAAGAAGAAGCCCAACTAATGCTTGAAAAATTACATGAAATCGCAAAGAAAGCAGGATTCAGGATCGCATACGAGTTGATAAAGTACACAGAATACAAACATAATAAAGAAATCTATCTGGAAACAAAGGATGGGGAAGTAAAGAGGGCAGATACATTTAATTACCTTCGTGAATGTATGCAGCCGAATTGGCTTGGTAAAGAAGCAAGTAAGTGAAGGGCCAGAAAGATGGTGTTAGCATATATTTAAGTACAGGATAGATACAACAAAAGAACGATATCTTACAGGGCATAGATCAGACACTATACGACGGTTATCAAACCAATGGGACTTTGCAGTTCAGAATGTCTGATACTGAATAAGAAAGTGGAAATGGATAAGCTAGAGAAGAAATAAAGAAGTTCTTAGGACTCGAAAAAATGAAGGATGGTACATTGAGGAAAAGGAAAAATGAAGATCTATACAGACAGACAGAAACGACCACAGCCACCATACGTAAAACGAGACTAAGGTTTTGTGGGCACCTCCCAAGATTGGACGAGTGTCGACTTACAGTATAATGAAAATATTTAACTACATCATCAAATTAAAAGCAACTACTAAATGGGTAGAAAAAACAAGAAAGTAAATGGAGGAAGTTTGCATCAAACCAAAACAAATCTTTAGTGGAGATATATTTTGAGCTAAAATTGATAAATTCAAGGGTTTCAGAACAAAAGAAAAATGAAATTTTCAAGAACATATGGTCGGGGGAGAGGAAGAGGAATCGCAGCGAAATGATGATGTTTCTGGATAAGAAAAAAAGACTAACCAGTAAGTCAGTTGTTTACCGTGGTCCAAGGTAGGCCAGAATCGAAGAAATAATAATAATTGTACCGGAAAGTACACATGCCCCGTTCATTCAAATGAAGCACCTAGAAGAGCGCTATCTACTATCTAAAATTCGCAACAACTAATACAAGAAGTTTTGACATTTCTCTACAGATGTCTCTGCTATAAATTTAGGTTATGCCTTCTGGTGTGAAGATTGATTACTAAAATGACAAAGTAATTTTATATTCCTAGGTTTCCTAAACGTAGTTGATTATTCTTTGTTTTTGGTGTGTTAAAGTTTACAACACTTTTATCTCTTCCCGCCAACTTAAGATGTTGGTCAATGGAAAGTTTTGTATATTTATTTTTCTGACATCAACAATGTCTTGTATTTATTTAGTTACCTAATCAAAATTGGGGGTGTGTCTGGCCTTAGATCAGTGTTTTCTGGAAGATTCTTCACGAGTATATAAGCTAGCACATATTCGACCAGGTTGTCTTATTCATCGCTCCAGCCTAGTGTGTGTGTTTGTGAAGGGAGGTGGGAGTGCCTCTTCCATCGTCGAGAAGTCCATCAGCTCAAGATAATGGCAGTCCTGGTTTAACTAAGTAATAATTTTTGAAAGATAGCTCGAGGGGAAGGTTTCCAATCTTTAATAATGTAACTTTAATTTTCTAAAATGTAACTTTCAAACCTTAGGTGTAAATTTCTAACAAGTCAAAAGAACTCAGCCGAAATCAGGGAATAGAGAGTGAGATAGCCCCTCGTGTTCCCTATCAACTTGATTTCGAGGTGACTATGATTTTGTAACCCTTTTTAATCACTGTAACTTCAATATTTTCTCCATCTAGTCACCTCAGTAGTATACGATTAGTCTCTGTAACTTCGGGCCATAAGCCGAAATAGGATTTTAAGCTTTTCATTGCAAATTCCAAGGAGCGTAAGTGTCCGCCTCCACACCATTTTGATTTTTGGGCCAGTTACTTTAACCCATTGTTTTCTCACAAAGGCTCGGAAGAATGGGTATTCAATACCCCTGTGAAATTCGATTTCATTCCTTTTATGTTAAGAGGTTAGACGGTTGAGCATACTAGACAGTGAATACTTCTCGAATTTCTAAAATGCAGGTTGCGCCTTTGGCAGGCCTGAACGTTAAGTGTAAATTTTATAGAGCATAGATGCTCTTTCCGTTATGGAAATGGTGTTAATGTAAATGTTGAATGGTGCTTTTGGAAGGCTGAAATGGTGTAATGTTTGAAGAGTAGCCTCCTGGATAATTTTCATGGAGCAGTAGTGCTCAAGTCATATTTGTAAATTGGGAGCTTCATGCGCAAATTGTGGATTAGAACATTGTTGATATTTCTGATTTTTCCTGCATTGTACCTAAACTAACGAGCTAGTTTTGTATATGAAATCTGGTTTTCACTGAGCGAATTGTTTGTTAAAGTTTAACAACTGAAAAGAAAGAAAAAATAGCAGAGAACGAAATATAGCTCTAATTTTAAAGTTTTAAATTAATAATAATAATAATAATAATAATAATAATAATAATAATAATAATAATAATAATAATAATAATAATAACATAATTTAATGGTTGGATTTTCGATAGTTTTGAACATAGTTTTATACGGAATGATAACTAAGCAACCATCCCCACCGAACACTAACGAAAGGAAGAATCAGGGTATTGGCAAAAGAAGGGAAAGGCCATAAGGGGAATTATAGTGGAAGGGTTCGTAGATATCATAAACCTGATACTGTCGGGGTCGGAAGAAACCCAAAGTTGACCAAGCGAGGTGGGTTAAGAAATATTAAAGGAAATATACCAGCGTACATGGATATAGGAATCGTCCGACTCTGCTAGAGGCCCAATGGTCGCCATCCTCTGGTGGATATACCTTTCAGTAGCCTCTTTTGACATTCAGGGGTTATCATTTATTTATTCTACTATCTCATCCACAGGAGAGACAATACTGATAATTGTATGCCTTTTGTTCGCTTGGCCCTTACTTCGATACCCCTTAATGATTAGTGTGAGGGTGTCTGAAACTAGATTCACATGGCCTATTTAAGACAATACATGAGCTACTTATACATGAGAATGTGACTTGCTACAGTGGTGAGAGCAGTCACACAAAGATAAGACTTTAATTATTGCATTACTTACGAGTCTATTGCATAAAAACATGGTTTTCGGTGAAGCACATAATGATCCTACCAATTTTGCTCTAAAATTCCGCCTTCAAAACAGTATAATTCAGTAATACTTGAGTAATCAATAAATAACCGGTAAATCTACCAACCTGAGATTGACGAATTTGAGCACCTTCAAATATCAACAGACTGAGCCGGGATCGAAACCGCCAAATAGTGCTACCATAGTGCTTTACCATCTGAGCTAGATCAGCAATATATATGGTCTGCAATTACTGAAATATTACGTGGTCAGATTGACGACTTCCTTAGTCACTTTACTTCGTTCCTTTGGATCCGCCGGATAGCCTACAGTTCCAAATTAAGTGAAAATAGCGTGTTGTATGGAAATTTCTAGTCTGCAGTATCACCGCGGGGGAAGATTAAATTTTGTTCGGATTGGTCAATGGTTCTTCTTGCTTCGCTTCCAGTTGCTCATAGATTTGCCTTAGGTTTGACGATGGTAGGGGAGTTGGGGCTGGTGGGATGAAACTTCGGGAATATGACATTAGCCTGTAAATTTAATAGGGGAAACTAGTTACTAAATGTTATTGGGGAAAATTTCTTCACCTTTTCTATTCAAATTAATGATGCGTTTGTCAATTTTAATAGATTCTACACCCAGTCTGGCAGGGTAATTTGATGTACTGACCATTATTTAAGACACCAAATGAAGGTGCCAGTTCCTGGGGAAATATAAATTAGAAGCTCCACACGGTGTAACAACCTAGATGCCCATTCTAGAGATTACTTAGCTTTCTGGGATGAAGCACTACGTTGATACATCAATGATATGAGATATGAGAGACACAACGTCCTTCATTTATCTTCATCCTAGTGGCATTTCTCCACTGTCGTCAAATGGTTTGTTTATTTTTTGCTACGGGCTTTACGTCGCACCGACACAGATAGGTCTTATGGCGACGATGGTATAGGAAAGGCCTAGGAGTTGGAAGGAAGTGGCCGTGGCCTTAATTAAGGTACAGCCCCAGCATTTGCCTGGTGTGAAAATGGGAAACCACGAAAAACCATCTTCAGGGATGCCGACAGTGGGATTCGAACTCACGATCTCCCGGATGCAATGTCGTCAAATGGGTCTTCTAAACTCTATAATAAACTTTTTCAAGCATACGTTATTATACATTTCTCCCAGTGTAAGCTAATTATTGTTAAATATGAGAGTTACATCTCTCCATTCCTTCCGGATATTCTTACTTCTTATCACGAAAACACCTCTCTTTCATTACGGTATACAGTACAACAACCGCAAGGGCTAAATTAAAGAACATTGATTTAGGTCCTTAGGATAGTACTAGGCCTGTCCCTATAATCCACACTGATTGATCGGCGTAGTTATAGCTAAGAATTAACTTAGAAAGAATCTAAAATTTCTTAACCGGCACCATGCATTGGAACTTTTCTTATGAATTTCTCTCTGGAACTTTCTTCTACCTGTGAAATTATAATTTTCTAGTTTAGAAGCGTTACGTTCCCTCTTCATCCTAGCAGCAACCCGGAACTGTTGTCAAATGGGTTTTCTGAACTCTACAATAAATTTTTTCGAACAAAAATTAATTTCCTTAATAGTAGGCTAAGCTAATTATCCTTAAATATACGAGTTACATGTTCAAATAGGTACCGTGACTTAACTTGAAACAAATAGAAATTAATCCATTTAAAACTGAGCCATAATAGCGGGTTGATATGACAAGGTAGCTGTAATGAAATCCATTATCTCCACACAAAAATACAAACCCCATCACCCGTCAGTAATGTCCGACTCATTAATTACCGGACAAGTGTCAACACCGGTCTATTATGAGCGTTTTGTCACTGATATTTCAATCATATATATTAACACGTTCCACTACATTATTTCGAGAGACCTCTTTAAACTCATTTAGCACTCAATATAAACACTAGGTACAATTATGTCCTGTAATAGCTCAAGTGGCATGATGAAGAGTACTTAACGATTCCCTCTGGTGTTTACACATAACGCATCGCAATGTTTACCGTGCATCATCTGCGGTCAAGAAACGACCGATACCAGTTTTGTGTCAGCTTGTGCAATCTACCAGTTGAAGAGTTTGACGAATCTGCCACTAGTAAACATCCGGCTGAGGACCCCGGTATATGACGGGGTATTGCTTGCGGAATTGCATGAAGAATCACCGCGTTCGAAATCGAACCACGACCAAGAAGAAAAATATTAGGCAATTTACTGTCTTATACGCAACTTATTTCCCCTCCTTGCATCCCGCTGTGTGTGGAGGTGGTAGAATAACACCACAGTATCCCCTGCCTGTCGTAAGAGACGACTAAAAGAGGCTCCAGGAGCTCTTAACTTGGGAGCATGGGTTGGCGACCACCGGGCCCTTAGCTCAGTCCTGGCATTGCTTCCACTTACATGCGCCAGACTTCTTACTTTCATCTAGCTTATTCGACCTCCCTTGGTCAACTCTTGTTGTTTTCCGACACCAACAGTGTTAGGTTTGCAAATCTTAGGGAGTCTTTCATTTTCACGCCGTTCGTGGCCCTTGTCTTTCGTTGGTCGATACCTTCATTTTTTCGAAGTGTCGGATCCCTTCCAACTTTCTCTCTGATTAGTTTAATATAGAATATTGTTGCCTAGTTGTACTTCGTCTTAAAACAATAATCACCACCACCACCACCACCACCACCACCACCACCACCACCACCACCACCACCCCTCCCTTCAGCAACCTTTCATATGCTCTTAGTTGGCCTAAAAGTTAATTATATGTACGCAAATAACTTAGTCCAACTTTCGTCAAATCTCACAGCTTTATGTATTAATTGATACGTTAAGAATTAGCAATGTTTTCTGTTTTTCCGAAGCTTACAGCCCAAAAGTAGCGTACTTACTTGATAATCCGTTTCCCGAATGTCGAGGGTACATCCGTTGTCGGTGAGACGTTTATTTTGCGGGGATAGATACAGCCGCCCTTATGTATTCGAAATTGAAGTTAAACCCTGTGACTTGATTTATTTCTCTAATGGTTTTATGTCAGCAGCACTGGTATGTTTACGGACAATATGAAGGTCATTCCGTAACTGCGTACGTTGCACCTAAAGTTAGTCATTTAGTCATTTAGTTTATAGAGTTAATACTAGTAATCGATACGTCTTATGTATTTTGAGGAAGAGAAAAATATACGTTAACTTGATGTCGGACATAAAGGACTTAGAAACATGTGACAACACGTTAAAATACAGTGGAGATTATATATATGGCAAACATCAGAATTAGAACACAAGTCCTCACACGCTATTAGTACCAACACTTGAGAGTTGTAAATTTAATTATAACACTAAATTAACTTCAATTTATTAACGACAAGAATCTTTTTTTTTTTTTTTGCTAGTTGTTTTACGTCGCACCGACACAGATAGGTCTTACGGCGACGATGGGACAGGAAAGAGCTAGGAGTGGGAAGGAAGCGGCCGTGGCCTTAATTAAGGTACAGCCCCAGCATTTGCCTGGTGTGAAAATGGGAAACCACGGAAAACCATTTTCAGGGCTGCCGACAGTGGGGTTCGAACCTACTATCTCCCGAATACTGGATACTGGCCGCACTTAAGCGACTGCAGCTATCGAGCTCGGTCGACAAGAATCTAAAACGTCATTAGTAGCAAAACGAAATTTAAAGAATGTAAACAAATTCATATCCCAATTTAAAGAAATAATTATATTCTTAGCATTCTGAAATATATGGAAGTTCTCTGGAGGTGACTTTTTATGGTGTTAAAAGGAGTACGTCCGTAGATTTTGCTCCTCATGAGGTCAGTGCCAATACGAATCGCAATCGGCTAGTGTTATCATGTTATACTCGTTCTAATGTAGTGTTAATTGGTTCGGCTCACTGACTCAATAACCAACGTAGTGGCCTTCGATTCAAATTGCACAAGATTCGATGCCAGACCGAGCCGGAGATTTTAACTGCGTGTAGTTATTTCTGCTGGTTCAGGGACGGGGTGTTTGTGTTCATTTTAATACTTGTCTCTGTATGTCAAGTGCCAGCTGCAGTTTAGATGACTTCTTTTTCGCTGATTCACTAGCAAGACCAAGTGCTTGGGACAGAAAAGTTACACCATAAAATATTTATACATAAAAATTAATATTTACAAAAAATGGAAGTTGTTTACTTGAACTGATGAAAAATACCATTCTACGTTTAATTTCCTTTAATTCGAGATGTTATAACTTATAAGTTTATATTATGAATGCTCTTCCACTACCTGGAAACTTTTCATTTCCTCATATGGGAAATCACAACGCAATATCAGCGTTTCTAAAGACAGGCGTTATTATTACTATCATTCAGCCGAGCTAGTTGGCTTCGAGGTTAAGGCAGTGTAGCTGATAGCCTGTAATCAAGAGATGTTGGGGTCATGCTCAACTGTCAGTATTCCTCATTAAGGTTTTTCGTGGTTTCCTATTTTTATACGAGAGTGGATATTAATTAAGGCAACGGTCGCCCATTCGCAGCCCTGACCTACATAATAATAATAATAATAATAATAATAATAATAATAATAATAATAATAATAATAATAATAATATCCACCTCTGTACTCTGTGTGGTGTAGTGGTTAATGTGATTAGGTCCAGGTTTTATTCCCGGCTCTGCCATGACATTCGAAAAGTGGTACGAGAGCTGCAACGGGGCCCACTCAGCCCCGGGAGGTCAAATGATTACAGGGGTTTCGATTCTCACCTCGGCTATCCTCGAAGTACTTTTCCATGGTTTCTCACCTCCCCTCCAGGCAAATGCCGGTGTGGTATCTAACTTAAGGCCACGGCCGCTTCCTTCCCACTTCTTTGTCTATCTTTTCCAAACTTCCCATCCCCGTACAAGACACCTATTCAGCATAGCAGGTGAGACCACCTGGGTGAGGAACTGGTCATCCTCCCGAGTTGTATGGTGGTGACTATTGTTTTAAGAGGAAGTACAACTAGGCAACCATCCTCTTCCCGAGTTGTATCTCCCAACCCAAAGTGTTACGTTACAGAACACTGCCCTTGAGGTGGTAGAGGTGGGATCCCTCGCCGAGTTCGAGAGAAAAACCATCTCAGGGCAGATAACACATTCAGAAAGAAATAATAATAATAATAATAATAATAATAATAATAATAATAATAATAATAATAATAATAATAATAATAATAATAATAATAATAATAATAATAATAATAATAATAATAATAATAATAATAATAATAATAATAATAATAATAATAATAATTGCTTGCGGTAAAGAAACTCCCTTACGCGTGGAGCAAAGTCTTAAGGAAACGTACGGTACAGTATCGTATCGTTACCCTCTACACTGCATAAACCTCAAGCAATATCCTGAACATTACTGTAGGTCATCAAATCGTCAATCTGAACAACAACAAAAAACAACAGTAACAGTAAAATACAACAAGTACTAAAAGAATAGTGCTACCACTACAGCAATCATTTATAACTGTCCTTTCTATTGAAATATACAGTACAGGACGTGGAGATATGGAAATTCGCTCTAAGAATGTGTTTCTTAATAAGGCAGTACATTTATTAACACCAGTCTCTTGAAATTTAAACGCTATTAAATATCAATGAACTGAGGTTGGATTCGACCCGATCAGAAAATGAAAGTCCACAGCCTCTTTCCAGTCATTCTATCGGGTCAGGAATGGAATGAATGAAGCCCCATCTAGCGGCGAGGAAAAAAATTTTGCCGCCTGCCCAAGCATGTCGCACTCCTCTGGTCGAGCACATCAGATCGAGCATATAGAACGACTCTATGACTGTCAATGCCGTTATGTGTATATGTACTGGTGTTATTGTATAGCTATTCTACGACAACACTAATACAATAATTCTTTGGCCATATATTTCCGCACATTTAAATGTAAAATTGTCTGACAACTTGTTTTGTTTCCATCGTAGCTACAGTATAATTACAGTGAGAGAGTGTGACACTATAAAGTTGTGATAATTATAATTAGCCTATCTGTAGTGAGTATTGGCCTTTTCCAGGGTACTTCCTGAATGTTTACCATAGGATTTGTATTACTGAATTATTCTGTAGTTTTAAAGTTATTATGCGTTTAATTTTAAATTTGATATTATCTTATTTAACGTCAAAATTTGTCCTTTCGTCAGCCCACATTTTCTGGGAAGTGAGTATTTTGTCCCTTTAAACATATATAAATGAAGTTTAAGGGGTCCGCTGTCCGTAATTTCATTAATTTTGATATTTTTGGATTTTAGGTCAACTGAAGACCGTATCAGTGGTTTGTAGCTTTCGTGTCTGTGTGACTATTTGTTTCTTTACTCCACCAGCATGAGAAAACGACTGGGTGGAACTCAACCATGCTTAATATTTAGTGTTTACTATTCCAGGGGCATATAATTTAATAATCGCTGAAAAATGATGGTTTATTGGAAGACCAAGGGAGTTTTCTTGTATACTATTGATTGATGAGGAACGCCTCTTCATTTTTAATCATTTTTGTCTTGTTCATAATTTCGCTTAGTCTCCAAATGACGGAGAACATTACTGATTTATATGGGTTTCATGTTCTGTCGCGAGTGACGGATACACCAGCTGACCGACAGCATGGCTAACGTTTGGGATGGCAACGCCTCAGCCCTCTCCCTTGCTTGCCAGCAGGGAAATAAGTGCCATTTGTATCATCATTCGTGTAAACTCGTGGTTTTTCGCTGGGAAGAAGGTGAGAGAGACGTAAAGCTGAGGAATATCGTTGGATAGTTCCAATAAAACTGGTAGAAATGTGCAATCACTTAGACGAGAAAAACCAACCACTGAGGAATACCTGCAGGTGTTAGCAAAACGAAAAATCACCTATACGACGTCAAACGAACTGCAGAATATTCAGCAGAAATAGGAAAGACGATTATCTCAGTAACAGTAACAGCAACACTGATGAAGGTCGTAAACGCTTAAAAGCAAATGTAGCAAGACATGCAATTGATATGAAATTAACCTCAACTGTAACTGAAGCCAGATAAGTTACTATCATTCCATGAAGTGGAAAGCAGTGTTCTGCATTTGCATTTAACCCTCTCATGGGTTACATTCAGCATCTCAAAATAGATCTCAAACAGAAGCAGAAATTAGAATAAATTCCCTATTCCTATGACAAAAATCACTGAATCCCATTATTCATCCATCAAAGTATGAAACATTCCTACCAAAAGGGGCACATGCCAATTTTAAATATTTCCTTCAGCCTGCGAGATTCCGCAGTTGTACATTCTCAATCACTGGCTTCCTACACGTGAAGGAGCTGAAGATTCCTTGGACCCGTGCTCGAACCATTGTCATTGAGGCCGTTATACCCGTTTGACAAAGGACAAAGTAGTCTTGTTTTCGACTAAGAAGCAATGTGACAAGCGAAGCTTTCCAGGGAACGATAAACTCTTCTAAATAAAATATATGTCCCTTTCTGTTTTTATCAAATACGTTAAACATGTATTTCACTGGAAATTGAAAGCTCAGTAACGTACTACAGAAAGGTCAATTGGACAAACCCTCCAGATGCGAATTTTGCATGTACTCTTCTGGACCACAGTTAAGCTACCAACTGTCGACAATGATAAGGTCATTAGCACTGAACTGCCAGGAGAAAGGTAATGCCAGATTGCTTTCCACCTTTGCCTCTGAAGTGGCGTTCGTATTAATAAGTATTTGTCAATTTAACGCTCATGGGGGCGATGGATGGTGTTCTGATGTTTGGGATCCATCATCAGGGAGTCTTGAATGAGCCCGACGTTTTCCCACATCAGCATCTTCATGACATGTTCTAAATGTATATACATATTTCATCTATGTTGTGTGGAAATCTGCGCCTTCCCATCAATGATGACTGCCTTAGCTGACAATTAATAAATTAGAGGGAAAAGTTCTGTGTGATTTAGCTTTCGTGTTCCAATTGGCAGCTGTCCAGCAATTTTAAAACTTTTGTTTAAAAGATTCTCAGGATCTCCTCCAGTTGGTGGATAGTTTCGCAGAAGAAGAACAAGGGGACGCCAACAAGCAAGTCTGCTCGATATACACTAGAATGATAGAACCAATATGATTCAATACTCCAGTGTCCTTCCATGACTAATAACCTATCAGTGGGATATTATCATCACCTACAAATTGTTGTGGGGCGCCAACAACCAAGTCTTCTTAACCGAACCACATAAGGAACTTGCGATAACCGACACAATATTAAACCAACTACAACTCAGTCAAATAGTGAGGAAATTGTGATGCTTCCATCAAGAAATTACAGAGTACACATTTTAAGCATTGTTTCCCCAATTCCTACAACATAAAGTGTACTTTAAGGTATTGGAAATAATATAACATTTAACTGAGCATGCAACAAGCAGATTCGCAAATTTGTTTACTCGTGAATCCACATTTGTTGGTTCAACAGGTTTGGGAAAAAAGCACTAGGAAAACTTTCTTTAATTAGGGATGTTCTTTTGTTATTAAAATAGACATTCTAGAACTAGGACAACTTTCCCGTCAATCTTATTATGCATTTCACCATCTAATCCTAGAGTAGAACACCTACATTGAACTGAAGAAGAGGTTTGAAACTTGTAGAATTGTGAGAAAAGCGCTGAATAGAAATTTCATCGCGAACGAAAAAGAATTACTACATTAAAAAACTCGATATGCCTGTAAACTTACATTTGAAAAGTAGTTAAAGAGATTGCACGGTAATAGTTAACAGTCGTTTATTGTTATTGATTATTGTCGCTCCTCATATTCAAATATTGCATTGTTGGCTTCAGCCGTGAACAAAGTGAGTAGTGTAGTCAAGTTAATATAAATAAAAATCAGCTGACCTTGTATTCCAATCATTTGTACTTCTGAGTAGGTAGTTAAAGAACCCGTAATTTATATTTCACTCCCTCGATCTTTCAGTATTTATGAGCGGTTAGCTAATAATAATAAAGTTCATATATCCCAGTAATTGCAGTTCAAGTCCCTGGAGTAGTATTGATAGAAATATTTGAGAAATTATTATAGACAACCTCGTATTTTTCAGTAGGCCTAATTAAAAACACTTTTATTCTCCGTCCCGTGGAGTAGGGAAAATAATAGTAATCCACCAGCTGTAATAATCACATAACCACATTTCAGTAGAATTGTAGTGAAGATAAGGTATAATATATTAGATAGTATCTTGCCAGTTATATTCGTGTTTTTCTTCGTGTACGGCAATCCTTTCGATACTTAAGCGTTTAACCAAACGTAGTGTAGTGTAGTGTAGATAAATTGTAGTATAGATACAGTACATCAAGATAGTGCCGTATCTTTCGTGTGTATCTATTAGACCGTAATAATAATAATAATTTGTCTAAGCATTTAGCTTCGTTGGTAATCTTTGAGTACAGTAGTTCTTGCACATTTCATTTCTGTTTGTGCTTAGTAGTGACTTACGGTACCGGTATCGTAATTAGGATACGTCTGAAAGTAGTTTAAAAATTACTGTAGTGTACTGTACTGTACTGTAGTATATGAGTAATATCCTATTAGAATTTAGTGTGTTTATTTTATTATTATAGCCGGCCCCCGTGGTGTAGGGGTAGCGTCCCTGCCTCTTACCCGGAGGCCCCGGGTTCGATTCCCGGCCAGGTCAGGGATTTTTACCTGGACCTGAGGGCTGGTTCGAGGTCTACTCAGCCTACGTGATTAGAATTGAGGAGCTATCTGACGGTGAGATAGCGGCCCCGGTCTAGAAAGCCAAGAATAACGGCCGAGAGGATTCGTCGTGTTGACTACACGACACCTCGTAATCTGCAGGCTTTCGGGCTGAGCAGCGGTCGCTTGGTAGGCCAAGGCCCTTCAAGGGCTGTAGTGCCATGGGGTTTGGTTTGGTTTGGTTTGGTATTTTATTATTGTAAAATATTTGTGTAGTACTGGTGTAGTAGAGGTATCCGTAGAAACTCGTACTAAAATGCTGTTGTTGTAATTAGGATAGGCTTAATTGCAGTTTGGAATTGTGTAGTTCTTGTGTATTCAGTAATTAACAGCAGTTTTTATCCTGTTAGGGGTTGTAGGATAAATAATAGAGTACGACTAAGTAGTATTGTAGTGTAGTCGTCTATAAATTACCGTACAGTCGTGTGATCTTTGGGTATTATCCCAGACAATATATCCCTCCGTTCATTTTTTTTGCAAATAAGTTATATTATTTTCTTCTTTTTTCCCATAAGGAATGGCTAAGGAGCGCAAGTGTACGAACTGTGGGTGTGACGAGGCATTGATGGGTATGAGGGAGGAGTTGGAAAGTTTGAGGGAGATAATCAGGATTCTCACAGAAGACAGGAAGGAAGATAGGACTCCCTCAAATAATGTACAGGTTACAGAAGGTGTACAAGAGGGAGGGGAAGGAAAGGGGGGAGTTGTAGAAGACAAGTGGTCTATTGTTCTAAGGGGAAGGAGATTACAGGCTAAGGGCTTCATTCGGGATCAGAATTCAGGACAGGTGTCTGTGCGAAATCGGTACGAGTCACTCCAGGTAGAACAACAGAGGGAAGATGAGGGACAGGGAACTGTTAGTGAGATGTGTGGAAGTAGGAGGAAGGGAAAAGGTAGGAAAGGGAAATGTGGAGTAGAGGATAGGAAAAGACAGGTGGAACAGGGTCATGGGAAGGAGAAAAGGGAGGAGGAATAGCTTCTGCAGCTATCAGGAAAGATAGGGCTGACCAGGAGCGGAGGGGATCAAATGAGGTGGGTAGGGTTGAGGCTCTGGTCATGGGGGATACCATCGTTAGACACGTGGGGAAAGTGTGTGGAGGAAAGTGTACCAGGGTAGAGTGTTATCCAGGAATTAGGTTGAGGAAGATGTTGAGGAAAGTAGAAGAGAGGGAGGAGGGGAAGGAGAAGGTGGTAGTGTTTCACGTTGGTACCAACAACGTAAGGCAAGCTGATATAAGTACCAACATAGCTGGAGATGTGTGGGATCTGGTAAATGAAGCACGGGTGAAGTTTAAGAAAGCGGAGATTGTTATTTGTGGAATACTGTGTAGGAGGGACACTGACTGAAGGGTGATTGGGGATTTAAATGATACTATGGAGTGGGTATGTGGGAAACTGGGAGTGAAATTTCTAGATCCTAATGGGTGGGTACGAGATAGGGATCTACGCTCAGATGGCCTTCATTTAAACTGCAGTGGTACGTATTAGTTAGGAAATTTGTTTGGACGGATAAAAGGGAGGTACATTCAGGGAAACGGGATGGCCTAGGGAGCTGTGATAAGGGAACAGGGAACTGGAAATCAAGTAGGGATGACATAAAATTGTTAGTGTTGAACTGTAGAAGTATTGCAAAGAAAGGAATAGAATTAAGTAATTTAATAGATATATATTTATCAGATATTGTAATAGGAGTCGAATTATGGCTGAGAAATGATGTAATGGATGAAGAAATTTTCTCACGGCACTGGAGTGTGTATCGTAGAGATATGATAGGAAGGGTGGGAGGGGGAGTGTTCATTCTGGTGAAAGAAGAATTTTTAAGCAACGAAAAAGTTAAAGATGAGACACATGACATTCTAGGTGTAAGGCTCATTTCTAAAGATAATAGGCAACATGATATATTTGGAGTGTACAGATCGGGAAAGGGTAGCACTGACGCGGATTCAGAATTATTTGATAGGATAGTCAGCTATGTGGGAAACGACATGGAAAGAAATGTGATTGTAGCGGGAGATCTGAATTTGCCAGATGTCAATTGGGAAGGAAATGCGAACGACAGGAAGCATGACCAACAAATGGCAAATAAGTTAATATGGGAAGGACAGCTGATTCAGAAAGTGATGGAACCAACCAGAGGGAAAAATAACCTGGATTTGGTGCTGATAGAAACCAGATGAGCTCTATAGGGAAACTGAAGTAATAGATGGTATTAGTGATCATGAAGCAGTTTTTGTGGTAGTTAAAATAAATGTGATAGAAAGGAAGGTCTTAAAAATAGAACTATTAGGCAGTACCATATGGCTGATAAAGTAGGCATGAGGCAGTTTCTAAAACGTAACTATGATCGGTGGAAAACGGTAAATAAAAATGTAAACAGACTCTGGGATGGGTTTAAAGAAATTGTTGAGGAATTCGAAAACAGGTTTGTACCTTTAAGGGTGGTAAGGAATGGTAAAGACCCACCTTATTATAATAGAGAAATAAAGAGTCTCAGAAAGAGGTGCAGACTGGAAAGAAATAGAGTTAGAAATGGCTGTGGAAGTAAGGAGAAACTGAAGGAACTTACTAGAAAATTGAATCTAGCAAAGAAGACAGCTAACGATAACATGATGGCAAGCATAATTGGTAGTCATACAAATTTTAGTGAAAAATGGAAGGGTATGTATAGGTATTTTAAGGCAGAAACAGGTTCCAAGAAGGACATTCCAGGAATAGTTAATGAACAAGGGGAGTGTGTTGAGGATCTTCAAAAGGCAGAAGTATTCATTCAGCAGTATGTAAAGATTGTTGGTTACAAGGATAATGTCGAGATAGAGGAGGAGACTAAGGCCAAAGAAGTAATAAAATTTACATATGATAACAATGACATTTACAATAAGATACAAAAGTTGAAAACTAGAAAAGCGGCTGTAATTGATCAGATTTCTGGGGATATACTAAAGGCAATGTGTTGGGATATAGTACCATATCTGAAGTACTTATTTGATTATTGTTTGGTCGGAGGAGCTATACCAGATGAATGGAGAGTTGCTATTGTAGCCTCTGTGTATAAAGGAAAGGGTGATAGATATAAAGCTTAAAATTACAGGCCAGTCAGTTTGACATGCATTGTATGTAAGCTTTGGGAAGGCATTCTTTCTGATTATATTAGACATGTATGTGAAATTAATAACTGATTCGATAGAAGGCAGTTCGGTTTTAGGAAAGGTTATTTCACTGAAGCTCAACTTGTAGGATTTCAGCAAAATATAGCAGATATCTTGGATTCTGGAGGTCAAATGGACTGAATCGCGATTGACCTGTCTAAAGCATTTGATAGGGTGGATCATGGGTGACTACTGCAAAAATGAGTGCAATTGGACTAGACAAAAGAGTGACTGAATGGGTTGCAATATTCCTAGAAAATAGATCTCAGAGAATTAAAGTAGGTGAAACTTTATCTGACCCTGTAATAATTAGGAGGGAAATTCCTCAAGGCAGTATTATCGGACCTTTATGTTTTCTTATATATATAAATGATATGAGTAAAGGAGTGGAATCGGAGGTAAGGCTTTTTGCGGATGATGTTATTTTCTATAGAGTGATAAATAAGTTACAAGATTGTGAGCAACTGCAACGTGACCTCGAAAATGTTGTGAGATGGACAGCAGGCAATGGTATGTTGATAAACGGGGTTAAATGTCAGGTTGTGAGATTCACAAGTAGGAAAAGTCCTCTCAGTTTTAATTACTGCGTTGATGGGGTGAAAGTTCCTTTTGGGGATCATTGTAAGTATCTAGGTGTTAATATAAGGAACGATCTTAATTGGGGTAATCACATAAATGGGATTGTAAATAAAGGGTACAGATCTCTGCACATGGTTCTGAGGGTGTTTAGGGGTTGTAGTAAGGATGTGAAGGAGAGGGCATATAAGTTTCTGGTAAGACCCCAACTAGAGTATGGTTCCAGTGTATGGTACCCTCACCAGGATTACCTGATTTAAGAACTGGAAAAAATCCAAAGAAAAGCAGCTCGATTTGTTCTGGGTGATTTCCGACAAAAGAGTAGCGTTACAAAAATGTTGCAATGTTTGGGTTGGGAAGAATTGAGAGAAAGAAGAAGACCTGCTCGACTAAGTGGTATGTTCCGAGCTGTCAGCGGAGAGATGGCGTGGAATGACATTAGAAGACGAATAAGTTTGAGTGGCGTTTATAAAAGTAGGAAAGATCACAGTATGAAGATAAAGTTGGAATTCAAGAGGACAAACCGGGGCAAGTATTCATTTATAGGAAGGGGAGTTAGGGATTGGAATAACTTACCAAGGAAGACGTTCAATTAATTTCCAATTTCTTTGAAATCATTTTGGGAAAAGGCTAAGAAAGCAACAGATATGAAATCTGCCACTTGGGGGACTGTCCTACATGCAGATCAGTATTGATTGATTGACAATAATTTTTTAATATGCTCGAGACTTCTTTGGCCATATATTTCCTCACATTTAAATGTAAAATTATCTGACAACTTGTTTTGTTTCCATCGTAGCTACAGTATAATTACAGTGAGAGAGTGTGGCACTATAAAGTTGTGATAATTATAATTAGCCTATTTGTAGTGAGTATTGGCCTTTTCCAGGGTACTTCCTGAATGTTTATCATTAGGATTTGTATTACTGAATTATTTTGTAGTTTTAGAGTTATTATGTGTTTAATTCCAAATTTGATATTATCTTATTTAACGTCAAACTTTGTCCTTTCGTCAGCCCACATTTTCTGGGAAGTGAGTATTTTGTCCCTTTAAACATATATAAATGAAGTTTAACGGGTACGCTGTCCGTTATTTCATTTATTTTGATATCTTTAATGATATTTTTGTATTTTAGGTCAACTGAAGGCCGTATCAGTGGTTTGTAGCTTTCGTGTCAGTGTGATTGTGTGTTTCTTTACTCCACCAGCATGAGAAAACGACTGGATGGAACTCAACCATGCTTAATATTTAGTGTTTACTCTTCCAGGGGCAGGTTTTGATAGGCATATAATTTAATAATCGCTGAAAAATTATGGTTTATTGGAGACCAAGGGAGTTATTTAATGTTTTCATGTGTACTATTGATTGATGAGGAACGCCTCTTCAGTTTTAATCATTTTGTCTTTTTCATAATTTCGCTTACTTTCAAAATGACGGAGAAAATTACTGATTTATATGGGTTTCATGTTCTGTCGCGAGTGACGGATACCCCCGCTGACCGACAGCATGGCTAACGTTTGGCATGGCAACGCCTCAGCCCTCTCCCTTGCTTGCCAGCAGGGAAATACATGCCATTTTTATCATCATTCGTGTAAACTCGTGGTTTTTCGCTGGGAAGAAGGTGATAGAGACGTAAAGCTGAGAAGTATCGTTGGATAGTTCCAATAAAACTGGTTTAAATTTCCAATCACGTAGACGAGAAAACCCAACCACTGAGAAATATCTGCAGGTGTTAGCAAAACGAAAAATCACCTATACGACATCAAAAATCTGCAGAATGTTAAGCAGGAGTAGGAGAGACTATTATCTCGGTAACAGTAACAGCAACACTGATGAAGGTCGTAAACGCTTAAAAGCAAATGTAGCAAGACATGCAATTGATATGAAATTAACCTCAACTGTAACTGAAGCGAGATAAGTTACTATCATTCCATGAAGTGGAAAGCAGTGTTCTGCATTTGCATTTAACCCTCTCATGGGTTACATTCAGCATCTCAATATAGATCTCGAACAGAAGCAGAAATTAGAATAAATTCCCTATTCCTATGACAAAAATCACTGAATCCCATTATTCATCCATCAAAGTATGAAACATTCCTACCAAAAGGGGCACATGCCAATTTTAAATATTTCCTTCGGCCTGCGAGATTCCGCAGTTGTACATTCTCAATCACTGGCTTCCTACACGCGAAGGAACTGAAGATTACTTGGACCCGTGCTCGAACCATTGTCAGTGAGGCCGTTATACCCGTTTGACAAAAGACAAAGTAGTCTTGTTTTCGACTTAGAAGCAATGTGACAAGCTAAGCTTTCCAGGGAACGATAAACTCTTCTAAATAAAATATATGTTCCTTTCTGTTTTTATCAAATACGTTAAACATGTATTTCACTGGAAATTGAAAGCTCAGTAACGTACTACAGAAAGGTCAATTGGACAAACCCTCCAGATGCGAATTTTGCATGTACTCTTCTGGACCACAGTTAAGCTACCAACTGTCGACAATGATAAGGTCATTAGCACTGAACTGCCAGGAGAAAGGTAATGCCAGATTGCTTTCCACCTTTGCCTCTGAAGTGGCGTTCGTATTCATAAGTATTTGTCAATTTAACGCTCATGGGGACGATGGATGGTGTTCTGATGTTTGGGATCCATCATCAGGGAGTCTTGAATGAGCCCGACGTTTTCCCACATCAGCATCTTCATGATATGTTCTAAATGTATATACATATTTCATCTATGTTGTGTGGAAATCTGCGCCTTAGCTGACAATTAATAAATTAGAGGGAAACGTTCCGTGTGATTTAGCTTTCGTGTTCCAATTGGCAGCTGTCCAGCAATTTTTAAAACTTTTGTTTAAAAGATTCTCAGGATCTCCCCCAGTTGGTGGATAGTTTCGCAGAAGAAAAACAAGGGGACGCCAACAAGCAATTCTGCTCGATATACACTAGAATGATAGAACCAATATGATTCAATACTCCAGTGTCCTTCCATGACTAATAACCTATCCGTGGGATATAATCATCACCTACAAATTGTTGTGGGGCGCCAACAACCAACTCTTCTTAACCGAACTTCATAAGGAAGTTGCAGACACCGACACAATATTAAACCAACTACAACTCAGTAAAATAGTGAGGAAATTGTGATGCTTCCGTCAAGAAATTACAGAGTACATATTTTAAGCATTGTTTCCCCAATTCCTACAACGTAAAGTGTACTTATAAAGTATTGGAAATAATATAACATTTCACTGAGCATGCAACAAGCAGATTCGCAAATTTGTTTACTCGTGAATCCACATTTGTTGGTTCAACAGGTTTGGGAAAAATGCACTAGGAAACATTATTTAATTAGGTATGTTCTGTCGTTATTAAACTAGTCATTCTAGAACTAGGACAACTTTCTCATCAACCTTATTATGCATTTCACCGTCTAGTCCTAGAGTAGAACACCTACATTGAACTGAAGAAGAGGTTTGAAACCTGTAGAATTTCGAGAAAAGCGCTGAATAGTTTTTTCAAGGATCCATAATGGTAGAAAATCAAAATATGCATAACTTTTCACTCGGCTTGGATATTAATGACATTGGGTCAGAGCGCCGCATCCGTTGTTTCACCATATCCCACACATTTTCGATTGGCGACAAGTCCGGTGATCGAGCGGGCCTGAGCAACAGTCTGACATCCTGCGACAACAAGAAGTCACGTGTTCGTGAAGCAACATCTGGTCGCGCATTGTCCTCTTCGAAAACGGCGTCCGGGGTGTTGTGCAGAAAGGGTCTGGCTACGGGTCGCAGGATGTCATTCACAGTGCCCTGGACACGCACCAACTGTGATTTGTGGTTGTGCCCAATAGAACCCCAAACCATAAGGCTTTGAGTTGACGCTGTATGCCTTGTGCGAAAGCAGACAATATGATTCCTCTCCCCCTGTCTGCGGCGAACCAAAATGCGGCCATAATTTTCTAACCAACAGAGCCTGGATTCGTCCGCCGAAAACTCTATCTGCTGCCATTCCTGTCTCCAGTGACGTCGTTCCATACACCATTGCAGTCTAGCATGTTTATTCACATTAGTCAAAGGTAGGCGGAGAAGTGGACGACACGGCGGTAACCCAGACCGTAATAAATGACGACGGACTGTCAGTCCTCACAGTGTACGATGTGTTACACTGTTCCACTGTTGCGGCAGAACCGAGGAGGACGCAGATCTGTCATGTAATGCCATTCGGATGAGGTGTCGATCTTTTCGGGGGTTGTCTGGGTGGTGCGACTATACAGATATCGTGGTGTTATACGGCCTTCTGTGAACCATTCTGTACACACCCGTTGCGCTGCCGACACACTTCGTCTCACACGAGTAGCAATTTCCCGGATGAATGCATCACGTTCTCTCATGCGAATAATGCGCTGTCTTTCAAACTCACTCATTTGACGGTACGGTTCTCGCATACATCTGTGAGGCATCCTGCACGTCTGCTCAAGTCACAGTGATCCATTACTTTCGGTTTATAGCGACAACGAGATATCAATGTGGACCTTGAACTTGAGGGCCGACATGGTTTAAATGCTAATCAATTCTCTAGAACAAACTAATGCACATGTCCTGTAAATATAAACTTCCTATCTCTAGTCTTTCAAGGTGTTCCGGTTTTAATGAACGTGAGTATACATATATATCGTACGACCGATAGAAAGAGGAGTGCTTAGTAAAATGACAGTGCTGTGCCATGGACATATTAAAAATAGGCATGCAGGGGAATATGGATGAAGGTCCACGCGAAACAGTGGGAAAAAAATGAATGTCCAATTCTATTTTCTGGACTTGGCCAGCTTGTTGCATTATTCACAACCAATAGTCACTGTGTTGTTTTTAGTGTATTGTGTATTGCTGGTGGATGATTTCTTTACGTTAATTGCTGTTATCAATCTAATTTATTGCTACAGAATGGAAGATGAATTGAATGAAATGTCGAAATGCCATTTCGTATGGCTTTTAGTGCCGGGGTATCCCAGGACGGATTCGGCTCGCCAGGTGCAGGTCTTTCTATTTGACTCCCGTAGGCGACTTGCGCGTCGCGATGAGGATGAAATGATGATGAAGACAACACATACACCTAGCCCCCGTGCCATTGGAATTAACCAATTAAGGTTAAAATCCCCGACCTGCCCGGGAATCGAACCCGGGACCCTCTGAACCGAAGGCCAGTACACTGACCGTTCAACCAACGAGTCGGACTGGAAGATCAATGTGTAGGTGGTACTGGTGAATTTGAAAGATGAACAAAAGCCTGTTACTTCAGCCAAGAAAATAATTAAGTATGGATGCATGGAAGATGTGAGTAAGAATCTTAGTTTATGTACTCATGAAATAGTACCAGACTGTCAGTGTACACAGTTGAATTGTTGTGAAATTATTTTACAAGTGGAAAGATTAGAAATCCTAAAAAAAAAAAAACTTAACTCTATTTCCTCTTATGATGAACAGTCAGCATATTTCACCTCACTTACTTCATGCCATCGGATTCAAAGACACAGACCATCCAGAACAGAAGATGAGGCTTCTTTACGTAGCTACACCTACATGTATAAATGTAGGATAGTTAGTGACGTAGTACTTCACGAAATTACTATCTACTACAAAGCCTTATTGTCAATTCATGGTATTTCGGCCAAACGGGTGCAAACCATTCAGAGAATTTTGACCGAAGGAAATATAAAGATGGTCGGGGAAAACATGGCAACAGACCACGTGCTTTACCTGATGAAGTAGTGAACCGTATGTGGGAACATATTCGGTCGTTTAAAGGCAGGAACTCCCACTACAGTCTAGGCAAGTCCAGCTTCCTGCTTAACTTAACATTAATAAAATGTACAATATGTACCTTGAAACCTACCAGGACTATCCTTTAAGCTATGAGTCATACCGTACCATATTCAATTCAAAATTTAACACCAGGTTCGAATACCCTCGCTGTGTTACTTGCAAGATTTTGCGATGAGTACAAACTGTTTGAAACTCGAGGATGATATAAAATTAGCAAAAAGTGCAGATACTCTCCAAGTTATAAGGAATAAACTGAAAAAGCTACAAACAAAACATGTTTTCCATCTCAAGAAAAGCAGAGAAATTTTACAGACGTAAGAAAGCAGCAAGGTACGCATCACAAAAGGATATTAAAAAGGTGGCTCTTTTTTTCGATTTTCTGAAAAAAATTTGCTAGTTGTTTTACGTCGCACCGGCACATAGGTCTTACGGCGACGATGGGACAGGAAAGGGCTAGGAGTGGTAAGGAAGCGGCCGTGGCCTTAATTAAGGTACAGCCCCAGCACTTGCCTGGTGTGAAAATGGGAAACCACGGAAGACCATTTTCAGGGCTGCCGACAGTGGGGTTCGAACCTACTATCTCCCGAATACTGGATACTGGCTGCACTTAAGCGACTGCAGCTATCGAGCTCGGTCAGAAAAATTTTAGCATCCCGGGCATTACTACTAATGACTAGACCTAATATTACCGTGGTCAACTTTCATTTTTTTGTTTAATGCACACAACTTGTCATCACAGAAAGCAGTGTTTTACACTTACACAGAAATATTGTGGTCATAACGGTGCAGATGAAGTATCATAACTTATTTTTCATTCCATTTTTAATTAATTGGACACCGACAAACAAGATCTCCACATATTTCGTGACTCAGCAGCAGGCAAAAATAAGAACTTTACTGTTTTTCGCACTCTGCATTATATTGTTCATGAAGTGAAGCGCTTGAACTCCGTTAGTATGAACTTTACCATTCGTGGCCAATCATATTTAGAATCTGACCGAAATTTTGGGTTAATGAATCATCGGTCACATGTAGAATTACCTGAAGGTTGAAACGATGCCATTGCTAAATTAAGGACAAAACCAACCGCACTTGAAGTAATTTCGTGCGAGAATCATTTGCTGTTTCGATCTTGGACTGACTTTCTTGGTGCAGAATACGTGAAGAAAAGCCCTTTCAAGTCCAGACCTATAAAAGAACTGTTGATGGTCAGGGAACATCCTCGTCTGCTCTATTATCGAGACACATATAATGATTCCGGGGCGACATTAAATCACAACACTTCCAAGGAGGAAACGGACTTTACCACCAGGAGAATTCGGGCTTCGCAAGTTGAATTAAAGCGCATCAGTGCCCTTGTCTGAAGATAAGTACAGGGATTTTCAACAACTAAAGAGATTTTGCAGGCCAGAACATCATGCTTTCTACGATGGTTTGCCATTCACACCTGCTCCTACACCCAAATGACGAACTTCAGGTAATTATCAAACTACAAATGAAGTTCAGCAAAACCTGTCATTAAGAAGAGGTCATAAAATCAGTAACCTTTTCCTACATAGTACTAAAGGAACAAAGTTAGAGTGTTGTTTCCTTTTGTTGTGACTTTATGAATTTTATGGACATTCATTTTTTCCCTGTAGTTTATGTCTTCAGTAAATATTTTGATAAATTCTGTATCAATGTGATAATACAAAAGCTCAATTTGTGTGTGTAAACTCGTTTCATCTGACATACATAATAATGCAATACTCCAAAGTAAAAATAAAATTACATGAGATAAGCTATAACGTTTTAAAGTTTCAATTTCATTTATCTCAGTAGAATAAAAGTGAGCATTCATCCTTCTTATCCTGGACGCTTCAAATACCAGTCATTTTGCTACACACGTTCTGTAACAGTGCACTTTGAAAGTTGAATAACTCATTAAATTATATATGTACAGTCATTCCACACTACAAAATCTTGCTTGTATGTGCCTTGAACGACCAATTAGCTCTTAAATGCAAATTTGTTCAGTGAAATACGTGTACAGAATGCTGGTGGCTATTTTGAAACTCCTCCGCAGACCGTCAGCGGACTTCGGCTCTCTTCCGACCGGATTCTCCATGTACTAAAATTATGCCTGTCTATTCGTTTTTGATGAACACAGTAGCCATTGTCGATATGATGACATTGCTGTTCTACCAAATGCCAGCCTACTGTTAATTGTTCGAAAGCGATGGTTACTAACGCAAGAGGGCACTTTCGACGGGTAGCGCCGAGGAACATTCAGTGAGCAGCCGTCCGATTGTTATCCCTTTGTATTCTGGCGTAACATTTCTGAAATCAGTAATACCCCTGAAAAAATCAGTAAAAGCCATCTCATTCATCTCTACAGCATACGGGACACTTACAAGTAGAAAGTACAGCGCTAGTTGGTCACCTGGTACATTTATATTATATATCATAGCCTGTACAGATTTTAAGAACCAAAGGAATAAAGCCACTTTCTCCTCATAAAGTACATAGAAACAGAGGGCATTAAACCTCTCAAAAGGTGTCGGATGCACGGAAAACAGGGTTATAAATACGAAAACATTGGGGTTAGAAAAGTCAAGGACAGAACAGAACAACAGTCGATCAAGGGAAATCGAACATACAGGACGGGTATGACCCCAACAAAAGTAAGCGAAATAAAATTCCATACGGCCTGCAATACGGCACTATTTTATCATTACATCTTGGATTAAATGAATAGAAACTCGGGTTAATTATTAAATTACAACGATTGATTCAGTGTAGTTTACTCATACGAAGGAGTTCAAACTAAAAGGAAGGATGAGCTAGAATATATTGAAATGTATTTTTGAAGAAACTTTATTAAATGATATAGAAAAACTTGCCACCCGCAGCACATTTATCCGATAACCACTCATTGTTTAGGAGAACCCTATTAATAAATTCCACACAGTAGCAGTCAATCTGGAAAGAACTGTACTGTTGAAGGAAACATATTTCATTAACAACAGTCTTTTCTTTTTCAAAGATGAGATAATACAATCTAACCGATTTGCTTCCAATGCCATGTCTACATTACACGAGACGGAATGTACCGTATACTATCTTGTGCCCAACCCTTGTGACTAATAGGGTCGTACGGGGAGTCAAGGAGCTGTCTTACTAATTCAATGTATGTAGGAGGTTAGAATGTGACCAGTTGACCCCTACATAGGTCACAGAGAATTGTCGTGGTCAATTGCGGGCAGCTACAGGCGAAATGATATGTTAATCTGCTTGAACATATCACTAGAAGGAAAGAATATATACTGGAAGTCTCCCTGTACGGGTCACTCGTTCATAACAAAATACTATTCATTTCATTACGTAACATGATTAATTTAATCTGCTCTCAGAATTAATAGACTTCTATGACAAATGATACCGAAATATTCAACAGACAAAACAGGTGGACGGTTAACGTCCATACTGAAAAATTTAGCAAGCAAGATAGAAAACATAGCAAGTATGAAACTGAAGATCAAAAATACGAATTAACATGAATGGCTACACCATGTTATGTGTGATTTTGTAGAGATGTGAACTTCGAGAGTGTCAGTAAATATCCATTATATTATTAAAACATAAATTGTATTCAGATGTACAAAATTAGACTGATCTTCAAGCAATGACTTACCAGTCACTGAACGTAAACAATATTTAACTGGACTTAATAAGCCCACGTCCACAACAACTGGAACACAGTTTTGAAGTTAAAATCATAGCGAAACCGTTGATAATATATAAGTAATAATAATAATAACGTAAATGTTTCCACCTTTTCAATACAATATATTCACAAAATTACAAAATTATACGGTACTAGTTTCGACCCATCTAGGGGTCATCATCAGTCGTATTGGAGCAAAGATCATTTGTGGCGAAATCCTAAGACAATATTATTTTAAAGAATAACAAGTGAAATGAGATGTTATGGTAATAGTTAATAATACAAGGAATATACATACTAAGAGGTTTTTAACAAAGAATAAAGTATAAATGGGGTGTTGTAAAAATTATAATCATGGAAATCAGTAAGTTCTTGTATTGAAATTAAATATGGCTTAGGAAGAGGGCTTAAGGTGGGGCTGAAGGGTGCGGGAGAAAGTGTAATTGTCTTGGAAAAGTACCTTTGATTAAATTTAGGATTGAGTTTAGGTTGGCTGCATTATTGTTTCTGAGGAAAGTGATAAATAGATCGAAGAGTATGTTGGGTTTCTCTGAGATTTCATTGAGATTGTGACTGGCATTAAAGTATTGGTCTAGGTGTATGTAGTAATTTTCCATTATGTTCAGTAAAGGGCCCTTGTTGATGCCTACAAGAACATGTAAGAGCGAATATAACACTAAAATATGATAAACATACCTCAGCAAAGAGAGCAGAAAAAATCAATAGCAGAGTATTAAGGTGTAATAATTTATTCCTATTATTCCAAAGGAATATTCCAGAAGTTGGAAGAACATGCCAAATATTGGACAAAACAAAATAAGGAAAGGCCAAAGATCTAAAATCTCCAAGAATCTAATACGAACAGAGTACAGGTAAAGATTTCGTAATTTATGGTATATTTTCGTTTGATTTCAGTTACCGTGTGCAGGTATTACGATTTGACGCCAATTTATATAGCTTTATGTCAAGTTTGGCGCTCTCTGTTTGAAACAAAATAAATGGCAGATGAACCGGTACTCTGTTGGGCGACATAGAGCTGGTGAGTTTTATTACACAGAATGTGCCACTAAAACAAATATTTTTGGCACTTCCTGTCACTGTTGTCAGCAGGTTTCAGAAATCTGGGGGCACTCCATGTCATCCATCCAGTAGAATTCAGCTTTCGTTGCTAAACTAAAACACATCGGAACGTAGAAATTAGAAAGTAGACCGTTAGGATTTCACCAATCCACAAGGTCTGTAACTCGTTAATAATACTACATGCCGACTTTGTATAACATGGCATGCTAAACTGACCTATTCCCAAAGTTTTCTTATTTACATATATTGTACCCCTCCCGGGAGCAATATATATATGTGGGTATATATAAGGTGGCGCACGAGAGTAAAATCAGCTCCGCAGTTAACAGTGATTAGCAGGTGAATTACAGTACTGGTGATAACAAAAACTTGCGTACTTCTGAGTAGTAAAGAGGGTGACAAAGTTATATCATATTATCTTCAATCACTTACATTTTGTACCTGTGAGACTAGTAAATAATAACATGGTGAACGAAAACAGCAAGGATCAAGCCGCTATCACGCTGAGTGCTGCCAACTTAGACCGTGCGCTGCAGATTTCGTTAGCTGAAGTCGCAATTTCGGCGGACTTTGTAGAAAAATTAGTGCAAGCAATAGTGAAAAGAGTGACGGGAATGGTTTGAAAGGAGCGGGAGAAGTATTTTGCTTTTTGTCACCGACATGGCAGTAGATCTAACAAAGAGATTAGGAAATAAGTATCAAGAAATTATATATAAAAAAAGAAGATTATTAACTGGTATGTGTGACGATTTGGAGTATAGTAGGACAAAAAGTATCAGAATTTTTGGCATGCCCGAAAGTGTTAATGCAAATTGTGAAGAATTAGTTCTAGTTTGTAAAGCTTTGGGTACTGATGCCACTGAAATGAAATGTCGTATGGCTTTTAGTGTCGGGATATCCCAGGACGGGTTCGGCTCGCCAAGTACAGGTCTTTCTATTTGACACCCGTAGGCGACCTGCGCGTCGTGATGAGGATGAAATGATGATGAAGACAACACATACACCCAGCCCCCGTGCCATTGAAATTAACTAATTAAGGTTAAAATCCCCGACCCGACCGGGAATCGAACCCGGGACTCTCTGAACCGAAGGCCAGTACGCTGACCGTTCAGCCAACGAGTCGGACACTCATGCCACTGTAAAGGACATATATCACTACATCCGTGTAGGCCCAAAATTCCGAGAAAATAAACGGACCTATTATTGTTAAATTGACGTCGTATCGTCACCGGCAAGACATATTCGAAACACAAAGAGATCACCCACCGCAATTCGCAAAGATCACCCGCGTATTGTTATTGTTAAAAGCCGTGATGGATAAAAAATTCGTGTGAGCCGTTCAAGTGAATTTTAAAGTGCACTAGTTTCAAGAACATATCATAGCTTACAATTGATGAATACTGTGAGCTCTACCACTCATCTTCGCCACGAGTCCCTATTCAAATTACCCTAATTTTATCCTCTAATTTACCTTTGTCTGTCAGCCTTGTTAACTTTGTTTTACACAGTGTTAAGTTATCTACAAAAGTTACCGACTCCCAACACGCCGAGATATTTCGGCGCAGCTGAGAACAAATATCCCTAGCAGGCAAATAAATAGGTGTAGGTGGTAGTAACACCGCTTCCTTTGCAGTCATATCTGGTTGGCCATTTTCTGCAATCTCAGGACAAATATCTCGGGGAGAATAATCACAATCTCGTATATCAACTCCGTTGGTTTATCGAAATTTTTCAATGCATACAGACATGCATCTTCATTACAGATTAATTTGTCTTTCATTGTTCCGTCTGTAAGCATCTGGAAAGTTGTTATAAAAACAGACCTCTGTAAGGATAGTTCCGTCCGGGGGCTGAGATCCTTCTTACAGAATACTGTTGATCGAAACTTCGAACTCACTGCTTTAGTTTCGCAGCACATGATTCAGTGTCGATTATTACACAACCATCCTGGGAGAACACACATCCTAAATACTATAAATTTGTATTCCAACCAGATTGGCGTTCCGTTCTCTTAGATTTCTTACCTACTGATATCACTTCAGCCTTGGATAGTATCAATTTCATATCATACTCGCCATACCTATTTTCAAGTTCCAAGATATTAGATTGCAGACCTTCAGCACAGGCTGCCATTAACACCAAGTTGTGAGCATCGGCCGAACTGTCAACATGATTGCCTTTGATTGCTTTTAACTATGTAACCTTAATACCATAATCCCCCAGAACGGCCAATATTTTCTCCGTCTCTACTATTTCATATGCCTTCTCTAGATTTATGAAACATAAATACAACTGGCCTCTGGCAGCACTCTTCACTTACCTGGTGCATACTACAAATCTATCCTGGCAGTCCTTCTGTCGTATGAAACCACACTGGTTTTCATGCAATTTAATCTAAACCACTGATCACACCCTCCCTTCCAAAATGTTACTGAATAACTTGACCTGTATACAGATAAATGAAACACATCCATACTTGTCGAAATCCTGCCTGTTTCCTTGCCTATATGTGTAGGTAAAATTACCGCTTCCGTCCAATCAGAAGGTACCTTACTAACATTCCATGCCAGATTTAATTACTGTATTCAACCCAGCCTTTCCACATTACTTCACCATTTCAGGTATAATTACATCGGTTTCTGCTGCTTTATGATAATGAAGTAATTTCAATAACATCATTTTCCTCCTCAACACGAGCTCGATTGTTCACCACGTCAATGGAAATATCTACTTTTACGTTGAGAAGATTTTTCAAAATATTCCTTCCAACTTTCCAGTGATTCCGTAAAATCCACCCTGGGTTCTCCTGATTTACATAAATCATTACTCTTTCCTTTACCCCCTTTTTTTCTAAGATTCACTATTACTGCCAGGAAAGGTTTCCCTGCCACTTCAACAAGCCTTCCCAAGTTATTATCGAAATATTTTCATGACTTCTTATTAAATTTAACAATTATTTCTTTCGTTGTCCTGTCTTCTACGTGTAATTCCCTGCCTGCATCAGTCCTTCCTTGAAGCCATTTCTAATATTCATATTTTTACGTTTACAAGCTGCGCTCACTTCATCATTCGACCAGGATGCTTGTGTTTCCTGAAGCATTCCCTTGTTTTTAGTTCTACAGTATCCCTGTTTGCCACATATTCTCTTTCTATATCCTGAACCTCCTTACTGTGCCATATCATATATGCCCCAAATATCAATTATATAATATGTTGTAATATTTTGCAGTTCATATTCGAAGGGAGTCATGATGCGACCTAGAAGTTGCGTAATGCAGTATTCCGTCATCGGGTGACATCAGTAATAGCTTCTTATCTAAGCATAGCAACAGTAAAAATGTCGCGTACTCCGTATGAGTCACTCGGGGATGCACAAGAGTGTTTGAGAGCGGCCGATTATAAAGGACCAATCACAGCCCTGGAAGCGATATGGCAGAATGAAGGGATTTACAAAACAAATTAAGTCAGTCTTACCAACTTCTAAATTTACAGTGCTGCACTACCCTTTATTTATCAGGCAATTTGTTATAAAGCTCGACTCCACGGTTTTTATATGAAATAGAAGCCAGTTAAACATTAAAAGAACTACCTGTAGACAGTTGCAATACTTAATTTGAATTAATAAAGTAATTAACATATTTTTATTGAATCAGCGCTTTTGTAGAGTAGTGGGTGAGCAGTAACGTCATCACGCCAGTGGAATCCCCTTAGACATGACTAATACCGGGAGCTTGGTGTATATAGTAGCCTCTGAACTTGGAAAGTCACTCTGCTTTTGAAGTGTGAACCGCGCGGGTCGGTGTTTCTGATATTAAACCAGTGGTATAGGAAAGTAACTTTTTTAAGTGACCAGTGTGAACATATGAGTAGTAAATTTGTGAAGCTGAAACGTTTTCCTTTCTGAAAATATGCATTACATGAATGCAAGTGTTAGATTGCAGTTACGAGTGTGCATAGTATATTAACAGAGCAAATACCTTTGCTATATAAATAATATTAGGTATCACGTATGTCAAAGTAGCCCGCCTGGTGGCCATGATCGTTAAGGCGCTGAAGTCTAAAACGGTCTAACACCGAGGTTAGCCGGTTCGAGTCCCGTTGGTCGAAAAAATTTTCACCATCAGAATGTTGGCCGGCAGGGTAGGGGAGGTGGTGGTATACAATTTCTAATCACTAGATTGCGTGCCAAAAGCCTGGATTAAATTCCAAATCTCTCCGCAGTGCTCATATGGAGTGAGGGCATATGACGCTGTTGATGGTGATTCGTCCGTCGGATGGGGACGTTAAGCCTTGAGCAGACCCCTTGGTGCTATTCGACAGGAGTAGGGTATGTGCCGGCACCGGGTTTCACCCTCTCCCTACTATCATATATCACGTCATTCATTTCATCTCTCATTAACTCCTCTGATGAGGTTGACGTCAGGAAGGGCATCCGGTCATAAAAAACCGCCACGACAAATTCATCTCACCTCATACCCGACCCCGTAGGGAAACGGGACAAGGGCTGGACAAACAAACATCACGTATGTCAAAGTGCGGTGGTGACACGGGATAATATCAATAAAACGATAGTTACTGTCGATATTTCCGTACCCGCGTATGCGTAATTTGCATACGGTTTGTGCAAATACCGTGTCCGGTACGCGTTCGGTTTCGCGAAGAACTGGTACGAACCGTCGTCCTCGTATCGGTACAATTAAATGGTGTGTGCGAAGCACTATTACATAATGATGAAGAGAGAAGAAAAGACTTGCAGAGTATTTGATAACGCCATGCAGTTTGGTGCAATAATGGCGTAATTTGCTGGACGCTGTGGCCTGGAATCATGAAGAAACTGAGACGCTACCAGTTAAGTTCATTTTTAATTATAGGCATGCTTAGATAGAAGGAATTAGGCTAATTCGATCCCAGTGTAGTGTAATGTAAATGTAAATGTCAGTCTTGTTGTGACTGAGCTATGTTGTATTTTTATAGATTAGTGTCATGTTTCAGGGAAATGCATGTTTGGAACCCTGATTTTTATATTTTACTTTATTACCTTTTTATAAGATGGGAAAGAGGGAAATGATTAGGTGTAGATGAGTATATATATGTCTAAAGGTAACTGTGTATTCCATTTTGGTATAAGATGTAGACTCTCTTAGTATGAAGGCTACACAGCCTAAAGTTTGGTCTGGGAATAAAATTTAGCAAGGTATTTTTTTTCCTGCATGTAGCACGTTTATAGGAATACATGGCAGTGATGACCAACGTATAAGTGCACCGTCGAACTAATATCTTCTAGATCCGCAGAGAGAACTAGCTAATTGGTATTGAGTTATGTTTTTACGAGAAAAAGGCAAGATTAGCCTGTAACTGAGATTACTATGTGTGAATATCGGAAATATATAATGGTGTCAGCTGCATGGAAAGAGAGAGGTTTGATTTGCCTCAAGTGTTCATTATGATTGTGAGAATCGAACTCACGGACCCCAAAGTGTTAGGCCAGATGTGTTGAGTATCATAATCTGCAAGCCGTGTTATATTGGAATATGTAGTTAAGGCCATAGGAATGTGTATTGTGCTTTAATTGGAGTTTGAGGCCTTGTATTAATTAAATGAACAGAGAAGTGAATGGCAGCGTAATTTATGTTTCCAAACATATTAGAATTTCTCAGGCAAGATTTACCAAACCAATTAGTTAGAGTCTTTTCTGGCGAAGTAAGATGTTTCATAGCTGGAGCATTAGAAGAGTTCAGTGATTTATATTACAGCGTGCTAGTGAAAGATCAACAGACGGATAGCTGAGCCTGGAGTTCGATGTTCTTTTTATATGAAGGAGTCTAGTATCTTATGGTTTATATTTCAGATATTGAATACACAGATGTTATTATTTTTTATTGCATGTCATTACAGGTTTCTCCGAGAGTGTTTTTTTTTTCTGTATTAATTTGTGTTACTTGGATTGTTGTTGATTATGTCATGGCCAGCGTTGAAAAGATTTGTTCTTAAATATGAGTCCGAAACTCATTCTATTGGGAAGCAGGCTTCTAAGCCATCCAATTTATAACAGAACGGTCTGTTAAGTAAATTCAGTGTAGATGTAAGCTAAGGTCCCTGAAATATTGATTTGATGAAAAGTGATGTATATATATATAGTTTTATTATGGATCGGATTTAGCATAATTTTATTCTGTCGCGGTATGTCCTGTAATTATAATTTAAATAATATCCGTCAGGATGCGTTAAAATGAATTTAACTGCGTAGGTCGAAGCGAAGTGTGAATTTCTTCCCCAGGTCGTTGCGTTGATTTTGTAAATGTTTTCATTTTGAAACGGGACATTGCCCGTCCTTTGTAATTTGTTGTAAATTTATGTTAATTATGTGCTCGGCACATATTAATTTTTTTTTGGCATTTATTTGAGCCATATTTTAATTATTTTTTGTTTATCTCGAATTTCAATAATGTTTAATAGTCAATAAATCCATCTTACCCCTTTATTTTGTATTTTATTTCGGAAATATGATACTGTTTCCCGTTCATATACCCATGGTATTTATTTTATCCTGAGATTTTTAATTTATTTTAGCCCGATCAATTTTTAAGAACCGAACACGCAGCTCTCCGATTGGCGCCGGTGGACTGTATTTCAGACGGGAACGGTACATTACTGTCTATTGTATGGAACATTTCAATAATTGTATTTATACACTTCTATCTAATTTACTCGTCCTGGAGATTTCCTACCCTTATACGTCTGCAGATATTTTCCACTTTCTCTCACGTAGGCGTATAGGTACTTAGTCCACTAAAGATGAGATGGTTGTTTGCATCATCGAAAACAACCCTGAATATCTACATATTCATGACAACTTTTCAGAATTCAGTGTTAGTTATGATATAGTCTGCTCTGGAACTGGTGTCTCTACCCTCCAATGAATAACTGACAGTAGCTTTATGCTTGAACTGCTAATCCCGTACTATAACAGAAGTCAATTTAATGCTTCCCATTCCTATAAACTTCCATATCTTTCCATACTAAACTTACCCAACACATTCTCTTATCCAGTAGTTATAGTTCTAACTTTCCCATTGAAATTACCCTTTCGTACTATCCTACCCTTGATGTTGATCATGACTACGATGTTAATCAGTGCTTCATAACACTTGTCAACTTTCTCCTCATCTTCACCCGTGCATGATGAAGAGACTCTGATACAGTTCACGCCCTAATTCCTTCAACTGCCAAATCTAACTACAACCTTTGCTCATTGATGTGCCTAACCTACAATATGTCGCTAGCAATAGTATTCCTGACAAACAGACCTATTCCAAGCTGTGCTTTTTTTAAAACCTATTAAGGACTTTTTAAAACATACTATCTTTTCCTTGTTATTTCCTGTTACTCAAATATCCTTAACTCCTAACACATTGAGACATACATTGACTCGCATAATTATTCCGACAGGCATAATTTATTACATTTATTTTCGTGTTAGTGATTTCCGTGATAATAAAGCAATGATATAAAATACAAGTTTGTGTAAGGAATATAAAAGCTAAAAACCCATCGTTCTTTTAATGTACATTGTTAATGAAAATATAATAATTCAAAATCAAAACCAAAACCAATATTGCATTAAATTATTCGGACGCTTTCTTTCTTACTTATTATCCTAAAGGTTCAGGGTCTGGTGGACTTTCCGTTCATTTTAATTTTATCCCTGAGTCTACTTGGCATGCTCTCCACTAATTTCCGGGTGTAATTGGGAGATATTTTCTGCCACTCTTCTTGAAGTCGGTTTTCTATCTGTTCTCTAGATGTGATTGTTATTTTTCTTATTTCTTTATCAAGTTTGTCCCAAAGATTTTCAATCACGTTCAAGTCTGGTGATTAAGGGAGAGGATGAAGTACCTTTGGGCAATTAAACAATAACCACATACTTACATTCCAGGCCGTATGCTTTGGGTCGTTATCTTGATAAAACTGAAAATGTTCACCAATCCCCATACTTTCGGCACTCTGTTTCATATGTCCCTCAGTATTCTCAGGTATTCAAAGTGGTCCATTTTTCCCTCAGTGAAAACCATTTCACCAATTCCATTCGTCGACATGAACCCCCACCCTATTAGATGCCCACCGCCATCCTTCACAGTTGCTTTCAGATTTTTCTCTTGAAGCTCAGTATCAGGACGCCGCCAAACTGTTGTCCTATAATCAGACTGAAATATGTAAAATTTACTCTCATCGGCAAATATAACGTCATTCCACCACTCACTGTCTTATTTAACATCCTCTTTGGAAAACTGCATTCTCTTTCTTCGATTAATTTGATTTATGAAGGGTTCCCATCTTGCAATCTTGCCGTGAAAGTGAGCTCTTCTGAGCAACCGCCGTAACGATTTTTGAAGCGTTAAACTTGGGTTGCTTTTTTCTGATGATATAACACTCTTATCTCCCAGGAAAATTTCTTGGACGTCCCGTATCTTGTGATAATGTCAGAGACTGTACTTTTATTCACCTGCAATATTTCAGCAATTTGATAATTTTTAACTTTAGCATGATGAAAATTTACTAGCTGCCGCTTTTCGATTGTGCTCTCTTTTCCTCTGCGGCCCATTGCCACGCACGTTGTACACAGCACTCTAACTTACTGAGTGTGTACGTTCACACTATCCGTGACTCTTCTACACACGACCTCGGCACAGCACCTGACTTGTGTCCGAATAATTTTGTTGGAGCACATTAACTGCGTTCTGAGATTCCGGGGTCACTGGTTCTCTCCTGTTTTCTAAAAGTACACATTTCAACGCCGTGTTGAATCTGTCAAACTGGGTTCTGTCAGAAATTAGCTTGCGTGTACAATATTTTCTCTGAAACATAGGGCTAGTGTGTAGCAAAGGCTATAATGAACGAGTCCGAATAATTATGTGAGTCACTGTATCCTGTTTGCTGATTCAGCCAGACCGACTTCCTTGCGTAAGTCCCATTAACATCAATAGCTCTCCATAGAATTTTATTTCGTTTATGAGGTAGACTCCACAGTCCTTTGCCTGTCAAATGGAAGTGGGACTCCGCTACACCAAGGTCGAAGCCTTGCTTAAAACGTTCTGATCGTGTTTGTAAAAAAAAAAAAAAAATGTCTGTGAAGCTAAATGCTACCCTACTTACACATAGTCCCAGTTAGAACTTCTCTAGTAACACGTTAGAAGTCACCGGTGGATTGTACAGTCCCAGTCGCCTGAGAACAAGGAGGGTCGTGACTCAGAATGTACCGGGCGAGTTAGCCGTGCGGTTAGGGGCGCGCAGCTGTGAGCTCGCATGCGGTAGATAGTGGGTTCGAATCCAATTATCGGGAGCCCTGAATTTGGTTTTCCGTAGTTTACCATTTTCACAGCAGGCAAATGCTGGGGCTGTACCTTAATTAAGGCCACGGCCGCTTCCTTCCTATTCCTAGGCCTTTCCTGTCTTATCGTCGCCATAAGACTCGTTTGTGTTGGTGCAACGTAAAGCAAATAGATAGAGAGAGACTCAGAATGTGTCCGAGATGCCCACTCCTATTCCATAGCAACCGGTATCCCGCCCCTCAAGGCCATTTACTAGGACACTTAGCCGGCGTCCATGGTTCATGAAATAGGACGTGACTACAGTAACCCACACCGTGAAAGAATGATGTGGATCTGACATTGAAACTATGAAGAAATTGAGGAGAGTAAACAGAAACGTATCACTATCACCTGCTACGAAGTTCATCAAGAAATTATGGCTTTCATTGTAACAAAAGTCTAACATGTACATACACCATAATGTAAAAGCTTTTTCTCTTTCACTGGATGCTTGTTGGTCGCAGCATTGTCGGGTGTACTGCCTACAGCTAGCAGTGCTCGCGTCGTATCGACCTCGCTATTTTTACTACACTTCTGATACATGCACATCAGTTAGCCAGCACTGCTACTTACAATTTTAATTTAAAACAAAGAATAGCGATATCATTCTCAGAATGAAATATTAAAACGTAGCCTGCGTTGAAATGAATAATATAACCAATGCACTGTTGACATTTCTGTTCAATATTCAGCAGAGTATAACACTTCGATGTTAGATTAGTAATAATGGGAGAGCGAATAAACAAGTATACAAGTAATTTTAGTAATACTATTATCTAATGGTTAATGATCTAGGAAACTAGTTATCATCTATCCTTCCTTTGTTTAGTTTCTCCTCCGAGGTCTGTACATCCAGGTCAGGCGGATATAAATTTGTTCAGTTCTTGATATTTGCTTTCTATAGCAAAGTGGGTAAACATGAATATATAACATGTTTACTATGTGACTCGCAACATTAAATTCACCTGAAATACAGATAATTAGGGACAATCGATGCCTTGTGAGGTAAAAAACTCAATCATTTTAAAACCGTAAATTAATCATCAATTCATCTTTTCAAAGAAAAAAGTACGTTCCCTGAAACGCTTATAGAAAGTAGAAATCCCGTGTACTTCGTAAATATTAGCAAATTTATTGTGTGCAATTATATGAGTGTATGTAAAGGATATCGTAAACAAATATATGGGTGTCAATTTCAATAAATACCTACAGTACATGTGTTACATAGTTCATATGCTTTTACCGGTAGGAATACTATCCTAGATAATCATTGCCTCAGTGACTGTCAAAGAGATGAGATTTCCGATAACGTGAACTACTATTTCCTTTCTAAATATGCATAATGATACATCTAGTGCCGAATAGGGTATTTTTTCATCAATAGAATTTCGGTGAAATTTAATTAAAGCTTTCGTCATTATTTGAAAGGTGGTGATTTCTTTCTGAGGGATCTGAGCAACGTCTTTGCTGCGCCAGACGTTTACCGCGCTTCACAGGTAATGCCATTAATGATCTGAGACACCAGTTCTTCTCTACCTCTACATTTATTTCCTTTCTCCTTCAAAGCTCTTGATCTTATTTCTTGGTTCTTTGCACATAAATTTGTTCGTTTCTAGATACACGATTGTATATTTCTACTGTGATAGGAATAAAACTACAAATCTTCCTGGAATTAATCACGAGATTTATTCGGCCACTCCAGTTTCATTACATGTCTTCTTCATGCACTACGTGATTATCAGATTTCCCTATCAAATTAAACAGGAAAAGAAAGAAAATATTTCGTACAATAAAGGAATGAATTTAGCGAATACTTAAATACTAGTTACATCAAGAATTGGAAATGAAAAAATAATATATCTGGCAAAATTAATAACATCGGATCTGGAAGTGAGCACGACTTCAATAATGTAGGTTGAAATGGAAGTCGAGGAGCCTTGAACAAGCGAGAACATTAATGTCAGACACTGCTACAAACCTTGTCATCGGTAACGACATCCTACTACTCACACACATTCACTCATTCGCAACTAGTAACCTCTGGTGAGTCTCCCATTTTACTTGCCTCATACAACCAGAAGAGAGTACCACGGATGTATTCCATCCTCCACCCACAGCACGTTCGTCCATCCTAGTCGCCTCTTTTGACAAGCAGGTGGTTGCATTCTGTGCCCTCACGAACAGGGGAACATGCGTTACAAAGATGTCGTGAATTTAGAATTTAGTGTTCAGCAAAGGACTGTGAAAGATGAAACGTTGCATATTGGCTCATTGATAATAGGTAAGTTTATCAGTAATACATTTTTCATTTTATAATCTCTAAAAGGTACTGCATAAACAAAAGAAGTTTTCTGACCTCCGGCCTACATCCGTCACGTAAATGTCTGGCGTAAACAAAAAAGGAACCGAAGTAACAGGTGTGAAGTGTGGCATTACGCAATCTTCTGCAACCTTCACAACAAGGCGCGACTGTAATGTTTGCAGTTATAAAGTGATAAACATACTGCACCTGAGGGCCATGATGCCATCTTAGTTGTACTGCGCACGTAGGTTGACCAACCGTTCCGCATTTTAAGGTATTTTGTAAATGTTCCGTGCGAGACGTCACTTGTCCCACAATTGTTTCGCTTCCTATCTGTACGAATTTTCGTGTTATTGTCATCGGTTTGAATTTGCACAATACGTAAATATCCTGCCATCTAACTTCAACTAAACATTGCGTAACCGTTTTGCGAACAGTATGATCTTTGAAAGTACAAAGAAGCAGGTTATAGCATCTTCGGTGAAGCGTTCCGGATATACCTTCCTTCCAATTTACCGGTAGTCTGCGGCGTGTGTTGCCATTCTGTAGCACGAAGCTCATGAATATACCTATACGTGTTGTATTAACTTGGCTTTATGTATTTTTTATTTTTTAATTCTTTCGGTGTCATATATCGATGATACTTCGTCTCAAAAAAGAAAGGCATCCTTTAAACCCAAGAAAGCAAAAGGGAAAGTAAACGGGTATGTGAATATGGTGCAAAGTGGGAAACCAACACATCATATCTCCTGATAGATGTAATGTCCATAAACTTTGCAATAAGACGTTCAGTATATCTTATGGATGAAAAGTCTTCAAACCACAGACTTGAAAAGAAATTGTACAATTAAATGAGTGAAATGTATTTTCTATGTTATTAGTTCAGTAAGAAATGAAATGGCGTATGGCTTTTAGTGCCGGGAGTGTCCGAGGACATGTTCGACTCGCCAGGTGCAGGTCACTTGATTTGACTCCCGTAGGCGACCTTCGCGTGGTGATGAGGATGAAATGCTGATGAAGACAACACATACACCCAGCCCCCGTGCCAGCGAAATTAACCAATGATACTCAAAATTTCCGACCCTTCCGGAAATCGAACCCGGGACTCCTGTGAAAACTTGATTTTCTGACTGTCTTGTCACTAATTCCTTTATTTAACATTTGGTCACCCTATGCGCATGCCTGGCAGGAACCCTGCTTAGTTGCTTTAGCAATTTGATTCAGGGCATGGTCCTATTATTGTGCTAACGAATACTGTATGTGCAATACATGTTTACTACTGGGTGGTGTGTTCATCAAATTGCTGTGGTACAGATACTAGTGAATGAAATGATGCAGAATTACCAAACGGACAACACGCCAAAATGCATCGACGGGCACATTGCACGAGAGTTTTATAACCTACTGGAGCAAAATGTTCGTGGTGACACTGTCACGCGGGAAGTACATACATTGTGGTGTGATGGATCATCTGGCACTTTCTCTGAAAATAGTCATAAAATATCAGCTACTATAGAACACAATGCAATCCATTCCAGTTGCTATGAATGAAGAATTCCTATTAACCAGGTGCTGTGCCCAGCATTTTTGCTCTATACCTTAGTTACCTTCCGTCCCGCAAGGTGAAACATTGTCAGGAACGCGCATCCTGTGGATATAAAAATGATGTCACCAAAAATAACAGTAAAAATGAAATGGCGTATGGCCTTTAGTGCCGGGAGTATCCGAGGACATGTTCGGCTTGCCAGGTGCAGGTCTTTCGATTTGACTCCCTTAGGCGACCTGCGCATCATGATGAGTATGAAATGATGATGAAGACGACACATACTGTACACCCAGCCCCCGTGCCAGAGAAATTAACCAACGATGGTTAAAATTCCCGACCCTGCCGGGAATCAAACCCGGGACCCCTGTGACCAAAGGCCAGAACGCTAACCATTTAGCCATGGAGCCGGACAAAAATAACAGTGATAAGTAATAATATTTGAAATTTTTTGGGTATTGAGGTTGAACATGTTCCTCAGGTTACTATGCGGGACTGAATGTCTAGAAGCATCCAACATTCTAATCCAGCTCGTTTTCCGAAAAGCTGCCCTTCTGTTACGGTTCTCCAATCTTCACACATTTCATTAGCAATTGTTTTACATTATGCGCAAAATTTCAAGTTTATACTGTGTAATTGAAAGAGAAAAATACCATTTAGCATCCTACTTTTCCTCCTGCGAAACATAAACTGATGACCAGTCTACAATGCGAAGAAGTTCATGAGAAGAAAAATAGGAATAACTATGACCTTGAAATTTAATTGAGCGTTCTTAAGAAAGTAGTGCCACTCAACACAGAAGAGAAATTAAAAGGGTTCGATGACAAACATTTTAGACTTGGAAAGGTGGCAGACATGGAAAATGAACTGAAATGCCAACAGGACAAATTACAAAATACAATCTAATTTGAAAAATTGAGTGCTATAAAAGTAATAGCTTTAGGATAGAACCAATAGGCCAATTAATTGATTAACCAGAAATAGTAAGCCCAAGTTGTCGGAGTTAAGAATCCGGTACTGTGTAGCAGGAATAATAGTGCCCCCGAAATGTTATGAACGAATGAGTATTTCACGCAACACTGTGTACATTTAAATAGGAAATATTGAGTGCGATGTTGACATTTCTCCTCTAGTAGTGATTACGCTTAAAACCGAATGTGGAAGCCTTCGATCAACGAAAAATATTGTCTCCGTTAGAGTTCATGAAATGTCAATAAAGGATAGGCTGCAATATGACAGAGCAAGTAATAACTTATATGGATCGGAAAATGCCCAGGGAATAAAGGGGTAAACATATTTTAGCGAACAAGTTAACATGTTAGGTCGTGATTAGGCTCTGAAGAAAATTCACTTTTCTAGCAGCCTGCTTCTTTGTTAGAAATTTGCAGGAGCTTCACAAATAGTTTAAGCAAGTAAGTTAAACTGTACAAGACAATGGATTCGACGTGTTAATGTTTAATGACAGACAGTCATAGAATGAATATACCCATGTTTAGGCATTTTGGCAGTGGCCATCTGAAATGTATTGTGCAGCTTCCTTGTGATATTGAGCGTCGACCTCTTCTGAGCTTCGACTATTGTCATTTTTTTAATTTTAGAATTTAGGATAAGGTTTTAGAGTGTGTTATCACAGTTAGTGATGGAGTAATTACAGAAAACTATCTGAACTAAATCTACAATATGCAAAGAAATTTGATAGTAAAACCAGTTCGAAAGCGGTCTCTACTCTTAATTGTATGATATTTAAGTAGGTATAGATTGTTTCTATAGGCCTACGTGACGTAGGCGACAGGACTTCATGCATGAAACTAAAGAGTTTTGACCGTTCGGAATTTTATTCTACAGTAGACAAAAAGCTACATTAGTTATGTCATGAACTTTTACCAGTACTCGCCATTAAGACCTGTCTGTGTCGGTGCGACGTAGAGCCACACTGATAAAATCCGAAGTGAATCGAAACGGGCCAATATAACTTGGTTAACAAAAGAGATTGCTGAACTCTACAGCGTATTATTCTACGTCCTCAAATGGAAATTTCCTGGAGATCCTGTAAACGATGAAATGAAATGAAATGAAATGAAATGAAATGAAATGAAATGAAATGTCGTATGGCTTTTAGTGCCGGGATATCCCAGGACGGGTTCGGCTCGCCAGGTGCAGGTCTTTCTATTTGACTCCCGTAGGCGACCTGCGCGTAGTGATGAGGATGAAATGATGATGAAGACAACACATACACGCAGTCCCCGTGCCATTGGAATTAACCAATTAAGGTTAAAATCCGCGACCCGGCCGGGAATCGAACCCGGGACACTCTGAACTTAAGGCCAGTACGCTGACCGTTCAGCCAACGAGTCTGACCCTGTAAATGATTTTATTGACCATATAAGTATGTGGAGAGGAAACAATGGCACAAATGACGCATGAATAGCGTTAATTGGTATCAAAATAATTGTTAAATCAGAACTCACAATTCCTTTCAAAACTGTAGTTGTGAAACAAGAATGTTGAAGATCGCAGCAAAGTTTATCAAATCATGGTGCGAGTATTGTCACAGACAGTGAAGGAGACGAAGTTAATATTCCGGATCATGTGTCGATTTCACTAAATACAATTAAATTCCTTGATGACCGACGGAAGTAATTACACTTCAGGACAGAGGAAGTCTTCGATAACCGAAACTATATTTTGTTACTTTAATAAAGCATCTGAAAGAGTTCACTGAAGCTGCTGTGCCCAATTTACGGAAATCCTACCATCTCACTGCAACGATACACATTCCCTTAAAGCCTGCTGAGTACTGTTATGTCTGTTATAGTCGGCTTGTGGTGAAGGGATACAGTCACTGGGTCCTATCTGAAAGCTCTAGATTCGATTTCCAGCTCGTCCTACGAGTTCAATCGTGGTATTGAGGGTTAAGCAGATTTCACCCAGCTTCATTAGGTTAACTGAGGAATTGACTAATTCGGGAGGTGGAAAACACGGTCAAGAACCCTAACTGATAAGCTGGACTGAGTGCCGCATTATGATATTGTCACACCATCAGATAGCGCAATAGTGACCTTGGAAATTTCAAAGAGCTCATGTGTCTTTAGTTAAACTACTCTGACTTAATATTCTGACATTTATTTCCTTGTCTGTCTGTTAGGTCATCAGCCCAGAGGCTGGTTGGATCCTCAAATAGCACCACCAAAGGTTATGCAGTCATAAGGAAACCGCAAAAACCAATGGCAGCACCAAAATGAGGCGTACTAGGCAAGACGAGGAGTGAGGTAGTTTGCCATTGCTTTCCTCACTGGGTCAGAAAGTGCTATTGCAGCAGGACTGACCCTATGAGCAACACCTTTCATAACACTCAGATGCACTAGTCGTTCTCTGAATGTCATTACTCAGCACCACGCGTACCCCAGAAGCTTCCATATTGTCACAGCCATGCATGAGACTGGGACTTCGATGAAAGCTACACTTTACTCTGGTCTGTGCCAAGGGATGGATACAAAAGTACTGTATCCATCAAGAAATGGCAGCAGGCACTTTTATTACGTTATACTCCTTATTTTTTATTATCTTTAACACCTTTTATTCTGTACGTAGCAAGCAAACTACCCACGCTCCTGGCGTTTAATCAACAAGTAGGCCTGCTATCTTTACATACAAAATGGTAGATCCATGCAATATACTGGCAATGCCCGTGAACTATGCTACACTACACTGAGTTTCAATGATAAATCCATGTGTGGACTCCGAAACAATGACATACAAATAGGGTAGCAGCGTACCAACCCACATAATCCCTGGCATTGTCTGTAAGAGTATGTGGTTGCTGCTATGGATCCAAGTCCACCAAAGATGTGTTTGCTTCCATTCACTGCGAGAGTTCGTTCACATCGCAACCCTTATCGAATATTTGATTGGTCGGCTTTAACTACTTGATCTTGTGTCAGACGTTCTTCACCAATGAGGGACCTGATAATCTTTGACGAATTCATAAAATCTTTGATCAATAACAGCAGCCTCTTCAACCAATCACTTGATAACATTGTGGGTTATTTTCCAACAAACGAACTTATTCTTTGGTTTGAACACTTTTACCCACGATTTGGAAGCTTTGAATAGCAGGGAATTGTGAGGGCAAATTCCCTTCTTAAATATCATTGCCCAGAGTTGAAATGTACTGTCACGTTCGGCGCTTCCCTGTCTTTTTGCTCTAAAATGGTCACGCGTTTCACCGTTTACCATATGCTGCAGAATGTTTGGGCCTGATGAGCGCCGTTTCCGAAGTTTTATAACTAGTCCTACTCTTTACTCTTCTTTTCTGTGCCAAGACTATTGCACGTTTAAGGCGAGGTGTTAAATCAGTTGCTAATCCAGGAACACACAGACGGGGAGGATCAACATTTATTCTGGATTGTTTTGTCTATCCTTTAAGCCAGATAACCATCTGGAAAATTGCTTTTTATTCCTCTTGGAAGCGATGGCTGATACGATGAAATGCTACTTCCATGAACTTCCGCCACTAGTGACATTGCCTTCACTCCTGTCGCGTCGCTATTAATTCCTTCATCTGAAGCCTCCTCATTGATTACAAATGCACATGCTTCCACTTATTCGGCTTCTTCTTCTTCTTCTTTTTCTTCTCTTCTTCTGACAACTGTTTCTTTATGTGTTCACAATGAACTCGCTCTTCACCTTTAGATGCATTTTTCGAAATGCCAAAATAATTTACCAAGAGTTTCACAATTACCGCCTGCCCCATTTTCGAGAGCGACCGTACTGTACAAGCTTGCTCACTCTGTCAACACACTTTTACACCACACAGATAATGTGATCTACTCTAGCGGACAACACAAATCTGTTGTGACCACTACGTTGGTTGCAGATAGGAAAAATCTATACCGCACCACTTATTCTTCCCTCTCCTTTTCACACCGACACACCATAGCAGCTAAATCGTTGGAAGGATTTAGTGTTTTTGATCAGTAACAAAACGAAAGTAGTTTTTTTCTGCTCTCAAAAACAACTGCTCCATGAACCTAAAAATCTACCAGAGTATTTAATGCATTCGTGACTACGCTGAAAATGGTGAACGAGACAAAACTGAACTTTAAACCAATTTTCTCTTGATTATTTAATTAGTTTTTATTCCACACAAGAAACATACCGCAAATATTCTCACCTTACTAATAGGGTAAGAGTATGGCTAAGAGAGGAAAATCTTCATGTAAGTCGGCTGTAAAGCTGCGAGTAATCATCAATGTTATTTATTTATTTATTTATTTATTTATTTATTTATTTATTTATTTATTTATTTATTTATTTATTTATTTATTTATTTATTTATTTATTTATTTATTTATTTATTTATTTATTTATTTATTTTAATCTAACCTCCAACAAACTTGTAATTTCACATTGCTTCAGGTATTCATGGTTATATGCGATACGATATATAATTCTTCCGGAAATGTGAGCCATAGTACCATATCGCCGATCAGCATTCCTCTCGCAACAACTTTAGTGGATACCTAAGATTGATATCTATGTATCCCCATTCCCTCCAATTTGAACCAGTTGAACATACGAAGACAGCACGAAGGAGGTAAAAAGAAAGGAATGAAGGACGGAAAAGTATTAGAGAAGGAGGAAGCAAGAAAGAATGGAGGAAAGAGGGAAGAAAGGAAGAAAAATGAAAACCTAACAGGAAGGAACAATGTGAAGAAGCAGGAGAGAGGAAAGGAGTGTATGAAGGAAGGGAAAAAGAAATGAAGGAAGAAGAGAAGGAGGAAAGAAAGAAAGAAAAAAGAAAGAAAGAAAGGACGAAATAAGAAAGCAGTTACAGAAAGAAGGAAATAAGCAGGAACGGTGGAAGGAAGGAAAGAAGAAAAAATAGAAGAGAGTAATGAAGAAAGGAAAGAAGTAGGAAGCGAAAATGCAAGTAAGCGAAGAAGTAACTATGAACCACAATGTGTATTAGAATTGGTGTCAAATACTTGTAACAGAATATAGTAATAGCAACAGAGCACATACCCGACAAATAAACGGATCCTTGTTTGAACCAGCCTATGGTTCTCATATAAGTAAAGGAGACCAAACATTTCTAGAGCTACACCTACAATTAAAAGATCCATTTTACGGAGTGCAACAAGAGCATCTAGTGAGGTTAGACTACTGAATTATGTATAATGCAGCAGAAATTAGGAGTCCTATTAAAACGCTATCACACCATGTAGTCTGAATGCGGTCCAGATATTCTTATCACGTAACTCAACACCGCTTGATGTCGAGGGCCTTCATTTCCCACTCCTCATAAAACTTGCCACTAAAAGCCATGTAAAAGGAATTTTAATGCGACCTCCCAAACTCAAAATTCCCGAAGAGCTAGGTTTCTCTCGACCTTCTTTTTTCTTCTATCATCGTCTTCTTGTTAGAGGGGGATTTGTCACGCACAGAGCACGCTATTATCCTTGCAATTCCATTAGAGGACTCTCAAAGCAGTCGCTCTCTTTCTTGCTCCGTAACATTTATCATTTCTGTTTCTGAATATTTCATTACTTTTGCTTAGATAAGAACCAACGCTGAGATAGTATACATAAATAAGCAAGTATTCTAGCGTGCACATTTCACTGCTGTACTTTTCGAATTTGTTGCTGCTTGTTCTCTTTACATCACGATAAATATGGCAGAATGTAGGAGGATCATTGTTTTAAAAATGCTAAATAAATAAATAAATAAATAAATAAATAAATAAATAAATAAATAAATAAATAAATAAATAAATAAATAAATAAATAAATAAATAAATAAATAAATAAATAAATAAATACTATTTAATAATAACGATAATTTCCGCCTCTGTGGTGCAGTGGTTTATGTGTTTAGCTGCCACCCCGGGAGTCATGGGTTCGATTCCATGCTCTGCCACGAAATTTGAAAAGTGGTACGAGGGCTGCAAGTGCTGGAACGGGTCCACTCTGCCTCAGGAGGTAAAGTGAGAAGAGGGGTGTTCGATTCGTACATCAGCCATTCTCGAAGTGGTTTCACACTTCTCCTTCCGTCAAACGCCAGGATGGTACCTAACTTGAGGCCACGGTCGCTTCCTTGTCTATCCTTTCCAAACTTTCCATCCCCCAGAAGACCGTTGTTTAGCATAGCAGATCAGGTCACCTGGGCAAGGTACTGGTCCTCCTTTCCTTGAGCTGATAGAGGGGGAGGATCCCTCGCTGAGTCCAAGGGAGAACCAACCCTGGAGGGTTAAAAGATTAAGAAAGAAAGAAAGAAAGAATAATTCGACGTTCTACTAAATGTTTGTATAGTTTTCAGAGCCGCCAACATGCCAGATATTTTTACTTTCCGGCGGATCCATTGTTACGAGGCTGGAGCATTTAAATAGAATAATGTTATTATCATTAAACAAGAGTTGCAACTGTCAAAGTTGACCAAACAGTAAAATAATCGAATGTCTTTTGTGGAAGGTATAAGCTCTCATTCATCTATGTAATCGGCTTGATGTTAGGTGCTCGAGGAACCATACCTACATTTCTTGTCAACTTCTGCAATACCTTTGGGATGAATAGAGATTTCATCAACAACATCGCGATTACCACACTCAAGAAGTCCATCATGATCTTCAAGAACCATGCTTGCGGACCTCAAATAAATGTTTGACATTCCTCACTCAATTGCCTACACTTAACATCATACGATCAAATTATATCCTGTATCCAGATCCATTATTGCTGTTAAGGCACTCTTTGTCTTTGGGCAACCTGCAGCTGTTGAAGGGAGATTGTATAATAAATAATAAATAGGAAACTTAATTTTGAAACTCTAATCTTGAATTTGCAAAAGTAACTGGCGAAGAGCCATGGACAATACTACTCCTTTATTCCGTGAAGCATGGACATTGTGTGTCAGAATCATTGTTTACATTTTACAATATATTTCTTCCCAGATTGTACATTATTAACCGTTCGTGTATTCAGTGTTTCGTGAACATGAGGTCTTCGATCTTCGTGCAAATTACGAGAGGGAGGTTGGTGTTCATACGTCCGTCACTCTTTCGTGTCGTAAACCTGAACAGCAGACGGTGAGAAAAATGAATGTCATCATCATATTCCCTTCTAAGGGAATCTCAATAGATTTACGTATTTCCAAAACCTGAAATGTCATTCTGACATTTTTAATATCCTATGCACGTCCAACCAGCAAAAGTTAGACTGAATTTGCAGCTTTAATTAACATTAGTGAAAATGATGGTCTTTTTGGGGACATGTGTAACGGTAAAATTTTCGTGTGGATACACCCAAGCATTTTTAGTTGATAAGAACATGCAATTCATATTATTCTCAGCTAAATATTTGGCTATGTTTAACTTACTTCTACTTACATGTGTGAGCAACTGGTTCTGCAAATGAACTGTGCCAAGTAAAAATATAGATCCCATTTGACTGACGACCAATGGTGCTGGTGCAGCAGGAATTACCTTAAACTGAAATAAACCTTCATTTTAGAGAAATAATTGCATATTATAAAGGAATATAACTAAATGTAGTGTGTTTAATGTACTCTAAAGTATATATATATTCACAATCTTTATTTGTCTACGAATTAGCAACCCGCTTTACACTAACTATCCCTTCGTAGTGTTCAGTGGATTTGCGAGTTTCTTATCAAGCGTTTCGTGTTTAGCTCATGAATGCCCCAGAGTTGGCAAAAATACAATCAAAGCACGCGTAATCCATTACTAATCAATATAACCTATTAATACGCCATTCATTCGGAAAGGTTGATAACCATAATGAAAGCGTGGAACGGTTCCTGAAATTGATTAATATCACTCCACGAATGCAGTGACAAGTAATATTATAGCCTCAGGGTCTATTCTTCTAAAAATTTACATTATATTTCCTAACCATATTGTCAACTGAATAAATGATTTTCAAAGCTATATCGATATCTGTACATGAGTTCAGAATCACTATTGAATCTGCACGTCTCATTGAAATGAAATAAAGCGCTTGGGCATATTAGTTCATCCATCAGAATTGCACATACAGGAGTTAAGCTAAGTACTACTAGTTCACAATCGGATTAATGCATTGGAAATATGAATAATGCTCAATCCATTCATTTCGTACGTTTTTAGAACTGCGCAAACACAACAAAGTATACCATAGGATAACAAAGCAGATTAAACGACTGCAGAACAGGCCACCTGCTAAAACTTGCGTCGCTTTGAAGACACGAAGAGAGAGGTAAAGGGAAGTATAAAGGGAATATGAGGTGATAAATCACACAGTAATCGACTTGAAATAGGATTACCTGTTATCTAGAATAGCACTTCGCGATAATAACTTTATTTCACCTTCAGCTACATTTTGTAATAAACAAGTGGAGATGTAGATTATATCAATAATAGCATTTTCAATAGGAGATGACTTAGATCTTCCTTAGCTCCACCGGTGTATCAGTGCTAGACTGGTTGCGTATGAATGCCAAAACAGCGGGTTCAAAACCGGCAGAGATAGCCGGATTCTTGAAAGGCAGAATGAAGTCTGTTGGGGACTCCATGTCGTGCGATATAAGCACGTAAGATGTTTAGAGGCACCTACTGTGCTTGTAGAACAAAGTTAATTAAAATTTCACCAATACGTTGACCAGTTTCTTCTGTAATCTGGTAAAAACTGACGGTTGGCACTAGCATATAGGTAGCCTACATGGCGAAATATCAAAATTCTTGCACATGGTATATTTGGTTACAGAAGTAGTAGTAGTGGTGACGAAAATAATATTAACATCTAAACCGTTAAGCATATCTGAGGAGTACAATTTAGACTTCCAAAAACAAATCAGTATTTCGCCTACATACTAATGGTTGCCATGAGCAATCGAGAGCAGGAAGACATAATTCCTTAAAAGTTGAGCCAAAACCGATCATGGGTACGTCCTATGAGCCTTTTATTATACTTGTTGTGTTTTCCCCTCAGCTTTTTTAAGGTGGATTATATCACCTTTTGAATAGACACTCCTCATTTGCAGTTAACTTACAAATGTCTAATATTCATGTTTTAGTTACGGTTAAATAGTAGTAGTATAATTGGATGGTTCTGGCGCCTCCTCCAGCGGGAAATTTGAATTCTGGCGGGAAATTTGAATTTTTGGCGGGAAAATTGAATTTTGGCGCGAGATTTGGATTTGTAAACAAAGCCACGTGCTTTTTGACAGCTGTCATCGACAACAACGCATCGCTAACCTCACTGCTGCCATCTTGACGGGCCTAAACCTCAGTAGTGCCAACTTAACCTAACTAGCGTGAGGTAAACAAAGCCACGTGTTTTTTGACAGCCACGTGCTTTTTGACAGACAACAACGCATCGCTGACCTCACTGCTGCCATCTTGACGGGCCTAAACCTCAGTAGTACCAACTTAACCTAACTAGCGCGAGGTAAACAAAGCCACGTGTTTTTTGACAGCCACGTGCTTTTTGACAGCCAACAACGCATCGCTAACCTCAGTACTGCCATCTTGACGGGCCTAAACCTCAGTAGTGCCAACTTAACCTAACTAGCGTGTGGTAAACAAAGCCACGTGCTTTTTGACAGCCACGTGCTTTTTTGACAGCTGTCATCCGCCATCTTTAAACCACAGAGCACTGTGCTGCCCTCTTTATCGTAGTAGATGTAAATTCGTCACCTGTCATCGGCAGTGCTGCCATCTTGGCGGGCCTAAACCTTAGTGCTACCAACTTAACCTCACTAGCGCGAGATAAACAAATCCACGTGCTTTTTTGACAGCTGTCATCCGCCATCTTTAATCTATAAAGCACAGTGCTGCCCTCTTTAGCTACTTACCTTTGAAATGTGGTGGGGGATAATTTGAAAAATGCTTTTTGACAGCAGCCATCTTTGAGCACAGTGCTGCCCTCTTTGTGGTGGCGGGAAATTCCACGTGCTCTTGTTTGGAAACAAACTCACGTGCTTTTTTCTGACAGCTATCATCCGCCATCTTGCATCACAAACCTCAGTGCTGCACTCTTTAGCTAGATGCCTTTGAAATGTGGTGGCGGCAATTTGAAAAATTCTATGTGCTCTTGTTTGGAAACAAAGCCACGTGCTTTTTGACAGCTGTCATCCACCATCTTTAATCAATAGAGCACTGTGCTGCTATCATGCGGGCAATTTCGTCAGCTGTCATCCGCCATCTTTAATCCACAGAGCACCGTGCTGCCCTCTGTAGTAGCGGGCAATTTGAAAAGTTCTGTTAGCTATCATCCGCCATCTTTAAGCAAGAGAGCACCGTGCTGCCCTCTTTAGCTAGATACCTTTGAAATGTGGTGGCGGAAATTTGAAAAATTCTATGTGCTCTTGTTTACTAAACAAAGCCACGTGCTTTTTTGACAGCAGTCATCCACCATCTTTAATCAATAGAGCACTGTGCTGCTATCATGCGGACAATTTTGTCAGCTGTCATCCGCCACCTTTAATCTACAGTGCACCGTGCTGCCCTCTTTATGACATGTAGTAGCGGGCAATTTGAAAAGTTCTGTTAGCTGTCATCCGCCATCTTTAATCAAGAGAGCACCGTGCTGCCATCTTTAGCTAGATACCTTTGAAATGTGGTGGCGGCAAATTGAAAAATTCCACGTGCTCTTGTTTAGTAAACAAACTCACGCGCTTTTTTGTCAGCTGTCATCCGCCATCTTACATCGCAAACCTCAGTGCTAAACTTTTTAGGTACATACCTTTGAAATATGGTGGCGGATAATTTAAAAAGAAAAATTCTACAGCAGCCATCTCTCGGCGCTAATTGCACAAGATGGTGGCTATACATGACTCTTTAAAGGTGCTTATGCAAGATGGCCGCTATACATAGGTTCTTATGAGACGCCCTTGGGATGCTTGCGCAAGATGGCGGTTATACATGGCTCCTTATGAGATGCCCTAGGGATGCTTGCGCAAGATGGCGGTTGCTCTTATGAGGCGGCTTAAGGGTCCTTGCACAAGATGGTTAGAGACGCCCTAAGGATGCTTGCGCAAGATGGCGGACGCAAGATTGCGGCTATACACGACTCCTTATGAGACGCCTTAAGGGTGCTTGCGCAAGATGGCTGCTGCTCTTATGAAGAAAGCCAGCTTAGAGACTAACGCGTCGTGCTAGTTCGATTCATTAAATTTGGGGCTTAAATGCAAAATGTTAAATATCTCGAAAGCGGTGCATCGTAGAGCAAAACGGACAAAAAATTTTCTGCCCAGTACCTCGGTTCGCAGTACGAGGAACAAGAAAAACAAAGTCTAATGATGAGATCAACGGTTCGGTTCCTACTTAGGCCCTTTGGCATTCGCTCTGTTTTAGCTTGTATTGAAGCAAGTCTTCGTAACATGATCAGGTTTAGCTATGGTAGAGAGTATAACGTGCCGTGCAGGTTCGATTCATTAAATTTAGGGCTTAAATGCAAAATGTTAAATATCTCGAAAACGGTGCATCGTAGAGCAAAACCTGATACCTAGGTTTGCAGTATCAGGAACAAGAAAAAAACATAGTCTAATGATGAGATCAACGGTTCGATCCCTACTAAGGCCCATTGGCATTTGCAGCTATCTAATTCTACAAGATGGCGGTTATACATAGCTTCTTATGTGACAGCTTAAGAGCGCTTGCACAAGATGGCTGCTGCTCTTATGAGACGCCCTAGGGGTGCTTGCGCAAGGTACCAGCGACAAGACGGTGACTATACACAGCTCCTTATGATACGGCCTAGAGGTGCTCACACAAGATGGTGGCTGCTCTGATGAAAAAAGCTACCTTTGCATCGTGCAGGTATCTTTACAGCACTAAACCTCATACCTTTGAAATGTGGTGGCGGGTAATTTGAAAAATTCTACGTGCTTTTTCTTAACAGCAGCTATCTTTAAACAATAGCGGCTATATATAAGCTGTTAAGGCCTCCTCTTATGTCAAGGCATAGCTCTATCGAACAAGTTTAAACCTGCATCGGGATAGCTAGAGTAAGCACGTGCTGCAGTGATGACGTCATTATGCATGTTTAGATTTGCAAATCACTAAAGAAACATAACAAGACTAGAATCGAACACTGCACTCTATGCCGTGAACTTTATCATGTGATCGGAACATTGATTTAAGTGTTTAGAACGCTAAATAAGTAGAACCGAACACTGTACTCGATACAACATGTGTTTAGAACATGTCAGGGGATACCTTTGTTCTAAGAAGATTAGGTTACTGCACATTCCTTGTAGGGCTAATAGGCTAAAGGGCTAATGGGCTAAAGGGCTAAAGGGCTAGGGTGCCTCTCCTCTCTTTATCCGGGCTTGAGACCGGCTCTACAACTAGAGGCGGAGTTAACACCCTAAGGAAGGAAGAATGTTGGGAAATAATCTATACGAATATAGCTACTCGATCGACTATATACTACAGATGGATGACTTAGGTGAGGGTAAGCGCTTACTTTATAATACCTACACGACGTAATTCATGCTCTATTTCAAAAATATCTTCTTTGTACTGTGTGTAACCAGCATCATGATAGGCTCTTAGCAGTTGTAAACGTTTTACGAGTACGTTGGGGTCTTTACAGTACCTTATATCTACATAGGGTAACAGAGGCTTGTTGTGAACTTGGAGTCTATATGCAGACAGTTGATGTGTAGGGACTTGTTTTGATGTAATACGTGCTTCAGCAGTAGCGTTTCTAGGTACAAACTTAACTTGTTTGAATAGCGATGAAGCGTTGAAATTTCCTTCTTCTTTACCTTGCATCTCTTCTTGAGATGTTTGCACTGCAACAGAACGTGTAGTAGGCTTAGGAAATGAAGTAAAATCATCAAGCTATAATGGCAATGAATTTTCTTCTTCTTTTTCTTCTACTTTCCCTTTACTACTGTTTTGATCAACATCATTATCCTTATTATCATAATCATGATCTTGCCTCTCTTTACCATGAAGTTTGTGCTTAGTAACAGAACTCGCAGCAGGTCTAGACAACAAGGGAGAATTAAAAATGGCAGAGCGCACCCAAAATCATTATTTCGATGTAATATAAATGTCAGACAAGTTGACGTTGCCATCATTGTCGACGTGAATCTTTTTTTTTTTTTTTTGCTATTTGCTTTACGTCGCACCGACACAGATACGTCTTATGGCGACGATGGGATAGGAAAAGCCTAGAAATGGGAAGGAAGCGGCCGTGGCCTTAATTAAGGTACAGCCCCCAGCATTTACCTGGTGTGAAAATGGGAAGCCACGGAAAACTATCTTCAGGGCTGCTGACAGTGGAGTTCGAACCCACTATCTCCCGATTACTGGATACTGGCCGCACTTAAGTGACCGTAGCTATCGAGCTCGGTCGATGTGAATCTGCAGTCTCCAGGTAATGAAAATAAGGCCCAAGAGGAGCATTCAGAAGCAGATCGACATCGTGCGGGCTATTCAAAACAATAAGAGCTCAGGACTGGTATATACGCATATATGCACGTAGACACGCGAAACACACAGGTGCTAATGTGCGCCACGAGCTTCGAGGCGCCACAGGAGTAAATTCGAATACCAAAACTATGCGTAATACACTACATTATGGGTTACTGTATTCAAGAAGACCCCTCAGGCTCAACGCTATTCTTTGCAGGTTTCATGTTCGGCCAACCTACACCACTGGTTCACATTCAAGGCCGCAGCGTACAATCGCAGTATTCTCCGGCACACAAGTTGTTTTCCAGAGGCTGTAGGAGATGGGCCTATTCTCTAAGAGGATAACGCTCGTCCACACTGTGCAGAAGCTGTGAATGGGTACTTGTAGGAACGGAGAATCCGCAGAATAGACTGGCCAGTGTCGTTCTCGGACATGAAATGCACAGAGCATGTGTGGACCTACCTTAACATACACCACCTGCGATTAAGACACTATAAGATGTTGCCATCGGGTAATGAGGCCGTTTTCCCCAAGAAATACTCCTCAGCATGCCCCGTCGCACTTTAGTGCCTCATGGTATGTAGTGAACCAACACCGTTATTGACATATGTGACTGCATTGAAAACTGTCTTTAATTTTTTATGTTCTAACTCAGGATGTTTCTTAACTTGTTTTGTCTAGTAGTATACTTAAGAGGCTGCCTGACCGAGACGGTAAAGGCGTGCTCGGTTCGCCCGAAAGGACGTGGGTTCGAATTCCGGTCAGGAAGTCGTAAAATTTAAGAAACGATATTTCCACTTCCGGAGGTGCACATGGCCCTGAGGTTCACTCTGCCTACACCAAAAATGAGTACTTGGTTAATTCCTGGGGGCAAAGGCAGCCGGGCGTAGAGCTAACCACTCTACCCCATCAAGTGCCGAGGTTTCTGATAGTAGAAGCCTTTTTCCTTTCACCCCTCCAAGGGCCTTCATGGCCTGCACGGAGATGACTTTGCTTTGCTTTGATAGTCATATACTAAGTGGTTTTCTTTTCATGCTGCGTCCAAAGTTAACAAGAAGTGTACGTTTTCGTTACATTTACTATTTTGAGTTTCACACCAAATTGTATGCAGTCTGTTCCACCTCAACGCAGCAGAATCTGGTACATGCTGTTTTAAAGGAACACAATGGGATTAACAGCCTCCCTCAAGACTAATAGTGAAAATCAGCAATGCAGGAGGTTAGCCGATCTATGTGCTCCCAAGATGGTGGTTTCGGTCTCAGAATAATTCAGGAGGCCACTTCTCATCAATATTACGAGTAGAACTACCATATTTATGCAGCTAAACCTGTGAAATATATTCAGTTGTATCTATGCAATTCTTAAAACTGTGCTTTTAGGGATTTTAACGTTTACTAAAGCAAATTTATGCACTTTTTATGCCTTAAGTAAGATTAAAGTTGCCCCCTTTATGCTTTAGGTTATGTTTAGGGATAGAAATCTCATGAGTATAAATTATGTTGTCTATGATTTTGTTTCAGTTGATTTCCTTATTATTTTAACATTTCCGCAAACAATATAAATTTATCTGCTCAATAGTATGCAAGAAACACGGCCACATGCCATTAAACATGCCGAACGCTAGAATTTGAGACAATAGTAATTAAAGATGAAAACCGAGAATTGCAAACAAACGCGCAACTCTGGGCTGCCTAATTCCTTATGGAATGCTACCAATGTAAAAATGACGTTTACTGCTCTAAACGGCGTAAATCGCAGCCTTCTAAGTTATCCACTTGCGAAATACAGAGGCTTCGTAAAAAGTATAAAAATTAGAATAATATTGATTTAATAAATGTAAGGAAGAAAGTATGATTTTTGAACGAATTTCATTGTGAGATAGAAATATATAAATGTAAATTTATTTTCATTTTAATGCTTCATCTCCACTTAAAGAAGTTTCGGCAACTTGAAAACTTTGTGTATGCATATCGTAGCATTTGTAGGGACCAATATAAGTGGGATATGATATATATAATGGATAATGTGGTACAAGAAAGCGTAAAAAATCAACCTGAACAGAGAAGTTATTAACCATTACGTTCAATGAATAAAGTAACAATATGGAAATACATTTCCTGATGGTAACGTGTGAATGACCGAACAACTCTCGTGTGTGCCCTGTGAGATCTCAAGTGTAAAATACAAGAGGAATTATAACGTCCCCTTTCTAATGGATCTATCAGAGTAGAAGACATTGATGCTATCCACCAGCAACAATGTAGGCTACAGTGGTGATACTTAATACAACGGTTCACTTTCTAAGTAATTTAACCTAGGTCATAGAAACTGACGATGAAAAACACGTATATGAACCTTGTATCTCATCGTTAATTAAATGGTAGAATATCATTCCTGGAAAATGTTAGGTGATTCATTTACTACTTAAAAGTCAAAATAATGTGACGAAATATACGTGGGAGATCCTCAGTACTTTTGAGATCCAGCATAACCCGTTTCTGCCTAAAACATTTTTTGGTCATGCGCTATATAAAAATAGTACCAAAGGCTACAGTAATTTAATGAAACTGATCTCAGAGCGTAATATGGACAATGGCACGATAGGCAAATTATAAAGTATAAATATGTGAAACAAATTACGAGAATGAATTCTACCTCTTTAGTTTGTTTCCCACAACTGCTCTAGTTGGTGTGGCATGGTACAAAACACTCTCTACACAGATCTATTGCATATGGTACGGGGACAATCTTGACCGTTTTCCGCAGCTCAACGCTTTTTTACTGGATTAACGACACAATTTGCCTTTGCTGGCAGGACTTAGTGTTTACAGTTCACTATGTCTTCTGGTATGGGCTGGAGTAATTTTGTTACTTTCATTGATCTGTCTCTGTCTTATACTTGGTTTTGACAATATGAAAGTGACTGAGGTATGAGCGGTGCTAGTAATGCCATTCCATCTGCAGCCAGTCCCTGCTATGAATGGTGTGAAAATGTTCCTCATATGGTCGTCTGATTCATGCATTTCAGTGGGCTTGGCAGACTGATATGAAATAGCAACTTCTGGCTCGGTTAGAAAAGCAACAGGAAACTACCTCACTTCTCATTTCCCTAGTACGCCTCTTCAGTGATGCCTAGGCCATCTATGACAGCTGATAGCGGAGCTGTTGAGGATACAACCAGCCTTAGGGCTGAAGACTGAACATATATATACATACGTCACTTCAACATATCGTAGGTTTCCGGCGACGGAAGGATGGGAAAGGGCTAGGATAGGGAAGGTAGCGTCCGTGGCTTTAATTAAGGTACAACCCAGCGTTTGTCTGGTGTGGAAACAATGGATTACCATCTTCAGGAATTCCAACGGTGGGATTCGAACCCGCCATCCCCCGAATGCAACCTCATGGCTGCGGGACTCTAACAGCAAGGCCAACTCGCTCTGTTCACAACGGTTCCATCTCGTATCAGAAGCCACGACCACCACGTGGTTTCTTCCATCATATGTGATGTCTTTCTTGATGCGGATGGATTCTAAGGAACTTCCAGGACGATTTGAGCTTCTCGTTAGCGCTGGGGTCGATGTCAGAATCAACGTAACTGAACTTATAATTATTACCAAAAAATCGGACCTTCAATTCGAATATGCCATCTTAACATCGAAGGCATCAGCAGAGCAAAATGCGAGTGTCTAGCTAAAATTCTGAAAGGTCAACAGATTGATGTCATTGCGCTACAAGAAACTCATACAGCCAATGAAATGCAACTAAGAACAAGAGGCAAGATCCCAGGCTTCAAGTTAGTGGCTCACAATAATCACGAGATGTATGGCTTAGCTACCTATGTGAGAAACAATATTACTAACTACGCAGTAGTCGACTGTAGCTCAAGTGATGACATTTTCACTGTCACAATTAAAATCAATAATCTAACAATAATGAATGTATATAAGCCACCAAACACAATGTGGCCCACTCCTCCTCTACCATCCTTACAACACCCAACCGTAATCATAGGAGACTTCAACAGTCATCACACATGTTGGGGCTATGAACAAAATGATCTAAATGGGGAGGCAATTGTTGACTGGATGGATATGGAAAATCTTAAACTAATCTATGATGCTAAAGAAAAAGGAACCTTCTTCTCCGCCCGATGGGGTAAGGAATACACCCCAGATCTTTCCTTCATAACCCAATCCCCAAACTCTCCAAACCAGATACTTCACTCAGTTCTCAACAGTTTCCCTCATAGTCAACACCGGCCTGTCATACTCCAAATTGGCATGTATATTCCTGTCATTCGATCTTATCCGAAACCTAGATGGAACTTTAAAAAAGCTAATTGGAAAAAATTTAAAGAACAAACTGATGCAAATATAATTTGGATTAAGCCAACCTTTAATAACTATGACAGATTTGTTGGAGTTATAAAAGGTGCTACTCGGCGCCGCATTCCAAGAGGATGCCGTAAAGAATATATTCCTGGATGGACTGCAGAGAGCGAGAGCCTTCTTAAGGAATTTGAGGAAAATGGCAGCAATGAAACAGCCACAAAACTTATTCAATCACTGAATGACAATAGAAAACAAATTTGGAACGACACTGTGTCATCTCTTGATTTTACCCACTCAAGTAGAAAGGCCTGGTCTCTCATTAGAAAGCTTGACTCATCAAAGCCAGCTGGCAGGCAGAAGCTGAGTGTTAACATTAATGATCTAGCCAAACACATTATCTCTATTGATCTTTGAGATAGAGATCAACAAGTTGTAAGGGAAATCCGGTCAGCACTGAAACATAAAAAGCAATTAGCAAAACAACAATCATCCCAATTCTCTTGTCCTTTCACAAGAGAGGAAACCCTAGAAGGCATCAAGAACATAAAATCCGGGAAAGCAGCAGGTATAGACGGCATCTATCCTGAATTCCTGCAACATCTTGGACCTGCAACAATCACTTGCCTCACCAAATTCTTCTCCAATATTTTGGAGACAGGTAACCTTCCTTCACTATTCAAGAAGACCAAAGTAATATCGATCTTGAAACCCAACAAGGACCCTCTGAGAGTGGAAAGCTACAGACACATTGCACTGCTAATTGTTACTCTAAAGCTCCTGGAAAGACTAATATACAATAGGATCTCAGAAACTATCAATAATCTCCTTCCCACAGAACAAGCTGGCTTCAGACCTGGAAGAAATTGCGCTGACCAAATTTTTGCATTGACCTCTCATATTGAAAATGGATTTTAGAATCGGAAGATTAGTATGGCTGTCTTCTTAGACTTATCAGCAGCCTATGATACTGTTTGGCGAGAAGGGCTTCTACTAAAACTTATCTCTGCCATCCCCTGTGTCAAGCTTACAAATCTCATTGGCAATATGATTAGCAACAGAAACTTTCAGATCTTCTCGGATGATGCAGTAAGCAAAACCTACAAACTGAATGATGGACTTCCACAAGGATCTGTTCTGGCACCCTTACTTTTCAACCTCTATACTGCTGACTTACCAGCAACTAAGTCCAGGAAATTTATTTACGCAGATGATATACTACTGGTTAGCCAAACACCAAGTTTTCCAGAAGCTGAACAAATTCTTACAGAAGATCTAGAAAAGCTAGATACATACTTTCAAAAGTGGTGTCTCCGTCCAAATCTCCAAAAGACTGTTGTATCTGTGTTTCATCTCAGAAATAAATTTGCCAACTACAAGCCTTCAATAACATTCAGAAATCAATCCTTACAACACTGTCCCTTCCCAAAATATTTAGGTGTCACATTAGACAGATCCCTAACATATAAACATCATATTAACAACACAGCCGCCAAGATTAAAAGTCGGAATAATATTCTTCAAAAATTAGCCGGCACATCTTGGGGCGCAAACAACCAAGTGTTGAGATCTACTGCTCTAGCTCTTTGCTATTCAGTTGCCGAATACTGCGCTTCAACTTGGCTGAATAGTGCTCATACTGCGAAGATTGATGCTCAACTAAATCAAACAATGCGCATCATAACCGGTTGTATTCGCTCTACAAACGTGGCCTGGCTGCCTACACTCAGTAATATTAATCCGCCTTGCTTAAAAAAGTCTGAAGCTCTTCTAAAACTGTGGAAGAAGACCAGCCAGGACTCCAACCTCCCTGTTCACCAGGATATTACTCAACCTGCCCCTCCTCGACTTAAGTCTAGATCTCCACCCTGGCGCACTGCACTTACAGTGGAAGAATCTGGGTTCTCCATCACGAACGCCTGGTTACACCAATGGCAGCAGTCTTCTGTTCCCAATCAACATCTTGTGACTCTACCTCATGTTCAACCTCCTGGATTCCATCTACCCAGACGTCAATGGAGGACTCTAAACAGGATAAGAGTCAATCAAGGAAGATGCGGCTATACGCTTTATAAATGGGGCTGGCAGAAGTCTTCTGGGTGTGATTGTGGAGCTACCTCACAGACCATCCACCACGTAATTGCCGAGTGTCCACGGAGAGCATTTCAAGGTCCTTTGGAGGACATTCATAACGCAACTGAGGAGGCCTTGAAATGGATCAATGGACTTGATTTGGAACTATAGGCTTCTGCTTGTATATATTGTGCATATATTGTATACTTATTTATATAATCTATCTGTGCACATCATACGATAAATAAATAAATAAGTAGTTTAATAGTCCATGGCTAAATGGTTAGCGTGCTGGCCTTTGGACACAGGGGTCCGGGCTCGATTCCCGGCTGGGTCGGGAATTTTAACCATAATTGATTAATTTCGCTGGCACGGAGGCTGGGTGTATGTATCGTCGTCATCATAATTTCATCCTTATCACGAAGCGCAGGTCGCCTACTGGAGTCAAATCAAAAGACCTGCATCTGCGAAGCCGAACATGTACTCGGACACTCCCGCCACTAAAAGTCATACGCCATTTCATTTCAGTAGTTTAATAAAAACACTGGTCTTGTGAACCAGTATTAAGATATCTCTTCTAAAACTCAGAAGAAAGAATACGCTTCTCATTAATCCCCAAAATTAATATTTTACACTAAACTACCCTCTGAATTATTAGTATAAGAATCCTTATTTTTCCTTTTCCTTAATAGCCTAATATTTGCTCAACCTAACCATCCTCTTACTATAACCCTGATTATTATTCTACAAACATGTATTATTTCTGTAACTGTAGGGATAAGAACATCTTCCTTTAGGTTTTCTTAGGCTATATTTTATTCCTAGTTTTTCTAGGAGGGATGTTAGTACTCTTTATTTACATCACCAGTCTAGCTTATACTGAATTAATCTATGCCCCTATAAAAAATCTCGCCATCATCTTATCAATTACTTTAATCTTATCAATTTGATCAATTACAGATCCGTATTTCAGAAATATACTTACCAAAAATATGTCTTCTCCGTTTCCTGGTAGAAGACTAAAAAGCATTGTGAATGAACGCATTTATCAACAATATAAACATAGGCCACCACTTTTCTTAAATCTATATTCTATAATTGCAGTGTTTTCGTCTAATCGATCAGTTCTACCCATATGCTGGTTACATTTGTGAAATGCGTGTGGACAAGCGACATCTGTTTTCTTCTTTTCTCCTGATTATTTTTATTCTTGTATTATCATTCGCTTGCAATAACCTCATTATAATCTTGAAATGGTATCTTCTCTTGGCGCAGTAATTCAGTTCATTTCTCATGTCAGCACCCGAATCCCGGGAGCACCTTATACTCGGAAGTGGATTGTACCCAGGCAGAATAAGGATGCCAATGAAACATTTCATCCACTGATATCTTTAGATCAGCACAATTTTTGAATAGAGCGTATTTGGAAACCTCTGCTATAACAAATATACAAGCTTATCATCCCAAAACAATTCAAACAAGTCAACAGGAGGCAAGTTTCTATTGGTTTTGTAGTCAGTACGAGAGAATACCGCACTTGTTTCATTGATATATTATCCTTCCCAGTTACGGCATGTCTTCCTGTCAACTCCAAATGGCGGTTGAGAGCTGCGAGTGCTTAGTGGGTGGGTAGAACCGAGAATAATTATTGATGAATCATCGCCTAGGCGTTCCTTGTTCCTCAGTACTGCTTCTGCTCCTACCTGTAGTTACCAGGAGTCCAAGATTGTTTAGCATCCCACCACACTCTTTGACATGGACATTAACTCTCGATGTGGAACGGGCATATGTAAGTACTAAACCTCATGTACTGTATGTTGAATTCGTGAATCGGTTACGTGCTGGAGCACAAGGTGTGTGAGTATCGGCAGCGTAGTAGTTCGAATCCAGAACAAGACAAATTTTTGAGTGACAGAGGTGCACCACTTTAGAGGGTATACATTACTAATATTTTTTTTTGCAATTGGTTTTGAAGCGTGCGCTCAGAATTGGCGGCTCTTCCCTAAGGATGGGGTAAGGACTGGAAAGGAAATCGGCCTTGGTTTTTCATTATGGTACCGTCCCGGCATTTGCATAGTGGTGAAAATGGAAAACCTAGGAAAATCATTTTCAGGACGGACAGCATGGGATTTGAGTCAACAACCTCCCGAGTCCAACGCACACAAATAAAAATCCACACCTACCAGGTCACATCACAGCACTTATACAATTCCTCATCTGTATCCCTACGAAGAGAACGTAGAATTGTTGCTAATTTATGGAGAAAGTATGGTCGAATTAATATGTTTGCCACATGCCCCATAATTGTAGAATGTTAAATGAACACTGTAAAGCATTATTGAAAACTTTGACACGGATATGAACTTTCGATGTGAAACGGCCATACTTAAATAATAATCCTTTAGCGAGAGCAATGCATTTCGTCTTTGTGACTGAGTTGTTTAAGGGCCCGTAACACAAGGTGTGTGAATACCGGTAATGTCGTGGTTCGATACCAACCTTATGCATGTTTTTTGACCGATAGATGGTGCCCCATTTGAACGGACACACAATGTTTATGCACACTTATCAGGTCACATCACAGCAAGTGTTCGTTCACTCACGGTGTATTCCAGTGACGAGCACGTTGATATGTTGCTCATTTATGGGAAAGCAAGGCAGAACGCAGTCCAGTCGCTGTCTCTGTCAAGAGCGTTTTCCTGACAGAAGACTACCCATTCTCAATTCGTTCCGAAACCTTGAATGAAGACTGCGGTCAACTGGGACACCTGGAAGTGTACCTTCCGTTAGAGATGGTCCTATAACATCTGGTCGAAATGAAGACGTTATTTTGGACGCTGTCCGGAATAACCCTCATATTAGAACACGGACCGACATTCGCCGGTCATCAGTTATGCGTATACTGCATAATAATAAATTTCACCCATACCATCTGCAGTTACACCAGCAACTCCACGGACATGATATCGATGCTAGAGTAACATGTTGTCAATGGGCATTATGCAGTCTGACCAATAATGCAGCCTTTCTGTCAAAAGTCTTATTTTCAGACGAATCACGATTTCACAACAATGGCGGTGTGAATAGGCACAATATGCACTACTGGAACGCGGAAAATCCCTATTAAGTAAGACCGGACCCATTTCAAGTGCAGTGGGGAGTAAATGTCTGGTGTAGGACCTTGGGAGACTATCTCATCGGACCATATTTCTTCGACGGACATTAACTGGAACACGCTACCTTCATTTTCTTCAAAATTAACTCCAACAATACTGCTGGAGATTGTGCCACTGCGCGAGAGATTTCGAATGTGGTTTCAACAGGACAGGGTCCCACCTCACGGATCAGTAGTCGTCTGGAACCATCTTCATGCTTCATATCCAAATAAATGGATAGGAAGTTGAGGACCCGTTCACTGGCCCACGATCACCGAGGCATGCCAAGCTGTTACACATGACATGTTACAACGAGCAAGAATGTCATAACAACGCCGTACTGAAATCCGCATAAACCAAAGTGGTCATCATTTGGATCACTAGTTACACTGAATACACAGGGTACTTTATTTCTTACCTACAGATCATCATGTCTTAGTCCAAACTGGCTACGTAACATCGGATAGAAACGGTCCTTTTCAGGACCAAATAAAAATTCACTCTCTGGAACAGGATGATATGCGGCCATATTGCAGTTACTGTAAACGGCATTAATAGAAACATGAAGTGTACCAGCGTGTGAATCGACCCTATTAGTAAACAGTTTGCCTGATGCAACAGCAGTAATGCGTGATTTAACCACCTTAGCTACGGCGAGCCATACTGCATACTCCGTTTGGACGCTTCCCGTCCAAACGTAATATAGTGTTATTCGCAGCTGTGATCTTTTCACACATTCGTTATATTTTACATAACAGAAATAACACTGCCGCTAATGATTTTTAGCATATTCGTGAACATTATATAAACGGCGTAGTTCTACTAAGGCCATAAAGAAGCAGGTACTAATGCTTTTCGGATGACTGTGATGAACGCGTTAGTTGGGTTACCTACCTCCGAAAAAGTAAGGGGCTGCTGAACCATCCGGTAAAGGCAGAATCGGGAAAATATAAATGGGAAAATGGCAATAATCGTTATAAAGGACTCACTGAGCATCCTCCACCATCATTTCTATTACAGGTGTCCCTCGCGGTGTGAGAACTTGCATCAGCTAAGGTCAACCGATGTCTCTGAAGTCTATCAGTGTCAGACATAGTCCCCACTATACGTAAATTTAGAATATTCAGGATCCTTGCGGTTATTCACTGTAAGTGAATTTATGTCACTTTTAATGATTAAAATTTCTACAATGAACGTACGTGGACAGAATTGTTTGTTTCATTTTTGAGGTGAAATCTAGGATATTTTTCATTCAAATGGTCAAACTCATAACAGAAATGTGAGCTACATACTGGCAGCAGGCTGTGTTTACAAGAGTACTTGTATTCAGTATATTCACATTTCCATTTGAATTTAAATCTTCGAAATATACTTTACGAGCTTAATATTTAATGCACGTGTTTATGTGTACATGTTTATGTTATATGTAGAGCGTGCAAAGTAAAACTTGCTTTACTACCTGCTGAATACTCGCCTCTATTACTCTTTGTGAGCGAGGCAGGGCGTGGTTGAAAGGGAGAAGGCGCAGTGGTGGAAGAGGAGGATTCAAAACACGAATGACTTCCGACATTAATTGCAAAATTGTGTATGGACTTGCCAAGTGAAACGGTAGGGAGAAAGTTTCACTGTGTTATATCAGGTGCGCGTGGCAAATTGAGTGGGTAGTTTTTCATATCTACCCTGTGAACATATAAATTCCCATACTGTATGACACTCTGCTCCAGTGTTCCCAATAAAACAGAGTGTGACTGCTAATTGGTCTATGAGTAATGAAGGTTAGTGGTTTCAGGACAGTTTTATTGGCAATATAACAAGTCTCTCATATTCATAAACCGTAATGAAGCCGTAAACACTTTCTGCTAGTTACCACTGGCAATAATAAGCTAATACATACCAGGCTAATGAAAATCGCTCGTTCATTTTGTTCTTGTACATCTGGCACACTTTTGTAGCCCATCAGTAGTCATAATTCTGGTGCATTCATACTGGTGGTGAGATTTGTAGTGTCAACGTTAATTCACAACTCTTATAATAACTATTTCTGAAGTTCTCACCACATTATACAACTATATATAGTATTTTGTTTTTCACTTGATGTTGATCATTTCCTGAGTGGCAATGTTAACGAAATTGAAATCTGAAACATATGCGGAATATAAAATAACCTTCGTTCTGTAGTATGTATTCAGTTTTTAATTAATGTATTGTTTACTGTTAATATTTATTCTTTTATTTATTGACTTACATTAATTCTTCTTCTTGCTTCCGAATTTCGCCAACTGTGGGACGCGTGAAACGTAATGCTTTCTGGCCAGTCTTCTTCTTTTCTCTTCCCAGAATTTCTCCATTCGTTCACTCCTTATTTTTCTCTGCTCCTCAGATATTACGAATTTGGGCTCTTCCACTGCTCTTCATAGAATTTGTGGTCATCTACTCGAGTTCTGAACTTCTTTCCGTTGAGGATCAATTCCGGTGTTATTTGAATTTCTTCTGCGTCCTTCTTAACCTCCTCCACCTATTTTGTTTTCCTCCTCAATCAAATTATATATTTAAATATTCTTTTAGTCAGGCGGTTGTCATTTATTCTGACGAGATGTCCGTAAAATTTCAGTCTTCGTTTTCGCATTGTGTATATGATCTTTTCGGAATACTTGTAGAGATCATCATCTCTCCTTTTCCTCCATGTACAATCCGTCGTTTTCTGAGGTCCGAGAATTTTCCTTTCCTTCTTCTAATTTCTTTCATTTCCCATTTTTTATTTAATATAAGGGATTCTGAACAGTACAGACCCTCTGGTTTTACAACAACATTGTAGTGTTTAATTTTGGCTTTGTAGGATATTGCTTGTTTATTGTACCTGTTCTGTGTCAGTCTGTAGGCCAGTTCCAATTTTCTAGCTCTTTACTTGTTTGCCTCCTTGTCCAGTCCATTGGGTTGGATCAGTTCTCCCAAATACTTGAACTCTTCTACTCTTCCAACCTTTCCGCACTTCACTTCCATGCGTTTCTCTCCCTGATATCGGTATTCCACGTAGTTCGTCTTTTCGTAGGGGACATTGAAACATTCTTCACAATGTCATGAAGAATCTCCAGTATCCTTTGGACATCCTCTCTGTTTTGAGCTAAGAGAGCAAGATCATCAGCAAAAGCCAGACATTTAATTTCAAAGTTTTGTCCCTTGCGCCCAATACGAATTCCCTGTATGCCTTCTACTTTCAGAGAGTTTTCCCAGGTTCTTATGATTTTCTCCAATACAATGTTGAACAGGATGGGTGATAATCCATCTCCATGTCTGACTCCTGTCTTTATTTGGAATGGATCAGAGATTTCTCCAGCGAATTTTATTTTTGAGATGGTGTCTATCAGGGTTTGTTTTATTATTTCTCCCGTTTTCCTGTCGATTCCAAACTTTTCTAGGACATTACATAATGTCTGTCTATCAATTGAGTCATATGCTTTTTGGAAATCGACGAAGATTACCACTGTGTTCTGGTCCCTTAATGCTCTAGTCCTTAGAGTACACTTTAGGTTGAATATCTGTTCTGTACACGACCTCCCTTTCCTGAATCCAGCTTGGTATTCTCCAATGAGGGAGTCCATTTGTTCTTCGACCCTGTTCAGTAGCACTTTGGAGAATATTTTGTACGCGATTGAAAGTTAATAGATACCCCTGTAGTTATTAATAACCATTCGGCTACCTTTCTTGTGGAGTGGGTGGATAAGCACACATTTCCAATCGTTCGGAATCCTTTCAGTTTTCCAAATCTCCCTTAGGAAGTGATGTATTCTTTCTGCATCTACTTCTTCTCCGATCTTCCACATTTCTGCCACAATTCCATCTTCCCCTCGTGCTTTCTTGTTTGATCATACGTTTTATCTCATCTAGACTTGGTGGTTTGGAATTTGGATTCTCATTGGGTAGTTTCAGGAAAGGAAGTCTTTCATGCCGTTCTTCACAGTTGAGCAGCGTTTGGAAGTAGTCAGCCAGGAGTTGGCAGTTTTCCTTATCATTTGGGCCGATGACCTTCGATGTTAGGCCCCTTAAAACAACAAACATCATCATCATCATCTTTATCATTTGTTGCTATGATAGTGTCTTCGGCTGAAGCACAGATTTGGTAGTGTATCCGTTTAGGTCTTCTTTAAAGGTTTTGTAGAACTCCCCGGTGTTGTTCCTTTTAAATTCCTCTTCTATCTTTTCTATCCTATTCCTGTCACATTTTCTCTTCTCTGTTCTTACGATCCTAGCTGTTCCCTTCCTTGCTTTCTTGAAGTCCTCCAAATTCTCGCTGTTGCTGTTCGAATGCCATCTCTTCCAGGCCTTTAGTCTACTTTCTAATGCATCGTCACATTTTTCGTTCCACCATCTATGTTTCCGTTTTCTTGGGGATTCCCCAAACCTTCAGCAGCTTTGTTCATGGAATCTCGGATTTTATCCCAGTTGGTCATCCTTAGTTTGGAGAGGTTTTTCCTTACTTTGACATTTAGGATTTCTTTCTGGTTTCGTGCTGTTATTGCGACATGGTCAATCACCCAACATTATATTAGGAGAGACCCAGGTTTTCTTCTTTCTTGGGAGAGCTTTGAAATACGTGGACATGAGTTGCAGGTTGAATTGTCTACAGTTGTCAATCAGTCTTTCGCCATTTTTGTTCGTTCTGTGTGCTGGGTAATCTCCCACGACTTTTCTATGTTTCTTTTCTTTGCCTATCTGAGCGTTGAAGTCCCCAACCAAAACTCTTACATGATGGTGTGAAATTTTGGAAGTTATATTTTCAAGAGTTTCCCAAAATTCATCCACCTTGCATTCATTTATTTTAAAAAGTGTAAGACACAGGTCATTACAAATTCTCACTTGAACTCTCAGTAGATGAAGTAACTAATGAAGAGTTTGATTATATAAATAAAGATGTAGAGGGTCCACGGTCTGTAATTTCGTTTTTGCCACTTTTCAGATATTTATTTATTTTAGGTCAACTCAAGACCGTACCAGTGGTTTTCAGTTTCGGTGTCTGTCCGTCTGTTTGTCCGTCTGTTCCACCATCCCGGCGAAATGGCTGGATAGGTCTCAACCAAACTTCATATTTAGAGTATACTCATCCAGGAGCAGGTTCAGATATGCATATGATTTTATGATTTAAAAATCACTGAATAGACTGGGGGTTTATACAAAGAGCAAAACAGGTTTCTTCAATTTTCTCTTATATTACTGATTTTCTGTAAAATCCATAGACCTTATGTGGAACGTCCCTTCGTTTTAAAATAACTATTCTTTCGTACATAATTTAGCTTGCTCTTCAAATGACGGAAAAAATAGTATTTTCTGCGGGTTTCATGCTCTGCATTGAGTGACCGACAGGCCGACAACGAACCTATAGGTTACCATGGCAAAGTCTTTGGCTGCTTGCCAGCAGGGAAGTAACATAGCCTAATGTCATTTTCTTCAAACTTTTTGTAAACTCGTGGTTGTTTCTTGCGTAGAAGGCGAGAGAGACGTCATGAAGCCGATCTGCGCGATATTTTTGGAATCCCGTTGGAGGTTACAATCGTCCTCGAACAGCTCTAAAGGAGCTGTTTACATTTGAACAGTACCGCGGAGTGTAGCCCATGATTTCACATCGTAAGGTGTTTTCTGGCATTCGATATACATTTTACTGCATTCCTCTTCTACTTCTGGTTTCCACTCTAATTTATTGCCTCTAATAATAATAATAATAATAATAATAATAATAATAATAATAATAATAATAATAATAATAATAATAATAATAATAATAATCATCGTATGGTCTCAGCTACCGTGTGCAGACATTTCAATTTAACGCCATCTGGCTGTCTAATCGTCAATTTTGACGTTCCGTTTTACTCCAGGCCCGCTAGATGCCAGACAGAATAAACCAAAACTCTCTTGGGCGTCTATGGCTGAGAATTTTTATGAATTTTGTCGGGTAAACACCAAATGTGTCACCAGAGATCTTTTACATGCCTAATGCGTACGACATGGAGTGTCGAATGGACTTTTTGCCGCCCTTCAAAAATTCGACCACCTCTGGCAGGTTTGAACCCGCTATCTTGGTATCCGGAGGCCGACACGCTACCACTGATCCACAGTGGCAGCTCTGACTTGCCTCTTTAGGCTTAAGTAATAACACCGTAAGTCATCTTTTTTATCTGTTTACCCAAGAATACCTGCGCATAAATTTCTCCTCTGCTACTGCCTTCTGATTTCCTAACTCATATCATCACAATTTGGTGAGTGACATTTCATTTTACATTATGTCCACTTAGTATTTACATAATTGTTCATCCGGCTGTCCTGAGTTATAACTAGGTAGAGAATGAATGTTCACGCGCAGGGGCTATTGCGCAAGATGGCGGCTATACATGGTCTCTTATGGGACTAACTCCTGGGAGCTGACGTGGGAGCTACTGCGCAACATGGTGGCTATATATAGGCTCTTATGGAGAAATCTGGCGCAGGGGATACATAGGAATTAATGAGACGACCTAGAAGCGATTCGCAAGATGGCGACAGCTTACAACTTCCTAGTGCTAGGACCCCCGAGGTAAGACGGCCGCTACCGAGCCTCTTGCGTATACACGTGTCCTCCAGGGACACTCTTGCCTTAGGTAGGAGCCGAGCAGCCTGTGCTGTTGTTGTGTCTGCATTGGCGAACTCGGGCTCTTTAGCTGAGTTTAGGCATGTTTTGTGCTAAGCTGTCGTCTATTTAACCTCCTTGGCCAACTCTTGTGGGGGAGGAGGCACTTCGCCCCGAGGTGTGGTTGATTAGAGTAAATGCCACTCCAAAGAATTCGAACATGGAATTGACATAAACTCAAAACTAAAGAGGTTAACGGGATCTTAAGGGTCTAACTATGGAGAGCTGACACAGGGGCAAGTGAGCAAGATGACCGCCACGTGCAATCCAACTCTAGCCATGCGCTGCGACCTCTGACACCCTGAGACAATACGATATCGTCATCTTATGAAATACTCTCGAAAGACGCTACTGGAAGGGACACCTGACTTGAGAGCATGGGTTAGTGAACTCGGGGTCTTTAGCTGAGTCTAGGTATTATGTTGAAAGAAAGAGGAACTAAAGAAAGTAACAGAGATAGAGAACAGAACAAAGATGACCTAGGCCACCATAGCTCAATTTGTAGAGCAACCGACGCGAAATCGAGAGGTTGTGGTTTTAGATCCCACTGGCGTCCATTTTTTCTGTACTCAACATCTCTTCAACACGTACTAATTGTGCATAACATGACCTAATAAGTTAAAAGTCGATTTCGATGAACCAATTGTTGTCTGGGTTTGTTAGTGGGAAGAGCGACTATGTTGCCCCATTAGCTATGAATACGGAAGAGGACCTGAATAAGTGGGGAATAGGTGGAGCAACAACAAGCTTGATTACAGGGCATTAAATCGTGAGATTGTTCTACAATCAGTACCCCTTCCTGACTTGTATTCGCGTTTTTCATTGTTTCGTGAGGTTAAGTTCTTCACCATCTTAGATCTAAACCAAGCCTATAATCAGAAACCTCTGGCGGAAAAATCGATACATCTGACTACTTTCGCTACTGACTGAAACGTGTATGAATAAAACCTCTCATATTTCGGGCTCACCACGGGCACAGCGGTTCTTACTAGGCTGCTAGGTAGGATCTTCTCTGACATTAAATTTGAATATCATTATCTAGATGATATTGTTATTTTCTCTGAGAACTTCGAAAAACGTTTAGCTCATCTAGAGAAAGCTCCAAAACGCCTTAGTAAAGCAGGTTTGACGGTCAAGCTGTCAAACGTATCTTTTGCTAAACGATCAATGTCTTTCCTGGGGCATATTATGTCACCTGATGATGTTTCAGTCGATCATTCCACAACGCAAGCTATCCGTTATTTCAAGCTTCCCAAAGATGTTACAGTGGTTGCTAGATTCATCGGCAAGGCTAATTGCTTTGGAAAATTCATCCCCAACTTCGCTAATGGGGCTGCACCCCTGAATCATCTTTGCAATAAAGGTGTCAAGTTCGAATGGTGCCCTTCTCAAGGGACCGATTTTGAATATCACAACTTTTTTTTGCTGTTTGCTTTACGTCACACCGACACAGATAGGTCTTATGGCGACGATGGGATAGGAAAGGCCTAGGAATTGGAAGGAAGCGGTCGTGCCCTTAATTAAGGTACAGCCCCGGCGTTTGCCCGGTGTGAAAATGGGAAACCACGGAAAACCATCTTCAGGGCTGCCGACAGTGGGGCTCGAACCCACTATCTTCCGATTACTGGATACTGGCCGCACTTAAGCGACTGCAGCTATCGAGCTCGGTGATCTCAAATTAGCCCTCTGAAAATCCCCTACCTTGGCTATGGCGGACTTCTCTAGCATTTCTTGTACAGGCCGATTCGTCTTTATCGGCGGTCGCAGCAGTTCTTCAGGAATCTAAACTCGGAAGACGGCTCATCGCCTCTGCGTCTCAGACCTTGTCACCTCAAGAAGCCAAATACTCTATATACGAGTCAGAAAGACTGCAGTCCCTTTTCTCTTAGAAAAATCCGCCTTTACATTGAGCACGGTAGATTTGATTTAGAAACCGACAAGCAGGCCATAAGCTGGGTATTAGCTAGGCCCTGTCGTACCGGGCGTATCACCCGCTGGGCGAGTAGGATTTCAGCTGTTCACTTTGACGTGCGACATATTAGGAGATCTGAGAATGTGGTCACAGATGGGATAAAGCGAATTTTTTCCAGTGATTCTAATTCTGTTGACTCGGAGGATATCTCTCCGCCTTCTTTCCCCACACCTTCCGGTAAAAGTAAAATTCTGACTGATGCCCCTATGCTATATCATGACACAGCCAAATACCAAAGTGAAGATCCGGTGCTGGCTTTCATCATGGAAACCCTTTCTCTGGGGAACTCACTGTCCCTTATGTATTGAGCAATGAAGTGCTGTGTTGCCCCTTAAGGCACGGTCAAAAGATGAAAATCTGGGCATATTTAAAACCAGACGAGGAAATTGTTTATATGGAAGAGTATGGACGGCAAAATTAAACAACTGGTTAATGCCTGCAAACCTAGTCTGATTAGCAAGCCCACGTTATATAGAATAGACTCTCTATCACGATATACACCGACTTATTTATGCTGTTCGCAAAATTAGTGTACATCAGGGTTTCATTACTTCAAGTTGTCTATCCAATTGTAAAACCTTAGGGGGTGGAGGTCTGTACCGGGGTACACCTTCTCCGTCCAGTTAAACTGCGTGCCTTCTATATGGTTATGTAGGTAATCTACATAGAGCTGATGCATTATTAGATATTTTGGTTTTCAACTGTTAGATGTCTCTACCATAGCTTTAATTGCTCCATCTAGCGGGGTAACCAATTATTCCATGAAGGAACTTGTAATTTGGAGGTATTTCGATCTAGTTCTTAGAATTTCTGTGGGTATCTTCTTTTTTCTTTTGCTATTTGCTTCACGCCGCACCAACACAGATATGTCTTATGGCGACGATGGGATAGGAAAGGCCTAGGAATAGGAAGGAAGCGGCCGTGGCCTTAATTAAGGTACAGCCCAAGCATTTGTCTGGTGTGAAAATGGGAAACGACCGAAAACCATTTTCATGGCTGCCGATAGTTTGGTTCGAACCCACTATCTCCCGATTACTGTTTTTAGGTATCAAAGTAGCCTACACTTCTGCTCGTTCCTTCTTCAATAGTAATCAATCTATCAAAAATATGTAAATACTTTCTCTAGCCAATCAAAATTGGGGGTGTTTGGAGGAATCCAGCTTATCAGTAAAGTGTTCTGTAAGCTTCTCCTCAAATGTATGGTACTATAAAAGTTGGGTGTTTTAGGGTGGTATTGTCTTCATGCTCCAGTTAATTGAGTGCGACGTGTTCTAAGGGAGGCACGGGCCGTGGGCGGCGTTTGGAAGGCCCAGCAACGCAAGGTAATGGCAGAATTTCCTTAAACATGTGATAGCTCCGGCTGATAGCTTAAGAGGATGGTTTCAACCTCTTTAATTTCATGTAAATTTCTAAAGATGGTGGTTTATATGTATAATTTTCAGCAAGTCTGAAGAATCTGTTCTGTTTCCTACGACGAAGCATGTAATGTAAGGTAACAAAGAGTGATTATCCTGTGTTGATTGCAATTCAACTTGGCATGGGGTGGCTACAGTTTCTAAACCTCTCTAAACTTCTCAACACAAATCTGCTTTTTAATGTCTCTCATTTAGTCACCCCGGTGTAGAAAAGATTTAGCCTCTGTATCATTGGGCCATAAGCCTACTTGCGGTTTTAAGCATTTCTAGAAGGAGTGCAGGTGATTTGCCTGCTTGCATTTTATTAATGGCCGGTTACAACCAACCTTTCCTTTTGCCATTAAGGACATTTAGTGTGGGAAAAAATGCCCCTGTAAATATATTGTGGTGTGTGTAGAATTGAGTCTAGTGTAGAGTTACCTTGAGGGACAGTAAATTATAAACTGCTGAGCAAGAGGTAAGCCCACCTCGGGGCTACCTTGTGTAACTAACTTAATTAAGAACAAGGTTGTAAGTACGCTATTAGAAACTGATGCCTCTGCGAGGTTGGACTATGATGTATTTGGAGCGCAGACCCCCCTGTAGTGAAAAGGATAGGAGCAAATCTTGCTCTTGCAAAACTTGTAACTGACAAGTGCAATCCAGCACTTTTCTGCGTAAATGAGCATTTGTAATTCTCTCAAGTTTTGTTCCTGATTTTTTGACTTTATGTCATTGCTATTGTTGGAGCGGTCGAGCTCATCATATGGTTGTTATTTACTCAGATTGTCTATTTATCAATTCTCAATTAGAATAAAACAGGAAAGGAAAACAATTTCTAAATTTGTTGTGTCAAGTTCATTCCTCGTCCACCCATTCACCCCTCACGCTTCTTACGCCTCTGTGATCCACGATATTTTCTTTCTTAATAATAATAATAATAATAATAATAATAATAATAATAATAATAATAATAATAGCTGAAGATTTCATCAGAGGACAAAGCGCTGGAGTAGGTACTGACTTGAAAACAGTTCCTTTATTTTTTTTCAATTTGCTTTACGTCGCATCCACACAGATAGGTCTTATGGCGCCGATGGGATAGGCATGGCCCAGGAACGGGAAGGAAGCGGCCGTAGCCTTTAATTAGGGTACAGGCCCAGCATTTGCCTGGTGTGAAAATGGTAAACTACGGAAAACCATCTTCAGGGCTGTCGACAGAGGGGTTCGAACGTACTATCTTCCGGTTGCAAGCTCACAGCTGCGCTCCCCTAACCGCACGACCAACTCGCCCGGTGAAAACAGTTCCTTAACGCAGTGAATATTACAATGACCTCTCACATTTCCTAAATTTCTTGCGATTCCTGGCCACTTGACTATCCCCGGACTAAGGCAGTCCACTCCTACGCTTCTATACTACAGACTTCTGCAACATATTTTTCATCCCCAAACTAAAAAAACTCTGCTTTTCTTTAACACAGTCCTGAGGGCTTTCGATCATAATCTCATCGTAACCGATCTGCGTTATATCCCTCACAAATCTTCGCTGTTCTTCACCTATTTGCTCCACTTTTACCGTGATCAACCCAAGGACAAGCTCCCTTAAATGTAAGTTTGTCTCAAGTAACGCTTGGCAACTTCCGACTTGGTACACTGTGTCACGTCCAAATAATTATCCATCTCCATCATTACGCTAAATCGTGGGCCTACATATACATCAATATATTTTGAAAATTTTAAAGATTGTATTGTAAATGACAATATACGGTATGCTCTCAGCCATAAGGCTAGTTGTATCTTCAGCAGCTGACACAGAAACTTAGGTGTCAGAAAGTAGTGTACCGGGAAAGCGAGGAGCAAAACCTACAGTACTATGGCACCCATGACTGACTGCACAATTAATTAATTTATGTATTTATTTAGTTGATTGATTGATTGATTGATTGATTGATTGATTGATTGATTGATTGATTGATTGATTGATTGATTGATTGATTGATTGATTGATTGATTGATTGATTGATTGATTGATTGATTGATTGATTGATTGATTGATTGATTGATTGATTGATTGATTGATTGATTGATTGATTGATTGATTGATTGATTGATCCGTTTATTTATTTCCTTGCCATTCGTCTTGGCGATGTTCTTAGTATTTAAACAAATTACAAATTGAATATTAAAATTTCAATTTTCAAAACAATAATTTGAATAATAAGACATTATTTAAAATTTATTAAACGCAATGTGCATAAATAGTATAATGTGAAATCTACAAAAGCATTAATACTTAGTGTAATAATGTAATAGTGTGTGAATTTGTATACAGTATAATGATGCTGGATTTAGAAAATGCTAGTAGTATTTCTTGCAACTTTTTTTCCATAGAATTGTTTGTTGTACTCTCTTTGTTGTTGTTGTTGTTGTTGTTGTTGTTGTTGGATAATGTTTCAAACTTCCTATATTATAACTTGTAACGTTAAGCTAGTAGTAAGCTCAACCCGAGTATCGGAATGTTCCACATAAACCACAGCACTTGTGAATTGTAATCATTGACTCGGTTCTAACTTAGAAACATGTATTGTACTTGGGAAACTTGTGGTGGCTTTCCACAAAAAGAATAGGAAATAAAGTTTGACTTCTATCACTTGCATAGGGTCTTTCTGCCAAATTAATATTTTCACTGTTCACTGGAACTCATCACAACACAGTTTATTCCTAATACCATCAGAAATAGAACGTCTGATGCAATAACTGTACTCTTAGAATTATAATTCTGAAGAAACTGAATATTTGCACAGTTCACTTGAAAAATTTCAGTTGCATTACATGAATGTCTATGAGTGCACTTACCTTCGTGTGGCTATTTCTAGCCGAGTGCAGCTCTTGTAAGGCAGGCCCTCCGATGAGGGTGGGCGGAATCTGCCATGTGTAGGTAACTGCGTGTTATTGTAGTGGACGACTGCGAGTTGCAGGGATGTTGGGGATAGCACAAACACCTAATCTCCGAGTCATTGGAATTAACCAATGAAGGTTAAAATCCCGATCCAGCCGGGAATCGAATCCGGGACCCTATGAACCGAAGGCCAGTACGTTGATCATTCAGCCAACGAGTCCAACTATGATTGCACTTGTGTCTATGTCATGTAACCACTAGAAAAAATCACTATCAATTCTAATAACTGCATTCTATGCGAAGCAATTATTATTATTATTATTATTATTATTATTATTATTATTATTATTATTATTATTATTATTATTGTTACGGGGTTTATCGTGGACCGCAGAGGTGAAAGAAGGTGCCGGGATGAATCGGTCTAACTACAGTGTAAAGAAATGAATTTAAAACTTAAACTGAAGGTTATACAGTATTTTTTTAAATTCAACCTTAGCAAATTTTCATAACAATGAAACGTCAGGTACACTGACAAATTTTAGACAAGGCAAGAAAATTCAAAATTTAGAGACAGTTTAAAAATCTGGGATTCAAGCCCCTCGCTTTACAATTCTTGAGCTCCTAGCTCAAATTTACAAAAGAGCGCATATCTACTCAAGGGCAGAAATCCCTCAATACATGGAGCACTTGCTCCCAACTTACAATATCAAGCCTCCCAGAGGCGCTTTTATAACACTTGAAAAGTGCTGACGTGGTCGGAGTTTTTCAACCCCATTCAAGGCAATATCAGAAAATTACAATAATTCACCATCAAGGCACAAAATAACCTATTGGGCCTTTGCGGAAAAGAACAATTTAAGAAAATGGCCCGAAACACAAATTAAATGGAGGCGTGTACTTGCACTCCTAGATATGAATTCACATTGCGGACCGGTCCCGAGTTATCTCGTGTTAGCAGCAGACTGAAGTTTAGTGCTATCTTTTGATATATACTGGAACTATTTGGAGGTCAAGGGTGCTAGAACTCTTCTGTATGGTTCTACACAATCGATAGTCGCATTTCTTTTCGATTATTCTTCATATCATAGCTTTTCTTTGCATTTCCTGACAACATATTTACAAAGTTTGAAGAGCCATGCAAGATGGCAGCGCGCAGGGATCGCACGTGTTTAGACAGGGATGAAATTATTCGCGTATTATATGCTGATACAGGCTCAGAATGTCGAAGTGATGCTGAATATTTAGAGTTCGATGATGAAATACATTCTAACGGAAATGTTTCAAGTGATGACGAGTAGATATCCTTATCTTCAAGGTGTGGAACTCACGTGGCGCAGGACGAGTCTCATAATTGTGTTACGGGTGTAAATATTCTAAATATTGTAAATAATACAGTGTTTTCTGACAACTAGGTTATGGACAACAGTAAACCAAGGCTAGAGGATTTTGAACGTGCTCCTGATATAAAGGTATGGCCTAATGAACCTGGAAACGTAGGACAAGTATCAGTACTTATGTTTGTGAGGACTTTTTCATTATGTAGCTGAGCAGACAAACTTATACTATGAGCAGAATTCACATTCTCATAACGTACCCCGTAAAACCCAAAGTGGACTAATGTCCCTAGGAGGGAAATTAAAAAATGGTTTTGTGGATATTGATAGGGCAGGTTAAGAAACCGTATCTGAAAGATTACTGGCCAACCGATCCCCTAATAGAAAACCATATATTTCGGAAAACTATGAGCCGAAATAGATTTCAGCAAATACTTACCTAACTGCATTTCAACTACTAATCAGGAATGCCTCCAGAATAAAACACAGTAGTCCTTCAAAGGCTAGTGAAGTTCTGGCAGTTTATTTGAATGCATGCACTCCAGTTTGGAGGTAGTTAGAAAGTGGCCGGGAACAGGGCTGTGCATGGGGTGAAGGGCACCCGGTCCGCAATGCGTTAAAACCTAAATGGCACTAGGCCGATGAAACAGGGGCTATTTCCAAACTATGGAGGTGACTCGTATAAGAATAAATTAAGACATTACGGAAAGGAAGGAAGCCAGTTACAAAACATAGTCATTTCAAACCAATATGAAGGGGAGCTCGAGAGGGTACATCACTCTCTATCCCCGATTTACAGTTAAATATTTTATGAAGTTTTTACATTAGCCGGCAGAAAGTTATATTTTACGAGGTTCATCTTACTGAAATTCTGTAAGTACCGTAAAACCGGAATTGTTCTACGTTCCACAACTTGCACGTCACTTAGGCATAATGTCGCCCTGCAAGCTGACGGCGTATCATGCGGCGAGCCATCATAGTCGTGTTGCCAGTGTGAACTGCCGTTATGATCTGCCGTGACAGGACCAAGAGTGATGGATGGCCTTTTATATAGATCTAGCTCTAACGTAGTGTTTCATAAAATATTGAATATCTCCATAATCCTTGGATCGATTTTGGAGAAATTAACATGGGGAGACTTTTAAAATGTGCAATATAGGGTGCCGTTATTTAAGAATCGATATCTCAATTGGTTTAGGGTATAGAACATTTTCTTTTATGAATGCTTCCAGATCGTATGACGCAACCTGTCCTTGACACCGCGCTGGCTGTGTGATAACAGTAGGGTTGTGCGGGTTGACTACTTGCTCCTACGAGACTTCGCTGGTATGAGCGCTGAAAATACAAAAACACTCGCTAATACTTTATAAATTCTGTATGGCGTATTTTATTTAAAAACTACTTGATGTACGGTCAATCTCGGTACAATGTACATACTTTAGATGCAATACTAGCAGCGTAAGAAATGACGCTGATTGCAAAAAGTCAATGCAAACCACATCCTTATCATGAGACTAAATCGTACGTATACATTTGTTAAAACAATATGTTTTTAAATTTTTTTTATTATTATAAATTATTATGTATGTTAAGTCATGTTGTTCTGAAAATACAGAAAATATTAGAAGTACACCCACCACAAATGTGGAGTAATTTTGACTTTGTAACGGGTGAAAGATTTACTGTATAAGGAAGTTTCATAACAGCCAATGTCAAATGGATATCTACACATGTCAGTTTCCTTCAAATGTTCGTAATCTTAATTTCGTTAATGTCGATTAAGAGTTCATGATGAGAATGGTATTCGGAATGGACTTTCATTGTCTGGTTGCCGTCGCGTTAAAGCATATTTCATAGGCAGCTGATCTTTTAAAGCGAATCGGAGTTAAAGTAACAGATCGTGTACTATACGGGTGGAAAGAAAGGTATTTATATTTTTTGACGGCTGTTAGAGGGAAGATCTCTCGGTTAAAGGATTTGAACAGCATGGCTATGTAACAGGAACATTATAATCAATACTAAATAACGACACTTATCAACGGAAAAAAAAATATCGAGCTCTCGAGGAAAAGTGGTACTAAATTAAGAAATTAGCTATAGAAGGGAGAATGGTAGACTCTATAGGCCCTGAACACGTAATATCATTGAGAATACTAATTGACAAACTGAGGGCTCAGTTGAGATATTAAGACTTCATTTAACAAATTATGAGACTCTGTTTGGCTTATAATGTCTTTATTATTATTATTATTATTATTATTATTATTATTATTATTATTATTATTATTATTATTATTATTATTACAAGTTATTTATTTACCCCAAATCATACAATTTTATGGATGGTCTAGTGAAAAAGGCAAGCCCCATGTTTTTTAGCTGCTTCACAAACCAGATTTGGATGTCAAATATTGAAACGGCCAAATACCTATTTGCAGTGATTCACATGTCCTGCTCTCCCAAAGTCGAAAGTTTTACTGTAGGTTTGGATGTAATGATATGGAAGAGGCATTCTCTACCGTGATCTTGGAGAATTTCATTCGCGACAGACGCTCGTCTTTAAATCGATTCAAAGCCTCGATACAAGGATTGGCTGGTGAGCTCGTGGATATCCCTCTCATCGATTCCTTCTTTAGTCTAGCAGTGACTTCCCACGAGGACAAAAAGGAGAAAAAGAAAAGAGAACTTTTCACTCATCTGCTAAGCTGAGGAACAATCGGGTTGAGACAGCACTGTAAGAGGAGCGTACAGCTCGCTACACAGATTGAGTGAATGTGGTTGAACAAATTGTTTGCCTCGCCAGCAATGTCGAAGATGGACTCATTCTAACACGGATATAGTACGTTTGAAGGAAATAAAAAGACCAAAGAACATTTAGAATACTTCAGTCATATACTAAGGGACAAAATCAGGGTCCAGTTGGGAGAATAGCAGTTTGGCATCCGAAGAAATGTAGGAACACGCGATGCTAGCTCTACGACCGTACTTGGAAGATCGAATAAAGAAGGTTAAGCCGTACAACGCACATTTTTACCTATAATACGTATTTAATAAAGTTGACAGATACAATATATCAGAGGTCGTAATGGTAACCGGGATCAAATATCAAGAAATAAGTGTTATCAGTAATGTATTCAATAATCAGTCTTCAGTGATGGGGATTGATGGCAATGAAAAAAAGTAGTTATACAGAAACGAGTGAGGCAGGACTGTGGTTTGTTCATTGAATGCTTTTATATATAATAGGCTGAACGGGAAGTAAAAGGGAAATTTGTAAAATAAATCACAGTTCAAGTAGAGGTTCTGAGATTTTCCGATGAATGGTATGGCCACAGAATGTAGAAATGTTGGAACAGGGGAAGCAACACTGACTCAACTCCTGATCTTAGAATATGTAATAAAGAATGCCAAGCCCTACGTGCAAGGTGACAATAAGTAATTCTCAACAGAAGTAATGTAATGCAGTGTCCGGCCTCGCGGTGTAGGGCACAACGCGTCTGCCTGTCACCCGGTGGCCCCGAGTTCGATTCCCGGCTGGGTCAAGGTTTTTTAGTTATAAATGATTAATATCCCTGGCCACGGGACTGGGTGTTTGTGTCGTCCTTAATGTCCCTTTCCTCAAATTCAACGCTCTACACTTCCTCCATTTCAATTACACGAGGTTCAAATCACATGGTGCAAGTAGTGGCAAAAGATCTTTGAAGGTCGACGCCCCGAACAAATAGCATTAAAAATGTTATGCAATCATATAAAGTCAGCTGGTCGAGGAAATATTAGATTAAGAAATTGTGTCTCAAAGCAGATAGATGAAGTGTTACTTGCGTTGTAGAACAATTAACGTTGCACAGGTACGGAGAATGTAAGGCACAGGTCAGCACAAGCGAGAAAGTATTTTATTAAGACATTTGAACACATCAAACACAGAAACATTCTTTGAAGATTATTGTGAGGATCTTGGGATTGTTTGGAAGTAAAACATAGGCAATAACATTGCTAAAATAATTTTAAACGTTTGTATGCTTTTTATTCGAGATAGCATTGGAACAGCCGATTGTTACGAAAGCTCGCGTATTCGGTGACTAAAGGACAAGCCGCTGACTTACAGTCGACGTCCCACAGGGTTCGACCAGTGAAGTTGAGGGAAAGGAAAGTGGATTGAGATCAGCCATTATCCTAAAAAAACTAATCTGTGAATATTCCTAGTTTACTGTACTGAGCCAAAATATGAACTTGGTTTCCCCATATCACGAACCAGTTCTTCCAGACATAAGAAAATACAATGTGTCTCCCTTCAGACACATGTCCTCTAATAATGTGTAACTATACAACATAATTAGACCTGTTTGAATTGAAAATGTGGTTGATTTCACTTCTCTTATAAAGTACTTCCGTTTATACAACGTACATTCTTGCCTTTTATATTGAAGTGGGCGCCTTTTTCGGTTTTGCTGCACTAAGCTTAAACTCTAGTGACGGATGCTGGTAAAGTTTAGATTGAGCATGCAGGCAGTCGACTGAATGTAAGAGATGAAAGTTGTACATCAACTGAATGAACGGAAAAACTATCTTAAATCGAATATTTTAGTGTTCGATCATTATAATTTCGCACTCGTACATGCAGGCTTTAGGCGACGTTGGGGTATAGAAAAATGGCTACGAAGGGTATGGCAGCGTCCATAGGCTTAAATAGGGTATAACCCCAACATGGAAATGGAGGACCATTTCTGGGCTGGTGACCGTGTGTTCAAACCCACCATATCCTGGATGCAAGCTTACATCTATTCGACTCGTAGCTGGCACTCAACTTGTACAGCATCGAGACTTGAAATCATCATAGTAAAAGTAATTTATTTCAGTGATACTTGCTATGAAAACTGTAGAGGATAACGTCTAACTTTCTGATAGAAACACCTGAGTTACCGCAATTAAATTACATTTATTTTCTTTGTTTATTTCGTTTTGTTTGGTCTCTTCAATGAGTCTCTTACTTAAATTTTAGAAATTACTCTCTTATTTCAACCCGAAAAACGTGCAGGTGACCTATGAATTCATTATAAATGTTAGCTGCCTCAGAGGATTAGTGATAGAGAGTCGGATTCACGATCCCAAGTTCCCAGGTCCGACTACGGCAGTAGATATTTGAAGGACGGATAAAAATCTTGTCACTTCATGACATCGATGTTGGCATGAAAATGGTCTCTGATAGCGCACTTGTTAGCTAATAAATATTCTATATGTATGGGTGGCGTTTTGCATGTGGACTGGCTATCCGCCCTTGTGATAGGCCACATCGTAGATTTAGTTTGATTTTATTTGTTTATAAATATTCATTCCTGTGGTTATTTTGAATTTAGAATAGGGGAACATTGTAATAGGGTGCAAGTGTGTTATATTCAATACATATTTTTTCTTTCTTTCTTTCTTTCTTTCTTTCTTTCTTTCTTTCTTTCTTTTTGATAGCGCACTCAGTGTCACAGGATAAATTCAAATTATCTCAGTCATAGGAACTGTCCAGTAGTATTCTGCTTTCATTGCTAAGAAGACGCACAAGCGGAATCTCAAAAATGGTAGGCAGAACGCCTAGATGGCATCTCTTAAGAAGGCATTGAATTCGGCAGCTAAGGTCGCAGGATTATTATTATTATTATTATTATTATTATTATTATTATTATTATTATTATTATTATTATTATTATTATTATTATTATTATTATAAATGTTATATTCTACTGTAGTTCAGTTATTCACTTCTTAATCAGAAAAGTTATGTACGGATTCAATGCCATGCTTCAATCTGCTAGCTTGAAAGCAACTGAAGGAAAATGGGAGGGTAGTGTTTTCTTTCATAAGCCATGTCCTACAGTCATTGAATGGCTGAAGTTCTACAGAACACCGGTTTAGATACAGCAGTTATATACATAGGAATGACTTCATCATGATGGTAATGACAGGTTTCTGTCCACAAATAAATAACAGCATCATCAGCACTAAAAATGTACATACAGATTCATAAACTACATAATATATTATATTATATTTTAGTTTAATTGATGGAGAGGAAAACATGTTATATTACCCACTTAATTATGATATATCTAGTAACAATAGATTTTAAGTTTAATATGAGTGAAAATAAGATAATAAGTCAGTACAAAATATATCCGGTAAGGGCCATATTGCACGTACTTCCTTACAAATGTTGGAATATAGAAAGTTTAGGTCTTATAAATGCCACTAACCGTACATTCTAGTCGACTAAATTTACCCTATGAGCAACACTCTCGTGTAATTCATAACAGGGACCGTCTGCTTAAAGAATGAAATTTCTAAAATCGCTGATACCTCAGTCACTTCCACTCGCGATCCACGAATCGAAACTCACCTCTGGAGTGCTATCGTCGCTTTTGTTTTAACATTCAGTTTGTACGTTATTTGCATTAGGAGCAGATTAAAGTTTACGCAATATTATGTATTTAATAGTACTAGTTGACTAATGCGTGTATTCCCATCCACTTCTCTGTCGGAAATTGGATGTAATGTATTGAAAAAATATGAGCATCATGATTGTCTTAAGAACTACGTAGATACCGTTAATTTATAACAAAAAATTTGTAATCATAAAACAAATCTAGCATTTTAGCAGTTTTTGTTTTAAGTTTGGGCAAACGATTGTGAACAATGCATTCTGAAAATCCTTCTTTTTTTCGTCGATATATATTGTTGTATATCCTTTATAGCGCGATATACATCGTTGTAAGAGTGACGCTGTGGCTAGGGTTTGCTACAATACATGAAACAAGACGGTATTGAATTTTAAAGCAAGAGAAGCAGTCATTTATACGGAATCAATCAGACCGAACTTAAGCTCTGTTTTGGTATCCATAAACTGTACAGGAGGAGAGATGTGACAGATAACATGAGTGAAAAATACTACGGTTTTGTGAAAAATAAAAACCACCTCTACGGAGGCGATATTTGATCAATATATCACGACCTTTTGAAGCGGAGAGCGAGCTAGTTATGCCGCTCACTCGACATTTTCGTGGGATGGATGGGAGTTGCGGCTTGAAATTTGAACTGGTGAAGTTCTCTCCATGGCCTGAACATATATTGAAAACTGATCAAATCAGTGTGGTTACACTGGCAGGACCTCCTTTTTGAAATTCAATGAGGGAATATTCTGATGAGGATACTTGGAATCCAATTGTATCACATATACATTGACTCACTTGAGTTTCACAAAGAAGTAAAAGCGTGCTTTCTAATAATGACTCATAAAAATTCGTACAGTTGTAACTAACATATGATAAAGCAAGGAACGTCGCCTGTGCTTATCATATATTGTAAATCAAGGTTACTAACTGAAAGCGGAATATTTCATGTATTATCTCATTTACTGTATATTGACAGCGTACTCCCGATATGTATGATACGAGTGCTATAATTCAAAGCGCACACTGTTTTACTGCTGCGGTGTTGATATTCGATTTTTGGTAACAGCTAGATAAAACTTAAAGTTCGTTTCGAACGGCATGCGAGTGAAGAGTTAGATGTAGTATTTGCCTCTCACTCGCACTCATATGCCCTGAAATTACCTTCGTCCTTTTCTACTGCAGCAATGTTGCCTATTTCCCGATAATTCAAAAATAAATCTAATAAAATGATTACGTGGTCTGACAGGGATTTTTCCGCTCTTTCTGATAATGTCTAATTTAATGTCATATACAATGTTCCACAATAACGCTATTTTGGCGAGAATCTATATTTCTCCAAAAAAATAACTTATCACGCAATACATAAAATTCAAAAATAAAAACAGCTGAAAAGAATTTTAGATTGTCTGATGCTAGTATAAACTACTTTCGTTCCGTGGACAGTAAGTTTTGCATAAGAAGAAAGTTATGTTATTTTTAAATTAAATACAACTTGAAATATCCCTGATGTTAACATAGAAGAGTAAGCTAACGACTAACCTCATTTGATTGTATGTTGGTGAATAAGCGAGAAGAAATGTATATAAATGCCTGAAATTGTTTCTAAAACAAACCAGAGCTCGGTATCGGATAGCTTTCATAAGTTATTGCACTTCGCCCAGCACTGCGTGTCCAGTCATGATTCAGTTGACAATTTTGTTCAATCAGGTGTTCCCTTTATGTCATCCGACTGCATTTAAAGAAAGGTACGGAAAGATTCCGTATTTTTTCAGACCTCAGTGTTATTTTTTAAAGTTATGATGTTAATTACGAACACAGAGACCATAAAGTGTAGTATTGGCGAAATGCTCAGTAAGTAACGAATTATAGTACCGAATATATTTCATTTTTTCTTAAAGAAAATTAACGTTACTCAGGCAGCTTAAGAGACAGCAAAATGTTGACTGTTACTTTCCCAATATAGATAGATAGGTATGTGGGGAGATAAATGTCGTTATTAGCGTAGTGGCCATTAGGCCTTCTCTTACACTAAACCAATTATTGTACATTAGAATCATTATTAACACTACCATAATTAATACTAAATAAAGCATAGTTATTTTAACACGATCAAAATATTTAATAACTGAAATACATATTTATATTCATGAAAGTAGTATATCGTAACATATTATTATTATTATTATTATTATTATTATTATTATTATTATTGTATTACATTAAAAATTTAATGTATGTACAATTGATAATTTATTATACTATGTACATTTAAATCGTTTTCTGAACTCCGCTCTAACTCCGCTGTACCGTCGTTCGATCTGTAGGGCATGAGGTTCAATTATACGAAATATATAGAAAATTCCGAGGTTTTTCACTAAAAACACGCCTGTGTGAGATATTTGTCACATCATGTGCCTGACCTTGCACGACTAAGTATGTGCAGTAGGTTTGGCAACAGTGCGCCCCATTTAACGCGTTCTGTCTGTTAAGGTGGAAATCCTCTTAACTCATCTAGCACTTGAAATGGTGTAGGAATAATTTTTCACTGTTAGCTGTGTGGTGTTAATAGTTCCTGATGCCATAAGCTATGAAGGTGATGAGATCAATGATAGTGAAAACTTTCATAATAAATGTAGATTGTATCATTGTATACCTGGAAGAGGTTGCAGGTAAATACCTCGATGGAAGCTGGAGGGTACGTGTTGGTAGCAGAAAGTTAAATTGTACTCGAATTGTGGACGCTAACGTGTTATTGGCAGCGAGTAAACGGTCTATAAACATAGTGCCAGCAGACCTAAACTTAATTTGTGAGCAACATGGAATGAGGTCTAATAACAGTGCTAGAAGAAATATTAAAACTTCACGGATAGATTAAGAAGTATTTGCCTCTCACTCGCACTCACATGTCCTAAAATTACCTTCTTCCTTTTCTACCGCGGCAATGTTGCCTATTTCCCGACCATTCAAAAATAAATCTAATACAATGATTACGTGGTCTCACAGGGATTTTTCCGCTCTTTCTGATAATGTCTAATTTAATGTCATATGATTACGTGGTCTCACAGGGATTTTTCCGCTCTTTCTGATAATGTCTAATTTAATGTCATATATAATGTTCCACAATAATGCTATTTCGGCGCGAATCTATATTTCTCCAAAAAATAACTTATCACGCAATACATAGAATTCAAAAATCAAAACACCTTCCAAATTTCTTGAAAGCATAATAAAAATGGCGTGAAATGCTGCAGCGACATAATGACAAGAATCGTCAAGGTCAAAGGTGCCTTACAGAAAGAAGCAACACGTCTGTGGATACTTGGACATGGGTCAGAGGAATGGACAGATGAAGTGTTTTGTTTGGGGCGTAGCACGGCATAGAGTTGAGACCTTGACACTGAGATGGAAGATGAAAGAAGATAATATTGGTAGCGTTGGAGAGATGGAGAGGGTTACCTGAGTGGACAGTGTAACAAATGAAGCAATTTTAGACAAGAGTTGGTAAGAAGGAAGAAACTTAAATATGATCAGAACGAGGAGCTTTGCCTGTGCAGAGATAATAGGTAGGCACCCCAGAAGGAACAGTGAACGGAAGGAATAGAGCGCGATGGAGAAAGTACCAGAGGTGGATAGTGTTAGGATAGCAGGACACAATCAATAATAAAGAGGATAACAGGGGAAAGGCTGCGTGAAGATCCGAATGAGAGCAGAACATTCTCTATGTACGGTGCAAGCCAGCTAAGATATTCACCTCAACATGTGCTTACTTTTAGTGGCGTTACCAGGGGCTCATAATAGAACTTGCAATACTTTTCACGAGCTACAATGCCTGTGGTATAAAAGCACTAACGTTTAAAGAAAAATGAAAATAAACTGGTTTCTATACCAGTATATATTTATTTAGGAACAACCTCCTGTATTTACAGGATGCCATTAAAAACAAGGTAAAACATATCAAATTGTGTCTATACGGTTCAATTAATGAAAAAAAATTCTAAATTATAAAGGTGATATGGTAAACAGTATACTGTAATTAGTGCGGCATTTCAGTGCTGTAGAGGTGGTGTCTCAGGATTTTGATGGAGCCTCGGAGGACGAGAGTTGCATTTTCGGGCATGAGCTTCATTGGAAGTTGGAAGCACTTCCGCGTGGCGATAAAGTGACGAGGTACGATAACACGAGCTCCGAACATTAGCCCTGTTATTTCAATTTCCTCAAGGTGGTAATTAGGTTTGTAGTAAGGGATGGTGGGTTTGTATTTTTTAAATCCTTTCTACATTGACTTCCTCTGGCTGACCGCTATGGTTCTCAAATCTGACAGTGAGATCTTAGACGTATCTCTGGGAGAACCGCTTGCCTTAAAGGTTATCATGTCAACTCTCCGAGAACTGCCGTTTATGGGTAGTCCGTGTTCCTTCTTTCCCAGTTATTCGGCAGAGAAGCATTTGATCTGGTGGATATTATAAATCCAGGAGTGTCATTATTTATAAAATCCTACAAATAATTCTAGAGGAAAAGAATTGTCTTTAAACATACTTAATTCACCAGCCATGGTCGGTACTAATCAATGAATCACTATCCAGGCGGACAAAGCACGCTCTGCTATGAATCCTGATCCTGTTGACATTGAGAGGGGATTCACTCTCTTCTCATAGCAATGTATTCGCTAAAATGTGCGCGTAAACATATTATGGTAACATTGTGGTGTTTTAGAGACGATAAGATCAAAATAATAATAATAATAATAATAATAATAATAATAATAATAATAATAATAATAATAATAATAATAATAATTGTACCGGGCGGTACACCTCCACGCCGCTTATTTAAAATTTGCGCCAATTGAAACTCCTCTGCTGGAGGAAGTCTGAACTTTATCTACGGTATTAATTTTCAAGTTTCTCAGAAGATGTCACTACTGGGAAATGTTGTAGTTTCTGAACTGGGTCGTTTTCGACGCATTTTTGTTTCCCTATTGTAAGAAGTGTGAACTTTCTCTTCTAGAGGACACTACTGAAGATCAACAATAGTGCATCCTAGTGCGAAGTGAAAGAACTGTTTTTTGGAGAAATTTTTATTTCGAAAGTTTGTTTCTTGTTAAATTTCTTTCTGTTATTGTTTAAGTTGGCTGTATACCCCTTTCTTTCCCCTTGTTTTGTATTTAGCCAATCCCGAATTTTTAAAATTAATTTCTAACCAATCAGGTGTATCTTCTCCAAAGGGGATATGTTGCTGTACCCTAGCCAATAAAGTGATTGTGGGCGGGTGTTTTCTTCCCTGAAACACCTCGAACTTTCCGCGAGAGTATATAAACTGCTGATTTTGGGGTCTCTGGGCCACTTCTGTTCCATCTTTCAGTGTGTAAAGTACTTAGCAGGGGGCGGGAAGCGCCTCTTTCTTCGGGCAGCAGTTCAACAATAAGGTAATGGCCGTATAATAACTTCTTTTCTTGCTAGCTCAGCAGTTTAGCCCTCGGGGCGGGTCCGAAGCGTTTCCACCATGTAACTTTCCCTAAAATGTAAAGATACCTTGTATTTATTCTATCCTTTAAGCTACATATTGGGATAGAGAGTGCTTAACCCTCTCGAGCTCCCACTCATATTGTGTTGAGGTGAACGTATTTCTCACAACCGATTCTTCCTTAATGTAATGTAAATTGTTCTTTTCTAAAGTCACCTCTGTAGTATGGGATTAGCCCTTGCATTAGTGGCCTAGAGCCAAATTAGGTTTAAATGCATTAGGAGTGCAGTTCGCCTCCTCTCAAATTGGTATTTTAGAGGCCATGTAATTAATCTTTTCTCATTTAATAGGCCTCAGTAGGTTGGGTATCTTACCCCTGTGTTTATGTCCTTAGAGGACAGCTTGAAAGTCAATTTTGGTGTGGTCTTTTATAGGCCAGAACATTGAGAGCGTATTGCTCTTTTGAAATTTGATTTCTGTGTGCCTCGAACAGGCTTTACTGTGTAATTTTGGAGCAAGTGATCCTGGGCATGATTGGGGTCTTCTGCCCCTTTGTTGGATTCCTGTATATTGTAAAATTGGGCTACTTGTTCAAGTATTGTGGGTATGGCTCTCGGAGCCCATCCGGTAACTCTGTAATTGTACATTCTCGAATAGTGGCCTTGCTACTCTGTACCTGCCATGCTTGTTATTTTTTTTGATTTTATAAAGAAAATATAACCTTGTTAAATTTTACATGAACTCTAATTTCGTAGCTTGAGACCCGTTCACACCCGCACCTTCTTTCACCTCCAACTACCACGGGATACTCCGTAACAATAATAATGAGAAATGAAATGGCATATGGCTTTTAGTGCCGGGGGATCCCAGGACGAGTTCGGTTCGCCAGGTTCAGGTCTTTTACAATAATAATAATAATAATAATAATAATAATAATAATAATAATAATAATAATAATAATAATAATAATAATAATTTTACGCTCTTTTACGGCTTTTTGAGACGCCCGGGTGTCATAATTTAGTCCAGATGGAGTTCTTTTACATGCCGATAAATCTCCCGACACGAGGCTGACGTATTTGAGGACCTTCAAATACCACCGGACTGAGCGGGGATCGAACTCGTCCACTCTAACGCCTGAGCTTTTCAGACCATACCGGTAATTATTATTATTATTATTATTATTATTATTATTATTATTATTATTATTATTATTATTATTATTATTATTATTATTATTATTATTATTATTATTATTATTATTTAGTCACGATTTCACTCCGTGCCCTCTGTACTAAATATTTCCTCATTGTATCATGCCGAATGAGTATGTAGTACATCATCTTGAACGCAATAAGCTCGAGTAACGTTGAAAGTATTATATTTGCAATCCTGAATTACCATAATCAAAACGCTGGGGGCCGTAAATAAATTAACCATGAAGTACAAACACAAAAGCAATTACTTAATATGTAAATTAGTAGCATTAGCATTAATAAAAGTCATTATATTGTCAAAATATCACATACTTTATCTTACGAATTAGTAGAATGACAATTAAGGAGTGACCTCTATAAATATTGCCCCACGCTCAATTAAACTTGCTTGTCGTTCATTTGGCATTGCAGGTGTGTTACGAGAACAAAAAATACACCTTGTTATTTCTTTAGGGGAAAAGTTAATTGAATAGCAGGTACTGCATAGTATACTTAAAACACGACGCCCTGCAAATAATATTAAAAATACAACAACTTCGTAACCTGCAAAGAGATAGTTGACACATTTCTCTGTTTTGATAACTCTGAATATCATTCATGGATTTCAGTAGTATCGTGATCTATGTGATCTACTGATTTCCGATATCCTCCGTCGTCCACATCTATTCTTCTGCATTGTTACTTACGTCGTCCCATAACACGTAATGGTGGCGAATATTGTTTAAGGAGACCACGTAGGCCTACGTCAATTTCTCCGCATTTTCCTTCGTTTTCTGCGTCGTCGCGTGCGCAAAAATAAAGTACAGCCTCCTCTTCAGCATTTATACCGTGAATGACCGAATACCAGTTGCCGAACGAAATCACTCATACGCGGTGAAGCTGGCCGGACCACATTTTAAACGCGTACTTTAACCGTAAAATGTGGTCATACTGAACTACAGAAGTGGTCGGGCCGGCGACAACGAAGCGTATTTTTACAGTCGACAATGAGGACAGAAAAATGCTCGTGTGTAAGGTCCCTAAGTACTGCTTTTCCATTCCCTAGTGCTTTACCGGTGGGAGGAGCGTAAGTTGGTTTCTGAATCCGGTGCATGATGTGATTCACCTCCGGTATATGAACGGAAAATAGAATTTTGTTCCTTGCAGACTGCCATTTTAGAGTCTGTATCACAGGATCTGGGTGTTTGAAGTAATTACACTTCTTAGGAGAGGCTCACATATGATCTACCTAGGCAGTCATGTGTGTATGCGTGATCACCAATCTATGTGGTGGCCTCGTTTAGTGTTGCTTATCTGCGAAAAGTTGCGGCTAATTGTTCCAATGTTTTAGTTCCAGTGTTTGCAGAGCTTGTAACTTCAAATCTGATTTCTGTACATACGTTTTCTTATGTGAGAGTATGTGTGTGACATTCATCTATATATATAAAATAGCTTGTCCTGACTGACTGACTGACTGACTGACTGACTGACTGACTGATTCATCATCGCCGAGCCAAAACTACTGGACATAATGAAATGAAATTTTTGGGATACATTTATACTAAGATGTAGGTGCTCGCTAAGAGAGGATTTTTGGATATTCCATTGCTAAGGGGGTGAAAATGGGGGGTGAAATTTTAAAATGAGTGCACCTATATCTCAAAACTTTAAAAGTTTACAAATGTAAAAATTTGTATTTAGAATCTTCTTTGAAAATAAGGAAACACGTATTTTTTTGTTTTCATAAAATCCCAATAGGACGGGTGAAAAATGGTGAAAAAGGGTTTGAATGCCTTTAATCAGGATACCGGTACTTATATCTCAGAAACTGAAGATATTACAGACCTGAAAATTGGTACCTTTGATCTCTTTTAAAAATAAAGACACACGTATTTTTTGTTTTTGGAAAATCCAATTAATGGGAGGGTGAAAAGGGGGTTAATTTTTAAAATGAGTGAATCCATATCTCCAAACTTTTAAAGTTTGCAGATGTAAAAATTGGTATTTAAAATCTTCATTAAAAATAAAGAAACACGAATTTTTTGTTTTCGGAAAATCGCAATAGGAGGAGTGAAAATGGGTGAAAAAGGGGTTGAATGCCTTTAATGAGGCTACTTATATCTCAGAAACTGAAGATATTATAGACCTGAAAATTGGAGTTTGGGATCTCCTTTAAAAATAAAGAAACACGATTTTTTTTTGTTTCTGGAAAACCCATTAAGGGGGGGGGTAAAAAGGGGGTAATATTTTAAAATGAGTGTATCTATATCTCAAAACTTTTAAAGGTTATAGATGTAAAAATTGGTATTTAGAATCTCCATTAAAAATGAAGAAACACGTATATTTTGTTTTCGGAAAATCCTAATAGGAAGGGTGAAAAAGGTTGAAAAAGTGGTCGAATGCATTTCATGAGTCTAATATTTCAGAACCTGAAGATATTACAGACCTGAAAATTGGTGTTTGGGATCTCCTTTAAAAATAAAGAAACGCGTATTTTTTGTTTGTGGAAAATACAATTAATGGGGGGGGGGGGGTGAAAAGGGGGTGAATTTTTAAAATGAGTGTATCTATATCTCAAAACTTTTAAAGGTTATAGCAAAATTGGTATTTAGAATCTCCTTTAAAAATAAAGAAACACGTATTCTTTTGTTTTCAGAAAATCCCAATAGGAAGGGTGTAAAAGGGTGAATAATGGGTTGAATGCCTTTCATGAGGCTACTTATATTTCAGAACCTGAAGATATTACAGTCCTGAAAATTGGTATTTTGGATCTACTTTAAAAGTAAAGAAACATGTATTTTTTCGTTTTTGGAAAATCCAAATATTGGGGGGGGGGGTGAAAAGGGGGGTGAATTTTTTAAAATGAGTGTGTCTACATCTTAAAACTTTAAAATTTACAGATGTAAAAATTGGTAGTTAGAATCTCCTCTAAAAATAAAGGAACACGTATTTTTTTGTTTCCAGTAAATCCTAATAGGAGGGGTGTAAAAGGGTGAAAAATGGGTTGAATGCCTTTAATGAGGATACACATATCTCAGAAACAAAAGATATTACATAACTGATAATTCGCATATGGGATCTCCTTTAAAAATAAAGAAACACGTATTTTTTAGTTTTTGGAAAAGCCAATTAATGGCGGTTAAACAGGAATGACAAATTGGGGTGAATTTTTTGAAAGACTATATCTACAGAATATCTTGGAAACGTAAAATGTTTCAGACGTAAAAAGTGGGTGTAAATCTCCTGTAAATGTAAAGAAATATAGGTGATTTGTTTTTGGAAACTCCACTTAAGGGGAACTCAAAAGGGGTGAAATTTTAAAATGAGGATTTTTACAGTATATCTAAAAAACTTAACATGTTACAGAAGTGAAAAATGATATTTTTTTATCTCTATTAAACATAAAGAAAAGTGTATTTTTAGTTTTCGGAAATACCACTTGGGTGGAAGGGGGGGTAAAAGTGACTGAAAATGGTGATGAATTCTTTTAATTAGGTTACTGATGTCTCAAAAATGAAGATGTTACAGACGTGAAATTTGATATTTGCAATCTGCTTTAAAAGTAAAGAAACACATATTCTCGGAAAATCCAATGAGAAGGGGGGGGGGGGTGAAAGAATTGAAAAATTAATTGTCTTAATTGTATGAGAATACATACATCTAATAAAAACTAAAGTTGTTACAGACGTGAAAATTCGAATTTGGATCTCCTTTAAAAACAAAGAAAAACGCGTTTTGGTGGAGAAACCATCTTGGAGGGCGGGAGTGTAAAGGAGTTGAATTCCTTTCATGAGGACACATAAATCAAAAACTGAATAAGTTAGAGTCGTGATAATTGGTATTTAGAAGATCCTTTACTATTAAAGAAACAAGTATTTTTTCCGGGAAAATTCACTTAGGGTGGGGGGGATTATTATGACATGAAGTGAAAAAAAGTAAATTATTTTTATGGGTATACTTATATCTCAAAACTGAAGGTAATAGACGTGAACATTGGTGTTTGGAATCTCCCTTAAAGATAAAGAAATAAGCATTCTTTAAAATTTTTTTTTGGGGGGGGGGGGGTTGGCGGTAAATAAACTTAACGGCGGTGGGGTGTAGAAGGAGGTGAGACCAATTGATTTTACTGTTATTAATGTACTTATAAGGATCCTCCGTTGCTCAAGCGGCAGCGCGCCGGCCTCTCACAGCTGGGTTTCGCGGTTCAAATCCCGGTCACTCCATGTGGCATTCGTGCTGGACAAAACGGAGGCGGGACAGGTTTTTCTCCGGATACTCCGGTTTTCCCTGTCATCAGCCATTCCAGCAACACATAATAGTAATAATAATAATAATAATAATAATAATAATAATAATAATAATAATAATAATATTCCGGACCACCGGGCGAGTTGGCTGTGCGGTTAGGAGCGCGCAGCTGTGAGCTCGCATCCGGGAGATAGTGGGTTCGAATCCCACTGTCGGCAGCCCTGAAGATGGTTTTCCGTGGTTTCCCATTTTCACACCAGGCAAATGCTGGGACTGTACCTTAATTAAGGCCACGGCCGCTTCCTTCTCACTCCTAGGCCTTTCCTGTCCCATCGTCGCCATAAGACCTATCTGTGTCGGTGCGACGTAAAGCAAAATAGCAAAAGAAATATGTATATGTTCCGGACCGTCGTCAAATGTGCGGACCGCGCTGGAAACGGCTCCTGGACGGGTAATGACTAAGAATGCAGTCCGGCCGCGGGTTCAGTGCACCCAATATGAGAGCACGCTGGATCTCCTGAAGGATTTTATCCATATTAAAAATATTATAGGAAAAGATGGCAAAGATTTACGGACCCAACTGACCGGGAGGAATACCTGAGCCTAGCCCGGGAAGTACGAAATCGATTGCTGGAAAGGAAGATTTAAAAATGGGAGGAAACGTGCCGTAAAATAATAGAAAACCAGTCAGATCGGGAATTTTGGTGGATTCTCGCGAAAAACGAGTCAGATCGCGAATTTCGGCGGATTATATATCTAAAACAATAAGCATTCAATTTTAAATTTCAGTATAATACCGTAGCGAAGCACGGGTATCTTGCTAGTTATGAATACGATGATAATTCTTAAGTATTCATCATTCAAGAGGTGACCACAGTGACTTGTTGAGGTACATAGATTTTGTACCTCAGTTGAATTATGAAGGTAATAGTAATGGCGTATGGCCTCCGGAGAGGCCTGGTGCAGCTCTTTTTCTAGTAGACGGCCTATTAGGCGACCTGCATATCTGTGAAGATGAGGGCCCTACCTAGGATGATTTCTAATGTTGAATACGTCAAACACACGCAGCCCCCGAGCCATTGGAATTAACCAATTAAGTTTAAAATCCCCGACCCGGCCGGGAATCGAACTCGGGACCCTCTGAACCGAAGGCCAGTACGCTGATCATTCAGCCAACGAGTCGGACTATTATGAAAGTATCCACCTGCGATGTTCAGTCTGAGTTTGTGTAATTTTGATGTAGAATGGAACTCTCCGCCGCGGTGGGTAGAGGGAGGGGCCCAAGTGATTCGTTCATCAAAGCGTTATGGAGCTGAGTGTTGCATCATAATGTAGATCGATTTTTTGGTAATTGTCTATTAGTGATAAAATTCTAGGGTCGTCGTTTTCTCGAAGCTTCTAGGTCTGAGTCTATTACCTTAGCGTATTTGTTAATTGATTCACTTGGTTCTCCGTTTTTCTGTAAGATGTCACTCAATGGTCTGTCATGCAGTCCAGAAAATACGGAATTTTAGTCGTAGACTTACGTTGGTCTATCAGATTTTGACTACAAATTTTAGTCTATGGAGCAGCCCTGGTATTAAGGTACCCCAGGTAGAAACAACTCGGAAAATCTGAAGTTGAAGAGACCGACAATAATTGTTCGAGGTTTTAAATTAAACAAGTTCGTTCTAGACAAAAACTTCAGTTCATTTACACAACTAAGTTCATAATCATTTACATGTGACAGATTTTGCAGTATGAAAATACAGGTGCACGATATTCGAAGATTTTAAAAATGCTAGATATCTTTGGATTTTTTAGCGATCAAACTTTCATTCACCCAAAATTCTTCCAGTTTATTGAGCGATTGTGAAATTATTTCTCTTATACAGTATATTTCTTCAGCATAACACCTTAACCGATGAATGTGTCGCGCAAGAGGTGGGACTATCAACTAGAATTCAGCAAACAAGCTTGACTAAGCTGCATTCTTTTTTAAATCATACTGATCCTAGCCATCTGGCTCACAATATACTGGTAACGCGGGCTTAGTTACATAACTTCGCCATTCAGTCTCGTTGGATATTATTTAGAATTGCGTCCCCACCCGACCACATAAATGGAATTACAGAAGATCTGTAAAACTGAGTCGTATAGGAGTATCAGGAGGCCATACCAAAATGACCAAATTTCCCGATTTTGAATTGGTAACGTTTGAATCAACCATACTTGATTGAACCAGAAAATAGCAACAATATTCGTGAACAAAGAATTATTATTATCGCTTAAATGCTGTTAGAAGTGGATCAGTGATAAGATTGTGCGGGGATGTAAGAATGTTTCTTAGCGTTATTATATCCCAGACTAATTGCTGAACTCTTGGTCGACGGGTTAATTTAGTACATCATTATCATCATCATCATCATCATCATCATCATCATCATCATTATCATCGTGTATACAGTCTTACGACAGGGTTTTTCATACGATGAGTCTTCTCCAAATAAATACACCTTGGGCTATTATTTTAGATTTTAAATGTATTAGACCAGTACAACTGAAGAACGTCTTCATAAATATGTTTTTGTGGCTTTACATGAGAGCATTTTCCAGGTATTTTGTCCTCAAACATGAGTATATCAATAATTAAAGCGATATGTCGCAATCTGTGCCTCAGCCATGTTGATCTTCTTTAGGTGACTTCATTGATTAGCTGTCTCTTCTCGTTAACTCGCTAGAGTACCTGCACATTGCTCATCTTCTCCACGCAGCTTACTTTTTCTAAATGTCGCCAACACCACAATTCGAAGACTCCTAGGCTTTTTATGTCACCTTTGTATAATGCCTACGTTTCTCAACAAAACACCGCAACTGGCCACACATAGGTTTTTACAAGCATTTTCTTTAAACTGAGGGAAATGCTGTGTCGACTTATCAGAGACTGTTTGTCACAAGATGTCAGTCCATAAGTTGTGACTTGCCCCTTTTTGATATCAATAATTGAACGAGAAATGCAACTATGCAAGCTAAGGGCGCCAATCTTTAAGTTGATGACTTAAAAACAAAAATTTATAATAAAGCTTGGACGGACTCTCATCACAGGGATGGGGTGATAGTGCACTAATCATTAAGCAGGAGAATTAGAAATCAAAAGGCTAATTAAGGCAGATTGAAGTGAACTAGGAAAATACTATTTATTATATTGAATATAAATGACGACGGTTTGACGAGAACTGAATTTAAAATAGGAAATGAATTTAACAAAAAATTGAATGACTCTACTTCGCGAAAACTTGCAATATTTTTAACTCGCTTGCTCACCATGTAGACTTGTTCTGCTGGTCCTTGGAAAGCTTCCATCCTTGTAGCTGGAACATCACCGGTCGTCTTTGAGATATCTTCATCTGCAGCTAAGTACCATTCCTGCCTTGCAAATTGCATCAACCACTAATTGGATGATGGCTTTGAAACTATCACTCCCTGTTATGCTCTATCCCATATATTGGAGATGAGCCCTAAATCATAGTTAGAAAAACCTCCTTGGGTTATGTGGAGAGGATACTCAATTAACAATCCTTCCAACTTTACTGAAAATGTGCACTGAAGTTTCATTTCTATCTAGTTTAATGCTACGTATTGTCTTAGACTGGTATAAACTGGTCTAATACAGAGCTGTTCGTACTTCCTGATGAGAGTGGCTATACACCCATCTTTCAGAAATTCCTAAGTACCACGTCGTGGTAACGAAGTAATGAATGTAGAAGTGATAAACTATCACACTAGTCCACTATGGTACAACAACCATAAGACAAGTTATCAGACCTAAAGCGAAATACAAGATAGAAGAATGATGCCAAGAGCTCCAACACGCCCTTTTATAACCTTTTCTGGCTCTAATTACAGGTTGATACACGTGGTCCAATCAGTTGACACGTCTCTCCCCACTCCAGATATCAAAGTTGATGGGTCCCAACCATGATATCAACTGTTCTTCTATTAGCCCTTTCACTCAGTATCCATGGCAACATGACGCTCCTTTGAAAATATAGGCGGTGATCAGTTTGAATTATTCTGGTCGAAATACAGTAGCTGTTGTTACAACGCTTGAACACGTGCTCGCTTTTCCCAGAATTTGATGTCTAAATTTGTCCTTCCTTCTTCCTCGGTGATGTGGCAAGATAGAGGAAAATCTACTGCAAGTTAAATTTAAACGAATGTCGCAAGAATCTAAGTTAATATTAGGATATTCAGCCCTCGTTTACAAGTCGTAGTTACAAAGTAATGAAATGATAGTGAGCAAATGATCAAACATGAATTATAATAAAATTACATACGAAGATAAATATCATGACGTTAAATTCCTGAATTAATTACACATAATAAAATGAACATAATTACACTGTGACGTCTGGAACGTTACAAAGTTGTAAGTCCTTAAGAAGTAATGCCATCCAGCAGAGGTGAGTTGCAGCAGAAGAAACAGAGGTCACCTCAACCAACATGGTCCAGTCAATGTAATGAAATTATTAATTTCGTTTTGGGATTCGGCAAATTGTAGATCATATATCCTTTTATATTGGTGTATGCTGGTAATACTATTTGTACTGCAAGTTATTAGTATCGGGATTTTGGTGGGTGACAAGGAACGAAAAATAAAGTACTATTCCAGAACTTTGCTGGAGAGTGCGTAATTCCTTAGTACAGCCACACCATTAAAGAAAATGATTTTAACTTGTAAGTGCAAAAACGTCAGAAATGAATTTTCGCACATGAAAATGAATTGAAGAATGGTTGTGAAATATATTTTTCTGTAAATGCTGTTACTTGTTCTTCGAAAAAGTAGAACATTGAGGAAATCCACAGAAAATTCTCTGTAACGCCTTCTAAATCCAAGATTAGGATGCTTGTAGTAATTTATAATCTAGGTTACTATCCAGAATACCTTGTACTCAAATAGCAACTTGAAGTTGGTTGAAGTCAACTAAGCATAAACACTACACACTAATCGGTGATCAGTCATGAGGAATGTAAAAGGGATCAAGTGACTCAGGTGTGTTCACGGATGCACGGGAATGGATTCCGGCATCTTCCTGGTTTTGGTTTCATTTGAGTGATTTTTTAAATTAATATTACCTTTATATTAAATGCAATTTATATACAATTTGGTGGTTACGATAATTGGAGTGGTAGCTGTTAATCTATAGATATAAGTGTGATTGTATTTTATTTATTACTAGCTTTTATCGATGGCTTTGCCCACTTCGACCAGGATTTGCAAATCCAAGCAATTTTATCGCGTGAATTAAGCAAAAACTTCACTAAGTGGATAATAAAAATATACCAGTTTTAGCCACTCTAATGAAATGGATTTGAATACATCGTGGATAAACCTAGACTCTAGGAGTTTAGATGAAACCTCCTGGGATATAATATTTCCTCTTGTGACGTCTTAAATACACGAAGCTTTTTTTTACACTTATTTGTCATCGAGTGATGAATTATTACATTTCCAAAAATATAAAGTTGGAATGGTATTATTCACAGTTCATTAATATTATCTTGTGCCCTCGTAGTAATTTGGCCCTTTCTGTTGTTGTAAAACAGATATTTGCATCCAATTTGATTGACATGGGCGAAGTTGTGGAAACATGTAGCCGATTAGTTGAGCGCTTCCTCTCGTGGAACTTTTCATAACACGTTTTATATTAAATAATTCTTATACACATAATCTGACGATGTCTTATTTTTCACAATTTATTTTACGTCGCACAGACACAGATAGGTCTTTTGGCGACGATGGGATAGGAAAGGCCCAGGAGTGGGAAAGAAGTGGCCGTGGCGTTAATTAAGGTACAGCCCCAGTATTTGCCTGGTGTGAAAATGTTCAAGTAGCGTTACGCTGAGTCTCGAGAATGCTCTTCCCATTCCTAGCGTGGGGTTTCTACTCTTAAAAAATATAAAATCTGTTATTGTGAGTGATCTTGTAAATAAAGGTATGTGGCCCTCTTGAAATTTTAAACAACATTTTATGTTCCACAATTAAAATGCACATAGTTCATGGATATACTGAACAGTTTAGACAGCCAAAGCTGAGAATGTTTTCGCGTGTCGTCACTTTCTGCGAGTTCATTCCCAGACACACTTTATGATCGGTTTCATTTCACCACAGTTCAATATTTAATACGCGTGAGTCTTTACATTAGATCCTCTAGCGAACATCGAAACCGGGTAAAAATATATCCCACACTTCTGAAATTAGAGCATGCTCTTCCCGTACCCACCACAGGGTTTGTACCATTAGCAAACATAATAAACTTCAATTAAATTCGAACTTTTAAAGATAGGTATGTGGAAACTGGAACATTTTTGTAAAACATATAATTTCTACATAGATCTGATGGTTTATACAGCATAAGCCAATAATTAATTTCGTCAGGCGCCACTTTCTTCCATTTATTTCTGCGAAATCGTTACTACTCCGTTTAATTTCATTACAGTTCAATTATTTTACACCTCAAAACTTTCTTCAGGGCATCCTATAGGCAGCAGTGAAAACCATAAAAATATCTCCCCGGCAAGTGTGAATTTACAGAATGCTATTCCCGTATCTAGTTCAGGATTTCTACTGTTAACAAGCATAAAAATAATTTTGGTCCAATTTTTAGTGGTAGGTATCGAGTCTCCCGGAATTTACTGTAGAACATGTCTGTTCTACAATCGTTACGCATGCACTTTGTCGATATCTTTGATGGTTTAGGCAGAGGATTTAAGTGTGCCATCAATTCTCTCGAGTTGCTTCACGTAAACCGTTACTGCTAGGCTTCCTTCTATTATAGTTTAATATTTAATACATGGACTTTCGTCGGGGGATGATCTAGACAACAGTGTATGTATGTTCAGTCTTCAGCCCTAAGGCTGTTTGGATCCTCAACAGCTCTGCCATCAGCTGTCATAGATGGCCTAGGCATCACTGACGAAGCGTACTAGGGAAATGAGGAGTGAGGTAGTTTTCCGTTGCTTTCCTCATCGAGCCAGAAGTTTCTATTACTTATCAGTCTGCCAAGCCCACTGAAATACATGCACCAAGCGACCGTATGAGCGACATTTTCACATCATTCATAGCACGGACTGGCTGCAGAAGGAATGGCATTACTAGCATCGCTCATACCTCAGTCATTTTCATATTGTCAAAGCCAAGGATAAGACAGACAGATCAATGAAAGTAACAAAATTTCTCTAGACGATACAAGAAGACATTGTGAACTTGTAAACACTAGGTCCTGTCAGCAAAGGCATAGACAACAGTGTAAACCACATAAAAATCTGTCCAACGTTTCAAGCGAAGAAATTGCACAGTATTGTGTCATGTATTTTCAGATGTTCCACAGAAACCGTTACTGCTCGGTTTCCTGCATGTTTAATGCATGTAAACCTTGCTGTAAGCAATTCAGATATAAAATCGTCATCTTCTTCATATCTGTTCACTGACAGGTATCAATTTGAATTCCTCCCCTTTTCTTGGTCCTAAACACTTTCCTTCATTCATTGGTTCTGCTTTCCTTCACATCTATTACCATAAAATATGTTCCTTCCTATTCCTCTATTCCTACCTATTTCCCTCCACGAACCTAAGTAGTAGATAGTTTCATCGTAGCGTGTGCCACACCTCAGACTTTTCCCTCATTTTATCGCCCTCATCAGGTTCTCCTCCTCTCCTACATCTAAACAGAACAGAAGAAAAGATAGTATCACAATAATATTATGTAAAATCCGATGATAATTCCAGGTCGATATAGAAAAATGTTATTATCAGTGTATCTCTGAAACAGGTCTGTTCAAATGAAAGATCAAATAACTCCGAAGAAAACGAGTGTTTATCGATATAAAATGTGTCTTCAGCCAGCATTACGAGTTAACATGTATGCAGTGCTGCTAAAGGAGATGAAAACTAATGATGCTTGAATGTGCCTCTCAGTGAAAGCCATGAGCAATCAACGGTACCTGTGTTTTCTCACCGATCTCCTAACATCAAGGACAATTTTTTTATAAAATAATACAGTGACAATTTAAAAATTATTTAAACTATACAGAGAATGTGTGGTATATAAAACTATGGTTCTAAGCTGGTTTGATTCGTGCAAGGAAGGCGTAGCGTGGAATATCAGAGATATTCATTTAATATAAGCGAGGCCAACAAAACTAAAGAATCAATTCTCGTGCTTGATATCTGGAAAACGATTTGTCAAAGGATGGAGGAACTTGTGAACAGAAACGTGACATTCCTATCATCCAATCCACCGCGAATTTAACACGTCTTTGTGTAAAAGCAGAAGATGATTAGGGTATATGACCGCAGCTGCCACATTGAACGGATATTGCATCAACTGACTTTTATTGACTTCCTTCTCTGCAGAGATGTAATCATTTGACTACTTAAAGTCTCGGTTTCCAAAGGAAAGAGATAGCCATCATGCCATAGGAAGCGCAGAGAGCATAGCAGTAGGTGGCCTTTGATGGAAAGTTCATATCAGGTTACGAATTTCCATGTTATTTGTGAAAAACTTTGTAGGTTGCAGTTTCAGAGATGTAAATATGATGGACTCTCTTCTCATTAAAATTTCAAGGCAATATGTCACATTCCGACGATAAGAGGAGAAAAATACCTGCTAGACAGAATATGCTTCACATGTGCGGAGTCTTTTTCTATCGATGGAGTATTTTCAATGTTTGTGGATTGATATAGTGCATGAAAGGAACAATCGAACTTCCACATGATACACAATTGATTTTAATAATAATGATAATAAGAATAAGAATGTAATGTGACTTCAGTAGTCAGTAGCTAGTTTTATTGTTCGTTGTCGCCATCTGGATGACTTACATAATATTCCAGATGTCCCATTGTTACTACTACGGTACGTCACAACACCTAAATTAAATATATTATCAACGTTCCCCAATCAGAAAAAGTCACAATACTAAGCAGATAAATGATAACAAGAGATAAGCATTTCCAGGTGCATGGCCGATGCAAACATTACGTTTTTGCTTTAATATATCGATATGAACGGTATTACTAATATTATTCCCGCCTCCATTTCACTGTTCAGTGTTCAAGGCTCTTTGAATCAACTAAGTGGCTCTACAGTCCTCTATTTGCAACTGACTTTGCGGATTCACCTCTCATTATTAAATTAAAAGTTCGAGTTGTTGGCTGAACGGCCAGCGTACTGGCCTTCGGTTCAGAGGGTCCCGGGTTCGATTCCCGGTCGGGTCGGGGATTTTAACCTTAATTGGTTAATTCCAATGACACGGGGCTGGGTATATGTGTTGTCTTCATCCTCATCACGACGCGCAGGTTGCCTACGGGTGTCAAATAGAAAGACTTGGACCTGGCGAGCCGAATACGCCCTGGGATATCCCGGCACTAAAAGCCATACGACATTTCATTTCATTAAATTAGAAGCTAAGTCTAACCATCGTCGTCACAAGACCTTTTTTTACATCGGTGCGACGTACAGCAAATTTTCTTGCCTAGTCGTTGTATCAATGTGCACTGCCAGTCCTGTGTGATTCTTTCAGTTTCCCTTATTTCTGTTAACAGTGTATAGATTATTCTAGTGAGAACATCTGCTACGAGTTTCTCTATCCTTGTAGTGAGGCCCTCCTCTCTGGGACTTCGTTATTTTTAAGCGATGGTGTTTCTCACAGTGTCAGAGTTTTTGGTTCAGAGTTCACCGTGTATTTTTCGAAATGTAGCCTTTATTTTGGTGGGAGATATTTGAGTAGGTCTCGGAAGTAGTCAGCTAGGACCAATTTCTCTTTGGTGTTTGCCTCTAACATAAGCCTGGTGGCTGATAGCTGGACAGATCCTCAGGGAAGGTCTTGTACAAATTCTTGGAATTGTTCTTGAGGGAATACTTTTCTGCTTCTACAGTTTCTCTTTATTTTCACTATACAAAAAATTCCATTTTCATCATCATCTTTTCCTTTCTTAAGTTACTGATATGGCAACTGTGATGTTAGTACGTCTCAATATGATATATAAATTAATATGAACACTGCCGAATTATATAAAAACACCAGAAACCAAAGCACAAATTAACTGGTGTATTGGTAAACGATTCTGGCACATTACCGAGCGTCCTCGAAAAACATCATCATCGGTTCTCTGCCTATCAGCAGGTTTTCGCATGCATTTCCAAGCCGATCTGCCTTCTGTCATCGTTTTAGTCTTCCAGCATCTTCCATTAATTTTCATACTGTCCATCACCTGATACCTCATTCCTCCTCTCAACCTTCTTCTTGAAACTTTTCCTTCCAGTGCCTGTGTTAATAAACATTTCCTTCGTAAACAGTGACCTAACCAATACTTCTTTCTCTTTTGAATGGTTTACAGTATTCCAGTATTGTCGTCCTTTCTTTCCAATAATACTTCATTCCTTAATTTGACTTCTTCTTCATCCGTTTACCCTACAGGGTCGGTTTTTCTCTCGGACTCAGCGGGGTATCCCATCTCTACTGCCTCAAGGGTAGTGTCCTGGAGCTTAAGACTCTGCGTCTGGGGATACAACTGGGAACTTAATTTGTCTTGCCAGTTGGAAATAATTTATCAAAAAGCTCTCAAAGGTTTGTTAGATTAGTCAAGGCACAAGAAACTTTGTTCAAAACAAGAACAACTCACAGAGGACATGATGAGCACAGAATGATCCCCTAAACAGTCAGAAATGCGATATCTAAATATCTAAATTGAAATTCCATGGGCTTTTCGGAGGTCCAATGAGCGTCCGACAAGAATATGGACTCCCCCTCGTCCTGCTTAGGCAAAGTCACCACAGAATGGGAAAAGGAAACAAGAAAGTTGAACATCATGAGATGAGGATACAAAACAAAGGTTAAATGTTTAGCTTTCACAGATGAGATAGCGATCATCATCAAGGAAAGGGAAGAAACTACCGAAGGCCAGTACGCTGACCATTCAGCCAACGAGTCGGACAGAAACTAGGTATGCCGTAGAAAGGTTGTACAGGATGACGTCAAACAACAAAACTCACAATAAGGAAAACTGTGTCAGAGTAGCACGACTGACCTACTAGAAATGGTATACGGGACGAACATTTAACCATCAGGACCAGAAAATTGGACCAAAGTTAAAAAAAAGCCAGCGAACTCCGTAAGGCATACAGACTAACGCAAATTATTATTTTAAAAAGTGATGTCAGGTAATGTGGAATTGAAACATCACAACACGCTTGTCTTACTAGAAGCCCTATACACCTCATGAACCGTAAGTTTAAGAGGTCGTTTTCGAATCGCAGAAACGGAGAAGCAAGAAGGGAAAATTCTCAGGAAAACATATGGCCCGACATGAGAATATAGAATCAGGATCAATAGGAGTTCTATAGTCCAACATACAGGTTCATTAATACCATAAGCAAGATATGCTTTAAATTCCAGACATATCTGAATAATGAACAGCAACAGACTCATAAGGAAATTATTAATATAATAAACTTACAGACACAACCTCGAAAGTAAAATTTATGGGTGAAATATCTCGACCTTTCAAAATAAATACAGGTGTCAGGCAGGGTGATGATTTATTTCCACTCCTTTTCAATTGTGCCACGGAAGAAGTCGTAAGAATTTGGAATGAATAACTAAAAGGATCCAAAGTATTGCCACTCGTGCTGGGGGAAAAGAACAAAGGTGTTGCAATAAATTGCCTAGCATTTTCAGATGACTTTGTCATTCTTTCAGAAAGCCTTACAGATGCAGCAATGCAAATAAATCTCCTTGAAAAGACAGCCAACATGACAGGCTTGAGAATCTCTGCCGAGAAAACAAAATGTTTGACGAATATAAAAAGTGCCCCACAGATTTTAGTAACGGATATTGCTCAAATAGAAAAGGTAAAGAAATTCAAATATTTGGGTGAGACAATTCAAGAAAATGGTTCAGAAAAATCTGCTATAGAGGAGAGGATACAAAAGATGGCAAGAGCTTACGGTATAACTAAGAATACTTGCAACAGAAAGTGCATATCAACAAAACTTTATATAAAGCACTATAACGCAGTAGTGAAACCAGAATGCCTGTATGCCAGAGAATATATTTTGGCAAAGATATTTCAGACTGTAAGAATACCTCGTATACTATGACGCTTGTCTCTAGATAACTCGTATTTTGAAAAGAAAAACTCCTAAAATTATAAAATGAACTTTTGTAGTAATCAATATGATTATCAAATTAAATTCAGTGCTTGTAAATAAAATCTATTTTTACGTTTTCATCCATACAGAACAGGTATTTCACTCTTATTTTAGATCAGGTTTTGACATAATATGTTTTAGATCTGTGTGTAAAGAAACAGTGTCATGTAACAAAACGTGTGCCAAGATGTTACCTAGCAACCGTACATTGAGAGCTCTACAGGCCATGGATCTGTACAAAGGGATCTGCACAGACCCTTGATTTGTATGTCATGGCCATTCACCAATACTTCACATCACAGCCTGCACGGTGCTGCGTCACAAATGTTATTGAAAGACATATTTCTGATCATTTGATTTTCCAAACGGGTAATTTAATAAAATGTTTTACAATCAAGATATAAAACAATAAAAATGTTATTGTTTTCTACGTCCCACTAACCACCTCTTACGGTTTTCGGAGACGCCAAGGTGCCTAAATTTTGTCCCGCAGATGTTCTCTTACGTGCCAGTAAATGTATCGACACTAGGGTGTCAGCACCTTCAAATGCCATTGGAGTGAGCCAGGATTGATCCTGCCGAGTTGCGGTCAAAAGTTAGCGCCTCAACCTAATCCACTCAGCCCGGAAAAGAAATAAAATATCAATAATAACATGTCACACTTATTACACACGAGGTCTCCATTCTTAGGCGACATTATGTACATTTCTTTGTGTTGTTTGATATATTTGACGCTCTCTTAAGAATTCACTGTCACATGTACAATGTAAATACTAGAATTTCATGCTAATTCAGTTCTTCCAGTAGTAATATATTAGACATACTCAGAAAACAACTTCTAAATATGACACGTTGACTAATTCTCCTTTTCAATGTTTGCATTGGTGGTTCATTTCGAATAAGACTATAAATTCGTTCCAAGTTGAAGGTTTTAGACGGAATGCATTAATGTAACTGTACAGAAATACTGTACGTGTGACACAACTGCAAGAAAGTTGCTGAAGACGATTGTAATCAAACGGCTGAAAGCGCTCCAACGAGGTTACTCGTTTACCGTATCAATACATTTCCTCGTATACTGTGGAGTATATTTCCCTGTATATTTGTATATTTTCCACATAAACATTTAAATAAATCACTTTATAAAGTTATTTTCGTTATCAGTATCATGCTAACTTCTTAAAACAGTGAGAGTTACAGGGTTGGTACGGACCAAGTGGCTACAAGCTCGCATTCGAGAGGTGGTGGTTTCGAGCCAAGTCATCGGCTGACTGCAGATTGTCTTCCATGAATTCCTGTTTAGGTGCCAGGCAAATTCTAGGGTTCTACTTTAAGTAAGGCCACGACCACATCCTTCCTAGTACGAGTCCCTTCTGAGGTAGTTTCGATGGTAATCCTCTAGTAAAAGAGAATAACTTGTTAATATTAAAATTGTGTACGGATCTGTGTGTTGAAATAAATATTTAAAGTTCTTAGAGAAGAGAATAAGCGAATTTCCTCTGGGGAAAATGCGACTCTAGTTCTGAGGCTTGCGGTACGAATTTTTCAACTTGGGTACTGGGGATATACCGATGAAAAGAGGGTATCCTTCCTAGGAGGATAATGGATTCGATGGTCACGCATGGTGTACAATGATTTCAACGTAAGTGATTTCTGTAGCTTCAAAGTAAGAATAAAAACATTTTAAAATATAAATAGAGGCTTATAAGAGTGTGCATTTCATTCATATTGCATATCCTATAGTATGTATGTATGTATGTATGTATGTATGTATGTATGTATGTATGTATGTATGTATGTATGTATGTATGTATGTATTGTGACCGTGAGGCCACAGCTGAATAGACAGGTGTTGGTATGGCTTGTGTTCGCTTGTCGGCGAGATGGGGTGTGCGCGACCTTGGGCGAGGACGAGAACGAGTTTTTTTACGTGAAGAGGGCGACCGCCCGGCTAACAAAAATAAAAATAAAAAAATGAAGGTTGGCGAGAGAAAGAGAGATACCAGCGCGTGTCAGCTGTAATTGCGAGGAACGATATGAATGAAATATTTATAATATCTTTGGTGGCGTGACATGCATATTTACGGAAGGCTCAAGGATTAAATTAAAATAAACTGGATAAAAATAGCACATTTAGAGGATATAAATTAAAAACTGAAATTTTGAAATAATTTACACGACCTTGTGGCTAAAATGGTAATGAAGTTGTAGATTCGTACAGTAGAAGAATTTAGTATCTAAATTGGCTTTACTTCCGTGCATGTGCACCAGACACGATATTTAAGTCATGTGATACAAGTACTCACTCTCACACTTACTGACGTGTTCCTGGACTATCATCTGCAGTCGCTCAGCGTGGAACGTCGTGAATACTCTCGTCAAGAATAGTGGCTTCACTCCTGTGCTCTACACTTCCGATAATTGTATACAATTTAGAACAGTGCTGTGATCAGACGTCGAATATGCAGATATTAATCCCTTAAGTACGTGTCATTTCCAAAATACAGTTACGTGTGTGTTTGGAGTTTATTCTAAAGCACTTTGTGTAAGTTTCAGCTTTCTCACGAGTGGACGCGGAAGACGTGGACGTGATCATTTCCAGAAGAGGACGGAACTTCGCATTATGGATTACCAGTGCTTCACCATGAAGTTCTAAACTATCGACCACCGTCGGCAGCGTCGGGATGCAGATTCTTTCATCCTAGCATGGCTGATTGAGAACCCAGACTTCCAGACGTGAAGATTTCTCCTTAAGTTAAGTCGATTACGTCTCATTTATATCTGTTCTATGTAGTTTTGTTCTATTCTTTCTTTCTTCTTAGCAAGCTATTTTGACACATTTTATGGTTGTATATTTGCTCGAATATGTCGTAAAAACTGACACATGCGATTGCTTGATGACCATGTGGCCATGAATTTGACAGTGAGGGTTCTGATAGAGTTATCCATGTGTTATCGACACCATCTTTGCTTATTGAGTGAATTTCGTCACAAATATGAATTAATTTATGTCCGATGGATTTAATGGTAGGATATTTCGTCCATATTTTCAACATTTTTCTTGTAATGGAACTTCTACTTGTACCTCGTGTTTGAGATAACGTGTCATCGGGATACTGAGTCTGAATTCTATATACGAATTTAATGTGAATATGTGCATTGGGGGCATGTAATAATTAGTTAGAGTAATTAATAATCGAGACACATTTAAGTGGATATTAGGTATTTGTAGGACGATGGTAGGTCCTGATATTTCATGGCTACACATATTTGAGATTAGGATGCGACAAATTAGAGTCGTCATGGTAGTACACTGTACGTGTGGAGTATATGGAATAATTGTGCATGACATGAATCTTCGTGAAACTGAGCTTTTCACATGTTAATGGATTATTCGCGATGAATGCAGTGTAGTCTAATATTAGTGTCTTCAGATGAAGAAAATGAAAGTCCATGTTAATCGATGTACTTTTTAATTCGTGGGAATATCCCAACTTTTCTCAAGTAATTCAATAATTTCAAGTTGAAGGTACAGGTGAACGTTCGAGAAGGCCTTAGGCCTGAAGAACAAGTCCTCGACGAAATATCTAAATAATATTTGATTCGTGACTATGCAAGCTCATTCGTTGGTGCAATTTTTCGCTCTCATGAGGTAACTCAATCGTGATGTAACTCAATAAATCTGTTAACAGGAGAGTAATATGATTGATCGACACTCGTCGACATGTACATAGTGTAGATATTTTCTTCTTGGTAATCACAGTCTTCTTGACAATTTCCGTAGTTAGCTGTAGAAGTAGTAATTTGTTAGTAGTTAGAGAATTATTTTCTATGTGTTCTGTTCTGAAAATATGTGACACTTTGACATTATCGATTGATAGTGGACGGGATTTCCACATGGATGATATTCTCCCCATTTACTTACGTTTGCAAGCCCAGAAGGCGATTTATTTTGTTTAATTATTGATTAGATGCTTAAAGTTCAGTATTAATTCTCACGAAACGAGATGTGAGATGACGTGAACAGGTATATCCGACGTCTCGGATTAACTTAGAGAAAACCAAGGCAAATTCAACTTTTCATTTTATAATTACAAAATTGTTAAGATAACGACTGTAAATTTTATTTTTCTATAATTGTTAACTTTTTGAATCTTGGATATTTCTTTATTATACTCGTTCTTACCATTACTGCATTTTTTCCAGATTGTCGATGAAGGCTTGGCCCAGACCTCATTTTTCCGAATGAAAATTTTTGATTCAACTTTAAATAAATGATTTAATAACTTTAAAGACGATAAAAAATTTCACCATGTAAAAATACTCTGTTAGAATGTTAGGGAAAACAACTGCCGTGTACCATCCCATTTGTTTGCACCTAGGTTTGTTACATCAAGAGCCATATTAAATTCCATAACGTAGCGATCATAGTCATAATCACAGATTTCAGGATGGCCAATATTTCGTTTCATTAAATAAAAGTGTCATATTTGTTCTATACCTGGAACGTGCTTATTCGATGAACCCTATGTCAATCCTGCCACATTCATTTATTTTATAAGCCTACAGCCACCGAACTGAGCACCCCTGGGGTGTCTCGTGTTCGTAGACTGACTATGTCGGGCACAGTATGTATGTATGTATGTATGTATGTATGTATGTATGTATGTACTGAATGTCTATTTTCAATTGAAATCTAATGACTGTGACTACTCATTGATTAATTTAAAATGAAACTGAATTAAAATATTCATGAAATAAGATTATTTATTTATTTATCGTATGGTTTGTAATCATATCACAATAAAAGTATTTTAAAATTATTTTCACGTCTGTACACATTAAGTCAAAATAACAGATTGGTAACTCTAATATAATTAACACCGTTTTGAGTAGCCATCAGGAACTCGGCTTAATCTCCTGAGAAGGCTGATAGAGGGCGTTCTTGGATAATATGCTGAACAGTTTGTCTTTCAGCACCACAACTACACTCGGGAGATGGAATTTTCTTCCATTTATAAAGGGAGTCTGCACATCTACCACAATTAGTTCTGATTCGGATTAGAGTACACCAAATTTTTCTGGCGAGCTCAAAACCTGGTGGCTTAGATGTGATGCATGGCATAGCTTGCTGTTCTAGTGTTGCAGAGGTCTTCCATAATTGGTTACAGCTGTCAATCTTGTTGAAATCACTTTCAATTATTTTCAATCGTCGGACTATGTACTCACACTTAGCACTTACCTAATTACTTTCACATACAATTGTTTATGGGCGCCAGCTACAAATAAATGTAACGATAATAGAAAGAGAATCTCGAATATATCTCGGGCGAGAGGCAATAGGCGTACTTTGACATGCGAAACATATAGGTTCTAGGAAAAGGATATTGAAGTTTTGTTTTCCCATTGAAATTTGAGGTTATCTGATCTACTATTGTAATAAAATAATTAATTTTATTTGATAGAAAACAAAATATAGACCTATTCTTTAAATTTTTAATTGAAATTACAAGACTTGTTGCAATAATAGAGATAACAATATACGTATACAATTCTCAAATTACAACTGGAAGAAACTCTAGGCATTAAATATGAAATCCTCTTGACCGGACATTTACAAGTTGTACAAGAAATGTATCCCTTACTGCTTCACTTAATTGTACCTTGAACACATTGAGTGTTATTACGACGTATTCCTTTGAATTGGTATCAGCTGTAGGCATCTCAAGCCTAATTTGGTGATGTATCCTTTTAGTTTCACAAACGAGATATAACATGGCTTGAAATTATATTCGCACTTCACAATCAACTTTAAAAGTAATTCACTGATAACTGTTAGTCTGCATTACGACGATTCAATATTCGACTGTCACCGAACTGACATACGAATTCGACCGAACATATACAAAACACACTCCGAACCTATAATCCATTTGGTCACTGACGATTATGCATCTTTGTCACTGCTCTATCTTCAACTGATGGACTGACCATCTGTAGCCTCAGTCTCCAAACGACTATCTCACTGTGCACCATTCGTCTCCTTCCAATTGACTCCAATTGACTAGCTGATATAAGATACAGACTTTTTTAGAGACATAAGTTGTCACACACACGTCATTTCTAAAAGAGTATAATATGATGTAAATCCAACCCAGCTGCAAATGTTACATATTGTGTTGAACTAACTTCAGGCAAATTAGGAACTCCCTAAATATTATCTCATCGCTAAATGCGTACAATGACAGAGCGATGACTCGACAGTTACTGTAACAGTATTACACCATACGTTGCATAGTTTTAAAAGTAGTATCACAAATAATATATCCACATCTGATATTAGGCAGTAAGTCTCACTGTACATAATTTTGATGCAAACATACACATATATATACACATTAAATTAAGTACAATAAAGCAACCCAAAATTAATTAATACATAGCGAAAACAGACTTTAGAATTGAATCAAACAATAATAAGATTTACAATAATAGTAATAATAATACAAATACAATAACAATAATAATCATAATAATAATAACAATAGTAATACAGTGAAATATTTGTAACGGGATTTGAACCGTTGCATGACATGGCGGCTAAAGAATTGGACCCTCTGGGGTTTGGTATGGATTTATGTGTCTCGCTCAATTTACACAAAGGACTATTTTTATTTTGCATTATTTTACCATTTCAAAAATTATGCACTGAAGAATGACATCTCCAACAATCGGTCTGTTATCGACAGGCACGTTATGTTATTTAAATATGTGCCCAAAAACTCTCTCTATCCAGATTAATTTCTCAGACAGTTACAAAATGTTTTGCACAGCAACTGACGGTTCAAGTGCAGCGATGGAGTTATAGTGTTCGATACATGATCTTATTGTAAGCTCAAGGGTTCTATTTCTGAATTTTGGGAAAAGCCTTGCCATACCAAGTCTTAAGTCTAACCGAATGTTTACCCAACAAAATTAAGTTAGCATTAGGAACTTCCAGCAGAAGTCAAAACGTCAGAAAGTTGAAATATACGTAAACTGCCTTAATGGTTCAACTTCAGATCTGCTGCATAGAAGGTCAAGTGATACAAACATTATTATTATTATTATTATTATTATTATTATTATTATTATTATTATTATTATTATTATTGTTACGGAGTTATCCGTGGAATGCAGAGGTGAAAGAAGGTGCGGGCTGGAATGGGTCTAACTACAAGTCCGAAAGATGAATTAAAATTTTAATAAAGGTCATATTTTCAATAGACAGCAAGATTTAACAAATTTTTACTGGGTGAAATAACAATGAAAAGTCAGGTACAATTATAACTTTACAAACGAAAGCACAAGTTAAGGGATCTTTACAAATTCTGGGCTTCGAGCCCCAAGTTGACAATTCCTGAGCCCTCAGCTCACAACCACAAATTACCAAAGGGCAGAAAAACCCTCATTACATGGAGCACTTGCTCCCACCTAGTAATGTCAAGCCTCCTAGAGGCACCTTTCAAGGCACCATAAAGAGCTGACCCGCTCTCAATCTTTCAAGCCTATTTAAGGCAAAACAATGCTTTACAATCACTTGCCATCGAGGCGCAACTTACACGAATTAAACAGGGGTATCTTGTACCCAGCCTACAGGGCCTGAAAAGGAAAATAATAGGTTAATTAAATGGCCCAAAATACCAATATGAATGGAGGCGTGGCTTGCGCTCTTACATGAAATCTTATTAAACCTAAGGGGCACTAGGCCGATGACACAGGGGCTATTCCCAAACTAGGGAGGTGACTCGTATAATAAAATTTTAATACATTAAGAGTAGGAAATCGGTTATGAAAACGTAGTCACCTCAAATCAAAATGAAGGGGAGCTCGAGAGGATAAAGCACTCTCTATCCCCGATTTACAGTTAAAGTAATAAGGAACTTTTATATAAGCCGGCACTAAGTTACATTTTTAGAAAGGTAGGTTACATTGAAAAGGTTTCGGACCTTCCCCGGGCGCTAAACTGCTGAGCTAGCAAGAAAGAAAGATGTTAAAAGGCCATTACCTTGTAGAAGAGCTGCTGGCGGATGAAAGAGGCGCTTCCCGCCTCCTGCTATACTTCCATACACTAAGCTAGATGTTGTACGAGTGGCCGAGAGACAAGGAAATCAGCAGTGTTTATACTGTCGGGGAAGATTCGAGACCTTTCATGAATAATTAAGACACACCCACATGCGTTTATTGGCTAACTAAAATTTACACATAAAAAATTGGGGAAGAAGGACACAATTGGCTGAAAATTAATGACAGAAATATTTGATTGGCTAACCTCAAAACTGGCGGAAAGAAAATATTTATATTGCCAACCCAGAAATGAAAGAACGAAATTTAGTTATAGGAAAACTTATGAGTATAAAATATCTTCAAGAAAAGTTCCGTCACTTCGCACCAGGGTGCATGATCATAGATTTTGGTAGAGACATCTGTGAGAGAATGTCCACACTTCTTGATAATTAGTAAACAAAAACAATTCGAAATTAACGCAGTGACATCTTCAGATAAACGGTTGAATTAATTCAGTTGTAAAATTTTGAGTTTTAGCTGTAGAGGAGTACTTTAAGGCGGAAAATTCAAATGTGCGGTGTATAGGTGCACCAACCGGTACAATTATTATTATTATTATTATTATTATTATTATTATTATTATTATTATTATTATTATTATTATTATTGATAATAAACCATATTACTCAAAACATTTATTTAGTATTAAAACGTTGTCATACATTTCCTACAGAACCAGAGGCATAATAACTAAACTAATAAGAGAACTCATTTTTTGGTTCATCGGCTAAGATCAGATAGTAAAACCGTGTTACGAGCTCAACTTCGCTTACCTTATGCATACTTCTCCGCTCCGATTTAGTGCACATTATATTGCGCTGCTTCACGAACTTTCAGCTTACAAGTCTGTCTCACCACTGCTTTGACTGTTGCCCCTCCACGCGCAATCACCGTGACGTCACCCGTGAGCAGTGTACGCGGCTGGACCGTGTGCATTTCAATTTTACTTCGTTCTTCATTACGTACTGGGTGAGCAGACTTTTATTATTATTATTGTCATCCATTCAATTTTGCCCTCTCTTTCACCATATGGGCTTGGCTAATGCTTGGATTTCGAACTCTAGTCCCTTCAGGACTCTACGAAATTTCGCTGTGCCAAACTATTGGCTTTAGACTTGTGGTGAAAATGTGAAGGAGGAAGTGTGCTGGACTAGCGATACTATGGTGACCTTCAACTTTTAAAGTGTTGTGCATGAACTTTGCTTTCCCTCATTTTGAAGTGGGACTTGACAGCCTGATCATTTCCCTTTCCCTGCTGTTTGTTTCTTGGTTTTCTTTTCCCGTTCCTCTTTCCATTCTCCTTTTCGTTTCCCATTCGTATTTTCTCATAATTTGCTAATGAAATTTGGTAACATTGTGCTCTGCCAATTTCGCACTGCGTCTGCTGTTTACATTTCGAATGTTCTAGTATCTTCCTGTCTTAAACAAGTGTGTGTTAGATTTTTGGGGGATATGGTGTCGTTTTATTGCGTATCATTTTAGGTACTGGAAAGTTCCCTTTAACTTGTATAATTTTTACTTGTTCCTTTTCATAATTTCTTGCTGTTTTTTTGCGCGGCATTCATGTGAACATTTTCATATTGGAACTTGAATGTAATGAGAACATTAATTTATTCCTATAGCCCTTATCTCGTACCTGAGTACACCAAAGATTTATTGTGATTTGTGTGGTTACCCCTTTTAGTGCCTGTATGAACCAAAATAAGACCTGTCAATAACTTGTACGATTGCCTTTTTCTATGATGTATCAAATGGTCTAATTTTACTCTCTGTTGCGAAAACATTTGTTATCTCTTTTGAAGTTGTTTCAAAATATATGTTCATCTTTTCTAAACCTGTGCTTGTGGGAGTTCTCATTTCTGTGTTCTCTTTCGTTTTGCTTAGTATGTACCTACCCCTTGGGAAAAGGCCCATAATCGTAATCGGCACATGACTTGGGATGTGATCTGCACTGATTGTGGTTATTCGAAGCATGATATTTGAATAGTGCCATTACTCCATTCTACACGTTTCCCTGCGCTCTGCTTTGCTAAGTTCTCTGTGCGGCATACCAGCACATGTTACTCGGAGTCTTTCGCTTCCTTCATATCGAACTCTCGTTGATATTTGCCTAGCGATTGCTGCAAGTACTTGGAAATACATACTCATATTTAATTATATCGATGTATCGCAACACATGGCAGCAGATTACTTCCTATTTTGACTGCCCTCATTCTCTTGTGTGCTTTCATTCATGGCTTGCTTTTCCGATAACTTCCCTTTAGGGGACGACTCTTCATTATTATCTTCTCCGCTACCACCAAATTTATCATTGCCCAACCCTTCTGTACCGAATTTAATTTCCTTTTCTTCTGCTTCGTCTTCTCCCTCCCTATACCCGTCTTCATCCAACCACACACCTGATTTTCAATCTGATGATACTAAACCTTCCGTTTTACTACATCACATGGCCCCACCCCCTCCTCCTTATTCTCAACCCCCAATACCTACTACCCCCTCTGTTGATAGTGCACTTAATGTACAAATCATTAAGCAGTCGTTATTACAAGTTCCCCAACTATTAGCAACAGATCCCCGAAATCTTACCATTTGGCTGTTTTCGGTTCGCAAGTTCTTAAACATAAAAATTGCCTCCTTTCCCCAATTAATTGGCCTCCTGTCCACCAAAACTCCGGTATTTTTTTCCACCTTTTGGTTGGATAATATGTCAAATTTTACAAATTGGTATGAATTGAGACATGCGATACACAATTATTTCTTACCCCAAGAAGTCCGTCACAAATTAAGTACCGAGTTCATCAGACGCCACCAGCTACCCAACGAACCTGCGCACGACTATTTGGACTCTATCATCACTTATAGTGATGTTTTAAATATTTCATATAATACTTCCGAACTGATATCTATTATTCAGTTTTATGCCGCCCCATCATTCCGCATGCTTTTTAATGTTCTTGCCCCCCCCCCTGTTTCCCTTTTTCAGCTCTACAATCTTGCTCAACAACATACCATACATTCTTTAGGGGATCGTTCCTACTATGCTTCCGTCTCTCCTCCACCTATTACTGCTTCTCCCTTACGTTCTTTTTTGTCTGCAGTACCCCCCTTTAGTGTTCGTCCTCCCATAACCTGCTATCGCTGTAAATTACCGGGCCATATTGCCCGTCAATGTACTAATTTGCCTTCGGGAAACGCCCTTCACCCGCGTCCTTAGGCAGTAGGCTTTCACATAGGGAAAATCTGCCTCATTCCTCCCAGCTTACCTCCGTATCCGCATCTTCCCAATCCATTCATAATTCTATTTCTCTTTCACCCCCGAGTTGTCATGTTTTGCTTACTGTTAATAACCTTCCTTCTGTTGCGCTCCTCGATTCTGGGGCGGCAGTGTCACTTATTAGGTCCCGATTTTATAAAGATTTACTTCACAATAATCCTCATTTGAAATATCTTCCATCTCCCCTTCGATGTCTTTCAGTCTCTAATCAACCCTTGCAAATTTTGGGTAGTATCTTGTTACATATTAAACTACAGCACCTTTCTTGGCCTTTCACCTTTCAGATTGTTGAGGACTTGTCATTCCCGGTTATCTTAGGCTATGATTTTATTTCGCATACTGGTCTTCTTCTCGAATCCGCCCAGTCTAAAGTTTTTTTTTCCTTTTCGGACAAGTTTGTTCCGTTGATTAACATCTCTGATTTTCCTTTTCGTTCACATTCCCTACTTCCTGCTATTAACTCTATTCATTCCGACCAGGTTCAAGCTTTGCTCACTGAGTTTTCTGATGTTATTACCCCTAATTTGGGTACGGTTAAGAATTTTTTTGTACATATTGATCTAGTGGATTCTACTCCTGTCCATTCTTCTCCTTATTTCCTTAGCCCTCCTCGGATGAACGCTTTAAATCAGTTGATTCACATAATGCTTAAAGACAATACCATTATTCCATCATCTTCCGATTATGCCTCACCCGCCTTTGTGGTGGATAAGCCTGATGGTTCTGCGAGGTTTATTGTTGATTACCGGAAGCTCTATGAGAAAATCGTCTACGACGCCTATCCGATGCCTAAATTAAATTCGGCATTCCAACATTTTTCCGGTTCCAAATTTTTCTCAATTTTCGACCTCAATTCTGCCTACAATCAGCTTCCCTTAGATGACCTCAGTTCTCGGTATACGGCGTTCATTACTCCTAATGGGCTCTATCAATTTAAAAAAGTTCCTTTTGGCCTTAATCTAGGCTCCCAAATAATGCAGCGTTTTGTGGACTCCCTTTTTGCTGACATTAAGTATAAGTATCTTTTTCCTTTCGTTGATGATATCCTAGTTTTTTCTCCTGATTTTGAATCGCATTTGTCTCATGTACGCGAAGTCCTTACTCGTCTTCGCAATGTCGGTCTCACCGTTAATCCCTCTAAAGTTTTGATCGCCCAAAACTCGATTAAATTTCTCGGCCACATATTGAGCTCTGATGGTATTGCTGTTGATCCTGACCGTGTCTCCGCGATTAATAAGATACCCCCTCCTACTAACTTGAAACATTTACGATCCTTTTTGGGAATGGTCGGCTTCTACGCCAAGTACATCCCTAATTTTTCGTCCATTGCTGATCTATTGAATAAACTCAAAAGGAAAGGGGTGAAATTTCACTGGTCCCCTCAACAACAAATGGCCTTTGATCTTCTTAAATCGAAATTATCCCATGCTGCCCTCTTACAAATTCCGGACTTTAATCTTACCTTTGAATTATCCACTGATGCCTCGGACATTGCCATTGGTGCTGTCCTTCAACAAACTGTTAATGACCGTACGCTTCCTGTTGCCTATTTTAACCGCCTGTTATCCCCTGTTGAACAAAAGTATTCTACTTACGAGAAAGAAGCCCTGGCTCTTATTCTCTCAATAGAACACTTTTCTGAATACCTCGACCATCGTGAATTCATTGTCAGCACTGATAACCAGGCTCTTTCTTGGCTCCTACATAATGCCCCAAAAATTGGTCGTACTGGTCGTTGGTTACTCCGCCTGTCTCGTTTCAAATTCTCCTTAAAATTCGTTTCCGGTTATAATAATTCTGTCGCCGATGCTCTTTCCCGTCTCTTTGATGACCACCAGCTTCAACCCTCCGAACTTGATTCCCTTCCCATTAACTCTGTTATTTCAGTCTCTTCTTTAACTAACTTTCCCCTCTCTTTTCAATCTTGCTTGCACCATCAACAGCTTGATCCGTACTGTCAACAAATTTCTCAAGAAATTACTTCTCCTAATTATTCTGGCCCATTTCGGGTCCACCACCAACTCCTTCTTTTTAAACCTACCCCTAAAGCTACTCCTCGCCTGGTTCTTCCTTCCACTCTCCGATCTATGGTATTTCAATATTTTCATGATTCGCCTATGGGCGGCCACTTTGGGAGAGCTAAGACCTACGCTCGCCTTGCCTCCCAATTTTTTTGGCCGCAAATGCGTAAAGACATTTTTTCGTGGGTTCGATCTTGCCCTTCTTGTCAGAAACATAAACCGTTAAATCACCTTCCTTACGGCTCCTATGCCGCCTCTCCTGCTACTTACTCGTCTGAAAAGTATTACATTGACATTGTTGGGCCTATTGTTAAATCCTCTAAATCCAATTCATATATTTTCACTCTGTTGGATGGTTTTTCTAAATTTCTTACTGTTCGTCCTTTAAGAAATATCTCCTCATAAATTGTTATCAATCTTTTGTTCAATTACATCTTTCCTATCACTGGTCTCCCTAAAGTTCTCATTTCTGATAATGCTTCGATTTTCACCTCTAGACAGTTCTATAATTTTTGTTTTTCTCTTGGCATAAAAAAAGGTTGTACTTCCCCGTATCACCCTCAGGCAAATACCATTGAACGCTACCACCGTAACCTGAAAACGTTTCTATCTATTTTTCACTCCCATAACCAGAAATCATGGGACACCGAACTTCCTTCTTTTGTTCTAGCCCTCAACTCCACCATTAATTCCTCTACTGGTTGTACTCCGGCTAAACTCTTTCTCGGCCGTGAGTTGAATACCCCTCTTGCTCTAACGTGGGATCTACCCTCGCTTTTGGACGCCCCCTCCGATCGTCTTAATCATTCCAAATTGTATTCTGCTTATCAAAAGCTCCTTCAGGCCAGCAAAGTTCATAAGAAACTGTGTAATTCTCGTGTCTTACTTTCTAAATTTAAATTGTTTGATTTAGTTCTTCTTAAAAATCACCCCCTCAGCTCTACACCTCAGAATATTTCTGCTAAACTCTCCCCTCGTTGGATGGGTCCCTTTCGTATTCTTTCTTTTCCCTCGCTTAATACCGCTCAGCTCCAGTCTGTGGAATCCCCTACTGACCTCCGAAAGGCTCATTTCTCTCGAATAAAGCCGTTCCATACCTAATCCCTATTTTCCCTTTTTTTCTCGTAGGGCGGGGGATGGGTATTGATCAGCTCTGTTATCTTTTTTGTATCTCCTTGGTTCTACGGTATTATTTTGCTCTCCTCCTGTCCCCGTTAAAATTGGCGATATTACGAATATTTTAACAAGTGGAAAGTGAAAATTTTATTGTCTGCTTGTAACTGCAGCATATCATTTGGGGAGTTGTGGCGAGCTGAGAACGAGTTTTTTTTCGTCGTTCAGAGGGGTGACACACCGGCAAGACTGTGCCAAGGTCAGAGCAAACCAGGTGACTGCCTTCGCACGCGCGCAACCCAGCTTGTTTCTGGAATAGTCTGAGCCAATTAAACGAGACCATCAGCCAATTACCGTTCTCGCTGAAGATCACACCTCCCTGGCTAATTAGATAAAAGGCCTTGTTTCGAGTAAATCGCTCTCTTAATGTTCTTGAAACTCTTACTCTGAAGTTCTGAAGCTCTTACTCTGAATATCCTTCGTCGTTCTCAGACCACGTGGAGAAGTAATTTCAGTTCAAGTCGACGCCGTTCTGCTAGAATTTAGGGAAACCATTAGTGAATTCTATGGAATAAAGACGCCTAGGAGCCAAGTTAAGTGTGACAGTGTAGACGAGCTATTTATATTCGGCGTGTGCTTGTGCAAAATACTTAATTTTGTCATCTCAGTTACAGCTTGTGACCGGCATTCTACGGAAGTCGTCTTAGAATTGAACATCCCAAGATGGATAATTCCGCAACCACCGACAACATCATTTCATCGAGGGACACCTGTTGCAGAGCCTCCATGAAGCTGTAAAATGTGAGGCGTATCTGGTAATTGGAAGGAGACTGACCGGAGGAGTATGCTGGAATAACTGACTGTCGACGGGAATCGAACCCCATCAAAAACTTGAGTACCTTTTTAATTTAATTTATCTGTCTTACCTTTTGTACAACTAGAGGTCTTTCTTCTTAAGTCGTAGATCTATTAGTTTGTTGTAGTTAGAAATATGTCATTTTTCCACTTCTTAAGGTGTCGTGGTAGACTAGGTACGTGTGAATGAAATTTTGGAATCTATTAGTGTAGACATGTAGGTTGTCTTTGAATGATTTCCCATGCTTAAGGAGCTTTATATTTAATAATCACTGACCACACGATAAATCTACTTTCCTTCTAATGTTGAAAGTTACTGGATGGAAATTTACGTGTACATTTTGAGTGAATAGGGTCGAACCTAGTGTCTTTCAAGATCACTTGTTGCATTTATGATGAAGTCATCTAATTTTACGATATTCCACGAGGATCAGTAGATGTAATAATCACTTAAATAATAATAATATTAACTAAAGATCGGGTAAAACAGAAGTAAACGCTCGTGAGCCATAAAACTACTGTAGAGTCCTTATATGTGAGATTGAATGTGCTCTGTTCATGAAGGGTCTGGAATATGACCAATCCTGAGGGATACTTGTTGTATAATTGTGCAGTTGATGATTTAATGATGATATTTGACTTATTCTTGTGTATTGGGAGCGCAAGATAGAATATAATTATTGGAGCACGTGTTGCGAGTGTATTTCACAGGTAGGAAATAAAAGTAATACAAGTAAGGCTCACGCTTGCGGTAATTTCAACCTGTAGCCCAAATGATGGTAGTGCTTATGGATTTTACTAGAATCTTCCATTATAATTTCATGAGTTGGATGAACTTACATTGATATGTGAAATGTGTTTCTACCAAGTGATACCCATCATTTCGATCACTAGCCACTATAAATGAAGGATAATTTCAGTACACGGATTATTTCTGCTAGACATTACGCGTCCCGACCACCAATAAAAATCATAAATAAACTTGCCAAAACAGGATTCGATTGAAATAATGTACATAAAAACGTGTTTCCCTAGTGTGAATGTGTGTGTGTATGTAAATATGTATATTTCTCTTGTGTCATGTTGGTTTCATTTAATTTTGATCTGGTCACGCACTCGCTGTGACGCAGATTACACTCATCGTTGTGTGTTGCCTTAAGAAATAATTTTCATGCCCTTAAGGGAAAGTTTGATTAAGTTAAGTCGAGGAAGACTAGGAAGAATTTATTTTCTTAATTAGCGAGATTTAAAAGGAAAGATCATCTCGTTACTTTATGAAGGCACTCGATTTGTAAATAAAATTTATTTAACTAGCTCACACGTTGGTAATGTAAATTTCTAAAATTTGAAATACTTTAAGATTAATTTGAATAGAAATGAAATACAAAGATCAGAGGTAGAAATTTGTTAGCCGCATGATTAATTGGAGTTATGGTGAAAATAAGTCATTAATAATTAATTTAAAATAATTATTCTGAAATGCTAATGACGATCATTAGGTAAATAATGCAGTGGAAAGTAATAAGAACACGATCGTGTGACAATGAAACATGGGCTAATTAAATGATGAGAAATTAATAATAATAATAGTAATCAGAATAATAATTAATTAATTTTGAGAATTTTGAAATCAATTGTCATTTTCTACTGAAGTTCATGTTGGTGTCATTGACTATTATTAAATACTCTAAATGACAAATTCAGTTGAGTGCATCTTAAAACCACGTGTTGAGACTACTTTGAATTGGTAAAGCTTTGAACACATTTATTGTAAAACCCTCGTTAGCAAGACAGCTGTTTATGATTCTATGGACTTCTATGTTAATTTATTTAATTCTTTCAGTCAAATATTTTGATTTGAAAAGGCAAGAGGCCTAATTTTTCTTTGGTTTCATTACAGCACAGTAAGGCTGGAGATTAAGAACACGTGTCACTCTAAATCGAGGAAGAAATGCAATATTATGAAAGTTCTATTTTTGTAAAAAGAAATCATCAAGAATATTTCATTTGTTTGCTTATGTGAATAAATGTCAGAGTGTTGTTTTAACATTTCTTTTTATCCTGCTTGGTCATCAATCCCTAACAACCCTTAAATGCCTCTAGAAAGTGATAGCCAACGATCGAACGGTCCACCTTGGGATCTCTCGCTCGATGGCTGGGCTTAGCTCGGGAAAAATGGGGGCATTTAAGATGGCTTAATCCAAGCGTGGGGCTCGAGATTGGCTTATCCAAGCTCGAAAATGATCTTGTGCTGTCCAGTGTTTATGACATTGACAAGATCAGATGACCAATTAAATTAGGCTGACTCTGACACATTTATTCGCCCAAATTGTTGTGGCCAACATAAGCACATGTTAAATGTAACTTGTATGAATTTTGTTTACAAAAAAAATTCTTGCTGGTAATTAGAAATTCGAATTTGCCGCGATGATAATTAATTAAAGTTAAATTAACAATTGTGACCGATATTGGTGAAAATTTGGAACTTTCATGATATCGACAAATCGCTGCCTTCATAAATTTGATGGAGTTCGATTCCCAACATTCCAGTATTCCGATCAGAATCCTTCCAGTACCAGAATAGCCATTTAATGAATAATTGTAACTATGGAGGACTTAAGGCAGATGTTGTTGGCTATGGAGGAAAGGATCAATGCCAACTTGAATATTAGTCAAACTAACTTAGAGAAAAAACTTAATGAACTTAGTGAAAATCAGGTACACTTAGAGGAAAACTTAGAGAAAAACTTAGAGAAAGGACTCTTTGAACTCAATAATAGTCAGGTGAACTTAGAGAAAAACTTAGAGAGGAAACTTACTGACACTCAGGTACACTTAGAGAAAAGACTCAGTGATCTCAGTGACGCACAAATAAATCTCGAAAAATCTCTCGGGGAAGCCATTGAAGAAAAATGGACGGACATTAAAAATCAAACTGAAGAAGGTTTAGGGAATATATGTTCTGACATTAAACTTTTTAACGGCAAGCTAGCCTCAATGCAGAGCGAGCTCGTGATAGTTAAAAATGATTTCGCTACCATGAAAAAGGAAGTAAACGAAAATATTGCCAAGTCTATGGCGGGCATGTCCAATGAATTCAGTGAACGATTAGCGAACGTTCAGCAGGACATCTTAACTGGAATTGACAAATATAAGGGCGAAGTCGAACAATCATTCCTGAATATTGAGGAAAAGATTGACACAAATGCAGAGGACCTTAAGGTTGCTAAAACGGCTTGGGCAAAGAAATTCCTGGGATTAAACGAAAGGCTACAGCAAGTCGAAAAGGGCATTCTAGACAAAATCGAGACATCCCAAGTCGATAACTCAGAGCGGATGGATTATATCCGCGAGTCACTGGAGGATAGTTGGGGCGAAATAAAAACAATCAAAACCACCCTGATGAATGCCATACACAAGGTCACGACCGAGTCAAAAACTGAAACCGAAGGGATTCGAAAGGTGTACACGGATGGAATCAAGGAGCTTGTACATGAAATGCATCTCCTGAAGATCCAGAATGAAAACACTAGCAAGGTCACTAACTCATTGCTAGAAAAGCAGCCGTTACTGGAGCAACGTGTAACCGGCACGGGTCAGACGTCAACTCCACTTGCAGCTGTAGGAACAGGCGCTGCGAATACAATTGACATTTCTTCAGAGCCGACAGTAAATACGTCTCAAATGAATACAACCGGCCAGACTCAGAGAGTCAATATAATTCGTCTCCACGAAGACCAGCCCAAGAAATTTAACAACGTCATAGGAAACGTGACTCCGAAAGGCTTCATTCGGGAACTGCAAGATTACTTTCGCGATGCGAAAATTCCACCAGAAAGGCAGTTAAGAGTCACCGAAAAATTCCTGGAAGACTCAGTACATACCTGGTTCGTTGCATTTCGATTTTCGTTTGACGATTTCGAAAGTTTCAAGAAAGCATTCCTGGAGAAGTACTGGAATAGCGACGTCCAATACAACCTTAGGACGGAGCTATATGCCAGGAAATATGCATCTTCTACGCCCACGAGATACGCGGATTTTCTGTCCAGTCAATTAAGGAAATTAAGAGAGCTAGACTCACCAACATCAGAACCTGAGTTGGTTAAATTGATCACACGTCAATTACCACCAGATGTGCAGAGGATCATGATAGCCTCGAATACACAATCTGCAATCCAGGCTGAGGCGTTATTAAGACAATTAGACATGACGTCCAAGGAGCCAGTTCGTCAGGGACGAAACTCGGAACCTCAGATCCATCAGGTGACAACGAATAAGGAGGAGGAATCGAAACCAGTCAACCAAGGGAGAACGTGGAAACGTAACCCTGGAGGGCAAGATTCACCTCGTGATCGATCGCCCGTACGCAGAAATAGACCCATCAGAAACTGGGAATATTCAAGACGTAACGAGAGAAAGCGACCATACTCGGACTACCGAAGAAGCTGGAAAAGAAACCAGGACTTCTGCCAATCAAGAGGAAGGAGAGACTGGCGAGAGGAAGAAAAGGAAAAGTATCTAAAGGACCTGCAAAACACGACACAGGAAAGCGAACGGTGGCGAAGAGCAATCCAAACCCAGGATACCAATCCTGATATCGTGGGGGAGGAAAGCCTTCAATATCAAGAGGCCAAGGCTCGGGGAAGCCGACAGAGTAACTCGAGTCAGGAGCACAGCCAAGGTGCCGATAAAAAAAACTTCATCTCCAGTGAGAGGAGATAGCCTGAATCCTGAAGGCAAGGTCAGTAAATTTCAAGAATGGATTGTGGTACAGGTCGACTCATGAACTACTAAGCCAGAAGATTTATTGGACGAAGTTGGTCAGCGTAACAGCGAAATACCATCAACTTTACCTATTATTTCAGCACGAATCTGCAATGTTCACGTCAAATGTCTTATAGATACTGGGTCGACGATTAGCGTCATTTCGACGGCATTTTTGAGAGATCTCAGGGACAGAAATGATATACCTGTCATACCGGTATCTCATGTGAAAATTAAGGGCATAATACCGGACAAGTCTGTCATGTGTAAACAACAGACATTGCTGGATGTCGAGATCGGACGGACGATATTTCCTCAAGTATTCCTAGCCATGTCCAACATTAAATTTAACATTATTCTAGGTGCAGACTTCCTAATGTCTTACCAAGCCATGATTGACATGCAGTCAAACTCAATTCAATTCGGGAAGGCGGATTTTTCCGAGACTGCTATGTTAAACCCTTCAGATGTAAACGATCCATATGCTTATTGCGGGGAGACAAACGCCTTATCTCCGAGGGAAACCGAAGACCATGAAGCTTCTGAGGAAATTTTAATGGCCATGGATAAAGTATTAGAAGAAGGCGATAGCGACGTACACCCCTTCGATCTCATTTCTGAGAAGTCAAGGCAAGCCATGGGTACGGAAGAGGAACAGATCCAGCTTCGGAATTTGCTGCTGAAATATAAGAACTTGTTCGATTCCAAACCAGGTCTTATTCCTAACTTTCAGTACTCACTTCTTGTGACAGACTGGCTACCCTTCAAGAAGAAGCCGTATCCGATACCGGAAAAATTTCACTCCAGAGTCGGCAAGATTATTGAAGAGATGGATAGGGATGGAATCGTCATGAAAGCTAGCAGTCCATTTATTAACCCTTTAGTAGTCGTTTCGAAGCCAGACGGATCACTGCGCGTGTGTTTGGACGCTCGATCTGTGAACGAAAAGCTAATCCCGGAGAATAATCAGCCTCCGACGATTAAAGACATCATTAGAAAATTTAGGGGTATGAGATACTTCTTTTCTGTTGACTTTACGTCATCCTACTTCCATATTCTGCTTGAAGAAAAATCCAGGCTATTGACAGGGTTCATATACGACCAACAAACCTATGTTTTCTGCAGGCTTCCCTTCGGCATCCGTAACGCTGGCTCCGCGCTTATCCGAGCACTTGACAGATGCCTAACCGACGAGGTAAAAGCCTTTACAACGAGGTATATTGACGATTTACTCCTAGCGAGTGAGACCTTTGAGGAACACTTCGTTAAATTGGAGAAACTCCTCAAGAATTTATCCGACGCTGGCTTCCACGTGAACCTGAAGAAATCCCACTTTTGCAAGTCCGAGATTCTATTTCTGGGACATGTCATAGACGGCGATGGCGTGAAACCCAACCCAGTCAAGATCGAAGCCATTAGTAATTTTCCTAAGCCTGTGAGAGTGAAACAAGTCAGACAGTTCTTGGGAATGGCCCAGTTCTTTTCGATCCACTGTCCTAACTACACTCAGACAGTAGCTCCGTTGCAGGATCTCTTAAGAAAGGGCAACAGATGGAAGTGGAGCGCCGAATGTGACAAAGCCTTCGCTAAAACGAAAGAAATGCTCGTAAACAATGTTAAGCTGGGATACCCTGATTTTACTAGGCCCTTTATTCTACAAACAGATGCCTCAAACATTGGGATAGGAGCCGTTCTTTTCCAAGAAGATAAGGAGAACCCTGAAAACAGGACATACTTGGCTTTCGTCAGCAGAAAGATAAGGAAGCACGAAAAACATTACTCCGTAACTGAACTGGAAATGTTATCCATAGTCTATGCTCTTAAATATTGGCAGAAATTAATTTATGGATTTCCCATCGTTGTCAGGACTGACCATCGTGCATTAACCTTCATGTTAAATACAACTATGGCTTCCGAACGAGTCTTCAGATGGACACTCTTTGCACAACAATTTAATCTCCAGTTAGAACATTGCTCTGGGAAAAACAACTTGTTAGCCGACTGCCTAAGTCGAAATCCTAATTCTGAAGTCGCAGAGATACATCAGATAACTCTAATACGGGAAGACCACGAGTTCTTACGCAAACTTGGTTACCTTCGACAGGCACAGAAACGGGACCTCAAGTTACGGCCTATCATTGACTGTCTTGAAGACAAGCTTACTCCAAACGAGCCAGGATTTAGGAAAATAAGGAGGCAAGCTAAAAAATTCCGCTATATCAATGGAATCCTGTATAAGTTCATTGACCCTGCCAAGACGAAATTACGAGCTGTTATTCCGCCGAAGCTACGGGAACTTCTTACTTGGCACGTCCATAGAATCACAGGTCATGGTGGAGTGGATAAGACTGTCGCCACGATATTAGAATCATTCACATGGGAAGGATTGAGAACTTTTGTAAATGATGTCATCAGGACGTGTGACACTTGTCAGAGAGTCAAACCAAGCTCTCATTTGTTACAGCAAAGTCCCATTCCTATTTTTCCATCTGCTCCGAAAAAACTCTACGCAATGGACTTGTTCGGTCAAATTCCAACTTCTAAACGAGGGAACCGTCATGTGGTTGTGACCATCGATGTGTTTTCCAAGTATGTAACGTTATATCCAATCCAGAAGGCCACTACTAAAGCCGTTCTGTGGAGAATCACCCGGAATATAATTCCTCACATGGGAAAGCCTCAGGCCATACTAACAGAACACGGACCACAATTCACCTCGACCGAATTCAAGCAAGCCATGACCCAACTGGGCATCAAACATGTCCTAAATTCCGTGAGACATCCGTCCAGTAATCCAGCGGAACGTGTAATGCAAGAGCTGGCCAAGTTCTGTAGAATATTTTGTGGGAATGCTCATTGGAAATGGGTAGATGTACTTCCAATTATTATGGAGTGTTCTAATGGCACTGTTCACGAAGCAACCTCCCAGATTCCATCAGTGCTTCATTTTAATAATTACCCTGTGAGATCTTGGGATCACATCATTCAGTGTCCTGGTACCGTAAGACCTACTCCCCAGGAAAACATTGAAAAGGCAACGGAATCATTGAAACGCCACGCTGAGAGGCGTAACCGAAGGGTTCAAGGGAGAAAATTTCACCGGCCTCTCCGATTAAACGAATATGTATTATTGAGGAGACCTGCTGTGTCCGAGCCTACGAGCAAATTTTATGCTAAATTTGCACCATTGTTTGTGGGACCCTATAAGATTATTATAGTCTTTGGCAATAATTCTTACAAAATACAAAGTCTGGATAAATCTTACGAAGCTGTCCACAATGCCGCTAATTTAAGACTCTACCGAACACCTACACCACTAACTGACACCGTGTAACCATCTGCTAAAAGGGAAAAATAAGTTATTGAAGATGGAAACTATACTTGTGGAACACCCTGTATGGAGAGACTAGGCTACTGGATGCAAGGAGCGGAACGAAGAACTCCGAGTCTCGAGGAGGACGGACACCTGTCGCGAGATCTACTATGTCACTACCAGGTGATTTATCAGCCAATTTTCCGGAACAATAGAAATGGATACTGTTATGTTATAATTTCATCTGCTAACGAAATTATACTCCAACCAAGGGAGAGATGTCCCCGTTAAAATTGGCGATATTACGAATATTTTAACAAGTGGAAAGTGAAAATTTTATTGTCTGCTTGTAACTGCAGCATATCATTTGGGGATTTGTGGCGAGCTGAGAACGAGTTTTTTTTCGTCGTTCAGAAGGGTGACACACCGGCAAGACTGTGCCAAGGTCAGAGCAAACCAGGTGACTGCCTTCGCACGCGCGCAACCCAGCTTGTTTCTGGAATAGTCTGAGCCAATTAAACGAGACCATCAGCCAATTACCGTTCTCGCTGAAGATCACACCTCCCTGGCTAATTAGATAAAAGGCCTTGTTTCGAGTAAATCGCTCTCTTAATGTTCTTGAAACTCTTACTCTGAAGTTCTGAAGCTCTTACTCTGAATATCCTTCGTCGTTCTCAGACCACGTGGAGAAGTAATTTCAGTTCAAGTCGACGCCGTTCTGCTAGAATTTAGAGAAACCATTAGTGAATTCTATGGAATAAAGACGCCTAGGAGCCAAGTTAAGTGTGACAGTGTAGACGAGCTATTTATATTCGGCGTGTGCTTGTGCAAAATACTTAATTTTGTCATCTCAGTTACAGCTTGTGACCGGCATTCTACGGAAGTCGTCTTAGAATTGAACATCTCAAGATGGATAATTCCGCAACCACCGACAACATCATTTCATCGAGGAACACCTGTTGCAGAGCCTCCATGAAGCTGTAAAATGTGAGGCGTATCTGGTAATTGGAAGGAGACTGACCGGAGGAGTATGCTGGAATAACTGACTGTCGACGGGAATCGAACCCCATCAAAAACTTGAGTACCTTTTTAATTTAATTTATCTGTCTTACCTTTTGTACAACTAGAGGTCTTTCTTCTTAAGTCGTAGATCTATTAGTTTGTTGTAGTTAGAAATATGTCATTTTTCCACTTCTTAAGGTGTCGTGGTAGACTAGGTACGTGTGAATGAAATTTTGGAATCTATTAGTGTAGACATGTAGGTTGTCTTTGAATGATTTCCCATGCTTAAGGAGCTTTATATTTAATAATCACTGACCACACGATAAATCTACTTTCCTTCTAATGTTGAAAGTTACTGGATGGAAATTTACGTGTACATTTTGAGTGAATAGGGTCGAACCTAGTGTCTTTCAAGATCACTTGTTGCATTTATGATGAAGTCATCTAATTTTACGATATTCCACGAGGATCAGTAGATGTAATAATCACTTAAATAATAATAATATTAACTAAAGATCGGGTAAAACAGAAGTAAACGCTCGTGAGCCATAAAACTACTGTAGAGTCCTTATATGTGAGATTGAATGTGCTCTGTTCATGAAGGGTCTGGAATATGACCAATCCTGAGGGATACTTGTTGTATAATTGTGCAGTTGATGATTTAATGATGATATTTGACTTATTCTTGTGTATTGGGAGCGCAAGATAGAATATAATTATTGGAGCACGTGTTGCGAGTGTATTTCACAGGTAGGAAATAAAAGTAATACAAGTAAGGCTCACGCTTGCGGTAATTTCAACCTGTAGCCCAAATGATGGTAGTGCTTATGGATTTTACTAGAATCTTCCATTATAATTTCATGAGTTGGATGAACTTACATTGATATGTGAAATGTGTTTCTACCAAGTGATACCCATCACTTCGATCACTAGCCACTATAAATGAAGGATAATTTCAGTACACGGATTATTTCTGCTAGACATTACGCGTCCCGACCACCAATAAAAATCATAAATAAACTTGCCAAAACAGGATTCGATTGAAATAATGTACATAAAAACGTGTTTCCCTAGTGTGAATGTGTGTGTGTATGTAAATATGTATATTTCTCTTGTGTCATGTTGGTTTCATTTAATTTTGATCTGGTCACGCACTCGCTGTGACGCAGATTACACTCATCGTTGTGTGTTGCCTTAAGAAATAATTTTCATGCCCTTAAGGGAAAGTTTGATTAAGTTAAGTCGAGGAAGACTAGGAAGAATTTATTTTCTTAATTAGCGAGATTTAAAAGGAAAGATCATCTCGTTACTTTATGAAGGCACTCGATTTGTAAATAAAATTTATTTAACTAGCTCACACGTTGGTAATGTAAATTTCTAAAATTTGAAATACTTTAAGATTAATTTGAATAGAAATGAAATACAAAGATCAGAGGTAGAAATTTGTTAGCCGCATGATTAATTGGAGTTATGGTGAAAATAAGTCATTAATAATTAATTCAAAATAATTATTCTGAAATGCTAATGACGATCATTAGGTAAATAATGCAGTGGAAAGTAATAAGAACACGATCGTGTGACAATGGAACATGGGCTAATTAAATGATGAGAAATTAATAATAATAATAATCAGAATAATAATTAATTAATTTTGAGAATTTTGAAATCAATTGTCATTTTCTACTGAAGTTCATGTTGGTGTCATTGACTATTATTAAATACTGTAAATGACAAATTCAGTTGAGTGCATCTTAAAACCACGTGTTGAGACTACTTTGAATTGGTAAAGCTTTGAACACATTTATTGTAAAACCCTCGTTAGCAAGACAGCTGTTTGTGATTTTATGGACTTCTATGTTAATTTATTTAATTCTTTCAGTCAAATATTTTGATTTGAAAAGGCAAGAGACCTAATTTTTCTTTGGTTTCATTACAGCACAGTAAGGCTGGAGATTAAGAACACGTGTCACTCTAAATCGAGGAAGAAATGCAATATTATGAAAGTTCTATTTTTGTAAAAAGAAATCATCAAGAATATTTCATTTGTTTGCTTATGTGAATAAATGTCAGAGTGTTGTTTTAACATTTCTTTTTATCCTGCTTGGTCATCAATCCCTAACAACCCTTAAATGCCTCTAGAAAGTGATAGCCAACGATCGAACGGTCCACCTTGGGATCTCTCGCTCGATGGCTGGGCTTAGCTCGGGAAAAATGGGGGCACCTCCCGCTGCCTAAATTTTCATGCCTGATCCTCCCCCTCTTATAACTAAGTTTTTTTGTTTTTTTGTTATCCCTTTGGGATATATTATTGATAAATATTGTAATTTTCTATTGTCAAATTGTCATGCAGAGCACTAAATAATCATGTTTTATCATCCGGTTCGTTCCCTTGCCCTCTCCTGCCCCCCCGTCCTTTTCCCCCTTTTCTTCCCTTATTCTCTCTTGTTACTTATTCTCTTTATTTTTTCTCTCCTATTATGCTACATCATCCTGCCTGTCCCTGAGATGGCGCTTCCTTGGGACTTCGTGGGACCTGCCGCTTCTACTGTCTTCATCTTTACGTTTCGTCGGTTCTGCTTCTTCGGCTGTCGTCGTTTCTACCGTAGTCGGATCTCCGCCACTCTTCATCTTCGTCCGCATCGCTTTGGATCACCTGTACTGCTTTCACCACCTTCAGCTCTCATCATGCCGTCTCGTCAACTTTGGACACCAGTCCTTCGGATTTCTTCTGGTGGTGGGAGTATGTTACGAGCTCAACTTCGCTTACCTTATGCATACTTCTCCGCTCCGATTTAGTGCACATTATATTGCGCTGCTTCACGAAATTATCAGCTTACAAGTCTGTCTCACCACTGCTTTGACTGTTGCCCCTCCACGCGCAATCACCGTGACGTCACCCGGTTCCAGTGTTTTCTCGAGCTCACTTCGCTTCCGTATATATACTCGCCGCTTTCTCTTGTCCGGCGATCAGGTGTGATTGATATGTTGTAATCGGCAGTGAGAGCTTGAGCAGTGTACGCGGCTGGACCGTGTGCATTTCAATTTTACTTCGTTCTTCATTACGTACTGGGTGAGCAGACTTTTATTATTATTATTGTCATCCATTCAATTTTGCCCTCTCTTTCACCATATGGGCTTGGCTAATGCTTGGATTTCGAACTCTAGTCCCTTCAGGACTCTACGAAATTTCGCTGTGCCAAACTATTGGCTTTAGACTTGTGGTGGAAATGTGAAGGAGGAAGTGTGCTGGTCTAGCGATACTATGGTGACCTTCAACTTTTAAAGTGTTGTGCATGAACTTTGCTTTCCCTCATTTTGAAGTGGGACTTGACAGCCTGATCATTTCCCTTTCCCTGCTGTTTGTTTCTTGGTTTTCTTTTCCCGTTCCTCTTTCCATTCTCCTTTTCGTTTCCCATTCGTATTTTCTCATAATTTGCTAATGAAATTTGGTAACATTGTGCTCTGCCAATTTCGCACTGCGTCTGCTGTTTACATTTCGAATGTTCTAGTATCTTCCTGTCTTAAACAAGTGTGTGTTAGATTTTTGGGGGATATGGTGTCGTTTTATTGCGTATCATTTTAGGTACTGGAAAGTTCCCTTTAACTTGTATAATTTTTACTTGTTCCTTTTCATAATTTCTTGCTGTTTTTTGCGCGGCATTCATGTGAACATTTTCATATTGGAACTTGAATGTAATGAGAACATTAATTTATTCCTATAGCCCTTATCTCGTACCTGAGTACACCAAAGATTTATTGTGATTTGTGTGGTTACCCCTTTTAGTGCCTGTATGAACCAAAATAAGACCTGTCAATAACTTGTACGATTCCCTTTTTCTATGATGTATCAAATGGTCTAATTTTACTCTCTGTTGCGAAAACATTTGTTATCTCTTTTGAAGTTGTTTCAAAATATATGTTCATCTTTTCTAAACCTGTGCTTGTGGGAGTTCTCATTTCTGTGTTCTCTTTCGTTTTGCTTAGTATGTACCTACCGCGGAAATTCCCCTTGGGAAAAGGCCCATAATCGTAATCGGCACATGACTTGGGATGTGATCTGCACTGATTGTGGTTATTCGAAGTATGATATTTGAATAGTGCCATTACTCCATTCTACACGTTTCCCTGCGCTCTGCTTTGCTAAGTTCTCTGTGCGGCATACCAGCACATGTTACTCGGAGTCTTTCGCTTCCTTCATATCGAACTCTCGTTGATATTTGCCTAGCGATTGCTGCAAGTACTTGGAAATACATACTCATATTTAATTATATCAATGTATCGCAACAACCGTGAAACTGAATACACATGATGTTCAGTGTGTTATGGTAAAATTGGAAGAACTCATCAGCAAATAGCTTATTCCAGTATACACATCAAATTATTAACGTTTCGGTCCTTTGATCAACTCTCGGAACGGATTTGCATGAAGCATGAGGGTTTCTACATGCCGACTAATTAATATGGCTTGTTTGATAATGAAACTGACAAACAGTTGCTTTTAATAAAGTAATAGAGTACGTGTGATATATTTGCTGAGTAATGTAGCGTAGAAGTGTTTCAAATTGATTAATTATTTCAATACAATCCACAGTCGGCTATTCAAACGTATCCATGGATCCAAGGATCTGGAAACACACATTGAATAAATTATATTTCAATGAGCTTTTTTAGTTTATACATGCAATAAGATGAATTAAAATTATTTCTTTCTTGCTAACGGATTAATGGCGCACCAAAATATCTAGGTTTTCTTCGCTGAAATAGGAAAGGGTGAGATTAGAAAGGTAGCAATTGTACATTAATTATGATACGTTTTCAATAAATATGAGTTTGTGAATCAAGAAACAGTGGTAATTAATTTCGTGCACCCTTCAGAAATGAAATGAAATGGCGTATGGCTTTTAGTGCCGGGAGTGTCCAAGGACAAGTTCGGCTCGCCAGATGCAGGTCTTTTGATTTGATTCCCGTAGGCGACCTGAGCGCCGTGATGAGGATGAAATGATGATGAAGACGACACGTACACCCAGCCCCAGTGCCAGAGAAATTAACCAATTATGGTTAAAATTCCCGACCCTGCCGGGAATCGAACCCGGGACCCCCGTGACCACTAACCATTTAGCTATGGAGCTGGACACCCTTCAGAAATATGTTGAAACTCTTGAATGTTTTCTTCGATAATCATTTTCAAACTCTGATTATATATTACTATTTAACGTCGATTATGTGGAACTAACATTAAGGTGATTTGGTGGATCCTACGTCGACAGAAGCGAGATTCTGACAATTACCTTCTTATTTATACTTAATGCAAATATTTTGTGCACCTACGTCGGTATAACGCAAATCAAACCTTGGAAATGTATACCAGCATTCTAAATTTTTATCTCGAGCAATGAAACATAATATACGTAAATGAATGGAAACTCATAAAAATCTCAAAGAACTTTCAGGGATGAAATGCCACAGCAGGGAACATATTTTCTCGTGCGTCTTATCTGTGATTGACGAGAACCGATAAACATGAATTTGCCACATCTATATATATATAAAATAAGAGTTTTGTCTGTACATTGCTCAGAATTTGAAAAGAATGGTATTTATGTATCGGTCATGTCTACAGTCTGTCTGTCTGTCTGTCTGTCTGTCTGTCTGTCTGTCTGCCTGTCTGTGTGTCTGTACACGCATCATTAGAAAACAGCCAAAGATAATTTAATGAAAATCGGTATGCAAAGTCGCAGAATAAGTCTCTACAATCTAGGCCATAAATAATTTTATTCACGCTGATAGAAATGGTAGTTTAGGGGAAGGCCTAAAATTTTATTTTCAGATATTTATGTTTTTAGTAGTCCTAACTTCATAAAAACTGGTATGCAAAGTCGAAGAATACGTCGCTACAATCTAGCCTATGAATAATTTTATTCACGCTGAGTGAAATGGTAGTTTAGGGGAATGCCTAAATGTAATTCTCAAATATTTATATTATTAGTTGTCGTATCGATAAATACTACATAACAAACGTTATAGAGAATTAAATTTCCGACCATTTATGTCTTATACATTTCTACCGTACCGGCTATGATAACACAGATATTCATGAATTTGTATTTTTGTTACGAATTCCATATCAACGCCGAGCCACGAGAAAATGGGTTATCATAATTTAATGAAAATCGGTATATATAGTCGGGGAATAAGAAACTACAGTGTAAGCTATAAACAATTTTATTCATCCTGGATGAAAATGTAGTTTAGGGCAAGGTGCCTAAAATATAATTTTTAAATACCAATGTTATTGGTCCTATCGAAAAGTACTATAAAAAAGTTATAGAGAATACAATTTCCGATCATTTATCTTTTATTTACCCTACCGACTATGATAAGAGTGGTATTTCAGAGTCGGAAGAAAACGAAATGTGAAGGCCTATAATATCGAATGTGCATAACATTGATCAACAATAACATTACATTGACCATTGTTTATAGTGATGTTCTTTGTCTCTTATGCTGCCTCTCAACTCCGATAGATGGGATTACTGCTGCGTAACGAGTATAACAGCCTGACTGAATATTGGCGGGAAATAGCTGGGGAGTGAGAAAACTTTCTTTAACATGCCATTCCTCTGGTTCATACATTTTCTGATACAGCTGGTACATAACACACTGGATCATCATAGTATTTCAGCTATTCGATCCCTACCCTGACGCGCTGTTTTGAATGGGCAGTTTGCATACTTAAGGCAGAGCCTCACTTCGTAGTAGTAGTAGTAGTAGTAGTAGTATGGCCTGGCCTAGAATAACAATTTAGGCCTTTTCCAAATAATAGTACCACAATATTCACTAAATAACTTAAAATTCAACTCTGAAAAGAGCCGTTTCTTAAGAAAAGCTTCTTTCTCTTAACTTTTATTAAATGCTACATTCAATTTATTCCATACTAACAGTGAAGAGGGGATTTATCTTTTGGCTTGGAGGAAATATTTGCCTTCAAGTCAGATAGATTTTTCCGCCGCCGGAGTAGTGAACTGATATTTTCCGACTCATCGGGTACTCCTAGGAAACAGAATAACAGAATAGTAATTGGGCATCGATTTTGCCCTGGGAATCTCCACTATTCGACCCTCTCCCCGCCGAAGAGTGTTCACGGATCACGGCTCTCTGCGGTTTGGTAATTCCAGGTCTGGAACTTTGGACTGTTGGATAGGCAGCGTAGTCCTGTTCGTTAAAAGTGAGAAAATGTATGGTGTTTCATTTGATCGAGTATTTCGTAATATGAAAGCATTGCTTTTAATCGCTCCATTCCTATTGACGTCATTGTATGTTCATTTCATTTGGGAAAACCACTAAGACAGTCTTTCTGAGGATGTAAAAAGGCATTATAATGAAAACATCCCAACCTAATTGTGACTGATGGTATGAAATTGGGTCTACCATTAGAGTGAAAGTTCCCTCAGTCTTCATATGAGAAAAGATGTTTGGTAACCTCCCGTCGCGTTTCTAGGGTAACGTTAAGAGCTATACAATTTAAGACAACCTTGCTCACAACATGTACACTACCTAACCTAGAATTCCGTATACAATGTAGAATTCCGTAGCGAAGCACGGGTACATCAGATAGTCAAAAATATAAAGAAATCTGGTTATAATGTTACTTTTGTTATAAAGAGGTATGTAGGCGGGAAGAAGCGAATCACTGAGTTATTTGTCTTTAAAACATCTCATTCACATCTGTTACTGGAATTACACAGGGCTTCAAAATATACTATTATTACTATTATTATTATTATTATTATTATTATTATTATTATTATTATTATTATTATTATTATTATTCCTGAATATTTTCATTAGGTGCGAAGGACTTTGGCGACCAGGGAATTTATGACGTCCATAAATAAAATTTCACTAAGCTTCCTTCATTAGCAGCCTATTGACTCTGAAGATCGCGATCATTATCATTCTAATTTGGAGCTTCTGCCTCCAATATGATAATAAATATATTACTCGGGTTTATAATGAAGCACAGAGGGAGCCATAGCACCAATTAATTATTCTCCTCAACGACCAATTAGTGAGTATTAGAGCTCATTGAGGTATCCGTTATCTTCTGACTATCAAGAAGAGCTCTCTTAAGAAATGTATTCAGGTGCTAAATATTAGAGTATATCCTTCGTTTAGATTATTAGTTCCAGATCTGTAATTGGATGTATGAGTCGTCAATAATATTTGTAGTTTTACATTTTATGATAATCAATATTTATAAATAATAATTTTATTTAGTGTTATTATCCACTGGTTTCTTTATTTTATAAAGAAACTGTGGTTTTATAATGGATATTAATTATCATACAGTGAATAGTTGAGAGTGTTCCGTACCTGTATATTCCAGGTTAAAGAATAAACAAGTGGCAAAGGAACGTTTAGTAGCAAGTTAGGTTAAAACGCTTGAATTCCATTTACGTCGATTAAGGAGCCATGTTAAACCACGTTGGCACAGTATAGTCTAATTTCATCTCAAACCGTAAATATTTCTTCAGCGGGACTTGTGGAGATAATTTATATCATTTTATCTTTAATACTAGTGTCGTGTACCGACCTCCCACGGGCTCAAACCGGCGGACTGCCAGGTGGAAGGCAGCCGGGGTTTGCAGCCGAGTCTCGAGCTCAAGGTGTCAGAGGAGATTAATTAGTGTTAGAATGATGATCAATGACAGGAGACACCTTGTAGTATTAAGGTAATTGAATAATAATTATAGTCAGATTTAGTTACTGTAAGAAAAGGGAAATATTTCAAGAAGTTACATGTTGTGGAGAGAGCTTGCAAAGTTCGCTTACAAAAGTTGTTGACCAAGAGCGGAGACTTGTTGATCACAACAGGATATTTACTATGTATCAACAACAAAGTTAGTATTGAAACCGTACAGTGTCCTGTACAGCTCATTGGAATTATAGGTGCCTTTCTACTTCATTAAAATTACTCCTAAAGGTCGCGTCATTGGTAGCAGTATGGGCGATGGGGATCGAGCGGCGTCCGGCCACAATGGAACCCGCGAAAGAGCGCCTGCAAAACACAGGGAAGACAGAGCAAGAGCCAAGCCCCCGCGGAAATACCCTCTCAACTTGCAGAGAGAGCTAGAAGAGGACGCGATGCTGAAGTAGTCAGATACGCCCCGAGGTGTGGCTTAGCTTCCAAGGGTTCCAAACTAACATAAGGAACTTCCGGTTTTTTATGCACGTGTCACGGGTGCCAACGTTGGATTTTGGCGCGTAAAAATGGGATGATATTTTGATCCAAACATAGGAAAATTATGTGAGACACACCATTGAATAGAGCGGAATTTTCTGCGGTTCCCAGACTAAAAATATGTAATAACTTATTCAGGGGAAGAAATGAGGTCACCAGCTGTCCAGATGTAACATATCGCTAACACATGTGAATACAACAGCGTCACCCAAGCTAAGAGTCGCGCTCAAAAGATGACTCCACCCCCCAAGGGACGCTATGAATTAATCAAAGGCGGGAAGCAAATTGCATAAAAACTGCCGATCGTAGGTCCAGCACGCCTTGCACAAATGAAAGAGGAGATAGAGGGCGACGAGATGCACTATTTAAATGTCTTCAATTCTTGGTATGGAAGGAGCTCTTGTCCTAAATGAACCGTGAACGTTTACGCCCCCAGGCTTCCGGCGGGCAAAATGATATAGGCCGGGCTGGCCATCGCAGAAGACAGTTGTTTCTTTGCGGGTCGTTGAGAAGGACACTGTGTCCACAGTCCGAAACCATTGACCGCTTACTAAGAGTTATTGTGTCCATCGCCGCTGTGTAGTACAAAGCCTTTGTGAAGTGTAACGGGAGGCCAAACGAGCCTAGGTGAATTGTCTCTGTGCTGCGTGTCAAACTAGTTAACCCGCGAGCATACTTTACAAACGAGTAGCAGAATACGGCTGAGACAGTGCCGGCTTTAATGAGTCAGTGAAATTCATAATTTGGTATCACCCAAGGTGTTACTCTGAATCAGGGTGCTCGAGTCTCGTGAGCCACCCGATTCCTGCTGTGAACGCGCCCGCCGTGATTTGAAAGACCGTCTTATTCGTGGTGTAAACTCTGGAAATAGAGGCCGTGTGACGAGTGTAAAGTGTTACCCATTTTGGATTACTGTAAGATTTCAGCTGTGAACGAGTTCCCCAGGATGTCGGACTTGTATGGACCAGGGATGAAGGACTGCACGCCCAACACCAACCGCGGGGTCATGCAGCACTAAAGCTCCATCATGGGTCTCCCGTGGAAGGAGAAACAACGGCCACCAAACAGATGAGTGATGTCCAAATCTAATTTCTAAGCATGATAACGTAACCGGGGGGTAGGATTAGCTTTCTTTGTAAATATCAAAATGTTGTAAGATAATGCATGTCCTATACGGAAATTTTATTGATTTTTATAATGTTGGAGTAAATTCAAGGGAGCTAAATTCCCGGACGACTCATTTTTTTTCTTAATGATTAGCTTATCGTGAGGGTTATATTTTTAGTAATATGTAGAATGTCCTAGCAAATATGGGAACAAGGTTAGGAGAATATTTGAGTTTCCCTTAGGGGTGGTTGGAACAATAGTGCTGGCGAGCAGGAAAAACCATGTCAAAATGTTGGTAGTTACTGTCCCACGTGGCTGTCGTATATGCCGGGGAAACTCATGGGTCAGTCAGACAATGCATGCCTAGCTTACACCTATAATCAGTGCATGTACAGCAAGAAAGAAGAAATCCCGACCGGGAAAGGTATATGTTGTGTTATTTAGGTAGGTGTGAGGGACCATGTGCAAGTCTCCCGTGATTTTTGATTAATTGGCCAGAACGGTTTGGAGTGTTTTTTTAATCTATAGCCGGGGTGGGACCCAGAGGCAGGAGTCCCTAATCTTTGGTCAGAAGATTTAAATATAGGTATATTTCCTGTGGTAGGAGCGAGGAGTATGGAAAGGTGGACTGGGGAGCCATGAGAGCCCTATGCCCAAGGGAAGAAGATACGCGATATGAGACGTAGTGAGAGGGCCGAATGCCCGAGGAATGTACGATGAGATGAGTTAGAAGTGATCGTGCCCACAGTCGGCGTTCAGATAATGAGAAGGGAGAGAATAAAAGAGTATTTTATGGGAATTCTACGATAATATGAATAAACAAATGAAGTGGGCCATGGATATATGTCCCCGAGTTGAGAAGGGTGGACGTGTGAGGGAGAGAAGAATCTGGCGTGGCCAATGAATGAGAAATGGTCGGGCGAAGTGAATGGCCGCCCTTCTTTTTTTGTGTGTGAATGTCTGGCTCTCGCCTTCCTGACAGAGGAATCCCGTTGTATTATTGTATTAAGACTTGGGCTCTGGGTCTCCACCGTGCTCTTTTGTTTGGTTTAAATGGCTTAGCTAAGAATACTTGTATAATGATAATATCACGGTGATTTTAAAAGGTATTTAATAAATGAGTAGGGATCTCCCCCAGATATCCGGTGATATGAGACTATAGCTAGCCTACGGATTTCCAGAAATCCACAGTACCTCTCGGTCGGGAGTCGGCCCGTTCGACTCTGGATTATGATGGCGCACTTGAGCGAGCTGCCCCAGGTTTGCGCCTTGGGCCGGAGACAGTGATAACCATGCTGTTTCTTTCTAGGAGTGGCTCTCCTTTATGCATGAAGTGTATATATCCATATATCTGTGTATGTTTCGTAATTATGTGCATATATTTTTGAGTTCAAACAGAACCTATGTGCACGTTGCGTGGTCTTGGTGATAGATGAGGAGTCCGGGGTTTAGCTAAATGGTATGTGTGTTTGTTTGTGTATCATGCAAATGTTTCTTTAATATGATAATTATGTAGCGTAGGCCCCGGTTATGTTCGTGCTAAGAACAGGGAGTAATTTGTGAATAGGGACATCAGATCATCTCACGGTGTGATCGACAGAATAATATAAAAATTTCATGAACGGTCCGAACTAATGAGGAAAGATGAACGATAGCAAGTCGCAAAACCTCAATCATACCGTTATGCAGACGACGCCCATGGGCGATTCATATTTTAAAGTGATCATTATTTTATTTTCCTCCCATATGTGGAGAGTTCATTGTATAGAGCTGTGTCAACTTCTTTAATATGTCATATTTGAATAAATTCGTATTCGTAACCCCTATTTTATGATTCTTGTCATTTGTAGCAGTGCTAAGCAGTATCCACTAGGCATTTGAACCCAGAGATCCTACTTTCATATTATATACATAAGGCTCCATCTTAAGTATTTGTTTTTTTTTTCTTTCTTTCGAACGTACCACTCCCCAAGTGCTCAGGCTGCCCGGGCAAGCACAGAAGGTAGGAAGGGGAGCGGTTCGAAGCTCGTTAAGCAATTCAACCCGCTCTTCAATCCAATCTCATCCGTAGGTGTTTACCCCGTTACGTGGAGGCATTCTTATGCGTGGGTCATCCATTCGAGGCCCGGAAGGGTGTAGTATGCGGGCCAGGCGGCCCGTCTGGTGCCCGACAAAGGAACAAAGCAGAGTACAAGGCCAGTCAGGGCCAGTACAGATGCACTTTAGGAAAACAAGGAGAGATTAGGACAAAGTAAGACAGAAGACAGTAGTGCCTAGGTGGCAGCACTTACTGTGACAACTATTGATATTAGTTACTTGAGGGCGCCACGGACTGGATGAACAGTTTGGTAATGCCCGTAAGACCCAACCACTTGGTAGTGGGTGGGGAGCGAACTTTGAGTTTAGGAGAGGAGATATAAACCCTGGCGAAGATGGCGCGGGGCCTTCTCCCAGCGAGTAGTTCGTACTTGTCAGAACGAGATTCTTTTCGAGCATAGCCCAAGTGCCGCAGGGCAAGATTCAGAGATACGCGTAGTAGAAAAGTAGGCGCATGTAGCAAGCTCGCTACCTCTTTAGATCATCACATTCAGCCTTTGAAATATACTGTACATAGTAGTTTCAGTGTTCTCAGTAATAAAGGACAGGGAAATAAGTTGTTCTTTTATTTCGGGAGTTGCGGGACGAGTAATACCTACAAATTACCTCCCTACATTCCGCTCGGCAGGTCAGGTAATACGTCAACATCCAACGGCCTGGTGACCAACCTACGAGATCGTCTCACTGGACAGGTACGTCACGACACTAGCACTACGTTACTGTGGTGGACGATGTCACTGACTTCCGTATGTACCCTTTCTTAACGAGTATTTATTAAGCAGTAAACTTGAAACAGTCTGGTACCCAGTCTGAATTAGGGGGATCTAACAAGAACCTGCAATACACCCAAGCGAGCCGCTCCAGGGTTTGCGGGTACTTTGGAACGCGTGCTTTAACACATACAAGCCGACTTTCTTGGAAAACTGTTACAGTTACAAAGAAATATGGACTTTGTCGTATAAAACTGAATTTTAAGCACGCTTGCTTGGGATTTGCTTGCTAAATGGACGGACAGATTGTCCATTGTTTTGCTTTTTATCGAACAGTAGACTGGCATATATATGGCCGCCATTTAGGAAAGATTCATTGTTGGAAAAGAATGAATTTTATTTTGAACTAACTATCTGAGGTATGTTCGTACCACTCTTCAGATCAGCTTGTCCAGTAGTTTAAGGATAATGGAGTGAAAAATTAGGAGGTACCATTTCATTTTAAAATATTACCCGACTTTTAAAAATAATTTCTCAATATATTTTCAGGTTAATACTTTGAAAAAACATAGCATAATATACTCGTCGTTTAGTTCCACAAATCTTATCATTCAATAATTAAGAACTGGCGCATAACCACCGTCATCTTTGTCTCTCTGTATTTCTCTTATTCTCCGTGGAACAATCCATTTTTCTCCTACGTAATCTGTCCTGCTTATTTTTCTTCACATTACCCAATCGCTGAAATTAATTTATTCCTAAGTTAGCCTTTATCAACTCATTTCGAGTATCCTCCTGCCATTTTCCCATTCTACCATACATCATTGTCATTGCTTTCAAGCCAGTTACTTTTAACTTACGAACAAGATATAGTGTGTCCGCCCAGCATTTACTGGCGTACAACAAAGCCGGTCTGAAAACAAACCGAAGTAAATATAGTTTCATCTCATAGCCCGACGGTCAATTGTTTGCAATAGTAAATTACGTAAATATGGAAAATAATGATGTCAAGCGTATACCTGTTGGATTTAATATAACCCAATCCAGAGCGTCACAACAAACATTGCATAAAAACAATAAGAGATTTTGGCCTATATCTCATATACCTAAGTAAAATCTACAGCTCCTACTACAACTACTACTACTGTTCGAATTGCAAATTCTTATAGCGATTTAAAATGATAAACTAAATATATAATGTAACTCGTGAATTCTAATTTCGATCGTCTTGTGGACATTTGAGTAGCATTGGAGCTTTGAAAGCTCTTGAAGTTTACCTGATTAAAATCAGTGACTAAATAGGAAGTATAATTTACTAAGAAAGATTTTAGGCGTAGGAAACCTCTACATAGGTCGAAGTACTTTCACGACGCTTGGCAAACCACAGACTATCAATAGGTCCGTTATCGCTTCCATGTCAATAATGTCATTGCTTTGCTCACGTAACCACGTTACCTTTTCTAGGGGTAGACTATTACGTGATTTTACTCAAGTGATTTCGCAAATTGTAAATCTTCCGTTTTATATTTTGAAATGAAACGTAGTTAGCTAGGTTGACGGTTCCCTCTGAGAATGATTGTGAAAGTTTTCATGAAATTTACTTAGCGGTTAAGACGTGATGTTTCGGAAGGCAGACTGTTAGACAGATATATATCATTTCATTTTTTATAGATGTACTTATTTGGTACTTTTATTTATTCATTGTTAATAGTCCTCAAAATAGCTCCGTGGCTCAGGCGGCAGCGTGCCGGCCTCTCAGCGCTGGGTTCCGTGGTTCAAATCACGGTCACTCCATGTGAGAATTGTGCTGAACAAGGAATCTGTCATTCATTAATAATTGCCCTAGAGGAGTGTGACAGGCTTCGGCAGCTGGCAAAATTCCTATCCTAGCCGCTAGTTGGGAGCTTCATTCATTTCATTCCCACCGGGCGAGTTGGCCGTGCGCTTAGAATCTCACTGTCGGCAGCTCTGAAGATGGTTTTCCGTCGTTTCCCATTTTCACACCAGGCATAAGACCTTTCTGTGTCGGTGCGACGTAAAGCAAAATAGCAAAAAATAGCAAAATAGCACTTCATTCCTGACCCGGTCGAATTACTGGAAGGAGGCTGTGGATTTTCATTGTCAATAGTCCTCAAAGTAATATCCATTACGTTTTAAACCGCTTAAGGATCAATCTATAAGCTTCTTTGAATGAGCTGGGTACTTCCACAATTAAATAGCTCCGTGTTTCGTTTAGTACCACACCTCGTACTCTTAGGTAAGAAGTAATAAGAAAGTGCATAGTCATCGCCATCTTGATCTCAGTTTGCTTTTCTCCCTTGATGGTTGACTTTCTTTCGGGGCTCTACCAGTTGAGCTATGGTTGTCTTCATATTTCCGCATTGTTCGCTAGGTATGTTAACTATAGTTCTGCGAACACTGCCTACACAATTGTATAGTGTGCTATATGTCCTTTCACGAGAGTTTAATCCTAATGTAAACATGGTATGTCCACACCTCTGCCAAAGAAAGAGTTGTGATTCGCTGAGCGTGTAGTACCGACCTCCACCCCGTCAACGTCTCGTGTTCGGCAGTACAGGGCTGCGCATCGCATACGACAACAGTGCGAAGATCTGAACTTCTGAATATTTATTTAACACATTCACAAAGCACTGCCTATGGTCACTTCTGAGCGGTTTTCCTCTTTTGTGCTTCACTACACGCGATGGTCCTACCTCTTGCTCCATTTTTCTCACTATGAATACTGACACCGACTGCTGCTGCAAGATGCAACACCGTATCTCCACGATGTACAGTTTGGGACTTTCCCTCAGTACGAGAAGACTTCATGTATTACACCACGCCTTGCGCCTTCATTTCTCGTTATTTAATCACTACTTAAATTTATAAAAGCATATATATACCGGTATATATGACAACCATATTTTAAATTGATTACGTACTCTTCTAAACTCCCTAAATGTAATAAACTAAATTAAAATAAAATTAATACAACGTACTACTTATCTTCGAGCTCGCATACAGTCAGTGAGTGCGACGGTTGCTTCTTCAATCAATTACGTCTATGTCGACGTGGAAAGGCAAGGTGCTCCGCCTATTTGTTTACATCAGGATTAAACTCTCGTGGAAAGCGGTATATAGCCCACTGTGGGTTGTTGTAACTGAATACCCAGTTTCCACAACCGTAATATATTTATGACTTGTCGAAGAAATATAATGTATGACAAGGAAATGCTAATGATAACGTTGGGGGTTCGAGTCTTTCCCCAAGTGCAGTTGGCAATGGTTGATATGTACTCATCGCTTCGATAGGTACTAAGTGTACTGTACTTTGTTAATGTTGAAAACAATTCTTAGCAGAGAAATTAGGGGCCCACATACTACGAAACACTTAAATTAAGCAACTTTCTGAATTATGCCGAAGGTTGAAGGGCTAAAGGACCCGGAAATATTTCAAACTGTGAGTCGTCGAAAGCTTTATCAATTTTTAAAAAATCGAAGATTACTTCCGGCCTAAATGCAGTTGCGGAAAACAGCCTAATGTCGCTTGTTTCTATGCATTCTTATTCAAATCCTCGCCAAATTAACGTATATACATAATTATTTCTGTAATGTGTTCATTGGTTCAATACCCGCAGGTGATTTTTGATTTTTTGAAAAAAGACCACACCGAATATAGTTGTAAGGGCTTAAGTTCATTGACACGTATTAGCGCTCGTAGTGGTAGAAAAAAGGGAAAATGCTAATCTAATCGACGGGGTAACGATGATTAAGAAGGGATCGCAATTTTTAGTAATAAATCAAGAATATATTCTCATAGTTTATTACATATTTACCTAAATTCGTAGCTCGTATCCGTGGGAAGTTTTCAACATTGAGTTACTTGCCGGAATGGCTAGAACTGTGGATTTTTTCCCCCAACGGGACACGAACCTGCTAACCATGGTGTCATACCGTATACACCTCAGGTAACCAGGCAAGCTTGACGCTGATGACGAAGATACTTCTAGCCTCTAACAGAAGGTACAAGCAGACGTCGAAAAGTAATTCAGTTTTGTGGCACGGCAACTGAATTAAAATCAAAGTCAATATTCGAGCAATCTGAACAAACGAGTTTCGTACTGCTATCTACTAGCTGAACTGTGAAATAGGGAGGCCAGGCACCGCGGCGCAGCACAGCAACAGATGGAAATTGATTAACATCGCTTCTAGACGTAGAAATCCTCTGTGCTCAAGGGAATTAAGTCCGAGCAAAATTATTCACCTTTTAACGCCGTCTAAGCTGGAGGTAATACTCACCTGAATAGAGCGATCTTTCGTTAATATCTAGATAGTAAATTAGCCATTTATAATTATTTTGTCATCAGCTGAAGGCTGACATATTGTAAAACGGAATGAATGAAGATATACTGACAACGAATTTAAAAAGTAGAAGAAGCTACGATGTGGACGATGATGATGATGATAATAATAAAAAATAAGAAAAGAGTCCTATTTGCGGGGAATGAAGGTTTCCGGAGTAAGGTAAACGTTCACACTATCCGAAATATCGGCATTCATTAGGACAGATTCGCTAGATCTACGTCCCACTACTTTGGCACTAAGAATCAGCCTTGTACAATTTTTTGTATAAGGCACAGTGAACACCAAACCTACTTTACAAATTCTCGATTTCCTAATGGGAAACAGGACCCATGTCCTTCTGAGTAAACCATATACGTTTCCTTCACTAGGTACGGTAATAATAATAATAATAATAATAATAATAATAATAATAATAATAATAATAATAATAATAATAATAATAATAATAACAATAACAATAATAATAAGCCTCCGTGCCTAAAACGGCCTCTCACCGCTGGATACCGTGGTTCAAATCCCGGTCATTCCATGTGAGATATGTGCTGGACAAAGTGGAGGCGGGACAGGTTTTTCTCCGGGTACTCCGGTTTTCCCTGTCATCTTTCATTCCAGCAACACTCTCCATTCTCATTTCATAGCATCTATCAGTCATTAATAAATCACTTTGGGAGTGGCGACCCGATCGTACTAATAGCCTATATCTGCTTCATTCATTTCATCCCTGACCCGGTCAATGACTGGAAAACAGATTGTAGGTTTTCATTTTCAATAATAATAATAATAATAATAATAATAATAATAATAATAATAATAATAATAATAATAATAATAATAATAATAATAATAATAATAATAATAATAATAATAACAATAATAATAATAATAATAATAATAATAATAATAATAATAATAATAATAATAATAATAATAATAATAATAATAATAATAATTGTACCGGGCGGTACACCTCCACTCCGCTAATTTAAAATGTGCGCCAGTTGAAACTCCTCTGCTGGAGGAAGTCTGAACTTTATCTACGCTATTAATTCTCTACTTTCTCAGAAGATGTCACCACGTGGAAAATTTTGAGTTTTTGAACTGTGTCATTTTTGATGTGGTTTTGTTTCGCTTGAAGTAAGAAGTGTGAACTTTCTCTTCTAGAGGACACTACTGAAGATCAACAATAGTGCAACCTAGTGCGAAGTCAAAGAACTATTTTGTTGGAGAAATTTTTATTTCAAATGTTTGTCTTTGCTAAATTTTTTTTCAGTTATTGTTTAAGTTGGCTGTATACCCCTCTCTTTCCCCTTGTTTTGCGGTTAACCAATCCTGAATTTCTTTGAGTTATTTCCGACCAATCCGATGTATCTTCCCCCAACTTGGATACGTTTCTGTACCCGAGCCAATAAAAAGTTTTTGGGAGGGTGTTTTCATTCCCCTGACACCTAGAACCTTCCGCGAGAGGATATAAACTGCTGATTTTTGGGTCTCCGGGCCACTTCTGTTCCATCTTTCAGTGTATAAAGTACATAGCAGGAGGCGGGAAGCGCCTCTTTCCTCGGCAGCGGTCATCAATAAGGTAATGGCCGATTAATAAATTCTTTCTTTGCTAGCTCAGCAGTTTAACTCTCGGGGCGGGTGCGAAGCGTTCCTCCATGTAACCTTTTCCTAAAATGTAACGATCTTTTCTTCTATTCTCTTTTAAGCTGCATATTGGGATAGAGAGTGCTAAACCTTTCGAGCTCCCACTCACATTGTCTTGAGGTGAACTTATTTTCTTAACCTATTCTTCGATAATGTAAAACAAATTGCTCTTTTCTAAAGTCACCTCGGTAGTATGGGATTAGCCCTTGCATTAGTGGCCTAGAGCCAGATTAGGTTTTTAAAAACAAGTGTATTAGGAGTGCAGATTGCCTCCTCTCAAATTGTTATTTTAGAGGTCATGTAATTGCCCCTTTTCATTTAATAGACCTCAGTAGGTTGGGTATTGTACCCCTGTGTCTATGTCCAGTGAGGACAACTTGAAGGTGGAGTTTGGTGTGGCCTGGGAGAGGCTTAAATTTTGAGAGCGAGTGGCTCTTTTGAAAATTAAGTGTTGTATGCCTCGTGGAGGCTTTTCTGTGTAATTTGGAGCAAGGGCTCCTAGGTATGAATGGGGTTTTCTGCCCCTCTGTTAAAACTCGTGTTTGGGGTAAAACTGAGCTGATTGCCCAAGCTGTGTAAAATCAGGGCGCGAAGCCCAATTCCTGTAAATATTGTAACTACCCTTTTTGACTTGCTACTTTGTACCTGCCATGCTTGTTATTTCTTGTTTTTGAAAAGAAAATATAACCTTGTTAAATTTTAAATTAATTTTGCTTTCGTAGCTGGAGACCTATTCACGCCCGCACCTTCTTTTACCTCTACCTACCACGAAAAACTCCGTAACAAGTGGTAGCAGAGCGTGGTTGAATGGGTCTCAATTTAGCCCCTTTTGACGGCTAAACATTGTTTGTTCCGAACTCTAACTATTTTCCCAGTTGCTGGAATTTTTTGAGTTTTTCAAAATTGTTCTGTCACCATGCCCGGCCCTCGCGATGTTCTCCATCTTAACTATTTGCGCAAGGAGGAGTTGATCTATGAATTGACTATTAGAAATGTACAGTCTGGAGGCACGATTGCAGTAGACACAAACAAGCTTAGAGAGTCCCTAGATTTGCCCATTTCCATCCCCAATTTTGGGAGAGAAAGAAATTGACGACTCTCTTTCCACGATCACGGAGAATATTACTGGGCTAGCTTCTGTAGTTAGTTTTTTTGATGAAAATGATCCTTCTCCTAATCAAATTAAGCGTGTGCAAGCTAGGCTATATCATTTTTCGAATAGGGTTAACGATCTGTTGTCTCTAAAGTTGAATGACGTTCAGAAGAAGGAAGCTAGTACGCTGCTTGAAAATATGTCTGAATTATCTAGCAAGGTCACTCAATTGTTAACAGGGGAGGTTCCTCCCAAAAGCGATCTACCCACCACAGTGAATGCAGGTAGTGAGGAAGCGCCTCCCAAGGGAGAAGTTAATAGGATAACCGTTGCTGCTCAAACTATCCCTGCCCCATTGGACAACGAATCTGAACGTCGTGCATCATTGAGTAACATCCGTTCTGAATTAACTTCCTTGCCATTGAAACCTTTACCTACTATGTCACCAGGGTTTAGCAGCTTGCCTCATCCATTGGCAATGTTGCTCAGAGGTATCTCTAAGTTTTCCGTTAATACCAAAAGTGATGTAATTTTATTTTTAAGATTTCTAGTTGAATTTCAGGGTCATGCCCTTGTGTTTTCTCTTTCTCCATGTCAAATTTTGCAAATTATCTATCCGTATGCTATTGGTATTCTCTCAGATAAAATCGTAAGAGCCATTGCCGAGCAATCATCTATTGAGGATTTCCATGCCCATTTGCTAGCTAACTTCATCCCGGCTAGGGCCAGGTCCTTCCTTATTCAGAAGTACCATTACCGCGTACAACGCTTGGATGAAAACTTGGCTGATTTCATACAGGACATTAAGTTTTATACTAGGGTGTTTGCTCTTCATTTCCCTGAGGATCAGATTGTACAAGCTATTGTGGAAGGGATTTCACCACCCTACAGGTCATATTTGTGTTTCGCGGCGTGCCCGCAAACTTTCTCTGAACTTGAAGCATTGGCCGTTTCAGCGGAAGGAGTTAGATACGCCGATTCTTTGCGTGTCGCGAAAGAACCCCCGCCTTCCTTTAGTAATACTCGGCCTCCACCTCGCCGACCAGTCAATCCCCGTAAATGTTATGCTTGCGGGTCGCCTGACCATCTGCGCAACAAGTGTCCACTGATCAAGTCAAGTGGGACAAGGAATGGAGCCGGGTCATCACAAGGCTGTTTTAAATGTGGGGCTTTCTCACATATCGCCAAAAATTGTCCCAATTCGAATAGCACCCCCTCCTGCTCAACTTCTGGTGCAAATTCCACCTATGCCAATAATAAAAAGTGACTAGTGGCTTCGGCTGAGTCGACTAATCCATCTTCCCGAGACTCAGCCCCTGGTAAACAGGTTGTAAATTCAGGGAACGTGCAATTTTCAAATTCATCTTTTGAAGGTCCCAAAGAGTGTCTTAGGATTGCGGCGGATACCCCCGCACCGGTCCCCTTTCTCAAAATTGAGTTAAATAACGAGCCTATAACAGCTCTCTTAGATTCAGGTAGTGTTTGTTCTATTATTTCGGCTGACTGGTATTCAAAATTGAAATCTGTTTGTAAGCTTCCTAACTCTTGTTTGTCGGCGATCCAATACGTTTCGGCTAATTCCTCTCCATTAGAAATTCTCGGTTCCTTATATGTCAAAATTCGTATTTTTCAATTCACATGGAAAGTTAAATTGTTTGTGGCCAAGCATTTGTCTTGCCCCATTATATTGGGAGCGGACTTTATTTCTCACACTGGTCTTGTGCTCGATCTTCAGAGTAGGTCTTGCGCTTTCAAATTTGCCTCTAATTGTAATATCCCTCTATTAAAGTGTAATTCTGCATCATGTTCTTCTATTTCGCCTACCCAGGATGAGATGTTGTTAGACCTTAGACATCTACCTGAGGAGCAGGCTGATAGTATTCGCAAATTGTGTCAGTCGTTTCCCGAGGTGTTCTCTGATACTCTTGGTGTTACTGACCTTATTGAATACAAAATTGAGGTCACGGATTCGATTCCTGTCCGTTTTCCACCTTATAGGCTATCTCCACCTAAAATGAAGGCTCTGAAAGAAATCATCGATCAGATGTTGAAGGACGGTATTATTAGGCCCTCTAAGTCAGCGTATTCTTCGCCTATTTTTTAGTCCCCAAACCCCAAGGAGGCTTCAGGCCTGTCATTGATTACAGGGCTCTCAATCGGAAGGTGGTGTTACAATCTGTGCCCCTTCCTGACCTTCATTCTTGTTTTTCATGGTTTCGTAAGGCCAAGTTCTTTACTATCTTGGACTTGAATCAGGCCTATAATCAAATTCCCCTTGCCGAAGAGTCTAAACATCTTACAGCGTTTGCCACGGACTGGAATTTATACGAATACAACCGCGTGCCTTTCGGGCTCCCCACGGGAGCAGCTGTACTCACTAGGCTACTAGATAGGGTCTTCTCCGACATCAAATTTGAGTACTTATATCACTACTTGGATGATGTCGTATTTTCAGAGACTTTTGAAGAACATCTTGATCATCTGCGAGAAGTTCTCGATCGCCTTCGTAAGGCTGGGTTAACTGTTAAGTTGTCCAAGGTTGCCTTTGCTAAGCCCTCTATGTCTTTCCTAGGGCATATTGTGTCACCGGATGGTGTAGCAGTCGATCATTCTAGAACACAGGCCATCCGTGATTTTAAACCTCCCAAAGACATTAAAGGTATCGCCAGGTTCATTGGTATGGTGAATTTCTTCAGGAAGTTTATTCCTAACTTCGCTAATAGAGCGGCGCCCTTAAACCTTCTTCGTAGGAAAGGCATCAAATTCGAGTGGGGACCTTCTCAACAAGCCGCTTTTGAAGACCTTAAATTAGCTCTTTGTAATGCCCCTGTACTTGCTATGCCTGATTTCTCGAAGAAATTCATTGTCCAAACCGACGCATCGTCGTCAGCGGTAGCTGCAGTCCTTCTTCAAGAGACTGAACTAGGGAGGCGCCCCATCGCCTATGCGTCTAGGACATTGTCGGCTCAAGAAGCCAAGTATTCCATCTATGAGCTCGAAGGTTTGGCAGTCTTATTCGCCTTAGAGAAGTTCCGTCTCTATCTGGAACATGTCAAATTCGACCTGGAGACAGATAATCAAGCCTTAAGCTGGGTCTTAGGTAGGCCGCGTCGTACTGGTCGTATAGCCCGCTGGGCCATCCGTATTTCTGCCTTCCAGTTTGATGTTAGACATATCAGAGGTACCGAAAATGTTGTTGCTGATGGACTCAGCCGTATGTTTTCTAACGACGTCGAGACCCACGAACCGGTCGACAGTTCATCACCTTCCGAGTCCATACTATCTAAGGTTAATTCCATCCTAACAGATGCTCCCATGCTCTTTAGGGATATCGAGAAATACCAACGTGAAGATCCGACGCTGGCTCCGATAATGGAAACCCTTTCTTCTGGGGAACATGTTGTCCCTTATGTTCTGAGGAATGGTGTTCTATGTTGCCCTTCGAGGCATGATAAGATGATGAAAGTTGTCGTTCCAGCTGTTCTTGTACCTATGATCTTCAAGTATTATCATGAGACCCCATTAGGAGGGCATCTTGGTATCTTTAAAACTCGTGAAAAGATTCGTGAAATGTTCATCTGGAAAGGTATGGACGGTGAAATCCGTGAACTAGTAAAGGCTTGTAAATCCTGTTTGCTTAGTAAACCGACCATGTCCACCAAGGTAGGCCTCTTGTCTTCTCAGCAAGCGTCGCGCCCCATGGAACGCCTGTATATTGATTATGTAGGACCCTTCCCCCAGTCAAAGGGTAATGCCAACAAGTTCATCCTTGTGTGTGTAGATGGTTTTACCAGATTTTCTTGGTTATTTCCGACTAAGCTGGCTACCGCTCAGTCTACCATTACTTGCTTAAATTCTATTTTTGCTTCTTTTGGTCCGTGCCAATATATTGTATCTGATAATGCGAAGGCTTTTACATCTAACTTATTTCGTAAATTCTGTTTTGACTTATCCATCTCTCATGTAACTACTTCTGCTTATTACCCTCAACCATCTCTGGCTGAACGGGTTAATCGTAATCTCAGGTCCGCACTTATTGCCTATCATCATGAAGATCATTCCAGGTGGGACACGTCCCTGCATTGGTTAGCTTTTGCTTTGAATTCGGCGGTTCATGAATCTCATAAGTTCACTCCAGCTTCCTTGATGTTCAAGTTTGTTCCCAACACGCCGCTCTCTAACCTTTGGTCTCTGAGTGACATTCTACCCGAGACAATAGATCCGGATAATATTAAAGATCTTTGGAAGAAGGCTAAAGCCAATCTTAAGGTATCTCATGAAAAGGTTAGAGAAAAGTATGATCGTGGACGGAGACCCACCACTTTGAAGGTAGGTGACCAGGTGATGGTCAAGAATTTTGTTCCCGCGGGCAAGCTTGCCCCCAGATTTCACGGGCCATGCATCATTCTCGATTTTCTTACGCCGGTTACATTGTTAGTAAGCAATCCAGCCACCGAGAGGATATTTAGGGTTCACCTGTCCCAGGTGAAACCGGTGTAAATTTTGTGTCAACTTGCTTCATATAATTTGATAGGAATATGAAGGTTATATTTTTTTTTTTGAGTTCCACTCTTAAGGCATTCTGCTCCTTCTATTTTATTTTATATGTAAGCATTTCTGTAAAACCTCCCCCGATTTGTTAAACTGCCATCCTGTCCTTGCCACGGCCATTACCACGCTCCCGTCTCCTGCTCCACTACACACAGTGGCTGGCTTAGATGAAATGCCATGGATATCTGCACGCCGCTGGCCCCTCTATCTCTCTACATGCCTGTGCCCTCAAAAGAAACATGATGGTCCAACACAATTCTGCCGCCTAGCTTAAATGTTTCAGTGCCCCCGCAGCCGCGCGGCGCTGTGCCGCGGCTGGGTTCGAGGACGGGCCCCCTCGGCCCCAGCGAGGACGACATGTGCACGGCGAGCCGGAGCTCTCCTCCCGGCCTAGGCTGATGTGCGGCGCACGACCTGCTACTTGCCCGCAGCCTGTATATGTTCACCGCGGGCGCGGCGTGCTTCTACACCTCTGCTCCCCTCATAGTGCGGGCGAGCGGTATCTCAGGGTACTTGAGGGGTCCGAGCGGCCTCCTTTGGACGCAAGCTGCAATGGCCGGTCTGGCCATCCAACTTCATCAACCTCAACTACATGGACAGTTACGATAAGCAATGACTACACTCGGGAATTCAACAGCAATATTTGGTGGACATTGCAAAATTTTTCATCACTCTTAAGTATTAAAAGTTTATCCTCAGAATTCTACTTCTACAAACTTAAAAACTATTCTTCATCTGCAACAACAAATTTTGAAACTAAATCAAACCAAATTAAGAAAATCTTATAAATTATTTTGGCAATTAATCTCCATATCTACATCAAAACTTGGACTTTGTTTTCAAACAATTTCATGTGTCACCCCGGGAGGAACTTTTGGGGGGGGGGGGGGGAGGTCTGTACCGGGCGGTACACCTCCACTCCGCTAATTTAAAATGTGCGCCAGTTGAAACTCCTCTGCTGGAGGAAGTCTGAACTTTATCTACGCTATTAATTCTCTACTTTCTCAGAAGATGTCACCACGTGGAAAATTTTGAGTTTTTGAACTGTGTCATTTTTGATGTGGTTTTGTTTCGCTTGAAGTAAGAAGTGTGAACTTTCTCTTCTAGAGGACACTACTGAAGATCAACAATAGTGCAACCTAGTGCGAAGTCAAAGAACTATTTTGTTGGAGAAATTTTTATTTCAAATGTTTGTCTTTGCTAAAAAAAATTTCAGTTATTGTTTAAGTTGGCTGTATACCCCTCTCTTTCCCCTTGTTTTGCGGTTAACCAATCCTGAATTTCTTTGAGTTATTTCCGACCAATCCGATGTATCTTGCCCCAACTTGGATACGTTTCTGTACCCGAGCCAATAAAAAGTTTTTGGGAGGGTGTTTTCATTCCCCTGACACCTAGAACCTTCCGCGAGAGGATATAAACTGCTGATTTTTGGGTCTCCGGGCCACTTCTGTTCCATCTTTCAGTGTATAAAGTACATAGCAGGAGGCGGGAAGCGCCTCTTTCCTCGGCAGCGGTCATCAATAAGGTAATGGCCGATTAATAAATTCTTTCTTTGCTAGCTCAGCAGTTTAACTCTCGGGGCGGGTGCGAAGCGTTCCTCCATGTAACCTTTTCCTAAAATGTAACGATCTTTTCTTCTATTCTCTTTTAAGCTGCATATTGGGATAGAGAGTGCTAAACCTTTCGAGCTCCCACTCACATTGTCTTGAGGTGAACTTATTTTCTTAACCTATTCTTCGATAATGTAAAACAAATTGCTCTTTTCTAAAGTCACCTCGGTAGTATGGGATTAGCCCTTGCATTAGTGGCCTAGAGCCAGATTAGGTTTTTAAAAACAAGTGTATTAGGAGTGCAGATTGCCTCCTCTCAAATTGTTATTTTAGAGGTCATGTAATTGCCCCTTTTCATTTAATAGACCTCAGTAGGTTGGGTATTGTACCCCTGTGTCTATGTCCAGTGAGGACAACTTGAAGGTGGAGTTTGGTGTGGCCTGGGAGAGGCTTAAATTTTGAGAGCGAGTGGCTCTTTTGAAAATTAAGTGTTGTATGCCTCGTGGAGGCTTTTCTGTGTAATTTGGAGCAAGGGCTCCTAGGTATGAATGGGGTTTTCTGCCCCTCTGTTAAAACTCGTGTTTGGGGTAAAACTGAGCTGATTGCCCAAGCTGTGTAAAATCAGGGCGCGAAGCCCAATTCCTGTAAATATTGTAACTACCCTTTTTGACTTGCTACTTTGTACCTGCCATGCTTGTTATTTCTTGTTTTTGAAAAGAAAATATAACCTTGTTAAATTTTAAATTAATTTTGCTTTCGTAGCTGGAGACCTATTCACGCCCGCACCTTCTTTCACCTCTACCTACCACGAAAAACTCCGTAACAATAATAATAATACAATGTGAGTCAGCATTCCGATCATTTATAAAAATCCCTACATTTCCAACATCAGCTGTCACATAAAGACTAATCGTCATTGAAAAGGCGTGGGCCTACTGTGTAAACAAGACCTTTTCTGGGCACTTTTCTAGAAGGCTCTGTTTCATATCAGTCTACATAGCAACTGAAATGTACACATAAGTTGACCCTACAAGCCACACTTTAACACCGTTCATTACAAGAGTCATAAAGAAGAGGAAATTAATTACATCATAGGACAGAGATACTGTAATATCGTTGGAGTTGGAACTGAAAGGAATTGACCAACGCGAAGATCACGAAGCAGGTCTCGCCAGTTAGGAACTCATATTCGAAGGAAGAAAGAAAGGGAGAGAAGAAGAGAAAGAAAAAGAAGAAGAAGAAGGAGAAGGTGAATACGAGAGCAATAAGGATTGAGCAATAAAATGTGAAGTGAATTCCGTATCTGTTCTAACTCTCAGGATTCATCGTGCTGATCACACGACACCTTGTAATCTGCAGGCCTCCGGGATGAACAGCGGTCGCTTGGTAGGCCATGGTCCTTCGGCGATATTGCGCCATGCGGTGTGGTTTTGCCTTATTCTAACTCTCGGTACATTTCAATTTGACGCCATCTGGCTGTCTGCTCGTCAATTTCGACGTTCCGTTTTACTCTAGGCCCACTGGATGGCAGACCGAGTAAACCGAAACTCTCTTGGGCGACTATGGCTGAGATTTAATGAATTTTGTCGGGTAAACACCAAATGTGTCACCAGAGATCTTTTACATGCCGACATCGTACGACATGGAGGGGCTTAGGTGATTAAGTTGTTATGTTCCTAATGTGGCACCAACAGCGGTTCATTCTTTCGGACCGTTGAAGCATCTGAGAAAAAGATGATATGGAACTGATATTACTGAGTTTACGAGGCCGATTCATTCTTTGAAAAATTGCACCATTTCAATTTTTTTCTTCTGATTAATGTTAACTTCCTCCTAAAACAATAATCACTACCACACGACCACTATTGTACAGTCTCAGAATTAGTTATATGTACGTCACAACCCATATTTACCGAGCTCGAAAGCTTCAGTCGCTTAAGTGCGGCTAGTGTCCAGTATTCGGGAGATAGTGGGTTAGAACCCCACTGTCGGCAGCCCTGAAGATGGTTTTCCGTAGTTTCCCATTTTCACACCAGGCAAATGCTGGGGCTGTACCTTAATTAACGCCACGGCCGCTTCCTTCCCAGTTATAGCACTTTCCTCTCCTATCGTCGCCATAAGACCTATCTGTGTCGGTGCGACGTAAAGCCAATAGCAAACAAAAGCAAACTACATTTCAGGAGCAAACGCTCCTCCGAATCAAGTTGAACACTCCAGTATCCCTGTTGGTAGCCTCACAACATTGATACAAATGCAGATTTTTACAAAGACACCGAGGTATGACAAGTGTAAGGCTGTACAGTAACCTACTACTTCTTCTAACCTAACGTAAACTAACGAAAGATCTCGCGACGTCACGAATCCTCATGGATTGCATCTGAATATGCATGAATGACGGGGACTGTAGAGAAGATAGTGAAGAGGTATCTTACTACCTAAAATGGACGTCCTACTCATCATTTGAGTTCACGGTTTCGATCCTGTTTGAGATAGTTAATTTTTGAAGCGCAGTTAAACTCTTGATGCTATCTCAATGTCACTGATGTTGCAGACTCTGGTTGCAGACTCAGTCGTCCGATAAAATAAAATAAACGCAACTATGGGAACTGTCTAGTGGAATTCATCTTTCGTTGCTTGACGGTAACACTGGTCTGAAACTCGGTAACGGTGGCCAAGGTAGGTTTTATTTTTTTACAAGTTACTTCACTTCGGACCGACAGAGATAGGTCTTATGGCGAAGATGGGATAGGGAAGCCTTAGGAATGAGAAGGAAGCGGCAGTGGCCTTGATTAAGGTAAAGCTCCAGCTTTTGCCTTGTTTGAAAATGGAAAACCATCTCCAGGGCTGCCGACAGTGGGGTTCGGACCCACTATCTCCCGAATACTGCATACTGGCCGCATTTAAGAGACTGAAGCTGTCGAGTTCGGTACCAATGCTTATTATTATTATTATTATTATTATTATTATTATTATTATTATTATTATTATTATTATTATTATTACCTTAAGTGTCCATAGTTTTCTCGCGGCATGAAATCACTCTTGCTCAGCTCGGCTGAATATATCGTGTGTACGTGAAGAATGAGCCGTAGGGGCTCTATCTATATACTACCTCCAGCGGGAGAACACCTTCATATTCTTTTCAAAACACGAAAGCTTCCACTCCACCTTGAACTATCTCATTCTCTTCAGGATACTGCATAGATCTGCGATATAGTATCTTAGCTGTGCTCTGTTTGTACACCGTCTCATCTGCCGGAATCCCATCCGTTGGGCGCCTGTAGTTTTCACCTCTCTATTCTCAAGACACCTTATATCTTTCAAACTGATTCTCAGCACGCTGTTCCTTCATAATGGCGTAAGAAACATTTTTTTTAAACAAAATCATGCGACGACTGTTATCAAAATCTAGGATTTCGTGATCAACAATAAATTTCATCGTTACGTTCTCTTAACTATGAACCATATATTGAAACCAAACCTAATCAAATCAAATCGTACCCCATGCAATTACAGAACTGAAGGTACTTAATTTACCACGCGACCGTTTCTCAGCCCGAAGGCCTGCATATTACGAGGTGATTCGTGGTCAGCTCGACGAATTTTTTCGAAAGTATTCTTGGCTTCCTCTACCGGACAGCTATCTCACCTACAGATAGCTCCTCAATTCTTCACACGCAGATTGAGTGGTCATCGAACTAGCCTTCAGACTCACGTAAAATTTCTGACCAGCCCAGGAAGGTACGAGACAACTCACTACCCCTAGGTAGCCCCTAGAATAGAGCCTACTGAGTATATGCCATGATTTGTTTCAGTTTAACGCTGGACTTCCGGCTAAGCACTCAGGCATAAAATTCAAATAACAAATCAAAATAATGTTTCTTATATTGTTTCACTAATTGATGGTTCTGATATTCTTTTCATGAAATGTAAAACATTCATGTGCTTAAACCACTATGTGCCGCCCATCGAACAGTATATTATATCCGCGCCGAACTCGTGGATACTGCAAGCTCAATGTGTTCCGGAGGCTGTAAATACAATATAAATGGTTTACTCTAGTTACCAAGCCTAGCTGCCACTTGTTAGCTGCCGCCAATGTCCACGCTGACAGACAGCGACCAGAAACGGATGGGCGCCAACCGTCAAAATATTATCATCGGCAGAGCTAACCAACGACACTTGGTTACAGACTGTGTCGGTGATGTACAGTGAGAGCATCACCATTAATATATTGCCGGTACTCTGACCGCTGCCGTTGAATTGACATATAGTGCTACATGACCTTACGTGAGCACATTAACAACCTTGATAGTCATTCCAGTTTATAGGAATTCTAGCCGCATTACTCTGACACTTCGTCACACAGTATCATGGGTTTATAATGCACAGATTCACGTTTATAATATCTGTCCACTGTATTTAATTATGCAGTTACTAACAAGCAATTTTTATGTATCCAAGTACAGCCCTGTATCTTATTTTGAATACAGCGCCTTGGTACTATTTTTCAAATAATGTCCAGGTCACAATTAATAGAGTTACAGTATTAATGAATCGTTATGAAACCGATATGTTTAGGTGTTAATGAATGGAGATTTTTTTGTGGCTCACTGTATTAAAATAAAGAAATACACATGCTAACTGGATTAAAGACACATTGTGTATATTTAACAAAGCCAAGCTTTCCGCTAAATTACACTGCCTTTATCAGGGCTTGTGAAGGTCTGCCTCCGACAGTGAGCAAGGAAATTCTTCGAAGGAACGTGGAAATCACGACCATACTATCCACGGCCCCCTGAGTCCAGTTTAGTGTACGAAGAAAACCAAAGGGAGACCTTAAAGAAGTGGGAATCACACATCTAAGAGCGTGTCCCACTTAAAATAGACTTCAAGCGTTCCAGAAAAGCATGGACGCAACACAGGAAAGAACGACCCCGAGAACGCATGCTGAAGTACTGGGCAGACATCATGGCCAGAAGTAGCCAGATGAAATGACGTACGAAATCGACCGATAATGCATGAATATAATAATAATAATAATAATAATAATAATAATAATAATAATAATAATAATCTTGTAAATAAAGTTGTACAGGGTCCGCTGTCTGTAATTCCTTTTGTTTTGCCAACTTTTAAAATATCTATCCGTTTTAGGTCAACTCAAGACCAAATCGGTGGTTTTTACGTTTCGTGTCTGTTTGTCTGTTTGTTTGTTTGTCTGTTCCACCATCACGTCGAAACGGCTGGATAGATCTCAACCAAACTTCATATTTAGAGTATACACATCCTGAGGAAGGTTTCAATATGCATATCATTTTAAAATCTTTGAAAAGACGGAGGTTTTATAGGAAAACCTCAACGGATTTCCTCCATTTTCTCTTATGCTATTGATTTTCTGTAAACTCTGTGGACCGTATGTTAAAGGTCTCTTCATTTTTTTTTTTTTGCTAGGGGCTTTACGTCGCACCGACACAGATAGGTTTTATGGCGACGATGGGATAGGAAAGGCCTAGGAGTTGGAAGGAAGCGGCCGTGGCCTTAATTAAGGTACAGCCCCAGCATTTGCCTGGTGTGAAAATGGGAAACCACGGAAAACCATCTTCAGGGCTGCCGATAGTGGGATTCGAACCTACTATCTCCCGGATGCAAGCTCACAGCCGCGCGCCTCTACGCTCACGGCCAACTCGCCCGGTGGTCTCTTCATTATAAACAACTTTTGTTATGTTCATAATTTACCTTACTCTTCAAATGACGGAGAAATTTACTATTTTCTGCAGATACCATGCTCTGCATTGAATGACCGACAGACCGACAACGAATATATGGGTTACCATGGCAACGTCTCTGACTGCTTGCCAGCAGGGAAGTAACGTATTGCCATTTTCCTCATCATTCCTTTAAATTCGTGGTTGTTCCTTGGGTAGAAAGCAAGAGAGTCGTCAATCGGCCATTCTGCGGGATATTGGCGGTATTTCATTGGAGGTTATAACCGTCCTCGAATAGCTTAAGTAATAACACAAATATTTATTTTCTTATCTGTTTACCTAAGAATCCCTGCGCCTAAACTTCTCTCCGATTACCGCTTTCTTACATCCATAACTCACCCCGGCATAATTTATTGAGGAGTATTTGATTTTCCAATACATTCACTTGGTATTTACATATTTGTCGTCATCTGGATGTCCTCAGTTATAATCCATTATCTATTAATTTCAACTTACTAAACTGTGTTATTTTCTTCCTTAATTACCACGTGTGCCTTTGCTGGCAGGACCTAGTGTTTACAGTGCACTATGTCTTCTGGTATGGGCTAGAGCAATTTTGTTACTTTCATTGACCTGTCTCAGCTTTATCCTTAGCTTTGACAAAATGAAAGTGACTGAGGTATGAGTAATGCTAGTAATGCCATTCCTTCTGCAGCCAGTCCCTGCTATGAATGGTGTGAAAATATTGCTCATAGGGTCAGTTGGTGCATGCATTTCAGTGGGCTTGGCAGACTGATGTGTAATAGCAACTTGTGGCTCGGTGAGGAAAGCAACGGGAAACTACCTCACTCCTCATTTCCCTAGTACGCCTCTTCAGTGATGCCTAGGCCATCTATGACAGCTGATGGCGGAACTGTTGAGGATCCAACCAGCCTTCGGGCTGAGGACTAAACATACATACAATTACCACGTATGTATGCGAGTGCTAATCCCGAATGCTGGACACTCTTTTCTTTGAGGAAATATTCTAAGCTATGCAAATGCATAACTTTTGGCCGAGGAAAATTCCGAAATATGGATGCAATTTTAACGACGGTGCAGACTTTCGTTTCTGGGTTATTGGTGGCTAATCAGTAAGTCGTATCACAAGTCAGAAAGCAAATGGCGATTCCTTTTGGAGAGATCTACAAATTTTGTCCTACGACTTTTCGTCGTATTTCTATCCCTAATACGTTAAATACAGCTGTATTTCTCGATTTCAAGTTGATTTTGTACATTTACACGTATATGTTATCATTTGGCACACTTATAGGAAAGGTAGAATCATAACATTCGGCACGCACATTGATATTGTAATATGTCTGGAAGTAGAAAAGGGGGGCTGCCATTGTAAAGGAAACTCCCCAAATCGATTGTGACCGCGCAGTAGGCAATGCGGCCTGCAATTATAATGTAAACTTCCCAACTCGATTGTGAAAGGCAGCAGGCAAGTGAGCCTGTCGTTATCATCACAAATCCGTAACAAACACTTTACATTGGAAACAACGTATGGGGACTTCTCCATGCTGTTTCTCGGATAACGCTAAGAGACATGTAATTTTAAAACAATCTTATTTACTGCATGTATAGTATTTACTTCAATATTCGAATACAATGCAGAATTTAACAATTATAAAGTTTATAATAATAATAATAATAATAATAATAATAATAATAATAAAATTAATAATAATAATTATTATTATTATTATATATATAATTCGCTGGGGCCATCAAGGACCACGTTAAGTCTTGTTGCATTTGACACTGAACTTGGCCTTCTTTAGAGCCCAAATTTCCCTCATTCCTTGTGAGTGGGCCTGCTTACGCTCCTCTGTCCAAGGGGCACCGTGTCTTGTCTTCTCTTCGGCTGCTCGTCTCGGTTTAGCCCGTTCGTCAATATTTTCTTGCGGAAGAGATCTCTGTTGAGGGCGTCTTCAGCTGAGATGTGTAGCATTTGCAGGTCTTCTTTGGTATTTCTAAACCAGGGAATTGTGCTTTTGGGGTTTGAATAAAAAAGGTGAAAGATTTCTTCAGTTAAGTTTCTTCCGTTCATTCTTTTCAGATGACCGTAAAATCGTGCCCGTCTTTTTCTGATTGAGTCGGTAATTTTCTCTATTTTGCTGTAGACTTCCTTGTTGGATCTTTATTGATGGATTCCATTTCTGTACTTTGATCCCAACATTCCACTCACAATTTCGCGTTCTCTTTTCTCTAGTTCTTCAAGGAGACCTTTGTTGGCATTTAGAGACAGGGTTTCGGCTGCAAATAGAACTACTGGCTTCAGAACTGTTACATAGTGACGTATCTTGGTGTTTTGGGAAAGGCATTTTTTATTGTAGATTGTGCGGGATGTTTGGTAGGCTATTTCCAGTTTGCGTACTCGCTCCTGAAGTGCTTCTTTGTCCAGTCCATTTTTCATGATGATCTCACCCAGGTATTTGTATTTGTCTACTCGGGTGATGTCCCCGTATTTTGTATGGAGTTTTGGTGGAGCCTCTTTGATATTAGTCATTACTTCTGTTTTCTCAAACGATATCTGCAAACCAGTTTGTTCGGCAATTTCCTTTAAAATTTCAACTTGAGCTCTAGCGGTTTCTATGTCGTTTGAGAGAACAGCAATATCATCGGCAAATCCTAAGCAGTCTGTTGCAATCCCCTTGGATTTGGTTCCTATTCTCAATGGACTGTAGTTGGTTTCCTGTAATCTCACCCGCCAGGTTCTGATCTTTTCAAGAACACAGTTGAAGAGTATCGGGGATAGCCCATCACCTTGTCGGACTCCTGTTTTGATGTCAAAGGAATGCGAGAGACATCCGTGGAACTTCACCTTGGATTTTGTATCGGTCAGGGTGGCTCTAATTAATGCCACCAGTTTCAAATCAACTCCAAATTCATTTAAGATGTTTAGCAGGACTTCCCGGTCAATGGAGTCGTACGCTTTCTTAAAGTCTACAAAGACAGACACATACTGCTTGGACCTTAGTGTACAATATCTGATGATCGTTTTGAGATTTTGGATCTGTTCAGCTGTTGAGCGACCTTTTCTGAACCCTCCTTGGTATTCACCTATTTGATGTTCGACTTGTGCTTCCAAACGCTCCAGGATGGCAAGTGATAGAATTTTGTAAGTCACGGGTAGCAAAGATATTCCTCTGTAGTTTTTGATGTTCTTCATGCTGCCTTTTTTGTGTAATGGATGGATCAAAGCTATTCTTCAATCTTCGGGTAGGGTCTCCTTGTTCCAAATTTCTTCTATTTGCTTTTGCAAGATATCAAGTGATTCCTATGGGGCATATTTCCATAGTTCTGCTACTACTGAGTCTTCCCCCGGCGCTTTGTTATTTTTGAGACGGGCAATGTGGCCCTTGATTTCATCTCTGTTGGGTGGTCTGGAATCTGGGTACTTGAGTAATGGTTCCTTGGTCTCAATGGCGCTTTGAGGTTTAGAGCAATTAAGTAAATTCTTGAAGTAATCTGCCAGAATGCTGCAATTTTCTTCATTTGATGTCGCCAGTGTGCCGTCCTTTCGCTCAAAGCATAGAGATGGTGGTTTATAGCCAGTGAGTTTGCGTTTGAAGGCACTGTAGTACTCTCTGCTTTCATTCTTCCTAAAGTTTTGTTCTATATTTTCAATGAGAGATTTTTCGTATTTACGTTTCTCAGTTCTGAACACCCTAGCTGCTTGGGCACGTTGGGTTTTGTAGGTTTCCCAATCATTATCTGATTTCGTAGAGTAGTACTGTTTCCACGCATTGAGTCTTTCTTGGAGGACTGATTCGCAGGTAGCATTCCACCAAGCATGCTTTTTGCTTCTCTTGATTTCTGCAACGTCTTTGGCGGCCTCAACAAGGAGACTTTTGGCATTGTTAAAGTCAGTGTCATTTGGTCTAGCCTTCTCCTGGAATTCCTCGACACTTTGCCGAAGTTTATCATTGTCGAAGCGTGTGATCTGTTTGGTTGTCTTACTTGTGTTTGCGGGAATTGGTTGGAATTTGGTAAGAGACATATAATGATCTGAGGCCACATTGATGCCTTTCTTTAGCTTGACATTCATAATCTCAGGGCTGTTTCTCCTGGAGATTGCAACATGATCAATTTGGAACTCTCCGAGAGCTTGGACGGGAGAACGCCAAGTCATTTGCTTTCTGGGTAGATGGCGAAGGTGGGTCGACATGACCTGCAGGTTGTGATTTTCGCAAATGGACACCAGTCTTTTGCCGTTGGGATTGGTTCTTTTGTGAGCAGGGTAATTTCCTATAACTCTCTTGTACTTCTGTTCACGACCTAGTTGGGCATTGAAGTCACCCAAAAGAAGCTTGACATGGTGTTTGGGGATTTTGTTTAATTTTTCATCCAGTAGGTCCAAGAAATTATCAACTTCGTCTGGATCAGACTTGTTCTTATCGTTTGTAGGAGCATGTGCGTTAACTAGGGCGTAGGTTTTGTTCGCGCATTTAATTGTGAGTATAGACTATCTGTCATTCACAGGTTCGAAATTTTCAACCGATTTAAGGATCTTGGTTCTAACAGCAAACGCGGTTCCAAGCATCATAGCTCCATTGAGGATTCCTCTTTGCGCTTTGCTCTTGAAAAATCGGTAGCCTTCGGATTCAAAAATCTCTTCATCTGGGTACCTTGTTTCCTGTAGGGCCATTATGGATATCTGATTTTCGTGAAGAGCTTTGGTGAGGGTTTTCAGCTTGCCAGTTTGTGTAAGTGAATTTATGTTGAAAGTTGCTAGAAAGGTTTTAGATTTTGGCCTGAGTTTTTGACTCTTCGGGGTACACCGAGACGCTCCGACTCGTCTCTTGCATGATATCGAGTCTCCCCCAGAATCCGAACGAGACACGTGCGCCGTGGCTTTCACGACGAGGGATTTATCCGAAGATTTACCCCCTGGGGTATGTTTCTTAAAATGTTGTGCCATCATGCTTTTTGACTTGACTTTGCTTTGGACGGATGTTTTCTGGCTTCTGGTCATTTACCAGTCTTCGCCGTAACCCTGGCAAGGGACCAGTTTTTTTTTCACGGTGGTATTTTATTTCCCTACTACCCTCTGACTCTGCTGGCGGCAGAGCCAGCGAGCTTCCCCAATTCCAATGGGACGCGCCCGATGGAGGTAACCGGTAAATCCCCACACGGGTATTATTATTATTATTATTATTATCATTATTATTATTATTATTAACATCGTCACCGAAATACCCATGTATAATTGGTATCTGAGGCGGAAACCTTACCATTTGTGACTACTACTACTACTACTACTACTACTACTACTACTACTGAAGATAGTATTATAGATATTGTCAAACCGCCGGGTTGGATTCTGTCTCGAAGGTACTTGACGATAACCTCTATAATTGTCTGTTCTATCGCAAAGAGTAAAATGGGCTCTTTGGTTAAAGCATTTAACCCAACTTGAAATTACTGTAAAACAGTCTGTTAATGATAATTCCCTTGTTATCCCCCTACTGAAAATGTGCACATGAAAAGGTATTTTTTTAAATTGATTTCCATTAAGGCTGGTAGTTTTCCGTTAAGGTTGGACTTATATATTTTTTTTGGGGGGGGAGGGATAAAATTACTGTTTAGACTTCAAATAAACCCCAAAACCAATCCGATATTTAGTAATAATATGGAAGCTAATACTTAAATAAAGACAGATGTAAAGTTTAGTAGAAATATATAGAGTAGTTTCCCAGTTGAAAGAACTCAACAAACGGGTATAACAGACTGAAAACGGTCTGTTGATGATATCGCCCTTATTAATCCTCGTATCGAAATGATACACATGAGAAAAAAGTTTCAGAAATTGATGTCCATTAAGCCAGGTAGATTTCTATTAGTTTGGTTGTGTATATTATGTGGGAGAGCAAAATCACGGTTTCGGGTTCGTATAAACCTTCAGTCAGTTCAGGGATATAGGAACAACATAGGCCCAAGAAACTACCCAAGGACAGGTGGATTCTAAATATGAAGTTTGGTAGAAATATATTCAGTAGTTTTAAAGTTAAAAGAACTCAGACAAAGAGACAAACAGATAAACAGACGCCAAAGCTAAAAAGTAGGCAGAAGGTCGTTATTACAGCTAAAAAGAAAAACTGAGTGAAAATTTCGCCAAAATAGACAATGTACAGACACACGATGGTTATGATTTTATTTATAGATGTGGATTGAGACACATTGGTGACAGTCGCTCGATGTAACTAAATAATCGATAACAAATCTTACTTTTGCAACTTATAGCTTGAGTGATTGTGTCAAGGCTCTTCAGGCTTGTGTCTCGCATTACGGCGAAGTCTCTCCCAAGTTCACACCAGTTATTAATGGGCTCATTTGAAGTAGTAAATGCTCTCCGGTACAGCTTACTCAGCAGAACCTCTGGTTGCACTTTACCAACCCAGCTTCTCAAGATTTAGTGCTTCTGCTTCACCAGGTGACCTAGTAGTGAGGTCGTGAGTTTACTTCCAGACCTAGCTTTCACCGAGCTAGCAACCAAGTACTCAGCCTCACAAATCACGTCTCATCTCGTCGTTTTACAATGTCTATTAACGTGAATGATTTCCGTCTCGTCCATGGTATCGTGTGTATAGTACTCACTACTGTATTATGAAATATGATTTAATAAAGGTGTCTATTTGGAAACAGTGTAAATAACATACATACTGCACCCGTAATCCTAAAAGGGTATGATACATACATCTCTGTTATTGATCATTATGTCTTTCAGCACCAAGTCTACAAGTCTCTGTGAACTTACTGAACACCTCCACAATGTTCTATTTACAAGATAGCTCCGTGACCTCGTTTAATTCCACACGTATGACCTTGGAATATTTGAAAGTAGCCTAATCATCGTCACCTTGATCTCTCTCTCTGCTCATCTTACCCTCCACGGTTGAGCCCATTATTCTCCCAGTTAATCTATCCTCATACAATCACCTCACGACACTACCTTTGAAGCGGATTCATACACACAGCTTCACCCACCGAATTTCATTTTTAATTTACCCCTTATTTCCTTATTCCGAATAATATAGGATTCGTCTCATTACTGAAAGGCGAGAAAATTCTCAGTACTTCTGCCCAACTGGAGGAACGTCTGTACTCAGTGTTATCATTCTTTCCACTTGCCATCATCCTGAGTTTTCTGGACCATACACGTTACCTATCCTTTTACGTCTATATTAATGTATTTTTTAGCGAATGCTACTGTGTCATGTCCTGTTTCCGGAAGCCACTACAACCTTGTCTTCTCCTACAGTTAGTATTTACATGCCAGCTTCAATTCTTCCGGCACGTATTACTCCGCCGTGTATTGCATTTTCCTCTAACCTGCTAGTAAAGCGAAATGGTATTGCTCATATCCTCCGCAGGGGGACGTGCTCTCTGTGAATTACATATTTCCGGGGACGCACGCTGTTTCAGAATACGTCCGCATTAGTCAGGTACATTTAACGTTCTCAATCATAACTGAAATGCAATTAAATGGTGTATGGCTTTTAGTGCCTGGAGTGTCCGAGGACAAGTTCGGCTCGCCAGATGCAGGTCATTTGATTTGACGCTCGTAGGTGACCTGCGTGCCGTGATGAGGATGAAATGTTTATGAAGACGACACATACACCCAGCCTCCGTGCCAGCGGAATTAACCAGTTATGGTTGAAATCCCCGACCTTGCCGGGAATCGAACCCGGGAGCCCTGCAACCAAAAGACAGCACGCTAATCATTTAGCCATGGAGCCGAACATTATTGACGTTACACCTACGAACGAATTTCCTTCATAATAAGAACAAACATTTATATCTTGTGAGGTGAGTTTTGATTAGTGTTGCTTTCACTGAGTACATAAAATGTTTCTATTTACTGTGAATGGTAAACGCACGTTTCTGTAGTTTAAATGACTGACAGCGCTCAGTGCTATTTGTCTTACTGTTAAACACACGTTACGTATATATTTAAACATTTCTCCAGTGACTCAGTAGTTCGTTATATTCCCTCTTACTTATCTTGACAGGTATTAAGGGAACGGGAAAATGCCGTCTATCTTCAAAGATCTTCTATGGTTTTGCAAGGAATGGAAGGGAGGAACATGTCACCCTTCATACATCCCTAGTCTATGGAGTTTTCAAACTACAGTTTTATAATCCTGTTATACAGCTGTGTGTGTGTACAAAGCTATTGATTTTACACTATTCGTATGAAGATAGTCACGGGATAACTGTGAAACCACTGGTATTTCACATGTAAGAAGAACAAACATTTTCCGCTGAGATACGCGTTGCAAAATATGTCTGGTAAATTGTCTGGTAAATTTAATCAGTAGCACACAGTATATAGGACATACGTTCCTCTTCCTATGCAACATTATAAATGAGTCATCCAAATGTATCAGTTTATGAAAAGTAAACTTAGAATCAATCGAATTATTTCCATTTTGAAGGAGATTTTATCCTAAATATTCTTTAATATCTTTGTCAATGTCATTGTACTGCTTAAATTAAATTCTCTTATAAATGATGTCCGTATAAAATTAATAATAATAATAATAATGTTATTTGTTTTACGTCCCACTAACTACTCTTTTACGGTTTTCGGAGACGCCGAGGTGCCGGAATTTAGTCCCCCAGGAGTTCTTTTACGTGCCAGTAAATCTACCGACACGAGGCTGACGTATTTGAGCACCTTCAAATACCACCGGACTGAGCCAGGATCGAACCTGCCAAGTTGGTGTCAGAAGGCCAGCGCCTTAACCGACTGAGCCACTCAGCCCGACCCGTATAAAATTAATGTCAAACACAACTCTAGTGTCGTCTAGTAATCATATTAGTGTAAAATGATTTCTTCATTAAATTCAAAAGGGGCATTGCCAAAAATTAACCACTATACTGGTACTTTCAAAGTTAGTCAGTAACTCCTGCTAGGATAATGGATGCTCTTGAATAAAACTGTTTTTGAAGTTTTGTATATTACCTATCGAAACTGTCGAGAAAATATCTTTTGCTAGTTCCTTTACGTCGCACCGACTCAGATAGGTCTTATGGCGACGATGGGACAGGATAGGGCTAGGAGTGGGAAGGAATCGGCCGTGGCCTTAATTAAGGTACAGCCCCAGCATTTGCCTGGTGTGAAAATGGGAAACCACGGAAAACCATTTTCAGGGCTGCCGATAGCGGGGTTCGAACCTACTATCTCCCGAATACTGGATACTGGCCGCAATTAAGCGACTGCAGCTATCGAGCTCGGTGAGAAAATATCGAGGCGGTTGATTCATTAAGACGGATTTCATTTTCCCATCTGAAAGTATAGTAATTTATACATGAGAGAGATCTTCTTCTGGTGAGACACCTGCTTTTACGATTCACATTACCTAAAGAAATAAACGCTAATAAAGTTGGAAAGGTGACAACGTTATTCACTTATACGGGAGGACGGTGAAAGTACCCCCACTCTCCCCAAAACACTAAACATTTAACTTAATCAAAACATTTATTAACTTCAACATAAACTCCAAATTGCTTTCTGCACTGTGCCACTACTGTCGTGATAGAGAGCGACCCAGTACTACAATTCATGGTCATGTGGTGACAGTGGTCCCAATCGCTTCACAGGAATTTTTACGTTTACATCAGATGATCTTCAGCACCAGAAAAGAAGTACTCCGTGCACCGGGCCCCGTCAACTGTCCCTGAACTAAAAATGAATCTGAGTAAGATTAGAAAACCAGATTAATTCTAAGGGGATAAAGGCGGTAGAGCAGAAAACTAATCAATAGCATTCAGTCGCACAACGTGCCGTAACATTTCCTCGACTCCTTTATTACGAATACAATAAAGTCATTCCCTCTGCTGTCAATATTCACACAAAGTCCGCCTTTGGTTGTACCAGCTAAAAGTTCGATCCACTCTAAAGCCTGGGTTTGTCCGATTATCTCTTGCAAACTGGCTAAACTATTTGGCTATTTAGCAGTGTATTTAATATTTTATCAGATAAGTTAATTTCATATGAACTGATTATTTCTTTACTTCAAATTAAACACGTAGGATATTTTAAATTATTAAAATCAAATACGTGTCCATCGAGACTCTGATAATGAGCTATTTTAGGAACCTATGGTCCTGTATGTGTTTTCTACTACGGAAAAGGAATTATCCATCTCGTGGCGTATTTGCCTCTTACCATGAAGCCTTGTATTCCTTCCCGGTGGTCCCTTCAGCTCGATCCTGAAGGGCTAGTGCACCACGGGTTTCCCTTTGTAAGTAGAAATAGTACCTTGGATAATGAAATTAGGTACTCCGTCAGCATTTATTACAAATGATTGAAGATAGGGGAAGCTGGGTCAAATTACTTCCGAAATTCCATCTGGTATTTCCGAGTTCCAAACCTCGGATATTCAAATATTACAGTTCCATAGACTGAACGTAGTGTAAATAAACAACGTAAGTGTGTTGTGGTTGTTGTTGTTGTTATTGTTGATGATGATGCATTTGTTGTTTCAAGAAAGTGGTTTGGGGTATTGTGTTTCTTTTTTTCAATTTGCTTTACGTCGCACCGACACAGATAGGTCTTATGACGACGATGGGATAGGAAAGGTCTAGGAGTTGGAAGGGAACGACAGTGGCCATAATCAAAGCACACCCCAGCATTTGCCTGGTGTGAAAATGGAAAACCACGGAAAACCAATTTCAGGGCTGCTGACAGTAGGGTTCGAACCTACTATCTCCGGGATGCAAGCTCACAGCCGCGCGCCTCTACGCGCACGGCCAACTCGCCCGGTCAAAAGTCTATGAGCAGTTTTGAAGGAACACAACGTATAGGACGTCCAAAGACCAAATTATTTCCAATTTTTACAAAGTATGGTTCGAAGATAAGTGAAGTGTGTGTGTGGGGGGGGGGTAGAGAGAGAAATACATTATAAAACCCATGCCAGATGTTTGAAAGAGGATATTGAAACTAAATAAACTCATATTTCCTGCAAACACACTCTTTTTTTTGCTAGTTGTTTTACGTCGCACCGACACAGATAGGTCTTACGGCAACGATGGGACAAGAAAGAGCTAGGAGTGAGAAGGAAGCGGCCGTGGCCTTAATTAAGGTACAGCCCAACCATTTGCCTGGTGTGAAAATGGGAAACCACGGAAAACCATTTTCAGGGCTGCTGACAGTAGGGTTCGAATCTACTATCTCCCGAATACTGAATTCTGGCCGCACTTAAGCGACTGCAGCTATCGAGCTCGGTGCAAACACTCTTGTTAAAATTCGTAAAGGCAAGTACAAATGAAGGCTTGCTATTCAACAAACTATTCAAATTAATTTCCACGCTAGTGCACTCCAAGTATTTCATCCGTTCTTGTGACTTGTCTCCTCATAGTTCTTGCAGGTAATGTTTTAATTCTTGAAGATTTTCTGGTAGACGTAAGTAGCACCTAACTTCGTAGCTAGTCCTAGACGATCTCCGTTAAATCCAGTGAAATTGCAAGAGAATGAGTTAGTTCAATACCTCATAGGTACCTTATTAGCAATTGATCTACGTATAATAATAAGGTATTTAGAGTTAAAGCAGGGCCTCTTCGTGTCATGTGATGAAGGCCATCACATGATGTGATATTATGTCATTCTGGTATTTTAGTATTTCAACTATAACTCTCATTACCACCACAAACGATTTGTCCCCAAGAAATTGTCTTCTCTAACAAGATGTCATGGTTACTTTCTGTACATTTTTCAACAATATTAAAGCAGGATGTTGCCATATCGTTACAATTCAAACATCGTTAATCAAGACAATAACAATACTTTTTACAAGATATTTTATTTACTTCACACCAAAACAGATAAGCCTTATGTCGACGATGGGATAGGAAAGGGTTAGGAATGGGAAGGAAGCGTCCTTAGCTCTAATTAAGGTACAGCCCCACCATTTGCCTGGTGTGAAGAGAGGAAACCACGCAAAACCATATTCAGGACTGCCGACAGTGGGGTTCGAACCCGCTATCTCCGGAATACAAGCTCATAGCTGCGCGCCCCTAACCGCACGACGAACTCACTCGGTAATATTATTTAATATTAAACATTTAACATTATGAAACGCAATAGAAAAATGAATTGCTCCGTTGTTCTCACTCAAGTGTTAGTGTTAGGAGTGTCGGTCTAATGGTCAAGGGCAGAATAAGGCACTGTATTAGCTCTTAAAATTATCTAAGAAGTATCAGCTCTTGATGTGGACTATATATCATGCTTATATACAACAAAGTGCATTAAAAGTACCGAACTTTATGCTAGCGAAGATGGATGGTTCTTTCTTAAACAGTGTCACACTGGCAGCTTTCTTTTCAAACTTTTTCGTTCGTTTGTTATCTCAGCAGATAGAGCCACGCCTCAAACAAATATTCTCCGAAGGCGATGCTGACAACGATAAGAGACTCTCGTGATCTCTAAGATATTTCACGCAATATATCATACCATTTCTCTCTATATTGTCAATACAAACAATAAAGCAGCCAGACGTGCAATTTATCACAATACAGCGGTCAAATGTGCTAGGACACAATGGGAGTTTCCAGTCAAACCTGCATGATCTTGCCGGCAGCACAATAACTACGATAGCTATTGTGTTTATTGATGCAATTTTCAAAGATGTTCGTTTAAACTTAGAACTTGTTTGCAACACCCATGCCTCAAGCAGGACATTTAAAGTAAGAGACAGGTGTACATTCATTTAAATCTTACTTCGGGCGGTACAACCTGTTTTGTGTTCGGTAATCACCAACAGTTTCTGAATTCAAACATCATTGTATGACGGGGCAGACGAGATTCTCTATGTGCCTAATATCTCAAAATATAACCTAATTTTGTTTCTCTTCTTCAGAAAAATTGAAAGCTTCGTACAATGTACCTGGCATATTACCTAATAAATGTAGGTGGATGCACTGAAAATATAAAAAGGAGAGCTTGTTTAGCTAAAATACAATGGCACAACTAACAATGATCTGGAAACCCAGGCCGTCATCATATATTCCGTACGGAGGGGGAGGGATAGGTTTACATGTATCGGTGTAAGATAGTATTTAAATAAATGTTGTCTGTCTGTTAGGTCATCAGTCCAGAGGCTGGTTGGATCCTCAAATAGCACCACTAAAGGTTATGCGGTTATATGGAAACCCCACAAACCAAGGGAAGCACCAAAATGAGGCGTACTAGGCAAGATGAGGAGTGAGGTAGTTTGCCATTGCTTTCCTCACTGGGTCAGAAAGTACTATTGCAGCACGACTGACCCTATGAGCAGCACCTTTCATAACACTCGGATGCACTAGTCGTGCTCTGAATGTCATTACTCGGCACTACCCAAACTCCAGCAACTTCCATATTGTCACAGCCATGGATGTTGACTGGGACTTCAGTGGAAGCTACACTTTACTGTGGCCTGTGCCAAGAGATAGATGCAAAAGTACTGTATCCATCAAGAAATTACAGCAGGCAGAAATTAAATGTTATGTTTATAGAATATACCTTTATCATTAATATGATAGGGAAATCTACTTCTTCAAGAGGTTTGTAAATGTCATTGTAATTGACTTGCTACGTCCTACTCTGTCATTTGATTGTTGCTTACCTTCCATAACGTTCCGTGTTACACGACGTTTTTACCATAATTAAAACTATTGAAGATAATTTTATGAAAGTTTACGTAGTGATACATATCGCTTATTTAAGTATCATTTTCTGCGCTCCTTTCCTTGACATAAGTAATATATTTAAATGAAAATAGCACTACAAAAATTAGAAAAAACTGACGTGAATGATCGATTAAGTTGAAAGCGTATTGCTATTTTTAGGGGTGCGAAGGAAGCGACCGTGCCTTAATTAAGGTATAGCTCCAGCATTAGCCGAGTGTGAAATTGGGAATCCACGGAAAACCATCTTCACGGATGACGACAGTAGGGTTTGAACCCAATATGTCACGAATACTGGAAACTGACCGCACTTAAGTGACTGTAGCTATGGATCTCGGTCTATTTCAATCCGTATTATCTTGCTTTCTTGATTTATAAGACTGCCAGGATTGAAAAATCCTACACAAGTATATACAAATGATACAACGTTACTAATGAAATCTACAAAGCTACAAAGATAAATCAATTCTGACATGATGGACTTTTCATGGAAAACACAACGAACAAAATAAAAGAAATCTGGAGTTGAAAATAATATATAAAATTTTTAATATCGTACAGTATGTAGTTGATGTAAGTTTATAAATAATATTAGCAATATACTCGTGTTAATATTCAGTGAGCTTTAGTATTTAAAGTGAAAATATGAATTAGTTGCAGAAGATTAACCTAAAATTTAATTTTTAAACCATGAACATTATTCCTAAATCATTATAAATGAATATTAACGATGCAAACTTTTGTTTAAGTAGCCTTTACTATTTGCTAAGCTATAAAAAAATTAAATTTAACTGAATATAAATCATCACAAGACCCTGGTGTTCTCCGTATTCCTGTATGTATCGGAAAACTTGATCCCATCACAGATAGACTGGAGCACATTACTGCCTTCCGATTGTACCGTTAAAGGTGGATGCTGAGAATCCCGTGGTGGACTAATATGAGAACAAATCACTCGATAACAAATGAGCTGAGACAAAATTCCAGATGATTTAGGCAATTGTTTCAATCCTCCTTTCCTACGTACAAACCAGCGCCTCCTAGAGAACAAGGCCTGGCAATACGATTCGTGACGTCACGCGACTGGGCTCAGCCGTGACCACCACGGCTCAGCGCGAGTGGATAGTAGATGAAGCTAATTCCTTACGAAAATTGAAAAATACGCTGGTTAAAGTGCATTCTACGAATATCCTTTCTCGTAGACGCGCATATCGGAAGCGAAATGAGTAATATACCGTAATAATTAGAAAGAACAATTAAAAATGCAAAGAAGAATTGTTTAAGTCTTAATACAGAACAACTTTAATAATATGTCTATATGACACTTTCTTACGTATATTTAAGAGTCAAAAATAAAAAGTTCCTTTCACAAAACTCACCATAAGACCTCTCTGTGTCGGTGCGACGCACAAAAAAAAGAAAAGAAAAAGCAAGCTTTTACAAAACTGAACTTGCTGATGAAAGATAAAAAACAACATGTAAGTACAGGAAAAGCTATTAAATAAAAATAATAACGTGTAAACTACCTTACTTACAGTATTGTACCGTACCCAGGGGTAAATACCCTCTAGGACGATGCCTCCATTCCTGTATGAACATCCGACTAACTCAGGGTTGGGCAGAGTGTGGGTTGGTTGTCGATTGGGTCAGGATAAAAAGTCGAAGTTCTACACTAAAATAGCAATCAATAACAGGAAATGGAGGTATAACACGAATGAGAAACAATCATAGGGGGTAAGATGGATTTATTAATAAATATCCCCGATCAAATCACACGAAAATAAATTGAATCAAGAAAAATAAAAATTTGTAAAAAATTAATCTCAAAGTATAGAAACAAATCGAAATTAAAAACGTTAATGGAATGATAATACAAATCTGACATTTAAAGGAAAAACAAGTTCAACAAAGAACATTTATAAAAATCACGACTAAATTTCTTCTTATAGTCCAATGTTTATGTTATATGGCAACAAGTGTACGCAAACACTGCCATTTGGTATTTCCGTATGGAGTTTCACACTATCGCATCCCAACGATACGGTTTCAAATTTAAATTACTCCCGAGAGTCGTCAAACTATTTCCGTAATATAAAAGTTACATTATAAGAAAAATTACAACGGAAAGAAAAATAATTAAGACGCACCGGACGCTATGTAAGGTATGCAAAATACTAGGGACAAATCCTACACTATATTTACAGCAATTCAAATAATCAAACTAAACATATATGTACATCGGATATCGAGTAAAGTCTTAAATGCTACACTGCTTCTAATGTGAATCCCGGTTCACTACAAAAGATCTAGACAGAACTAGATAAACCAACAATACTTCAGCACTCGGGCTGTTCCCTTTAAAAAAACAACGAGACAGGGTATACAATCATAAATAATAAGGTAAAACCATCCTGTAAGGGAAAACCATATAAATAATCCTTGATATCATGAAGAAAGCAATGGACAACATTGCCTCCTTCTGCTGCGTTTGAGCGCTCAACAGCGCGGTCATCCGTCACGTACTTCCGGGTAGATTACGAGCTGTAAAGAAATATAGAACTCCACTATGCTAAAAATTGGATTTTGTCTCCCAAGGCCGCCACAAGGAAATACTGTCTCTTTCACACATAGCGATAACACAGCCAGGAATCAGCTTGCCATGAGATAACGCCCATCATCAACTACACGGAAACTCCCGTATATTCATTGCTTCTTAGCATGCTTGGCCATTTAACATCAGACTCAATAGTCTGGAATTAACACTGTCCATTCTGATCACAATATACACTCAGAAGACACTAAGCAGGCACACACATCTGCATAATATTCTTTATCTTGTCAGGCATACCATCAGCCTGCACCAATACATTATAATTCAGCATGCAATTATTATCTCATTATTCCTCATGAATCCCACTGGCCTTTCCACATAACGAGACGCAGTTCGAGTCCTTGGCAGACCATCAGGCAAACAGAATCCAACTTAACTTCAAAGATCTTAATTTAACAACGACGTTCTGCAGCTCCTTCTGGCAGCTTCTGTAAAACCATGCATCATGCAAAATAGCTATACCTGTCTCTCTGAATAACCGAAATAAAATGAATTGATACGTGTTTGACGTAATATAAAAATGAACCTGTCGATCTAGCCCTTCTAGCCTATATATAAGGAAAACTCGGAATATCCTACGCTAAATACTATATTTACAACAATAACTGATCCTATCAATCCCTCATTTTCCCAAACATCTACTCATAAAGCAAAATGAAAATAAAATAAACATGCATTAATCTCGTATCCGAATCTATCATAGTAACAAAATTAAACAAACACATGCCGTCAGGCTTACTTTATATGAAAATTAAAATTCTATCTACACTGCCCTAGTACCTTAACATAACTTACATATCATGCGGTAAACAATACATGCGTCTTACTTTACATTCTACGTGACTCTCGGGAAACCAGGATAGCAGCTTACATCCCCACTGCTTTTGTGTTTACTCCATGTTAATCACAGCATTAACATGTGGGAATGCACTTCCTTCCTCTGCAGGTGTATCCATCATCTTGCTGGAAAACAATTCACTGGAACACAGAAGACTATTATTGATAACCTCTTCACTGCTTAATGCTGCGAGCCGAGATACCCTTTCTTTTACCAGATCAGCTAACACACTGATTCACATATATATAACACACTTCACTTAAAGGGTAAAAACACAGTTTTTAAAGCAGCCCACGGTTCGGTATGGAAGTTCCACGCGAATACGCGCCCGTCGCGAAATAGTGAAACAATAGCACGTTTCCACTACACTTGTTACTCAGCGGTTACTGAACACCGTCTTTATCACTTGAAAGTAAACTCTGCCAAAATTGTACTATTTCATTTACTGAAGTACAGTAAATATTGCGACTGCACAATTTACAGTATCAATGATAACCAGTTACTATTACTGAAATAACGCCAGTCACAAAGTTAATACATCCGCACTGTGCAAACTTTTACTACAGAGTGACGCTCTCCAGAGCTAAGGGTTACTGAGGAGGCTTCGGTGACGCCAATAATGTTGGGGTTCCCGGGTGTCTGAACCAACCACCAATCAGAGAGTTCGTCATGTATGATGACATAATACTTATTGTAATATATTTACCAAACACAGCTCAAACACTAGCAAATCTCTTCCACCAATTTCTATAATACATTTCCAAATATATCTGACTTCAGAAACTGTGGAAAACCGATCTCTTTCAGAAACTGACTTTATCCACAAAGCACGTTGGTCATCCTGGAATTAATATTTGGCGCGGTATAGCCTCCCGGTTTGCCAAATCCCTAAGTTCCCATTGGCTGAAATATCTTGCTTGGTCAGCATCTAATACACGTGTCGATCCTTGCCAGCGCTTGGGTACGCTATCTTTTCTCACGGTCATACAGAAATATGAAGCAACATCCAGCGAACCACTGTCTTGCTCAACATCCGGTATCAGCTACCTTAGGATACGATGCTTTCACATATTAGACTGTAACTTTTCTGAATAAATTTCACATGTTTGGTCAAATAATATTCCAGTTATTATTATGGGCCGGTAGGATACGGCTCAGTATATTAGTAGCAGTCCAGGAACATACAAGCTGTAATGCTCAGTGTTCTCGGTCATGAAAACAGCTAAACATTTTTTTACAATAGAAGCCTCACATAAATTAAGGGGGTGAAGAGCTCACACAATTTGGCTGTTATGCAAAGAGAATGATTACAGTACATGCCAACAATAGTTTGTTCATCAAGTCATCAAAATTATAATTGCATTCCCTAGTGCAAATAAATGTACTTATATAATTTTGGACCCTGATTCAAATAACCAGAACAGGAAAAAATTGAAATTCTTAAATTTGAAAAGTAGCATGTCAATTCTTATAACATTTGAACTGACCTTCACCCAGACATTTTCTGAAATTGTTTTCAATTTAACTTCACCAAGTTGCTTAAAATTGAAATGGACATGAGGTAAACATGGTATAAAAAAATATAAAAGGAAATCTCTATGAACATTAATTGTTAAAATTCTAAGAAACCATATTAAGAACTTGCATCCTTGCCATTACATTAATAAAAAAGTAGCAGAACACACACTGAACTACTCATTTCATGCTTTATGAACCAGCTGCATTATATAGATATGACACACATGAGATCAGTTAAGTAATTAATCCTCAATTTTTCACAGATGCATGTTAGATTCATTATATAACAAAAGCTGGAAGGAGTACTTTGTCCAAGAGGAAATTAATAACCACAGTGTGAATAGGCTATAATGCTGGAAGAGGAAATTCATAATTGAATTCACAATTACTCAAACAGGAATGTTTACTACTGAAGGAACTTACAGTGATTAGTCCTGAATTCAGAGTTTACACATTCCCTTTGAATGGAATTCATAGAGGTTCATCAACTCAGTGATTAATAATAGTAATGTACTAAAAAAAATGAGAAAGCCTCAGCTTACTACAGACAAAAGGAAAGGATGGTTAATGATTTTGTAGGATATGTGCCACCAAGGTAATGAACCGTATTTGTTAAATGACAAAATACCTGTTTAACATAAAAGGTGCCCCTTCAAATGTAACATCACTCCCTGAAAACATAACACCTGGCAATAAATATGATGAAATAAAATTGCTCTTGTGTTATTACTGTGTTCTCTTCTAAAGAAACTACTATGGAAAATAGAGCTACTAAATTTGTTCCTTTTCAGGGCAGTTCCAGTCTTGTTTTACAGATATTGAACTTAATTTTTCTTTAAATTCCTGGAAGTTCTTGAAAAAACAGTACTGACATGAGCTTCATAGGTCTCTAAACTTTGATCAAGAGCCTTGGCCAAACTTTCATTGTCTACTCGACAAAGCCTATCGTCTGGAGCTTCTCGGTGGGCAGATGTGGTATCAGACAAGTACTCTGGGAAGGAACAGCTCCTAGAACGTTTAGACCATGTTAGAATGCATTCACCTAGATATAAATGCGCTCGTCTATTAATTTATGGCACCACTTACTTCACAGGATCATGTCATGTCTTAGATATATCTGGTTGATTTTAATATAAAATGAATAGCACACATGCAAGCTGTAATGCTGTAAAATCATTGAACTTATAATAATTATACAGAAATTAACATAATTGCAATAAACACAATAGCATTGCTGTCTAGCCTGAACTAAAAATATTAACCCACACTAAGCGGTATTTTCCCTCATGCGATATAATAAACAGAACTGCCTCACTTGCAGTTAAGGGTCCAGCACAGAAGGAATACTTGAAAGCCAATATCTTACATGGCTTCATAATTTAGGCCCTATAAGTTTCCCCAGAATATCACTATACGCACAACAGTAGTCCTATGAAGTAATGTGAATACTCAGCACATCCCAAACTAAATGTAATAACTGGTCAATTCAATACAGCAAATGCTTAAATCAGTAAGATATAAATCACCCTAAAAATCTACTATTTCATTCATAAATAGCAAAGATATAAGAGACCTATCCACAAACCTTTCACAAGCCTTGGATGAGATAAAGGTGCAGTCAATAATTTCCCATTTCTCTCATCATATATGCTAGTCGTCCTTTCAACCTCATGAGTTTTGAAATTGAGCTCGCACCCCTACAACACAGGGCTCCATTTCAAGGACCATTCCGCAACTTAAGTGACTGAATGATTGAAATCATATATAATACACTAATAACTAAGACTTACCTTTGCATGTTTGGAAGGAACGAAATCATCTCGGCGAATAGCTCGTAACCACTTAGCTCTCTCCGAGTCGTCAGTTGGAAACGAGAAAACACTCACTTTAGGGCCAGTGCTATAATTTCCCTTACAATTTGGAACACTGCATTTCTAAGGCATCGTTATTCATAATTTGAAAAACGGTGATCGCAATTCACAACACACCATTAAAAATAAACTCTGTTCTAACCGCACTTGGTGGCCATGCGGGCACTTTAAACACAATTTATCAATATTAACAATTTATAAGTACTATCACCTTTAACTGAACTTACACTAATAGGAATATTAAGCGAGTGTTAACACATAAGACTCGATTAACATTGATATAATCGATGAACAGCACACATAATAGGAAAACGCGTCCTCATACACCAAGCAGCAACAAGCTAACTGAGTTACTGGCATGGGCCTCCTTCAGCATCAGCTACTCTCATTCGTATTGCCAGGCCTTGTTCTCTAGGAGGCGCTGGTACAAACCTTTCTCAACACTTATTCCCTCCTCATCTCGACTATATCTGGTACTCCATCATTTGCATGACTCCCTTCGTTCTTCTCGTCGTCTAGTCCGCATGTTTATTCCACGGAAAGTGAATTCTTACCAATTTTACTGGCATTACATTTAATATAGGGTTGAATGAAATGAAAACCTACAACCTGTTTTCCAGTCATTGACCGGGTCATAAATTATATAGACTATTAGTACGATGGGGTCGCCACTCCCAAAGTGATTTTATTAATGAGTGATAGATGCTACGAAATGAAAATGGAGAGTGTTGCTGGAATAAAAGATGACAGGGAAAGCCGGAGTACCCGGAGGAAAACCTGTCCCGCCTCCGCTTTGTCCAGCATAAATCTCACATGCAGTGACCGGGATTTGAACCACGGTATCCAGCGGTGAGAGGCCGACGCGCTGCCGTCTGAACCACGGAGGACCTTAATATAGGGTTACCACATAAAAATTTTCAATTGCAAGACATTCCTTCGGCAAAGGCATAAACAACGAAAATAGCAGGACATATTATTTACACTATAAACTTAAAAAAAAAAAAACTAAAATCAGCTTTATCCAGCTCGTCGGGCAGTTCTACTGGACCGATTCGCTTCATAATGCTGTTATCCCCGGAATTACCAGCAGATGGGCCTCCGATCTTTGACAGGTCTCGAAGTTCAGCCAACATTCAGTAATCCTGAAATTAAATACTGCCTATGCTTGTGTATGCTTGCGGGTGTGTGAGTGTAAATTCCATGGAGATATTTCAACCAAACCTGTCACACATACGACTTACTCTCTGAAAAAATGCTTTGGGTTAAGACACCCCTAGTATTCCCGGTGGTGGGGGTGAGATGTGGTGGGGAATAAGAGACTTGTAAAATAATCGAAAACTACAAATGTTAATGTCGAATCCATAGTTTTCTATTTTATTCCATTTTAGCCGGCAGAAACTATGAATTATTTAAAAACAATTTGTACAACCATTGTTGTCTTATTAGCTAATTCTTTCCTATACTTTCTGTAATGATTGTAAGTTAATAGCGGAAATACGCATAAAATATCGTTCGTCAAGTCGAACCGATTTGTATAGCCCCGCAGCGAGTAGTGGAGACTTTAATTATGCTGTGATAAAGGGTGACAGGGGTATATTATTTTGCCATTCGTCAGTCCGGCATCTCTTTAGTGTCTGTTAGTTTCTCAGAGTGTAGTCAAATACTTTTTAATTGTGTAATCATGCCGTACCTCTGTTTATTGTTACGCATGTGTAATATTGTTCCGTTGGGGAAAAATTTATTGTATAGTGATACGGGAACATCGTGGCACACAGAGGTGTAAGAAAGTGCTGGGGTGAATGGGCGGACCAGGAAATGACCAGAGTTAAGGCACTAAAATTTGAAATTTTCTTCCTTTCCTCTCTTCGTTTTCTAAAATTCAAAATCTGATAGATATAAAATTTGAGTAAACAACAGCAACAATAAAATAATGAGCTTGTCAGCCGAAAATCAAGTATAAAATTAGAGATAATTATCAACGTGATAATATACAAGGGGATAAGCATTGTAGCTCCGAACAGGTACACTATTCATAAGAGCATGTTTGCTCCATTAATTAGCCTTAGGAGTGTGAGCTCCAAAATTTATAGTCCAGCCTCTCAGAGGCACAAGTTTCTAACAAGCTTATACCTGACAAACTTCAAATAATGTATTTACAGTCACTACTACTCAACAGCTTGTTACACACTGGTCTATAAACAATGAGTGCCCATTAAAAATAGCCTTAATGTAAAAAGAAAAGGTTTAGCACGATCGGCTACGAAGAAAAGGCTAGGAGGCGGAACACTTGCACTACTACTAGAAAAAAATCCTTAAAACCCTAATTGGGCTTAGGGCCCGAAGTTGCAGAGGCTAAGGCTATTTTGCAGAGGGGTGACTAAACGAGAAATATTAAATGCAAAATTGTGTCAAAAATTTAGATATTCAGAAAATTTTAGTCACCCCACACCAAATTGAATGGGAATCAACATAGGGTAATCACACTTTGTTCCGCTAGTTTACATGTTTCCTACGAGGTTTTTGAATAGAGTCCTCAGACATGCACAAAATCTACATTTAAACCATGAAGTGAAGATCTTAAATGAATAAAAGACATTTGACAACTTCCCTTCAAGCTATCTGCCATAGCTATGACATGTTAGAAAAATTTTGCTATTATCTTGATTTGCTGGGCCTTCCGAATGCCAACCTTCGGCCCTGCCCCCGAAGAACACGCCGCACTCACTAAACTGGAGCGATGAAGATAATGACACAGCCCAAATGTATCCAGCTTTTATAGCATTTCGAGGGGAATTTTCCAGAACTCTTTACAGATAGACTGGATGCCTGTATGCACCCCCAATTTTAATTGGCTAGAAAAAGTATTCCCAAAATTTTTGATTGGCTGGTTGGTTGGTTGGTTGGTTGGTAACTAAGCAGTAGGAGTGTTGAGAATGTTGATACAAGAACAAACAATCTTCAAAAACTAAGGTTATCAATTTTGAAAATTGCCTTTCCTTTAAGAATAAATTGTCACTAATCCCTCCATTGGGGGCACTTGGGCCGATGGTAGAGACATCTAACAGTTGCAACCCGAAGTATCTTGCATTACTTTAGTTCATGTTCCATATCATAGATAGCGCATGGCTTTTAGTGCCGGGAGTGTCCGAGGACAAGTTCGGCTCGCCAAATGCAGGTCTTTGGATGTGACACACGTAAGCGACCTGCGCGGACCTATGGGGCATTCAAAATTGATAACCTTAGTTTTTGAAGATTGTTTGTTCTTGTGGAGGAAAGGGAACCAAGGTAGAGTACAGAAATACCATCCTTTTTAAATTTTCAGCAATGTACAGTTGAAACTCTTATTATATACACTGACTGACAGAGCAAATGCAACACCAAGAAGGAGTGGTCAGAACTTCATGCCAATTGCAGGGTAGACTGACGTCACTGAGGTATGCTCATGATGTGAAATGCGCCGCTGTGCTGCGCACGTAGCGAACGATAAATGGGACACGGCGTTGGCGAATGGCCCACTTCGTACCGTGATTTCTCAGCCGACAGTCATTGTAGAACGTGTTGTCGTGTGCCACAGGACACGTGTATAGCTACGAATGCCAGGCCGCCGTCAACGGAGGCATTTCCAGCAGACAGACGACTTTACGAGGGGTATGGTGATCGGGCTGAGAAGGGCAGGTTGGTCGCTTCGTCAAATCGCAGCCGATACCCATAGGGATGTGTCCACGGTGCAGCGCCTGTGGCGAAGATGGTTGGCGCAGGGACATGTGGCACGTGCGAGGGGTCCAGGCGCAGCCCGAGTGACGTCAGCACGCGAGGATCGGCGCGGCGCATCCGCCGCCAAGCGGTGGCAGCCCCGCACGCCACGTCAACCGCCATTCTTCAGCATGTGCAAGACACCCTGGCTGTTCCAATATCGGCCAGAACAATTTCCCGTCGATTGGATGAAGGAGGCCTGGATTCCCGGCGTCCGCTCAGAAGACTACCATTGACTCCACAGCATAGACGTGCACGCCTGGCATGGTGCCGGGCTAGAGCGACTTGGATGAGGGAATGGCGGAACGTCGTGTTCTCCGATGAGTCACGCTTCTGTTCTGTCAGTGATAGTCACCGCAGACGAGTGTGGCGTCGGCGTGGAGAAAGGTCAAATCCGGCAGTAACTGTGGAGCGCCCTACCGCTAGACAACGCGGCATCATGGTTTGGGGCGCTATTGCGTATGATTCTACGTCACCTCTAGTGCGTATTCAAGGCACGTTAAATGCCCACCGCTACGTGCAGCATGTGCTGCGGCCGGTGGCACTCCCGTACCTTCAGAGGCTGCCCAATGCTCTGTTTCAGCAGGATAATGCCCGCCCACACACTGCTCGCATCTCCCAACAGGCTCTACGAGGTGTACAGATGCTTCCGTGGCCAGCGTACTCTCCGGATCTCTCACCAATCGAACACGTGTGGGATCTCATTGGACGCCGTTTGCAAACTCTGCCCCAGCCTCGTACGGACGACCACCTGTGGCAAATGGTTGACAGAGAATGGAGAACCATCCCTCAGGACACCATCCGCACTCTTATTGACTCTGTACCTCGACGTGTTTCTGCGTGCATCGCCGCTCACGGTGGTCCTACATCCTACTGAGTCGATGCCGTGCGCATTGTGTAACCTGCATATCGGTTTGAAATAAACATCAATTATTCGTCCGTGCCGTCTCTGTTTTTTCCCCAACTTTCATCCCTTTCGAACCACTCCTTCTTGGTGTTGCATTTGCTCTGTCAGTCAGTGTATATATACTTGTTATACTGAGCGTGGTTAATGATGATAACGGCACTTCAGCGTCTGGTAAAGTCGATAGCTTTTGAAAGGAATTTAAAAATATATCAATAAAAAATTGAACCTCGAAACTCATGATCTCTAAGATTCATGTTTTGACAACATTCACTGGCCAGGTCTCCGCTGCATATATCATAATGGGTATAATGTAAAACCTGGGTACATTTCTTGACGCATCAACTGAGTAGACTTGTTACATATCGTTTCGTACTGTAGTTTTGATATATAATACATGTATAATTTCGGTACCGCACTTTGGCCGAAGGAAGTTCTAAAATCGAAATAACTTCTGGACAACACTGCGATGACAGTGGTTAATTTTGTCAATTAAAACAAGAAGGACCATTGTATCTAGAGTAGGAATAAGAATTTGATGTCATTTTGAAGTCATCAGGTGATCCAATGGTGATGCCATCTTGAGGTACTAAAATTGCCATGTCACAGTGTAGCTCTGGACTCCGGCGTGGTAACACGTCATATGAGGCACCATTTGATTCGTCTCGGTAGGTTCTACACACAAAGGCAAAAGTAACAAAATAGTGAATATTTGGGAAAATTGTGGTGTGTACAGTTGCGATCTCTTTTTTATTTAATGTCGCGGAAATAGAGAGTGATATTCTTCCAAATTAAACCGTCCTACATCATAGGGCGAGTTCCACGCTGTAGAAATCTCATCCAAGAAAATCATTTGCTCTAGTGCTGGAAATTGATTTGGAACTAAACGTCGTGATAATGTATGAAATATTTAAGAATGATGAAATAATATTTCGACAGTAACATTCAAAGCCATACTGACTAGGTACTTTATTTCGACAATATCGATCACGCGTTACGTATTGTACGTTAAAACATGGGACTGTGAACCTGACGAGGCACCGTTCCAATTATTTTCCTAAAAATGTATGTTGTGTCTCACTCATTAACAGAACAGAAGTTCTGGTCTTATGTATTCCCCATATTAATGTGCTATGTAGACTTGCCGAAAATGAGTTGTAATATGGAAATAAAGCGTTTCCGGGATGTCCATAAAACAATCTTTCTTCTACGTGGTCCGGCTCTATGGAAAAATGGTTAGTGTGCTGGCTTTTAGTCACAGGGATTCCAGGTTCATTTCCTGGCAGGGTCGGAAATTTCAACCATAATTGGTTAATTCCGCTGGCAGGAGACTTGCTGTATATGTCGTCTTCATTATTACTTCATCCTTATCAGGACGCACAGGTCGCCTACGGGCGTCTCGTAAAAGACCTGCACCTGGCGAACCGAACTTATCCTCGGACACTCCCACCACCAAAAGCCATGCCCCATTTCATTTTCTTATTTGTTCAGTACATGCTGCGCCAGTAAATCTGCGTACTTCTCTAATGCTAGCAAGATGATAACCAGTATTAACGAGAATGAGTAGTGAACGTTGTCTTTCAAAAACGTTATGAAGACATACAATTTCTGTTTGTTGTTCACAATACGTAGATTAAGAGCCAATATTCATTTCTGGTGAGATATAATGTTTGCAGTGCATTGCATCTTCTGGTATAGTGTAGAATCATGTTTTACCTGTCTGTTTCAGGCGTGGCTTTGACTGAGGTAGTGCAATTGCTTCTACAACGAGAAAATGTCGTTAATAGGTTCCATTAATGTGTAAATTTTAGTGGGCTTGGCAGGTTGGAATACTTGTGGTTCAGTGGGGAACGCAACGGAAAATTGCGTCATCCACATTTCCCTAACGATGCAGACTGTATAAATAATAGCTCATGGTGGAGATGTTGGTAATCCAACCAGCCTTTGGTTGAGAATTCCAGCGAAACACACGCGTAGATAAACTGTCACGTAGCTGAGGAATCTCTATGAAAATGCGTTCCTTCCTTCCGGTCATCCCTGAACTGGGGACGGAAACATTTTCAGCTGATCATTATTTTTGTACATTAATCTTCATTCGTACATCTCTCTACCGTAGGAGATTTCGTATGCTGTGATAAATACATTACGAAGTTGTTTTCCCCTGTTGATCTCTACATCAAGTCTTCAATTCCCTATTAATTCGCTCTCTAAGTACTTGAAATCCTCCGCTACTTTGACTTCTTTGTCTGAGACTTTATAGATAGTGCTTTTCCTTAATTCATCTTTTTTTATTGCCATCACAACCGTCCCTGTATTTTTTCAAACCTGACTCTGGGTTTGATGCTATTAGCATTATGAAAATTGTATCCCTGTCATCGTACACATTTTAAATATTAACAGGAGAGATTACAGGGAGAAGAGCTTATAAACTCCATTTTAGAATTTCCATTTAATCAGAGAGAGAGGGTTGGAGAGAGACTGGTTTATACGATAAAAGGATGAAAGTGAAGAATTCATATTATTGGCTGGGTCATTATTTGCTCCCTGTGTTGGTGTACTTCTTCCTTTGTGATATAATACTATCCTGATCATGTTTCCTCTCATTATTTTCAGTTTTTAAGTATCTTGAACCGCTTTGATGAGGTAATTTCCTCTGAAAACTAAGGCTAATCTGGCAATCCTTTGTTCTAATTTATAAGTGGCCTTAGAGAATATTTTCACTATCCATGGCAAAGGAGATGAAAATATGAACGCTTTTGTCATTTGTACCCGAACTTGTATTCCTCTCACGATATTTGCCTTCCAAGGACTAAGAACCACATGAAATAGGTTTCAAAATTTACTCTTCATTCTCCTTGAAAAATCATTTTGTGAGACAAACGTGGCCCATCGCGAGAATTCGTACGGCCTCCGGAGGGGCCTAGTGCAGGTCTTTGTTGTTGTTGATACCCGTGGAACAACCGACGCCTCTCTCTCTCTTATGTATGCGTGTGTGTCTGTGATGATGTAGGGGGAAGGTGAATCATGGTGTCGGTGCATAGCCTACTCCTGTCGAACAACACCGAAGGATCTGTTCAAGTCAGAGGGACGAATCACAGTCAACAGCGTCACATGCCTTTAATGACGAAAGGTTTGGAATTAAACAAAGGCATTTGGCACACAATCTAGTGATATGAATTTTTTGGTCACCCAGCCGGCCAACATTCTGATGGTGAAAAGTATTTTCACCAAGGGGATTGGAATTAGCTTCTAAAACCGCTTGTTTCATTTCTGGTTTCGAGGCACAGTGTTCATCACACTCGTATGAGGTCGAATTTATGGTTAGCATTTTATGCTGCTGTGCAAATTTATAACTAACTACGATGAAGAAATGAGAATGCGACAAAAGGAAGACTGATAATAGAAAGAGGAAGGAAGGAAGGAAGGAAGGAAAGAAGGAAGGAAGGAAGGAAGGAAGGAAGGAAGGAAGGAAGGAAGGAAGGAAGGAAGGAATAATAGATTGTACAGAAATCAGGGATAAAGAAATCGAAGTCGTTGAGAACCTCAATTATCCAGGAATGATTTTAAAATAGAATTCGGGACAGACTACGGAAACCAATGGGATGACATTGCTTTGCTTACTAACACAGTATGAAATCAGTTATGTTAAGACAGACGCAAAGTAAATAATATGCAAAAGCAGAAATATTCTTGAGAGAAATGAAACTATTTATTTTATTCTGCCAAATGCTATTGAAATACGACGAAACGTGTACACGACGTTATAAGAGGAGAAATAAAATTCTCTAATTAGTCTGAAAAAATAGGTAGTTACAGAAGTCCATTGCTCACATAGCATCATAATGCTCCATAGGATAGTTAACATTTATAGTATAACTTAATAATCTACGTATTTTATACTTCCATTTAACATAAAAGGAACTGTCCACTCTTTAAATCTAACGGAAAATATATTTCATTTTTCATCTAATTATGAGTTTTCAAGGAATGAAAGCTTTTCTCCAAAGAAACATAGGTAAGTTGCATATCAACTTACTACTACGACGTCTACACTCTATTTTATTTCATTTTATTATGTTATATTATTACATTATCATAAACAAAGTCAGCAATTCTCCAATTACAGATGACATAATAAATAAAAGTCAGTCCACCTCTGAGGTGTAGTGGTTGGCGTTGTTAGCTGCCACCCCCGGAGGCCTGGGCTCGTTTCCCGGCTCTGTCATACAATTTGGAAAGAGTTACGAAGACTATAATATCGCCCACTCAGCCACGGGACGTCAGCTAAGGACATAGGGTTTGCTTCCCACCTCAGCCAATCTCGAAGTGGTTTTTCGTGGTTTCCGTGGTGTTCAGGCAAATGCCGGGATGGTATCTAACTTAACACCACAGCCATCTCCTTCCCCTTTCCTTGCCTATCCCTCCAATCTTCCCATCCCCCACAAGGCCCCTGTTTAGCAGAGCGTGTCAATCCTCCTGGGAACGGCACAGGTCCTCCTTCCAGTTGTATCCCGGAGCAAATGTCTCACGCTCCATGACACTGTACAGTACTTGAGGCGGTGGCGGTGGGATCACACGCTGAGTCCGGAGTAAATCAACCCTGGAGGGTAAATGGATAAAGGGATTAAATAATAAATATTACTACTACTATCATTAATAATAATAATAATAATAATAATAATAATAATAATAATAATAATAATAATAATAATAATGAAATGGCGTATGGCTTTTAGTGCCGGGAGTGTTCGACGACAAGGTCGGCTCGCCAGGTGCAGGTCTTTTGATATGATACCCGTACGGGACCTGCGTGTCGTGATGAGGATGAAATTATGACGAAGATGACACATACATCCAGCCCCCGTGCCAGCGAAATTAACCAACGGTGGTTAAAATTCCCGCCTCTGTCGCGAATCAAATCCGGGACCCCTGTGGCCAAAGGCCAGCACACTAACCATTTATCCATGTAGCAGGATTAATAATAATGAATTTGTTAACATTTTAACAAAATAATTGTAATAATGCCATAAAGTAGAATCTGAGACGTGACATGCATTCACCAACATATCCGATTCAGAGTGCTATCGGATTTCACACAGTAATGTTCACAGCTGTAAACATTTTCTTGATCATATCATAGAGCCTTTAACCTATCCCTTATGCTATGGCACGCGAGCATAAGTGTGTAACTGCACGGATGCATCAATTATTGCACGTTCTGCCGTGCTTAGACATCGTATGTACGTGAGTCACGAGCTCGTTAGAAGCCTGATGGTTGCTTATCTTTTGGCAGTACCTTGTTAACAGCAAGATTGTGACTTACAGCTACATTTCATTCGATGCAGTGCATCTAAGATGATGAATAAGTACAGAGGGGGCAGACAATGTAACAAAAGGCAAGGAAGCAGCATACTGTGCCGAGATCAGTACCTCGAATCTGGGGCTCACAGTCAAACACGTCTCTAAAATGTGACAGTTTCCAAGCTAAGGAGTTTCATATACTAAATTAAAATATAATACGGCGACTGCATGGTTGGCCTGCGTTTCAGAGACCCTTTAGACAATTTATATTTCACCAAGAGAACCCGAGCTCACCGCTAAACTGGGCCCTTGGTCATGAACATTGGACTCCATTATTTGCAGTGGTGAGACTAGGTTTAGTCTACAACCTGACACGAGACATATAAAACCGTGGAAGACAGTTGTATGACACTTCGAAAAATGAAGGTTGCCAAAGAAAGGCAAGGGCCAGGAAGAGGATGAAATTGAAAAAAAATCCTAGGGCTCGAATGCTTATTCATCTATTAACGCCATTCCACGCCATCTCCCCACTGACAGCTCAGAACACACCGCGTAGTCAGGCAAATCCTCGTCTTACTCCCAAGTCTTCCCAGCACAAAGTACGCAGCATTTTCGTGACACTGTTCCTTGATCGGATATCACCCTGAACCATCCGTGCACCTTTCCCTCAGACCGTTTCCAGTTCTTGGATCACACGAGGTATCCTACGCCCAAGAAACCTGTGGTCTTGGCTTTAACAGCACCCCCTTCCACTTTTAGTCCTTCTTTTAGCACGATGTCTGGAATTATTCTCATCTATATTACTTAACTTCAGGTATACTGTCATTAACATCGAAGAAAACAGTATATGCTTTAATTTATATGTGTATACATGTCTACCCTTGGTCCCGATTCCTCATAAGGCGCTGGGGATGAGGTCAGATGAAATTATGTGACATCCTTTTACGGCTGCATGCCTTTTCCGTTGCCAAACTCAGTTGAGGAACTTTATAACGATGTAATTTATGAGGGCAAGGAGGTGGAAAGAATATAACTTTTCCGGGAATTGCCAGAAAGGAAAATAGGAAACCTCAGAAAACCATTCTTAGGACAGCCTACGGTGGGGTGCGAACCCACCCGTTTCCCAAATGCAGAGATTGGCTCCATAGCAATAGCGCGTTAATACGCGTGGCCACTCCACTCGAAGTGCCTTAATTATGTATTAAAGAATATTGCATGGTGTGAACAGTTACTGTGGAAGTTATTATTATTTCATCATTATCATTATTTCAGCTGATTTCTTAATCAACCTATGAGTAGTCACTCAATATTTGCGCAACATACGTTATGTATAGGCTACACATAGAGCGGACTGTTACAGCATTACCACCAGCCACAGTCAAGCAACATCACAGTGTTGGTAAGTATGTACACCCTGCTTGAAGGGTGGCTGTGTGGCAGAGTAGTGGTGAAACTTTTCGGTTGAATTCAGAACGATTTGTGAAAAGATGGGCACCATATCGGTGAATGTATTTTCGAGATCAAAAGCTCATCTTGCAGCATTATTGGTACTGCCTGAGTTTGTCCTGAGGAAGAGAAACAAGAATTTCGAGAAACTTCCACACTTTAAGCCAGTTAAGATATAAATACAAAGTTATGGCTTGTGATAGGGTTTGTTTTAACGACAGCAGACCCAAATCAATGAAGTGTTTGTGAGAAATATTGTGTTAGAATCGTGAACGAAGTTTAACGTTCAATTACACAACAACTATAAATATTTTTTTGCTAGTTGCTTTACGTCGCACCGACACAGAAAGGTCTCACGGCGACGATGGGACAGGAAGAACTAGGAGTGGGAAGGAAGCGGCCGTGGCCTTAATTAAGGTACAGCCCCAGCATTTGCCTGGTGTGAAAATGGAAAACCACGGAAAACCATTTTCATTGCTGCCGACAGTAGGGTTCGAACCTACTATCTCCCGAATACTGGATACTGGCCGCACTTAAGCGACTGCAGCTATCGACCTCGGTACAACTATAACACATCTCTTATATAATTGAAAATAGGACTCCTAACGATATAATTGTTTTGTGGTCAATAATCTGAGGAAAATAATCTACCAATTAAAACGTATAACCCCCAACCTGCATGCTCATGGAATTCACATTAGTGGTTATGTTTTGTATGTTTAGAAAATTACACGTTTCGCCGATCTCATCAGATGTAGCTGAGACAGTCGGACTGGTTCGGAGAAATGGTCTCTGAACATGGGACTTGAATTCCACAGTTGGCCTCTTTTTCCCTACTTGATTTCTTTCTTCTTTTGGCTATTGAACACGTAGGTCTACTTTGTCGAAAAATATACACTTCGACTGCCTGTGTCAGCTTGGCGCTATGAACTACCCTGATGTACGAACTTATGTAAATAAAATGTACCTTTTGTCTGTATAACATGGAAATTATCATTTTATTTCTAAAAACGTTCTAAATAAAAAGTACCTCATAGGCCATCGTTTCAAGATATATTTTTCATTATTAGTTGTAAGACCCACCAACTCAGACAGGTCTTATGGCGAAGATGGGATAGGATAGAGCTGGGATGGATGCGGCCGTAGCCTTAATTAATGTACAGCCCCATCATTTGCCCGAAGTGAAAATAGAAAACTGCGGGTAAACACCTTAAGGCTTGCCGACAATGAAATTTGAACCAACAATCTCCCAAGTGCAAGCTTGTCTACAGCTACATGACTGAATTGCGAAGCTATCTCGCTCGATCCTATTCATATTTTGTTCCTATGTATGTTCGTATGTATGGAAGTTTATTTATTTATTTATTTATTCATTTATTTATTTATTTATTTATTTATGTATTTATTTATTTATTTATTTATTTATTTATTTATTTATCACGTGAAGATATCAGGGCTTAGTTTTATAGAACTACCGTAGTCATAAATTTTACAGTAATGGTACCGTGGATGCAGGGCTGATTAACATTACGATATTAAAGACAATGAGGTGGGCTAAGAGGGTTTTGACATGGTTTCTTGATGATATTTTGAGAACAGTCAACCTTGTTTAGAAGTGTTAGAAAATGAAACGTACTTTCAATATAATTTTAACCGGGCGAGTTGGCCATTCGGTTAGGGGCGCGCGGCTGTGAGCTTGAATCCGGGAGATAGTGGGTTCGAATCCTACTGTCGGCAGCCCTGAAGATGGTTTTCCATGGTTTCCCATTTTCACACCAGGCTGTACCTTAATTAAGGCCACGGCCGCTTCCTTCCAACTCCTAGGCCTTTCATATCCCATCGTCGTCATAAAACCTATCTGTGTCTTTGCGACATAAATCCACTAGCAAAAATATAATTTTAAACATTTTATTCCATGGTGGAATTTTGATAAGAGTCAACCTTGACTGACTAAACTATTGCGGTAAAAAGCCGACTAAAATAATGCAGAACTCTATAAAGTTAGGCAAACGAGATTTGACGTCTGACATTTGAGCAGCGAAAGCAGTAACTACGAAGTAAGTTGCGTTGTCATAGTTATCTCAATCTGCGGCATATCACTCTTTCACAGGCTGAATATTTCATCAACTATGTTGGCCTAATGCAATTCAATAAAATTTGACCCGTGCTCGTGTTAATAACTCCGGCATTTATGACAGAACACGTCATTGCCGATAAATACGAGATTTCATATTCAGTAACCTGACAAGAACCTCAACAAATGTGCATATCAAATAGAGAATATAACTGTACAACTAGCCACTGATTAACTTACAAAAAAATAACAACGAAAATAATATTCAGGAAACAAACGTGTTAATAATTACATAAACCAGCAACAACTAACGCAGCTAGCACAGTACTACTCCGAATAATATCACAAAAGCGACTGAGAGCAAGCCAACCCACGTGGCGATAGCGTTCTTAAATATGGTATCTTTGTTGTCGTTGCCATGGCAACAGACCATTTTCGAACAGCGTTAGTCAACTTTTACTCGCCGGTGGCTCTAAACGTCAGACTTCAACTCTCGCGGGCCCAACTATAGTGAGATGAACATTCATGAACTGGCAGAATTGTTGGTCAGCGAATACAGTAGACGAAGAGATCGTTCTCGACACCAGTGATTCAGGGCTAGAGAAAATATCAGAAATGCTACGTTCTTATGATGTTTTTCAGTATCCTGTCAATTTTTCCGGTGGGCAGAATGGCTACGATTTTTCCACTTTTCATGTTAATTCCACAACTGAAAGATAAACAGATGAAGGAAACGTCTATCGTTGAAATTTGTCCGTGCAGGCTGATGCTGAGGCTGAGTGAACCAATGCTTTTATGTTACTCAGAGCAACTTCTCAATCAATTATTGTCTTAGTATGTATCAGAAAACTAGTTCGTTCGTTCGTAATCTGTTTACCCTCCATGGTTGGTTTTTCCCGCGGACTCAGCGAGGTATCCCACCTCTACCGCCTCAAGGGCAGTGTCCTGGAGATTCAGACTTTGGGTCGGGGATACAACTGGGAAAATGACCAGTACCTCGCCCAGGCGGCCTCACCTGCTATGCTGAACAGGGGCCTTGTGGAGGGATGGGAAGATTGGATGGGACAGGCAAGGAAGAGATAAGGAAGCGGCCGTGGCCTTATGTTAGGTACCATCCCGGCATTTGCCTGGAGGAGAAGTGGGAAACCACGGAAAACCACTTCCAGGATGGCTGAGGTGGCAATCGAACCCACCTCTACTCACTTGACCTCCCGAGGCTGAGTGGACCCAGTTCCAGCCCTCGTACCACTTTTCAAATTTCGTGGCAGAGCCCGGAATCGAACCCGGACCTCCGGGGGTGGCAGCTAATCACGCTAACCACTACACCACAGAGGGGGACGAAAATTAGTGTTGATGAAAATAATCAGTTAAACTCAGTTCATCTCTTCCAAGTATTATTGGTAAATTCTATGAAACCTCATTCACAATTCACATTCCGTTAGGACTAGTTCCTCATGTCTCTTATTATCAGCCATGAGAACTAGAATTTTAAAGGGAATGCTGCATTTGAATGAAAGTGGTTCGATAGCCTATTTAATTGATGTCGCTCCCCGACGGAGTTCGCTTTAACTTCGTTTCTGTGAGCACTGGCTATTTGAGAAAGCTCCGTCCATTTTCATTCACTGGCCCAGCAGGGGTTCTTTAATTTGAGTCAAATTAATCCAGGTATAAAATAACTACGTCATTTGCAACCCTGTGAGTGTCTTCTAAAGTCAATTGTTTTATTATTCTAGAACTTGGCTCCCTTGTGTAGTTGAACCGATTGTATTAACCACCGAATGATAAGCTCTCTGTTCCGTTGAAGTTGTCTAATTTAGGCTAACACGCACACAACAAAAAGAGAGGGCTTCAATAGAAAATATTATCTACCGGTGCTCGCACAATGTTTCAGCATTTTTCATTTGGATTCAGAAAGGAGAGATTCTGTTGCTACTTTTATTTCCTTTTACTTTTCTTTTCTCTTTTCTTCTAATAGGAATGACACTTTAATTAATAAGAGCTGAAGGCTTTTTGACACTCTGCTGTGGATACTGCAAGAGTATTCATTTTCGTAATTCTTGTATTATCCGCAAACTCTAATTGTTTCATTTTGAATGATTAGCGTTAAGGCCTGGCACTTTCCTCTACATATATTGCATAAATTAATTCTGGAAACAGCGCATTTCAGTGATTAGTATGATTAAGTGATTACTAAGGATAGACGTAGGATGCAGTAGTTTTGCAGAAATGTGGGAACTAGCACAAGTCTATAAACTGGTGATCTAAACAACAACAACAACAACAACAACAACAACATCTCCACATACATTTTTATCTACATTACCAGATTTTAGTCCCCTATAAGACAACTGTGTTATCATTGCAAACTCATTTCCAAATTGACTATCAGAATTCTGTAGAATTTTCTATCGTTAATGGATTGAATAGTACATCACTCAAGCGAAAATGACAAAATGAGACTTCAGTGTCCGGGACAGCAGAGAAAAAACGTGGGTAAATGTATGTGGGAAAATTAAATATTTTTCAAAAGAACAGTCTGTGGTATCGGAACGCACCAGTATTTTCGGAAACTTCCGATACTCCTTATGTAACTTTTTGAACTAATAGTACAGAGCATTGGTAAATACGAGCCTAGCTAAACCTCTGCGTAAAGAACATTTTCGTCCACGAAGAAGAGTTTGATGAAGCACCTGTTCACAGGTTGTTTGCAGGATATTCAAGCAACGTTGAATGAATCTCTGTCCGTTAATATTTAAAAACCACTTAGCTTCTGCAGCACAAGCAGTTGAATGATTCCGATATGTAGGCTACTGCAGGCATAAAGAGAAATCACCTCCAAACCATTAGGCAGAAGAAGCCACAACTTCCGATCACACTGGGCATTACGTCCCAATAAAAACATAAGAATCATTCGAACACGGGTCAACAACTCCACTATGGGTGGGAAGTGGTCTTTACCGAACTGAAACGCGGAATTTATATGAACGAAACTTAAAATTTGAGCATTAAACACACATATAAGTCGTAGGAATCTTGTAAAAGTTATGACGCCAAAATATCTGTTCCAAATTTAACTCAAGGACAGCACGCGTGGTAATGTTTCAATATCCACAGTTCCATGAAGAGTTTTAAAACTCGACTGAATAAGTGGGAGGAAAATTAAGTTGTAACTTATATAAATTTGGAGTCCTACACAGTGCATTCTTGCCGGGAGGATGTTGTGATGAAATGAAATGGCGTATCGCTTTTAGTGCCGGAAGTGTCTATGGACAAGTACGGCCCGCCAGGTGCAGGTCTTTTGAATTGACTCCCGTAGGCGACCTGCGCGTCGTGATGAGGATGAAATGATGACGAAGGCGACACTTAAATCCAGCCCCCGTGCCAGCGAAATTAACCAATGATGGTTAAAAATAACGATCCTGACGGGAATCGAAACCGAGACCCCTGTGACCAAAGGCCAGCATGCTAACCATTTAGCCATTGAGCCGTACAACGTTGTGATGAACATGTTCGAAAGCTTCAGAGTAATCAAACAGAACTAAATTGGTTACATTTCTCTTATCCATAGTAAGCCGAATGGCATCGGTTACGTATATCAAAACAGTTGCGGTGCTCTGAGGTTTGATTTAAACGGTTTAATGTGTCATATTCAGCCAATTCAGGTGGGAATGAACAATTTTTATAAGACTTCACTGAAAAAAAAGGAGTAATGCTGATAGTCCTGACATCTGAGCATTAATTAGGAACAGATTGAATTGGTCGGGTGGTTAGGATTGCGTATCTGTGAGCTTATATTCGGGAAATAGTATATTGGAATCGCACCGTCGATATCCCTGAATACGGTTCTTCGTAGTTTGCAATTTTTACACTAAGCACGCCTTAATTAAAGCTACGGCCCCTACCTTTCCAATCCCAACCCTTTTCCAGAGTTACGTCGCCGAAAACCTTCGCTATGTTATTGTGACGTTAAACTAATAGCAAAAGTATGAATGAGGACTTTGCGCTTTCGGTTTAGGTTTAACGCTGCTATTTATTCCATTCCATTGAGACAGGAGCACTGGTGACTGAAGGGAGAAGTTGAAGATATCAACAACGTCAGGCAATATTAGTTCCAAAGTCGTAATCGTTAGGTTCCCGGTAATTATAACCTTGAGTTCTTGAATTGGTGTCATGTATAGCATTTATGATTACCTTGTGAGAAAAGATAGCTAAAGGGTGTCTTTTCGGTAGCGAAGTATTCTCTAACATTTTTTTTAGTTATCAAAGAAGGGCTGCCCACAGTGGTAATCATTGAAGGTTTCATGAGAGGAAGATCAAGAATTTATCGAACTCTATTCTTTCTCAATTCCTATGAGCAAGCTTCCCTCCGTTTGAAAGAGGCCATTGCCAACAAACTAAAAACGTCGTTCACATATCAGAATTTCAGATTTCTTGATTTATGTTATTCTGAATTTTTGTCTAGATTTATTACGGACTTTGATGAAGGGAATGTTAAACTCAAAACAGCGTCCCTGTAACGTCAAGTAACATAACTCCGAGGATGAGAGCTGTAGAATACAGCCCGCTATCATTCTTCTTAAAAGTGGCATTGCATAGTATTCACATCCTTTTAAACCCCAGCGAGTATTATGGTATGGAAGAGGACATTTAAATGTACATAAAAACTCTTTTTCGAGCTAAATGCCTAAAACCCAATTCATTACCAAAGTACAGCGCTTATCTTGCTATTTTCACACACTTACTACGCGCACGGCAGTTTTGATCACTATGTTTCTAGTCCTTGGCAGTAAGTAAGAACATGTACACGGAAATTCAGTCTATGTCAAATATATTAAATATATCAACTTTGCACTAACATTCATCTCTGTACTAATTACTACTGACGTTTCATTCGCCCCACTCATTAACGATTACATTCCTCTACAAATCTCACTACTAATAAGAGTTTCGTCTCCCATAATGGATATTTACCATTTAATAAATTATTCACCGACATTTGAGTTTGTATTTTTCTATATTTTCCAAACATTACATTTAAAACGCATCAAGAAAATTATTATTTATTTTGATTACTAATAACATTCGTTTCAGTTAGTTGTGGGCTGCGATTCGTTCCCTTTCTCATATTCTCTTCTATTTCCTTTTTCACCAGATTTCCTTCATTCTGTGGCTCACCCTTGTTTGTTCTACTTCCGAGAAAAGCCCATTTATTCTTCTTGCTTTTCTTCGAACGGATAATTTTCCGCCGCAATTTTCCTTATGGCTGGGCTGAGTGGCTGAGACGGTTGAGACCCTGGCCTTCTGACCCCAACTTGGCAGGTTCGATCCTGGCTTAGTCCGGTGGTATTTGAAGGTTGTCAAATACGTCAGCCTTGTGTCGGTAGATTTACTGGCACGTAAAATAACTCCTGCGGGACAAAATTCCGGCACCACAGCGTCTCCGAAAACCGTAACATTAATTAGTGAGTCGTAAAGAAAATAACATTATTATTATTGTTATTGTTATTATTACAATTTTTCTTATGAACACTTCTCTGTTTGCTGTGCCTTTCGCCTTGAACCCACACTTTCCTAGATCTTGAGAGGCTTCCTTTCACCCTTGAAATTTGTGTCGTTCTGTTCTCCTGGAAGTCTAAAAATGTAACAAACAAGGTTTTCACTTCTGGATATGAACATGACCCTGAGGATCACTCAGCCTACACCAAAAATGCGTTCCAGGTTAATTCCCAGTAGCAATGGCGGCAGACCCAGCTAACCACTCTAAACCTCTAACAATAGCCGGGGTGACGGATAGTGGAGGCCTTTATCTTCAAACCTTCCAAGCGCATGGACATTACTTTGTTTTTTGCCTTTACGTATCCTTTAAATCCTCATTCAGCACTTTCCCCATAGTCCTAAAACCACTATAATCTGCAATTCAACGTACATGTAATTCTTGAAATTTAGCTCGTCATCTTCATCATACAGCTGGAGGGGAATTTGTCCCAGCGCTCCCATCACTACCGAAAGACAATCTAGAGTCTAAATATATGTTATTCCGTTTGTCAGGTTAAGCTTCTTGTGGACCATTTTCCTCATACTCTCCGAGGTGTTTTCAGAAGCTGGAATAGTAGTACCGATCAGATAATATTTGACCTTTGATGCCTTACCTGGCAGTCAGTATTGTCAGTCTGTGCTCCTGGTTGTCGTAAAGTGGTTACACTTGGTCTCTATAGCAGCGTGTGTGAACAGCCATAAATCTGTTGACCAAATAATATATCCAATAATGAACTATTTTCGCATCGCTGTTACGGGTATAGGCCTACTCAGCAATGGCGAGCTTTTTACTTTCTCTACCCATGGCATATATTCTACAGAGGTCGTTTTGTAAATATTGGCGTTTGTTGACGTAGGCCTAATTATTATTATTATTATTATTATTATTATTATTATTATTATTATTATTATTATTATTATTATTATTATTATTATTATTATTATTATTATTATTATCATTATTATATATTATTATACATAATTCACAATTTTATAATTGTGTTTATGACCTTCTTCGGTACAATGTACATGGAAGAAGTACTATTTAGTACATACGCACATATGCTTCATACATATCGGTATATACTTACATTGTTGACAAATACATTTGACAGATATTTGTGAGGTATTTACTATACATAAATGGTCAAAATTATTGGTGGTCGATTTTCATTAGTCCTCTGCATGTGGTGGATGGTTCATGCCAATAAACTTCCTTACCATATGGCAAGTGGCTAGGATTGCTGCTTTTTGCAATTCTCTGTAAGTGAGAGGGTGGAGATTAAGGGCTTCAATGCTCCTGTGTAGTGTCTGTAGTATAGTACAATTACATCCATTCACTACTGGAATTATGATAACATTGTTGAGTTTCCACATGGTTTTCTTCTCTTTGGCCAGATCTATGTATTTGGAAATCTTCTGTGTATGTGTTGATTGGAGGTTGTGACTATTAGGGCATGCTGTGTCAATTATGAAGCAGATTTTCTTGTTTTTATCTACAAAAGTTATATCTGGTCTATTGCGGGTAATAGTTTTATCAGTAATGATACTTCTATCCCAGTAAATGTTGTAATTTTCAATTTCCAAGACTGATTTGGGTTTGTACCTCCAATATGCTGTGGTACAATGGATTAGGTTATTTTGTCGGGCTAATTTCTGGTGAATGATTTTTGCAATTTGGTCATTTCTGTACTTGTAGTCTGTGTTTGCCATTAATTGACAATTATTATTATTATTATTATTATTATTATTATTATTATTATTATTATTATTATTATTATTATTATTATTATTATTATTATTCACAACAACGCCGAAGACCTGCAAACTTGTTCGACAATATTAATTTCACGTGCAACGACACCGGTCTGAAAATTAATGTTAAGAAAAGCAAGCTCATGACCGCAAGTACAAGAAATGACAGAAGGAAAATAAGATAATGCTTGATAATAACACGGTGGATCAAAGTGGACAGTGCAGTTACCTCGGTTGCTATATAAACAAACGTGGGAATGCCGACAGGAAATAAATATTCAAAAATCATTAGGGCCAAACATATTCATTATCAAACTCTTCCTGCACTGTGAACAACACATCCAAAATCTTAGAGTTCGCATTCTCCGATGCTATATCTCTCTAATATTGGTATTTGGTATGGAAAGAAGGTCTTTAATATGGAATGATTGTATGAAACTGGAATCTTTTGAAATGTGGTGTTACTAGCGAATGCATCGCATCTCATGCATTGATATTATGTAAAACATCATGCGGATTGAAGAGATGAACGAAATAACTGACATTCTCAAGTTAATTAATACATACAAACCAATGCATATAAAAAAATTAACGAAGGGAGAAAAATACAAACCTCTACATTTAATCAGCAGGGTGGCATGGGCCTGAAAAAGTAAAAGTATCTTAGACAGGAAATCTGCGTGACTAGTTCGAAAAAGATACATATATGTTTATCCAATCTGGAAATGTGGTTAAAACATCAAGACGATCGCCAACCCTAGGTAGAAAATGGCACATTAATTTTTATCTTAACCCCATTCTTCTTCTTATTATTATTCTTCTTCGCATTATTATTATTATTATTATTATTATTATTATTATTATTATTATTATTATTATTATTATTATTATTATTATTATTATTATTATATGATCATTGTGCTTTTTGAATCATGCCCTCTTCAAAAGACGGAGTATGAACAATCTCGGATATCTGTACCGTATATTATACACAAAAATGTCGATTTGGACCCTGTCATTTTGTTTGTTCGAATTTCACCAGTAAAACAGTCATCTATCGAGGAACACATATTTCTTATTGTACCTTAGAGGAGTTGAAAACTTGACCCCTTTCGCACTTCTTTGGCGTTTAATTGGTCAATCAGGCGAGATGAAACTTGTCCTTGCCAATTCGTAAGGAACTACTTTGCTCGGAGAACAACTGGCCAAATTAAATTCTAACTTTTTAAAGTCGTAGCTGTAAACGCGTTACAGATGGACCTAATCCAGACGATCTTCTTAATGTGCACAATCTTTATTAGTTCTACTGTATGTTCGTCAAAGCAGACTGCACTCACTGGGAGGCATCTCCATTTTCTTCTGTTCAACTGTTAAAATATTTCAGCTCCACTTTTGGGATGTATCTGACATGCCTTCAGGATCGATGCCTATTCACTTTAACTGGATAATGCCATGTTCACAAAAAAGCGTAAATTCATAATTTTAGACGTTACACACGAAATATGTTACGTCATTTATCTAAAGGTATTGATTATACGAATTAAGAAGGAAACAGCGATTTCACGATAGTTTATAAGATAAGGAAGTTATCTTGTCGGAGTATTTTCTATTGACTATAGTCGGTTGTTTTCAGGAATTAAGGCCCCAGGGGCTCTCTACATGGGAGAGTGGGTTGGTGACCACGGGGCCCTCAGCTGAGTCGTCGCATTGCTTCCACTTACTTGTGCCAGACTCCTCACTTTAACCTATCGTATCTGACCTCCCTTGGTCAACTCTTGTTCTTTTCGGACCCCGACGGTATTAGAGTACTCGAGGTCTAGGAAGTCTTACATTTTCACGTCCTTTGTGGCCCTTGTCTTCCTTTGGGCGATAACTTCGTTTTTCATTCCCTGTTTCCCCTCTGATTAGTGTTATATAGAGGATGGATACCTAGTTGTACTTCCTTTTAAAACAATAGTCACCACCACCACCTTTCAGGAATTAACTACCAGTTTAGAAGCATTTGATATCATGTGCCCATTATCATTATAACGATTTAAACCTGCATTTTATAACTTGAAATGTAATGCTGACATTTGATTCAGTTCATAACGATGTGTCAGACCCTACCCACTGACGCTGGGGTGTACGCAGGTGACCCTGATGTGTTTAGTGTCAGACCTAAGACGAAACGCTGGTTAATAGAGCAAACGCCTGAAAAGCTATACATCTAATTTTTGATCTGATTTTTGATATGCTCTATTGGTGGAAAAATATCTAATTCCCTCCATGGGAACTTAGAATTTCCATAAATAATGAGTGTAAATGTATATGATGTACAGGTATTTTTTAATGTATTACCTTCCTAGTGATCAATCAGACATATTCTCTATCACGGTAAATAATTCAGTAGTGTCCGTTCGTTCGTAATCTGTTTACCCTCCAGGGTCGGTTCTTCCCTCGGACTAAGCGAGGGATCCCACCTCTACCGCCTCAAGGGCAGTGTCCTGGAGATTCAGACTTTGGGTCAGGGATACAACTGGGGAGAATTAATAGTACCTCGCCCAGGTGGCCTCGCCTGTTATGCTGAACAGGGGCCTTGTGGAGGGATGGGAAGATTGGATGGGACAGACAAGGAAGTGGGAAGGAAGCGGCCGTGGCCTTAAGTTAGGTACCATCCCGGCATTTGCCTAGAGGGGAAGTGGGAAACCACGGAAAACCACTTCCAGGATGGCTGAGGTGGGAATCGAACCCACCTCTACTCAGTTGACCTCCCGAGGCTGAGTGGACCCCCTTCCAGCCCTCGTACCACTTTTCAAATTTCGTAGCAGAGCAGGGAATCGAACCCGGACCTCCGCGGGTGGCAGTTAATCACACTAACCACTACACCACAGAGGCCAACATTAAGTAGTGTTGTCAATTAAATGATCAAAATACAGTAGAATACTATAATGTTTTTGATTTACAGGATTTCCTACTATTACGCATATGTCAGAATCTTTCTCTCACCATTTTGATGATGTAAACCACTGACAATTATTTTCACTGTCATCTTCATACATATTATGGAAATATCCTAACATTTTCCTATCACACACTTTATTCTCGTCATTTGAAGTTTTCCCGTAGTATACATGTTCAGTTAGCAGACTTACGACTTAAGCACCCAACTTGGGAGCGTGTATGTATGCTATTCGTGTCCATCAATAAAATATCTTGCTTTCGTCTTTTACTTCACATTGTTGCGAGGAAATATATGTTTTAATTTAATAATTAGTAAAATACTCTTATCACTTTCTGAAATATATCACCCGTAGAACTCATCTGAAAGACAGTTCCTTCACCAAGACTTCAAATTACAGATAATTTCAGAGTTCACGTACATTATGTCGAATCTCTTTGAAGCTGAATATTTTTACAGTTCTCCATACTGTTCAACCGAATAACGAGAGGTATTATTTGGCGAAATTCTCCATAGCAAGGCAGAAGTAAACGCCCAAAAATAGTGATAGTATTTGATGGTTTTCAGTGTATCTTGATTAGTGAGAGCCAACACCAGCTTATCACTTCCATACTTTGCATAAAGGTGATGTGTGCTACAGATGTTTTCGTTTAGCACATTGCAAAAACTTCCAGTCGGAGTATTCGTTCACATGATGTGCCACATACGCCATATTTTTGTGTAGTATTTTGTGTTTACCTACGTAGAACGTACATCCAGTACAAAGTGGAAATTATAAAAGTGTCATTTGACACCTTCTTTGCAAATTCTGATTCAATTATTTTTTCAGGCCACATACATGCACACAGAACTTCACTCGACATTCACGATGACACCTCCTTCGATACCGTGTATCACGACGTCTTTTCTTTCTTACATGGAGCTGTTCGCTCATTTGCAACATGTATTGTTGTTGTCACTCACTCAGGAAAGACAGGGGCTTACATCCTGCTGAATGCTTTCTGTGAACAGAGTACACTTATCGACCATGCACACGGCACCGTTCTCCAACCATTCACCTCCTCTCTTTTCACAGCGTGGTTCAAGTAACTTGACGCTGTTTTATATGTTGTGGTTACATAAGGCGTTCTAGTTCAATTATGACGGATCTTTGACGATCTTGGTGTTCTAAGATATAGTTTAGATATTGTTTAGAGCAATAGTTCTATGCCTTCTTTTCTTCACGGCACACTGTCCATTGTAGATTTCCCGACGTAAAGTAACGTGGAAGTATGCAGCTATGCTAGAGACTCCATCCTCCGCGTTCAGTTAACATCACTCAGGCATTCTTGTGCCAGTCTGTCTCAATGGAACGCCACAGACAGTACGCTGTAAGGTAAAGAGAGACACACACACATTAAAACGATACAATTTTATTTATTGAGATCACATCCACTAAACGGCAAAGCACTAACATTCTCAATGAGCAGATACAATTCAAATCGCATGCAGTATATGACCATATCACAGAAAACTGTCTGATTTTCTGATCGACGGTAACTGACAGAACACGTCAAATTTTACTCCCCTAGAATAAGTTGTAGTCGGCCGAACATATATTGGAAATCACGGTTTCAATTAAAACCTCCATTTTTGAATAGATTGCGCCAGTAAATAGAGAGATGGATAATCCGCATAGGCAATACTATGTATTAAATGTATTTGCAATTCACCCTTTAGAATATATAGTACATATTTCGAGAAATATGTTAATTCTATTCTTCAGCTATATAGGTTAAAATTGATATGTTTACATTAAAACCTAATGAAAAAGGGGGGGGGGACTCTACAAAAACTAAAACAATATAACTTATTAAAAATTGATAAATAATGGTATGTAAGCAAAGTCCATCTTGTCATCTCTATATAAACTCGACATTGGGGTGTGCCGTGTGTAGATAAAATGTTGAGCACTGTTCCATTATTACGTCAAAAATCGAGTTGGGTAACAATAAAAATAACACAAAATGGTGTTTAAACAAGTTGCCAAGCCGTTCCCTTCAGGAAATAGATTATATGCTATTGCCTGTTCCCTCAATACACTCTGACAGCCGCATGTCAGCTTTGCATTTCCACTTGTTCTACAATAACAACTATGTAAAGTTTATGTCAACCTGGCGGCATAATCATCTATTTCCTGAAGGGAATGGCATGACCGTTTGTTTAAATAACATTTTATAAAATTTTGAATATGATCCAACTCGATTTCGATAAAGGAATATTGTATTAAGGACACATTTGACGTAATGTCGCAACAGTGCTCAACATTTTATCTAGACACGACACACCCCCAATATCGATCTTATATGGAGACTAGCGAATGTACCCGTGCTTCGCTACGGTATTCTACATTGTATTCGAATATCGAAGTAAATAGTGTGCATGCAGTAAATAAGATTGTTTTAAAATTGCATGTCTCTTAGCGTTATCCGAGAAAGAGCATGGGGAGGTCCCCGTACGTTGTTTCCAATGTAAAGTGTTTGTTATGGATTTGTGATATAACGGCAGGCTCACTTGCCTACTGCCATTCACAATCGAGTTGGGAAGTTTACATTATAATTGCAGGCCCCATTGCCTACTATGCGGAGAGAATCGATTTGGGGAGTTTTCGTTAAAATGGCAGCCCCCCTTTCCTACTTCCACACAGATTACAGTTTTTATTATAATGGCAGGCAATTACCCTACTATCACTCGAAATTGAGTTGTGCAGTTATCATTATAATGCCAGGCCCATTTTCCTACTTCCAGCCAGCTTACTGCCAGTCACACCAAGTTGGTGAGTTTCCATCAAAATAGCAGGCCACTATGCCTAATGCCAGTCACATTTCAGATGAGGACATTTCTTTATAATGGCGGACACCCTTGCCTACTGCCAAACACAATCGGGTAGGGGAGTTTTTAACAAAACTGCATGCTCACTTGCCTTCTGCAAGTCAAATCGAGAAGTGAACTATTCATTACAATTGTAGACCTTCCTTACTAATGACATTACACAGGAGTTGGAGAAGGAACCCTTTCATACTGCCAGTCAAAGTCGGTGTGGGGAGTACTGATTACAATAGCAGACCCACCCTTTCTCGATCGCTACAAATCGACATAAGTGAATATATATAGATCGACATACGAAAGTATATGCGTGTTTACAATATTGAATATTGAAGACCTTCATTTACAGATTAACTGCTACTAAACGTACGTCATATCGACAAAGGATTATACCATAAGACACGCCGGATTTAGTGGCCTAAATGGCTGGTCCTATGATATGTCATCTATTCTTGGGTCAGATTGAGTTAGAAGCGTGGAACAGGGTAACGTTCTTGTAAGATTATCTCACATTACATTACTTTTCGGATACATACATAGCATTTGGCTCATATATGGCTACTGGGTGGGCCAATTTTCGTGAAGAGTTTGATGATTCTATATTTCATATAAGTAATCGAAGGTGTGAATTATGCATGTGAAAATTCCAAATTGACTTAACATCCATTAATAGAGAAAAATCAAACGTAAAAGGGATACAGATACGGCAAAAAGTCATAAGACCAAGGTTGTAGATCATTCCAAATTGAACGGAGATTGTGCAATCTGTTATGTGATAGGAATTTCCGAAGGTCTGCACCATCATTAAAATTGCCTGCATATTTCGATATTCTTCGGGGATAAAAAGTGAAAAATTTAATGATCTTGGATATTTTCCGTTCGTTACAGGCTAAAACGTATAATTTTGTCAAATTTCAATTATCTTCTTTTTCTTCTGGCAGATTATGCCGCAGTCTGGATTTTGGGCGAGGCGGGTAAAAATTAGGACTTTCAGGAAACTAAACCAAAAATTATGCAGATGGTCATTATTACCCCTTAAACGGAAAGCTGTACGAAAATTTCGCCAAAATAGTCAGTGTAGAGGCACACAGTCGTTACGATTTGATTTATATAGATAAGGAATCTGCTCCATGTAAAACACCTTTTTGGCTATGTCCGCTGGACTTAACCTGCAAAACTGACCATTCATGCTATCTCCCTTATTAATCCTCCTGACGAAACAATGCACATGAAAAAAAGGTTTAGAGGTGGAATTCCATCACGTTTGGTCGATTTCCAGTCAGGTTGGTCTTGTTCTGTATATATTGTGGAAGAGTAAAATCACCATTTGTGTTCCCTATAAACCGCCAGTCCATTCCGGAACATGAAATGTTATTTACGTTTAAAACCTACCTTTGGACAGGTGGATGCTAAATATGAATTTTGGTTCGAATGTCTTCAGTAGTTTTCAAGTTGTAAGGAATACGCTTTACACGCACCCGCTGGTGAGTTAAGTCCGATGGGACTTGTACAAAAAAACGGTCCGTTAATGATATCTCCCTTATTAATCCTCGTATCGAAATGATCCACATGAGAAAAAAGGTTTAGAAATTAATTTCTACCAAGGCAGGTAGATTTAAATCAACGTTGGTTGTGTATATTTTGTGGAAATGCAAAATCACTGTTTCGGTTTCGTATAAACCCCCAGTCAGTTCAGGGATTTAGAAACAATATTTGCCCTAAAACCTATCAAGGACAGGTGTATTCTAAATATGAGTATGGGTGGAAATACATCCAGTAGTTTGAAGCACTCGCGTACATACGGCGTAATTAAGGAAGAAAATAATACAGTTAAGAAAGTTGAAAGTAATAGAAAATGGATTATAACTGAGGACAGCCGGATAACGACAAATATGTAAATACCAAGTTAATGTATTGGAAAATCAAATGCCCCTCAATAAATTATGCTAGTGTGAGTTATGGATATAATAAAGCGGTAACAGAGGAGAAATTTAGGTCCATTGATTCCTAGGTAAACAAAAAATAAGAATATGACTAATGGTGTTATTACTTAATCTATTCGAAGGCGGTTATAACATCCAACGATATTCCGCCAATATCCCGAAGATAGGCCGATTGAAGCCTCTCTTGCCTTCTACCCAAGGAACAACCACGAATTTAAAAGCATGATGAGGAAAATGGCAATACGTTACTTCCCTGCTGGCATGCAGTCATAGACGTTGCCATGGTAACCTGTAGGTTCGTTGTCGGTCTGTCGGTGACTCAATGCAGAGCATGGTACCAGCAGAAAATTGTAAATTTCTCCGTCATGTAAAGAGTAAGGTAAATTATGAACATAACGAAAGTTGTTTATAATGAAGAGACGTTTCACGTACGGTAAACGAAGTTTACAGAAAATCAATAGTATAAGAGAAAATGGAGGAAAACCATTGTGGGTTTCCTATAAAACCCCGTCTATTCAAAGATTTTAAAATGATATGCATATTGAAACCTTCCCCGGGATGAGTATACTCTAAATATGAAGTTTAGTTGAGATCTATCGAGCCGTTTCGACGTGATGGTGGAAAAACCATTCTGGTTTTCCTATAAACCCCCGTCTATTCAAAGATTTTAAAATGATATGCATATCGAAACCTTTCCCGGGATGAGTATACTCTAAATATGAAATTTGGTTGACATCTATCCCGCCGTTTCGACGTGATGGTGGAAAAACCATTCTGGTTTTCCTATAAACCCCCGTGTATTCAAAGATTTTAAAATGATATGCATATCGAATGCTTCCACGGGAGGAGTATACTCTAAATATGAAGTTTGGTTGAGATCTATCGAGACGTTTCGACGTGATGGTGGAAAAACCATTCTGGTTTTCCTATAAATCCCCCGTGTATTCAAAGATTTTAAAATGATATGCATATCGCAACCTTCCCCGGGATGAGTATACTCTAAATATGAAGTTTGGTTGAGATCTATCCAGCCGTTTCGACGTGATAGTGGAACAGACAAACAGACAAACAAACAGACACGAACAATTTTATGTATATAGATAGATGACGGATAAGCATGAGCACGTTGAAAAGTGCAGATTTCCACTTCGAGATTGATATCTCCTAAACGGTTTATGATATTAAGAAGGGTTTGCGCCATCAGACGCCTCATTATTCGCTCTACATGTTTGTTTCTAAACCATTTCCTCGTATCTCCCATATTAAGGGGGTAAATTGAGTTCAAATTCTGAATAGGGTGAAATTTGGGTACATTTTTAACATTTTACATTACATTTTGCCTACTTATGTATAAGCTAGAATCATGAAATTTGGTACACATATGTCCCTTAATCGTGCCAATGTGCGCACACAACGTGATGATCCTATCATTCTTATAAGTGTGTCAAACAATAAAATATACTTGTAAAAATCACCAAATTTACGAACAATCCAGAAATACGGCCAAATTTAACGTATAAGGGAGAGAGATACGACAAAATGTCACAGGACCAAAGTTGTAGATCACTCCGAATTGAAGGGACATTGTGTCATCCGTTTTGTGATACGACTTACCGTTTAGCCAAAAAATAGCTCAAAAGGAATGTCTGCGCAGTCATTAAAATTGCCTCCATATTTCGATATCTTTGGGGTTAAAAAGTGAAAAATTTGAACACATTGGAATTTTCCCGTCGGTTAGGGACCAAAAGCTATAATTTCACCAAATTTCAATTGTCTACCTCGTCTCGCAGGTTGTGCCGCCATCTTGATTTGGGGGGATGGGGGATAAAAATGAGGAAATTCCCGAAACTTTTTAAGCCCACGGAACCTATAGGTTATCGTTTTGGATATACTATACGACTGTGTTCTTATGCTGAGCCCAAAATTTGAGCCCCCCCAGCGTGCCCCCTTCAGGGAATTTTGAGAATTTCCGATTTTTCTAGGGATCCTGGGGTCATCAGTTTCCCTCGTACCAAGTTTCAAATTTCTGAGATTTCTGGAAGTGCCTCATTAATTCACGTCTTTTTTCATTTTTAAATATTTATATATACATCGCTCCAGCCCGACTTGCTTTTATATATATAGATGACGGATAAGCATGAGCACGTTGAAAATTGCAGACTTCCACTTCGAGATTCATATCTCCTGAACGGTTTATGATATTAAGAAACGGTTTGCGCCATCAGACGGCTCATTTATCGCTCTACATGTTTGTTTCTAAACCATTTCCTAGTATCTCCCATATTAAGGGGATAAATTGAGTTCAAATTTTGAATAGGGTGAAATTTGGGTGCATTTTTAACATTTTACATTACATTTTGCCTACTTAAGTATAAGCTAGAATCATGAAATTTGGTACACATGTGTCCCTTAATCGTGCCAATGTGCGCACACAACGTGATGATCCTATCATTCTTATAAGTGTGTCAAACAATAAAATATACTTGTAAAAAATCACCAAATTTACGAACAATCCAGAAATACGGCCAAATTTAACGTATAAGAGAGAGAGATACGACAAAATGTCACAGGACCAAAGTTGTAGATCACTCCGAATTGAAGGGACATTGTGTCATCCGTTTTGTGATACGACTTACCGTTTAGCCAAAAAATAGCTCAAAAGGAATGTCTGCGCAGTCATTAAAATTGCCTCCATATTTCGATATCTTTGGGGTTAAAAAGTGAAAAATTTGAACACATTGGAATTTTCCCGTCGGTTAGGGACCAAAAGCTATAATTTCACCAAATTTCAATTGTCTACCTCGTCTCGCAGGTTGTGCCGCCATCTTGATTTGGGGGGATGGGGGATAAAAATGAGGAAATTCCCGAAAATTTTTAAGCCCACGGAACCTATAGGTTATCGTTTTGGATATACTATACGACTGTGTTCTTATGCTGAGCCCAAAATTTGAGCCCCCCCAGCGTGCCCCCTTCACGGAATTTTGAGAATTTCCGATTTTTCTAGGGATCCTGGGGTCATCAGTTTCCCTCGTACCAAGTTTCAAATTTCTGAGATTTCTGGAAGTGCCTCATTAATTCACGTCTTTTTTCATTTTTAAATATTTATATATACATCGCTCCAGCCCGACTTGCTTTTATATATATAGATGATAAGACGGACTTTATTTCCATACCATTATTTATCGATTTTAATATGTTATATTGTATATTTTACACTTTTAGATTTCTTAGAGGGTTTCCCCTGTTTCATTAGGTCTTAATTAAAATATATGAATTTAAACCAATATAGCTGATGAAGGAAATTAACACGTTTCTCGAAACATGTATGAAATGCAAATACATTTTAATGGGTAGTATTAGCAAAGCGAATCACCCATCTCTCTGTTTACTGTTATTATATCAATACGGGCCAAATGTTGGCCATTATGCTCAAGATTATTAATAATGGATTGAGACCACACAGTTTCACTCCTCTAATAACCAATACTAATGCAGCCGGCGCACGCATTTTACTTCCTCTCCAGCTCTCCCATCTTGGAAGAACAAATTTCCAAGGGTCTTAACATGATGTGTCTGTTAGTTATTACTATAAATGCATTGACTGAAGTGCGTGTCTCATATCAAGTATTACATATTCATAAATATCTAACAAATTATGGAAGAGTATACTGTGGTCTCGGGGTTATCTCTCTTGAGAGGCAGAAGTAAAAGAAGACGCGAAGGCACGTGAATAGATTATTGTCCATGTTCTGAGTACATGGCATTATTCCGTCGTATATCAGCGATGGATGGCGGCAAACCAGTTCAATATGTAGCCATCAAATGCGACCATGCATTTAGATCGAATGATATCAGTTGGATGTTATGACCTGAACGATTCTTTAATCGCTTGAATAGCGAAACGATAGGACAGGAGTAAAAGTGGTTAAGGCCTGTCAACAGCGGTGTTGTTCGGTTTGGACTGATGACGAATTGTTAAAGTACAATCATGTTAATGTACACACAGTGCAGTGTGTCAGGACCGCCAAAACTGATTTATTTCTCATTCATGCAGCTCTTTTCGTGAAACTGATATCCTGCACAAAAGGTTTCCCTCATATGTGTGTTTCTTGAATAGGTTCTTCAAACAAACAGAAATGAAATGAATACATGATCCGTATATTTCTAATTACAATATTTTAAACAATATTTATCTACGTAACTGGCTCTTATAAACAATTCACAAGATATCCCATCACTCACTGAACACCTTGGATATCGATATCCCTTTTGTTCACACTTCTTGTATATTGCCCTGTTATTTATCGAATTATCCTTCGCTTGAGTAATTCTTGTCTGGCACATCCACGTTGCTGGGGTGGGAATCCTCCACATCAATAGGCCGATGTGAAGGAGAGCTAAGTTCAGGTAGGGACCCAGTCTCACGGGGTATAACATGGATGCCATGCCCGGGTTACGGGTGAAGACCTTAACAGCATATTAGGCAGAGAAGGATACCTTCGGAATGGCGAAGATGGTGGATGAGGCAACCCATCCTCTCTGGGTAAAATTAGAAGAGGAAACCAGTGCCTTGTGGAGTAGAGGGATCTTCAAACCCCGAAAGAAACTCCTCAGAAGCGTTATGCCTAGCAGGTCAGCAGATGAGTAAATTTGTACATGCTTTCAACTAAAATACAAGCCTCGGATGGAAGTTTAAAAATGGAAATGGAATTGACAAGTCCCCGGCTACAGTTGCGCAGTATGATGGTAATGTTGATTCGTGCAAGTGTTAGGTCAGAGAACAAAATCCGATTTGGAACAATGAATATTTCAACAATGAATGTTATGGAAAATGAATTGATTGACCTAGTGGAGAGAAGAAAACACGACATCCTGGGACTAAGTGAAGTAAAATGGAATACGAAATGAATGAAGAAGCTAAGAAAGGGGTACACCTTGTACTGGATGGTTAACAGTAAAGAGAAAAGGAATGAAGTGGGATTTATAGGGAATCAGAATGTTGAACAAATAGCTGAAGTTGAGTATCTAAATGAATGAATTATAATAACGCATATACATGTAAACAAGGAACTACTGAAGATAGTACAGGTGTATGCTCCCCAGACGGGATGTAGCGAGGAAGCAGATAAGAAAATGGAAATTGAAGAAATGGAAGATTTCCTCAATGAACTAGAAACACGTATTGTTGGAAATGGGATCATGAAAATGGGAGATCTGAATGCCCATGTGGGAACTGATAGAATTGGATGCGAGAATATTCTTGCTCCACATGGGTATGGCAATATAAATAAAGATGGAGAGATACTGTTGGATTTTTGTATCAGAAATAACCTGATAATAAAGATCACATGGTTTATGAAGAGGAATAGCCATAAGTTCAGCCAATATAGTTGGGATGGACAGAATGGAACACTCGTCGATTTTATAATAACAGACCGAGAATGGGGAAGATACGTCATGAATACGAAGATAATCCCCAGCGAAAGCGTGGAAGCTGATCATAGATTATTAATTGTGCAATTAAAACAAGTAAGAATCCCTAAAAAAATACTGAACAAGAAACCAAAGATCAGGATTTGGGAATTGTAGGAGAAGGATAAAGAATGGCATTCCAAGATTGTATGAAAATGAAGTTTTCTAACACAGGAATACGAACTGGAAAAGAAGAATGGGACAAGTTAAGACAGACATTTGCGGAAGCATCAATTGTGGTATGCGGGAAAACAAAAGCAAAGGTTAAGGAAAAGGAGACATGATGCTGGACAGACAAAATAAAAAATAAAAAATAAAAAAAAGGAACAATGGTGTATCATGAGAGTAAGAGCAGTTTACAAGTGGGGAGTGGTGACTCTGAATTATTTTGTACAAAACAAGATCTCAAGCAAGGAAGTGCACTGTCGCCATTATCATTTATTATATTGATAGATGAAATCATAAAACGTGGAAAAGAGTATCAGTAGTGATAATGTGAATGGTTTGGTATTTCCAGATGTTGTGGTGATTTGGAAAAAGGGAGAAAAGGAAGTACAAAGCAGACTGGATATTTGGAATGAAAATCTGAAAGAGTTTGAAATGGTAATTAGTGAAAACCAAACTGTAGTCATGCACTCTGAAAAAGATAAAAAGAGAATCTAAGGGAACATAGACGGCGAACTATTTGACAATGTAGAACAGTTTACATATCTGGATAGCATTATTAATGGAAGTAATGAAATCAAACCTGAAATTAATAACAGACTAAGTGAAGGTAAAACATTTTATCATCAAGTCAGAGAGATTTTATGGGATGACACAATACCCATGAGAACGAAATCAATATTAGGCCTATATAAACAGTGTTTCATACCAATTGTGACATTGTAACATAACTAATGTTGAGGTTGAAGATGATGAACAAGAATAGGAAGATCCAAACAGTAGAAATTAAATTTCACCGGGCAGTTGGCCGTGTGGTTAGGAGCGCGCGGCTGTGAGCTCGCATCCGGGAGATAGTGGGTTCGAACCCCACTGTCGGCAGCCCTGAAGATGGTTTTCCGTGGTTTCCCTTTTTCACACCAGGCAAATGTTGGTGTTCTACCTTAATTAAGGCCACGACCACTTCCTACCCATTCCTAGGCCTTTCCTGTCCCATAAGACCTATCAGTGTGGGTGCGACGTAAAGCAAATAACAAAAGGAAATGAAAATTTTAAGAACATCGGTTAAAAAGACTAGAAGAGATAGAATCCAAAATATTAAAATCAGAGAAGAGCTAAATACGAGGTGCGGCAATTAAATAACGAGACTGCGCCCCTCCTACTCCGTGGTCGCATGGTGGGATATTGTCATTGGAATGTAGTTGACCTTTATCATTCCTGAGCAAGCACACTTCGTTTCATCGTTCTACCTGCTTTAGTTTGCTTTTGAGACTTGGTTGTAGCGGACGCTGTTGTGTGGTCGTGCCACGATCATGGTGGACATAAAACTCGAGCAGCGCATTAACCTGAAATTCCTAGGGAAATAAAAAAATCACCCACGGAATGTTTTTAAATGTTGAATGTGTTTGGTGACAATGCTATGTCACGTGCACGAGTGTTAGAGTGGCACAAACGGTTTTCAGAAATGTCGGGAAGAGGTTGAAGATGATGAACATCCCGGACGACCTGTAACTGTCAGAAGTGAAGGAAACGTCCAGAAAGTCAACGAAATCGTGCGGAAAGACCGACGTCTGAGTTTTCGGATGGTTGCCGACATGTTAAACATTAACAAAGGAAAAGAGTAAGGAAGAAAAGACCAGATGCATGGAGGAACGGCTCATGGATTCTTCTCCAAGACAACGCACCAGCCCACAACGCCCTGTCTGTGAAGCAGTTTTTAGCTGACAAGTGCATTCCTGTGCTAGAACATCCTCCGTATTCGCCTGATCTTGCTCCATGTGACTTTTGTCTCTTCCCAAAAGTGAAAAGTGTATTGAAGGGAACATATTTTGAGTCTGTGGAACACGTAAAAGTAAAAACGGCAGAGTTGTTGCGCAGGGTGACAAAGGATGACCTACAGCATTGCATCGAACAGTGCAAGGCACGTATGCAACGGTGTATAGATACGGGAGGGGATTATGTTGAAGGGGATAAAAGTGTAAAGACCAGATGCATGGAAGAACGGCTGATGGATTCTTCACCAAGACAACGCACCAGCCCACAACGCCCTGTCTGTGAAGCAGTTTTTAGCTGACAAGTGCATTCCTGTGCTTGAAGATCCTTCATATTCGCCTGATCTTGCTCCATGTGACTCTTGTCTCTTCCCAAAAATGAAAAGTGTATTGAAGGGAACACATTTTCAGTCTGTGGAACACGTAAAAGTGAAAACGGCAGAGTTGTTGCGCAGGGTGACAAAGGATGACCTACAGCATTGCATCGAACAGTGCAAGGCACGTATGCAACGGTGTATAGATAGGGGAAGGGAGTATGTTGACGGGAATAAAATTGTATTGTAACTTTGTTTGAAATAAATCACATTTTTCACATCAGTCTCGTTATTTAATTGCCGCACCTCGTATACTGCAGAACCGTTAGTACAGAACATACAGAAAGCAAGACTGAGATGGTTCGGACATTTAAAAAGAATGGGAAAGGAACGGGTAACAAGAAGGGAATTAGAAAGAGAAGTTAAGAGAAAGAGACCAGTTGGAAGGCCGAAAAGAAAGAGGATGGATCAGATATGGAAGAATATTAGAGAAGCTGGATTGGAGGTGGCGGAAGTAATGGAGCAGGAAAAGTGGAAGGACAGAAAGGAGTGAAGGAGGCTTGTTAACTACACAGGGGTGACTGGAGTGGGACATATATGATGATGATGATGATGATTTATCGAATTCGGAGAATTACGTAAATTCCAATAATATGTGCCTTGAAATTGAAACCCATATTGATTTGATTATGGTAGACAGTTCTATCATTGTTCATTAACAACCTATGTCGCAGAGTAGATAAGAATTGCAATCGAATTAGGTAAATGTTTATTTCCTGTAAATTCACATAGGTCTTATGACACCGAGGTGATAGGACTGGAAAGAAAGCGACCATGTCATTAATTAAGATTATTACAAGACAATTAATTCAAAGCACTTTCTTGGTGTGAAAATGAGAAACTTCAGAAAACCATCTTTACAGCTACCGATATTGAGTTCCGAACCCACTATCTGGAATGGAAGCTACACGCCATAAACCGCGTAGCTCGTTCGGTTCGTTCGTGTATCGGTGGTAGTATCAGACTCATGATCCTATGTTCACTGGTTCTATCCTGACGGAGCAACGCCTAGTTGATTTGTGAAGGGTATTCAAATATCCTGCAACTACACGTCACTATGTTGGTGGTGGTGCATTCAGTAGCCTATCATCTGACAAAAATTAAATTAACTCGGTCGTAGCACACGTCCAGTAGCATTTTGCTGTTGTTGCAGCACAATCGGAATATCGAAATTAGTTGGAAGGTTGCCTAGATGGCACCACTTCACAAGTAGTGTAACTCGATTACCAGGGCCATGCGATGATGATTATTATTATTATTATTATTATTATTATTATTATTAGTCCGACTCCTTGGGTGAATATTCAGCGCTGAGGCCTTCCGTTTAGAGGATTCCGTGTTCAATTCCCGGCCGGGCCAGGGATTTTAAACCCGTCTGATGAATACTTCTGGCTGGGGGACTGTTTGTTTGTATTTGTCCCAACACTCTCCTCTTCATATTCAGACAACACATTACACTAACAACCACCACAGAAACACACAATAGTTGTTCGATATCTCCGCACAGGGTTGGCGTCAGAAACGGCATCTGGCCGTAAAACAGGTCATATCCACATGTGCGACACAGTTCTCACCGCGACCATGCAAGGTGTGGAAAAGAAAGATTATTATTATTATTATTATTATTATTATTATTATTATTATTATTATTATTATTATTATTATTATTATTATTATTATTATTATTATTACGGAGGTATCCGTGGAGCAGAAAGAGGTGAAAGAAGGTGCGGGTGTTTAATGGGTCTAACTACGATATCAGAAATTGAGTTAAAACTTTCAATGAATGATTATCTACCATCAACATGCGAAGTTATCGATCTGTATGAATTAGGTTGTCCTTAATTACAAACACTTCTCCAGTAGCGTATGGTGGGGACGGTAAAACAGTCTTTACGCCATGCGTGATCTTTGATTGGTTATGTCGCAATGCAAGCCGGAAAGTGAGGGACATATATAAATAATGTGACCGTATCATCAAATTGAATATATACTTGGAATTATATATGTGTGGGAATTACGTATGCTTGGAGCTTCTTTGTTAGTATGGTAGCTCAGTTGCATTATGTTGCGCAATCTCTTCGCCAGCCCGGCGCCTAACTCACGCCTACCTTGGCTTATAAAACCCCCGAACTGAGTGCACGTGATAAGGGAGAAGAAATAAAATATAGTTTCTGCTGGCTCCGCCTCTAAAACAAATGTCAACTCACAGTAGAGCCAACGTGAGGAGGTAATTTTAGAAGTACTTTCGGGATAATAACATTTAAATTAATCATGAAGCGCATGTCGAAGTAATAGCAAGAATAACTGATCATTGACAAAATTATAAATCAAAATAAAATAATGTTATTTATGAAATTACGTTTCAAAGAAGTTACGTAAGATGGTCTGGCGTTCTAACGCTAGCTGTGAAACCAGACAGCCAACAGGGATTCCCCGTTGGGCTCTTGATTTAGACGAAGAATTTCTATAAAACTACTGATTGTTTTGCGTTTTGCATTACATCTTTTATTTGTGATGAGCGAGCCACTCAATCGGCCGCATCGCTGATTGCCATAAACTTTGTGGATCTGGAGATCTCAAATTTATGGTGGGGAGCCGTTCCTCTGTCTAACCCCACTCCATGTGAGTACATATATGCACGCACATCTGAGGGTAGCTAGTTAGTTTGGAGGCAGTCTTGGAGGTGAAAAGACGGTCGGTCGGTGGTCGGTTTTGCCTATTATTTGTATAGAAAATGTCCAAACAAACGGGAGTGCTCTACGTATAATTTCTCATAAGGAGTGTCAATAGAAAACCTAACTGATCGATAGTGCTGTAGGAATTACAGATCGTGAATTACATGATTACGTAATATGTACGCATCGCGTAACTGTGATGTGACGAATATCGGACGGAGAGGACTATTCTTGAATTAATCTCCCGTGCGCGAGAGAGAGAGAGCGTCCGTGTGGTGCAATATTAATTTGGGAACAGTGTGAAGGCAGACGTGTGAAAATGTAGCACGAAAATCCGTGTTTAGATAATAAACAGATTTCCAGTATAAAATTATCGTGCTGAATGACGACGTAGTTGTAGTAGTACAGAGAAACAGACGCACGAGACTGGGTTTCAAAACAAATATAGATACCCAATATCGTGATAATTCAGAGTAACGAACTATTGTAGTGACTACACCGCGAGTTTTTTGTACTAACTTGTCGGACTGAGGTAGACTGGCTACACCCTGCATCTAAGTAATAAATACGTAACTTTCATTCTGTCAGAGGAAAAAGGGAAATTTGACTGTGACGTGTGCAGAAGAAGCCTTTGTGAAAATCAGTGTGATTAGTATCTTTCCAGTGATTTCAACCCTAATACCATGAATTACTCAAGAGGCACCGAGGGACGTCTAGAACCCGGGACTTCCCACTTCAGCACCAAGGAGTAAACACTGCAGGTGGGTCCCTCGTGGACTCGGACGTTGGAGGACAAACCAGCTGTTGAGTACTAAGCTATGACCTTGTAATGCTCGTATTCCCCTAGTAAATATGTAAAAAATATGTAAGGATATGGTTATGATAACTTTTAATATTGAATTATTAGATTATTAGAATGGTCGATAGAGTCACTTTTACGTTTAGTCATTTGAGGTTATATGGGAAGGAAACAAGTTAGGGTAATTGTACGTATTTTTGGCCCAAGTTATTTCCTTGCATGTGCATGCTTTATGGGTATTTAAGAGTGCTGTCAGAGGAAGATGGGGGAAGAGAGTAGTTAATTTTGGTAGGTTAAAGAAGTAACTTTCATCTGAATGACTATACAAGATGAATCAGGGTAATGTGACGGTAGGATCTTTGTCAAGTGTCTGTGAACAATATAAATGTGGGATAGTTGAAGTACTCTCTTTTTAATGAATAGTAGTAGAATTTGTTGCATGATAGGTTAAGATGTGGCTGTATCTGGATGTGTGTGAAGAATTCATTGTCCCCAGGTTCGAATACCCACCCTCCAGCTACTATCTAGGCTCCTGTGTACTTTTTTCTTTTTGTGTGTTTTATATCGTTTGATATTTGAATTTTATTGAACTAATTAATTTGGTCGGATATTGAATGTCGATTTACTGGAGCTAGTATCAATTTACCTCAGGTGCACACTCTCATCTCATCAGTTAGAGATAATAGAAATTTTTAGCTTGTGCGCTAGTAAAATCGTGGTTAACTCTGCGGTGATAAGGAACGATGTTTGAACTCCGGACTTCTATAATGTCGAGAAAATATGACGTGATATAGCGGCATAATTTTTGAGAGATATTTATAAGATTGATGAACGCCTGAACTGATTTGAGCATATCTATAAATGCGTCAGTATGTTGCATGACTATAATGATCCATTGTATTACATTGCGGGTGCGACAAGTAGATAATTCCCCTGTTTTGGGAGGGCTGGCTGCGAGAGACTTATTGCAGGCGACCCCAGGGGTCGTTGTTTTCTTTTTGAGAGAAGGCCAGCTGAACTGGGAGCTTGGGCCGCTCGACAAAGAAATGAAGTTTTCAGATACTGCGTACTCTGTTAGTAAAAGGAGTATTTTACGTGATTACCACATTCGCAACAAGCTATTTGTACATTAATGTAGGAGCATTTGAACTATTACCTTTTATGATGCGGTAGCTAGGGCTTTGTTTTCAGGATATCTGACTAAGCATGTAACCTAAAGTCACCACTTCGAACCTTGGGAGCACAATGAGAATTGTCAGTCACACAAGCGGCGGATTATAATTAAACAAAATGCAGCCATTATTTTTTATTATGTGTATGATATGTGTTTCTTTTTTTCAGGTGTTAGATGGTTGTGAATATCATGTTCAGATAATCATTGTTTATTTGAAGCTAGACTTCGTGAAAATCTTTTGATAGTTTGTTGAAATGAATGGCTTCGACCCTTTTGACGTGTACAGTTAGTTCATCAAATGAGTGGTTCATAACCACCAGAATTACGTTCATTTTTTAACATTGGTAAGATTATGTTGTAATACCGTAACATTTGCTTATTTTGTATTTGATGTATTTTATTTTCGTTTATAGATCATCTATCGTGTCAAATTTAATTTAGGCGGCCACTCTAAGACTAATCTCAGTGTAAGTTAATGTTTGAATATGTAAATTGGGAGTCAATCCCGAGGAATATTTCGCATTCACAAGGTCGTAGCTCTCACTGTAAATACACAAGGGTTTTATTATGACATTGTTTGTCGTATTCAACAGCTGAAACAAATTAGGCCGATGAACCTCAAAACCAATGATAGAAAGTGAAACTTTTAGAAGGAAAATTCAACCTTCTCCGATTCATTCGGATGAAAGTGCAGTAACACTCAATTGTTTAATTGATAAATGTGTGATTTCTTTGATTATGAAAATCAATGCCGAATTTTTGAAGTCCACACAGAGACTCTTGTAAAGATGTGGATCGATAGGTTTACTTGAGGGACAGCACGGACATGACTTCCCGTTGCTTTATCGAGTATAAAGTGTAATCATTGTAAATTTTAACCATCAAGGTTGTAGAATGTACTATATGTTTTAACGAGAGCTAATTATATTTTTTGAAAACTTATTTGTGCCTATCTTTGCCGATAATTAGCATCCATGACCTCTTCCGTTCAGTGTATGCCTATAAGTTAAACTAGAATTGGTTCTAGTTCGTAGCCGCAGACGCACCATGCCCTTGGGAGACTTGTGCTCATATAATGGAACGGAAGGGTAGCGGTAGACCCCGCTATGCCGTAATGGGCATTTGTCATCTCATGTGTTCGGATTAGTCATTAAAATCCAAATGAGGCGGATTTGTCACTAGGCAGAAAAGGTCCCTTGACTGTTATTTTCTCTAGCGCATGGTCCCATGTGTTGAGACCCGTTTGGGGTAAATTTGTGTTGTCACATGGTCCCTTGAGCTAAGGGAGATGATGGGAAAGGTCACAATACGAGGGTCGAGTCATAAGTCATGGCAACTATTTTTTTTTCGCGAACAGGAGACAACACTGAAAATCTAAGATATGCATTTGGAAATATAAGGCATATACTTATGCACAGTGCCTGAAGACAAATTCTGACTTCAGGAGATTCTCGTAGGGAAGTGACAGAACACAGTTCATTGGTAAACATTGTTTTATTATAGCATAGACAACAAATACGCAAGACTACGTACAAGGGACAGCTCTCTATTGGTTACAGACCTTAGAAATAATCACTCATGGTTCCCACTGTGTGTTTCCAGCGGTGGGGAAGGCGCTGAATATCATCCGCTGCATGTGTATCGCTAACGTATGACACCTCTCTCCGAAATGCTTTACGATGTCCTTTTTATTAGTAAATCGTTGTCCCACCCACCTCGCCACTGTTCTATAGGGCATGGCATGCACACCTAATGCTTTTCGCAGCTCTGCATAGCATTGGCGTGCATTTCTGCAGCGGAGGACAGCTATTTTATTATATGATCGTTGCTCCTGCTTGTTGACTTCCATTTTGTGACGCTCTCACTCACACACTGTACTTGGGGACATGCTTAGACCCACACTGTTGTTTACATACACCATCTAGTGGCATCATACGCAAGTACATACCGTACGTTTACAAATGAATATCTTAGCTTTTCCGTGTAGTCTCTTATTCGCGAGAGAAAAAATAGTTGCCATGACTTATGACTCGACCAACGTAGCAGTGTGCGGATCGTCAGTTAGAAAGATAAATTTATAGAGTAAAGACATCATATCATTCTTGTCCGATAATAAGTGTAACGCTGATGAATAGGTGGTCGTAGAATTTTATGCTAGCAATAAGGAAATAAACACTTCTACTGAAGAAGGGTTGAAGTCATTACCAAGGGCATTTCGAGAGAATGTAGCTGCGAATACTGTAAAGAAGATCTGGGAGTAAGTGCCTCGTGAGTGGATGCATGATTCTGTTGTGTCGGAGATTCAAACGTATAGTCTACATCATCAACAAGTAAATTAATCTAAGATATTTTCAGTGAGACAGTGTCGTACGTGCCAAGTAATTGTATCAAGGACCGAAAACAACGAGTTCACTTCGTTTATGAAAACTTATCATGGGTGCGAAGAGAGCAAACAAACGGACGCAGAAAATGATGAAGGGACGCGGTGGGAAAAAGGTGAGGAAAAACATGCTGGGCATGAGCATATCAATAAAGCAACGTATCTTCTTCCGTTTGAGATTCATCTTCCTATCACCGAGCTCGATAGCTGCAGTCGCTTAAGTGCGGCCAGTATCCAGTAATCGGGAGATAGTGGGTTCGAGCCCCACTGTCGGCAGCCCTGAAGATGGTTTTCCGTGGTTTCCCATTTTCACAACAGGCAAATGCCGGGGCTGTACCTTAATTAAGGTCACGGCCGTTTCCTTCCAATTCCTAGGCCTTTCCTATCCCATCGTCGCCATAAGACATATCTGTGTCGGTGCAACGTAAATCAAAATAGCAAAAAAAAGCATCTTCCTATCTATAAGCTGATAAGCGTCATATAATGTACAGTATATTGAACATCCTTTTCCAGAGTGAGATGTTATTCTACCTAGGTACATATATTTCAACTTTATTTTCAAGTTGATTAAAATACTTTATGACGTTTTCCGGTGGAGTGTTTTTCTCTGTAGACCGTACGTTGCAGACACTGTGTTCGTACAAAATGAAGCGTGAGTTACTGAACATGCCCTCAGTGGACGTACAGAGGAATTCTGTTTGGCTGGACTCTTTGTTATATCTCAGTTGGGGGACTTTTTTTTTACTTTCACAAGCAAACACGCCATAAGCATAGCGGTATCCTGAGGATGAAAAGCTCATTCAATATATTTCAGTATATTCAGCTCAACTTATTTCATTTTAACTAATACTTATCCAGTTAAAAACGTGTTCATTCTATGTAAGGTATAATAATTCATTTATAATTGTAACAAGCATTTATCAATATAATTTTATAATGAACTATTTTATTTCAATTGTAGCATGTGAATTGAGGATCTTTGATGTTGTTGATGAGAGGTTGATCACCCTAAAATATCAACCTTCCTTTTATAATGATTTCTGTGATTTGAATAGAACATGTCATACGAAAGATAACTTCTATATTTTCAATTCTACTTGTTAGTGTATTATTATTTGTGTATTACCTTTCGTTAACGAGGAATCGTGTCTAATCTTGTTTCCTTACATTGGGACACTGTATTTATCGACCACAGAGGAATATGACTGAATATATGTGCATTATGGATAACAATAATATTGCTTACATACTGTAAACTACGTTGACTGCAAGTAGAATGTTGACAGATTGTAGAATGGGGACTTCCTATTATGCTAAATTCTGCTTTATATTATCGGCAATTGAACTGATAATTATTTGGTGAATAGATCGTACGAAATCATTATTTATGTGATGAAAGCAGATTTTTCAAACAACTAATTGAAAATATATATAATTCCCTGGGGCGCATGTAAAATGCTTTTTCCCCTACTTCGAACCATATGAATTCATCACACTCTGACAGATCATGCTACAAATTGCACACAGAGTGTGCTCATTGTTTAGTACCGGAGAAGCACCATTCAGTATAGACTAGTCTCTCATTGCGTACCTATACAAACAGCGACACTACACGGCATTTCGTTGTACAACTTCCAGACACTGTACACGAAGATCGTCCGTTGTTTGTGCAAGTGGCTGACGACGACGCCAAAACTCCCACAGCACTGTTGCGTTTTCCTCCGCGATAAAAAAACCTGATGCGACCATCATTTCCATTAAGGCTGAAGCGGGAATAACTGAAAATACCGTGAAGCCATTCCTGCACCATTAATGGTGTAATGGATGATATATCGGGGTCAAAATCACATAGGATGTCGTACGCGTAGTTCAAAATCACTCATATAGCGACAGTGCATTCTTACAGGCCTCACATGTTTCACGATCTCTCTGGATGAGACGCCAATAATCCTGATTCACATCGATAGATACGACGATCTTCTTGACCTCAAGTACGTCTGGTAGAATCAATACATAATCTGCCTGTCTTTCAAATAGTAATTATTCACTTCGGCACACAATGTATCAAAGCTCCTTGTAATGTGCATTACACTGACGGATTCTCTTCAAGATCGTCACGTGGTACCTTGAAGTAAAATTAAATTCGTTGCAAGGGAGTTTAGGACAATACATGTGTTGTTGAAGATCACTTGAAAACATATCCGAAATTAGCTGACTTTTGGAGAATATACTGTCAAATCCTATATAAGGGAGCCCAACAACATGAGTATGAGGATCATAGTGATAGAGACATGGAAGAATCTGACAACCTTGAGAGTGAAATCCAAGCAGCAATGAATAAACTGAAAGAAAACATCGCCAGAAATCATTCGGCTTAACCCATCGACGACCACATTCCCAGATCCCCTAATGTGTCGCGAGTCAAACTGAAATGCCGAAGTTTGAATAGCCCAACGGGTGATTCGCCCTGGGTGCCATTTCTTATTGCTAAGGAGGTTTAGAAGTTTTAGTTCAACGTCATTTGTGGTCTTCAATTTCTCTTTCGTTATTAGATGTGGACCAAGTGCGTTTTTTTTTTACAAAAATGGAAATAAATTAATGAGATGTGGGTTATTTAAGAGAAAGAACAATAGGTTTATGAGTTCCCTTTAATATAACTTTAGGAGTAATCTTTGCAAATTTCGAATAATGCAGTTATTGATCAGGGAGGGGAAAGGCTCATTAAAACGTGAAATTATGCGAGTTACTGTGCTATAGGTACTACTGTGTGGTGACATTCGAAATCCTGTTAGTGCATCTGGATATAATGAAAGGTGCTTCTCTTGCTTCGAGAGTACTATCTGGCACTGTGAGGAAAATAATGACTAATTACTTCGTTCCTTGTTATGCGTTGTAAGTCTTATTATGACACCGTCATCGTTTTTTTTTGTAGTTGTCCTTATAATTACATACAATTAGTCCTAGTAGTTCTATTTTGAGGACCGAATCAGAACGCCGTGTGTGAAAGAAACAGGAAGTCACTCTAAGTTATATGAATATACTTTTATTACTTTCTATGAATGCATTTTTTCCTAATTTGGTGCAAAAGAATTTTAATGGAATCTGCACTAGCGTAATCCACACACAAAAAAAATATTGAAGTCATGAATCAGGGAGGACTGTCGTGGTGAAATTATAGGGAGTTTTCATAAAAGTGATTATAGCTCGCCGGGAAAGAAACTAGTCACCCCTGGAGAAATAACTAGAAGCGACATTTCATACCGTGAAACTCCGCCTTTAGACTTTATAACCACCTGGATTTAGTTGGGAAGTGAGTCCACAAGGTTGTGCAGATACGTCGCATCCAGGTTAAGCCACTCGCTGAGGATTTGATCTCGCAAATCCACCAAATTGCGGGGATGCCGAATTCGGCGTTTTACCCGCTCTTCCAACAGCTCCCACAGATTTTCGGTTGCGTTCCAGGGTAATAGGGTGGGGGAGTCTTTATTAAACCAGTCACATATACGTCCAGCCCGATGAGCTTTGCAGTTGTCATCCTCAAAAACGGGGTATCAATAGCATAGTCATTATGCAGATGTTGAATATAAGGCAACAGCTGATCATCCAGGATGTTTAAGTAAACATGTTGTTTCCTGTTAGGGGTCACCTCAGTGAGTGGGCCTAATGTACGATACGAAAAACACCCCAAAAATATTACAGATGCATCTCCGGATTGAACTTGACCTTGCACACATCCAGGATAAAATGTTTCATTCGGACTTCAGTGCACTCGACGACGTGCTTCATTGGAATAAAGACAAAAACGCGTGTCGTCAGACCACGTTACGTTCCGCCAGTCAGCTATTGTCCATGTTCGATGATTTCTAGCCCATTGAAGATGCGTACTTCAATGTGCCTGAGTGACCGGCTCCAAACTGTCATTGCATTCAGTTCCCGTCGCAATGTTCTCTCGCTAACAGGTTGGGATGGACCTTCAGTCGCTGACTGCAGCAATTCCTGTTGGTTTTGGAAGATATTTAGATTCACGAGCCGTGAAACGCGACCACAATAATTCTGACTTATTTTGTGGCCACCTGTAGTACACCACTGCTTGTTGACACGTTGAACAGTTCGCTGCAAAATACCGACAAATTCAGCAACTTCACGCATCGTATGGCCATGGGCATGGTCCTACACGATTGCCCCTTTTGCCACTCTGTCACATGCATACATCTACCTGTGTTGACGTACACTGTCCGCTTGAAATATCAATATCTCACCGATCGCTACTGCTTTAGACCCACGTAGAGGCTTAGAACTCGTTCGCTGCGCCATCCATACAGACATTACGATCCACCTGTACGTGCGCACTAGGGTTACTGATTGTTTTGTCCGGTGAGCGAATGAAGGAGATTAATTATTATTATCGTTAGACACTTTTGTCGTTTGCTGGATCATAAATAAAACCTATATTGTTGAAAGTAACAGACAAATAATATTTCTTAATTCCAGCTTCAAGTGCAAGCTTCTAAACAAGACATTTATGGTATTTATGGTGGTAAAACTCCTGTTTTTTAAGCTCACGTCAGTGGGTTCATTCCCCATACTCGCATGTTGTATTAAATGTTGCTCAAATAACCAAGCCTAATGCGTGTATATTTACCAGCAGTTAAAACAGAATTCTCCGGGCCGAAAAGTCGGCATCTCAGCATCTGTAAAAACATAAGTGTAGTCAGGGAGACGTAAAACGAAACTACGCGGAACCATACTACTATTTGAAGATCCCACGATATTTAATGCAAATATTACAATATAAATAATGAATTTTTTTTTTGCTAGGGGCTTTACGTCGCACCGACACAGATAGGTCTTATGGCGACGATGGGATAGGAAAGGCTTAGGAGTTGGAAGGAAGCGGCCGTGGCCTTATTTAAGGTACAGCCCCAGCATTTGCCTGGTGTGAAAATGGGAAACCACGGAAAACCATCTTCAGGGCTGCCGATAGTGGGATACGAACCAATGAAATATTTTATTAATGTAAATTTATTATTATTAATGTTATTATTTTTAATAGGGCTATACAGTCTAGAGCAGGGCCTCTCAGGGTGCATGCGCGTGGTGCATGCACTGTGCACGGTGCAAAAGATGACTTCCCTTGGTTGACCAGAGTGCAGACCCCCCACTCCTCGATTTGGAGCAATAGCGCTTACTCTCTCTTTCCTCAAGCCTGTCTCGCTCGCTCCCCCTGTCTCCCTCTGTCACACTTGTTCCGTAGCGCTCTAAATCCGAGCTGACTTGAGCCGAGTAGCGCCGAGCTTAGCCGAGCTTAGCCGAGTAGCCTAGAGACGAAGCGTTGGTCCGAGCTGAATCGAGCGGGACCGATGCACAGTGTACGGAGCTCTTGCACCTCGATTTGCACGCGTGAGATTTTGGGCGTTTGAGACGCCCTGGTCTAGAGTGAGAAAAAAGCAAGAAGGTGACTTGGGTGATGTTAAAGACGATATTAAAGCAAGAAGTATGGTCCAATATACTACTAGAGTGTGTTAATTGCAGTTTATCTAAGATGGAAGAGAACCCGCATCGTGTTGCGTTGCCGCTATCCAGTCACTTCCAGCAACTGCTATGACGTTCCCCACCAGCCCAGCGTTGACCCTGCTAC